>NC_141693.1:1870541155-1871763048 GCF_964263255.1 Lissotriton vulgaris
CCGTAGGCATCCTGGGAGAGCCATTGCAACAGGATCTAAGGTGGCTGAAAAATAGGCACATGGCCGTTGGTGACCTCCAAACATCTGGGTCAAGACAGCGCATGCACAGCCGTCTGTCTCATGTACAAAAAGAAAAAAATATTTGCTATAGTCAGGAGTACAAAGGACTGGAGCAGTACACAGGGCCCTCTTCAAATCTTGGAAGGACTGCGCATGCTCTGTAGTCCATGGAAAGGAACTGTCTGATATTTCTTTAGTGGTGAGGGCAAGAAGAGGTTTGACCATGGCCAAAAAATTGAAAACCCACTGTCTACAGTATGAGGTTAGGCCTATGAAGGCTCGCACCTGCTTTTGTGTTCGTGGGGCCGTCATAGCATTGATAATGGCTACATAATCAGCAGTGAGCTGCCTTCCCTCCTTCGAGGGGAGATGACCTAAGTAGGTGACCTTCTCTTGACAAAACTTAAGCTTTTTCAAAGAAACTTTGTGGTTATGGAGGGCAAGGTGGTGTAACAGAGAGTAGCTTCTTTACATGTTGGGGCAGAATTTGCAGCAATGAGGAGGTCATTTACATATTGTAATAGTGTGGAATTATCAGGGAGTTCCAAGGAATCTAGATGACTTTTTACAGCTTGACTATAGATACCGGGGCTCTCGGTGAAACCTTGAGGGGTGCTGCAGAATCTAAAGCTCCGCCCACCAAGGGAGAAACCAAAGAATTGTCTGCTGTCAGGATTTATAGAAATGCTGAAAAAAGCATTCTTCAGGTCTACGACAGAAAAGTGTGTGGCGTCCGAAGGGACCATTGTTAAGAGGGCTGTAATGTTGGGGACAACAGGGTATTGGGAGATTGTTATTTTGTTAAGGGCTCTCAGGTCAATCACGAATCTTTATATTTTAGAGGAGAAAGCATCTCCATTGGTCTTTTTAAGAACCGGAATAATGGGACTGTTACAGATATTGCCACGTGTCTCCTCCACTACACCCTTGTCCATCAATTCAGATATTATTGTTAAAACGGCCACTTCTCCTTCCGTGGGCAGTCGAGACTGCTAGAGGCGGGGGAGAAGTGCACCCGGCTGGATGCGTACCACATGAGAGGGTATGTTGAGACACCCCACATCAGTGTCTGATGATGCACAGAGGGAGGAAGGTAAAGACTGCAATTCTGGTGGGAGAGGACCGGACATATACATGTAGGAAGCTGCGGTGGGGGAAATTGTTAGGGATACACCTTGGGGGACTACATGATATGGTCGCATACAGAGCTTTCAGTAAATCTATGCCTAACAAGTTTTCACTGCAACATATAGTAAGGACCAAGGGAGCATCAACATGTGCAGGGCCAATATCGAGAGGGAGGGGTTCAGAGACAGGGCTGGTTACAGGTGTTCCTGCAAAACCCACAAAGACACTCATATTGCCAGAAAGGGGTGCCTCCGGGACTGACAGACATGCAATAGTAGACCTGGTGGCCCCAGTATCCAATAGAAAATTCTTATTGTTCCCTACAACTGACATTTGAACATATGGGCCCCTTCGATCCACTGGAATTTGCACTCTGGTAATACCCCTTTCCTGGCTGCCCTATGCTTGGTAGCATCCTGTCTCATCAACTTCATCATAATCATCATTGTAATAAGTGCGTGTTGCTTCGTACCCATCAAACCTATTGGCCGGGCGCGGCCAGATGGGAGCGTCATCCCTGGGCCTACTTTCTTTATCCTGTGGATGGGGCGGGCCATGGTCCCTAGTCAACCTCGCTTTACTAGGAGCATGAGGCTCAGTCTTCCTGTTCTTATGTTTTCAGCTAACACGGGACACTCATCTATCCAATGGCTGTACCCCTTACAATAAGCACACTGATCTGTTTTGAGGGCTCCCGTACAATGAGGGCTGGAGGGGGTAGACAGGCGAGCCCTCGGAAGGGGTTGGAGTTCAGGTCTAAAATTCCTGCGGGCATTGGGACCTCGGGAGGGTAAGCCTGCTGCAGAAGTGCCTGAGTCTTAAGATCCCTAACCTTCTTACTTTCCCTGTCTCTATCTTCATTATCCCTATTCACGTGATATTGTGCCATAGCCAAGATACTAGTCATAGTTTGGGCAGACCACGTACTTTCAACGTTTTTAAGCCTGACGGAGATCTCAGGAAGCAGGTTGCCGACAAACTTATCAACAAACACTGGGCCAGAACTTGGGGTCCGGGGATCCAAGCCACTATGTCCCTTGTATTCTGTCTCAAAACTGGTAAAGAAGTCAGCCACATTCCCATCTTTTCGCTGCCTACAGGTGTTTATTTTATCATAGTTAATGACAGTTTCCGGCAAAAGTGTTTTCATAAACGTAATTATTTTACCCAGGCAAAGTCAGGATGGCAGCTTCTGGTTTAGTCCCTCCTACCCTTGCTTCTTCCATAGCCTCTAGGTCAGCCCATTTACCTCCTAACGCTACTTCATGGTCAGTATGTTGAATTTTGTCCCAAATTTCAGTGGGGACAACAGTACCAAAAAGTAAATCTATATCCTCAAGAACGAGAGTACCTGCAGATATTATCTGACCTAATCCTCTGTAAAAGGCAGCCGGATTCTTCCGGGGATCTGGTAATTGTCCTTTTAACTGCATTACTTCTGACCTTTTCCATGAACCCAAAGCCTGCGCCAGTGTGCTTTAACAGCCCCTCGGCCATTATTTTGGGCATCGGTAAGTGCGTTAACAAAGACAGGGGCCGCCTCTCTCATTGGCATAGCTGTTTCCAGAGGGGTGTTGAGAAAAGCTGCCATATCACGGTAAGCCATTAAAGGAGACATAGCGCCAAACATCCCCTCTCCCTGAACATCGCCTCTTTTTATTTGTGATCTAAGGTCCATTAATCTGGCGGGTATCTGCATAAGCACCTTCTCAAATTTTTGCATGACCAAAGTACACATATATTCAGCCCAGGTGGTCTGTTCCATAATCGTCCACTGAGAAAAGGTGGACCATATTTCTTTAAAGGTATAAATATTCCCTTTATTTATCCAACATTCACACTGTTGCCTCTGTAGATCATTTTATCGTAGGGACGAAAAGCTGACTGCAGAGCGCAGGGAGGCCAGTCGGGAGAATTCAACATTTTATATAAATCCTGCTTAACTGTAGACCACGGGGAAGTAGGAAAAGGGCGGGTAGGAGTAAGGCCGCAGGGGTTGGGCGGATGGAGACTTGTTGTCATTCCCGCAGCGAGGACAGGGTTAACAGGCGTGGTTGGTGTCATAGGAAAAGTCAGGAGGGTCGGTGTGACAGGGAGAACAGTAGGAGGGGCAGTGGGGGCAGGAGTGGGCTGTGGCCGGGGGACATGCGGGGTGGGAGGGCAGGGTACATTGGGGCATATGCAGGAGGGCTTTCTAGCATGGTATCAAGCAATGAATCACCTTCTTCTCCCCTTCCATGTGGTCCTTTCCTTTCTCCTCACAAGCTGGATAACATTTTTGTACCCGAGCCCCATGCTCCCTATCGGCTATTTCTATCGATTTTGTCATTTGATTTTGTAGATTTTCTCTAGCGTGGTCGGCCATTGACATACGTTCAGTTTCCTTTCTTGGGCCTTCTGCTTTCTAGCTCTCTGCTCTATCTCTTTCCTCCAAAATTGAACAGACGGGCGTGTTTTTCTTTTCATTAATTGTTCCTCTAAGTTGGCGAGAACTTGGGAATTAAAGAAGCCATAAAGTGGCCACTGTAATTCCACGTTACTTTGTTTGGTATGCTTTACCCAAAATGAGGAAAACATTATGGCAGAAGGGCCATGTTTAACATACATCATATGGCCAGGGGTCCCTTCTGGAGGAAGCGGACAGGCCGCCTCCAGCTGAGAGTACTGCGTACACATACAACCACATAATTTCTTGAACTTACTACTGACTGGCATGCTTAAAAACAGATAACTGACACCAGCGGGTTTCTAAAACTCACCTCGCTTGCTTGGCTTTTGCAAAAGTCAATAACAGCAGAATCATACAGAACAGACACCAGCGGGTTTTTAAAACTTCACCTCGCTGGCTTGGCTTTGGCAAAAGTCAATACCAACTTGGCTTTTGCGAAAGTTAATAACAGAATCATACAGACTTGGTGGGTGATCAGTCCACCCTTACCTTACAGGGGTAGTTCTCTTCTGCAGACGTAGGGCTGTGTCCTGTTCCAGAAATTATTTGCTTAGGGACTCTAGCGAGGACGCGGTCATGTGGCCCAGACCGGGTGGGGATGGACAGCGGGCGAGTCATTCGGTCTACCGGATACAAGAATCCCTCGGGTAGGGCGCCTCCGTCGGAGTCTCTCCGTGCACCTCCTCACATCCACCGGGCTTTGACCTTCGTGCTCGTGGAGTCCCTGTTCAGGCGCCATTTGAAGATCCGGGATAACCCACTTACTGGGTTTCGGCGGCGGGGGAACCGCCCAAGTCTTCCATACCTTCCATACTTAGTAAAAGGAGACACAGGAGCCTTTGTCTGCAGGTGGAACCCAGATTTATTTCAATAGCCCGGGCTATGGAACAGAGTCCCAAGCTAGTCAGAGACAAGACAGAGGAGGCTGCTACTTCGCTCTGTAGCTTACAAGCCTTTTATACATTTTTCATCCCAGTCTTTTGGTTGTTAGTCCATTGTTCAACCAGGGCAGTGTTTGCAGTTGATAACCAGATCCAGACGATGTTTGTAGTTGGTGACCTGGTCAAGGTTTGTTACACAGATCATTGTTCACTCGGCTTGATCAAAGCCAGTCTTTCAAGTCATTGTTTAATCACCCTGATCAGGGCCCAACAGTCAGACCATTGTCCAGATAACCTGATCACGGTGTCAAGGATGTTTACCAGGCTGGGAGCAGGAGATGGAAAACAAGCTTGTTTACACAGGGCGTGGAGGTCTCATGGCTTTCTGTTGAACTGCAAAGAACAGGGGGTTGGGTGTGCGACAGTTCCTGGGTAGAAATGCAGGCTGCAAGATGGTCTCTGTCGAGTCAGTTTAGATTTTCCTCAGGCATCAGCAGAAACGACCAGGTGGGTCGTGTGGAAGTGTTTGACACGAGATGGCAATGAAAAAACAATGGAGTCCCGGTACAAATGATGCCGATCAGAAAAACACTTTTCCTCACAACTACACATCTTGCCCAATCACCTGGTTATCCTCTTGGGTGATTAGTGTACTATACAAATGTACATACTACATAAAAAAATTGAGATGTTGCCAAGGGGAAGGGGAGAGCTACGCATGCCTTCACATGCCCACAGCTACTTCGGAAGGCAGGAGTCCTTCTGTTGCACTGGCGTGGAAGTTGATGAAGAGACGCATCTTAGCCCTCTGCCCACTAAAGAACCCACTATCAGTGCAGTAGCATTGCAAATGTAAGAAGGCGTCCATTGGGACACAGTTATCAATGGTACACCAGGTGATGTGGCACAGGGAACAAGAGGTCAGAGGGACCCACTGAAACATGATTATTAAGGGATTTTATCACACAACCAGTGGTGAGGAGGGCCAATTTTCCTAGCTTGCACTAAGGCCCTTGCGTCCCTTGCTAAGTCACTGGGTGTCATTATTTTATATTGTATCAGTGTGTGGTAGGTCCTCTCTGAGCGGAGGATCAAAGAGGCGGTGGAATAGATTCAAATGATCAGGGGAGACGTTTATATGGGGTGGCAATTGATAGTAGGTTAGAGAAGTAAAGTGCCTTAGAGATAGAGGCGCTGATTTACTAAAAATCACACCACTCTTCGTGAGAATCTGCAGCGGTGCTTTGCACATATGGTGGGGCATTGTGCATTACCATATTTACAGAGTTGCGCATTCATGATTTCGTCAGATGCACTTGAGCAATCTGTGCTGCTTTAGTGCGAGACTGTTGCGCAATGATGCAAAGGTGAGCGCACGCTCACTAGTTTCGGGTTTGTTTCTACTCGTTGCACACACTGCAGCACACAGTTGCACATGATGAGCCACATTAAAAAATGTATGTGGCAGTGTAAGCCACATTCAAAAATGCTATTTTGTAGCAAGCACAACTGTGATGCATGAGAATATAACGCAATATTTTGCTGGACTCTGGTCTGTGCCTGGGTCAAAGTGCTTCTGGGGTCTCTGTGAAGCCGCAGTGCGTCAGTTTGGTAGATCCGTCTTTGTGTGTGTGTGAGGGAGGTTTATGACAAGGGAGACAGAGAATCAGAGGGTCAGAGAGATGCCGTGTATCAAATTCCTGGGGACAGAGAATCGGACAATCAGAGAGATGCAGAGTATCAAAGATATGGGGGCTGAGAATCAGAGGCTCAGAGAGACGCTGAGTATCAAAGAGGCAGGGAGACAGAGAAGCAGAGGCTCAGAGAGATACATGGTGCCAAAGACGAGGGGGCAGAGATTCTAAGGGGTCAGAGAGATACAAAGTATCAAAGATATGGGGGCAGAGCAGCAGAGGCTCAGAGAGACCCTGAGTATCAAAGAGGCAGGGAGACAGAGAAGCAGAGGCTCAGAGAGACACATGGTGCCAAAGACATGGGCGCAGAGAATCAGAGGGTCAGAGAGATGCCGTGTATCAAATTCCTGGGGACAGAGAATCGGACAATCAGAGAGATGCAGAGTATCAAAGATATGGGGGCGGAGCAGCAGAGGCTCAGAGAGACGCTGAGTATCAAAGAGGCAGGGAGACAGAGAAGCAGAGGCTCAGAGAGATACATGGTGCCAAAGACGAGGGGGCAGAGATTCTAAGGGGTCAGAGAGATGCAAAGTATCAAAGATATGAGGGCAGAGCAGCAGAGGCTCAGAGAGACGCTGAGTATCAAAGAGGCAGGGAGACAGAGAAGCAGAGGCTCAGAGAGACACATGGTGCCAAAGACGAGGGGGCAGAGATTCTAAGGGGTCAGAGAGATGCAAAGTATCAAAGATATGGGGGCAGAGCAGCACAGGCTCAGAGAGACGCTGAGTATCAAAGAGGCAGGGAGACAGAGAAGCAGGGGGTCAAAGATACAGAGCATATCAAAGACATGGGTGCAGAGAATCAGAGGGTCAGAGAGATGCAGAGTATCAAAGATATGGGGGCTGAGAGGTAGAGGCTCAGAGAGGTGATGAGTATCAAAGAGGCAGGAAAACAGAGAAGCAGAGGCTCGGAGAGACACAGGGTGTCAAAGACAGGGGGGACAGAGAATCTAAGGGTCAGAGAGACAGAGTGGCAAAGACGAGGGGAACAGAGCAGAAAAGGGTCAGAGATATGCAGCGTATCAAAGATATGGGTGCAGAGAGTCAGAGGGTCAGAGAGATGCAGAGTATCAAAGACACAGGGGCAGGGAATCAGAGGGTCAGAGAGATACAGAGTATCAAAGATATGGGGACTGAGAATCAGAGGCTCAGAGAAGTGATGAGTATCAAAGAGGCAGGAAAACAGAGAAGCAGAGGCTTGGAGAGACACAGGGTGTCAAAGACAGGGGGGACAGAGAATCTAAGGGTCGGAGAGTCAGAGTGGCAAAGATGAGGGGAACAGAGAAGCAGAGGGTCAGAGATATGCAGCGTATCAAAGATATGGGTGCAGAGAGTCAGAGGGTCAGAGAGATACAGAGTATCAAAGATATGGGGACTGAGAATCAGAGGCTCAGAGAGGTGATGAGTATCAAAGAGGCAGGAAAACAGAGAAGCAGAGGCTTGGAGAGACACAGGGTGTCAAAGACAGGGGGGACAGAGAATCTAAGGGTCGGAGAGTCAGAGTGGCAAAGATGAGGGGAACAGAGAAGCAGAGGGTCAGAGATATGCAGCGTATCAAAGATATGGGTGCAGAGAGTCAGAGGGTCAGAGAGATGCAGAGTATCAAAGACACAGGGGCAGGGAATTAGAGGGTCAAAGAGACGCTGAGTATTAAAGATTTGATGTGATTTTTAGTTTTGTATAGCGCTTGTATGCCTGGAGGCGTCTTGGCGGCAGGGGTACTTAGATAAAGAGGCTCAGAGAGGTGATGAGTATCAAAGAGTCAGGAAAACAGAGAAGTAGAGGATCAGAGAGACACAGGGTGTCAAAGATGAGGGAGACAGAGAATCTATGGGGCAGAGAAACACAGAGTGTCAACGACAAGGGGTACAGAGAAGCAGAGGGTCAGAGATACGCAGCTTATCAAAGACATGGGTGCAGAGAATCAGAAGGTCAGAGAGATGCAGAGTATCAAAGACATGGGGCAGAGGATCAGAGTGATGCAGAGTATCAAGGACACGGTTGCAGAGGATCAGAAGGTCATAGAAATAGAGAGTATCAAATAGGTAGGGAAACAGAGAAGCAGAGGCTCAGAGAGACACAGGGTGTCAAATACAGGGGGGACAGAGAATCTAAGGGTCAGAGAGAGGCCAACAGTCTCCTCTCTTTTAGAAAGGAGCTGGAGACTTGGCTTTTTTCCGCATGATTCTTGTGACCTCTGCGAGTAGCTGTGTTGTGTTTTCTCTGCCTCAGTTCTCTTTGCCAAAGCGCCGGGACACCCCTCGGGGTAGCCGTACGCTATAAAAGAGACATTACATAACATAACATAACATAACAGAGACACAGAGTGGCAAAGTCGAGGGGAATAGAGAAGCATAGGGTCAGTGATATGCAGAGTATCAAAGATATGGGTGCAGAGAGTCAGAGGGTCAGAGAGATGCAAAGTATCAAAGACACAGGGGCAGGGAATCAGAGGTTCAGAGTGATGCAGAGTATCAAAGACAGTGGGGCAGGGAAGCAGAGGGTCAGAGAGACGCTGAGTGTTAAGGTTTGATGTGATTTTTAGTTTTGTATAGCGCTTGAATGCCTGGAGGTGTCTTGGCGGCAGGGGCACTGAGATACAGAGGGTCAGAGAGACGCGGAGTATCAAAGAGGCAGGGGGACAGAGAAGCAGAGGATCAGAGAGACGCAGAGTATCAAAGACAAGGGAGAAAGAGAATCAGAGGGTCAGAGAGATGCAGGGTATCAAAGAGGCAGGGGGACAGAGAAGCAGAGGATCAGAGAGACGCAGAGTATCAAAGACAAGGGAGACAGAGAATCAGAGGGTCAGAGAGATGCAGGGTATCAAATTCCTGGGGACAGAGAATCGGACGATCAGAGAGATGCAGAGTATCAAAGATATGGGGCTAAGAAGCAGAGGTTCAGAGAAAAGCTAAGTATCAAAGAGGCAGGGAGACAGAGAAGCAGAGGCTCAGAGAGACATAGGGTGTCAAAGACGAGGGGGACAGAGAATCTAAGGGTCAGAGAGACACAGAGTGTCAAAGACGAGGGGGACAGCGAAGCAGAGAATCAGAGATACACAGCGTATCAAAGACATGGGTGCAGAGAATCAGAGGGTCAGAGAGATGCAGAGTATCAAAGACAAGGTTGCATAGAATCAGAGGGTCAGAGAGATACTGAGTATCAAATACACAGGGGAGAGAATCAGAGGGTCAGAAAAGATGCAGCGTATCAAAGACAGTGGGGCAGAAAACAGAGGGTCAGAGAGACTTAGAGTATCAAAGAGGTAGGGGGACAGAGAAGCAGAGAGATGCAAAGTATCAAAGACAAGGTAGACAGAGAATCAGAGGGTCAGAGAGATGCAGGGTATCAAATTCCCGGGGACAGAGAATCAGAGGGTCAGAGAGATACTGAGTACCAAAAAGGCAGGGGGACAGAGAATCTAAGGGTCAGAGAGACACAGAGTGTCAAAGACACGCACAGCAGCAGAGAATCAGAGGGTCAGAGAGATGCAGAGTATCAAAGACACGGTTGGAGAGAATCAGAGGGTAAGAGAGATGCAGAGTATCAAAGACACCGGGCAGAGAATCAGAGGGTAAGAGAGATGTAGAGTATCAAAGACACTGAGGCAGAGAATCAGAGGGTCAGAGAGATGCAGAGTATTAAAGACATGGGGGCAGAGGCTCAGAGAGACGCTGAGTATTAAAAATGCTGGGGGACAGAGAATCAGAGGGTCAGAGAGATGCAGAGTATCAAAGATATGGTGGCTGTGAATCAGAGGCTCAGAGAGACGCTGAGTATCAAAGAGGTAGGGAAACAGAGAAGCAGAGCGTCAGAGAGACACAGGGTGTCAAAGACGAGGGGGAAAGAGAATATGAGGGTCAGAGAGACACAGGGTGTCAAAGACGAGGGAAACAGAGAAGCAGAGGGTCAGAGATACGCAGCGTCTCAAAGACATGGGTGCAGAGAATCAGAGGGTCAGAGAGATGCAGAGTGTCAAAGACACGGGGGCAGAGAATCAGAGGGTCAGAGAAAAATACAGAGTATCAAAGACACGGGGCAGAGAATCAGAGGGTCAAAGAGATGCAGAGTAGCAAAGACACGGTGGAAGAGTATCAGAGGGTCAGAGAGATGGAGAGTATCAAAGACACAGGGGCAGAGAATGAAAGGGCCAGAGAGATGCAGAGTATCAAAGACACAGTTGTAGAGAATCAGAGGGTCAGAGAGTTGCAGAGTAGCAAAGACACGGTACAGAGAAGCAGAGTGTCAGAGAGATACAGAGTATCAAAGGGGCAGTGGGACTGGGTAGCAGAGGATCAGAGAGATGCAGAGTATCAAAGACACGGGGTAGAGAATCAGAGGGTCAGAGAGATGCAGAGTATCAAAGACACGGTTGCAGAGAATTGGAGGGTCAGAGTGATGCAGAGTATGAAAGACACCGGGCAGAGAATCAGAGGGTCAGAGAGATGCAGAGTATCAAAGACACGGTTGCAGAGAATTGGAGGGTCAGAGTGATGCAGAGTATGAAAGACATGGGGGCAGAGAATCAGAGTGTCAGGGAGATGCAGAGTATCAAAGACACTGATGTAGAGAATCAGAGGGTCAGAGAGATTCAGAGTATCAAAGACATGGGGGCAGAAGAACAGAGTGATGCAGAGTATCAAAGACACGGTTGCAGAGGATCAGAGGGTCAGAGAAATGCAGAGTATCAAAGAGGTAGGGAAACAGAGAAGCAGAGGCTTAGAGAGACACAGGGTGTCAAAGAAAGACGAGGGGGACAGAGAATCTAAGGGTCAGAGAAACACAGAGTGTCAAAGACGAGGAGAACAGAGAAGCAGATGGTCAGAGATACACAGTGTATCAAAGGCATGGGTGCAGAGAATCAGAGGGTCAGAGAGATGCAGAGTATCAAAGACATGGGCAGAGAATCAGAGGGTAGAGAGATGCAGAGTATCAAAGACTCAGGGGCAGAGAATCAGAGGGTCAGAGAGATGCAGAGTATCAAAGACACAGGGCCAGAGAATCAGATAGTCAGAGACATGCAGAGTATCAAAGACACAGGGGCAGAGAATGAAAGGGTCAGAGAGATGCAGAGTATCAAAGACATGGGGAAGAGAATCAGAGGGTCAGCTAGATGCAGAGTATCAAAGACACAGTTGTAGAGAATCAGAGGGTCAGAGAGATGCAGAGTAGCAAAGACACAGGACAGAGAAGCAGAGGGTCAGAGAGGTGCAGAGTATCACAGACACGATTGTAGAGAATAAGAGGGTCAGAGAGTTGCAGAGTAGCAAAGACACGGGACAGAGAAGCAGAGCGTCATAGAGATACAGAGTATCAAAGGGGCAGTGGGACTGGGTAGCAGAGGATCAGAGAGATGCAGAGTATCAAAGACACTGATGTAGAGAATCAGAGGGTAGAGATGCAGAGTATCAAAGACACTGATGTAGAGAATCAGAGGGTCAGAGAGATGCAGAGTATCAAAGAGATGGGGCGGAGAATCAGAGGGCCAGAGAGATGCAGAATATGAAAGACACGGGGGCAGAGAATCACAGGGTCAGAGAGATACAGAGTATCAAAGGGGCAGTGGGACAGAGAAACAGAGAGTCAGAGAGATACAGAGTATCAAAGGGGCAGTGGGACAGTGGAGTAGACGGTTTGAGAGATTCAGGGCGTCAAAGAGGCAGGGGACAGAGAAGCAGAGTGTCTAAGAGAGGGTATCAAAGAGGCATAAACTTTTCTCTGCCATCTTTTTAGGTCTCGCCTGTCGATGCGCATGCGCATCGAGCAAGGCGAGAGTATTGGCACTTATCCGCTCTTTATCCACACTGCAAGGAATCGTGGCGATTCCTTGCAGTGCACGAGAAATTTAAGCTCAATGCGCATGCGCATTGAGCTTAAATGCGCGTGCACATGCCCCCAGCCGCCTGCCTTGCCTACTCTCTCTCACAGCCTCCCCCAGCTCCGCCCCCTCACTACTTGATTGCACGGCCGCTAGGCCGTGCCTCCCCTACTCTCCTCCCCCCTCCTCCTCTCCTCCCCTGCCTGCCTGCCGCTAGGCCGTGCCTCCCCTACTCTCCTCCCCCCTCCTCCTACTCTCCTCCCCTGCCTGCCTGCCGTGTCGCACCTCTCCCCTCTCCGCCCCCTCCCCTGCCCGCCCCCTCCCCTGCCCGCCGTGTTACGGTGAAAGGCTTGTTCCGACATGTCACTTCCCTTCAGGTTGAGGTGCACCGGTAAAGTACAGCTTCCTTACGCTCTGGTTCTTAAGTGGTTGTGTGCGATATCTCTCTCTTTTTTTTTTTTTTTTAATTGTTCCTTTCCCCCATTGCCGCTGCTCATCAGTGCTTCTTTTTTAATTTCATTTAGTTTTATTTTATTATTTACACGGGGCACTTCTGTGCGTGGCCACAAGCTTTTTGTCAGCACGGTGCACGTTTCACGGCCCCACGCTCCATGAAGCTCAGTGGGCGCCGTACTGATAAAAGAAGACACAGACTTTTTAATTAGGCGCTAGTACTGGGGTATTAAGCAACTCATGCTGTAGTAAGCCATCTCTCTCACGCACGGAGCAGGCACATTTTGCAACGTCACGCCCCGGCTTCAACATGGTGGCTGCTTCTTGTTTTAGTGAGGAAGAATGATCGGACCGTAACACAGGAAAGGGACTTGCTATTCACGCCTGGCTTTGTTTACACATGGGAATTGTGAACTTGCCTCATCTTTCACTTGGAAGCACTCTGCTGCCAACCGCACCCGGAAAGATGTTTCGAAACATTCTAATTGCATGGCGAAAAGTCCTTGCTACGAGCCAGCCAACCCCCTGCAGGTCAATTTCTAAATTGTGTCAAAACTATAAAGAAACGAGGAATTAACTATACGGGCAGCGCCTCCAAACCGCGCCTGCTGTTTAAGGAAATGAGGCAGGGGTTCCGGTTCATTAAACTTTTTGTAAACCACATACTCAAGCCTAAAAGATCGTCAGAGTGCTCAATAAAACAACAAACTTAAAAACAATTGCATTTTGTTTTTTAATTAGTGCTTAGATCATCACTCCCATGGTTTTGATAAGGAAATAGTTCCAAGATGGCGGTGAGGTTTGCATTGTGTGCAGGGCGTTCCACAGATCATGGTCTTTCGAGTTTTCCCAGTCAATTGCGTACAACCACGAGCCTCGCCACCCTCACTCACCCTCAACCCCTCACCCTCACTCACCCTCAACCCCTCACCCACACTCACCCACACTCACCCACACTCACCCACACTCACCCTCACTCACCCACACTCACCCTCACTCACCCTCACTCACCCTCACTCACCCTCACTCACCCTCACACTCACCCACCCTCACTCACCCTCACCCACCTTCACACTCACCCACACTCACCCTCACTCACCCTCACCCACACTCACCCTCACTCACCCTCACCCACACTCACCCTCACTCACCCTCACCCTCACTCACCCTCACTCACCCTCAACCCCTCACCCTCACTCACCCTCAACCCCTCACCCTCACTCACCCTCACCCACACTCACCCACACTCACCCACACTCACCCACACTCACCCACACTCACCCACACTCACCCACACTCACCCTCACTCACCCTCACTCACCCTCACTCACCCTCACTCACCCTCACACTCACCCACCCTCACTCACCCTCACCCACCTTCACCCTCACCCACACTCACCCTCACTCACCCTCACCCACACTCACCCTCACTCACCCTCAACCCCTCACCCTCACTCACCCTCAACCCCTCACCCTCAATCCCTCACCCACACACACCCACACTCACCCACACTCACCCACACTCACCCACACTCACCCACACTCACCCACACTCACCCTCACTCACCCTCACTCACCTTCACCCACCCTCACCCACCCTCACTCACCCTCACCCTCACTCACCCTCAACCCCTCACCCTCACTCACCCTCAACCCCTCACCCTCAACCCCTCACCCTCACTCACCCCCATTCACCCTCAACCCCTCACCCTCTCTCACCCTCCCTCACCCTCACTCACCCACACTCACCCACACTCACCCACACTCACCCACACTCACCCACACTCACCCACACTCACCCACACTCACCCTCACTCACCCTCACTCACCCTCACTCACCCTCACTCACCTCACTCACCCTCACTCACCCTCACACTCACCCACCCTCACTCACCCTCACCCACCTTCACCCTCACCCACACTCACCCTCACTCACCCTCACCCTCACTCACCCTCACTCACCCTCAACCCCTCACCCTCACTCACCCTCAACCCCTCACCCTCACTCACCCTCAACCCCTCACTCACCCTCACTCTCACTCACCCTCACTCACCCTCAACCCCTCAGCCTCACCCTCAACCCCTCACCCTCACTCACCCTCACTCACCCTCAACGCCTCACCCTCAACACCTCACCCTCAACGCCTCACCCTCACTCACCCTCAACACCTCACCCTCACTCACCCTCACCCTCACTCACCCTCAACACCTCACCCTCACTCACCCTCAACACCTCACCCTCACTCACCCTCAACCCCTCACCCTCACCCTCACTCACCCTCAACCCCTCACCCCCTCACTCACCCTCACCCTCTCACCCCCTCACCCTCACTCACCCTCACTCACTCACTCACCCTCACTCACTCACCCTCACTCACTCACCCTCACTCACTCACCCTCACTCACCCTCACTCACTCACACTCACCCTCACCCTCACTCACCCTCACCCTCACTCACCCTCACCCTCACTCACCCTCACTCACCCTCACTCACCCTCACTCAGCGCAACCACAGCATCTTCACTAAATATATTTAATAAACTTTAAGCTATTGGCAATATAAAATAAAATCCATTTTATTTACGTATTAATTATTAATTGTTTTTTAAAGCCATTGATTTTTTTAATATCAATACATATAAGTCACATATAAGTCCCGTTAATACAAAACATGTTGCTTTACACCCTCACCCACACTCACCCTCACTCACCCTCACCCTCACTCACCCTCACTCACCCTCACTCACCCTCAACCCCTCACCCTCACTCACCCTCAACCCCTCACCCACCCTCAACCCCTCACCCTCACTCACCCTCAACCCCTCACTCACCCTCACTCTCACTCACCCTCACTCACCCTCAACCCCTCAGCCTCACCCTCAACCCCTCACCCTCACTCACCCTCACTCACCCTCAACACCTCACCCTCACTCACCCTTAACCCCTCACCCTCACTCACCCTCAACCCCTCACCCCCTCACTCACCCTCACCCTCTCACCCCCTCACCCTCACTCACCCTCACTCACTCACTCACCCTCACTCACTCACCCTCACTCACTCACTCACCCTCACTCACTCACCCTCACTCACCCTCACTCACCCTCACTCACTCACACTCACCCTCACTCACTCACACTCACCCTCACTCACCCTCACCCTCACTCACCCTCACTCACCCTCACTCACCCTCACTCAGCGCAACCACAGCATCTTCACTAAATATATTTAATAAACTTTAAGCTATTGGCAATATAAAATAAAATCCATTTTATTTACGTATTAATTATTAATTGTTTTTTAAAGCCATTGATTTTTTTAATATCAATACATATAAGTCACATATAAGTCCCGTTAATACAAAACATGTTGCTTTACAAATGCTAGAGGTGTCACATTTACAAAAATTATAACTATTGGCTTTGTAAAGAAGAAAGCTATTAATTTAGCTATTTAGAAAAAACAACACATAAATAAAAAACAAAAAAATAAATAACACCTATAGCTCAAACTTTCCTACTGCGAGACCTATTGCATTTCCAATGCAATAGGTCTCGGAGAATTTGAGTCAGAGCTTTTAGAAATGTTTATGGCTTTTTTTTTAAAATTCTTTAGCATTGGCTACAGGAAACAAAAATGCTAAAGATTTACAAAAAAAACCATAAACAATTCTAAAAGCACTAACTCTAATGCTGCGAGACCTATTGCATTTCTAATGCTTGTTTTAAAGAGATCTTCATAACAGGAGGAACAGCAGAAAGATCCTTCGGACACCAGAGTCTAAAACTCTGGACTACTTTCATCCCTCGGCGGCAAGATGACTCCTCCTATTCAGGAAACGTCTAAGAATCTACTAGATCCATTCATACCTTGGGAGATTTGAAAAAAAATACAAGTAAACAAGGGATAATAAATAAATAATTACTTTCTAAAATACTAGGGACATTGAATAAACCAATGCTTTCCGTCTGGTTCTTCTCTGCCAAGCCAATGTGCGGATTTATTCCTGGAGCTCACCGACCTTTCATGGGGTTGCCCAAACAACCATGTTGTTACTGACCCCCTGGATACATCACCTGCTCTGACTCGCACACACACTGAAGAGCCCCAGTATTGGGTATATGACTCAAAATAAACAGTCACAGAATTGGGTATATGACTCAAAATAAACAGTCACAGAATTGGGTATATGACTCACAATCAACAGTCACAGAATTGGATATGTGACACGCACAATGAATAGACACAGAATTGGTTATATGGCATGTACAGTGAACAGTAACAGTATTGGGTATATGGCACGCACATTAACCAGTCACAGTATTGGTTTTATGACATGCAGAATGAAGAATCACAGAATTGTGTGTACACCATGCACAATGAACAGTCATAGTATTGAGCACATGACACAGACAATGAACAGTCACAGTATTGGGTATATAGCACGCACAATGAATAGTCACAGAATTTGGTACATGGCACGCACAATGAACAGTCACAGTATTGGGTATATAGCACGCACAATGAATAGTCACAGAATTGGGTACATGGCACGCACAATGAACAGTCACAGTATTGGGTATATAGCACGCACAATGAATAGTCACAGAATTGGGTACATGGCACGCACAATGAACAGTCACAGTATTGGGTATATAGCACGCACAATGAATAGTCACAGAATTGGGTGTATGGCATGCACACTGAAGAATCACTGAATTGAGTTTATGCCATTCACACTGAACAGTTAAGGAATTGGATATGTAATGCACTCAATGAGCAGTCACAATATTGGATATGTGACATGCACAATGAACAGTCACAGTACTGTGTATATGACACACACAATGAACAATTAACACAATTAACACAATGACCATCTGGGCTTGCCCCGAGACGGTCGCTCCCCACGCTCCCTGACACAGCGTTTCTCCTCCTAGCGCCTGGTATCGTAGCCTGCTCATTCAAAAACTGTGCTCATTAGCGCTGCATTGCTGGGATATTTGTTGCCTGATAAATAATTGCCAATTGTGCTCATTTGCACTTCATTGCTGGAATAGTATTGTTGTGTGAGAATTAATTGTTGTCTGCTCATTGGTGTTAATTTATCACTGATCGCATCGCCTGCAATAGAATTTATTTGTGCCGCTTGTGACGCTACCACTGCCCAGATCTCTGCTTTGCTTCGGCTGTGCCCCTGTTTCGCTTTCTATTTGCAGCCATTTTGTTGTTGTGACCACTCCCGTCTCTCCTCCCCGCTCCCGCCTCCCAGCTGACCCCACCTCACCCCCGCCGCCTCCACTATCCATTTATGACAGATGCTTTTCCGCGCAGCGGTCGCGCCCCATGCGCGCCGAAGGTGCGCCAAAATTAAGCCCGTCTACGCCCGTCTGCGCCTGGACCGCGCCCAGCGCCAGACCCCCTGGTCCCCGCAATAGCCACTCCACTCACTTAACATATGACGCCGCTACTCTCCTTGCCCTTAACCCCGGACGCTCTCCACAATGCTGCGTAGCTGCCCCAGGACACACCCACGGACCATTCGCCTGCCACCCCTGCAAGTTCGCCTGCATCAGGACCCATGCCAAATCCTCCCCCTCCAAACACAACTCCGACTCTAACCACCTGAAGTGTATCCTGCTGAATACCCGATCGATCCACAAACATGCCACTGAACTCTGGGACCTACTCGACACTACATCACCGGACGTCGCCTTCCTTACAGAAACCTGGATGAACGCCTCATCAGCGCCCGACATCGCCATAGCCATCCCGGACACCTACAAGATCATCCGAAAAGACCGCACCAACCAAACAGGAGGAGGCATCGCCATCGCCCAAAAGAACACCATCCGAATCACGACCAGCTCCGACGATAACCTTGTGACCGCCGAACACCTTCACTTCCAGATCCACACCGACCCCAGGACCACACTTAGAGGCAACCTCATCTACAGACCACCAGGACCCCGCACACAATTCAACAAAGTCATTACATGACTTCATCAGCCCACATGCCCTCATCTCCGAGAACTACATTCTACTTGGAGATCTCAACTTCCACTTGGAAAAGAATAACGACAGCAACACCACCACACTTCTTGACAACCTGGCCATTCTCGGACTCAAACAACTTGTTAACACCCCCACCCACTTAGCTGGACACACGCTCGACCCTATCTTCACCTCCAGCAAACACATCTCCTTCGAGCATACCACAGCTCTCCATTGGACGGACCACAGCTGCGTTCACTTCAGCTACAAAAAGACCACGACCCACATCCCACCTCAACCTATTCCTCGAAGAAACTGGAACAAAATCACCGCCGACCAACTCTTCACATCGCTTAACCAAAACCCCCCGCCATATCATCGAACGCAAACCAAGCTGCCACCAAACTCACACAATGGATCACCCACAGCGCTAACGAATTAGCACCCTTGAAAAACCTCCAGATCAAACCAGGTAGCAAAAAGGCCTCCTGGTTCAACGATGACCTCAATAAATCCAAGAAGTTATGTCGTACCCTCGAGAAAACCTGGAGAAAAAACCCAACCACTAACAACCTGGCCACCTTCAAGGACGCCACCAGCAAACACCGCCAATTGATCCGATCCACCAAGAAATCCGCATTCAAGGATCGACTCGACAACAACGCCCAAAACAGCAAGGAACTATTCAACATCGTCAAAGAATTTACCAACCCCTCCGCCGGTACCAACGACATCACTCCCTCCCAAGACCTCTGCGACTCTCTATCCTCTTTCTTCCACAACAAAATCGCCGACATTCATAATAGCTTTTAAAACCTGTCGGAAGAACAACCCACTCCACCCACCTACGAACCAATACAGCACTCTCACAACCTTTGCGCCTGGAACCCAATCACTACTGAAGACACCATCCGTCTGATGAACTCCATCCACTCAGGTTCACCAACTGACCCATGCCCCCACCACATCTTCAACAAAGCAGACTCCATCATCGCACCCCATCTCCGCGATGTCATCAACTGCTCCCTCAACTCCGCTACCTTCCCAGAAAGCTGGAAACATGCCGAACTCAGCGCCCTTCTGGAGAAACCCACAGCAGACCCCTCTGAACTTAATAACTACCGCCCCATATCACTCCTCCCCTTCCCGGCCAAAGTCATTGAGAAAGCCGTCAATAACCAGCTCGTCGCCTTCCTTGAATCCAACAATTCACTCGACCCCTCACAGTCCGGCTTTCGAGCCAAACACAGCACCGAAACCGCCCTCATCGCTGCTACGGATGATATCCGATAGCTACTGGACAACGGAGAATCAGTTGCCCTCATCCTACTTGACCTCTCCGCCGCCTTGGACACAGTCTGTCATAACTCCCTCATACAACGCCTCAGCAACGTCGGAATACAAGGAAAAGCATTGGACTGGATCATCTCGTTCCTCACCGGAAGAACACAGAGAGTCCGCCTCCCCCCATTCAAATCAGAGGTCACCGAAGTCATCTGCGGCGTACCACAAGGATCATCACTCAGTCCCACCCTCTTCAACGTGTACATGAGCCCCCTCGCAACCATCACGCGACAACACGACCTCAACATCATCTCCTACGCTGACGACACCCAGCTAATCCTCTCTCTCACCAAAGACCCCAAAACCGCCAAAACCAATCTACACGAAGGAATGAAAGAAGTAGCCGAATGGATGAAGAACAGTCGTTTAAAACTGAACTCGGACAAAACGGAAGTCCTCATCTTAGGATCGTCCCCCTCTGCATGGGACGACTCATGGTGGCCACCGGCTCTGGGCACAGCACCCATACCTACAGATCACGCACGGAACCTGGGCTTCATCCTAGACTCCTCCCTCTCGATGACCAGACAAGTCAACGCTGTTTCATCATCATGCTTCAACATCCTACGCATGCTCAAAAAAATCTTCCGCTGGATCCCCACCGAAACAAGAAAAACCGTCACCCACGCACTAGTCACCAGCCGACTAGATTATGGCAACACCCTTTACGCCGGAACCACAGCCAACTACAGAAAAAACTCCAACGCATCCAAAACGCCTCAGCCAGACTCATACTGGACATCCCCCGTCAGGCCCACATTTCCGGTCACCTGAAAGATCTCCACTGGCTCCCCGTCAACAAGAGAGTAACGTTCCGTCTCCTCACCCACGCACACAAGGCCCTCTACGACCAAGGACCCGAATGCCTCAACAAACGACTGTCCTTCTATACACCCACCCGCCAACTACGTTCATCCAATCAAGCCCTCGCCGCAATTCCGCGCATCAATAGAACCACCATGGGAGGAAGATCTTTCTCCTACTTAGCGGCCAAAACCTGGAATTCTCTCCCCACTCACCTCCGCCTTACACAAAACCACCTCTCCTTTAGAAAGCAGCTAAAAACCTGGCTATTCGACAAATAATGCACCCACCCTCCCCCAAGCGCCTTGAGACCCTCTGGGTGAGCAATGCGCTATACAAATTACTGAACTAGAACTAGTAACAGATATGTGACACACGCACTAAACAGTCTCTGAATTGGGTATATGGTACACACAATAAACAGTCTCAGAATTGGGTAAATGACATGCACAATGAACAGTCACAGTACTGTGTATATGACACGCACAATGAACAATCACAGTAACGGATATGTGACACGCGCACTAAACAGTCTCAGAATTGGGTATGTGACATCACAATGAACAGCCACTGTATTGGATATATGGCATGCACACTAAAGAATCTGACCAGTTAAGGAATTGGATATGTGATACACTCAATGAACAGTCACAATGCAGAATGAACAGTCACGGAATTATTTATATGGCACACACAATGAACAGTCACAGTATAGGGTATATAGCACACACAATGAACAGTCACAGTATAGGGTATATAGCACGCACAATGAACAGTCACAGTATAGGGTATATAGCACGCACAATGAACAGTCACAGTATAGGGTATATAGCACGCACAATGAACATTCACAGCATAGGGTATATAGCACACACAATGAACATTCACAGTATAGGGTATATAGCACGCACAATGAACAGTCACAGTATAGGGTATATAGCACGCACAATGAACATTCACAGTATAGGGTATATAGCACGCACAATGAACAGTCACAGTATAGGGTATATAGCACGCACAATGAACAGTCACAGTATAGGGTATATAGCACACACAATGAACAGTCACAGTATAGGGTATATAGCATGCACAATGAACAGTCACAGTATAGGGTATATAGCACGCACAACGAACATTCACAGTATAGGGTATATAGCACACACAATGAATAGTCACAGAATTGGGTATATGGCACGCACAATGAACAGTCACAGTATAGGGTATATAGCACGCACAATGAATAGTCACAGAATTGGGTATATGGCATGCACACTAAAGAATCACTGAATTGAGTTAATGTCATTCACACTGAACAGTTAAGGAATTGGATATGTAATGCACTCAATGAGCAGTCACAATATTGGATATGTGACATGCACAATGAACAGTCAAAGATTATTTATATGGCACACACAATGAACAGTAACAGTACTGTGTATATGACACGCACAATGAACAATCACAGTAACGGATATGTGACACGCACACTAAACAGTCACAGAATTGGGTATATGATACGCACAATAGACAGTCTCAGAATTGGGTAAATTACATACACAATGAGCAGTCGCAGTATTGGGTATAGGACACGCACAATGAACCGCCCCTGTATTGGGTATATGACATGCAAGCCTGCAGAACCCTAAGTAATGTTTTCATAATGTATGGCAAAGCTCTGTTCTACAGAGAAGTCTGTGCAATGTATGGCAGTACCATGTGAAATATGTGTTTTGGTACGAGCATTATTATTTATAGCACATACTCCCCTGGTGAGGAGCTGAAGCTCTTTTCAAGCAGGTAGCATGCCTCTCCGTGGGAGCCCAATGTCAGTGATTTAGTTAGCCCTGAACGTTGCAGTTGTCATGCAATACCATGCATTTTTTAATATGCATCTCTATCAAATGTGTTGTGCAATTCCAAATATGTGGAGGTAAAGTTGTGAGTTTGATCTTCGGAGTTCTATGGGATACTTTGCACTATTAGGAAATTTGACATTGTATTGAATTGCACTGGCATTATTTTGTACCCCTAATGAGACGCTGAACCATTTTAGAGACAACAATATTGCCTGCCACACAGAACTCTGTGCCACTTAGTGCTTAATTTGTAAAAAAGAAAGTGCCAAGGCTGTTGCCAAGCGGCCACTGAAGCTTGCACCACACATTGCCCCTACCAGCTCTGCCAATGACAGTACCGACACAACTAATAACCACACACTTCTTCAAGTGTGACATTTCAGACTATTCCAGACCACTGAAAGCTATGATAAAGCGGTTAGCAGTGGGTATTATTCATTTAAATGTATATTGACATATTAAACACTGTTGTTGTGCTCATCTGAAAATTAGACAGACAGCGCCACCATGTAGTGGACTGTCACTAGAGCCAGTGCTGACAATTAAGTGCCGGTACCGAGCACCAGGATCCACCGGCTCAAATTAAGCACTGATGGTACACTGAGTGCCCCTCAGAACCCCACGCAGTGGATGGAAATACTGTATACTGCACAGAACCCCAGTGCAAATCATGGCAGATACTGTGTGCTCTGCAGACCGCTGTGCAAGGCATGGCAAATATTCTGTGCTCCAACAAATGCAATTGATGGTTGTAATTTGTTGTGCGTAGACCTAAGTGCAAAATATGGCTATACTGTGGCTGCGAAAAACCATGTATTAAGTATGACAATATTGTGTGCTTGGTATCACCGTATACCATCAGTTTTAAGGGCCCTCAAGATTTAAAGATGTACTTGATCAGTGTGTGCGTCATATACCCAATAATGTGACTTTTCGCCGTGTGTGTGGTATCTAATACTGTATTGTATTGTAATTGCATTTATATATCGCTTACTACCCCTGACGAGGCGTCAAAGCTCTTTTTCGGAGAGTAGCACGCTACTCCGGGACCCATAGAGGATTAGTGTTGAATTAGTATAGTAAACCATGCAAGTACATTTTAAGTGGTGGATAGGTTAGTCAGTTATTTGGATTTGGAATGAGAGCAGAAGAATAGAGGAGGAAAAAAAGGTTTGTATTTATATAGCGCTTGTTAGCCCTGATGGGGTGTTAAAGCACGCTACTCCGGAAGCCCATATAGGATTCATATTTCACCAATATGGTGAAACATGAAAGTAATTTCGGTGGTGGATATTAGTCAGTTATTCGGAGTGAGATGAAAGCGGAGGGATAAAAGCGGAAGAAAGGTTTGCATTCATATAGCACTTGTTACCCCTGATTGGTGTTGAAGCGCTATTCTGGTGAGTAGCACGCCACTCCGGAACCCATAAAGGATTAGTGTTGAAAATTAGTATAGTAAAATATGAAGTAATTTGAGTAGTGGATATGTTAATTCAGTTATTTGGGTAGAGAAGGGTAGGTGGCAGAATAGAAGAGGAAAAGAGGTTTGTTTTTATATAGCGCTTGCTACCCCTGATGGGGTTTTGAAGTGCAAGTAGCATGCAACTCTGGAACCCATAAGTATTGGTGTTGAATTAGTATGGTAAAACATGAAAGTAATTTTAGTGGTGGATATGTTAGTCTGTTATTTGGATTGAGAAGTATTGGGGAGGGGTAGAAAAGGGAAAAGGTTTGCTTTTATATAGTGCTTGTAACCCTGATGGGGTGTTGAGACGCTTTATTGGCGAGTAGCATGCTACTCTGGAAGCCATAAAGGATTAGTGGTGAATTAGTATAGTTGAATATGGAATTTGATGTTAGTCTGTTAATCTTTATTGAAAAGGATAGTGGAGGGATATAAGAGGGAAGGATTCTTAAAAAAAAATTTTTAAGCTCTTAGCAGTAGAAGGAGGCTTTTGAATGAGTATAAAGGAGTTTTGGAGGGGAGGAGTCAGAGGGAAGAGTTTAGAAAGGTTTGTTTTAGGGGGTCGGTATAGTAAAAGAGGTGTCAGATGATGCAAGGAGGGGTAGAGTAGGAGTGACTCTAGAAAGGGTTATTTTGGGGATCATAGTAGTGGTATAGGGTTTGGGATACATGAAAGAGTGGATGCAGAGGATACATTGATAAATGTATAGGATGAGAGATAGGGTAGTGCATTGGAAAGAGTAGTAGAAAGAAGTTTGAGATGAGTCAACAGGTTGGGCTAGAAGATATATTGAGAGACGTATAGGCTGAGAAATAAGGTAGTGCATTGGAAAGGCTAAATTAAAAGAAAGTGATAAATATATAGATCCATAAGTACATTGAAAGTATATAGATACATAAAGGTGGTACGTATATGTAGATTAAAGATATTGATAGAGGCACAGGATGAGAAATAGGGTAGTGCATTGGATATGCTTTTCCAAGAGAAAAGTAACAGACACACAGATCCAAGTACATGGAAGGTACATAGTTGACTGTTTTGTTTATCTGTGACACCCCATACTGTGACTGTTCAGGGTGTCTGTTACACTCCATAGTGTGCCTGTTATACCCAACACTGTGACTGTTCAGAGTGTTTCTGCTACCTAATACTGTGATTGTTCAGTGTGTGTGTGTGGTACCTAATACTGTGTCTGTTCAGTTTATCTGTGACACCCCTACTGTGACTGTTCAGGTAATCTATGATACCCCATAGAGTGCCTCTTATACCCAATACTGTGACTGTCCAGAGTGTGTGTGGGACCTAACACTGATTGTTCACAGTGTGTGTGGTACCTTATACTGTGACTGTTCAGGTTGTGTGTAGTACACAGTGCTGCCACCATTCAAAGAGTGAGTGGTACTAAATATTGTGACTGTTCAGGTTGTCTGTGACTCCTAAAGCTGTGACTGTGCAGAGTGTGCTATTTATTTCCAATACTGGACTGTTGATGGTGTGTGTGTCTTGTCTGTGTCGTGCCCAGCACTGTGGACGTACACTGTGCGTGTCAGATACCCTATACTGTGGTTTGATTTAGAGTTCAGCAGACGGGTTACTCCAAGTTACATACAGGGGTCAGTATGCCTCCTCCATCCCCTTCATCTCTGCCTACTTCTTGCTGTCCCTTCTAAGTGCCTGTCCTAGGTACACTGGGACACCACCACTCATTTCCGCCCAAGAGCCAATTCCAGCTTTCAGGGTCACACAGCTATCAATAATTCCCATATTATGAAGGTGACTTTGAACCTAGGTTGGTTTCTAGGCCACCGGCGCTAAGCCTGCAGGAACTTGTTGACTTATGACCAAAGTGCAACTACAGGTCCCAGCATCCTTAATGCTATTGGCTGAAAAAAACAAGACTGGTTGAAGCTATGTTCATAACATGGAGCCAGTTGGTCTGCATGAGTTTGTTATAAACACTACCATTATTTAAAAAGATGATTTGTGCAGAATGTTCTCTTTTGACTATATGATCAATCCACTTAGTGCCAGATGCACAAAAGAATGTTGTCATTGTAAACCCTGTGGTTCACACAATAACAGGGTTTGCGACCACGAAATGGCTTTTTTATACTCCAACCCCAATTTGGTATCAGAAAAGCATAAATGAAGCACAAAACGAGTTAGTGACCCATACCGAGTCACAATTAGCAAGAGGCATAAAAGGGACGTTCCTTTTTAATGGGGATTCAGTATTATATATGTATCAACTGATTACGACCGCAACGTGGTAACTGATTCACCTTTGTGAATGGTGATGGCAGTCTCAGGCGAGTAGACCGTAGCCTCGACCAATGCCTGCACCCCCAACGTTCTCCCAAATGTTATATATATATATATATATATATATATATATATATATATATATATATATATATATATATATATATATATATATATATATATATATATATATATATATATATATATATTTTTTTTCTCTGTTAAAGCAGCACCGGTTTCTTTGAAGAGCATGGGCTGCTGTAAAAAAAGTTTTCCATTTTGAAATACAAATACCAGAATGGTTGTCTGCTGTTCCTTGCAGACCACTGTCGCTGGCTTGTAGCCAAACACAGGAATATATGATGTTACAACGCAAACAATTACAACACATGCTTTTACGTTTAAAGTATTTTATTGAATGAGTACAGAGAAAGAAAATTAAACATACAGGCAAGAGTGATTGCGCAGTACCCCAGGAGGCTATCCAGATGAGTACGACGTGCATTATGTCCCTTCAGCGTGGCCTCCTTCAGCGTAGATTCAGCAAATACCATTATAATACAAAACAAAGATGGTGCAGTCTCTCTATACTCTTTCAAATTTTGCGGAACTACCCCCCCAACTCCCACCCCAGACCCCCCATTCCCTCCCCTCCCCATCCAGAGCCTATCCTTCCTTGTACATCATAACCACAACGCTGCCCGTCGGTGCTTCTCATACCCAGATAGTGAGTTCTTAAGCAGTGTGAGCCATCGGCGGAGTGAGTCTCAGCAATCGGAGGTACCTTGGGCATGTGAGCTCTCTAAATTCTGTGGTTAGTAGAGCATGGAATGGTTGCCACAGTTCCTCAAATTGTTCCACTTCCCCTGCCACCATAAGTGATAGTTTTTCCATACCCAGGACATGCCACAATCTATGAAGCCAACCCGGGGCAGAGGGGATGACAGTCGAGCGCCAGTGTATTAAAATGTTTTGCACCGCCGAGCCCAATGCTATTGCAATTTGTCTTCCCCTACGTGACTTCAAGGGGTACATCAACCCGTTTGGGAGGCCTAACAGTGTGTAAGCTGGGAAGCGGGGGAGCTCTATACCAAAGTGTGTGTTGTGGAGAAGTGTGGCTCAGGGGTTAGAGGTGGCAGACCCGGAAGCTGAGATCGGCCCTGGACCAGGGTTCAATTCCCCGCCTCGGCGGTTCTTGGGCTCAAAAATTCCACGGACTCGATAATTCTCGCTCCGGTGCCTTCTCAACTCACGGGTTCACACTCTGCGACTCTGGGCAATAGCTTGCTTAATCTCCACAACGGCCCCTCGCGGCGGGATGCCTGTCTTTCACCTTGTGGATACCCTGCCGGGGTTATCTCACAGGGGAATACCAGGACGGGTTCCCTAAGCAAGCGCCGGGAAACCCTTTGTGGGTAGCTGTGCGCTATATAAGCTCAAATACATTTACATTTACATGTGTCAATTTCATCAAGCACCTCTTTCCAGTAGGATTCTAGCAGGGGACAGTCCCATAATACATGTGTCAAGGTGCCTATCTGTCCACACTCTCGCCAACAGGTGTTTTCAACATTGTGATTCATCTCGTGTAATCTTTCTGGAGTATAGTACCAATAAATCGATACTTTGGTGAACGTTTCAGTGAGCCCTATATGGTATGCAGAATGCCTAGCCCGATACGAGATCTGGTCCCATTCCTTATGGCTCAGCGTCCTGCCTAGTTCTCGATTCCACCGCTCTCTGCCTGGGTTGTGAAAGTGGAAGGGTAGCGTCTGCAACAGTTTGTAAAGATCAGAGATGTGTTTAGTGTCGGACGTGCGCGTGATCAACCACTTCTGGTATGGTGACAACCTCCTGTCAGCTAACTCCCGCACCTGTGGCTGTAACGCCCAATGCCTCACCTGCCAGTAACGCATCCTGTCCGATTCAGACAACCGGAATTCCTCCTTGAGGCTCCGAAAAGGGAGAACCCCATTCTTGTCATACAATTGTGAGAGCGCCCTACAACCGGCTGTGCGCCAGTGCGTGAAGGCCCCTGGTTCCATCCCTGGTGTAAAGTCCGGGTTGTCCACTATTGGTGTGAACGGGGAGGGGAACGTAGTGAGCTCATGGACCCTGCAAGTGGCGTCCCACACTTTCAGTGGGACCCGCGTGACATAGGATGCATAAAGATTAGGAGGGCGGTGAGCCCTACGCAGAAAGGGCACCTCCTGCAGCGGTCGACCTGCAACTGCCTGGTCCTGGAAGAGCCAGGGTTTGTCTGACTCACACCTACTCCACTCCACCAGATACCGCAATTGCGCCGCTTGAAAGTACTTGCGCAGATCCGGGACACCCAATCCCCCCGACTCCGGAGCCAACATCGTGAGAACTCTCTT
The DNA here is from genome assembly GCF_964263255.1 of Lissotriton vulgaris. NCBI lineage: Eukaryota > Metazoa > Chordata > Amphibia > Caudata > Salamandridae > Lissotriton > Lissotriton vulgaris. Next base: position 1,870,569,740 of record NC_141693.1, read on the forward strand.
AATTCGAGGTTTACGACCCTGCCAGATGAAACGGGCTAGGTCCGCTTGAGTCTGCTGAATCCATCCCTTAGGCGGCTGAAGTGGCAGTGCCCGAAACAGATACAAAACCTTGGGGAGGATTGTCATCTTGACCGCCGCCACTCTGCCAAGCCATGATATCATGCCCTTGCCCCATCTACCCAGCTCCTCCCTGATCTTCTTACTCAGAGCCTCATAATTAGCTGTGACCGTTGCCGGCAACGTGGGAGCTAACAGTATTCCTAGGTACTGTACTTGGTGCGACGACCGGTGCCTAGGGAAGAGCCCCTGCAACTCCCATCGAGTGGCAGCCGTTAGGGAAAGATCCAATGCCACCGACTTCCCCATGTTCATGCGGAAGCCAGCCACTGACGAAAAAGCCTCCAATTCGCTAATACACGCGGGGAGAGCTCGCCTCGGATGGTCCAGGGAGAATATCACGTCATCAGCATAAAGGCTGACTGTATGGACATATCCACCCATTTCACACCTGTCGCGTCCGGGTTTTGACGAATCCTCTGGGCGAACGGTTCCATATATAAGGCGAAGAGAAGTGGCGACAGTGGGTAACCCTGTCTGGTTCCTCTCTCTATGCTAAATCCTTGGGAGTTACAACCGTTCACCCGTACCACCGCAGTTGGAAACCTATAACAGTTAAATACCATAGTGCGGAACTTTTCTCCAATCCCCATTCTCTCCAACACTCTTTCCAAATAGGGCCAGTGCACCCGGTCAAACACTTTCTCAGCGTTGACAGATAGCAGCATTCGTTCCCCCGGGATTCTGGAGGCTTTCTCCAAAATGTGGACTATCCGCTTGGTGTTATCCACCGTCTGCCTCCCCGGTATAAAGCCCGCTTGGTCCGACTCTACCAGTCCGGGCAGGTGGAGCGCCAACCTTGCCGCCAGGATCCCCGTATATAATTTAAGGTCAACATTGAGGAGAGAGATCGGCGGGTATGAGCTGCATTTGTTCCGGTCCTTTCCAGGTTTGGGGATAACTGACACTGTCGCCTGTAGGAGATCGGATAGAATGGCTCCCGAGGTGGAGAAGGAATTGAAGAGTCTGGTCAGAATGGGCGCCAGCACGTCACTGAACGTCTTATAAAAGAGTGTGGAGTATCTGTCAGGACCCGGGGCCTTGCCATGCTTGAGTCTGGAGATGGCTGTAATCACCTCCTCAACCCTGATTTCTCTCTCCAAGTACTCTGTTTGTATTGGCGCCAAAGATGGGAGGGTGATCGTATCTAAGTAATCCTCCGCGTTTCCCTCCCCTAGGAGATCTTCCGTATATAGCTCTGCATAGAATCGCCGGAAGGTCTCTGCTATCTGAGCATCGTCAGAAACCACCGCTCCGTCTCCCGCCTCAATCTCTTTCACTCGACGACACTGGTGAGACTCTCTCAATTTATGCGCTAGAAGCCCGCCACATCTGTCCCCTCCTGTATAATATGCATGCCGCAACCTCAGCGCTGCATATTCGGCCCTATCCATGTCCAACGCTGATAGGACTTTCCTCGCCGCCTTCAACTGCTTCCAGATTCTAGGGGCCCCTGTACGGCGGTGCACCTGCTCAAGTTCTCGGACCTTTTGCGTCAGTTCATCACGCTTCTGATGCCGTTCCTTATTCTCTGCCGAGGAGACCGCAGTGAATTCACCCCTCAGGACCGATTTAAGCGCTGCCCATTGAGTTGCTAGCGAGGTCTCCCCATTGTCATTATGAGCCTGGTAGTCTCTGATCGATTCAATTATGCGTGTCACCACCATTTTCTTATGCAAGAGCGTATCTCTGAGCCGCCACACCCCGCGGGGAGCCGGTGTTGACGGCAGCGTGAAGACGCCCGAAACCGGTGCGTGATCTGACAGAGAGAGGACCCCAATTTCAGATGCTGTGGCCAAGTCACGGACTGGGCCAGTGACTAAGACATGGTCCAGTCTTGCGTAAGTTTTATGTGCATGAGAATAGTAGGAATAGTCCCTATCTGTAGGGTGGAGGTGGCGCCATAGATCGTGGAGATCAAGATCCGCTAATTGACCCTTTCCAGTGTGCGATAGTTCCCCGTCTGTGGGTAACGTTGTGTTGATCTGTCCATAGAGGAATCGAGCACCATGTTCAGGTCCCCCCCATATAATGATATGCCTGTCTGGGGATGCTGTTATGTCCACCAGGGCAGAGTGAAGGAAGCGCTCCTGATGGTCATTCGGGCTGTATACTGTCCCTATAGTGAGCGTCAGTGACCCCAGTTTGAACCTGTACGCCAAAAGCCTCCCTTTCTGCTCTGCGAGTTTGTGGAGAACCTCCCCTCTAAAGGACCCAGACACCAAGATTGCTACCCCCGCTGTTTTGGAATTGTTCGAGGAGAAAAACTGTGTGGGGAACTTGCGCGAGCGCATCCTATGGCAGTCACGTGCCAGCAAGTGAGTCTCCTGCAGAAGGCAGATGTCCGCCTGCGTACCCTCTAGTAGAGACAAGACAGCTCTTCTTTTAACCGGATTGTTGAGCCCCTTAACGTTCAGGGTCACCACCTTAAGGGTCACCATAATTAATCAAACCAAAGCGGCAAGAGCAAATGAGCAATAGCTGTAAGAGGTAGAGCCGTGGCCAGATGAGCCCGGGAGCCCCCTTTGGGGCTGCATGTACACAACAAGAACTCTGGATGGAGCCCCCCTCCCTTACCCTCAACCTCCTCCGAACCCCCCTACCGTGAACCCCAAACCCAGCCAGAAACTCCCCAACCGCCTCCCACCTTCCCCTCCCTTGCAAACCACAACCAACCCAACCCCAACTGTTCCCCTCTGCCCCCCCCCCCTCTTCCAGTCGGGCCCAAGGACCCATTGTCCCAGTCCAGTCCAGGATGGACAAGTCTGTGGAAAAGTATTCAAGTGGACGTCCAGCCGCAACCCACTCACCCTCAACCACCACCTCCCCCGGATCCCTAAACTGTTATGTCAGTGGTGCTTCATTGATCTCCCCCCGGAGTTCTCTCAAGCTGTCAAAGCGACCTGGCCGGCTGCAGTAGACCCGTCCACCTCTTGGATCGCCTCAGCCATGTCCGCTCTGATTGTGGGCGAGTCCGGTCGTGCTGAGGACACGGAGGGGCGCCTCCGTGTCACCGATTGCCAACCATCCCTGGTAGTGCGACGTCTACGTGGAGTAGGCACTGCATCGTCTGTCGCGGTGATCCCCAGGACGCTACAAATATCCTGCAAAGAGTGAAGCTGGTGGAGTGTTCCATTCCACCTGAAGATGAGCCGGAAAGGGTGGCCCCAGGAATATTGCGTGTCGTGGTCCCTCAGGAAGTCCGTGGCAATTTTGAAAGTTTTGCGCTTCTGAAGCGTGATCAGATCCTGAAAAAGGGCAATCCGGTGTCCCCTAATGCTTAGGGACTGCTGCCGTCGAGCTTCACGGAGAATCCACTCCTTCAAAGGATAGTCCGGCAGGAAGGCCAAGACATCCGGCGGGGGGGCCGAGGCCCGGCTCGGCGGTCCCACCCTGTGTGCTCTGCCTATCCTAATGACAAAGTCCGTCGGCTCACCCAAAATCTCGCTGAAGAGGTCCTGCAGATACCCTGTCGCGTCCTCACCCTCCTCTCCGGATGGGACGCCACGGACCCTAATATTGTTTCCGCGAGAACGGTTTTCAAGATCCTCATTGTGTGCTTGGAGGTCAAGCTGCTGGTCTTGCAGGCGCAGCACCTCCTGCTGCAGTTGCGTTATCTCCTCGTCTCGGGTATGTCCCGTTGCTTCTACAGTGGCCACTCTCTCGCCCAATCCATCGACTTCTCTGCGCACTTCCCGCACTTCTCCAGCCACCTCCTGTTTCAGTACTTGGAAATCATCCCTGAGCGAGCTAAAAAGAGATTCCAGGAAAGACCTGGTCACTGGGGGCTCGCCACCCACTGCCCCCTGGGAGCAGCACGCGGGGCTTGATGATTGCTGACCCCTATCTTGCCTCGAAGGGCCCCTCGTTAGCATGTCCTGCAGAGTTCGATCCCCCATCTTATTTCCTCTGTTGCTCGCCATGACACCTCCTAAATTGCTCTCTTGGGGCAGCTCCAAGAAAAGAGGCGAAAGTTCCGAGCTAGTTCGGCCCAGTACAGTAGGGAGCTTAGAGCTGCAGCGTCTCTCTTCCTCGGCTCACCGCGCCCCTCTCCCCGGCCCGGGAGTCGGGAGTGTATCCCAGTGGTTCGGCTATAGGGCGCCGGGATCAGGCAGCATGGGTCCGCACCCCGCAGACCAAACCAGCCACACCCAGTGAGGCGCCTCGCAGGAGAGTGCAATAGTGTCCTGTCCACTCACCGGGCTCCGTGTCCCCCGCTTTGCATCTCCGCCGCTACTCCGTCGGTTCGTGGCTCACCATTGTCGTTTTCTGAACCTTCATGGAGACCTGGCGGGCTTTCGGGCCTCCGCTCGTTGGCCATGTGCCGGAGGTGTCCTGTCGCCACCGCAGTCCTGATGTTATTCCCAGGCCCGCTCGGACGTCCTCTTCCCACTCCACGCTTGAGACCGTTTCGCTCCAGCGGCCTCCCCTGCGTCGTCCGGGTCTCCTGCAGGGTCACGGCCGCGACCGCGCACCACCAGTTCTGCTCCCCGACAAATATAGCGGTGTGATTCAGGCCCCCGCGACGGCCACCGGCCCCCGCCTATGATCCCGGGTCGTCCGGGCCTCTTCCTTGCTTGGCCCTCCTTGGCAGCTCAGTCGTTATGGGGGCCGCGCGTGTTCGGCACCCAGGCCGCGGTCTCGGGCCTGCGCTTCCGCTCTCCGCTGCTCGCTTAGCGAGAGCTCCATCAACCACCTCCCGGTCTCCTTCAGCGCGCAGTCCGAATCTGAGTCTCGATGCTCATTGGGCTTGTCAGGCATCCTTCAGCGGTCACCGTCACAGCCCCGAAATCCAGACTCCAGAAACGGCCGGGGGAATCCTTGGGCTAGGCCGCATCCCCGGTCTCTCTGAGTTAGATCAGCGTGCTGGGACTCCACCTCATTCCACTCCTGCGTACGATCCCCGCTCCATTTGGGGCGCCAACACACCCCTGGGCTCCACTCGTGGCCACACCAGCGGAGTTCCACCACTGCCTCATCAGGGATAGAGCGCTGTGGCACTCCGGACAGCTGCCAGGTAGGCTGCAAAGATGGCCGAGCCTCGGCTTCGCTACTCTCGAAAACTCCCGAGAGGCAGTCCCAGTGCAGCTCCAGGGGTCAGCAGAAGTGCGTGCTCCGGTCTCTCCGAATCCGCCGTCACCCCAGCGCCAAACGGGGGGAGATCAGCAGCTTTTTCACGGTCTAGGGCTCCGAGGTCGGAGGAGCTCGCGGAGAGTGCGTCCGCTCACCTCGCCATCTTGGCCACGCCCCCCCCACACATGCTTTTACAATGCGGTTTTTACATCGCAACTACCATTACATCGCATGATTTTACAACGCATGCCATTACAATGCATTTTTTAAAACTACAATTACAACACATTCCATTACAATGCATACCATTACAACGCATACCATTACAACTCATAATACTTTTAGGGCAATAGTAGAGTAAGTGTTGGATAGTGTAGAGGTAAAAATTACTATTCCCACTCCAGTGAGTGCAACAGTAGGGTAAGTGTTGGATAGAGTAGGGGTAAAAATTACTCTTCCTACTCCATTGAGTGCAACGGTAGGGAACGTGTTGGATAGTGTAGGGTTAAAAAATACTATTCCCATCTTCCCCAAAACCAATACCCACCCTAAAACTAAAAAATCTCTATTACTTACCTTATAATGCGTTGTACTGGCATGTGTTGTAATAATATGTGTTGTAATGGCATGCTTTGTAGTGACATGCGTTGTAATGACATGCATTGTAATGGCATGCAATGTAAAGGCAGTTGTGTTGTAACAGCTGCGTTGTAAAAGTAGTGCAATGTAATGACTGCGTTGTAATGGATGTTTCCCAAAACACAGAGGATCGCAAATAGTGACCTGCCTAATTAATATTAATTAGACAGTGGATCCTCATGGTAGCACTGAAAGTTCAGCTCCATGAAGAAGACCTCTTCTGGGCATAGGCTGTTTGGTAGACAATCAACTCCATTTAGACTCATACATCAACACTATGTCAAAGACCCGTCTGTCGCCCCCCGCCTTTCCTGTGATTTCACTTGCTTCTCGACATACCATCATATCCTAAAGGCCCTACTTGTTTCAATAATGCCAATCCCTTCTTACAGTACTTCCAAATACTTTCTCTCCTGCACAAGGCTCTCTATAGTTCTTTGCCTCACATTCTACAACTAATGCACACCAGGGCCTTCTAGAGTTTGGCACCAAACAGTGAGGAATAACCTGGTCGATCTAGCTAAAATGCATAGGTATTCTGGGTACTCTAAAAGGCTCCCCGCATCCCACCAGGATATCGCAATTTTGTGATTAGCAAAAAAAATTAAAAATCTGGAGTTTTATAAAAATCCAGGAATTTTTGCAAAAGTGGCTGTAAAAATGATCAATCATAAAAATGAGGCTAGTCCTCCTTTTTTGGGGTCTGCGATGTGTCAATAAAAGGTTGAACACCAGACTAGCTGGATGGTAGAGGTGTTAAATTCCTCTGTCGCCTGCCTGTTAATCCCTTGAAAATGCACACGTTCCTCCTCCTGTGCTAACAGCTGCACCAAGCTCTCTGCTTACCTACCCCAGGATCCCTCCCTCTCCTCCTGCCAGATCCTCGTCGCCACATGTTGAAAGAAGTGACCACAGGCAGGTGACTGGTTAAAGCCTTTATTCAGACGGTGTTGCCCACAATAGGACTCGACAGCTCAGCGACAGGGAGCAGCTGACACCCCAACTTTAAACACGCAAAGGCACTCACAATGATTAATTTGAGCCGCTGGTTTCCGGTGCTCAGTACCAGCTCTTAATTGTCAACACTGATACATATGACAGTCTGACACAAGGTGTCTAATTTAGAGATGAGCCCAACAAAAGATGTTTGTTAATAATTATACAATAAAATGACTAATACCTGCCACCCAAGAGATTCATAAAGCTTTGGGGGCCAGTTATAGTCTGACTTGTCACACTTTTAGGAGTGTGATGGTAAATAGTTTTGTTTTGGCAGTGCCTAAGGGGCAATCAGTGGTGCCAGCTCTAGTGGCCTCCTGACGAGGGTCCCGGCACTCATTTATTACACATTAATCACTGTAAAGATTCTATTAAATAACTCCTGATCCTAAAAGAACTAAACCTTTCAGGGGTGTCACATAATGCACATACTACACTTTGTTTTGTGGCACCCAACACCCCGTGCTGGCCCTTGACTGTTTTTTTAACAGTTTTATACAGTACCATCTCGGCCCATAATTGAACGCTTTCCATGATACTAGTTACATTACACAGGGTCACTTCCATTTTTTAAGGCATGGGTAGATTGAGTGATTTGCCGAAAATCACAGGATGCTGAGCTGACACTGGGACTCAAACCTTGTTACCCAGTTCCAGAGTTGGCAGATCAAGCCATAATACTGCATCCTCTCCTCTACATCAGCACACCACCTCCTGTGACTCTTCTCTCCAGTGGCAGCTGCTATTAATGACAAGTGGTGAGTCGGGGTTGGGGTAAATAAAAACATAATAAAATAGTACTTGCCTGCGGCTGCCAGCTGCTGTCTCAGTGTTCTTCTGCTCCGGTCCAGATTTCCAATTCCCCACAGGCTGGTGCACACTGTACAGGCCATACTATTTACCAGCATAAGAGCTGCGGCGTGATTGGCCTGAAAATTCTGGTTTAGCGCTCGCACAGAGCCTGGGAGCATGTTTCTCTGCTCCACCCAGCTGTGCGCATGTCGATTTGGCCGTCCTTAGACACCTGGCCAAACCGACATGCACACTTACAAGCACTACTCCTCCTCCCCTGCTGTCATCATGGCCCCAAACACCCCTAGACTCAGCTGGCTCCAGCACTGTAAAAAAAATAAAAAGATAACAAAATGGTTTTATTTTCATTTTATTTTTTATGTTTCCCTCTGCTGGCTCTCAGCAGGGGTGGGGCGATGCTCCTCCGCCATAACAGAGGAGCCGCCGCTGCATCCTCATCCACTTCAGCCTCCTTTCCCAAGTCTGCTGTGTCCACGCCAACTGCCCCCTGCTGCCTTGTACACCTTTGGAATAGTGGTTGACAAATGCCACAGAAAGCAGAGTTTTCAAATTTAGATATGCACTCTGGCATCAGACACACTCCTGTTTAGAGGCTTGGTGCCGCAGGACACTGTCAGGCCACAGACAATGAGTTGTCCGAGTCTCTAGCAAAGGCCGCCCCAAAGGGGTCCTCGAGTGCTGGCGCCATAACGGCCGCCAGAGCCCACAAAGGAACTGTTCTGGTTGGCACTGGTTTGCGCCGCCAGGAAAGGACCCGTGGCGAAATGCGCCTGAGGTCCTCTCCCCCTTCCAAGAACATGGCCATCTCACCTTCACATCAGGGAGCTGGGGGCGCGGCGACAACGATTTTCGAGTCCCACCAACCCACACCTACAACAGCAGCATCGCAGTGCTGTCAGGGACGAAAAGAACTAATGGTACAATGGATGGCTATTGAGACACAACGACGGGCGGTGTGTGGGAGTAGGGCCACTCACTTAGCGCCACTCACTAAAGCGCCGGGACACTCCTCTGGAGTAGCCGTGCGCTATAGAAATAAAATCTTAACATTATTATTTTTATTATTATTATTATTTTAAGAATTTGTAGAGCGCAAACTGTCGCCATTGCAGGCATCCTGGCGCTGACAGAGTCTGAGGGGGAGTTGAGGGGTGGAACAGAGGTGGGCGTGGGCTAGCCCGGGAAGAGCCAAGTTTTAACCTTTTTTCTGAAAGGTAGGAGTTCCTCGGTGTGTCTGATCTCAGTGGGGAGGGTGTTCCAGAGTCTGGCGGCGGTGACCTCAAAAGATCTGCCTCCAGATCTGGTCGATCTAGCTAAAATGCATAGGTCTTCTGGGTACTCTGAGGTTAAATGCAAAGGGGTGTGAAAAACAACAAAGAACAATCTACGAGCTGTCAGGGTGATTTACAACCCTAGGTGATGCAAATGAGCAAAAGATAAACCAGTGATTTATGGCTAGCCGATGATTTATGGCTGATGATTTATGATGCTCATGCAGAATGATTTATGACAACAGAATGATGACAGATTTGTGACAGAATGATTTATGACATTCCATGATTTATGACCATTGATTTATGATGATCAGGCAGAGTGATTTATGACAACAAAATAATGGACGGTTGCCGCAAAATGATTTGCGAAACCCGAAGATTTATGACCCCTGATTTATGATGTCCAAATAACACTGAGCGATACCCAATTTGCGATAATGTATGATATTGATTTATGACCCCGGCCCCAAGAAGGTGTCCAGGGGAGTTGTACAAATATGACGTAAGTAATGAGTAATAAAACTGTGGCCAACAACCACCACAGAATACAATGACTGTTGCCTGTGTTTAGTGATGCAGATACACAAATATGGTACTGTTCCTGGAATAGGCACAGTGCGACTGTTATAAAAATAACAGACCAAGCACCGAGTGGTATTTTTGTGCCTGGCACATTTTCTGTGTACTGCAAAAATAATGCTCCTTTTGGTGTTTGGAATTGCAAATTGTGGGCCTTATTTATGAGGTGACGCTTTACTGCGTGAAAACAGTGATGGATCACTTCTCAGTGCGCGCCCCTTATGACATGATGGATGCATCATATTTACTGTATGACGCATCATGTCACAAGGAATGACAGATTCGTCAGTATTACTGATTATCTATCAGCGCAAAACTGACACATTGCTGGAGTTGTTTCGGAAGCGTGACACAACTCCAGCAATGTTCCTTTTACATGGAGCAAGCCCCATGTGAAAGGGCATGCGTGAGTCTTGCGCCGGCCATAAGGCAGGTGTAAGAAATTAACGCAGTAGCATCCTAGAAGTGGCGCACTGAAATATGATCGATGTCAATGTGCCACTTCTAGGAGGCTTGGAGGCCCACCCTGAATACATTATACCTGACGCAGGTTTATGTAGCGCAGGGGTTTACAAAGTGACACATCTGCTTAAATGCGTCACTTTGTAAATAGGGTGCAACAAAAAGTGATGCAACTGCAGCGCAAAAGTGTCTCAAGGGCTCATAAATGAGCCCCTTTGTTTGTTTGCCACAAAATTTGCCATTGCAGGCCGGAAAATCCTGGGGGGAGGGGAGTCTTTCTAAAGAGAAAGGCCACAACACCCGCAGCTATTTGGTGGATATCCCATGCTCTAACTAAGGTTCTAAATTTTTTAAAACAATGTACAGCTCCTTCTGTGATCATAACCTGGTAATTATAGTTTTCTGCAATACAAATATACATTTCTGATTGTATTTACTCTTGCAATGTATGAAAAGTGCAAATCTACCAATTTGTAAAGCGCCTTGACTTCTTCTGCGATTACATTACATCTGTGCAATATAAGCACTGCAAAAATAAATATATATATGGCATAATGTATCTTAACCTAATCTAACGATAACCGTACCTAAATAATACAACCATAGCAAAATTCTAAGAATTAAACCTAACCTGAATTTACCTATCCTCGTAATCTATAACCCATCAGCAGAGGAGTAGTTTGAGCACTTCGTAAAAAATATGCGGATTGTGCTGGCACATTAATTTATTTTAAGTCTTTTATAAAATGAGATATTCTTTTATAAGGCAGAGAGGACCTCATGTTGTTTTCATTCAGCGTATGCTCTCTCTTTAAGAGAAGCTTAGAGCATATAAAATAGTGTGTAATGCGAGCAGGTGAAGGATTAATTAAAGGTTTCCTGTCTAAAGCCTGCCTCCAGACAATGTGGAATGGGTACTGAAGTGAATACTCTTTGTAACACATACATTCTTTACATATTAACACAAACCAACATAGCATAAATTAAGGATTTGCAGGTGAGAGAAAGTGAACCTTTTGGGAATGCTAACATTTGACACTAACAGTGCAGCACGCGGAATCGAAATATAGTTTAGACCAATGGCAGGAATTTACATACACTGACTTTAACCCACCAGATTTTTGGGTGATATTCCAGCACAATTATGCAGCAATGGTAAGTGACAAAACGTCTTAGCTTGGATCAAAGGGTAAGCTGTATCAAAATAATGGTTGCATAAAGTGGTCACAAATTACACCCCAACTTTTTGCTACCATAGAGAAAAAATAAATATATATATATAAAGAAACCTACATTCTGTTTAATTATTAATTGATGTACAGTCACATAGTTTTATATTTAGAATAGTTATTCCCTAATGTGAGCGTTAGAAGGTAGATAAGTAACTCTTGGCATGATCCTTGTATTCGTGGTACCAAAGACTAAGTTGAAAAAAATGTTAGAAGTATTACTACGTTTTCTAAAATTATACTATATTAAAACGGAAAGGCAGCTATACCCATTCTATAAAGTGTTGACACAACTCATCCTTTACAAAAGACATCATCATAGTGACAGGGAGTAATGGCCCCTCCCTTGTACCTGAAAGATTTTAAAAAGTCTAAAAGCGGCTCCAGGTATAGATTTAACATGATGAGGGCATGTATACATAAAAGGTTTTGTTCTAGAGTATGAGAAAGTTTAATTTATTCTAACAAACTGGCAGTGCTCAACCTCAATCCTATCACTAAGCATAGTATTGCACACTCTGTAACTCTATACAATCCTGACCTTAAAATTAGCCATGATTCTAACTATACCTCTTACCCTTACCTCGTCTCTAGCTTTAAGCCGATCACTAAGCATGGTGTAGGGTACACCATAAATCTATTCCTAGCCCTAACATTAGCCATTATTCTAACCCTACCTCTTACCCTTAGCTGAGACCGCCCTCATCGCAGCAACAGACGACATTCGAACTCTATTGGACAATGGAGACACAGTCGCCCTCATCCTCCTCGACCTCTCGGCAGCATTCGACACAGTTTGTCACAGCACCCTGTTACAACGCCTCAATGACATCGGAATACAAGGAAAAGCACTTGAATGGATCACCTCGTTCCTCACCGGAAGAACCCAGAGAGTCCGCCTCCCACCATTCAAGTCCAAGGCCACTGAAGTCATCTGCGGCGTACCTCAAGGATCCTCACTCAGCCCCACCCTCTTCAACGTCTACATGAGCCCCCTCGCGACCATCGCCCGCCAACACAACCTCAACATCATCTCTTACGCGGATGACACTCAACTAATCCTTTCTCTCACCAATGACCCCAGCACCGCCAAAACTAACCTACACGAAGGAATGAAAGAAGTTGCCGAATGGATGAAACAAAGCCGTCTGAAACTGAACTCAGACAAAACAGAAGTCCTCATCTTAGGTACATCCCCATCTGCATGGAACGACTCTTGGTGGCCGGAAGCCCTTGGAAAAGCACCCATCCCGACAGACCACGCACGGAACCTAGGCGTCATCCTGGATTCTTCACTCTCAATGAACAGACAAGCCAGCGCCGTTACCTCATCCTGCTTCAACATTCTCCGCATGCTCAGAAAAACATTTCGCTGGATCCCCAACGAAACAAGGAAAACAGTCACCCATGCTCTAGTCACGAGCCGTCTGGACTACGGAAACACCCTCTACGCAGGTACCACCGCTAAACTCCAGAAGAAACTCCAACGAATCCAAAACGCCTCAGCCAGGATCATATTAGACATCCCGCGCAACGAACACATCTCTGGTCACCTGAAAGACCTCCACTGGCTACCCGTCAATAAGAGAATCACCTTCCGACTGCTTACCCACGCACACAAATCACTCTACGACATCGGACCAGAATGCCTCAACTCACGACTATCCTTCTACACCCCCTCCCGCCAACTTCGCTCTTCCAGCCAAGCCCTCGCCACCGTACCTCGCATCAACAAGACCACCATGGGAGGCAGATCATTCTCCTACCTGGCTGCTAAAACATGGAACTCACTCCCCGCTTACCTTTGCCTCACCCAGAACCACCTAGCATTCAGAAAGCAGCTTAAAACGTGGATATTTGACAAATAATCCTCCTCCCATTTCTAAGCGCCTTGAGACCCTCTGGGTAGGTAGTGCGCTATATAAATTCTCTGACTTGACTTGACTTGAAACCTATCACCAAGCATAGTTCAGTCTATCCTTAACCTTAACTCTTACACTGTACATAGCCATAAACCCATCTCCTAAAGCTAAACCTAACTTACGCATGCTGTACCCATTTTATATGTTTTAATGCTTTAAGACTAACTGCATTTTTTCTAACTAGGTTTTGAAAACATTTTTCTCCCATTTTCAATTACGAAATTCTGTTTTTCTCACTTCATGTTTTGGAAATTTAGACCCAACTTTCGTGAGTAATAAGTTGTGGTCACCAGTATTAAAAGCTGTTCTTGGCTGTTTTGCCCTTACTTCATCCTTACGCAGCATCTGGTAGGCATCGTGTATGGTTCTGAAGACCGTGGTTTCAGTACTGAGGCCTGCTCTGAATCCACTCTGGTAGCTTTTGGGTAATTGTTTTCATTGATTATTACTTTTATCATTTCGTCGGCGTCGGTCAGGCCAGTGATATTGCATGTCATCGCTATCAGGGTCTGCATTAGGTTCTTTGGATGCGTTTTACATTGCCCTTTTTCAAATCAAATCAAAGCAGACTTTATTCGGTAATATTTCAACCATAAAAGTACAATAAAAACATACAGTACATACATCAAATTACATTATAAATTCACAGGATAAAAGAACTGTGATCATTACATACAGTAGTTCAGTCATTGGTCCAGACAAAGTCGCAGTTTAAGAGCCAGTTTTAAAAATTCAAGAACTTGAAGGACACTGTTGCTATGTAGCAGTTGTAAGTATAAAAAGGCTGGTCGTATCTGTTTAAAATTCATTTCTTTTAAAAGAGCAATTAAAAAGCGTTTACGGGGGAATTCATAATATTTACATAGGAACATAAAATGCATCATGTCCTGTGGAGACTTACCGTCGCAGCCACAGGACAGAGGATGCTTACAGAAGCTCTCCTGTTTAGGTCTGATGAGCAGATGTTGAAACTGATTAAATCTGAATCTTGTAAGCAGGAATTTATCATGGGTGCTGAAAGTGCTGAGTAGATAAGGCTCCGTTGTCAAACATGTTTTTGCCATAATAAATTTCCTCACACTAACTTTTTGTAGCTCAACACCCTCCCTGTCAGCCTTCTTACGCTGAAAGAACACCAGCTTAACTAAGTTAATATCAGCCTTCACAATTCCTTCTGGGTGTTCAAACAGGTCCAGGCGGCCCATCTCCGTAAAACATGATTTTAAGTACTTCAGCCAGGGAGTGCGTGAAGCGTTCTCAAGAGCCAGGTAATCCTTAACAATTAAGTGTGTTAGGGGGATTTCCTCACATAACCACATTTTCAGCCAACATAACAGAGGTCGTAGGGACAGGATATCACTCAGGTAACCCACTCCTAGTTCCTCATGTACTATAAAGTTGGAGGTAGAGGCCGGGACGCACAAAAGCCGTTTATAAAACAAATTTTCTGTGGTCTGAAGTTGTTCCCCCACCATATAGCCCCAAAGCTCACTCCCATATGCTGCGGTAGCTACAGATTTCGCTTCATACAATTTAATCATAGCAGCCGTCGGTTTTTTGCCAAGCTTTGACGCAAAATTAAAAATGGAGGCATTGACCTTTAAAACATCACATTTTTTCTTTGCGAGTTGGGGGGCCCAAGATAATTTAGAGTCAAAGAGTACTCCCAAATAAGAGAATGTACTTGAAAGTGGTATAGCTGTCTCATCTAATTTAAAAGTATATTGTCTCTTTGGCTGTTTCCCCACCTGCATGATGAATGATTTGGAGTTGTTCACTAACAAGTCCCTGTCTTCCATGAACTTTTTAAATGCGTTTAGTAGTAATTGAAGGCCTTTTTCAGTTCTTGCTAGCAGTACCGCATCATCTGCGTATAACAAAACTGGAATGCTTCTGTTCCCCACTCTTGGACTATCTGATTTCACCTCCCGTAAAACACCATCCAACTCATTTATATAAAAATTAAAAAGGAAGGGGGCCAGTATACATCCTTGCCTAACCCCCTTCCCAGTTCTAAAATCCTCAGTTACGGATAAGTCTTGGCAATACCTTACATTTGCACTGGTGTTATTATGGAGGTCGACCAAAAAGTTTATAATATCATTGTCCACTCCCTTGTCCCTCATGGACCCCCACAGCTTCCCCCTGTTAACACAGTCGAAAGCTGAGGATAGGTCCATGAAGGCCAAGTAGACTGTGCCTTTTTTAACAATGGCATATTTACTTAGTATTAGGAAGAGATTCAGGCATTGTGTTGTAGTCGAGCGGCCATTACAGAAGCCATATTGGGCGATGGACATGATATTATTGTCCCGTGTCCACTCAAGTAGTCGCCGCAATACTATTCTCCCCACCAGTTTGGTCACAGAATTGATCAGGGAGATAGGCCTGTAGCAAAGGGGACTGTCCCTGTCCCCCTTTTTAAATATGGGCACAATGGTGGAGAGACCCCATGACGTCGGGCACCCTACCCTTGTGGCTGCGTTAATAACTGCCGCGATGATCGGTGCCCAAAAATTGGGATCGGATTTAAAGAGATCCGGGGGTATCCCATCCGGGCCAGGTGATTTGCCCGCTGTAAGCCCCTCGATACCCATCACGACCTCTCCTATGCTAACATTCATACAAGGACCCCCAACAGTGCATTCATAAGGTACCACATTAGTTTCACCCCCCCCATACAGTTGTTTAAAATGATCGACCCATTCCTCTTTTGTGATGACACATTCTAACCCTTCCCCTGGGTCTTTCACCAGGAAGGGTTTCTTTAGCACCGCCCAGAATCTAGCGCTGTTTTTTAGTGTTTGTGGTTCCAGAATCTCAGCCCAGGCCTCGTTCTTCAGTGCCTCCTTTCTTGTTACAATGACTGATTTATATTCTTTGCGTGATCTCTGAACTAGTTCCTTGTTACGAGGTTTTAGCAACAAGGCAGCTTTGAGGTCACGGGCTGCTTTGGAGCATTCCTTATTGAACCACCGTGGGCCCTCCCTACCTCTACTTTTTAGAGGTTCTGTCATTGAAATAGCTATTTTGTCAGTTAAGCTTTTAAAGTCCGATAGAACCTGGGCTGGGTCTGAATCAACTTGGATGCATCTGGCAATAATATCACTGCAGTTAGTTTGTATATTCTGATATATGAGGGCCGGGGTGCACATAGACCATTTTAAACGGCGTCTTCCATCCGTAGCTGTAACCCTACCCCTACCTAAATTGCGTCCTTCTCTTTCCACCCAGGGCCCCCCTAGATGTATAGTCAAAGGGTTATGATCACTGAGTGGATTACTATCTATAGAGAATGAACGCACAAACACCTGCATGGGGGCGGTTAACAGCATATAGTCAATAAATGTCCCCTTCCCGTGCCCTTTAAAAGTAGGGGTGCAAAAGCACTTTGAGGGATCACATAAAGACATTGCAATAGTGAGACCATGTTCATTAAGTAGGTTGTTAAAAAATGTCCCTTCCACAGTATGTTCCAAATGTAGACCGTTAATTCTGGGACAATACAATTCCATGAGGCTTTTGTCTAGGGGATCACTACATAGATGAGTGTTGAAATCGCCCATAATCAACAAGTTGTGGGAGCAGTCCTTCATTGAGGTGCCTATATACTCACTTAAGGATTCGGAATTACCATAACTTGTGTCATTATTGGTGGAATTATAGAAGTTGATCAGACCAACCTTGCAGTTACCCGCAGATAAAACTAGACCTTGTATGCCAAGGTTACTTGAAGGCCTACTTACAATTGTGCATTTCAGTGCTACTGATATAAACATCACCATACCCCCCTTTGATCTACCCCGGGTTACTGGTACAGCAGGTACAAAATATGCCTTGTAGCCATCCATTTGAATATCACATTTCACTGACCAAGTCTCTTGTAAACAAATGATTTGGAAGCCCCTAATATAGGCTAGCCAGCTATCATCCTGCATTTTATTTTCTAGGCCCGCCACATTCCAACATATAACATTGTTTTTTGGTGTAATTGGTGGAGTCACCTCTAACGTTTGTGCTACGGGCGACTGATCGTTTTCCTGACCCTCCAAAACCCTCAGTCAGTCGCAGGCGTCCAGCCCTGAAAGCATATCAAATCGGTTATGTGTAGGAATATTGTACCCTCTGTTATTCAAATTCTCGGCATTGAAATTAACAGGTGGTATCCGCCAGCCGTTAGCGTTTACTGCTGGCGTTTGCCAACCAGACAGCCCACTAGTATCATTGTTGTACATATATGGAGTTACCGGATTTGGTGTCTGAATTTGTGATGTAGGTCTGTACCCACGAAGAGTGTTAGGGGGATTTTTAGGTGAGTTCTGGTCAGGCGCATAGAAATATCCCAGGGGTCGCACACAGACACTGTTTGTATTGTAAACCAGTGAGGATGCGCGTAACAAGACTGTGGCAACGTGTTGCGGGTGTTGAAAATTAACAATTACACAGTCCCCCGTGGTTGATTTCCTTGAGGGTCCAACCCAATTTACTCTTACAGTGGATATAATTTGATCATAAAAGTGAGGTGGAAAGCCACAATTTTTGTTTAGCCATGCCACCGTTTTATTTTTTAATGAGTCATGTGATTCTCCATAAGGTTGTGCTGCAGTTTCCTCATAACGTGGGACATTAGTCAGCACAACCACAAATGGGACACATTCAGGAGGGAGATTTACATTCCTGAGTCTAGCCCTCTGAGGGACCGCTGGGCAATTGCCCAGGGGGGCCGGGGCAGGGGCCTGATGAGTCGGCTGAGTCACTGGAGCCGTGGGAACCGCAGCTACAGCAACAGCCTCGGTTTCTGGGTTTGACTGCCTCTTCTGCTGTGCACTCTGTCCCCTGAGCAAGTGCTCATTCCCACTCCCACCAGGGATAGTTGTAGGTGTTGTCACGGCTGGGGCTGAGACTGGTGCAGGGGTCATATATCCCGCTAACAGGGTACCCAGTCTTTCCACCTCAGAGGCTACTATGTCCAATTTGGACAATATTGGGGTAATTAAATGTACAATTTTAGCCTCCAGTTTACCTACTATTATATTTATTAATGCTTCTAACTTGGTGTCAGACAAGGTCACACTTCCTTCATTACTACTGCCCTCTTTATTGGGTTCTTCCACCACCTGAATACTTGCACTGTTAACATTAGTGTCTTTAGAGTTATTGGGTTGGTTGGCGTGAGTTTTAGTTTTTGCAGACTTTCCCCCACGCCTCCCCTGAGTCTTTCTGCATTTCCTCACTGGTCTTTGTGTGGATGGGACCTCCGGTGGTTCTTCTGCTGCTGAGTCCTCCTCTGAAGTGACAAGCAGGTCCACTGGGTTCTCAGAGTGCACCTGTACCTGTACAGCTACACTGGGGGCCTCTGTACTGTGTGCAGCTTGTTCTAAGGTGCGATCTGACACTTCTGTGGACTCGTTAGTTATAATATCCATGCAGGGTGAAAGACTTTTACTGCCTAATGAGGCCCTACGTTCGTTGTTAATTTGTGTAACTTTTTTGAGCACAAAGTTGTCCAAGGTACGTAGGCCCGATGTAGATGGGACCATAGTAATGGTAGGCATGTTAGCAGGTAGCAGAGCGGCTATATTAACACAGTCTCGAGCAACAGTTACTCTTCAATACTGCAGTTGGTCAAAAATGAGGGAATCAGAGTCTTACTTGTAGTTCAAGTTCCAGGAAGCCAGGGTCCGTAGCCCGTCCCGTCCTCTTCCGGCCACTGAGGGCCCGCCCTTTGCCCGGGCTTCTCCCGGCCTGCTCCCGCGCGCTCCCGCGTCGCGGGGGGTAGCGCTGGTCTTTAAGCGCCTCCTGGCGCGAGATCACTGACTGCGGCTTCCGGCCGCTGAGGACCCTGGGCACTGGAGTCCCACAGGCACTGCTCTCCTCAGTGCGGCGGCACTCTGATGGCAAAAAGTGCGGCGGCGGCGGGAGGCTGGCTGTTACGGTGCTCCTGGAGTCAAGGTCCGCAGGTGAGGGGCACGCAATACCCCCGTGGTTTATTCACTCTTCCCCCGCTCTGCCGGGGGTAGCGCTGGTCTTTAAGCGCCTCCTGGCGCGAGATCACTGACCGCGGCTTCCGGCCGCTGAGGACCCTGGGCACTGGAGTCCCACAGGCACTGCTCTCCTCAGTGCGGCGGCACTCTGATGGCAAAAAGTGCGGCGGCGGCGGGAGGCTGGCTGTTACGGTGCTCCTGGAGTCAAGGTCCGCAGGTGAGGGGCACGCAATACCCCCGTGGTTTATTCACTCTTCCCCCCAGGGAAGCAGGAGGGAAAGAGAGCTTGGAATCCGCTGTCAGGGACCCACATGTCGCCACTTGTCTGCTTTTACATGGAGCTTCAAAGGAACCTTTTCGAAGTGCTAATGTGCCTGTGTCGAAAAAGGTGCCTCTGGCATCAGAAAGACTGGAGAGGTGATTGCACCGAAAAAAAAGTCAGAAGGCACTGACTCCGTGGGTTTCAAGATCAAATTTTTTTAATCACACAAAAAACGACCAGACGCCTTTCGGTGGATAAGTCCGCCTTGTTCACTACATTGCCCTTTTTAAGGAACCTTGGATAATTTCTTCGAAAGTGCCTGAGCTCAATGGTTTGAAACCCTTCAATTAACAGTAGCCACATTTAGGCTGAAATTTGGGTCGTCAGGACATAGAATTGACACGTTTCAAACAATGTTGTCCCTTATTGTATAGCTCTAATTGGAGAAGAAATTTGCCAACACAGTCCTGCCTTCATTTGGTAAACCTAGAGGTATCAGCAGTTTCAGATGAGATGATGTTGAACAGCTTTCTAGGTCGTATTTTTGCTGCTTTTATTTGGTTTTCAATGAAGTTAAGTAGATTATGCTTGGCATTTATTGTGTGTTGCTTTACACTTTTTTCAAGAGCAAGCTTTGGGCAAAGTAAGTAATCCTTTAATGCACAGCTATTAAAAACCACTACAAACCACCACAATCCAATTAGGCCTAAACTTTGCAATTAAAGGTACAATTTTTGGGTTCTGCCTGAATTAGCATGTTATTAGAAGGTAAAATAAAACTGGTGCGCAGCTTCTTACATCTTCGGCATCCACTATGTTATAATGTTTTATTCTTGAAACGAATTTGGACTTTAGTTTAGCTGACACTGTTTTTATGAACTTGAGCAATCCGCTAGCCAGTGGCCTATCTGATGTGGTGATTGCTTTATTTCCCTGATATTAAACTGGTCAAATCCATTAGAACCAGCAGTGTCTAGTTGGCTGAAGGGATGCCCCCCGCGAGGCAGATCTCCCACTCCCAGCAAGGGCAGGCGATTACACTAGCTGTATAACCAGTGCTCATCCATGGGTAGCATGGCACTGAGCAGTCAAGAGCACCACAGAGGCAATGTGTAAAACAAAGGCACACTAGCCACTTGTGATAAATGCACTGAGCATTACAAAAGAGACTTCAGACAGGATGTATGTTTTTTTAATATTAAACACACATATTCAGTCTTTATAACATGACCATCCTATACCTTTGGGAATAAAGCACAATTGGCGATATTACCTGCAGTTGTAGGCACACTCGTACTGTTATGATTTCACTAGTATGCACACTGTGAACAATTCCTAAGCTAACTTTTGCACCCCCCAATTGAGAGAGAGCTCCTTTATTTGGTGCACGATAACACGATTATGTGCTTACAGAAAACATGGAACACTTTTTAGCAGCACCACGGACCGAAGCCACGCAGGTGAACCCCAATGTCAAAGGGCGTTGTGCTTTTGACACCAGTCAACGTATAAGGTGGCACTGCCTACCAGTGTCATGAATCACATGTGGTCCGCACACAATCACTCACACACACTCACTTTGCACCACGAAGCAGATCGACAGATATCAGCCAGTCCATATGGCACACTCTTACACACACATACGCTGTCAGCACCCTAATGTGGTGCCACTCGAACCCAGAAGGTATATGGTTCGCCCTCTGCATACTCCGTGGGCCAAGGCTCCCTCCACCCTCAAGTTCACCCCTATTGTCCTATACTCCCCAATGGAAGCTAGCCAGACCCGCCTTCCGGAATCTGGGATGTATGCGGACAAAGTCACACTTATGGGGTTTCCCCTTTAAACCACAGATGTCTTCCCTAAATTCTCAGCCTCTCTGCCATGGGGCCTTGGAATGTAGATCTTAATCTGTAGCGGGTCTATGATCCGCCCCCTAAAGGCTAAGTATCAAAACCTCTATCTTCAATCTATCCCATTTAGCCCTTAAATGCCAGAGGACTGCCGTTCCTGCTGGATGCCCATATTTTTTGGCTATAAATTCGGGAATGCACACAGGTGTCCTCCAAACCTTGGTGTCCACTAGATCCAGACACTACCAAACTCAGAGGTCCCCATATCAGGTGCCCACAAGGGAGTATAAAGGGGCTAAACCCTACTCCCAGTTGGCAAACAACAGGCATGGCAGGACATTGCACTTTTTCCTGAGAGCCTCTTGCAGGTTCAGCTCATGTCCTTTAGGACCTTGTTGATCCTTTCCACAAGCCCATTGGTTAGAGGGTGGAATAGTGTGGAGAAATTATAGGTTACCCCAAACTCCCTCAACATAGCATGCATGTATGCAGGCATGAAGTTTGTGTCCTGGTCAGACACCACCTCCTTGGGGAATCTTTCTTGGGTAAAAATCTCCATAAGGGCCTTTGCCATGGCTGGTGCTGTTATGAACTTCATAGGGATTGTCTCTGGGTACCGGCTGGTATGATCCACCAGCACCAGGATGTACCGGTGCCCTGCAGCTGTCGGCAGATCCATAGGCCCCTCTATGTTGATGCCCACCCACTCAAGTGGCGTGTCAATGCCAGGCAAGGGATTCAGGGGAGCTTTAAGCTTTTAGCCCATCTTGCTGCTGGTTTGGCAGTCACACTGGTCCTACAGAACGCATCCGAAGACACCTTGAGTCAGGGCCAAAAAAAGTGAGGAGCAAGCCAGACAAAGGTCTTGTCCTGGCCCAAATGTCCTGCCAGGGGGATGTCATGGGCCAATACCAGTAGGAAGGGCCAATAACACTCGGGAACCACAAGGGATCTTTGGGCCCCTTGGCCCTGAGCCTTAGACTCACTGTACAAAAGGTCATCCTTCCAGTATATGAGTCCTGACTTTATCACCGGCTGCTTGTGCCACAGCTTGTCACAGTAGACCCTCAAGTGTGGGGCACTCTCTGTGCTCTACATAGGTCCTCCCTGTTGGGGCTCCCTTCCAAGTAGGAACCAGAATATAGTTTAGGACAACAGGGACAGTAATGCCCTCCTCGAAAAATTCCAGGGTGGGTCACCAGATTCCCTATTCATCTCACCGGTGGTACATTCGGAGGCGGCCTTTCCCGTCCTCGTCTTCTCCCCTTCTTGGCAGCGGGGGAGGCTGGGCCATTGTTCCAGACTCAGCCCCCTCCGGCTTCCTTCTCGTATAGCTTTGGACCATGTGGTAACACAGCTAGCTTTGGACTGTGTGGTAGCACAGATTTCGCCAAGTACCACCAACATCTCCACATGAGCCTGGAGCTCCACTTCATTCCAGATAGTGTGCTCCAGGTCATTACCCAAGAGACAAGCCACTAGCATGGCAGAGCTTATTGCAACCTTCAATAAGCCCAACACCCCTCTCCATCCAAATGGCACTTGGGCCACCGGGAAACAACCCTCTCTGTTGTCGGCCACCACCATCTGGTGGCTGGCCTGTGGAATTATCTGCTCCTGGAAGACCAGTTGACTCCTTACTGGCCTCTGTATCCCACAAACCCTATACCCCCTTGCCCATTGATGATGATCCATTGCCTCTACTTTGCGGTATTCTCAGACACTTGAATCCAGGGAATCATCTCACTGTCACCCAGAAACTGTAGAGTAACACCCTAGAGGATGGAACCACATCCTCCCACATGGCTACGCTTGCCACCCCTGGAGCCTTTCCTCCTGTGGTAGGGCTGCACGTTTTCGATGCTTGGGGTCTCAATTGTAATGCCCATTCCCATAACACTGATCGCACCTAGGGCTCTTTGGTTACAAACTCTGGTTTGGGGAAGTTTTCTTCGGGGGACTGGACTGGGTACTCAGGTTTGACCTTTTTCCCAGAAAGGGTTTCTGGGGGCAATTAGAAGACTCCATCTTATTGTCACCCTGTCTTTCTTCTGCTGGAGACAATGGCGTCATTTTTGGGAGTTGCACCTAGCCATTTTCTGAGACACTCTGGTGGTGGCCCAGAGGGCCTCTACTTCACCAAGCTTCCAGCAATCAACCAGCTTGCTGTTTACCAGGTGTTGACACAGGTCGGTGAAACAGGTCATGAGGAAGTGCTCCCTCAGCACTAAATTATACAATCCCTCATAGTCCTTGACCTTATTGCCCAACACCCAACGCTTCAGTGCTTACTCTTATTATTTAAGATATTTACCCAATTTGGAGTGGCTAGTTTGCAATATTTCTCCTGAGTCAGTCTAAACTTGTTAACCAACACTTTCTTCATGGCAGGGTAGCTAGTCTGGTCACCCACATCCAGTGCTGACAGGGTGTCCCTCCCCATTGGTGGGATGTACCTCCATAAAGTACCTCCCCATATTTCTTCAGGGACCTGGTGCAACTTCACAGCCACCTTGAAGCCTGCCAACCACTTATCAGTGTCATCTGCCACCTGGTAATCTTGGAACATATCCTTTGGGATTCAACATCTATTCTCATTGTTAGACACTGCAGTGGTATTGCCGCCATTGCTTTGGTTGGACCCGAGTTGTAGGGCTCTAAGTTTTAACTCTCTGAGGCTAAGCTCATGGGCCATCTTTTTCTCTTCCAAAGCTAGCCTCTTTTGGCCAGGGCAAGATCCATGTCTAATTTGACAAGGGCTAGGACCTGCTCTTTCTTCAGCCTGGCAAGTTCTAAATTCAATTTCCTTTCTTCCCTCCTGTCCTCCAGTTCCTCAGAGGGTAAGCTTCTTGAGGACATACAGAGGCCGAGTCTAAAGTGGTCCCCTGGGTCTGAGAGAAGAGGCCCCCCCCTCTATAATTTGTACATCAGGGACTGGCTCTAACCCTTCCTTCTGATCACATTATCCTCCACTGGTTGCTTCCTTCTCAGGATTAGTCTCTGCTCAGGCCCTCAAGGCTTCCTGCAACTCCACAGTCTTGGTTTTACCCTTGCAAGTTACCCCCTTCGCCCAGCAGGCCTCCTTGAGCTGTGCCATCGTGAAGATTTCTAACTCAATGTCAATGTCAATGTCAATGGTATTTATAGAGCGCAAACAATCATCCCCAATGGGATATCACAGCGCTGTCCTGACAGTAGTGAGTAGTTAACAGATAACAGAGTAAGGATTGTATTTAGTCAGATTTTGGGAAAAGAAATGTTTTTAATTGCTTCCTGAAGGACAAATAACAGTCTGTTAGTCTGAGTTCCTGCGGCAGCTTGTTCCAGTGGTTTGGCGCCAGGTGGGAGAACGCCCGTCCACCCATCCTAGCTGTTTTCACACGAGTGTTGCTTGCTCTAGCAGCCGTACAGGAACGCAGGTTCCTCGTGGGAGCATAGAATCTGATTTTATTTTTTAGGCTGCGAGGGCCCGTGTTGTGCAATGCTTTATGCGTTATGCACATTAACTTGAAGATAGCTCTCTGTCTCATTGGTAGCCAGTGAAGCTCACGCGGGCAGCTTTTGGCTGGGTCGTACTTTCTTTTATTGCAAATTGACTTTGCCGCAGCATTCTGTACGACTTGTAGTTTCGCGAACAGATAGTCCGCCATTCCCACAAACAGGGAATTTCCGTAATCCAGCCTGCTCATTAATAAAGACTGGACCAATATCTTCCTACACTCAGTGGGGATCCATGGAAAAACTCGCCGGAGCATCTTGAGTAGTGCGAAGCCTTTGCCACAAATTGTAGATACATGGGTTTTCATGCTCAAGGTATTATCTAGGATCACACCTACATTTTTGGCCGTTGATGCTGGGATAGGAGCGGTGCCCAGAGTGGTGGGCCACAAGCTGTTGTCCCATAGGTGTGTATGTCTACCAAACAGCAGAATCTCAGACTTGTCTGCGTTTAGTTTAAGACAATGGTTGTGCATCCAATTGGCAGTCAGGCAGTTCAGTAGCCTATCCTTAGGGTCGTCTTCTTCATCTAATGAAATCATTAGTTGGGTGTCGTCTGCGTAAGAGCAGATCCCAATACCCCACTTTCTCCCTATTTCGGCTAGTGATGAGACAAACACGTTGAATATGGTTGGACTCAATGAGGCCCCTTGTAGGACCCCATATTTGATGTTCTGGGGAGGGGAAACAAAATCACCCATCCGTACTGACTGTGTTCTGTCTTGCATGAAGGACTGCAGCCATCCTAATGCCTTTTCCCGGATACCCTTGGCTGCTAGGATTTCCAGGAGTCGGTGGTGTGGGACGGTATCAAATGCCGCCGAGAGGTCTAGTAAAATCAAGGCGACTGTCTTTCCCTGATTTACCTTGGTTCTGATATTGTCTGACACTGCCAGGAGTGTTGTCTCTGTGCAATTGTTGGCACGGTACCCTGTTTGGGAACTGTCCAGTAGATCATTGCTCTCTAAGAATTTTGAAAGCTGCCTGTTGACCAACTTCTCCATCACCTTAGACAAATAAGGAAGTTGGGAAATAGGCCGATAGTTTGCCGGGTTATGATTATCAGACCCTGCTTTTTTTAGTAAGGGAGTAACTATGGCGTTTTTCCAATACTTCGGGAATTCAGCAGAATTCAATGATTGATTAAAGATTTTGGTTACAGCTGGGCAAATTATTGGTGTTAGTCGTGAGAAGATATGATGCGGGCATGGGTCCAGTGGGGAGCCTGATTTTACTTCCAACATAGCTTTGCCCACTTCCTCCTCTGAAAAAGGGCCGAATCTAGGACAGCTAGCCAGAACTGGGGATGTTACACGAGGTTGTGGTTGCTTTGGTTCGATGTGGGAAAAAGAGGCATACATCGTATCGATTTTTTCACAGAAATATTCATTAATTTTATTGCAACCTTCTTGTGAGGGGGTAAGATCCACTGATAGATTAGCTGGGCTGCATAGCTCTTTGACTATTTTAAATAGTTCTTTTGAAGAATTTTTGCTTTCTGTTATCCTCCGTGAGAAATAGTCTTTCTTTGCTTTCCTAATAGCTTTATTGTAAAGCGCAAGTTCCCTTTTGTATATGGCTCTCTTTTCTAGGGTTTTATTGAGCCTCCAATTGTGTTCGCAAGATGTACATTTCCTTTTTAAAGATTTTAATTCAGGTCCATACTACTTCTCTGAGACTGTGCCTCTCCGTTTATGTTTAGAGAGTGGAGCTGAGCAGTGTTCCAGCGCACACCTGATATTATTCTGGAGCTCTTCTATTTCATTTTTAATATTGGTGTTTCCTATGGATGCATGTGTAAAATGATTCTGTAATTTTTCCACAGACATTTTTTTCCAGCTCCTAGCTGATGCTGTTGCTGGGGGCATGGATTTAGAGTGTTTGGTAGGTACTTTAATAGTGAACACAATCATAGAGTGGTCAGTCCATATCAATGGTTTAATTGCATTGATGTCAAAGGCTCCTATATTGGAGAAGATGAGATCTAAAATATGTCCAGCCCTATGTGTTGGCTGATTGATTATTTGTGTCAGCTGTAGAATATCCATGTCCTCCACTAGCTGTTTGGTTAATGGGTTGCTGCTGCTATCAAAGTGTACGTTAAAATCTCCTATCACGAGAATATTCTTGTTCTTGAGACAGATCGGTAATATTTGGGTAAAAAGTTGGGCACTAAAGTCTAAAGTGCTGGCAGGGGGGTTATAGACTATCACTCCCCCAAATAAAATATTGGTGTTTACGGATACTGAGAATGCCATTGCTTCATGGCTGTTGGACTGTGTGATCGGTTCTTGTCTACAGGTGAGGGATTCCCTAAATAGCAGGGCTACCCCTCCGCCTCTTTTCTTCACTCTATTCAGATTGAGTATTTTATATTCCGCTGGAAGGGCTGTCGCGATGTCTGGGGTGCTATGGGTATCGAGCCAGGTCTCAGTTATAAAAACTAAGTCTGGTTTAGTTTCGGTCAATAGGTCCCATGGTTCAATCGCATGCTTGGGTAGAGATCTGGTATTGAGATAGATGCATTTAAGGGCCAGAGTTGGGGTATTTTTTATGCAGACTTCTGTCCCTGTGTCACTTCCCCATTGACAGTGCCGACAACAGAAAGGGCCCATAATATCATATGGTCCCAGTCGAGCACAATGTGTGGTATTTCTTACCCCTACGTTGTTCAGACCCCTAAGTTCCGCGCTGGAGTACGAGATACTCAACCAGCTCAACCGCTACCTCAGGTAGACCATCTGGCTCAGATGTTGGCAAACTATAAGAGGCATAATGTGAGATTAACGAGGATACAGTACTCATTGACCCTCCCCCCCATTGACTTCCCATGTCCCTTCTAGGGACCCCTTAGGAAACAAAGGAACTCTTTTGACTTTGTGAAGTTGTGACGTGCAATCATTCAACTCACGCTGCTGAGCAAATGCCAGTCCTATCCCATTGATTGACTGCTAAATGTTGGAACCAGCAGTGTCTGGTTGCCTGAGAGGGATGCCCCCAGCCAGGCAGAACTACCACTCCCGTCAAGGCCAGGTGATTACACTTGCTGAATAACCTGTGCTGGTCCTTGGCACTGAGCAGTCAGGCTTTCTACAGAGGCTATGTTTAAACCAAAGGCTCAGCAGCCACTCGCTATAAATGCACTGAGCGTTACAAAAGAGACTTCACACAGTATGTATGTAAAAACGTTTATATTCAACACACATATTCAATCATTATAACATAACCATCATATATTTTTGTGCATAAAACACAATCACAAATATTACTGGCAGTACTGGGCCCACTCATATTGTTATGATTTCACTATTATGCACACTGAGGACAATTCCTAATCTAAACCCCCCAATTGAGAGAGAGCACCATTATGCAGTGCACGATAACAAGATTATGTACATACACAAAACATAGAACACATTTTAGCTGCACCGTGGCAGATGCCAAGCAGGAAAATCCCAATATAAAATGTAATGTGCTTTTGGCACCAGTCAACGTACAAGGTGGCACTGCCAGCCAATGTTGTGAATCACAAGCGGTCTGCACATGATCACTCCTACTTACAGACACTCACTCCGCACCACTATGCAGTGTGACAGGTATGAGCCAGTCCATATGGCACGCTCTTCACACACAAACGCACTCAGCACCCTAATGTGGTGCCACTGGTGCCCGGCAGGTATATGATTCACCCTCTGCAGACTCTGTGGGCTAAGTCTCCCTCTACCCTCAAGTTCACGCCTATTGTCCTATACCCCTGGATGAAAGATAACTAGCCCTGTCCTCTCGGATACTTGGAAGCAGGTGGCCAAAGTCCCACTTAGTCTGTGTACTCGGGAAGCAGGTGGGATTATGTTACAGTTTTAATTAGGGCTGGACGTAAGTAAGGGAGAGGTTAGCAGCCACCCAGGAAGTTCAACTGCATGCCTCAAAACACAAAGATCACGCAGACATTTGACCTGCTTCCACACTGTGGAGAAGGCAGTTGGTCTGCCACGATGAGGGTCAACAAGGGAACAGCCAATGAAAGGGGAGGAACAAAGGGAAGCCTCTTGGTAGGATGAGGCACCCCGATCGGTTATATCCAGGCAATCTGGCACAGTGACTGGAACACACAGGGATGAGTCGATTTCAGATTTCAAACACGATGAGTTGCAAATTCCCCACCTCCCTGGTAAGGAGGCACAATGACCAGTGCACGTCAAGTTGGGTTGCACCTGGCAATTCCAGTCAAACACACAGTGAAGATTTGCAATTCTGTACCTTTCTGGAAATGAGGTACAAAGTCCAGTGCACAATGATATAGGTCGCACCAGACCAGTCCGGTCACACACAAACAGGCCCAAGTTCAGAAGAGCCACATGAGGTAGAATGAGGCACTACTCCAGGTACATCCAACCTCCGAGGGTCGCACCCCGTGAATCGGACACCGCACGCAACGAGCATACAGTCGGTGTGTCCCACAAGAGAAATACATCACAATCAACGAAACGGTCAATGCAGGGTCCGGCAACCAGTGAATCTAGACACCACCACTATATGCTTATGAGTATTGCGGCCTCCGCAGTGCAGGAATCACACGCCTCAGATGTGGGAAAGATTTCTGGGGTACTGCACTAGGCAATCTGGTCTCCAAACGTAAGTCTTAAGACCACTCTCACACCACGCTATCAGCTTGGATTTAGTAGCCGAGGTGGGCATGTGAGAGGGCACCGCTCTCCAGATCTCAAAGGTAGATGGAGTAGGCCATTCTAGTGGGAGATCTTTGATGTCCCTGAGATCTCCGGGAGAACAGGAAGCCCTCCTTTAGGCCCTTGGAGAAAACACTTCAGGGTTCCATACTTCAGCAGGTCATCGCAGTCTTTATTTGGACAGGTATCATCCATGTGTACAAAAGAGTCCTCTGACAATGTGCACCACACAATCCATTTTCTCCGGCCCCACATCCCCACAGGTGTATCTTACCCCTTGGTGTAGGATGGCAACTGTAATTATAATGTTGTGTGTCTTTGAAGTCAAGGTGGTTTAGGGTTATTTCCCTTTGAACCACAGATGTCTCCCCTAAATTATAGGCTTGTCTGCTGTGGAACCTCGGAATGCAAATCTTAATCTTTATTGGGGCCATGATCAGGCCCCTAATGGCTAAGTGTCCAACTTTTATCTTCTATCCCATTCGGCCCTCAAATGGCAGAGGTCTGCTGTTTCCATGGGATGCCCATGTTTTATGGTTGTCGATTGGGGAGTGCACAGATGTGCTTCACCAATCCCTGAGGTCCTCTGGAGCCAGACACCATGGTCCCTGAGACACTTGGGGCCTTAATTACAGCAAAGTAATGCAGTGCGGTGCCGCAAGCCATTTAGCTGTGCCACGCTACACACTTGCACCATAGTTTTTCGTAAATCTGGAAACGCAGTAGAAGTCATGGGTGTCGCATGGAAACACCCACAGCAACACCCACGCCCCTTTCAGTGAAAGTGCTGCATGTAACGGGCTCGCATTTACACAAGGACACTAACAGCCACGCAGGGTGTCTTTAAGTGTCCTTGTATTAGTGTCACAAAAAGCGACACACCATTAGTGCAAGGGCTTGTAAATACGCCATTTGGAGCATAAAAATTATTATATTTTATAAGTGCCATTTCTAAGCGATTTATGACAAAGTATTTGGCATTTGTATGGAAAGTATTTGGCAATGCAAATCTATTGATGTGAAACATCATTTTTTGTTTACAACCAGATTGTATTGGTTTCCAAAGACATCAGATCAGAAACAATCATGAGCATTGTGCACCTTCAATCTAGTACATAATATATATTGTTTGCATTCCTAGTGCATTTGTTTAAAACTTAAGGCCAACAAAACTATTCCCCCTCCCCCCTTGAGTTGCACCTATGTGGATACAGTCTGATCTCCAAATACTGATGGGTTGCTATGTGTCAAGCGTCTTTCCTATTTTACTACTACATCTGTCAACCTTGTTCCTGATGTCTTTGTCCATCCTGTTCTTCTTCTGGGGTTCCTGGTGGGGAGCCCGCCCCAATATTGTCCTGTCTGTCCGCTGCCAATTTGCTTACTAGGGTTTCCCAGGCTATTGCCTTATCTATCGTATCTATCCCTTGGCCAGCCTCCATAAGCAGCAGTCTGCCTTCCGCCCGCCCATTTCTCTAGCTTTTTCTTCCAGGAAGCAATCCTTGTCCCTCCCAGTGCCTTCCAGTTTGTTGCTATCTCTCTTTTGGCCAGGAGGTAGGCCAGATCCTGAAACCTCACAGTCGTTTTGTTTTTGGCTGTGTGCCGAAACCACCCTAGCAAGAAATGCTCTGGGGCGTGCGGGAGTTCCTTGTCTATGAGATTTCCTATTGCTTGTCTGTTCTCCTCCCAGAAGGTTTGTAGCGTGGAGCAGCTTCAAACCATGTGAATGATATGCATCTATGTCAAAGTATTGCCTAATGCGGGGTTCGCTCTAAAATCTTGTCCCATTCCACCTCTAGAATTTGTTTACCCAAATCCTTCTCCCAATGTAATCGTAAGCGCTCTAATGGCTTCTGCATATCTTGTCTCATTTCCTTATAAAGGCAAGAAAGTGTCTAGATTCTTCCCGCTGAGAGTGCTACATTCTTACATCCTGCCAGTGCCCACGGTTCCATACCTTCTCCACCCCAATGTGGTCTAATCGTTCTGGTGAGGGCCCCATGCCTAAGGAAGCGGCCTCCTGGCAAATCATATGCCACCTGGAGTTCTTCAAACAGGAGTAGGATGGAGTCCTGGTATAGGTCTCCCATCTTTGTCAACCCTGCCGATTCCCAGTCTTCCATCCCCACCCGGTGTGCCCCTTGTGGCAACCATCACAGCATTGTGATCAGTATGTCTGGAGAGTAGGGAATCCTGACCCTCACCCGTCTCAGATATCTAGCCCAGCATCGCACCACCACTCTGGTTTCCATGGTGTCATCGGACGCATTCCGTTGGGCCCTTAGGAAAATCTCTGCCAGGGTTGTGCTATCCAGCGTGGCTGGATATTGTTCCCTTTCTGGGTCACAACCTGCCACCAGCCATTGAATCATCCAGTACAACTGGGCGGCAATATAATACCCCTCAAAGTCAGGGACCACTAGCCCACACACCGCTGTTGGGCACTGCAATGAGGTCTGTGCTACTCTTCTGTGCCCTGTTCCCCAAATAAACAACATGATCAGTGAGTCAAGATCTTTGAACATTGCTCTAGGGATCCACACCGGTATGGTCCTGAAGTAGTACAGGAGGTGCGGGGCACCACCATCTTTAGGACTGCCACCCACTCCGCCACTGACAGTGGCAGTGTACTCCAGAATTCCATTGCAGACTTCACTGATATGATTGCTCTACCCACATTTCCCTCTAGTAGCTCTGCCGGTTCATGATATATTTTGACTGCCAAATATTGCGGGCAGCTAGGTTCCCATTTCAGGTGGCTGAAATCAGGCGGCGGGATGACATTAGATATCATGAGGTATAGGCTAAACTTCCTCCAATTAATCTTGAGGCCAGTGGTGGCACCGAACCGGGCTAGCATACTCTGCAGTCCTCTCAGTTCACCCTCCTTGTCACCAAGGAACAGTAGAAGGTCGTCGACATATAACGCTATAAAGTGCTGCACCTCCCCTGCTCTTAAACCATTATATTCCTGCCCGCTGTGTGCCCTGCACGGCAGCGGCTCCATGGCCAATGCAAACAGGAGTGGGGAGAGGGGGCACTCCTATCTCGTACCCCTCTCTACCCTCTGCCTGGGAGAAATAGTTTGTCCAGTGCGCACTAGGGCCGCCGGGGACATATATAGTAACTGTACCCATGCTAAGAATCCTCCTCCCAGTCCCATCTTAGACAAGACCTCGTAAAGGTAAGGCAACTCGAGGCTGTCAAAGGCCTTCTCAATATCCACTGCAAAAAACGCCGTCTAGTGCTTATCATACTCAGTGGAGCCCATGACCGCCAGGAGTCGCCTAATATTTATGGTGGTCTTCAGCCCAGGAAAAACCCTGTTTGGTCCGCATGAACCGGGTCAGGCATATGTGGGAGAAGGGGCATCGCAAACATTTTGCTCAGGATTTTGTAATCCATATTCAGCATGGATAGAGGCCTGCAGGCTTTGAAGTCATGCAGGTACTTTCCAGGCTTAGGCACTGGGTCGAAAAGGGCCTCTCTAGTACTCTCCGGCATTACTCCTGCTCCCAGGGCCTCCTGATACATGGTGACATGGTAGCTCTTCTACGTATGCTGCTTTGAACTCGGCCAGTAAGCTGTCAGGGCCCGGGGTTTTGTTCCTTGCCATGCCCTTGATGGAAGCTCGTACCTCCTGCTCCGTTATGCCTGCTCCAAGCTCTTCCCCCTCCTCAGGATCTAATCGTGCCATCTGCAGGCCCGCGAGGTATTCCCTTGCGACTGCATGATAGCCCTCCCTCAACCACTATACAGTTGCACATAGTAGCTGGCAAAGACTTTGTTGATCTTCGCCTGCGTAAAGTGACTGATCCCAATCTCATCCTCTATATCCACCAATGGTGGCCCCTGCTCCCCGGGTGTGCTAGCCATGTTAGGAGCATCCCTGAGCTGTCTAATTCAGCGTGATTGCATTCTAGATATTTCCTGTAATCGTGGCATCCAAGCCTCTCTGTCCGCTTCGTCACTTCGTACTAGTGTCTGCTGGAGCTCTGGGAGTCCTGGCCTCCAGCGTTCCTGCTCCCTAAGGGTTTTTTCCGCTCTTTCCGCTTCCCTCAAGATGACACGCCTGACCCCTGTCGCGCGTTATGCTTCGGCCCCGCAGGGCCACCTTGAAGGCGTCCCAGGCGGCGAGGAGGCTGTCCGTACTTTTGCCAAGAAATAGTGCGCTATGTCCCCCCTGATCTCCTTAAGGAAGACCTGGCCTTCCAGTGTATCGGGATGGAGCCTCCATGTAGGTATCGCTGATACAGGGTGCATCCATCCCAGGGAGAGGACCAATGGATTATGGTCCGATATTGTATGCGCTAAATATTGCGCAGCAATGATATGGCGCTGCATGTCTGCTGAACACAAGAAGGCTTGTAGTTGGGTGTGGACCTCATGGACTGCTGAGAAGTGGGAGTAGTTTCTTTCTTGAGGATGCAATGTCCGCTAGGCATCTACCAGCCCCCATCCCTGTCTCCAGGCTGTAAATGCTTGCAAGGCACGTGCTGCTTGTGAGCTGTGCAATGGCGGATGTGATCTATCTAGAAGTGCGTCATCTACATTATTAAAGTCCCCACCCCTCACTAGGTTGGGCGCATCAAGTACTGCGTCAGGCTGTGACTCAATCTCGCAAAGAAGGCTGGTTGTTCTGCGTTGGGGCATAGACACTAATCATACTGATGTCTCGGCTTTCTAGTCGCCGCTTTGTGGCTATGTACTGACCCTCTGGGTCCACCAGTGAGTCCGTCAGTCGAAATGAGACCCCTGCTTGGATCCATATTAGGGGCCCTCATGCATATGCTGAATAGGTAGTATTAAAAAGTTGGCCCCTCCATCGTCTGTGTAAATCTTTTCCCTCTTTCTGTGTGAGGTGCGCCTTCTGTAGTAGGGCTATTTGGGCTTCCCACTTTTGTATGTATGAGAGAACTTAGTGGTGTTTTTTCATTGTGTGCATACCCCTGATGTCCCAAGTGATGCATTTCTATTTTTGCTTATCAGCCATTGGGAGGTGTCACTGTTCCTGGCCCATCTCCCTCCTTATGTACCATCCCCCAACTGCTCTCCCCACTCGAACCCTCATGATTTCTGATATGCTGCAACTCAAGGTGCCCCCCCTTG
The DNA here is from genome assembly GCF_964263255.1 of Lissotriton vulgaris. Classification (NCBI taxonomy): domain Eukaryota; kingdom Metazoa; phylum Chordata; class Amphibia; order Caudata; family Salamandridae; genus Lissotriton; species Lissotriton vulgaris. The sequence goes on from NC_141693.1 coordinate 1,870,604,239, forward strand.
TGTACATCAAACATTGTCCTCAACTCCCATTCCCCAGGATAAGTAGGATAATACCCCCATCCAAACTAAGGTCAAAGGTCCGCAAGTGACTGTTTGCAGGAAGATCAGTCAATTGCAAGGGGGGGAAGACTGCTCGTCATACTTTCTCCCAGTCTCAGCAGCCGCCCCTCAGTTCCACTGTCCCATCAGAATCCCACCAGTGCCACATCTTCAACAATCCCTGTACCTCATTGCTGGGTCATGTGCGTCTAGTTATGCTCCAGATCTGTTCTTGGGAGATCTCTGCTCCCCTCATGTAGGCAATATCGTCCACCGTCTGCGGGGTTACTACTGGGAGCACCACGCTCGAAGTCTCAGATTCACTAGATCCATGCTCTAAGCCGGTGTCCACTGCTGTCTCGCTGCCCTCAGGGAGTGCATGAATTCGCTCTTTGCCACATCAGCGCTACCACCTGCATTACGTTCTGGCTTTCAATCTGCACCTCTTCCTGTGTCAGACCTAGGTTTTCCCTCATGGTCCGTTGACCTCTTGATCGGTTCTCTCTCCATCTCTTCTTCTCCAGTTCCTTTGGCTGCGCCCATCCTTCATGTTTCTCCAGCCAGTCGGCTGCCTCCTGTGAGGTCCTGAAGAACTCCGTGCCCTTCTATGTAGTTACTCGCAGCATGGCTGGGTACTGCATCGCATATTTGTAATTTAGTTGCTGAAGTCTCAGCTTTACTTCACAGCAGGATCCTCTTTGCAGTTGGACTTCTCACCATGGAATTGTTCACCTCTATGTCCTCTTTGAGGCATGCCTGGGTAAGTTCATGGTCCCTATCTCTAAAATGGAGGAGCTTTGCTATCACCATTCTGGTGGTGCTCCAGGCACCGGTGGCTTCGCCGGAACTCGGTGTGCCCTTTCTTGGACGAATAAATTTGACAGACATTTCGGAGCTACTTCCTCCCCTATCCATTTTTCCAGATAGTCTAGCATGTTGCGGCCTTCTATTCACTCTGGTAGACCTATGATTCTGATGTTGCTCATACGCAATCTGTTTTCAGCATCCTCGGCTCGGGACTCCAATGTCCGAACTTTCGTCTCCAGTGCCGTTATGCGCTGTTTCATGTTTAACATGTCCGGCACTGTTTCAGAAAGTTGGCCCTCTGTTGTCTTGACGCGATCTGCTAACTTTTTATGGTCTTTCCTAAGTAGGACCAAGTCCAAGCCCAGTGAGTCGATTTTAGTTTCCAGGCGCTCACTGGATGAGGTGGTGGCCTGCAGAATGTCCTGCAATTTAGGGTCTCTGGGGCTGTCTGCCTATGAATGGGCCTTGTCCCTCTCCTCCATTGGTTTGTCTGTTGGGGCCTCCTCCCTATCTTTCTTCTTGGGGATCTTCCCCATGATGTCTGCTCTATCTGTTGTGTTTCTGGTGCGGAGTATGCTCCCAAGGTTCCCCTGGCGATATCAGCTGCCCGTGGGGCCCGCTCTCCTAGTAGGAGCTCTGCAGTCCAGCGCACTCTCTCCCTCGCTCACTGGTCCGCTACGTCCACCTTTGTCTTAGCTTCCTCTGCTGTTCGCTTGTCACCTCAGGTGCGTCCTATGTCCTCAACATGTTCTGTCCGACCAGGCAGGGGGTTCAAGGCTGCACCATGTTCAGGCCGAGCAGGCCTGCTACATGGACGGACATGGGCCCCCAGGTCTCCGCCTGCTAGCTCTGCTCCCTACTTGGGTCCTTTGTTAAGTGCACTGACCTGTGGTCGTCGGGGCTCTGTGGGCATCAGGCAATGCAGGCCACGTGTAGCACGTCGCCAGGCGGCCCAAAACTCTCCCCTCCCCCACTCACTTGGCTGCTCTCCTCCCTCAGCATCTAATTGGGTTTTCCAGACCCATTCCCCCATTATCTTGTCAATCAGAAGGGGGGGCTGTTTCTTTTTCTGCTCGGCTGCCTGCCTCTGTTCTTACTGCTTCCCGCTGGTGCCCTAATAGCTTGCTCACCTTGTGAGGGTCACTGTGGTATGTGCCTTCCCTTTACCGGCTGCCCTCTCCGTTCGACTCAGCACCACCGGCCACTGCCCGGTTCCACTCTTGAACCCGTCATGCCGTGGGCTGAGTCATGCCCGCTTCAATCTGCACCCTCGTCCTTTGGCGCTACCTAGTGGATGGATTCTCTACACACTGTCTCAGTACCGGAATGGGTGGAGGGAAGGAAGACCCACAACCACAGTGCCACCAATTCGGTCTCCCTTGCAGCTTCATCATTGATGGGTGGAGGACCCACAGCCATGATCCGCCGCGGCTCAGTCAATACCGCCGACTCAATCCTCCCTTCCTTCGCATCAGTCCTCAGCGGATGCTGCCATCTTGGCATGCCCCGCGGTTGGAGGCAATTCTCTCCCCTCCGCCAGTGCAGCCTCTGAGAGGAGTGCACGGTTCAGGCCAGGTCCTGCAGTGGGGCGTGAGGAGTGACACCTGTCCTCACCATCCTCTTTAGCCCAAGCAGGCCCCCCAGTTCCATGTCCCTTCTGTGTCCTTCACCCTCCAACAGGCGCCACCATCTTCACTCGCCCCAAGGCAATGCCCTGCTCTTTCCTCTCCGCCGGCGCAGCCGCAAGGGGGTCTCTTTGTTCAGTCCAAGTCCCACTGGGGTGAGGAAGGGGGACACCCACAATATGTTATGTTATGTTAGTATTAATTTGTAGAGCGCACGTTCACCCCAGGGTTTCTTGGCGCTGGGTGCTGCTGGGGAACCTGTCCTGGCTTTCCCTGTGAGATGGTCCCTATTGGGCATCCCCTAGGTGAAGCCAGGCATACCCGGCAGCGAGGGGGCCGTTTTGGAGATTAAGCAAGCTATTGCCCAGAGTTGCAGCGTGGGACCCATCGTTAGAGAGGCACGGAGGCTAGATTTATCGAGCCCGCTGACATTGGTTCCGTACCCTGCCGCGTCGGGAATTGAACCGTGGTCCCGGGCTGACCTCTGCTTCTGGGTCTGCCGCCTCTAACCGGTGAGCCACACTTCTCCGCAACTCCGTTAATGCTGCTAACCCGTTGTTCTTCCTTACTCCGTCACCACTCTGCGGGCGTCGTCATCTGGCCTTGCCTCGTGGCTGCTAGCAGGTCAGTCGATTCCGCCAATTTCCACTGTTTTTCAGGGGATCTTCTGTCCTTGATGCACACCGTTCCCCCTATGATCAGCTGAGGGGGTGCACTGTCGGGGGTTCAATCCCACTTAGGGCGTCAGGATGATACTGGATGGCGGCTGGCTGACCAGAGCTCGCTAGCTTGCTGCTCACTCTATCGGCGCCAAGCGACGCCCCCGATATGAAACATCATGAGGCTGCATTCCAACATTGTAGTGCGAAGTATTGTCAACCACTTTCCCATATTAACTGATGGGCCGAACAGGCCTTATAAGTAGTGAACACACACAAAGGTATTTCTCACTACCTGGGCGCATGTGTACTATTATGCACCCTGACATGTAATGGTGGGAGGGACGCATAGATCCCAGTACCAATGGTGCCAGAGCACCTGCCTGAGTCCACACAGCAGAATGGACATGATTTTAACCAAAATGTGAGTCTGTGCGCATGTACTAACATGCTTTGGTAGGCAGCACACGCAATCATGGGGACATAGGTGAGGGTGCACACTCACAGCGGCCTACACTGTCAAGCTGCTTTAAGGAAAAGGGAAAACCCGGAATCACTGGGACATGGGTGCTAAATAGTATACAATAAGGTGCTCCCAGTTTTGTAAAATCCAAAGTGTTAAACACTTTGGATGTTCCAAAACTGGGACCACCTTATTGTATACTGCACTGTCAAGCTGCTCATGAGTTTACCCACAATAGATGCCAGTGCTCACCCACTGGTCTGCAATGACAGATCGGCCCATGTTTCAGAACATGGAATCAGCACCACTTCCTAACACGGATAGGAAAGGGCGTGTGCACGTTCACACTTTTTAGGCCCATAGCCTGGAGGTCACATAAGAGAATCTGCAAAACCCAGGGGGATAAAGCAAAAAAGTTCCAGGAACTGCTACCTCACGAGTATGAGGTGCAATACTAAGCCTTTTTGAGATCCAGTGGGAAGGCCTCCGCAAGATATGGCGGCAAGGTTCCCTAAAACAGAGGGATTTAGTAAAGTACCATAGTGCTTTAATAATGGACATATTTTTGTCAGATACAAAAGAAGAAGCCTGCATTTGCCGGTTTAAGACTAATTTGAAGTGAAAGCAAGGAGATGAGTTTTCCCATGGTTCATGCGTTTGTAAGAGGTGAAAAGAGCTGGAGCGAATGATCCAATTAGCTGCTAATTGGATTAGCCTGTGGTTCTTAAATTCTGCCCATAAAAATGATTTTAAGTTAACAATGCTTTGCATTTTTGCATATGTACCACGGTGCTTGCAAGGCTATGTCAGGGGCATATCTTCAGAGGAGGGGCTGGTGCTTGGAATGAACACCCCTTAATAATTTTTAGTCAGGACATGGCTCAGTGACACAGTCGGTACGGTTGTGACTGTCAGTCACTGCTGGGAGGGTGAGACTGTTAACCCAAATGTGATTGTGTGTTGTGCAGGCCAGGTTCTGAACTTAGATGTGATTTAAAATGGTGCACTAGTGCAGCATGCTCCTGCCTCCATCACACTGCATTGCAGGCTGGATGACCCCAATAGTCTAACAGGCATTGTGTGTGAAGGGTTGACCAAGCTGTGAACAGTACTCTCCAGTGTCAGCTTCTCCGCTATGGCGTAGGAGCGAAGCCGCTCCACCCGCACCCTGAAAAACTTGGAAAATAAAATGATAATAAAACGGGTTTAACCCCTTGCCTGCTCATGACGGCTCCATGCCGTCATGAGCCACAGGCGGCATGTGCTCATGACAGCCTGGAGCCGTCATGCTGCCGCTGCTCTTCCCACGGGGCACTAATACCCCGCCTGTGTGGGCGAATTAATGAGTGGGCGTGGTCATGACAGAACCAATCCGTCATGAGCACATGACTCTTGATGGCATGGAGTAGTCATAAGCACTGAAGCGCCGCGCTCACCCTCTTACCCCCTCCCCCCCCTGCGCTGCTGCGGCATTCGCGGAGCAGGGAAGGGGTTAATCCCTGTTTCATTATTGTTTTATTTTTCTTCTCAGTGTGCAGAGTCTTGGAGGCGGGGCCAGGAGATGGCAGGCACTGAAGAGAAGTGGTAGGTGGAATGCCTTCAGTGCACATGTGGGTTTGGCCAACCGTTTCAGGACGGCCAAACCTACATGTGCACTGTAGCTGTCTCCAACCCGAGCTGCGTTGCCGGATTGGAGACAGCAAGCAGAGGCTCCCAGTCTCTCTGGGAGTGCACATCCAGGGCGCTCAGGCCAATCCTTAGCTGCTCTCATGCAGTGAGAGCAGCATCAGGATTGGCTTCAGGTACTTTTGGGTGCCTGTCTGCAGAGGTGCAGAAGTTCTTTTTTTTCCGTCCGACTAATCGTCCTAGTCTGTCCATCATGCACCACCCTGTCCTGACACCAGCCACCACTGCTCTAGACCAGTCTTCACAGTGTAGCTCAGGTCAGGAGATAGGACACACCCACCCAGCCAGAGATAGGGGCCACTAATTTCCCTTTGTGCCCCCACAGCAGGACCCAGTGAGCCCTGGTTCTACTGTGGTGCTCCCAGGCAGGCAATGGCAACTTCAGTGCAGCTCTGATGTATCTTTTTTTAGTGTACTGCATGCAAACATAGCTGATAGTTTTGTATTAGAAGACAGCTCTGTGGCTTAATGCTTTTGCGGCAGACAAGCTTGTGTAACTTGTGGGTTATGAATTACAATCCTGGTAAACTATCTAAGGGTGTATGCCTTCACTGCAAACAGATGCTTGAAACGTGCAAGCCAGATATGTGGTATCCAACTATATGTGTACAGTCACTTATTTTAGGTACATGATACACAAATGTTTAGTACTAGTTCAAATAGGAATAGTAGACACGTTTTCTGTTCACTTCTGTGGAGCCTTAAGGATCTATGTACATATTAATACTGACTTATAGGCTAAGAGGCACCCAGTTGGATCCCCTCTCCACCTCAATTCAACGGAGACAAGAACAGCATACATCCATAAATTGCCAGGAAAAATTAATTCTCCTCTCCTAATGACAACACTTCCCTCCCCCAGAATACCCCTGTACTTTAAGCTCAGGGACGGGAGGGTGGTTATTTGCAGGTATAACTGTAGCACCTTTCCCAGCCTGGGTACATGCAAAGGATCATGACACACACAGGGATTGGTATTACTTGTCTTTATTGCTTAGCGTGTATCCATTAACTGAACATTCTACATCAAGAATTCTATCACCCACGCACTTTGTCATCTTTTCTACAGAGTACGGCAAGAACCAAAAGGGTCCCATCATCTCTAACTCACAAGACACTACATCTCCCCCTTGGTTAAATAAAAAGTACAAAAAATACATGTATACATCACAACTCTTCAATATGTATTTTTGGGGCACGAATCATGGCTCAGATCTGTTCATGTGACTGTGGTTGCAGATATACAGGAGAAGTGTACATGACTGATCTTGGTGACAGAGACACTGGTACAGTTGTTGGGCTCTCTGGATTTTCAGGTGGATAAGTCCCACTTTTGACATCTGAAGCTGGCAAAGGTCGAGGCAGGTACTTGAAATGCAAAGAATCACATGTAATAGTCTTTCCAGGACAGTGAGCAGTCACCATGTGTTCTTTTCTAATCACAACCCCCAGCAGGTCATCATCAAAAGGAGCATCACACTTGCGTTTTTGTTTCTGTCTGACAATGACTTTGTCTCCTCTTTTAAAGACAGTGCTCCAAACACAAAGGGGTCTATCTGTATATGTATTCATTTTGTGTTTGTGAGATGAATCAGCAGTGCAAAGTTTACAAATGCCAATTGTTAGACGGGGACCTGGAGGGTCGGCCGAGGACAAGGGGAGAGGCCTCCGGGGAGGGCCGTCTCCAGCGATCGTACAGACAAGTAACTTCCCCCCCACAGATGGACACCACACAAGGATAAGGTTAACGCTTTTTATATGCAGTTCTTGGAGCAAAGTATCACGGTACAGTGAGATCGGGACACAAGGGTCCCCTCAATTCTGGTCTCTGGAAGGGAAAGGGGGTAGCGGGACAGTCTTGATACCGATCTGGTATTGAGGTGGTATGATGGGTAGCTCACAATCCTCGAGCTCGGAGTTCTGGAAGGTCGGGCCGCGGCAGCGCCCGCAGGCTCGGATGACAAGTCTCACTTGAGGAGGGCCGCGGCAGCGCCAGCAGGTTCCGACGATGATGTAGGTTGCAGAGGGCCGCGGCAGCGCCAGCAGGTCCCAAGGACGATGTAGGTTGCAGAGGGCCGCGGCAGCGCCAGCAGGTCCCGAGGACGATGTAGGTTGCAGAGGGCCGCGGCAGCGCCAGCAGGTCCCGAGGGCGATGTAGGTTGCAGAGGGCCGCGGCAGCGCCAGCAGGTCCCGAGGACGATGTAGGTTGCAGAGGGCCGCAGCAGCGCCAGCAGGTCCCGACGAGGAGGAAGGTTGCAGAATGCCACGGCAGCACCAGCAGGCAGGACGATGGTTCACAAGGCAGGGCTGCGGCAGCGCCAGCAGTCCGTCAAGGATGAGTTCTTCTAGGTGTCTCTCGACTCCAGGATACAACTGCCTTCCTGCTCTGGAGCTGCCCCAGTTATAGGTCTGGCCCCCTTTGATGTCCGGGCCCTTGCTCTTGGAGGTCGGGAGGTCCGGGATGAGGGAGTCCAGACACCCAGCAGGGGGGTGGAGCCAGCGCCCGGGGAGGCTGGGGGCGATCGGCACCTGGCGGGGGAGAGCCATCGACACTCCTCTCTCCCATTGACCTGCCAAGTGGTCCGTTCACCTCCTGGGTGGATGGTGGTGCCGGGATGTCGGGGCCTGGCCAGGCCCAGGGTTGGGGTCGAGCTGAGGCCACGCGGCCTCGTGGTGCAGTGTCCAAGATGGCGGCTGGGCCGGGCAATGGTGCTGGCGGTGGCCCGGGCCAGTGATACAGAGATGTCCGGGAGCAGGCGTCCCGTAGGGGATGGGTTGCGGGTTGCTTCTGTGGGTCGTCGGGGTTGTTCTTCTGGTGGCACCGGGGGAGCCGGTGTCCAGGCTCTGTCATGCGGGGAGGGAGCGAGCCCTTCACGAGGCCTGTCCAACATGCGTCCCCCCCAGCTGAAGGCGGGGAGAGTCACCCATCCTCTTGGGGACTCTCCTCGTCGAGGCGGAAAAAGCGTGACAGGCCGTCCACGTTGGCGTGGTCCTGGCCTGGACGATGCTCCACAGTGAAGTCCATCCCCTGCAGGGAGATGGACCATCGCAACAGTTTGGGATTCTCCCCCCGCATCTGCATCAACCATTGCAGGGGTCGATGATCTGTTTGTACCCGGAAGTGGGTACCGAAGAGGTAGGGCCGGAGCTTCTTGAGGGCCCACACTACTGGTAAGGCTTCCCGTTCGATGGTGCTCCAGCGCTGTTCTCGGGCCAGCAGGCGTCGGCTGATGAAGGCCACTGGCTGGTCGACTCCCTCGGGGTTTAGTTGGGAGAGGACTGCCCCAATGCCATGGTCTGAGGCGTCCGTCTGGACGATGAACTCACGGCTGTAATCGGGGGCCTGGAGCACAGGGGCGGTGCACATGGCGGCCTTTAGTTTCTCGAAGGCCGCTTGACAGTCCGGGGTCCAGTTGACGGTTTTGGGGTGTTTCTTGGATGTGAGTTCCGTGAGGGGCCCCACAATGCTGCCATAGTCCTTCACAAACCGCCTGTAGTATCCGGTGAGCCCCAAGAAGGCTCGGACCTCGGTTTGGGTGACGGGTGGTTGCCAGGACTGGATGGCAGCGATCTTGAGCTGGAGAGGGGCCACCAGACCGCTCCCCACTTGGTGCCCGAGGTAGGTCACGGACCCCTGGCCAATTTGGCACTTGCTGGCCTTGATGGGGAGGCCGGCCTGTTGGAGGGCGTGCAGGACTTTTCGGAGGTGGTGAAGGTGGTCTGCCCAGTGGTGGCTGTACACAGCGATATCGTCCAGGTAGGCGGCGCTGAACTCTTCGAGGCCCGCCAATACCTGGTTCACAAGGCGTTGGAAAGTGGCGGGGGCGTTTTTCATGCCGAATGGCATCACTTTGAAATGGTAGTGACTATCCGGGGTGGAGAAGGCGGATCGTTCTTGGGCTCTGGGGGTGAGGCCGATCTGCCAGTAGCCCGCTGTCAGGTCGAAGATGCTCAGGTAGCGGGCAGCCCCCATGCGGTCAACCAGTTCATCTGCTCGGGGAATGGGGTGAGCGTCGGTTCGGGTGACAGCGTTCAGGCCCCGATAGTCGACGCAGAATCGGAGCTCGGGGGTGGTGCCCGGGGCAGCAGCTTTGGGGACCAGTACGACTGGGCTGGCCCAGGGGCTGTCGGATGGCTCGATGACTCCGAGGGTGAGCATTTTGGAGACTTCGTCTTGGATGCAGGCGCGCACAGGATCTGGCACTCGGTACGCCCGGTGTCGGATAGGGGGACTGTCCCCAGTGTCCACGTCGTGAAGGCACCAGGGGGTGACCCCGGGGGTGAAGGAGAACAGGTTTGCAAATTGCAGCAGGAGGGCCCGACAGTCTTGGCGCTGCTCCGGGGTCAGGGCATCGGAGAGTCGGACCCCGTCCACCGAGCCATCTTTCTCACAGGTCCTCAGTAGGTCAGTGAGGGGCTCGGAGTCTTCCTCTGCCCCACTATCTGTGGCCATCAGTAGGCTGAGTTCCGAGCGTACGAAGTGTGGTTTGAGTCTGTTGGCGTGAAGGACCCGGAGGGGGTTCCGGGGGGACTCCATGTCGATTAGATAGGTGACAGGGCCCTTGCGCTCGACCACCTTGAAGGGTCCTGTCCATTTGTCCTGCAAGGCACAAGGCTCGATGGGAGACATTACCCATACTTGCTGACCAGGCTCGAACTCGATGGAGGAGGCATGTTGATCGTACCATTTCTTCATGTCCTCCTGACTGGCCTCGAGATTGGCTTTAGCGAGTTCCCTGAATCGCCGGGTCTGGTTGCGGAGGGTCAGGAGGTACTTATACACGTCCGGAGGGGTCTTCTGGGGGGCCATTTCCCATTCTTCTTTAACCAGGCTGAGGGGCCCCCGGACAGGGTGTCCGTACAGGAGCTCGAAGGGGCTGAAACCGAGGGATTTCTGGGGGACTTCTCGGTAGGCGAAGAGGAGGCACGGGAGCAGCACGTCCCACTGGCGACGTAGGGGTTCCTCCAGCCCCATGATCATCCCCTTGAGAGTGCGGTTAAACCGTTCGACCAGTCCGTTTCCTTGCGGGTGATAGGGGGTCGTGAACCGGTACGTAACCCCGCACTGCTGCCAGAGAGATTTCATATATTTGGAGATAAAGTTCGTGCCTCTGTCGCTGACGACTTCCCGGGGGAATCCTACTCGAGAGAAGATCCCCATTAGGGCTCGGCCTACCACTGGTGCTGTTACAGTCCGAAGAGGAATGGCCTCGGGATAGCGGGTGGCGTGGTCCACCAGGACCAGGATGAATCGATGCCCTTGTGCTGTTCGGGGGTCCAGGGGCCCCCCAATGTCTATTCCCACCCGTTCGAACGGGGTGGTTACGACGGGGAATGGTTGCAAGGGTGCTTTGATTTTTCGGCCGCTCTTCCCGCTGGCCTGGCAGGTGGGGCATGCCGGTAGTGGTTGGAGACGTAATTTCGCACTTTGGGCCAGTAAAAGTGGGTTACCAGGCGGTTATACGTTTTGTCTTGCCCCAAGTGCCCAGCAAGGGGGACATCGTGTGCAAAGTTCAAAAGGAAGTCTCTGAAGCGGAGGGGCACCACCAGCACCCGACTGGCCCCCAACTCTGCAATTCTTTGCTCGCTGTATAGTAGGTCATTGTCCCAATAGATCCAGTGGGCCCCTGCGGTGTCTCCCGCGCTCTGGGCGAGTGCTTGCTGTCGGTGTCCCTCGAGGGAGGGACAGGTCTTCTGCTCCTGCCGGAATTGTTCCTGGGTGGGTCCACCCTCTTGACGCCACTGAGCCAGTTCTGGAAGATCTTGGAGCGGAGTGGGCCCTTCTTGAGTTTGCTCTGGGGGATCAGTACTGAGGGTGTCTTCCTCTGGGGTGAGAGGGGGAGGAGGTGCTGGCCATTCGGGTTCTTCGGGTCTGGGGATGGCACGGGCGGCCATGGACCGGGTTGTTACGCACGCCCAGTCCGGGAGGCCCAACATCCCCAGGTGCTCTCTTCTCTCAACGGCCGCCCACGGGGAACTCTCGAGGTCGTTTCCCAGGAGGCAGTCCACGGGGGCATCATCGCGGACAGTCACTTTTAGCATACCGGACACTCCTCCCCATTCGAAGGGGACGCAGGCCATCCGACACAGGCTCTCTGAATTGTCGGCTGATCGGACGGGGCAAAGAATGTTCGGCAGGATTTGTTCCGGGGTCACCAGGTGACAGCGGACCGCCGTCACACTGGCCCCGGTGTCGCGCAGGGCTTCGGCCTTGCGCCCATTTATGTTCACCCACTGGCTGTATTTTCTGGTGTTGGCGGGTAGGGGAGCCTGCGGGATCATGTCTTTTTCCCCCAGGCAGGCCAGGAACATGGCGGCAGGTTCCCACTCGGGCTGTCCCTGCTCGTACTCTTCATACTCTTCGGAGGTTTGCTCCTCTCCTAGCGCGGCGGCAGCGACCTGGCGGGGCACGGGAGTCTGGTTCTTCGGGCAGCTCGGGTCGCTGGCATAGTGTCCGATTCGCTGGCACCGGTGGCAAGTAACGTTGGCTCGGAACCCTGGGCGCATCGGGGGGTTTCCCCGACCGGCCGGGGGCGGGGTGTTGCTGGCGGGAGCTGCCGGGACGGCATCTCTGCCCCGGCCCTGGCCTCCTCCTCCTCCTCGGGGGCGATGGAGACCTTGGTTGTTTCTGTTTTGTTCACTTGGCCCACTCCGGGCCACTCGAGTGCTTTCCCATCGGTCAGCTTCAGCGGCGAGCTGCCGAGGTTCAGTCAATTTACTGTCGAGAAGGTGCTGCCTGAGCTCGACGAAGCAATTGTTGGAGAGGTGCTCCCACACCATGAGGTTAAAGAGTTGCTCGTAGGTGGTTACGTGGCTGCCCTTGATCCACCCCTCGAAGGCTCGGCTGAAATAGTTCACATACTCTACCCAAGTTGTACCCGGGATCCTTTTGCAGTCGCGGAACCTCTGGCGGTACATCTCGGGCGTGAGTCCGTATCGAGTGAGGAGGGCGGCCTTCATGTGGTCATAGGAGGTCATCTGATGGTCCGGGAGCTGTAGCAGGGCATCGCGGCCTTCATTGACGAACCTTCCCCATAGCCCGGCTCCCCAGTCATGGCGATCTCGCAGGCCTTGAACCACTGCTGTATGTCGTCGTTCCGATAATATTCTCTGACGACATCCTTGGGGATGTGGACCTTTGGTTCGGTAGTGCCCGGGGTGTGTGGGCGCTCGGGCACCCCTAGATCTTTATTCTGTTTCCGCAGTTCTATTTCTGCTAGCTTGCGCTCGTGTTCGTATGCCAGTTTTTTCTCTTCAAGTTCTCTCTGCCTTTGTTTCTCTTCCCGCTCCTCTCGGAGCCGTAAGTGTTCTAAGTTTATCTTTTGTTCCGCCAGTTTCAGCTCTCCGTCCAACCGGAGCCGTGCCAACTCCAATTCATGGAGTCTGCTTTTCTCTCGTTCTTGGATCTCTTCCCGGGAGAGACCCGCTCTCCTTTCTTCCGTCGGAGTGGTGTTTGTTTCGGCCAATAGCTTAAACTTTCACAAATGCGAGACCTGTTGCATTCCAACTGCTTGAAGGCATCGCTGAGTTGCTCTCTTCTGTCTCCCAGGGCCCCTGAAGAGTTCCCCATTGGCTGGGAGTTAAATAAACAAGCCAGCGGTCACAACTGTGCATGAGAGACCTTCCTGCCTGTGCATGAGAGACCTTCCTGCCCTCCTGCACTAAGAGAAACTCATTAAAGAAAATAGAGCTTACTAAAGATTAAAGAAAACGTACTGTGTAACCTCCGAAGTAAAAGGGCCAGTCCTCATGGTTTCAAATAAAGACAAAGAGGTGCTAAGGAAGGACTAACAAGCCTAAAAGCGAATCAAAAGCCAGACTGTATGAAAGACAATGACACAAGCCAATGACAAAATGGGTGGAAAGTGGGCGGGGACTTCAAGTCCGTACTCCAATACAGCGTGGCTCGCAGAGCAACACATGTTCTGCCCAGGCTCGAACTAAAAACGGACTGCATTAAAAAAAGTTTACTTTACTGAAATGAAATCATAGACTTTATGGTTTTCCTGAACCCAGCAGGCCACCATCTCTGTGATGGTAACCAACCGTAGTGAGTTGCAATTTTCAACCTACCTTAATAATATTAATTAGGTGGGTTGGATTGTGACCCACTACAATATAGACTTTTAAGAAATTAATTATTAGTACATATGTCAGTTCCCAAAAATCTTTACTAGTCACTATTTTCACTCAGTATTTTGCAACCATATTTTTGTATATCTGGCACTCTGTTAGAATATTACTTCTATTTCTTATCTATAATCTCCTTCTTATCTCTTTTTGTTCTTCAACTTTTATCTGTTTGTCTGTCATTAAAGATTTATTTTCAGTGTTCCTTTAAATAGTATCACTTCTTATCAATTACTTTTCTAGGAAACAATTTAATTTAATACTGTTCTTGATGATAAGTTGTTGTAATTTTCATCAGTAGCTTTTGTGGAAAAAAATCTGTAAAGATTTTTAAAAAAATATATAAGCAATCTGCCACCATTTTGTGAAACACACCTGTTTCAGCCCAGAATAGACAGTATCAATTTTGTTGGCTAGATAAACTTACACATGAGAAAATCTACAAGTTTAAAAGGTAAGGTATATATAGTCATGATGGTGGGAGCAAGGTGAAGTATATGGGCAAGAAAGACAGGCAGGTGAGATGTAAACTAAGCAGAGAAATGCAGAGAGAGTTAAGGTACAGTTAGGGGTAATGTAGTAAGAGATAAGATAGGTAAGATGTAAAGGCAGGTGCAGAGTATTAAGGAGGGATGAGATTGTGAAAGGCAAGTAGATGGAAGTGAGGTAGAGAGATGTATATTTGAAAAAAAGGGGTGAGGTAGAAACAAGTGAGGTAGAGAGAGTTGAGGTAGAATGTAAATACGTAGCGATTTATTTATATCTAGAGAGGGAAGAAAAGGCTCATGACAATGCCTTTATTATTACGATCATTCTTACGAGAAATGTGCATGCATGGGCCTGCACACGTGCACAGTTTTCTTAAGCAGTATTTCTAATGGCGAAGAAGAGAGGAGGGCAGCCCGGGGATGCTGTGGTTAAAAGGTAAGTGTTTTTAATAGCTTTAAGTTAGTTTTAAGTTATATATTATTAGGGGGGTGGAGGCGGGCGGCGGGCCCACTCTGCTTCGGCGTGTGCAGAGCTTTGCCTACTCCGAGGAATGCGGAGTAGGCAAAACTCTGCACACTCCACGGGCGGAGCTGAGTTCTCTGCCCAGGGTTAGTTAGAAGCACCAAATGTATCTCCCTGTTACTGTATTAACACTTGTGCTAACACCTATAACTCAAGAGCATGCCTAAGTCTATATGAACACTTCATCTCTTCCATCCTTGTGATCATCAATCCTCTTGCATATGATTCTGCCATCGTGGTAGAATATCACCAGATAAAGGTATTGGTCATATGCATGAACACATTTTTCCATAGACACAGAATGGACAAAACCCTGATGAATCTGGCCTATTGTGTCTTTACAGAAATACTGTACCTCTAGAGTTAATATTACAAACTCTGCACCCAAAGGAGAGAAATTTTGTAAACAATGTTTATGCCACAATATTTAAGTCAAATGCTATTTTTGTTATCAATGTTCTGCCACAGAACCCTAACTGCAAAAAAAAATAAAGACAAGAACAACAAAATGTCTGTTCTCATACTTACTAAACTGGGAAAAGATGCCCTGGCCGACCAAACCAGTCATGCACACTCTCCATGTAGGCTGCATGCAGACTGCTTGGAGAAAACAGCCTCCCCATTGACGCCTGTGGGGTCGGCGTCCCAGCCAATCACAACGCTGCCATTGCAGGATTGTGATTGGCTTAGGGGAGGAGAGGGAGGCTTTTTTAATTAAATTAACCCCCCCACCACCCGTGGGTCATGCCGGCCGCAAATTCTACACATTAGTCACTGCAAAAACATACTTGACCTCTTCATGATGACCTTGAATACAACGAATTCAAAAATGTGCAGGAAGAGCTTTCAGTTACCGTAGAAGGCATCATCTTACGAGGGTTAAGAAATCTCATACAAATTGTCATACCCGAGAGTCTGAGACATCAAGTTATTATATTGGCCCATGACTGACATTGTGGAGTTGTTGCTACTAAATGAGCTCTAGGGACTGAGTGTGGTTCCCACGTCTTGATGGAAAAGTTGAAAAATAGTTAAGACCATGTCATTTGTGCAGCTGCTTGTCATCTAAAACATCACTGCATCTGTAAAACATGTCCGATCTCCCAACTCATGCATGGGAGAAGATTTCAATTAGTTTCATTGGACCCCTTGACAATGGACATCATCTATTAAAAATTATTGATGAATATTCCTATTTTCCCCTCGTGGAAGATCTGTCGTCAACTACTAATGACAGAGTCATTGAGAGGCCAGAAAGTATTTTTGCAACATGGGTTGTTCCTTCAATTTTGAAAACTGACAATGGCCTGGATTTCAATAGTTGAGAATTTAAAGATTTTCTCCCTCATCTAAATGTCAAGCATCCAAAAAACACACCTCTCTGGACACAGGCGATCGGTGTGGACGAGAGATTTATGAGCACCATCAAGAAGATTATTCAGCACGCTGCACTGGAAAACTTGAACTTCAATGACTTCTTCAGTCTATGCTTTGTGGATGCAGGTCAACTCCCCATTCTATCACGGCTGAAAGCCCTGCCACGTTAATGTTTGGGAGAAATATAGGAACAAAATTGCCACAGTTAACCACTTAGAGATCTATTGGTGTTGGACAGGCCTCGTGAAGGGCTCGCTCCCTCCCCGCATGACAGAGCCTGGACACCGGCTCCCCCGGTGCCACCAGAAGAACAACCCCGACGACCCACAGAAGCAACCCGCAACCCGTCCCCTACGGGACGCCTGCTCCCGGACATCTCTGTATCACTGGCCCGGGCCACCGCCAGCACCATTGCCCGGCCCAGCCGCCATCTTGGACACTGCACCACGATGCCGCGTGGCCTCAGCTCGACCCCAACCCTGGGCCTGGCCAGGCCCCGACATCCCGGCACCACCATCCACCCAGGAGGTGAACGGACCACTTGGCAGGTCAATGGGAGAGTGGAGTGTCGATGGCTCCCCCCCGCCAGGTGCCGATCGCCCTCAGCCTCCCCGGGCGCTGGCTCCACCCCCCTGCTGGGTGTCTGGACTCCCTCATCCCGGACCTCCCGACCTCCAAGAGCGAGGGCCCGGATATCAAAGGGGGCCAGACCTATAACTGGGGCAGCTCCAGAGCAGGAAGGCAGTTGTATCCTGGAGTCGAGAGACACCTAGAAGAACTCATCCTTGACGGACTGCTGGCGCTGCCGCAGCCCTGCCTTGTGAACCATCGTCCTGCCTGCTGGCGCTGTTGCGGCATTCTGCAACCTTCCTCCTCGTTGGGACCTGCTGGCGCTGCCGCGGCCCTCTGCAACCTACATCGTCCTCGGGACCTGCTGGCGCTGCCGCGGCCCTCTGCAACCTACATCGCCCTCGGGACCTGCTGGCGCTGCCGCGGCCCTCTGCAACCTACATCGTCCTCGGGACCTGCTGGAGCTGCCGCGGCCCTCTGCAACCTACATCGTCCTTGGGACCTGCTGGCGCTGCCGCGGCCCTCTGCAACCTACATCATCGTCGGGACCTGCTGGCGCTGCCGCGGCCCTCCTCAAGTGAGACTTGTCATCCGAGCCTGCGGGCGCTGCAGCGGCCCGACCTTCCAGAACTCCGAGCTCGAGGATTGTGAGCTACCCATCATACCACCTCAATACCAGATCGGTATCAAGACTGTCCCGCTACCCCCTTTCCCTTCCAGAGACCAGAATTGAGGGGACCCTCGTGTCCCGATCTCACTGTACCGTGATACTTTGCTCCAAGAACTGCATATAAAAAGCGTTAACCTTATCCTTGTGTGGTGTCCATCTGTGGGGGGGAAGTTACTTGTCTGTACGATTGCTGGAGACGGCCCTCCCCGGAGGCCTCTCCCCTTGTCCTCGGCCGACCCTCCAGGTCCCCGTCTAACATTGGTGGCCAGCGGCGCGATCCGAACCGACGCGTAATCGTACAGAGAGTAACTCACCCCACGACTCAACCACAATGACAACAAAAGAGAGCGGATCCGCAGAGAAATTCCAGATGGAGAAACTAGAAGAGTACAACCATCGAGAGCTAAATCAATTTTGCATGGAACTGGGCATTGCTACCACCGGGCTGAGCACGAAAGAGGACTTCAAACACGCTCTAGAATCTTGGGCGGAAACAGGTGCGGCCATACCCCGGAACCAAAACCACGAGGCACGGTGAAGTAATGAGAGATACATGAAAGAGAAAGGCGGGTGAGGACGAAAAGTTAACGGTGCTATTGAGAGATGATATATATGATATAGAGTCATCAAAAGAGGAGCCCGTAGAGAGGTGAGGTAAAGAGAGGAACAGCCATTTAGTGTTGGTGAGGTAGAGAGAAGTGAGGTGTAAAACACATAGAGGTGGAAAAAGAGAGAGAGAGAGAGAGAGAGAGAGAGAGAAAGAGAGAGAGAAATATACCCGTAAATTAGTGAAAGCTCAGATAGAAGGAGAGAGGAGAGGTAGAGAAGGAGAGAAGCAATATACACAAAGGGAGATAATGAGTGTTAGACCTGTCCCCTTTTGCAGGTTTATCCCCAAACGTTTTGTATTTTGCCTCCTATTTTTCTGACCCTGTTTTTTTGGGCTATAGGACTCTGGGCACCTTACCACTGCTGATCAATACTCAATGCTAAAGTGCACTAAAAGTCCCTAGTATAGTGCACATTGCGTGCCACGGCCTGAAAATCAAATGCTACTTGTGGGCTTGCAGCACTGTTTTTGCCACCCACATAAGCAGCCCTGAAAATGTGTCTCAGGCCTACCACTGTAGTGTCTGTGCCCGTAGTTTTAAACTGCCATGTTGTCCTGGCAAGTGCACCCACTTGCCAGGTCAAAACCTTCCCTTTTCCTACATGTAAGGCACCCCTAAGGTAGACCAAGGTACCCCCATCGGCAGGGTGCAGTGTATGTAAGAGGTAGGAAATGTACTTGTGTGTGTGACATGTTGTATTTGCACAAAGAAATGCACATACCTAAATATATAAATATAATCAAATTATACATGTTTACATGCACAGGCATATGCTGTACAAGATAGTTATCAGTGGATCTTATGTTTGAAGGTAATGATTTCTAAAATTTGGCGGCTTGAACAGAGAAAGATGTACCACCCATGGGTTTTTTTCTTGTAGGTTGGGGTTTCGAGACGGGGAGCCAATTTGAAGTGGAGGTTCTTTTGTTGTATTTATTTGTTGATTTTAGTCCTGATAATAAGTGGTCCTGTTCCATGTAATGCTTTGTGGGTGATATAAAGCAACTTGAAGGTGGGACTTCTGGCAACCGGTAACCAAAGTAGAGCCCTCAATGCGGACTTGTGGCTTTACATTTAGGAGTAGTGTGGCAGCAGAGTTCTGAATCCGTCATAGTCTTTTCATAGTTAACTAGCAGCCCGCCCCAGCGTTGCCTGGGGCGGAAAGGGACTGGGGGCAGTACACCCGCTCCCGCCCCGACTCCCTCCCGCACCGACTCCCTCCCACCCCGACTCACTCGCGCCCCCCTCCCGCCCGACTCACTCGCACCCCCCTCCCGCCCAGACTCACTTGCGCCCCCCTCCCGCCCAGACTCACTCGCGCCCCCCTCCCGCCCAGACTCACTTGCGCCCCCCTCCCGCCCAGACTCACTTGCGCCCCCTCCCGCCCCGACATTTTCATTTACTGCTGCCTCCTTCTTTCCTCCCCCTGCATCACAGTCTCACTTTCCCTTTCCTTACCTGTGCCGCCGCTCCTCACTGCACAGCCGCTCGTCACTGCACCGCCCTCCTCCTTCGTCGTCATCACGCACGTTGCGTCCCGGCCAGCACTAGGTCCCGGCCGGCGCTACTTTCAGGGGACTACTTTATTTACAAACGTAATTTTTTTAATTTACTTTTTTTAAAACATTTATATAGCCTATGTCCATCTACACACCCTGACATTTTCATAGATGTATCAGGTGTGTATATTGGCGCTGTGGTTCCCGAGTTTACCTGGCCAAAAGGTGCATGTTCTCTCTTTATAATAGTAGTATAGATAGATTATAAGTTTTCACCATTTAAAAGTAAGCATTTTCTTGCTCTTTCTATTATTTCAGTCATCTTCTTCCGTTTCCTTACTTATCATTATTATTTTTATTTATTTTTATTATTATCACTTTTGGTTGTCTCAGTGTAATAATACCACCTATTATTTTTACTACGATTATTATTATACCTATGCATGCTGTAAATGTAACCCTATTCCTCTCAATGTGATGATTTATTTAACAACATGAAGTGGCATGACACTATGTGGGCAAGCCTATAGCGTCTGCTCTCGGAGCAGAAGCTTGTGACTGATGTCGGTGAGGCACTGCCTTTTTCGCAGCCAGAGAGCACCTCCTGCTGGAGGTTGGATCAGCATACTGTCGGTGTGAGACTGTGCCAGCGGTGCTTTCCGTCTCCTGATCGTGAATCAAGTATTGCATGGAAGGGAGGCCCTTGTGTGGAAGGTGCCGTGCGCCATTTCCTGGTACAAAATGCCACAGCTCCTCCATTAGCTGTGGACGCGTTTTGAGTAAACTTTACTGTTAACGACGATGTTGAAAAAAAAAAAAGATTTGAAATAAAGTCACTGCCTCGTGCTAATATCGGATTTTTGGGGGGCCGGGCAGAGTGAGGTGCAGTAGATTTACCTTGATGGACTTCACGTCACAGATTTAATTTATCGTGGTAGTAAGTCACGGAGAAGACTCAGGTGCCAAACCTTTCTCTAGCGCGTGCAATGGATTCAGTTAGTAAGTAATTAGATGTCATCTCACGCCACGAAGCTGAGGGAGGGGAGGGGAAGGGCTTGTGAACAGATTTAGCTGAAGTTGTCTGCAGATCTTTTAGCGCTAGGTCCCGGCCGGCGCTACTTTCAGGGGACTACTTTATTTACAAACAATTTTTTTTTTATTTACTTTAAAAAAAAAAAATTATATAGCCTATGTCCATCTACACACCCTGACATTTTCAGAGATGTATCGGGTGTGTAGATTGGCGCTGTGGTTCCCGAGTTTACCTGGCCAAAAGTTGCAAGTTCTCTCTTTATAATAGTAGTATAGATAATGACGGACTGTGCCCCGTTATGGAAACACCCTTTACACCGGAACCACAGCCAAACTACAGAAAAAACTACAACGCATCCAAAACGCCTCAGCCAGACTCATACTCGACATCCCCCGTCAAGCCCACATTTCCGGTCACTTGAAAGATCTACACTGGCTTCCCGTCAACAAGAGAGTAACGTTCCGTCTCCTCACCCACGCACACAAGGCCCTCTACGAACTAGGACCCGAATGCCTCAACAAACGACTGTCCTTCTACACACCCACTCGCCAACTACGCTCATCCAATCAAGCCCTTGTGGCAATTCCGCGCAT
The DNA here is from genome assembly GCF_964263255.1 of Lissotriton vulgaris. Lineage (NCBI taxonomy): Eukaryota > Metazoa > Chordata > Amphibia > Caudata > Salamandridae > Lissotriton > Lissotriton vulgaris. The sequence continues at coordinate 1,870,625,012 of NC_141693.1, forward strand.
CAATAGATCCACCATGGGAGGAAGATCTTTCTCCTACTTAGCGGCCAAAACCTGGAATTCTCTCCCCACTCACCTCCGCCTTACACAGAACCACCTCTCCTTTAGAAAGCGGCTAAAAACCTGGCTATTCGATAAGTAATGCACCCACCCTCCCCCAAGCGCCTTGAGACCCTCTGGGTGAGTAGTGCGCTATACAAATCTCTGAAAATGAACTTGAACTTAATGAGGATATGTGATGAGGCCATTGGCGTAATCAAGTTTGTAAAGTACTAGAGAGATAGTAGCTTGGACCTTGTGTTGAAATCCTAGGTGGGGGAAGATGCGTCACAGAGTGTTCATAGTACTGAAGATTCATATTGCTAACTAGCTCACTTAAGCATTCATTGATAACTTGGAGTTCATGGTAATTCCAAGGTTTCTTACTTTCTTGGATACTTTTGGAGATCTACCTAGATCGTCAGGCCAGGCTCAAATTGGGTCTTTATTTTGTCTATTGCCACATGTGAGTATTTCAGTTTTTGATGCATTCAATTTGAGATAGCTCCAAGTGATCATCTGATCAACAGCTTGAAAGCAATATCTTTGAGGCATTTCAGTTTACGTAGAATGCGTGTGTCATCTGTCCAGTTATAGGAGGTGAGATGAAACTCATTGGTCATTGCTGGTCATGACTTCATGTAGGTGTTGAAAAGCATGGGTGAGATGATAGCGCCTTTGAGGGACTCCTGCTTTTATAAGGTATGGCATGGATGAGAAAGGGGGAGTATGGATGACCTTAGTTCTGTTTTGAAGGTAGGATGTGATCCAGTTGAGAGCAGTCCCCTCTATGTTGGTTTCATGGGGTCTTTGGATTAGAGTGTCATGATGAACTGTGACAAAGGCAGCTGAAAGGTCCAAGAGAATGTGTGCAGTGACCCCATTCCAGTCTACTGTGTTTTTGAGGTCATCCGAGATGGCGATGAGGGCAGATTCTGTGTCTCTTCCTAGATGGAATCCTGTTTAAAAGTCAGAAAATATGGAGTTATCTTCAATGAATTGTGTCATCTGGGCCCAGAAAGCGGCATGCTGTCGGTCTCACCCAGGTGTATTCTTTATAGTAAAGAAGCCTTCCTAAACCTGAAGATGCCTAAATGTGTCTTCTCCTCCTCTTGTGCCAGAGATGACACATTCCGTTTATATGCTCTAACTGTGGCTTCAAAGTACTTTCACACTTGTGACCTTATTTTATGGGATTTGATAGACGGACCTCAGGCAATCTTAGGACCCCCAAATTAAATTTGCTTATTGATAGAACTTTAAATGCATGCCTAATTAATGTCATATCACTCCCTAAACACAAAATTGAAATTTGGAATATTTTACATGGCAACATTTGAGATATGATTTTCCTTATCGAAACTTGGCTTAGGCCTAGCTCTGGCCCTGACCTTGAACTAGCCATTGCAGGTGACTGACTACTCAATTTCTCATCTAGACAGTGTAAGCACAGATGGTAGGTGGGTGGCCATCATACACTACTCCAAGTTTATTTGCTCTAGTCAGCATCTAGATATATCTAATAGCACGGAGGAACTCACTTTTACCCGTAAAATTTCCAATCATTTTCCCAACTCTGCAGTGCTTACCTACCATCCTCCTGAATCTGATTTTGTCAGAAATCTATCCATCTTCTGCCATCATGCCCACTTATCTTCAACATGCTAACTTTCTGCACTTAGACGACTGAAACCAACAAGTGGACGCAACACATTTTAAAGCTGCTGCTTAGCTGCTGCTTAGTTCAAAGAGTAGAAGTACCCACACATAATAACAGCCACCCTTCGAGCTAATTTCTTCTAACATCTCCTCTCTAGAAGTTGAGCCATCGGTGCCTCTAGTTTGGTCTGACCATCACCTAATACCTTTTTACTTACAACTGTCTTCCAGCAGGGCCCCAAGAAAAAGAAGGGTTCTCTATATTGGTCATGGGACTCTGTCTCCGACTTAACTTTAAGAATGGCTTGTACGCAAGTTATGGTTGATCAGGTAGTAGATATAGTTACGGGTGTCACTTCATTCAACTCTGACCGTAAGGCGAATTTTGACAAAATAGCACCCTTGAAAAAGAACAACAGTATGAGGATCTCCAGTTCAGGTCTGTGGTTCTTGGCCTCGTTGTAAGCTAAAAAACTGAAGTACAGAAAATTAGAGAGGAAATTGCAACATTACTTTGCTGAGGAAGACAAGCTTGCCTATGAAGTCGCTTTCAAACAGTTCATGATTAACATAAACAAGCATTGGCATAGCCACTAGGTCTCCCCTTTGGGACCCAATAAGTGTTTAGCAATACAGTTCATTATCCACCACTGGCATGCCCAGACACTGCGAGCCTTAAATAATATAGTGCACATACCTTGGAAGAGCGCCGAGAAGTATGTTTTTTGCCTCCGCTAGGCTTGACCTAAAAACGGCATGTGGGGTAGGAAGAGTGACAGGATGTAGACAGCATAACGTTAAGTTATGCTGAGTGCTTATTTGGTTATTGCTAACTTTAATGCAGACAGGATGTGTTTGTGGAAGTAATTTAGGCGAAATTAATTTCAAGAGAATGCATCACAAGGGGGCGCTTCTCAAGACAGCGCAGAACTGGGCCGGAATCAGTACTGTGTCAGACTATACAAGACTTATTCTGTCCCAAGCCTGCTGCTTAACCTACGGGCCTGCCAGGTATGTACATTAACTCTGCAGGCAAGTAGACTACACCTGTACATAGCTATGAAAAGATATTCAAAATTAAAAGAGAGGAAAGGAAGAGTCAGTCGCCAGCGCAGCGGTATATGGAGTGACTGGATTTGAGAGAGGGGCAGCTCGGTCTGCAGGCACAGGCCTGGGGTGACGCAGACACTAGCGCAAGCTCCATCCTGTATAAGGCGAGTGGTGGGCGGGGCAAGATCCCATTGCCGTGGAGGAAGTGACAGGGTACTGAGTATCAGATCCAGGGATGGCACGTGACGAGCCTCCTCGCGCCACTTCACAAACACCCGCTCGGCGTAGCTCCTGTCAGCCGAATGGAGTGACAGTGCACATGAACATATTCTGCCTTCGCTGGCCTTGGAGCATTCTTTCCTCTGCTTCAGATACAAGCTTGCATGTGATCTGCACACAGATTTTGTTCAAACTAAAGATCGGTGGCGTGATTGCGGCTAAATACAGCCAAGTCTCTTGGAAGGAGCAGATGCCTTAAACTGGCATCATTTTGGGAAGGCTGTGGCAGTCAATCTCAGCATGGGTGCCTCCTTACTCTTGTATTCTAGAATTTCAGTCAAAATCTCTAAAGCACCTTCAAAAGGCACTGCAGCTGCTCGCTCCCACAGGCAAAACACCGCGGGATTTCAAGAATGCAGCTGCAGCACCCCGCGAGAGGTGCGCGTGCGCGCTCGTGTGAAATCTAACACTTAACAGATGGCACACTGTGAGCCGCTGCTCATAACCGCAAGCCTTAAGCCGTGGGTGGATACATTACCTGGGAACGGTGGGACATGCATCCGCCTTTGCCCAATTGTATGCTGTCTTTTTACAAAGACGCACACAGAGTCCAATAGAAAAAATGCTCCAAAAAAACCACACGCATGAGCGTGTAAAAAGTCCAGAGTGATTCCAAGAGGTCGTTTTCATAGAGCAGCGCATGTGCGCTGCACAAGTCTCGACCTAAAAATCAAAACAGAACACTCCGCTAACATAATCTCATGGACAGTACAGGTGCTACACAAAGTTTATAACCAACTACCCAACATAGTGGGTCACTCGCATTTAGCCTCCTTATTGTACAACAAAAACTTCAGAATAGAGGATAGAACCCTTTTCATTGAGAAATTGGCGCAAGAGGGCATACTGTCAGTAGGGGATATTGGCACCCCCTCAGAACCCATACACTTCTCCCAGATCAAGATGAAGTTCAATCTCAATGACATTGACGTCTTTCACTTTAAAAAACTTAAATCACTCATAACCAGACGTAAACCGCCAACCCACTCAGATCTCCTAAAGGCCCTAAATACTTACAACAAAGGGGGTAACTTGGCATCCAAAATATACGCTCCCCTTTCTACCACTAAATCTGCGCTAACCAAACTTATTGATGATTATTGGGAAACCCTACTGGCTGATCCTATCAACTCCGATGTGACAACACCTGACTGTTTGTCCATTTGGAGAAATCTCACCACCAGCGAACTAACTCCCTCACTGGCACAATGCTGTTACTGGATTGCTAATATGGTCCAGTGGACCCCAGACAATCTTTATAAACTAGGCCTCTGATCCTCGGATATCTGCTGAAGTTGCGAGTAGGAAGCAGGGAACTTGAGACACATGCTTTGGAAATGCCTCTTCACTAAAAAATTCTGGAAGGATATCAGTGATACTATATCACAAATTCTTTACACAAAGTGGACTCCAGACGTAGCGGCTGTTACACTAGGTATACCTCCACCAGCACTAAAACAAGCTTTGAACAAAGACGGACAAATCTTATGGGAGTCACAACCTCTCTCAAAGTCATCCTCTCTGAGTGAAAGGACTCAGCCAAACTCTCCTCCCAAACCTGGTGGGAAAGGGTTCAATTCACCAGAAGCGCTATTAATTCACTGAATACGTCTTAAATCTGTTCCACCGATTAAAAAGAAAATATGGACCAAACTAGACAAGCTTATAATTATTCCCACCATACAAGTTAGGGGACACTCCCACCCTCTCCATCCTGCCCTCTTATTTCCTATACACCCCCCACCCTACCCCCAGTGCCCCACCCCGCATCCCTGACATTTCCTGACAAACTCTGCTGATTTCCTCACTCTCACTTCCTCTTTCCTCTCACTTTCTGCCTCTCTATCCTTTCCCACTCCCAACCATTGCTGTACAAACAAGATACCGTACAGTCCTCTCTTAGTAACCAACTCAACCCATTCCCTACGCCAACACCAATCAGCTACACTTCAAACCGATACACTTACACCTCATACCCTCAGAAACATAACTTCTACTTGTTATGCATAATGTTGTCTCTTGCTTAGACTATCGGTATCATCCCCTGGATATATTTCTCTATTTGTATCTACAATCCTGTATGTTCTGTACACAATAACCTAATAAAAACTTTTCTGAAATTATAATTCTAAAAAAATGAAGCACGGAACCGAAGTTGATTAAAACTGAGACATAAATGTCACAAAACTGTACAGATAGCTTTACGCACACTACCTTAATGTTCTAAATGAAAGGTGCTATAAATACCCATGTATAACGACCCACTTTATCAGCATCGAACAGCTGAAAGGCTGTGTGTGCCCTTCCTGGATGAGAACCTGTAACTAGCATGTTACACAGAGATAAATGCAAAACAAAAAGACTTGTCTAACACACTGTGAGAGACAACTACTTTAATTGTTAGCAGGTGACCAGAAATATCTCAATTAACGAGAGATTCACAGAAATTCACAGCCGATAAGGACCGTTCAGGCTTCTGTACGATACTCATTTCACGGCATATTACGACAGCCAAGTTCACTCTACTCTCACACTTTGTACATTGTCTCACATTGTTTTTATTGTGTATCTCAGATTTGTTTACTAAATATCTTCCTTATTTATCTATTGTTTCATTAGCGTGTTTGCCAGTCCCCCACTTAACGGCAATGTTTACAGTTTCTATAAAGCAGTAACAAAAACAAGCGATGGAGAACAGGGCCATGTGCATAACCGAAAGTGCGGGAAATCATACAATCAAGGTTTGATAACCTCTGGATTTATATGCGCAATTCAACGGAATTTATCCATACTAATATAATAAAGAGAGAGCCCAAACCTTTGAGGCGGGTAATCTCAGGAACCACAGCACCAATCACAACACCCAATACAGCGTTGGAAAGGGCAGTTGCAGCAGAAGGACATAGGCTATGCAGACGCCCACCATATACACTTAAAAGGTAAAAAAACCGTGCCAGCAAAGTAGTCCCTTGTGGGTGTGTCTGCGTTGTGCTGTGGGCGTGTTCTGCGGGCGTGACAAACGCTGGGGGCGTGTGGTGCGTTCCGCCCTTCATGCCATGTCTCATATCGTGTGCTAATCCCACCCTGCTCCCTTTAAATACCCATGCACCACATAATCATAACCCACCCTTACTCCTTAAAATACCCCAACACCCTTAAACACTAACCCATCTTAACCCTATAAATATACCCTGTACCCCAAAACCCAAACCTATCCCTAAACCCTAAAAATACCCCTGTATCCCAAAACCCAAACCTAGCCCTGAACCCGTAAAATACCCCTGTACCCCAAAACCCAAACCTACACCTGAACCCTAAAAATACCCCTATACCCCAAAACCCAAACCTAGACCTGAACCCTAAAAATACCCCTGTACCCCAAAACCCATACCTATCCCTAAACCCAAAACTACCCCTGTACCCCATAACCCAAAACTATATCTGAACCCTTAAAATACCCGAACACCATAAAACATATACCTCAGTACCCCAAAACATATACCCCTATACCCATACTTACCTTATCCAAACATAAAAAAAACATGCTTTTACCATTCATGCATTTACAATGAATTTCGTTGTAAATGTATGCGTGGTGAAAGCATATAAAATGTAATGCCATGCGTTAAAATGGCATTGCCAAGTCATGGTACTTACGTAATAAAAGTATGCGGAGTGATGGTATGCGGAAAATAAGTTGCGGAATAATGGGTGTTTACCCTCCCCCGGTAAGTACATCTGTGGCACGGCGGCCCACATCTCCAGCAACATACTCATATTTTTTCACCACCGATTTGAAAAATGCACAGGTCTCTCTCATTGATGGCCAGCACCGACATACACTTTTAGCCACACCTCCCGCCACATATTCTAGAATTGTGAACTTTAGAGCTGGGGAGCTACGTTCGAATCTCGGCATTAGCTCAACATTCTGTGATTCCAGGCAAATCGCTTTGTCTCCCCGAGCCTACCACAAATTAATGTGTTCTTCTGTAATGTAAATTGTGCTCATGCCATGTTGTTGAGTTTGCGCTATATAATATTGCAAGGAAAAATAAAGTAGGGAAACTCGATTTCACACACTACTGAACGCGCACTCTTAAGTGCATCAGCAGTGCACTGTGAATCGGAGCATTTCACAGGCCTGTCACAGATAAGAAATGTTATCAAAACGAAATCCTACAAAACAGTATACCACTGGCCAGCAGCAATTCATACCCGGACAACGTCGGGACGGGCTGCTAGTATGGTATATAAACGCACAACGCATCAAACTGTTGCAGAAAATGAATGTGTAACATGATGTTGTAGTTTCAAGAAATGTAATTTAGACTAGCGAGCAACAGTGTGGAAGAGAATATATATTTCAATGAGTCATAATACCATAGAGTTTGCAAATGATACAAAGAAAACATATTCATGGCGGTTCAAACGGACATCAAAACTAACAGGAAATGTATGCAGCTATGTTCCTAATGATACAATAGAAAATAGATCCATAACCACTGTGGCCACGGGAAATAAAATGAACTTACCAAATCTATTGGAAAAGCATTGTCATGTGCTACTACAAAGCTTGTCACCAATTTGTCAATGAAAACACAGCTACAATAGTATCACTATAGCTACGAAACTCGAGAACTAACATGCCTCCTTCGCACTTCACTTCTTCCCTAGCCATGAATGGAGGACTGAAGAGGATGGAGGCTGAGATGTGAAAACATACCATTCCACCTGAATCCTGAAAGCCTGCACCTGCTAGAATTAGCCACGGTGCACAGTCCTCCCCTCCTTTATTGTGCCTTCTGCCATTTGACAGCAGGCTGAACCCTACGCTACCCACAGGGCCCTGTGCCGCTCGCTCCCGCACTCACATAAACAGTCACAGTGACAACGGTGAGTACGAGCCACCCAGCCAAGATGTGCATCCCCAGCTCCTCCCCCACAGGTCCCAGTGTGCTGCGTGCCCTACAAATTGAGAAGGAATATTAAGGCGTTATAAAGAACCCAACTTACCCTCCACTTGTGTGTCATGGAGTTGTTGTGGAGAAGTGTGGTTCACCGGTTAGAGGCGGCAGACCCAGAAGCAGAGGTCGGCCCGGGACCAGGGTTCAATTCCCGACGTGGCAGGGTACGGAACCAATGTCAGCTGGCTTGATAAATCTCGCCTCGGTGCCTCTCTAACCATGGGTCCCACGCTGCAACTCTGGGCAATAGCTTGCTTAATCTCCACAATGGCCCCTTCGCTGCTGGGGATGCCTGACTTCACCTTGGGGATGCCCAATAGGGACCATCTCACAGGGAAAGCCAGGACGGGTTCCCCAGGGGTACACAGCGCCAAGAAACCCTGGGGTGAACGTGCGCTCTACAAATTCATACTAACATAACATAACATGGAGTCCGGTGGTGCTGCTCGCTGCTGCTATCCGCCCTCAAGGTATGGGTGCAACGGAGGCCACACATATGCCTTGAAGGGGGCAGCAGGAGGCACCAACAGCGGAACAAATACAGCCGGGACGGTGTTTAATCCTGGTGCTGAGCTGAGGACAGCTCTCTTGCACGCTCACGCACTTGGAGTGCGCTGCGTGTGGGCAACGCGTGCCCCCTTCCCTTCTCACATGCAGAGGAGCACACATGAATAATTCAGTGCCTGTCTCCTGGCTCTTCCCTGCTTGCCACCAGGCATCTTTTTTGCCTAGCGGCCCCCACGGAGCCAACTGAGGTAAACCGGGCTCTGGCCAGGCGACATCACCCGCGCGGACCCGAGCTAGAATGGGCAGGAAGAAGCTTGGGAGGAACGGCATATTTGCTGCATGACCAGGGCTTGAACATTAACGATCCAGTTAGCCCGAGGTATTAAGATGCATCCTTTCTTCCAGGGAAAACAAACAAGAGACCGCAGAAGGATGTTTGGATAAAATAAGTCCCAGTGTGTCACGCCGCCAGCGAAGCATCCAGTCCCGCGAGTACATCTTCTGTCCATCCGCGAGCACGCTTTGGAATGATTATTGCATATCTGTATTTGCTGTGAAGTGCTCTGATACCCTCGGGTCCAGTTAGCGCTATTCAAAACTTCAATAAATAAAAATAAATAAATATTGATTCCTAAAGGCCCTCACATGGCGAGGGTAGCGCATGTGCGCTGCTAATGCCAGGCGAGACCTAAAAAGCTAAAGCTTTCCTGTTTGCTAAGCAAGTCAATGATGCAGAAAACGCCCATAGAACAATCTTCAAAAATCTAAGCAGTTTTTTGAATCCCTTTGCCAGAAATCTATCCATTCAGGAGCTTGGCCTGCTTGATTTGACAAGATCTATAAATTCAGTTTCTGATAGTTGTTCAAAGGAATACAGAGACTGGGTTAGCTTATCATTGGAGGGGATTGTTGGAAACGGGTTGGTTCTGGTGTCTTTCTTTGTTTTACATAATAGTCCAACATGTCTGCTTTGGTTGTGAAATGATTAGCCAGGTTGTCAGTAAATTCTTGAGAAATGGGACGAGTTCCTTTAGTGTATTTTAAGTTTATGAAATTCAGTGAGAATTGTATTTCATTCTATATTTGCACATTTAGCATTTTGAATTCTATTTGAATAGTACCTTTATTAGCTTTTTTCAGTGTTGACTTGTATATGCTGTTACGTTTGTGAAGGAGGAGTTTGTCTTGAGCGTTATTTGTTTTCAGCCAGGTGCTTTGCGTCTTTGCTATTAGTGGATTATCTGATGTAGATTCAGTGTGTCTAGGCCAGTGAAGAAAGTTCTTGGTTGGGGCTTGTTGGGTTTAGGTTACCAAGGATACATAGGTTGGAGTGTAATCACATAAGGTTTGAAACAGTGTCTAGAAATGTGTCTGGGAATGTTGCATTGCTAGGTGGTGGTCTGTAAAGAAGGAGGAAGTTACAGGAGGAAGTTGGTGTAGGGTTCCATCTGGAGACGAGAGCCTCACAAACTTGTATGGAAATGTCATTGTCATTGGTGAGATTTATTGTTTCCTTAAAAATAACAACTAGCCTACCTCCTCTTTTGTCTATGTGATTTTGTTTGACAGTTTGATAGCCTGAAGGAACAGCTTCATGCAATACAGGTGCCAAATCATCGCCCAACCATGATTCAGTTATGAGGAGTAGGTCAGGTCGTGTGTCAATGAGTAGGTCGTAGGTGTGAGGCTTTTTTTAAGAAAGTGATTAAATAAATACTTTATAAATAAACATATATTAGAAGGTAGTCTAGCGATTGTGATTTGGTGGTGGTGTGACTTTCTTTTCGAGAAAAGTGAGTAGAGTTCTTTGAACTTGCAGCTGGTGTATCATTAGTGTTAGTATTAACTGTATCAGCATATCATGTGTTGTTTGTCTATACTGTAATCCTCGTCCAGCAGGCTTTGAAGGCATTTTCTGGGGTCTGTGTGTGCAGGTGGTGGCGATGTGGGTTGAGAGTGAGTTGGAGGGCTGTGTTGTTTTTGTACAGCAGTCTTGTTGTGTAATAGACAAAGAAGATGCAAAGTTGTTAAGAGTAGCATGTTGTTTATTTTGTTTGTGCATGTTTAGGGTGGTATATATTTGGGTTAGGGGTGGTGATAGAGCATGTGAGCATGTTTTAAGGCTCTAAACTGTGCAATGGATGAGAGGCGGGTGAATGGGTGTTGCTGTGTTGGGGTGTTTGTGTACTCACATTGGTGATAGACACGCAATCTTCTGTGAAAGAACACTTATTAACTAAAGGCTGTCTTTTTACGGACAGCCTCTGCCTCACAAAAGAAGCCTTCACTTCTGAATCTGATGATTGCACGCTCTTATTACTCAAGAAAAATCTAGAACACCCTTTTCCAAAAACACAACCCTCAGGAAGCTAGTATCTTCTTATGGATATAAAATTTAACACCCTTGCAATACTTCACTATGTATTAATACTTACATGCACTAAGCGAAGACTATTGACATTCACTAGGGCTATGCGGCTGGGCATACCTTACTCTGGATTGTTGACCACAGCCTGTACTACACCTCACAGACTGCAGCTGCAAAGCCCATTTCTCTATTCCAGGCGTGGGTTGAGGTGCTATAACATAAAGCTAAAATATCAACGGCTTGTGGGTAGTCACTATTTGGAAAAGTTGTCAAATTCATGCTGATAGAAATACTGACATACACATTTTACTGCTGTGATTTCTCGCTTAATTTGTAGATATCTGGCCTCACTCTCAGGGAGCGCCCTGCTGGCAAATGCGATTGAAATCTAGATGCCCTGGTCTTTTTCTTGAAGGAGGGCAGTGCCCAGCCTATAAGGTGTGGGATCACCCACTAGTTAACTGGTGTTACTGGGATCACAGTTCAAGATTATGGTACCGTGGAAAAGGGCATCTTTACTGTTTTTAAATGGCTTTTTATTTTCCAGTTCATGCCTATTGTGTTGTGGTCTTGGTTCGATGCCCCAGTGGGTCCATGAGCGTTGCTAGATTCGCTATAAAGTGAACACACTACGGGCTAATCCCTAGAAAACTGCTGTCACATTTTCAGGAACACTCATGGATTTGATGTGCAAAAACATTTATGGGATCTGCTTGTACAGCTCGTCCAACAATTTCAACGTATCTTTCAATAATGTACACTTTTTGCTGTACATTGTGAGCCAGCACTCTGAGATTCTTTGATTTAAAATGCCATCGCTAATATTCATCCCTCCCTGGAGCCACCTAGCGTGTTTCCGATGGCAATTTGGAACATCTTGGCTGCTAAAGGAATGTCATAATTCAGCTACTTTATTCGTTGGAGCGACAAGGGAGCCCAGAGCGTCTTTGTATATTGACTTCTCCCATCCAGTTCAAGTTGATCATAGTGCCCACACCGCCAGCGCTCGCTCCGCATTGCACTTTATACACTTCTATACCAAATGAAACTCATGAGACATAATTGTGGGAAAGCTGTGCTGCAGGTTTATTTCGTACAAACAGGTAGTTGTTAAGGTGGGTCATCTTACAGGCAATCCAATGCAGCAGCCCCTCGCTGACCCGCATGCCTAAGGAGCCATCTTGCACGGCGAGTCGATGCTCTGACGGTGCAGTAAATTACCATTTCGTTATACTCCCGCCCCCCCCTGTCAGGGCGGAGCGATGAGGCACACCCCCGGTCGGTTCAGGCCCCCCGACCGCCCGAAGGACTAACGGGGCACCGACGCTGTTTCCTGGGCCTCCTTCGGCTCCAGGTGCTTGGCTCAGGCACCCTTACTGTGCCAGGCAGAGGTATCTAGACTGTATCCTTCTGCCGCAGAGGTACCCTTACTGTCCATCTGCTTCCAGATCGCCCTGTACTCCGCCACAGCTCTGGAGGAGGCCTACGTCGATGACAGAGCCCCCCACCCACCTAGCTACTTTCGGTCGCTGTTTAGTGCACCTTTATCATATAACCTTTCCGTTTTCTCTTCGTATTGGTACCTGCCCAATGAATATTTCTTAGATATGATTCTCGGTCGTGCTCTCAATTACATAGGCCACACCACTTATGGAGATTTCTTAGAACGGTTCTTAGGTCACGCTCTTAGTTACATAGGCCGCACCTCTTATGGGGATTGCTTGGATATGGTTCTTAGGCCACGCCCTTAGTTACATAGGCCACACCTCTTACAGAGATTCCTTGGATAGGGTTAGTTGTTTTTATCCGGACATATTAACGGGGGATCGGCAAGTGACTATTAGCCTTATTGTATCTGCTGATAATGGAAAACCAGTAATATTCGTCCCAGCAAGTGGTGGGATTATGGAAGTTATCCTGTAGTCAATTCATATACTTGCTGCGTGGGCACAGTAGCTGTAATAATCATGACAGTGAATGTCCAGGCAATTCACTGCAAGATCATTACTTGAGATTGGTTAGAGCACAAACTAGCAGATGCCCGTAACCGTCAAATGTCATTCCCAGTTCTCTGTTTAAAGTGTTTGCCATTATTGCAGTGCTCTCCATGTACCTGTGTTTGGTATTCTTTGGTACCTGCCACGCCACTTCTCTCTTATAACACACTGTTTGCTATTTCTCACGTGTTGTTTGCCTTTGCACTTGCACAAGTGCCACCATTGCCTGTTCTTGTGCCTGGGTGTCTAGCATGTATTGCAGTATTTTACCTCTAATTATACTGTATTTTCCCTTGTAAACTGCACACTGTTGTACTGTTTGCTACCTCCTGTATTTCGTTTACTCACAATTGTCACCTCATGCAACTTGTCTGTTTTTGTAAGTTTTTCACCTGTCAATTTCTGTAAAGTCTCTCGCCTGTCATTTTCTGTACCTATTGCTCCTGCTGGTGTACTTGGTGTGCTAGAACAAATTCCTTCTCTGTAAAGGGCTGTCCTGCGCCTACAACGTTCGTCTGAATAATGATGCAACCTGCTATAGTAAACATTCTCATTTAACATGATCCCTGTGGTGAGCTTTCTTGGCAGCAACACTAGTCATGTGGTGCCATCTCAGTGGTTTAAAACGCCAACATTATTTGGCCCTTTGCAATTGACATTCGATCAGTTTCGGACTACATCGCCTGAACGACTGAACAATAATTGCAGAATATACGTTTTTGTTAGTTCTATTTTATCGAGGGTGAGAATGCACTTCGCATCCGCATTATTTCAGTATTCAATAACTTCGTCGGCAGAGGCTGAGAGCCTCTCGTGCCTCATGGTTGTTTTGACCAGGCCCAGCTGCGAATGAGATGGTTCACGCGGTGGTGGCATTCCGCCAATGGTGGCTACCCAGCAATTCGCTTTGAAAGGTTGATGCTCATTGTTTGCAGGTCAGGCAGAGCAGCGCAACTGTACAAGCCCAATATGAAAACCTCTTCTCGGCTCAATAATTTAACTTTCACCTGTTGCACAACTATCACATCTGACCCACTGAACCATCAGTTTTCAGGGGTTTTGCCTATAATAAATTAAGTTGATATGTGGGAAATTAATGCAATTCTGCAACCCGTGCTACATGTTTCTGTATATGTTCCAAGATTAGATGGACCAAGTTCTTTCCACAAATGCTGCTACACTACTCCCTTATAACACAAATGAAGAGATGACGGAGTCAACCGCTGCTTCAGCCCAACCCTCTAAAAGAACATCCAGCTGTTCATTTACTCTGGCAACTGAACCCCGGGCCCATAGCTTAAGGGTCTGGTGCTCTACCGACGGAACTGTCTGGGCATGGCCCGTTGCTGGGTGATAAGAATTACTGCAGAGCCCCCCAGGCGCACGCAGTGATAATAAGATGCTATGCCCCCGAACAGGGAATCGAACCCCGGGCCCATAGCTTAAGAGTCTGGTGCACTAAGAACGGAGCTATCAGGGCTTCTGCGCATGGCCCGCTGCTGGGTGCTAAGAATTCCTGCAGAGAGCCCCAAGCGCAAGCTGTGTGACTAAGCTGCTATGTGCCTGAACAGGGAATTGAACCCCGGGCCCATAGCTTAAGAGTCTGGTGTTCTACCGACGGAGCTATCAGGGCTACAGCGAATGGCCCGCTGTACGGTGGCTCCAGATACTCTCACCCGGGATACGAGAGTAGCCACCGCTCGTTCCGATCATATTAATTACCCAACCTCGCCGCGGGTCAGTGGGGGAAGCCTCTTAGTCGCTGACGCCGCAGCGCGGCATTTATTCCTATGTGTGCGTGTAAGTGCATCACAGTTGATTTTACCGGCGCCTAATATGCTTGAGCCGTCCATGTCGCGTCTCTGCGCACGGCTCCCCTTTTAATTATTTTGCAGATGGTTCCCAGAAGCATTTTAGTCTTATGTGCTCGTGTAAATGCATCACAGTTGATTTTTACCAGCACCTAAACCGGGGGAAACCCGCCCGTGGCCGTAAATTGCATACGATGTTATACGATGTCAGTGCGGGCGAAACATTTTCCCTGACCCCACGAGGTGTTCCTAAAACATCCGCAAGGAAGGACGTACAGCAGGACTGGAACCCCCGCATACCGCGCGTGCCTCCCCACCGCTGAAGCGAGCCTGCCCGTGGGTCAACAACGCCGCGGGAGCACCCGCCGCAGTAGCATCTATTACTTCGCCCCTTGACCAATTAAATTTGTACTCAGATCAGGCCAAAACCCACCCAATTCGCTTCTACCGTATTTCTTAAACAGCGCCGCGCGCAAGAAAATACGGGTCAGTAACACGAGGCAGGTACGCAACCGGATCGCCACACTCGACGGCCCTGTGAGTCCAACGGTCGCCACACTCGACGGTGAAGGGAACGCGGCCGGGCCGCCCCACTCGACGGCCCTGTGAGTCCAACGTTGCTACACTCGACACTGGAGGGAGTCTGAAGTGAGTCCATAACATAAACATAATACTATTGAGTGGCAATGGCGGCCGAATCCGGCACCAACTACATGGCTGGCAATGGCGGTCGTGTCTAGCGAACGTGGCTGTCGTGCGCTCTGCCCTCTCTGTGTCGTCCAGCGGTCGCCACACTCCAGGGATGGCGATGGGTCTGAGTGAGGACATAACATAAACATAAGACTATTAAGTCAGTGTTTAGTTTCCCGTGTGAACTCAAAGGCCGGAAACATATTTACATGTGAACCGCGCTAATTTCCGGCAGTTGCTCGCGTCCTTCAGCTGGACCGACCCGCTTAACACTATCTACTCGCACGCAACCGACAATCCCGCCCCCGCATTCACCGACGACCAGCAACCACCAACCCCCCCTCGTTGACGATACCACAGGCAAACTAAGTTCATTGCACCGCCTTGAACCTGGGGGGCAGGGTCGCGAATTCAAGGTGGATGAGCGCTGGGGGTGTTAATTCCTACTTGCAACTGGTTATTTTGTACAGCGCTCAGGCACCTTCGGGCAATGTTCGCGCTATATAAATCGCATTAAATAAATTAATATTAAAAAAATCCATATCGTATCATAATCGGCTAGAACATCCTCATCAGTCTCCTCATTTGAGTGAAAGAGCGCTTTACGAACGTATGGATTAAGGCCCACACGAGTAACAAAGCCCGGCAATGCCACGTGGCCGGCAATGGCGGCCGGCAATGGCAAACGCGTGGCCGGCAATGGCAGCGGGATCCGGCCACAACCCAGAGCCGCCTCGCGGACTTCGCTGTTGAGCGCTCTGCGGAAGTGTGGGCCCCACCTGCTCCCCGCATTTTGGTCTAAGCCCAAGCAGCTTTGAATACTGAACGTGACTCGAAACCACTCCTAATGCGCCTGAGAGTGCACGTTTTTGCTGCGAAAACGGGAAGGGAACCTTGGTTACAGTTCACTTATATGTTGGTCAGGAGTTTACAGCTGTGTCACCCGGATATGTTAATTTCGTGTTTATTTTGAACAAATGAGAGGACAAATGTGATGTGCCCTCTCCGTAAAGTTTACTTATCTCAGTGTGATGAGATAACAGGCATTCCTGTCTTTATACGCAAAGAGCTACGGTTAAGTCTGCACATTATCCCGTGTGATGAGATAACAGGCACTCCTGTCTTTATACGCAAAGGGCTACAGTTAAAGACTGTAGTGAGTTGTAGCATGACTCGTGTGCTGCGCCACCACTCTCAGTACCGCGCTTCTTGCATTTCTCTTAGTCTGCCGGTGGGGGCGCCACTGAAGATGAAAGCGCCGCTAAAGAACGTGACAATCTGCCTCGTTTGTGTCCGTTCCTTCTCCATACCTTCAATCAGGCGCGGCCTTGAAGAGGGCACGCGGCGTACAAGCCAACCAGCCAGGCGAAGAACCCTTTTGTTTCAGGGCGCACACACGAATACTTCTTATTCATTGCTAGACAAATGCAGACCTTGGGAACAATAAAGATGGGATAACTAGTATAGCTTCGTTCCTTTCACTTTACCGCCTTCGTGACAGCTTTTATAATGTGGATGATTTTGCGTCCGATGACGCAGCCCAAGAAATAAAGGCCAGAGTGCAATGCTTGCCGAGGGCCAGGAAGAAGAGATTCGCGGTGGGAGCATATATGCTTGGAATGCTTTCTGCACTGACAGGTTCTGTAGCTGAAACTTGCTTCAGGACACTGGCTGAATGAACACAAGCCATTGTGAATCGACCCGCTAACGTGAAAATTATGAAATTAATCAGGACACTTACGTCGTATGGGGCACCCTAGGGGAAGATATAGAAGCTGCAGGCGGCCGGCCCTCCAACAACAGTGTTGTCCTGTAATGGTTAGAAATGTGGTGACCAGGTTTTGAAAAACAAAAACCGGAACATTCCATGGAAGAAGGACTACTATTTTGCATCTACCGAGGGACAAAGGATAACTTAACTGACAGTGCTCGCCAACATAATAAACACGTATAGCGACACATTGCAGCCAACCTTTACACACAGTCTCATCTATGGGAACAAAAGTACCTTCCAGCGATGTCAGCCAATTAATCCTGTACTATTTCTCATGAAAACTTCCCTCCTTGTGTGTTCCGTTGACCCTTACTGAAGAGGGCACCGACCCCGGCTTCCATGCGCGCCGGTAAAGCGCAGCGTGCAGGAGGCCACAGAGGGTACTGACGATACATTTACGAGGTTTTTAAAACAAGGAACAAAACGAGTTTGAACCTCATGTAGCGTTATAATCTAGGACCCTGATCGATACTGTGACCTTATGCCCCCGTACGGCTATAAACCCATTTAGCTCCTATATTGGCATAACCGATCAAATGCAATATTCAGAAACTCGTCTCTGGCCTCACACGAACAGAGCCACATTTCAGAATCGCTTCCACTGCCACTTCCTTTGCAGCCAATTAGTGCAATGACATAGCAGAAGTTACTATCTAAGATTCCTAGATTAACACTCCGAGTTCTTCAACAAGATAAAAACTCAGCACCCTGGGAAAGCCCCGCTTGCTATGTTTTGATTAGTAATAGAACTCTAATGAGCAGTGATAGACAATCACTTCCTAGTGACATCTTTATTGACGTCTTATGTCCAAGAACGTACGTCCAACAAGGCACCTTTCATGTATAAATATTACCAACGTTGCCTTAAGGAAACGCTAGCTGCCTCAATGCCATCGCTGCTGAAGTTGCTGCTGTTATGCTGATGATACCATAGCTGCTATCGCTACTGCTATCGCTGCTAACTAGCGAACAATGGTGTGGTGAACTTAGGAGCTGAACAGCTGTCCCCCTGCAAGAGCCCAGCAGATGCAAGCTGCCCGCGGACGCTGCCCCTCCTCCTCCTCCTCGACGCGCTGAGAGAGACGCTGTCTTTTCTCCTGCAGAGAAGTCCAGCTCCGGCGTTTCCATGCTACCCTTGCGGGTGACTGGGATATCGAGTCCCTGAAGGAGATACCAGACCTCCATCATTCTATTCCAGAGGTATGGTGTTGACTTAACCCTTAGAGAGAATTCTTGAAGCAAACCTTGGCAAAACCAACTTAACTTAAAGCTACTTACTTACTCCCCTCCCAAGTATTAGGCTTAGGTCAGGTACACTGGGGTAGGCATAGTTAGAAGCACCAGTTGAGTATTTGAGCCTAATGTATATAAGAATGTATATATGTTTTATTCATTTTAAACCATTGTATGGCTAAGAAACCATATCAATGCTTTTACAGTATTATTTCGCAATACTCATCTTACTGTACGTACTTTTTATAATAACAAGTCTTGCAATTGTGGCAAATCATTTCTCTTGTACGAGAAGAAAGACTGTTCAATAAATGTTACCCTTTATTGAAAACGCCCGTCTCTCTATTCTCTACATATTGTGAAAGTAAACTGCACAACCACTGACTGAGTAAAATAACTGTCTATTGTTCACACGACTCTAGAGATTGACTCTTATCTGAGGAGCAAAGTTGTCATGTTGCACGGTTGTTGGAAAACTGAATCCCTTCTTGTCTGTACCAAGGAAGCTGATCACTTCCTATTCAGAGAAGAAAGTTTCCAGTGACCTCTGAGCTAGTTGGTAACAAACCCAATTAAGTTTAGCATAGTCAGTGGAGGCCTGGAAGATCTGCACTTCTACGTCGATACTACTGTTTATGTTATTCCAATGCGCAGGGCCTATTGGGAAAATAGGAACTACACTACATGGCACCCAACGTTTGGTAAGGCGATAAACTAACGCAAGACGTTAGAGTAACTCAGTCGTGCATATTTCACACAGACCCCTTTCCCCCGTAAATACTCCAATAGACGTCTGGAGTGGGTGAAAGGTTAAAATCCGCCCGAACTCAGTAGGAAGAGATTCCTATGTAAAGCTCTGGTTTATTCAACGTTGAAGGATACAGTGTTCCAAAATATTGTGCACCTAATCTTTGTCTCCTTGGAGACCTGCTCTGCAAACCTTGCATTTATATAATGCCAGGAGAAAACGGAACCACTGGGGGTGCAGCAGATGCGACTCAGCAGGGTCCCGACGGGACTACTGAACCGGGTGCGATAATCATCCCGGCACATTTAAGAAAATCTATAACGTTAAAACTTATAGAAAATGGACTGACCACACAAGGTGGCACAGTCGTCTTTGTGATAGAGGCACACGAATATCGGCAGACAGAGGTATTCTATTCATGGATAAAATTTCCAGCGGCAAACGCCGCAACACACGAGTTCCACTACTATACAGTAGAGGATCCACCGGAAGAGTACGCTCCTTTCGAGGAGACTGAAATCCCATTAAAATACCAAGAACATTTACTTTGGTTTAAAGGTGCCCTAAAACATAATGATCATATTACCAGGCTTGGTCCACTAGGTAGACCAGGAGCCACGTGGCCGGTTCTAGCCAGCTACACACCACATCCGGACATTGAAAAAATGTCAAAAGAAGAACTCTTAGTTAACATAAGAGAATTAACAAAAGCATATAGAGAGTTAGTAAAATTATTTATTAAAAATGATTCAAACACTCCTAAAAAAGCTGGGATGGAAATAAACAATCCACTCCCAAGGAAAAAGTTTTCCAGTCCAGAGGAAGGTCTCCTCGACGGAGGGAAAGAACTCCGACTCGAGAACACCAGTCTCCCCAGAGGGAGCCCTCTGAGAAAAGATATAACCTTAGAAATAGGGATAATTTGAAAAAACCTGATAGATATCAAAGTATTGATACACGTCCCTCTCGATCTTTTTCGCAGAAATCAGAAAGAAGAGGACGGTCAGACCCAGGAGAGCACACCAAGTCCAAAGACAAGGAACCTGCTCAGAGTAAAAAATCTCAATTTCCGAAAAAGAAGGTAGCCAGTTTTAGAGTAATCGAACATGCCGAGAATACTGAGGACACAGTTGAAAAACGGGAAGTGGGCACAGATAATGTTAGACAGTGCAGCAGAAATCACTATAGCCCGCAAGATCTTGATGAGTCATCTGGAGACAGTGGACACGAATGAATACATTCAGGTTGAAACTGCAGACACCAGACTTAGCGAGCCCCATAAGATATACGAAATAACATTGCGTATAGAGGGTGATAAGACTAGGAAAATAAAGGGTCTATTTTGGGATAAACTCTCAAAAGGCTATGATATTCTGTTAGCTGAAAAAGATTGGCCCCCAGAGTTTGTCAGGGAGTCCCCTCGTGGCGAAGAAATGATTATGCCTGCCTTCTCGAATCACATTCCGATTCACAAAAAATATACTTATGCACCGCCATTATATAAAAATCATGTAGGATGGGATGAGGACTCACCTCCTCACAAAATCCAGTTAAAAAGTGAACCAACTGCCCAACGGCAGTATCCCATTAAGCAAGAAACTAAAAAACAAGTCAGGGAGATCTTAGATCAACTTGAATACCAGGGGGTGATTGAAACATGCACCTCTCAAATGAACAATCCTTTGTTTCCTGTCTCCAAGCCAGACAATTCATATTGTCTAGTTTTGGACTACAGACACCTTACTGCATGTTGCAAAACATTTGCAGTACAAAATTCGCATAGTGCTGCACTAATGAACAACATAGTTAGAAAAAAATATAAAACGACATTAGACATATCGAATGGTTTCTTTTGTCAAAACATTGCACCAGAAAGCAGGTATTTGACCGCTTTCTCCGTAATGGGGTCTCAGAAAAATTTCTGTAGGCTCCCACAGGGGTTCAAGAACAGCCCAGGACTATTCTCAGCTAGAGTAACAGAGTTACTACAAATATATGATGATGAGGCATTATCTTACGTAGATGATATCTATCTCACAGACGACGACTTGGATACTCACTTGAAAAGAGTGAACACCATTATACTTGGGTTCGCGGCAGAGGGTTATAAATTCAACTTTAAAAAGTCTTGAATTGCCCATCTGACAGTATTATTTTTAGGATACAAATTATCAAGTGAAGGAAAAAACCTAGCGGACAACTTCTTAGAGAAGTGCGCTGTACTCCAAGCTCCAAAAACGCTGAAGAATTTACAATTAATTCTAGGCTTTCTGAATTTCGGAAGAACATACATTCTAAATTACGCAGAGAGGGTTAAACCTCTCTACGAACTAATTAAACCTGATTTTAAACAAATCAATTGGACTAAAAAAAAACACAGAAATTTTGAGATCACTGCAAACAGACATGTTAACAAAAACAAAATTAGATACACGTGACAACACATGCGATCTTGTAATCCGAGTCATCCCAGGAATATGCGGATTCACGTACCTGACCTCTAATGAGGTAGAAAAGGTACCAATAGCTTACAAATCACATTTGTACACAAAGGCTGAAATAAAATTCAGTTCAACTGAGAAAATTCTAACTGCGGTTCAGACTGCTGTAGCAAAAGAAAGGCCCCTAGCACAAGGTAAACGAATATTAATCGTAACACCTATACCGGCTTTAGAAGCGGTAACTAAAGCAAGCATTCCTAATGCTAAAGCTTTGCAACCGAGATGGATTCAGTGGGTTAATTCTCTTGCTGCAACAGACGTAGTTTACGAATTTGATTCTAACTTAAAGACACAGGAATTTTTACAATATGAATGTCCTCTGCCAATTGAAATCCTGCCTCTCGAAGAATACGGAAGTATTATATATACTGACGGATCAGCACAACCCGCAGTTGGACGTAAACAAGCCTATAGTGCTGCATGCGCGATTGTTAAAGGTCGTTGGCACAAAGGAAAATTTAGACCAATGGTCACTAAAACACAATCTCTAGGAGATTGCTCAGCTCAACGAGCTGAATTGGTAGCATTTAAGATGGCGCTAGAAAATACCGATCGCGAATTCCCCACACTAATAGTGTGCGATTCTTATTATTGCGTACAATCTTATAATGAATACTTGCAGAATTGGGTGGAAAATGGTTTCAAAGATGCAAAAGGTGGCACAATAAAGCATAAAATGCTTTGGGAACAGGTAGTTCTTTTACAGAAAGAACTACAAAAGACTCACATGTTACACACTCTGAGCCATCAACGTGATGGCGTTCACGTTGTAGGGAATTCATTGGCTGATGAAGCCGCGAAGGCAGCTGTGCAAACGGCTTCCGTAGTTGCGATAACTTGGTCAAAAACAAAAATAGACAGCGACATTCTACAAGCTATCAGTGCGTCAGTAAAATATGATAAGAAAACACTCCCAAAAGGCTTTCCAGAAAAGTACTTCTATTCAACAGATACGAATAATGTTCCTTTTGCTCGAATCCCTGGAGTGGGGGATAGGGTAATTCCAAACATGGAACACAGGTTAGGACTAATGAAAGCGGCACACGAAGGGCTTGCTTCTGCACACGCTGGCGTTTCCGCAACAGTATCACTATTAAAACAGAGATATTGGTGGCCTCGCATGAGAATACAAACTAAAAAGTATGTATTAGAATGCAAAATATGCCAAAGGATAAAAGTATCAACTGTAAAACGACCAGCGCAGACACCACTTCTCATCTCGGATAAACCATTTGCATGTGTTTACCTGGACCACTGTGGTCCCCTACAAAGGGACGGCAACTATAAATATATCATGGTAGCAGTGGATTCCTGTACGAGGTTCATATGGATGTGGCCTCCAGCGCTCGGCTGACGCCAGAACGGTTATAAAAGATCTGCGAGTCTTTATCGGCACATACGCATATGGCCGGGATACCCGTCACCCCCTCCCAACACAATCCCCAAGGATGGGAAGACGGACACAGTTCTTGACTTTTGGAAGGCGGGAGGGAGTTACCCTCCCGGCCGTATTTATTAAAATATGAAACAAAATTAAAACATTAAAATAACAGTTTCATATCATGTACAATTTCATTTTCACATTACGATGTTTATTGGCTAACCTTAACACAGCTCTAATACAAAGGTTCTCCTAGCCGATTCTAAACATCCTGCAAATGCATATACTCAAAATTAAATTGTACATCCTAACATTACGGGCCAACGGCAAGGTCGTAACCGGTGTCAGATCCCTAATACCAGAACTCCCCCCCTTACTTGTGAGGGGCGGGCGCACAGAGGACTGTACCTCTGTGCCAACTTCCAATTTCCCTTGTCTTAACGGGGGCCCCATATTTACTCGACGCCATCTTAGTGGTCGTCCGAGGACTCGTGTGAGGTGTCTAGAAGGTAGCGTAGACCCCCCTCCCACCCCACACTGCTTACCACATCCGCCGTCGCGGATGTCCTGGCCCCGGGAAATTCCCAGGAGGGGCCCGTAGCCCCTCCTCCCCTGGGAGGGGCCTATGACCGCCTTCCCTTTCGGCGGCCCCATCCTTAGAGGGGTACTGCCTCCCCATGTGAGGGGCCAATGGCCGCCTCCCCCCGGGCGCTCCCATCCATAATGGGTGGCGCCCCACCTCTAGGGATCTTCCAATTACTGCTCACCGATCATGACCTTACCGCCCGACCAAAATAAATACGACATTTTGAACCTACTGAGGACTGAATGAACGGTTAGACTGGATATTACACAATAACCTTTATTTACACAAGTAACACATCATTCAACTAGGCTGTGATACTTCGCCTAAGAACATGCTAAATAGCAACCATTTTATTATCCTCAAAAAAGACAATCCAGACTTTATTAAAACAACCTGAAAAAGAGATAATATCACCGTTAATCGACTTTATTGCAGTACTAATCGTTGCCATAAGGGGCTGGTGGGTGGGTCAAAATTGGCTCCTTGTTCCGTCTCGGGCTCACGTGCAACGATGAGGTGCAGCTTCCAAGCACAGGAACAAGAGGATGCTTCCTTAGATTGTTGCTCTTTTATTCTTCCTCGGGAGGGCGTGTACCCTCCTCCGATCCGCCTACGGGGTGTGGCCAACGGTGTAGGTGTCTAGGACAACCCCTCTTGGGCGGGAAAAGGCGCGCCCCGGCTACGCCGCTTCGGGCATACCAGCCGAGACACGCCTCCCGCCCAAAATGGTTTCCCGGGGGGGTCAGGGCACCCTACCATACGTTCGGGGGGACCGAGTGGTCGCCCCTTTCCATATGGCCGGGATACCCGTCACCCCCTCCCAACACAATCCCCAAGGATGGGAAGACGGACACAGTTCTTGACTTTTGGAAGGCGGGAGGGAGTTACCCTCCCGGCCGTATTTATTAAAATATGAAACAAAATTAAAACATTAAAATAACAGTTTCATATCATGTACAATTTCATTTTCACATTACGATGTTTATTGGCTAACCTTAACACAGCTCTAATACAAAGGTTCTCCTAGCCGATTCTAAACATCCTGCAAATGCATATACTCAAAATTAAATTGTACATCCTAACATTACGGGCCAACGGCAAGGTCGTAACCGGTGTCAGATCCCTAATACCAGAACTCCCACCCTTACTTGTGAGGGGCGGGCGCACAGAGGACTGTACCTCTGTGCCAACTTCCAATTTCCCTTGTCTTAACGGGGGCCCCATATTTACTCGACGCCATCTTAGTGGTCGTCCGAGGACTCGTGTGAGGTGTCTAGAAGGTAGCGTAGACCCCCCTCCCACCCCACACTGCTTACCACATCCGCCGTCGCGGATGTCCTGGCCCCGGGAAATTCCCAGGAGGGGCCCGTAGCCCCTCCTCCCCTGGGAGGGGCCTATGACCGCCTTCCCTTTCGGCGGCCCCATCCTTAGAGGGGTACCGCCTCCCCGTGTGAGGGGCCAATGGCCGCCTCCCCCCGGGCGCTCCCATCCATAATGGGTGGCGCCCACCTCTAGGGATCTTCCAATTACTGCTCCCCGATCATGACCTTACCGCCACAGGCCGGATAGTTGACCGGCTATCCGGACCCCCCACAAACTCCTACTAAAGGTCATGGCTACACATACTCTTTAACCAAGCTATGAAGTCTCCTATGAGTAAGACATTACCCTCCCGGGACAAATGGACCCCATCTTCGAGATGCATATGATCCCCTCGAATACATCCATGTGGAATACAATGCAACTGGCCTGAACGAAACAACCTACTAAGTTTGTTATTAACTTTCTTTACCGACTGATTCAAAGCTGACACAGAGAGGGCCCCCCGCCACACCTTTCTAGGAATCATGTGTGACCATGCAACCATGCAATCGTGCACCCCGGAACCCTTCTCGCCAACCAACTCACTGTGGATAAAATTAACTCGAGAAGTACTCGTCGACCAATGGTAACCAAATCATTGCCCCCAAGATGTACTATGATTACAGACGGCGGTGACCTCGTCCGCCCTAGCAGTCCCTCCATAAAAGTTTGAAACTGGTCAATACAGAGTCCGCCCCTTCCGTGGAAGGTCACCCTGCACCCGTATTCCCCAGCCACGTGAATCATGTCAACTGCTTTGAATACGTCCGCGGCTCGCCTCACGTATGAGTGGCCAACGACCCACACCACTCTTCCCTCAGCCGGTGATCTTTGACCGCTGGTCCCCAGGTGTCGGGTCAACTGCACAGTCCGCCCCGCAAAGCCTGCTCGCGAAACTGTAAACCAAACAGAAAACAAGAAGCGTGAGTGCATCACATTGGCTTCACAACATGTGCAACCGCACATACCTTTTATAACAATTCGAGGACCAACGCCCCAACTGCTTCACCTTTTCAACACTCAGACCCCTGGCTGTAGCCTCTGTAGCAGCCCCTATCCCGAAGGAATGGGTCCCAAAATCGCTCGGGTTCAAGCCCACTGCTGCGATTTCCATTGTCAACACCCGCTGGAACTGAAACCTAGTCAGTGGGGTGGCGTCGGTGTGCCTCAGCAAGCTTCCCCCCCATGATGCCGCCCTCTGCGCTAAATACTCCTCCACGCATTTTACCGGGCACATGGGAGACCCTGGAATCCGCTGGACTACCACACAGTCCCCGATCGCTCCCTGATCGGTCTTGGACCTGGCTATTGAGACTACCATCGTCTCGCCCTTAATTTGAATGTGTTCTCGACACAGACCTCCCCCGTATCCTGCTTATTCCTCGCTACCAGTTCGCTCACCCGCATAGCCCCATGGAATGCTAATGCAAAAGCGGCCCGGAACAGCACTGTCTCTGATTGAGATGAACATGTCGCAGGGAGTACGGACATTAACAGGGACAACCTTTCTAGACCTATCGGGTGCCTCTCATCCATTCTACGACCCTCAAGGCGTTGCCACCCACGCAGAGCCTTTCTTACGAGAAAGGACGATGTGGGGTCCCGGATGCCATGAGCCTGCGCCATGAAGGCAATGGCGGCCCTGTGCCTATTGGCTGTTGCCAGTGTTCGGCCTGCCTGATGTAGTGATACCAGAAATTTCAGGACATACTCCTCCTGCCCCCAATGCTCCCCCCTAGCTGAACCCAAAAATTCCCAATAGGAACGGAACGCCCCTTCATATGCCTTCCTTGTCCTGGGTGCTAGACTCTCTCCCACGAGGTTTTGTAATCCGGGGCACCGAGAGACCAGAGAGCTTCGGGAAATGGTGCCGCCACCAAGTCCGCTGAGGGCAGAAAACCCCGGAAGGCCTGCATGTGGGAACGAGAGAGTGCATCAGCCGCCTGGTTCAGTACCCCAGGCACGTGTCTTGCCCTAAAGTGGACGTTTAGTCTCATACACAGAAGGACAATTTCTTTCAGTAATCTCAAAATCCATTTGCAGCGTGCTGCCTGATTATTGATACATTCAACAACTGTCATATTATCAGACCAGAACACCACAGTGCGATCACGAAACCCTTCTGGCCATGTTTTCAAGGCCACCAGAATGGGGAACAGCTCAAGAAACCCAATGTTACCTGTGAGCCCACTATCGTGCCACCACGTCGGCCATGTTCGTGCCGACCATTGATTACCAAAGATGGCACCAAAGCCCACACTCCCCGCCGAGTCGGTCCACAACCCCAGCTCCTCGGAGGAAGCTGGCGGTTTGTTCCACACAACGCGACCGTTGAAATCCGCCAGAAATGCCAGCCATATGCGCATATCCTGGCGAACCTCTGCTGACAGTCGTGTGCGGTGGTGACCTTCTTTGAGGCCAACCATGGCTTGTGCGATAGAGCGGGAAAAGGGGCGAGCCATCGGTATCACTCTCAGGGCAAAGTTAAGCTGACCCACACCCTGCTGCAACTGATGGAGAGTTACTTTTCTCTCGCTGAGGCATACTTTAAGTGAGGCTATAAATGTCATTACCTTCTCCTTGGGCAAACGGAAGCACCCCTCTACCGAATAGAGCTCAATTCCCAGAAACTCGAGTGAAGTAGATGGCCCTACCGTTTTGCCTGGTGCCAGTGGCACGCCAAAACGTTTCATGAGATTACAGAATTCCTTCAAAGCCTGTGCACATTCCGTGTCCCCAGCTGCCCCCAGGAACAGAAAATCATCAAGGTAATGCATAACCTGCGTAAAGCCCGTGGCTCTGGTGAACGCCCATTGCAAAAAAGTACTGAACTTCTCAAAATACGCACACGAGATGGAGCATCCCATGGGCATACATTTATCCATGTTGTAGCGTCCTTGGAACACAAAACCTAAGAGATGCTGATCGTGTGGGTGTACCGGGAGCAACCGGAACGCTGACTCGATATCTGATTTAGCCATCAGCGCTCCGGGCCCCAAGCGATTCAACATGGCGACGGCCTCATCAAACGATGCATACCGCACCGAACAGACTCCCGGGTCAATCGCATCGTTCACCGAAAGACCCTTAGGAGCGGACAAATTGTGGATTAACCTGAACTCACCCGGGTCCTTCTTGGGGACTACTCCCAACGGTGAACAAACAAAGTTAACAACCGGCGGGTTTCCATATGGACCCGCAACCCGACCTCGGGCCACCTCTTTTGCAATCTTTGCCTGTACCACTGCCGAATTTTGTTGAACCGATAGTTGGTTCTTACACTGTGCTTCCCCCCGAAAATCCCCCACCGGGATGCGGAAACTATATGAGAAACCGTCTCGCAACACCCCGGCAGAGACAAGATCAGGGTATTCGTTCAGCCAAGGGATCATTGCCATGATATCAACGGGAGTAGGTAACGGTGCCCCTCGGTCGATGTTAGACCTGTTTGGCCCCTCCTCTACCTCCTGTATCACCATTCTTGGCTCTGCACGAACTCTCGGGGTGTGAAGACTGTCCGCACCCTGCACACTCATGCCTAAACTTGCATGTCCCTTGTGGCCTAGTGCACTTGCCCCTGTTAAAGCTCCAACAAACCCCTTTTCTACCCGAGTTCTCGTTATTCCTTCTGTGCTGATCACTGTTGGCGCCCGCCCGAAAGGGCGCCGCCATAAAATGGCGGGAAGGCTCCGCCCTGTTCCCGCCGAAAGAAGACGACCTCGTCGTGTTCGGCATAACCTGCTTCTGCCAGGAAATGGAATCGAAACAATCCCACGTCAGGGATGAGTCATGCTCCTTGGTCTTACGAAATTTGTTATCATAACCCATCCATTGATTGCCTTCATACGATTCATAAAATTCCATTATACGTGTCTGGTAACAAGCTAATCCCGACAATACTTCAGGCCTACGTTCCCCCATGATTGCAGTGAACATTCCAAACGCTCTGGCCCAATTAGCGATCGTTTCATCTACCCTGAAACCCGCCATTTTTGCACGCCATACACTCAGATGTAACAACTCCTTCTGATTTTTAACGTGCTCTATCTCATAGTGATCGGTCAACAGCGAAAACATGTTCACATATTTATCCGCCCAAATCCTTTCTTTCACATCCATCGGGATATGTTGAACCACCTTTTCCCTCCTTGAGGGTAACGAACCCTCCCCCGCCATTGGCAACGGCTGCTTACCCGAACCAGTAGCTGGATCTGTTGTTGCTGCCTTCCCCACGCTCGACGCCGGTTGTTCCGAGGGATTCTGCGGGGAAACAAGAGGACAAGGTGCCTTCGCAGCATCTCTCGATTGCCGCAACTGCTTCATTATTAACCTGGCCTCCTTGGTCGTGTCTCCCGGTGCCACAGCACCCTCGTTGCTCTTGCCTAACCACGCCGCCAACTGGGTGGCTAGCTCGGGAGGCATATCCCCCTCGTTAACGGGTGTAACTACCACAGGGATCGGCTGTCCCTCGTTCGGGCTCGGAACTGGGGCCTCTACTGGACTGACCGGGCTTGCTGGAGGAGACTCGGGAACTGGGGCTTCCCCCCCTGCCGCCCTATTCCTGGCCCTTTTACCTCTCCCGGTAGGGACTACTCCCGGCAATGCTGGCCCGATGACTTTCTTCGGTCTACCTGTACCATTCATTGCCGCCATCTGCTTCTTCATGTTCGCCATGTCTTTCACCAGCATGCGAAGCATTTGCTCGGTCCCCACCTTCTTTCCGATCTTCTTGCCAGGCATCGTTCACGGCTATCCGACTCGAGGTCCTGGATCCAAAGCTACGGAATCACTGAAAGGAGAAACACAAAAATTACAAGTTCTCAAAATTGGCTCCTTGTTCCGTCTCGGGCTCACGTGCAACGATGAGGTGCAGCTTCCAAGCACAGAAACAAGAGGATGCTTCCTTAGATTGTTGCTCTTTTATTCTTCCTCGGGAGGGCGTGTACCCTCCTCCGATCCGCCTACGGGGCGTGGCCAATGGTGTAGGTGTCTAGGACAACCCCTCTTGGGCGGAAAAGGCGCGCCCCGGCTACGCCGCTTCGGGCATACCAGCCGAGACACGCCTCCCGCCCAAAATGGTTTCCCGGGGGGGTCAGGGCACCCTACCATACGTTCGGGGGGACCGAGTGGTCGCCCCTTTCCAATTGCCATGTTCCATTCTGACCAGGGTCCTGCTTTTAGCTCTCGAGCTTATAAGGAGGCCATTGCCAGCATGGGAGTTCGGTTGCGGTATTCTTGTCCGTCACACCCCGAAGGGAATAGTGTGGTAGAAAGAAAAAACCGGGACATAAAGCGATCTATAACAGCGAAGGTATTAGGTTCGGGTGCTGGGTGGGTCAAACATCTAATAAGTGTCCAAATCAGTCTTAATAATTTGCCAAGAAATTCTCTAAAAGGTTTCAGCCCATACGAACTATTGTTCGGAATTAGAATGAGAGTTCAGGACTTAGATAGTCAAGTATCAGTGGTACAAGATAAGAAAACAACAGACTTTGACATCAAAGATCGTTTGGCTGTTTTACAGGACTTGAATGAAACAAGAAAATCCTTAAGCAACATAAAGTTAAAGCAACAGCCAGCTACCACTGACGAGGCACCACAAGCAACAGCCCCAGCAAGGCCTGTCTGGATTCCAAAGATTGGGGATCTAGTCAGAGAAAAAATAGCGGTGAAGAAGGAATTTGGGCCTTCTTACAGAAAAGCAGTACCTGTCTTGGCAGTCACCGGAACAAGATCAGTAGTACTACCGCCCCTTGCTGGTAAAAAGGAGAACAGAGTTGTATCAATCGACCAGGTAAAACCACAAGCATGTGGCCTATAATCAACAGTAGGCCCAGTGGACCCCCGAGAAACAACAGAATACCCAAACTTGCAACAATCCAAGAGGTTCAAACTGAAAGACTAATCACATTCAATCAGCCTGCAGTGCACAGAGAAGGACTATGCAATAATGCCATGGAACTCGTGCCTCTTGAGAAACAGATTGAAACAGTTCGTCAAGAAAAACCAGTCTACAATAATGTGGCATCAGAGAGTGCTACCGAAAGACAAATTGAAAGAACAATCCCAACAATTGACAGAACTGCCTCTGGTTATTTCATTGACTTCGACAACTTTTCCGAGGATCAAAGTAACCTCGAAGCGATGCCAGAAATAAAAAAGACTTTTAAAGAAAAAGCAACGGAACTCTTTCATCAACTGAAGGAAATCTACCTTATTTCCCCTTGGTTAGAGTTCTGGTTCGGTCTAGGTGTATTTTTCCTCCTGCTTTGGCTCATCATGGTACTTTGTTTGGGAAAATTCATTGAGGGAAAATATAGTACAATGGACACAGCAAGTCAGAACATCAACTTAGTCCTCAAACCACACAGATCATCCCACGTGAAGAAAAGAGAACTGTCAACAGTAAATGTCACAGCCATTCCAATACCCGGTGGGGTAGTATGGGAGAAAACTGACTATGAGATCTATGGTCCGGTCGAAATCCTGAAGTATCCTCACCAACTCAAGGTTTCCTTAAGTGACTTTGTAAAACCTAGTACATTCTCTGATGATTGGGACTTTGACAGTATTAATGACATGATGTCTGATTTAGTAATGTCAGCTAGATTCACAGATCATGATTATTTACAAGGTTCGTCTAGTTATGAACAGTTTTCTGTTTTACACATTATGGCGATCATTATTTGCATAAATCTGCACAGCCTAGAAATGTTTTTAAGTATAATCAATGGCAACATTGTGCTACACCACCTAAAATCAGTTCTAAAACATTCTTTGAGAAATTCAAGTACTTCTCAGGGTTTAACACCAGTGATGCAGAAACGTTTTATTACAAACTGTTAGATAAAACAGGATTGAAAACAATGCTGACAAACACTAAATTGATATATTCAGAAGCATTTTATGAAAAAATGATGACATTTGGTTTTGATTATTGGAAAAATAACATTGAAACAAAAACCATTTGGGGTACGAAAGATTGGCAGGTACAAGGCCTAGAAGCACTATTCAGAACCTGCATGATACCAGAACAAATGATGTTTTTAAATGACACAATTCACCAAACATCCTGTCTTGGCCTAGCTAAGATCAAAGACCTAAACAAACCGTCTATTCCAAAACCAATACCTGAAAATGCAACAACAGATATTGAGATAGACGTATCTAAAATTTTACATTTAAACAGAACACATCCTGATTGGAAAAAGTGGTTAATCTGGCCTACTGACACAAACAACTGTCAAGATAGATTCCTGAACAAAACACAGGGGTTAAAAATGACCAGACAAGACCCTAGATACTCCCAGAGACAACATCCAGGGATAGTAACAACATACAGTGTAGGGAAACTCTGCCTCGAATGGCTAGGATCATCCACACTGGCTGAAATTAAGCAACATTTATCTTTACTTAAAGATGGCGCTGATTTGCGCGATTTCATTCTTGGACCACGCAAACAGCGTCAAAAGCGTTTCATAGCGGCCAGCATCTATGCTGCATACAACGAGGCTTGGAAAGTCACACAAATTGAAACAGCTGAAAAAATACGAGAAATTGATCGTATTAATTTGGAAAAATCACTTTCTGTAGTGGACAATGGGTTAATGACTCTGTCCTCCAGAATATATTCGTTGGACAATATTGTATCCTCTGCCTTTGATATAATAGACAGAGACTTGCTAATGTTACAGCATGGCCAGTCACAATTACGTTCTATTGTACAATTAGGCTGGACGCTGCAAAATCTTCGTTCAGGCTATGTGCCTTGGCGTTTAATCAACACAACGTCATTGTTTTCCATTTTTAACCTTACTGATAAACAAATCAGCTTGGCACAGAAAGGAGCAGACTATACAATCCTGAGCATCGAAAAACTTGAGAGATTACCATTGACAATGTCAGAAAGTCCTGTCATTGAATGGATAATACACGGAATTATTACAATTCCGATAACAACTTTCCGATTTAAGAAGTGTCTTGAATACATACCTACTGGCCAGTATGAACGATTAGGTAAAGGATATGTTAAGTCAGCATGGAAATTACCATACACACATTCATGCTATAGTGACAGCGACAAAAATGTATTTCTTAGTGGTGAAAACTGTAAACGTTCACTAAGCGGTATACTTTTGTGCCAGGGTATTAATTTACATGGAGCCTGTGAAGGTAATTCTAACAACCTTTCATGCCACCAGCTTGTCACACCTGCAACGCAGATAGAGCCTTTCTTTATGCAACTCGCGAATGGGACTTACATTCTAAAAACGGATCACAGATGTTGTGGCCTTTTGCCAGGAAAAGCGTATCTCGTAAGCGTAACTTCCATGTTCAAATGCTGTTTGCAAGCATTGTTCCCGAGCGGCCCTGGAGACATAGAGACTCCCATCTGGCCCCGTCTGCATTTCTCTTCTATACGAATTGATACTTTAAGCAAAATGAAGTCTGTGCTTTTGCAGACAACAGTGCCAATCACATCATCAAAAGAGACGTATGATCTCCTAGTTGCAAGGACAGCTACGGAGGTTCATGACCTTTTATCAACAAATTGCCCCGTGCATTTCGTAGAAATGTTGAGCCAACTTCTTAACATGTCTAGTGCCACAGGCATCCCAGGCATATTTAAGACGATTTTTACGGGACTGCTTACACCATTTCAAGCAATTCTGGGAATCGTTCCAAATTTTGTCCACTCTGTTTTTGGCGGCATACCCCTATTTTTGGGACTTGTAGCAGGGATTTTATTTTTGACCCTCCTGCTCTATGGCAAGCCACAGCTCAGACATGACTCCTATGGGAATGGAAGAAACAATCCTAGCAGTGCGCTACCGGGACAGAATAACTAGAGTCCTTGGATTGGCCAGGCTGAGAGATCTAAACATGACCTGGTTCCTTTCATTCAGACCGATATGGCAAAACTGCATCTTACCTGTACTTCGATGTATGCTATGCGGAGATGAGTGCGTGTTGGACTCCTGTCTTTCACTTCCATCAGCAGTACCAATGGATGTCGATACTTTGCTAAGTCCGTTAACGGCTCACGCATTGTGTTGTCCCCAGCGGCTACCAATCCTGATGACGGCATTCATTGAGACTCCTGTGCTACGACTAGGTGGTAACAGTGGAGCGAGTGACAAAAGCAACATTACCAAGGTACGACCTTCTGTGAACATTGCTGATCCAGCCTTTGATGACAGCAATCATTCTCACCCCTGCCAAGTTACAGCACTATCGAATTTGGTCGAACTGTCACCTGATTTTGTAGACCAATTCTTTGAGAGCCTGTCTGATATGATGTTCTCACCCGAACAGAAACAATAACTTTAGAGAAGCATTCCGACACACAGCGTTCCCATGAACTCTGAATTCGGCCTTCAGTTTTGAACAACAAAAACTGCTAAAAGCGTTGGAACTCTATTTTCCCCGTTCAAGCAATAATTCTTTTGAATTGAACACTTTTTAATATTCACCTTTTTCTGGCACGAAAAATTCTTTGCTTAAAGTAGAACTATTCATAGAGAACAGAAGCTTCTACTTCTATATTTTTAGATACATCTGGAGACAATAACTTTACACCAGCCTCTAGCACATTTTACTGCAATGCACTTATATGTGATGAAATTATCTCGCCCTTCCTTTTTGTATTCAGAGGTATTTCATGTGTAATTCTTTTTGCAAAATCGTTCATTGATTTCATATGCTATAATTTTTGAATGATTTCTATGCTTTAAAAACGTACAGTACCTACATTTTCACGTGTTAGAAATACGCCTATTTCAAATGCATATATGTATTTTGGGGGTGGGCAATGTTACACATGCATCTTATTGCTCTAGTTTTAGTAATTTGATGGACATGAATTCGTGGAGTGGGTGTAGCGTTCTAATCTAGGACCCTGATCGATACTGTGACCTTATGCCCCTGTACGGCTATAAACCCATTTAGCTCCTATATTGGCATAACCGATCAAATGCAATATTCAGAAACTCGTCTCTGGCCTCACACGAACAGAGCCACATTTCAGAATCGCTTCCTCTGCCACTTCCTTTGCAGCCAATTAGTGCAATGACATAGCAGAAGTTACTATCTAAGATTCCTAGATTAACACTCCGAGTTCTTCAACAAGATAAAAACTCAGCACCCTGGGAAAGCCCCGCTTGCTATGTTTTGATTAGTAATAGAACTCTAATGAGCACTGATAGACGATCACTTCCTAGTGACATCTTTATTGACGTCTTATGTCCAAGAACGTACGTCAAACAAGGCACCTTTCAGGTATAAATATTACCAACGTTGCCTTAAGCAAACGCTAGCTGCCTCAATGCCATCGCTGCTGAAGTTGCTGCTGTTATGCTGATGATACCATAGCTACTATCGCTACTGCTATCGCTGCTAACTAGCGAACGATGGTGTGGTGAACTTAGGAGCTGAACAGCCGTCCCCCTGCAAGAGCCCAGCAGATGCAAGCTGCCCACGGACACTGCCCCTCCTCCTCCTCCTCGACGCGCTGAGAGAGACGCTGTCTTTTCTCCTGCAGAGAAATCCAGCTCCGGCGTTTCCAGGCCACCCTTGCGGGTGACTGGGATATCGAGTCCCTGAAGGAGATACCAGACCTCCATCATTCTATTCCAGAGGTATGGTGTTGACTAAACCCTTAGAGAGAATTCTTGAAGAAAACCTTGGCAAAACCAACTTAACTTAAAGCTACTTACTTACTCCCCTCCCAAGTATTAGGCTTAGGTCAGGTACACTGGGGTAGGCGTAGTTAGAAGCACCAGTTGAGTATTTTAGCCTAATGTATATATGAAAGTATATATGTTTCATTCATTTTAAACCATTGTATGGCTAAGAAACCATATCAATGCTATTACAGTATTATTTCGCAATACTCATCTTACTGTACGTACTTTTTATAATAACAAGTCTTGCAATTGTGGCAATTCATTTCTCTTGTACGAGAAGAAAGACTGTTCAATAAATGTTACCCTTTATTGAAAACGCCCGTCTCTCTATTCTCTACATATTGTGAAAGTAAACTGCACAACCACTGACTGAGTAAAATAACTGTCTATTGTTCACACAACTCTAGAGATTGACTCTTATCTGAGGAGCAAAGTTGTCATGTTGCACGGTTGTTGGAAAACTGAATCCCTTCTTGTCTGTACCAAGGAAGCTGATCACTATCTGTTCAGAGAAGAAAGTTTCCAGTGACCTCTGAGCTAGTTGGTAACAAACCCAATTAAGTTTAGCATAGTCAGTGGAGGCCTGGAAGATCCGCACTTCTACGTCGATACTACTGTTTATGTTATTCCAATGCGCAGGGCCTATTGGGAAAATAGGAACTACACTACACTCACGCATAAGTGAATAGCGGCGATATAAACCTGGGTTCTCCCGACGGCATCAGGGCTATTGGCCAATCAGCCTAGTGTTCGCACAACAAACGCCCGAAAGGGAGAGTGACCCGAGGGCAAGCCACTAGATGGGTTTCCCCGTGGGCCAGAGCCAACGTGCGTGACCCAGGGGGAGGCGAAAGCGCCGGAGCCCCGACCCCGGCTTCCATGCGCGCCGGTAAAGTGAAGCGTGCAGGAGGCCGCAGAGGGCACTGCCTTCACAGAAACGAAGCTCTTGGCCGTTCTTCAACCTGGCGGCGGTCGGGGGGGTGGGGGTTGGGGGGGGCGAAAGCTACTGGCGCTGGGCCCCGCGGTCAGTGAAGCGTACAGGAAGCCACAGAAGGCACTGAAACACATTCAATCAGGAGGCGGTAAAGCCGGAAAATTAACGCTCTAAACGAGGAGCAACTCTCACCGCCCGCCTGGTAGCAACTCAGAAGTGCTAAGCCGCCCACATGCCCATGCGGTAGAGACCGCCGTTGGCCACGTCGCCCTCCCCCCATGGCATCCCACCACAGACTACTGCAGGCTGAATTCTCATGCCCCACCCGATCCCTTCGAGAGAAAGTGCTGGCGAAGCACATAATTAACTACCGGCTACCTAAAGCTGGATTCTCCCGCCTAACCCGTTCACCCGCCACCACTAACCTCCCCCGTGGCCGATACCTCTGGGCCCCATACAACCTGGTCCTGCCCAGGGACGGGGCCGGGGGGAGGCAAGTTGGGAGCACATACCTTGCTCTACGCGACGCATCCGACGCGAGACGAGCAGACACCGTCCCACGATGCAGGGACAGCCTGGGAGTGGGAGTGAGGGTCAACCCGCCGCTGATCAGCGCAGAGCCTAGGGGAATCCTGGCGTGGGAGGAGAGGCCGAGCCAAGGTGCTGCGCCATTTTATACTGTGAGGAACGCCCCCATCCCGAGGTGAGCCCTCCCTATTGGCTGCTAGCGCAGGGAGGATGGCTCAGGGAGGGGTCCATGCTAAGGGCTCTGCTCACCCGACGTGTGGAACTAGGGCGCTGTCCCGCCCATGCTCGCCTGCGTGTCGCGCGGTCAGCTGCATATCACACACTGAGGTCTACTCTAGCGAATCTTGGCACTTGCTCCCAGGTCTCGGGGAATGCTGCATGAAGCCCTTCTCACGTGCTTCTGGGCTCCTTGCTGCTGCTCCTTGTTCCTCCAAAATGGAAATCACCTGTCCGAGGGTTTGCAGCTGCCTGGTAAAGCTGATCCGCAGCTATTGGGGTTCAGGTTTTCATTCTTATATCTTTACCTTTTCCAATTTGACTGTTTCTGTCTTGATTATTTTCTGGTTTTCCCAATCCTTTGTGTTTCCTGTTGTGCGATGTCTGATGTCATTTCCTTTTCCTGCTTTTTCCTATCTAAATGCTTCAGTCTGGTTGGTTGGTGAGTCGCATCAAAGCTGTGTTCCTTCACTTGCTTCCGCGCTCATTCCACTTGCCGATCCTGACTCCTCTCTCCTGGAGAATGATACTATTGGATTCCTTTGAAGTCTTGCCTCCAGCAAGGGGAGTCTTTGGCTCTTTCCTCCAGAATAGGTGTCAGCTTCGCGAAGGCATTTTTCTACCTCATTGGGCAGCAGGAGACCTTGACACAAATTATGAGTAAGCATCCAGACCTGAACACACCCAGAGTATAGGGTAACATACTTGTTTTGTTGTCCGATCTTTTTTCTTTTTTTGTATTTACTCCACCCACTGGTGGATGGTCAACGGGTGTGTGAAGGAATGTCTGACATAATATCGACAGACAGAATATCGAACTACAAAAATATCGGAACAAAAATATCGACATCAAAAATATCGGAATCATATCTTCATAAAGGTAAGTACAAAAATATCGAAAAAATAATATCGTAGTACAAAAATATCGGAATTAAAAATATCGTTTTTTTAAATGTCTTAATAATAATGTAAAAATAATATTAAAATACATATAATTTTACAAATATTAAATAAAAATATTAAAACAAAATTAAAACTAATACATATACATTTAAAATAAATAAAACACTTAATAATTTAATGTAATTTTTTTTTTTATGTTATTTAATTGATTTAATGTAATTTTTTTTGTTTTTACCCTGTACGCCTGTACCCCAAAAACCCAAAACTGACCCTGAACCCTAAAAATATCCCTGTACCCAAAAAACCCAAAACTGACCCAGAACCCTAAAAATACCCCTTTACCCAAAAACTGAAAACTGACCCTTATCCCTAAAAATACCCCTTTACCCAAAAACTGAAAACTGACCCTGAACCCTAAAAATACCCCTTTACCCAAAAACTGA
This sequence comes from Lissotriton vulgaris, assembly GCF_964263255.1. Classification (NCBI taxonomy): domain Eukaryota; kingdom Metazoa; phylum Chordata; class Amphibia; order Caudata; family Salamandridae; genus Lissotriton; species Lissotriton vulgaris. The sequence goes on from NC_141693.1 coordinate 1,870,663,670, forward strand.
AAACTGACCCTGAACCCTAAAAATACCCCTTTACCCAAGAACTGAAAACTGACCCTGAACCCTAAAAATACCCCTTGACCCAAAAACTGAAAACTGACCCTGAACCCTAAAAATACCCCTTTACCCAAAAACTGAAAACTGACCCAGAACCCTAAAAATACCCCTTTACCCCAGAACTGAAAACTGACCCTGAACCCTAAAAATACCCCTTTACCCAAAAACTGAAAACTGACCCTGAACCCTAAAAATACTCCTTTACCCAAAATTAATTAATATTATTTAATTACCAATTAATTATTAATTAACAATAACAATAAAGTAAATATATTAGCACATTAGCTGTAATTAATTTAATAAAATAAATAATATTATTTTTCCTAATTAATTAAGAATAACAAAAAATTATATATTAAAAAAATTACTATAATTAATGTAATTAACTAATTAATATTAATTAATTACCAACTAATTAATAAATAAAAATATGTACAAATTTAAATTAATTAATTAACTAATTAATATAAATTAATTACCAATTAATTATTAATTAAAATATGTACAAACTAATAATAATTAATTAATTATTATTAAATTACTTCCCACCCTATTCCCCTATAAACCCATAACCCACTACAGAACATATTTATCAATTAATCAATTAATTAAAATTAATTAAAAATTAATTCTCAATTAATTAATTAATAATTCCTACTAATTAATAATTAATTTAACATAATTAAATTACTTCCCACCCTATTCCCCTATAAACCCACAACCCGCTACAGTAGTAAAAGACAATATTTAATTAAATTACATTAAAAATAAATAATAAAACATAATAAATACAATATAATATACACTAAATTTATTTAAAAATTGATATTAGTAACATCGAAGTTATTTATTTCGATATTATTGACATCGATATTTAAAACTTTGATATTACTGATATCATACTAATATCGATATTAAGACTGTCGATATTACTTACCTTCGATATTTTGTCCCATCGATATTTAAACTTCGATATTATTGTATATCGATATTTAAAAATCGATATTTTGTCTGTGTACCGTGTGAAGTGCGTTCAACTGGACGGTGAGGTCGATGTTAAGACTGACTGGCTTGTGTGGAGTAGCCAAGGCCTGAGAACCTAAGATCCAAGTTCTCAACTTTGCAGGGTGTCAAAATCAGTTCAAACTATTATACTATTCATCAACTTCTATGCTCACAGTATGACAGCTGGTGAGAGCCCCTGTTTCACCTTTAGCTATGAAAAACTTTACCCTCACCTCCTCCTCATGTCCCACCATTCGTGTGTAAATCAGTGTATAGGAAATGTTACAGAAGACAGTTGATTACAAGGTGTAGGAGTGATCAGTCATCCATACTGGTAGGCTGTATAGTTTAAGAGTGCTTGGTCAGGAGAAGCACAAACTCAGAATTGAAAACGGAACAACTTCGTAGGGGATTCTCTTTAATAATAAGAATCGATTTCTACTCAAATGAACCGTTTTTGCAACATAAATCCATGCTCTAATCTATGCTTTGGAGTGTGCATGCAGTTCTATGAGGACAGTTAATGATTCACTGTTCTATACTAGGATTGTGACTTATAAACTGCAAGTAACAAAAGAATATCTCTTAGAAAAGCTGTAACCCACTGACTAGTTACATTATATGCACTTTGTGATCTGCATGGTACACAGTCTTAACAGCAGGCATATTAATCCTCTGTGCCTCAACTAGACAAAACTCTGATCTCTCTCCAAGAAGAACATAATTCACAGGACTTATCTTGACATTTTTATTGTTGCCTAGAAATTGCTCGAGGCAAAGAACGGGGTAGTAGGTGCTTTTAAAACCAACATAGACGTGCAAACACTGGGCCTCATTTATGAGAAATGTCGCATCGCTGCGTGAAAGCAGCGATGCGTCACTTCTCAGTGCGCACTCCTTGCGACATTCCTGATGCGTCATATTTAATGTATGACGCATCATGTCGCAAGGAGTTACAGATACATCAGTATTTCTGACGTATCTGTAAGTGCAAAAGTGACGCATTGCCTGAGTGTGTCACAAAAGTGATGCAACTCCAGCAATCGTCCTTTTACATGGGGCAAGCCCCATGTGAAAGAGCCTGCGTCAGTCTTACGCCTGCTGTGAGGCAGGCGCAAGATTTTGACGCAACACGTCCTAAAAGTGATGCAGTGAAATCTCATAGATTTCACTGCATCACTTCTACGACCCTTCCTTGCGTCAATACGCCCCCCTTGCATACTATCGATGGCCTCAGCCATGTGGACAGAAGAAAAGCAGAACACAGTACACAAACAATCTCTGTATTACTTTGGCTACACTGCCTCGTTCCCAGTGTTTTATCGTAAATGGCCCTGTTCATTGGTACGAAGATTGGTGACCTAAACCAGCACCTCAAAAGTCCCCTTTATTTTCCTTGCAGAGTTAAGCAGGGCTGTGTGGATGGAGTCTGTGCTTGTCTAATGTATGACGTCAGAGAGTAGAACATAATGCAGTCTGTAACAGCTCCCATACCTCAATCCCAACATCCCTGTGAAAGGGTGACTTCTAATAAAGCAGCTCTGGAAATGTGTTCATACCAGCCTGATATTGTGCCTAGTGAGTGCAGAGAGTGAGGGGGGGGTGGGTAGGGATTATAAACATTTCTACAAGAAAGTGCGCTCCCTCTTGGCTATTTGCCAGGCTAGATGGGTGATGAGTCCCTTTGGCCAGGCAGGTCCCACCCCAAAATCATTGACAAGACAATAGGCGTCACTTAAGCGAGAGCTATTGGCTTTGTCAATGTCTTTAACCTCTTCCATGCTCGTGACGGAACCGTTCCGTCACGAGCCATGGGTGGGCTGTGCTCGTGACGGAACGGTTCCGTCACGGCCCTGCCGCCGCGCCTGCGCGGCGCGAATTCCGCGCCTGCGCTAACGTTCTAAAGAACGGGCGGGGCCATGACGGAACCGTTCCGTCACCAGCACAGCTCACCCGCGAGCCGTGACGGAGCGGTTCCGTCACTAGTATGGAGCCGCCGCGCAGGTGCCCCACCCCCTTAGCGCTGCGGCGGAATAGCCGCCGCAGCGAAGGGGTTAAGCCATGCTGTACAGCAGTGCGGCTACTAAGCAGCATGGTTGGAAATTAAAAAAAGAAAGTGAGTCATATTACTTGTTTTATTGTTGGTGGAACAGGAAGCAACATGGAGGGTATTTAGGGGACAACATGGACAATGAGGGTTGGAAGGGAGGGTACAGGAGCAAGCACACAGACAATAGAGGGTGGGAGGGGAGCAAGCTGACTGACAATGGAGGGTGGGAGGGGCTCGGGCAAGCAGCAACACGGACAACAACAAAAGTAGGGAGAGCTGGTTGGGGCAAGCAACAACACGGACAACAACAGAAAGAGGGATGTGGGTGGGCCCAAGTAACACAGATGAGGGTGGGCGGGTGTTTGCAAGCAGCAGTCTTGTGAGCAAGCAACACAGACGAGGGATTGAGGACGATTGGAAGAGGAGAAGTACAAAAGGGAGCGAGCCAAAAAAGACCCGCACCGGTGGAGTGCATAAACACAAAAAGTAGCTCCTAAAATAAATAAGCAGTAGAAGGACACAATGCGTCCATGCTCTAGGGGAGTGACAAACACATAAATAGGAAGGAAACCTATGCCATTTGACCAATAAAAAAGCAAGCAAATGAAAGTGACAATGAAATCAATCAATGGCAAGCAATGGGCGTTCTGTAAGCCCAGTTTTTAAAAATGAAAATTCTCGAAGAGAGCGCAAGCACTGTCTTGGAGAGATCTAAATAGCAGCTCACTGTGAGTTTCCTACTGTCTCTCTTATGGGCAGTCAAACACTGTCTGTATTGCCTAGTGGCTTTCCTACATCTTTTGCTTCCAACTAGAGGTGAGCAAGACACTAAAAGCTCGAGCCAGCCTCAAGCCTGAAGCTTGGCTGTGACTCAGCTCGAGGTTCTGTTGAAACCTGGAGCTCATAACGAGCCGGGCTTTCAAATTTCTTCTGCCTCCCAACCTCCCTCTACCCAGGATGTGGCATTATAGCCAGAGCTGCAGACTTTGGAACTGGGGAACCAGATTTGAGTCTCAGCGCTAGCTCTATATCCGGGGACTCTGTAGAAATCAATTAATCTCCCCATGTCTATGAAAAATCAATATGACCTTGTGTAATATAAATGGTGCTCATGCAAAGCAGTCCAATACCCTTGGCTCGTGTTCGCGCTATATAAAAAGTGCACAAAGAGTTAAAAACAAAGCATTATCAGAAAAAAGGAGAGACAAATAGATACCTATTTATTGGCTGATTTGTAGAAAGTGAAAACAGAAAACATGCATAAATTACAGCTCCCCCTTTAAAATTGTGTGATCTCAGGCAAATATTTTATTTCACAAAAAAATAGAAGGGGCTCCAAAGGCAATCATAATGTCAACCAGGAAGGTACTGATCCTATAAAAAAGGCGCGGGGTTCAAAGAAGAGGAAAGACGAATTTCAAGAATGCAAGAACATGAGGGGGAATCCTACAGATTATTTCTTGTTGCCCTCACACACCCCTAAGGATGTCATGCTTTATCATTTGGCATTGCTCCTCATCGGGCCAACACTGCAATGCCCTACAGGCCCTATGAAAGGTCACTTTTGGCATTTTTGTTGTATGATGGAAGGTGTGTATGTGGGGTGTGAGGTGGTTTTAAGTAAGGGAGTAAGGAATAAAACTGTATAGGAGATACCTAGTAACTATTTTAAGGTTCTCCTGGCAGGATTATAAAAGAAAACTGGTTAGAGCTACTGGTGGGGAGTAATGTGCCCAAGTAGCTTTGAGTAAGAAATAGTGTAATCAGGTCAACATGTTTCACGACTAATGGTCCCAAGTGGATCCATGACGCTTTGTCAGGACCAGTAAATGGTGGGTGATGATGAGACTACCCCACACCTATGACATGTCTATAGAATAGAACCTTGTTCAGCACTCTCATAGGTAAGTGCAATTGACCATCATGCCATGGATAAGTTTAACCGGTTCCATGCTCATGACGGAGCCGCTCAGTCATGAGCCGCGGTTGCGCTGTGCTCATGACGGAGCGGTTCCGTCATGGCCTTGCCGCCGCGCCTGCGCGGCGCTGATTTCGCGCCTGCGCGTTCTATTGAGCGGGCAGGGCCATGACGGAACCGCTCCGTCATGAGCACAGCGCAACCCCGGCTCGTGACGGAGCGGCTCCGTCACGAGCATGCGAGCGCCGCTTGGCCCCCCCCCACCTCTAGCGCTGCGGCTGAATTGCCGCCGCAGCGAAAGGGTTAACAACACAAATATAGTTTATCACAGCTTCACGTTTAGCAAAAGAATTGGAAGGTCAATGATTTCTCTTCTTGAAATATAGACAAACGCAAGAGTCCATCAATTCATATTCAACTTGTTGGTTTATTCATTTAGTACTTCCAGCAAGGATTAAGCCAACACGTGTTTCAGCTATCATAGACTTATTCAAGGATGGAAATACAAATATCATACATGTTGTCTTTGTTCATACAAAAATGATGGTGAGATTAAAACATTGATTTGTCATAGTAATTAGCCATTCATTTCAAAGATTAAATGGCAAAAAAAAAATCTCTAGTGCTAAGAAACAAAATAAAGATGAGAAAATAAAAGTACTGTGAATACTTTCATAGAAAGAGAAAATTTAAAAGAGCCAATGTTTGTTAGACCCGAATTGTCGCCATGGGAGAAAAAGAAGAGAAGAACAATAGAAACTGTAAAGAAGAAGCAATTATCTATATTAACCACCAGTAGTGGAATCCATGCTTCACCCTAATTAGTGTCATATGAAATAGAAGCGTTAAAAAATATCACACATGATTCTGCCCACTAGTTTGTCAATCAGGCCTCTTAAAGAACTAAGTCAGGAGCACATTAGTGCTATCCCGAATGGCAACACTACTTATCCACTGGCGGTTCACTATAATAGTACGCAGTTTCCATGGAATTGCAGTTGCAGATGATAACATACGGGGTGGGGACAGAACTTTAGCATTGAGCAAGCTTGAAACCAAGTGGATCTGTAGATCTAGGACTTAATGTGGATAGAGAGCTGCTTGTTTTTCCACCTGACTGATATTATAAAGTGTTTATGTAAAGTGATACTGTACTATGCTGCACAACATGCCTCGTGTCTTGATAAAACATAGGATGATGGAGTAATATTCTGTACTATGGTATAAGGATCAATATATCAATGTTCACTATACATATCACCTCTCTCTCACTAAATTCTTCATCAAGCTCTTGTGATCTGGTGAGCATTTCTACTCTTGGGTTATGCACATGTAGTTTTGAACAGTGTGTGGAGACAAGTAGACAAATCGTATTAAATGCTTCAGATTTATTCTCAACTTCGCTGTGGTGTATTTTAGGAACATATCACTTAAGTGTGCAATAGGACTAAGATTAATTGACACATTGACAATATCTGTGAAAATATTAGCACATAGGAGATCACTCCAAAATGGAGCTGCCGATGATTTCGATACATAGGAATTCACTGGCAATTACAATGTTCACGTATGCAACGTGATCGGGTTATTCTGCAAACTGCACTAAGCATCATACGAAACAGATCTTTGAAAGATTCACACAATGACCAAAGTCCTTTTTGACTACCAAATAAGCACAATTATAGCATTAGTAGTTTATGACCACTTAGGACCTATAGTGTTGCTATATACCTGAACTATAACAATTACACCGTTTTGTACTTATTTTACTGTCAAAAGGTAATGCATTGCACCATTATACAGTGATTGGGACTCGTACACATAGACAAATGCGGATCTCATGACCCTTTAAAAATGTATTTCGTAACTAGGGGTACCGATGTGTGAATCTTAGGCAGGCAAGTCATTTGACTGTAGCTTGCTTTCAAATTATTGTGAGGAACGTACGCAGTGACTTGGTGCGGGGAGCACAGAGTCGCATTCTGGCAAAGTTAACATTTTCTTTCGGGCAGTGGCCTAATGTAGTGTTCTCACCTTGTTACAGGTTCCTTTTGACATTTATTTGTTTACAGGTGTTATTGTGTGATGCTGTGGCGGTGAAAACCAAGTGTCAGGGACGTCTAGACATTTAACTTTAAACTGGTGGGTTGATAATTACATCATCATTTCACAAACTAGTGGGCAGAATCATGTGTGATATTTTTTATCACTTTTATTTCTAATGACATTTATTAGGATGAAGCATGGATTCCACTACTGGTGGTCAATGGAGATAATTGCTTCTTCTTTATATTTTCTATTATTCTTCTCTTCTTTTTCTCCCAAGGTGACAATTTGGGTCTTAAAAACATTGGATCTTTTAAATTTTCTCTTTCTATGAAAGTATTCACAGTTCTTTTATTTCTCATCTCTATTTTTTTTCTTACCACTAGCGATTTATTTTATTGCTATTTAATCTTTGAAATGAATGGCTAATTACGATGATGACTCAATGTTTTAATCTCACCATCATTTTTGTATGAACAAAGACAACATGTATGATATTTATATTTCCAGCCTTGAATAAGTCTATGATAGCTGAAACACGTGTTGGCTTAATCCTTGCTGGAAGTACTAAATGAATAAACCAACAAATTGAATATGAATTGATGGACTCTTGCGTTTGTCTATATTTCGAGAAGAGAAATCATTGACCTTCGATTATTTTGCTGAACGTGAAGCTGTGATGAACTCTATTTGTGTTGTTAAACTTATCCATGACATGACGGTCAATTGCACTTACCTATGAGAGTGCTTAATAAGGTTCTGTTCTATATATGTTTGTGGACATTAGATTTCTAATGTGGAATTAATACCTTTTGGTAGTAGGTGAACTGAACCTATATAGCACCTCAACTTGACTAGAACTCGCTTTATCAATATATTCACACATGACTTGTTTGTAAACAACATATTATTATTTGAGGTGCAGTAATTTTCCCATTGGGGACCACTAATACCTCAATTGAACCTATCCTATGATATGTCATTGGATTTCTGGAAATGGCAGCATAAAGGGCTCTACCTGTAGTCATGCACATGCAGTGGGTGGCACTCAAATGTTTCCCGAAAGATGTGAACAGTACAAACTGTCATCTATTATAATGTACATGAGTGAAACAGAGAACAACACACACAACAACGCATAGATAAAAAACATACATCCTGGTGTCACACTGTCGGAAGTCGTGTGAGGCCTTACCCTGTGTAAAAATAATCAATGTTCCCACTAGTTGAGGCAGAGGTTAGCTCACTGCTACTGACTTGAACAGAAATTAGGTTGGGCTTAAGTAAGTATCCGAAATCATGTAAGTAAGCAGAGCGTGGTGGGAAATAACAAAAAAATCAAAGTCTCAGGGAGTCGTACTCACATAACTCAGGTTATCTGGAGGACCCTGGACCAACTCATCTCTGCTCGCCAGGTAATCCGCAGGGCAATGACTCGCAGGTGTGTCGTGTGATCCAGAATCTGGATCAGGAGCCGGCCACAAAAAGAAGTATTGTGCACTTGGGAGCACTACAGACACAGCTTGAATGGCCTGGGCGTGCCCTAGCTTTGGGACAGGACTAGACAGAGTCCCGTCCCAAGGTGAAGGATTCATGGTTGCCATCTTGGTACTGGCATCTCGGCATAGCTGTGGCTCCCTACCCACGGTTCTGCAACTCAGACGGAGATGATGCCCCCGATATCTGCCAGATTACGTAAGAATAATGGTCACATGTGGCTATCGCAGTCCAGCCGTCCCGTCCCACCTTCCCCTTTTTAACTTTTTAACTTTTCTCCTTGACTCTGCCAATCCCGCCACACGCATTGGACCCACCATTCACCCGGACACTGATCCATTCGCGCCGATACGTCACGTCACCAAACGGCTATGTAACTGCTTGGTAAGGACGACTCATTTACCATCACCTAGCGGAAATAGAGCTTACTGCCATTCTCGACTTCGCTGTAATTTCCAATCCTTCTTTCCCAGTATGACTGACTGGTTCACCTGGAAACCTTAACGTCAGAGCCAAGGCTGCAACGGCCTTACCCATCTTGGTCATTACCACATTGCTTGCCTTGTTCCCATCCCATGGTGTATTGTTCTCCTATGCAGGTCAGAACCTTTTCCTTGCAGTCCTGGCACAATGACTCGCCCACTTCATGCACTCAGTAGGGGGTGTTATTTTTTTTTTCTTCACATATGTGCATGCACCAAAGTTGCAAGAGCTGTCCTTTCACTGTAGTTGCCATTGGATGCACATCATCCTTCCGCGTATGTGCATGGCATTAGAGGCCATCGTTTTCCACCTTAATTAATTTCATGACTAATCCTCATTTTGTTTTCTCCCCCCTCTTTTTCTACTCCTCTTATTTTCTTCTTGTTTACTCCCATAACCTTCTTATTTAACAGGCATTTCTGGTCTCAGGCATATAAATTTAAGTCCTGATGAAGTTCCCCAGATGTTAAAGAGGGATCGGAACATCGTCGACATAGAGTTCCATGCCTATTGCAAACATTCTTTATTTTGATAAGGAGAGCATTGGCACCTTATAAAATATATCTGCCATTGACTGTTTATTATTTGTGTAGTTAGTCTGTAAATGTCTGAGCTGTGTTAATCTAACTGTTCATTGTTTGTTTTCCACTTTTTATGTTTTTTGTTTTTTTCAATATTTAATAAATCCATGAATTACTTCATCTTATTTCAGTTGCCATGGAAATTATTTGACTTCTATGTACATTGCTGAAAATACTTCTTCAGAAGTGACCGTTTATCCCTCTATAAATAACTACACCCATGGTCCCTGGTCACCTGTTCAGAGGATGACTGGGTGAACCTCAAATATTTGCCACTAGGAGGGGATGACGATGAGGGCTGCCAAGAGTAGGATCATTGAACACCAGAGGACTATCCAGTGCGGACGCAACTCCATCAAGATGTCACTTCTGCTACCTCAGACATTCACCTGAGGACCTCACATGGACCATTCTAGAAGCCAACCAGCACTTTGTAGTAAATAGCTTAGTCAAGTCCAAATAAAAGTTGAGTAGTTTATTGAGAGAGACAGCTTGAACAACTACCTTCAGCAAGATACCAGTAGAGACTGTTCAGATCAGCACACAGAGAATGTTACAGTGAGAATGTACAATAACAATTCCAACATGGAATACCACACACCTTCCCCCCTAAAAAAACAAAAGAAAAATGAAAATGAAAAAGAAAATAGTAAACAAAATAAAAAGAAAACTTCAACACAAGTAATCATGTAATTTTACAGGAATCTGCTTGACACGAGAACTCTTCCTCATAACTGAGTCAGGGACATCATTGTCTCGGGAAACAGGATTTTGAGAAAAGGAAGCAGTTTTTTGGACAATGGAGTCACCAACATTACCTTCATTAGCAAGTGTGGGAAAAACATCTTGAGGAAAAGTATCAACAGCGGGAACATTTAAATCTTGACTCTCCTGCATAAAAGTGTCTAACATAGCAGAGTAAGGCACATGGTCTTCAACAACAGAATTCTTTGGCAAGTTATCTGAGGTGGAAACATGGGTGCCAGAGGAAGATGGTGAACATTGACTTTTTCCAAGACTCAAATTTTTACACAGAGACACTCTTCTGAAATTCCATACTTTACCCCCCTCAACACGAACTGCTTTAGAGAAAATTTCAATAACCTTGCAAGGATCAGACCATTTGTTCCATTTATTCCCAACGGACCTTCCAAACTTGACACGTACAAAGTCACCAACTCTGATCTTTTTACTACGGTTGTTTGAGGATAAGAAATTACTTTTCATTTTTTCTTGGTATTTCAAAACTCTATCTTTAACTTTATCACTGTCAAAAGAAGTTTCACCCGGGAATTTAATTTTCATCCACCAAGGAAGAAGTTTTGAACCGGGCTTTCTACCTCTAAGCATCTCAAAAGGAGACAGCCCTGTGACCGAGTTGGGCGAGGTTCGATAAGACAATAACGTAGCACGCAAGGCTTTTCTCCAATCCAAATCACTCTTAATGGCCAATTGAATGGATTCCTTAATGACCCTATTAAAGCGTTCCGTTTGACCATTGGCCTGGGGATTGTAATTAGACACCCTTTTATGCACAATGCCACATCCTTCAAGAAAAGACACAAATTCTCTACTGATAAATTGTGGACCATTATCAGACACAACCTCAGCTGGAATCCCTTCCCTACAAAAAACTTCATCTAGGAACTGAATAACCTGTGTAGAACCAACTTTATCCACGATCTTGAGTTCAGGCCATTTAGAAAAGTAGTCAATTAAGACTAAAGCAAACACCTCTTTGCTAGGAGACAACGAAAGAGGTCCAATAATATCAATGCCTAATTTTTTCCAGGGACAGGTGACAAACTCAATGGGAGAAATATCTGTGGACAAAGGTTTGACAGTCTTGTCACTTTTGGCACATGGAGAACAAGAACGAACCCACTTATCAACCATTTTATCAATCCCGGGCCACCAGTAAAATTCACGGATACGTCTCTTGGTACTGGACATTCCCATATGGCCTTCATGTGCCATAGAAACAATCTTTTCTCTCAAAGTAGAAGGAGGAATAATTTTATCACTTCTAATTACAAATCCTCGGTCAAACATAAGTTCATCCTTAACCTTAAAGAAAGAAAGAACATCACCAGAGAGATACCTTTCTTGGGGCCAACCATGCTGCAAATAATCCACCCCGGCAGATAAACAAGTATCATTACACATTGCTTCCCTCCATGCAATCTCAGATATGCCATCAGACAGACCTGCATTGTTGCATTCATTGATATCATCAATGTTAAAAACTACATCAGAATCAGATTGGTCAGGACAAATGGAATTAACTAACGGTAACCTGGACATGCAATCGGCATGTACATTCAAGCGACCAGGAATATACTCCATGATAAACTGGAATTCTTGCAGTTTTGCAGCTAGGCAGGCCAAACGCGCAGTTAAAGTTCTGCCACCACCAGCTGCCAACATATTTATCAAGGGCTTGTGGTCGGTCCTTAGTCGAAACCTAGTTCCCCAAATAAACTGTTTAAAATGCTCACAGGCCCAAGTACATGCTAAAAGCTCTTTTTCTATGGTGGAGTAGTTATATTCAGCCCCGCGCAATGTCCTGGAAGCATACGAGACTACATGTTCATGCCCATCACCTTTCTGGATTAGCACAGCACCCAAACCTACATTGCTTGCATCCACACATACTATGCATTCATTACCCAACTCAAACGGTCTAAGAAAAGGGGCATTCGCCACTTCTTGCTTCATTGAATCAAAAGCAGATTGTTGGTCGTTGCACCAAACAAATTTTACATCTTTTTTTAACAGAGATCTCAAAGGATGAACTTTTGAAGCATAGTTCTGAACAAACTTACTGTAAAATTCAGTTAGCCCTAAAAATGACACCAACTGTTCCTTGGTCGACGGTGCTGGTGCTTTTACAATGCTCTGTATGTGATTGAACTTAGGTTTGATACCTTCTGAGGAGATCTCGTGACCAAGATATTCAACCTTGCTTTGTCTGAATTTACATTTTGACAATTTTAATGTTAAACCCTTTTCTTGAACACACTTTAAAACTTTCTCAAGATTTTCGTCATGTTCCTCAAAATTTTTACCATAAATGAGAATATCGTCTTGAAAGGCGATGGCACCCAAACAACCCTCTAAAACAGTTTTCATGAGCCTTTGGAAAACAGAAGCCGCACTGGCTAAGCCAAAAGGCATTCGGCAATATTGAAACATACCTTCTGGTGTAATGAAGGTTGTTAGAAACTTTGACTCTTCATGCAACAATACCTGATGATATGCACTAGTTAAATCTAGAGTAGAGAAAACAGACACACCTGACAGAGTAGAGATGAGCTCATGAATATGAGGCAAAGGATGTCTGTCTATCCAAATCTCCTTGTTTAAACTTCGAAGGTCAACACACAGACGAAGTTCGCCATTGCTCTTAAGGGATAAAACTACAGGCGAAACCCATGGGGAGGATTCCACAGGTTCTATGATTTTCTTATCAACCAAATCAGACAAAATCCCTTTCAATTTTTCACGATAAGCCAAGGGGACATTTCTTACTTTATGCCGAACGGGAATGGCTGATTCTTTGAGAATAATACGGTGTTTAAAGTTTATAAAAACTCCTAAATTATCAGAAAAAATGGATGAAAACTTGTGCTTCAATTGAACAATAAAATCATTCTCAGGAGGGACAACATATACAGGAGGAGAAGCATTAGGATCAAGTTTAATGCCTAGGTCGTGTTGATGAGGCCAACATAATATGGATGCTCCTTTGGTGGCAACATAAACTTTTCCTTTGGTCGTCCTGTCTTTAAACTTAATATCTGCCAACATGTACCCTACAATATCAATTTTCTTACCAGTATACCCACCAGGATGTACATCTGATGGTAATAATTTGGTCGAGCTCCAGTATTGGTTAAAAACATTTTTGCCAATTATAGTGTACCATGCACATGAATCAATGAGCATGGGAATTTCCTTACCATTGATAATAATAATATCAGTAGGAAATCCCTTACATTCCGAATCACCAACACACAATAAGGTATTGATTTCAGAAGGTTGTTCTGTGTCCTCACATTCTTCGTAAGACATGAAATTTACTTTTTGAGAAGATTTACACATTTTGCTGAAGTGGCCAGATCTTTTACACTTTATGCAAATTTTGTTCCAAGCAGGACAACCTCTGTAGTTACCTACGTGGCCATTTGCACCACATCTATAACAGATAATCTGGGATTTTTTTACAGGAAATTTATTTTCTCTTCCAGAGAAATCCTTTCTGGGAGGAAAAGAGGGCTTTTTATAATTAGTAAAATTTTTTACTAATGATACTTCAGGATTAACTACCTTACTTTTGGCGTCCTGACTTCTGATTTCATTCACAAATAATTCGGATTGTTCGATGCCTTTGGCAATGTTTAACACAGCACTAAGGGTAGACTCAGTACCCATCCAAAGACGTTCTTGAATTTTTTTACTTTTTGTACGCATCATAATTTGGTCCCTAAAAACCTGTTCAAAATTAATGGTTTCAAAAGCGCAAGACCCAGCCAAAGAGCGCAATGCGGCTACATAGTTTTCTATGGATTCATCCTCTTTTTGTGCTCTAGAATAAAATTTTAATCTTTCCATTACAGTATTGATCTTCCTTCCAAATCTAATGCTTAATTGCTTTATGACTATATAAAAAATATTTAAATCACCAGCACCAACATTTTCAATAGGAGGTAAGTTTTCTAATTCTTTGAGTCCTGCACCACCTAAACAGTTCTTTAACAAAGCTAATTTTCTTTTAGGCGAACACCCATCTTCCTCAATTACATCTACATAAGCTAGAAATGTAGGATACCAAAGATCCCATTCTACTTTAGGATCTCCTGCTGTAGGAAGAAAATGTGAAGGAGAAGTAATGTTATTTGACATTTTTAGGTAAAGAGATAAAATATGTATACATTAAAAATGGTTTCACAAAATAATAAAAGTAGTCAACGTGGTCTCAGTAGAAGTAGTCACCGTGGTCTCAGTAGAAGAACAGGAAATGCAGAATAAATAAGTAGTCACTGTGAAGTTTTTTTTTTTTTTTTTAAAACAGAACGAAGAATTAAAAATAAGAATGTAACTTGTCAAGTACACAGCATTGTAAACGTTGTTATCTTCGAAGAAAACGAAGGGAAAATACACGCTAAAACGATTAGCTTTGCCTGAATTTGTTCGTGGTTGTTGCTATGGAAACCACATGCAACAAAATGGCCGCTGGAACACAAACGCAATAACGTGATGCGTGTGATGATGCTGTAATGACACTTCACTGGAACGCACACGCAATAGCGTGATGCGTGTGATGACGCTGTGGTGACACTTCACTGGAAATCAACACATTGGAGAAGAACGGAAAACAGCGCGCGCTCCTAAGCCTCGGTGAGTTTTCAAATGATGCAATGAATATTTTGAGCACAATGAAAGTTGGAAAAATGACAAAAATCAAATAAAGACGTCTTCACGAGTAAACAGGAATAGCGTGTTAGTAAAACTTTCAACAGTCATAAAGAGGAAATAGATCAAACTCCCGCTAGTGCGATCAAAGCACACAAATAACGCAGCCTGCCGCTGGTGCAATCTCCATACACATATTAAAAGGAGAAAAAAAAACCGATACCTTGAATTATTTTAGTTGTGAAAGCGAACGCTGTCTCAATCTCTTGACTTCTTCAAAATTCTTGGAGTAATTCTGTAAATCCTTAGGAATGCGTGGTTCTCTTGAAGACCTTGTAGATTATAGATCCCGATCGTCGCCAAATTTGTGTAGTAAATAGCTTAGTCAAGTCCAAATAAAAGTTGAGTAGTTTATTGAGAGAGACAGCTTGAACAACCACCTTCAGCAAGATAGCAGTAGAGACTGTTCAGATCAGCACACAGAGAATGTTACAGTGAGAATGTACAATAACAATTCCAACATGGAATACCACACACTGTTAGTCTTTTCAATGGGGAACAACACTAGGTGTGCTGCCTTGCTACCAATACGACAGGCTAAATGATGAAATCCCCTGGTGTGAGCTGTAACCTCCATGACTCCATCTGCACACACCTTAGGGCAGTTTATTGAATACATACACCCCAGGCACTATGACACTCTAACTTGAGTGTACCATGTGGCCTTCATGATTACTTTCCATCTACTAGAAAAACTTAAAGAGCTGACACTTTTTCTTCATCCTTAGCATCCTGATATCACATATACCCTCTGTGGGTACTAATACTTCTGCTCCGTAAATTCACAATTTCATCTGAATGGCCATTTATCCAGGCAGGTTGATTTTGTCCCAGTTTCAACAGCCCCCATTACACATTCAAAGATGGCTGCCAAAACAGGTATGCGTTTAGTGCACTTCTCTCCATTCCATTTATTATTGGCAACATGACTAGCCCTTTGTCCAGCCTGACCCAACACACTATTATGGGGAGCTTTTTATGAATATTTGCCTCTGACGTGCTCATTCAGCCCTAACACAATCAATAAACTAACTGGTTCACCACCAAGATGCCAATTCCAAGATGGCCTGCATGAATACTTCATCTTGGGATGGCACTCTGTCTAGTCTTGTCCTGAGGCTAGGGCATGCCCAGGCCATCTAAGCCGTGTCCGTAGTGCTCCCAGCACACAATACCACTTCACACCGCCGGCACCTGATCCGTATTCTGGATCACACGACACACCTGCAAGCGATCACATTGCCGATTACCTTTAAAAATGAACCACCATCTCTGCTCAGTCTTGATACTGGCGAGCAAAGGAGGGCAGGTCTCGGGTCCTTCACGCACCTATGTTATGTGAGTAGGACTCTCCAAGGCTTTTATTGATTTTTTTTGTTACCACCACGCTTGGATCCCTTACATGATTTCAGATACTTATGTAAGCCTGACAGCATTTATGTTCTAGTCAGCAGTTGTGCGCTGACCTCTGCCTCGACTAGTGGGAACATTGACGATTGTTATATAGGGTAAGACCCCTTTATGAGATACATATGAGTCACACATCTTCTCGCAGTGTGCCACCAGCATGTGTGTTTTTTATCTATCAGTTGTGTGTGTTGTTCTCTGTTTCCCTTACGTGCAGTATGATAGATGACAATTTGTACTGTTCACATTTTTTGGTCAACCTTTGAGTGCCACTCACAGCATGTGCATGTCTACAGGTGGAAAACGTTTTACCAGCATTTCCATGAATCCAATGACATATCATATGAGGTAAGATGTCTTCTAATTTTCTTTGTTTTTTTACTATTTCGTTTTCAGATTGGCAATCATAATTTATCAACATCTACATCAGTTATTTTACTGCTGTGAAGTACCTACATAATACATCACAACATAGGTGTACGGTAGGCTTGCAGCTCACCTTTTACCGCTTGGGACTATTAGACATGAAGCATGTTGGCCTGATTACACTATTTCTTACTCACAGCTACGTGGGTACATTATGCCCCGCCAGTTGATCTAAGCATTTTTATTTTTATCCTGCCAAGGGAAAACCTCCACATTGAAATAGTTACTTGGTATTTCCTAGTCAGTTTTATTCCTTACTCCCTAACTTATTACCACCCCCCAGAGCCATCATACCCTCGAACACACATTCCACCATATGGCAAAAACGAAAAAGATCTCCACCAAAGTGACTCTTCATGGGGCCCGTTGGCTTTGTAGTGCTGGCCCGACGAGGAGCAATGCCTAATGATGAAGCATGACATTCTTAGGGGTGTGTGAGGGCAACAAGAAATAATCTGTAGGATTCCCCCTCTTGCTCTTGCATTCTTGAGATTCGTCCTTCCTCTTTTATGACCCCACCCCCTTTTTTAAAGGAACAGTACCTTCATGGTTGACATTATAAATATTTTATTTCACCAAAATTCCTTTTTCATCATTATCATGTTATGCTAAGGAAATTTGTAGGGCCCGCAGTTACCCTTGAGTGTCTTGGCGCTGACTGAAAGCTGAGCATGCTGAAATGACACATTAATTGTTAAAAAGCCAGGTCTTAATCTCCTTCCTGAATACCAACAAGGAGGGGATAGCTGTAATACGTGCTGGGATGTCATTCAATAGCTGTGCTGTACGGAATAGGATACTCCTGTCTCCCCAATTTGCCTTTTTAATCTTGGGGATTACTAAAGTTTTTGAATTTGCGGATCGTAAGGCTCTATTAGGAATGTACAATATAAATGCCTTCATGAGAAATTCTAGACCTGTATTGTAGAGTCTTTTATGTTCAAGGCATAAGGCTTTGAATGTAGCATGATTACGTATCGGAAGCAAAAGCAGCTCTCGAAGTCTCTGAGATAGAAGATGGAATTTAGGCAGATTCAGGATCATTCTCACTGCATCATTCTGCACAAGTTGCAACTTATTTACATGCTTTTCTTGCACAAAGACAGTTGCAAAAGTCCAATTTTGAAAGGACTAATGAAGTAATCACATTTTTCCTGAAGTTATTGGGAATATATGGCAGTATGTTTCTGATCATTTTGAGGGTGTGGTAGGGTAATGAAACCACCGAGGACACTTGGGCACCCGTGATAAGTTTGTCATCAACGATGACTCCCACGTTTTTAGCTTTAAGGACAGAAATAGGAGGTTGACTCAATCGGTCTGGCCACCAGTTAGGGGACCAGATTGGGGAGGGATTCCCAAATATAATTAACCTCTGTTTTTTCCGAGTTGACTTTCAAACAGTGCCTGTTCATCCAACTTCTGACTGCTTTAATATTGATTTGTGGTTTATTTTAAGAAAAAACGTCGCAATTGTTACAGTGAAGGTTTTCAAGTGCATAATAATTACCTTTTTGTTTCATTGCATGTATTGTATACAAGTAGCCTGAAAAATTCTAATATAAAATGTAATACTTTCATGTATACACCCGTTTTTGTCTGTTCTATACACCTTTTTGAGATTTACTCCATATGATTGTTCGCTCTTGAACGGAGTTGTACCCGTTTACAAGAAACTAGCAGCCTGTCCCGACGTTGTGGTATGAATTGCTGCCGGCCAGTAGTATATTGTTTTGTAGGATTTCGTTTTGATAGCATTTCTTATCTGTGACAGGCCTGTGAAACGCTCCGATTCACAGTGCACTGCTGATGCACTTAAGAGTGCGCGTTCAGTAGTGTGTGAACTCGACTTTCCCTACTTTATTTTTCCTTGCAATATTATATAGCGCGAACTCGACAACATGGCATGAGCACAATTTACATTACAGAAGAACACATTCATTTGTGGTAGGCATGGGGAGACAAAGCGATTTGCCTGGAATCACAGGATGTTGAGCTGATGCCGAGATTCGAACGTAGCTCCCCAGCTCTAAAGTTCCCAATTCTAGAACTTGTGGCGGGAGGTGTGTCTAAAAGTGTATGTCGGTGCTGGCCATCAATGAGAGAGACCTGTGCATTTTTCAAATCGGCGGTGAAAAAATACGAGTATGTTGCTGGAGATGTGGGCCGCCGTGCCACCAATGTATTTACCGGGGGAGGGTAAACACCCATTATTCCGCAACTTTCTTTCCGCATACCATCACTCCGCATACTTTCATTACGAAAGTACCATGACTCCGCAATGCCATTATAACGCATGGCATTACATTTTATATGCTTTTACCACGCATACATTTACAACGAAATTCGTTGTAAATGTATGAATGGTAAAAGCATGTTTTTTTAATGTTTGGATTTGGTAAGTATGGGTATAAGGGTATATGTTTTGGGGTACTGAGGTATATGTTTTGGGGTGTTTGAGTATTTTAAGGGTTCAGATATAGTTTTGGGTTATGGGGTACAGGGGTAGTTTTAGGGTTTAGGGATAGATATGGGTTTTGGAGTACAGGGGTATTTTTAGGGTTCAGGGCTACGTTTGGGTTTTGGGGTATAGGAGTATTTTTAGGGTTCAGCGGTAGGTTTGGGTTTTCGGGTACAGGAGTATTTTAAGGGTTCAGGGTTAGGTTTGGGTTTTGGGGTACAGGGGTATTTTTAGGGGTCAGGGCTAGGTTTGGGTTTTGGGGTACAGGGGTATTTTAGGGTTCAGGGGTAAGTTTGGGTTTTGGGGTACAGGGGTATTTTTATGGTTCAGGGCTAGGTTTGGGTTTTGGGGTACAGGGGTATTTTTAGGGTTCAGAGGTAGGTTTGGGTTTGGTGTACAGGGGTATTTTAAGGGTTCAGGGCTAGGTTTGGATTTTGGGTTACAGGGGTATTTTTAGGGTTCAGAGGTAGGTCTGGGTTTTGGGGTACAGGGGTATTTTAATGGTTCAGGGCTAGGTTTGGGTTTTGGGGTACAGGGGTATTTTGGGGTTCAGGGGTAAATTTGGGTTTTGGGGTACAGGGGTATTTTTAGGGTTCAGGGCTAGGTTTGGGTTTTGGGGTACAGGGGTATTTTTAGGGTTCAGGGGTAGGTTTGGGTTTTGAGGTACAGGGGTATTTATAGGGTTCAGGGCTACAGGGGTATTTTTAGGGTTTAGGGATAAGTTTGAGTTTTGGGGTACAGGGTATATTTATAGGGTTAAGATGGGTTAGTGTTTAAGGGTGTTGGGGTATTTTAAGAAATAAGGGTGGGTTATGATTATCGGGTGCAGGGGTATTTAACCCTTTCGATGCTGATGACGAGCTCAGCTCGTCATGATGCACAGTTGAGCTGTGCTGATGACGAGCTGAGCTCGTCATGAATATAGCAAAAGAGGATTTTCCAGCACAGGGGGGGAAAACGCCTAGCAGCCAAGGTGTTAAAGGGAGCAGGGTGGGATTAGCACACGATAAAAGACATGGCATGAAGGGCGGAACGTACCACACGCCCCCAGCGTTTGTCACGCCCCAGCACACGCCCACAGCACAACGCAGACACGCCCACAAGGGACTACTTTGCTGGCACAGTTCTTTTACCTTTTAAATGTATATGGTGGGCGTCTGCATAGCCTATGGCCTTCTGCTGCAACTGCCCTTTCCAATGCTGTATTGGGTGTTATGATTGGTGCTGTACTTTTTGAGTTTACCCGCCTCAAAGGTTTAGGCTGTCTCTTTATATTATTAGTATGGATTGCCTAAAAGAATTGAGGAGCTGAAAGAAATCAATTAGCAAGCATATCTTCCATCTTGCTCCCAAATGTTATCTTAAAATAAACTAATCATTCAATTGAATAAATCCATTCAAGGCACATTTACCCAACCCTCCATACAGTCTCGACATCTTTGCAAACCTGAGGAATCATTTTTAGAAGCAGTATCTACCAATTGGATGTCGTCAGCATAGGAGGTTAGCCCTAAGTTAAACTTTTTAATGAGTGGAGCCAACTCAGCCACATAAATATTAAAAAAAGGGTTGGGCTCAATGACGATACATGTGGCACTCCGCATGGTAGAGTATAAGGTGTCGATTAAAATTTACCAAGCGCCAAGGGTTGTTTCCTGCCTGTGAGAAATCACGTATGAAAACACTTTCTGAATACCAGTTTTACAAAAACCTATTTTGTTTTATTTAATAGTCTACAATGTTGCTCTATCTGGGCCACATACATGTTTTACATGACAACTGTTATGCTTCTTAGTTGACTTATGGTTCATGTTTAAACACTATCACTTTTAATAAGTACCTCTCTGTGCAGTGCTGTAAGGCAACACATTATTGTCAAAGCTTCTCATGTTAAATAAATACACTTTGTTTAATTTTGACAAAGCTTTATAATTTTTTGTGATGTTTGTTATATACTACACACATTAAACTCGATTCTTGCACGAGCTCTAACAGCGGAGCCAGACTCTTAGCTCGCCTCTTGGCTCGGGTCGCCCTGTGCATTTGTCGGTGTGTCCACCTCTACTTACAAGTTCCAACCGTGAGAGGCAGCTGCATATCGAACGATGCTGGCCCTCTGCAGAATGCAGTGAGGGAGCCCTGCTGCTCCCATATGATCAGGGCCACTGGAATTATGCGATTGTGTGGCTGCAGTGATTTTTGCATAATTATTGATTTGCCTCATAATCCTTCATTTGCAGGGCCTGATTGGAAATGAAAGCCAGTCCTGGAGGCTCTGCTAAACCGGCCCCTGGGTTGGGGCGAGGACTACGGAGAACTTCCAGCCCTCCTTTACACCTGTTCCGCTTTCGCTACAGGAGGCCGATGTTGCAACACTGCTGCAAAAACGGCCCTCAGTAACAACAAGTATTTGCAATGCAATAGGTCACGCATTAGGAAAGTTTGAGCTATTGGTCTTGTAAATGACAATTTTTTTGTTTATGTGTTGTTTTTGAAAATAGCTAAATTAATAGCTTTGTCATTTACAATGCCAATAGTTATACCTTTCGCAAATGTGACACCTATAGCATTTGTAATGCAACATGTTTTGTATTTTGGTGACTTAGATGTATTGATATTACAAATAACAATGGCTTTTAATTTTTAAAAATAATGAATACTTAAATAAAAGTGATTGTAATTTATAATGGCAATAGCTTAAACTTTTGTAAATAACTTTTGTGAAGATTATGTTCAGTATATTTTATTGTGCCGAAAATCCAAGAACAGAAGTTAAATATTAACATCTTTTTGTGACATTTGTAATAAAGCTTGAAACATTGAGAGAGCATATTTGAACCAGTGATGCTGTGGTGGTGCTGAGTGATGCTATGGTTGAGAAGAGTGATGCTGTGGTTGTGCTGATTGATGTTGTGGTTGTTGTGAGTGATGCTGTGGTTACGCTGAGTGATGCTGTGGTGGTGCTGAGTGGTGCTGTGGTGGTGCTGAGTGGTGCTGTGGTGGTGCTGAGTGGTGCTGTGGTGGTGCTGAGTGATGCTGTGGTGGTGCTGAGTGGTGCTGTGGTGGTGCTGAGTGGTGCTGTGGTGGTGCTGTGGTGGTGCTGAGTGATGCTGTGGTGATGCGATGGATAGTGAGGGCGATAGATAGATAGAGGGATGGCGAAAGATAGATAGAGGGAGGGCGAGAGATAGAGCCAGGGTGAGAGATAGAGGAAGGGCAAGAGGGCGAGGGATGGAGTGTGGGCGAGGGATAGAGTGTGGGCGAGGGATGGAGTGTGGGCGAGGGATGGAGTTTGGGCAAGGGATGTAGTTTGGGCAAGGGATGGAGTTTGGGGTGGGAGAGGGATGGAGTGTGGGGCGGGCGAGGGATGGAGTGTGGGGGGGGATGGAGTGTGGGGCGGGGGAATGGATGGATGGATGGATGGATGGATGGATGGATGGATGGATGGATGGATGGAGTGTGGGGATGGATGGATGGAGTGGGGGGATGGATAGATGGATGGAGTGGGGGGATGGATGGATGGATGGAGTGGGGGATGGATGGATGGATGGAGTGGGGGGATGGATGGAGTGGGGGATGGATGGATGGAGTGGGGGGATGGATGGATGAATGGATGGAGTGGGGGGATGGATGGATGGATGGATGGAGTGGGGGGATGGATGGATGGAGTGGGGGATGAATGGATGGATGAAGTGAGGGGGGTGGATGGATGGATGGATGGATGGATGGATGGATGGATGGATGGATGGATGGAGTGGGGGATGGATGGATGGATGGATGGAGTGGGGGGATGGATGGATGGAGTGGGGGGATAGATGGATGGAGTGGGGGGATAGATGGATGGAGTGGGGGGGTGGATGGAGTGGGATGGATGGATGGATGGATGGAGTGGGATGGATGGATGGATGGAGTGGGGGCGATGGATGGATGGATTGGGGGGATGGATGGAGTGGGATGGATGGAGATGGATGGATGGAGATGGATGGATGGAGTGGGATGGATTGATGGATGGATGGAGTGGGATGGATGGATGGATGGATGGAGTGGGACGGATGGAGTGGGACGGATGAATGGAGTGGGGGGATGGATGGATGGATGGAGGGGATGGATGGATGGATGGAGTGGGGGGGTGGATGGAGTGGGATGGATGGATGGAGTGGGATGGATGGATGGAGTGGGAGGATGGATGGATGGATGGAGTGGGGAGATTTATGGATGGAGTGGGATGGATGGATGGATGGATGGAGTGGGGGATGGATGGATGGAGTGGGATGGATGGATGGATGGAGTGGGGGGATGGATGGATGGAGTCGGGGGATGGATGGATGGATGGAGTGGGGGGATGGATGGATGGAGTGGGGGGATGGATGGATGGATGGAGTGGGGGGATGGATGGATGGATGGAGTGGGGGGATGGATGGATGGATGGATTGAGTGGGGGGGATGGGTGGATGGATGGAGTGGGGGGATGGATAGATGGATGGATGGAGTGGGGGGCGATGGATGGAGTGGGGGGGATGGATGGATGGATGGATGGAGTGGGGGAGCCGAAGGCAAGAACAAGTAAAATGATAAAGAAAAGTGGGCATCTCATTTGAAAGTGCACAAACATGTAGTGCAGACAATCACAAAATAACGCAGCCTGCTGAGTGATGGCCTTTTTTTTCCTATTTAGCCACGCAGCACCGCATGGTTAAAAAACTATTGACAAAACCAATAAGTCTGAAAAGTTGAACCCAATGGCTTTGCCAATGCTTGTTTTTATTAGCTGGAAAACTGCACCATTATGTCTCCTTGTAGTTTTTTTTCTCATTTAAAGTATTTGAACTTGAGGTATGCTTGCTCACCTAATATAAATATGGGTTGCATTGTTTTTAAATATTTTGTTTTTTAATAAACCATCTCTGAAAACAGTAGAATAGTAGAGGCTATTTAATGAAGGCTTTACACTAACCAATATCAAATGTTTGAGGAAAAGCTCCAATAAGAAAATAAAGTGATCCGATCAGCACAAAAGGAAACGACAATGCACAGCACATAACAATGACAACTACTGTAATGAAAGCAGACTTACTGGTTGTTAAAAGATTCAGTTATTTTTGCTACCTATACCATCTCGAAGTAATATTTTCTATAATGCTTACAATAGGAGAACTACCTAACACTGCTCTGTTTACGTGTAAAAATAGTTGGTGCATGCACACGACTGTGCGTCCCATACTATCAATCCAACCGCACCGTGCTTTGAAAATAAAATGGTTTCTGACCAAACTCCAATCCACTATTGAACTACTATAACTCACCACACCCTTTCACAAACAAGAATTTCACCCTGCAGCACTTTTAGCAGTCAGCCTGCAGCGCAAACTGCAAATGTAACAAGGCCTTGTGATCTTGGGGAAACACACACAACCGCAACAAAAAGACCTGGTGCCATGAACACGAATATCTTGCTTAGTTTCAACATTTAACTGTCTTCTCGTACAAATCGGAGCCTCCCCTTGTGTTTTAAAAGGCAGGTTATCCAAAGCAAAAAAATTAATTATATTCACTTTAAAAAGGAATCTTGTGGTACCCATAACCGATTCTTAGAGCCAATTATGTGACTAAAGAAATATGTAAACATAGAACAATTACTAACACCAGGCTTTGGATAATGAATGAATAAATGAATCATAGTTGCAGAGAAACCTGCTACCCCTGAACGGGGGGTCCTGGCGCTGAAGCTACATATAGGAAACATTTTACACTTCACAACTGTTGCAATAACCGCGTTTAAGACATTTTCTAAAAGCAGTGAAATGCAGTGATCAGTCTCAACTGATAAACACGCCACACACGTGTACCACTAAATAGTCGAGCCCATGCTGCCAATTTCAACAAGCAAATGCAGAGAGGCAGAAAAGAGAGCGATGAGGGGTGACAGCCTGGCACATATGATGAAAGAAAACAAAGGGAGGAATAAGACAGGCAAACTGAAATGAAACAAACGGGTAGGCAAATAATCTGGAGAGAGACACAGTTGACACATAAAGATATAGAGAAAGAGGGAGCTGAGAGAGAAAACAGTACAAGAGAGAGCACGTGATAGCGTGAGAGAGAATTAGGGAGAAAAAGCAGCAACGTGTGCCAGCCAGCGGCGAGGAGAGGGTGTTAAGAAGGAGAGGGTGTTAAGAAGAAGTATTGCAGTTTAAGAGTGGGGTGGGGGAGAGGAGGCGGGGGAGAGCTCTTTGAAATGTGAAGATCTCGGCGAGGGGGGAGGAGAAGTGAGCTGATCCAGAAGTGTGAACAAGCAACTAATGGCTTTCATGTGGGAGGCAGGCGGATAGAAGCACGTTCACGAGACCACATGCACTTCTGGAAATCCGCATTTTTAAGTGCTTAGTTTAGCTCTTATTTTAGCCCCAATAGTCTCGTACTATTCATTCCTTGCGGAATGGATTAGGACGAGACCTAAAAACGGCCAGATGGGCCAAGAACCAGCCCTCACCCTTCCGGGACACCGGGGAAACGCCCAGTGCCCACTATGGACAGTTGGGCTCCTATTCATCTGCCACATAATCTGCAGATTTAAAAAAAAAAATGATTCTAAGTCAAGCATTTTGAAACTTACTAAAAGTGCAACAACACGTGTTGTCGCGCAGTGGAAGACCCTTTGCAAAGTCGGACTGCTCACCTTACTTTTGCTTATTGCTATATTTGGCTGTTAAACTGGTACTAATGAGGTGCAACCAATGCCCATACAGTGTTTACAAGTTTACAAATGACAAAATAACAAAGTAATACTATTACAAAATATGCCGCAGTATTTCGCATAATTTGGCTTGTCTTGCCGCATAATTTACTCAACCCTGACACAGAATGGGCCCTCTCTTGCCACATAATTCCAGTGGGCCTGCAAATTATATCTCACAGATGCTTCTAAACTTGGGTTAAAAGGGGGCCTGCTGTCGCCACGCGGCCGCCCCTGGAGAGAGAGCTGTGGAAATCCTGATACCGAGATAGTGCGGATGAAAAAGTCCCAGTGCTGTCTGTGTCTGACGCGGGGGCAGCAGGTGGCAGCAGAGCGACAGCTTTGCAGTCAAACACGTTTTGCAGCTGATTTCCAGGAACTGTCCCTGGGGAGCGCGCAGGATGAGCTGCCTGCCCAACCACCTTCGTTGCACTGGTACTTGACTTGTACCCGCACTGGCACAGCGACCACAAGAAGCCGAAAGTGCATTATTGTAATACCCACACGCAAAGGCGGAGGCTCAGAAATGCACCGCGTCTGCAGCCCTGGACATTGTCCGGAATAACGGCGGGGGAGGGGAGTATTTTTTTTATTTTATTTCATGTTTTGCATTGTCAGAGTGCTCTGTCACAGTCACACATATGTCTATTAGATCAGTGCTTAAAATGTTCTTGTTTCCTACTGAAAAGTGAAGGTACCCTCCCAATAAAATGATTGGACCTCTGATGTGAAGTGTATGTACGTCCCCTTTAAAAATAAAAGAAGCTCAGTTACTCAGACCCTGGCAGTACCTGTCCCTTTAAAGCACTTCGAGCCAGAGTTTATTACTGTCCTCGTAAACGAAGAGCACTTTCTTCCTGATACAGTAAAAAGCACTCTATTAGCTGGCCTGTCATGAAAAACATGTTTTACCGGATCATACTTTCTAGCTACTGTAGCGTTGCATGCTGGGGCGTGTAGTTTTGTATTTCTTCCACTTGTATCTATGGCACGCATGCTAACCGCCCCGATTTAAGCTTTAGACTCCGGATTTTTAAAGCTTTCTCCTGCCTGAAATAGTCACCACTTCGATAAAATTAATTGGGGAAATTACATCCCCTGATTATTATTATTATTTTTTTTAATCTCCCTCTTTCTGCTTTGCAAATGTTGGCATGTAAGCGATGACCTAAAGGCAGGGCCACTAGTGCTATGCGATTCCTCGGCCACACCTTTAAAAAAAAAAACATAATTAATGATTTGCCGCATTTGCCTCATATTCTATCACGTGCTGCATAATCTGCAGATTTAAAAACTGTGTTCCTAGCTCCAATGGATCAAAAGTTACTAAAAAAGTGGAGACGATGGTTCGCGCACAGTGGAAGGCTCTTTCTTGTGCTTTTTTCTGTATTTGTTTGTTAAACTGATACTAATGAGGTAACATTTATGCCCAGACAGTATTACAATGTGTAAAAAATTACAAAACAATGAAGTAATAGTATTAAGAATGTGCTCCATTATGCTGGATTTTTTGCATTTTCTTGCAACATGATTTGCTGCTTCCCTGCCGCATAATCCCAGTATAGCCCTGCCTTTAGCTCCCAGTAGTCAAGTGCTATAAGGTGTTCCTGACTGAGGAGGGGTGACAAAGATAATGTGCACATCCGCTGCAGACCCCTCCTGTGCAGCACTCTTGTATTTCTCGTGCTTGAGTAGCTCATCCAGTTCATGTTTTTCATTTGGTTTCCGGGATTTGTAGCCTTTATTTTATAATGGGAAGGGGATTCTGAGAAACCAGGTTTGAATCTGGCGTTGGCTCAAAATCCTGTTATGCTGGCCAAATTATGTCATCTCTGAGTGCCTTGGAAAAAAAGGAATCTGTCTTTGTGTAATGTCATTTGGCGCTCATGTAACGCTCTGTAATGCTATACAAAACTACAAAGAAATGGGCAAATAGTACTACAAATCCCAGAATGCAAATCCAAAAACATGGACAGGAAAATCTATTTATGGATGGAACTGGGAAACATGGGAGCTCTGCTCCTGTATTTAGGGGTGGAATGAAAAAAGGGAGGGTGGACGGGTACAAGAAAGACATTTAATTGGCATACGAAAAACACTTGGTAGAAAACATTAAATTGGTAGAGGAAAACACGGTGCAAAACAGTGAACTGAACTAGAAATCTAAAACTTTTAGGCAAGGTTATTATTTTTTTTTTTTTAAAACCTTTATTAAATCATTCACAAAAATTACAGGAGTAGACCTACAACCACAGGGGCCGGACACTGCATTTAGGAGATACGTATAAGAAGTTTGATAACACAGCTCTTCAGCCGGCAACCCTGAGGTCCGGCAGCGATACAGGATATATATTGCATTGAACACAGCGCAGATCGCATGTTATTCATAAGGTTTTCATTTTGCCTTTAAACCCCCCCCCCCCACCCCCACCCCCCCAGAGACAAGATAAAGAAGAAGATACAGGATATCCGGAGCCACACAATCAAAGATATAATAAAGGTGGGTAGGTGTATGAAAGTAGTCGCGGACCAACTTAAAGGGACAGTAAAGACGCAGGCGCTAGCGAGCTCAAGGAGGGTAAAGAACCGAACAACCGATCTCTCATCGCGGCCGCCCACCCTCAGACCCCCGCCCACATTATTCACTCCAGGATGAAACAGAAAGTACTGCTACCGGACACTGCAAGAAAAAGAAAGAGGCCATAGAACAAAACAAAGGCAAAATAACAACCCCCCCCGCACACCCTCCACCCTGCACCCCTGCAATGGCTACGGCCTACCCCACTAGCAGCGTGCCTGTCACCCATAGGAATACCCTAAAAAGAGAGAAAAGAAAGAAAGAGGGGCCATAGAACAAAACAAAGGCAAAATAACAACCCCCCCCCCCCCACCCTGCACCCCTGCAATGGCTACGGCCTAACCCACTAGCAGTGTGCCTGTCGCCCACAAACATCCCTAAAAGAGAAGAGAAGCGGAGGAGGAGAGATAAAAACACACTCCCGGACTCCTTTACCCCCCACCAGATGTAACCACCCCGGAACACGGTCAAAATAGAATGCAGCGAAATATAAAATCAATCCGGGGAAGTATGATACAATCCACCGACTCTCGTACATTACAGGTCACAATCCCAGCAGCAAGATGAATATTATGCCAAACCCAAAAAAGACACAAGTTAACCCTGGCCGGTACGATTATTAACCAGAGCACTTATAATCCAGACCACAACAACAGTGAAAGCAGCAGAGCGTTCATCAAAGTTCAAGTCAGTACGAGCAAGTCGAAAAAAGGATAAAAGTGCACGGCATCCACTAAGCAAGTGAGGAAAAGCGTGGAAGAATAATGAAGCTCTCCGATAACCACAGGTGATCCTGTTGAGGCACTCAAGGTTGTCCATGTCGATGTTCAGTGGGTTATGGCTCAAGCAGGGGAAGCTAACAATGTTCACGGGCGCGCAAACCATCCTGTAGGGATCAGCAGCGCACACGGAGTCCGGCTTCCGCACAAGGTCCTCGAAGTTGAGCCCACAATGTTCCATGGGTAGTACAGCTGGCTGAAATAATGCCGAAAAGTCGCAGTCCAGTCTCCGGCAGATATTGTCCACTGTTGCAGACAGTGCCTGGTATTGGACGATGGTCTGTGAGTGGAGCGCCCCAATGGCCGCCATTACGGCCTTGGAAATCATCGTAGATACGCTTAACTCCTCGTTTGAACTTTCTATAGTTCCGACCCTCTAGAAACATGCCATGATAACGCCACTGCTAAAAAAGCCCACAGCAAATCCGGAAAGTCCAGCCAACTACAGACCCATATCCTTGCTCCCTGCCTTCTCTAAATGCTTGGAGAGACACGTCCACTCGGTTCTATCCATCTTTGCCGAAGAAAACTTGCTTTTACACCCCTCACAATCGGGTTTTCGGGCTGGTTTCTCGACAGAAACCACCCTTCTAGGAGTTAGGGAGCACATCCGGAATCTCCTCGATAAAGGTCAGACGGTCGCGCTCGTGCTTTTAGATCTGAGCGCGGCCTTTGACACTATATCCCACGAAACCCTCATCAAGGCGTTATACAGAAATGGTGTCCGTGGAAAAGCGCTTGACTGGATCCGATCCTTCCTGGCGGAACGGACCTTCCAAATAACATCCTCACTGGCCTGTTCCGACACCTTCAAGGCCCCCCATGGTGTGCCACAGGGATCTATACTGAGTCCCCTGTTTATTAATCTTTACCTCCGACCCCTAGCTGACTTAGCCGAAAAATCTGGACTTACCCTCATGACCTACGCCGACGATTCCCAAATTATTTTCTCCCTATCTGAATCCTGTCCGACATCCCCTTCTCTCCTCAAATCAGGGCTGCAAAACATCCTTAATTGGATGACAAGAAACCAATTAAAGCTCAATGGAGACAAGACAGAGATTCTTCTCTCAGGAAAACGTCAAGATCTTTGGAATCCTTCACACTGGCCAAACCAGATGGGCAATTTTCCTACCCCAGTGACTCAAGTTCGTAATCTAGGAGTCATCTTGGATAGCTCCCTCTCCATGAGCCAACAGGCCAACAAAGTTGTTGGCCTATGCCTTACCATCATCAAATGGCTGAGGAAAATTATTTGGATGCTGCCCTCTTCCACTCAAAAGACCGTAGTCAATGCCCTCATTACATCACGGCTTGACTACAGCAACATTCTGTACCTTGGCTCAAACAAAGCGGTAGTCAGTCGACTACAACTTGTCCAGAACGCTGCAGTTCGACTACTGCGCAGAATCCCAAAAAATTCTGGAGTCTCGAGCTACCGTCGGGAACTCCACTGGCTCAGGGTTGAAAGCAGAATCCGTTTTAAAGCCCTGAACTACATGTTCAGAATCAAAGCAGGTACTGCACCCAAATACCTTCTAGCTCTGGCTCACCCCTATACTCCCAAGCGTAATCTTCGCTCGCAATCAGCTCCCAACTTCTGCGTACCAAGATTTAAATTGGCAAGAATGGGAGGCATATCCTTCGCCCACCTTGGACCATCCCTCTGGAACGCACTCCCTCCCTTCATTCGAAAGGAGGAAAATCATGTAAAGTTCAGAAGGCACGTTAAGACCTGGCTATTCGAACAATAACTAGAATAGCCAGTAAATTCTCTTGACATCCTTATGCTGTGTCTCGGCGCCGGGAAACCCTTTCTGGGTAGCTGTAGCGCCTTACAAATGTAAAAAATAAATAAATAAATAAATACGGCTTGCAGCGATGGTGTGCCTTCTGTCCCCTCCATCTCCTCTCACGAAGCGACAGAGCAGGATATGAACCCCGGAGGTCGACTACTCCGGGGTAGCAGGCACAACCGGAGCAGACAACAACAATGGGCGCCCTCACCTCACGATTTCTACACCTTCGCCGCTAGTCAGGGCTCGGGTCCGTCACCCCCGGAGGCTTACAGTGTCTCCGGGTGTCGGATACAGGACCGCAGCAACCGTTGAGCCACGCTGCGGCGTCTGCGGTGTAGACAGGATATTAAATCGCCATTGGAAACAAGTGAAGTGTATCTCTGTTAGAGAGACCGGACGAATCCCAAAGGCCACAGCCGATGTTGTTCAACTCCAGCCCGGGTGGGTTGGAAATCGAGGCCCCGGCTTCCACGCTGAGTTAGGCCGAGAATGAAACACGGCGTATCTTCATCACCCGATAAGTTAAAAAGTTCGGGATTGCACCTTCAGAGTCAGTAACTCCTCGCGTACACGGGAGTCAGGTGTAAAAGCAGGATAAATTGCAGGATATACGAGCTGCTGGCGGAGGTCGGCGGAGCCGGGAGCTTATTGTTTTCCTGCGTAGCTCCTCCCCCAGGCAAGGTTATTTTTCTTTGATTTATGAGACTTGAAGTTGTTATTTTGTAGTGAGATAAAAAAAAAAGAGCACAAATCCCAGAATGATGAGTTACTCTCATCACTTCAGAGCCTGGCAAAACGTGTAAAATCTGCCAAAAGTAACCGACACAAAAGAAAGGGTGCTGAAGCAAGGCCAGTGTGGGATCAAAAATGGGCCTGCATACCAAACATTTTTGGCCCACATTAGGCAAAACGCAAGTTTTTCCTTGGGTAGTATGGAGGGGTGGGAGTGGCCAATGCTTTTGCAGAGTGCTGCCAAAGAGGGGAATTGTGGGATGCAGAGGTTACAAAGAGCAGGTGAAGGTTTGCAAAGTGTACATAAGCATGGGCAAAGGGTGACTAAGGGTGTGCCCCATGTAAGTGAGGCCCTGGAGCATTAAAATGGATCAAGATATGGTTCACTTCTAAAATTGTTAAGAGGAAGACTGTTGTTTATTTATTTATTTATTTAGTTTCTTGTATAGCGCAGGAATCGACCCCCTAGAGGGTATCTCCGCTCTTGTGCCAAGGCTAGGTTACCCAATCTTGCGCAGGGAGGTGTGCTGTGATTACACAGATGGGAAAATATGGGTTTTAAGGGATTTCTTAAAACTCTAAAAGTTGGTGCCCTGTCTCAGAATAAGGGGGAGTGAGTTCCATAGCATGGGGCCTTTATAGGACAGGACTCGACATCCCTGTCTTACTTTCCTTACACGTGGTACCTGAAGAAGCATTTGATTGCTGGAGCGTAGAGCACGTTCAGGCCTATAGGGAATAAATATTTCTGTCAGGTATTTTGGTCCAGAGCCAGAAAGACATTTGAAAATTGTACAGCAAATCTTAAACTTGATACGTTGGCGTACTGGAAGCCAGTGGAGTGTATCAAGGAGGGGACGGGAGGGGGATCTGGCCGGGGCATTGAGGACCAGTCATGCTGCGGTGCTTTGGACCACTTGTAATCTACTGAGTTGTTCCTCATTGGCAGAGATGTAAAGGCCATTGCAGTAGTCTAACCTACTTATTACAAGGGTCTGAACTAGGGTCTTTCTGTATTGATCAGGCAGGAATGGAAAGATTTGTCTTAAGAGTCCGATAGTGTGGAAACAGTACCCGGTCACCTGATTAACATGTTCTCTTAGTAGCAAGGCCTGGTCTAGACGTATTCCTAGATTCTTTGCTATCTGCTTAGGGCAGGGAGCAGGTCCCAGGTCTAAAGGCCACCAATCTGGTGACCACAGGAGAGGTGCCTCCCCGAACAACAAGACCTCAGTTTTGCCTACGTTGCATTGGAGGCAATTTAGGGTCATCCAGTCTGCCACTGCTCTCATGCCTTCAGCGAAGGATTTCCTGACTGAAGGTGTGAGAGTTTGAAACGGAAACAGGAGCTGGGTGTTGTCAGTGTATGATACCGGGGTGAACCCATACGCTCTCACAATGTCCGCCAGGGGGGCCACATACACATTGAAAAGTGTAGGGCTTAGGCATGAGCCTTGTGGCACCCCCTTGGTGAGCTCCCTGGAGGTGGAACGTAGGGAGCCTAGCATGACACTTTGAGTGCGATTGGAGAGAAAACTCTCCAGCCATAACGGAGCCTGACCTCCTATCCCCACCTTCCGCAGACGACCGAGAAGAATGCCATGTGACACCGTGTAAAATGCAGCGGAAAGGTCTAACAGCACCAGAATCATAGAGCCCCCACTGTCCAGTGCCATCCTGATGTTATTGGTCACGGAAAGGAGGGCAGATTCGGTGCTGTGATTAGGTCTAAACCCAGATTGGGAATAGTCCAGACCTCCCGCTGTCTCGATGTACTTAGACAGGTGGGTGTTTACATGCCTCTCGGTCATCTTGCTGAGGTATGGCAAAAGAGAGATGGGGCGGAGGTTAGAAAGGTCTGTCCAGGGTAGCGTTGAGTTCTTGCGAATAGGGTTCACCACGGCTTTCTTCCACTCTAAGGGCACTTTTCCCTCCTTAAGTGAGAGATTCATTATCGATAACATCTCTGACCTGAGCAATAGGCTGAAGGAGGCAACCGTTTTGGCAGGAATGAAATCATTAGGAGAACCTGTTTTAATGTGGCTAATTAGAGGGGTAAAATCAGATTCATTGATTTCGGGAAACATCATTAGCGAGCTGTCATCATTAGTAAATGATTGAGACAAAGTATCAGTGATGATATTATTGCTGGGTCTGGAGGACGTTATTGTTCCATACATCATCTCAATTTTGTTCTCAAAGAATATAGAGATGTTATCGCAGAGGGGTTGGGAGAAGTCATCTGGGCTTTCACAAGCTCCCGGTTTAACAAAATTTTGTAGAATTTTATATAATTCTTTAGAGGAGTTACCTTCTTCAGCTATTTGCACGATGAGACAGTTCCTTCTAGCTAATCTGATATGTTTGTAGTAACTGGATTGAGCCTCTAAGTATGTTTTCTTGCTTTCCTCCGTCCGAGTTTTCCTCCATATTTTCTCCAGCTTTTCGCACCCTCGTTTCTCTATTCTAAGCTGTTCTGAATACCAAACCTCTTGTTTAGAGGTGGGGTGTTGTTTATGGAGTTTAAGGGGGGCCAGGTGATCAATTGCCTCTGCTAGGGAGTTGTTATACTTGAGCAATGCAGATTCCACATCGTCTGTTTCTAAAAACACTGGTTTCTTCCATACTGTCTGTAGATCCTCCATTGTTACTTTATGCCATTGGCGACGCCAAATGGCTGGGAGGGGTGATCTATGGGGAGGACTGTTCATGTCTAATAGAAAAAAACTCGACTAGGAAGTGGTCAGACCAATTCACGCACCTATGAAGACTACATTGGATATTGGAACAATTAGCAAAAACCAAATCAAGAGTGTGGCCTCCTATATGTGTGGGCCCACTATTTTGTATGTGGAGTCCTAGTGTGGATAAGTCTGAAAGCAAGGAGAGGGTATCTGGATGTGTGGGGATGTCAGCGTGAATATTAAAATCTCCTAAAAGTATAAAGTCTTCCTTTGCCCTAAGATAAGGGGCCAGCATCTCCATAAGGGACAATGTAAAGCCCTGCGCTGATCCAGGAGGACGATAGACTAAAGCTCCTTTCCAGTGAGTTTTAGCAGTAGACCTGACCTTAAATATTATTATTTCCATCAGAGGGCTGATGCGTTGTTCAAGTATGGAGATTTTTAAGTCTTCTTTATGTATGACCGCTATGCCCCCTCCTATTTTGTCTGGGCGGTCTAGATGCAAAATCTTATAACCTACTGGGACCCCAAGCATTATGGTTGGGACTGTGTGTGGTTTGAGCCATGTTTCCGTTAGGAAACAGATGTCTGGGACGGCCGAATAGACCAAATCCCATAGTTCGCAGTAATGTTTTGGCAGAGAACGGGTATTCAAAAGAAAGATCTTTAGGCCACTAGGAGAGGGATTCTCCCTAGCAGTGTTGGTACCCGTATGGGTATGCTAATAAGATGCCTGAAAATGACAATTCAGGCAGCAAAAGGGACCTTCCGGGCATGGCCAATGGTCTCGGGCACATCCCATCAGTGGGTTCGGCCGCAGCTCTTTCAGTTCTTGGGCAGTATAGGTAGAACCAAATACCTTAGCGGGGGGTGGATCCATCTAAGCAGAGCCAAATGCCCCGAGCCACGTCCAGTCGCGGACGGGCGCAGACGGGCCGCTCTTTGGCTGCTCTTTGGCTGCTCTTCGGCGTGTCTTCGGCTGCGCGCGATCGCTGCACGTTAGTGGGTGGGCGAGGGCTAAATAGCCCTTGAAGTCAGACCACTAGAGCGCTAACCGCACCAGTGGCTCCCGGAAGTACCTGGCTCTCACCTGACCCGCCCTCCGCACAGCGGTACTAGTTACCTCGTCAGAACGGGGCGGTCAGGAATGAAAGCAAGTTGTGACTGAAGCATTCCTAGTTATTATAGTGGCATTCCAAGCAAAATGTAATATACATATTGTAACCTCAAATGGAATTATTAGCTATTATCAATAATACAAGAAAATGAAAAATAACAAGACAAGAAGTACAAAAATTGGAAGAAAAGACATGTTGAAAGAAAGAAAAAAGAAACATTAGAAAAAGATGAAAAGAATGAAAGACAGACTGATGCAAACCTTGCTTACCAGTATCCCTAAGGAGTAGAAGCCTTTTATTGTGAATGAGAGCCCTCTACCAACTGCCTGTAGGTCCTATAGCTTTAATTTACCAATTTATTTGAAAATGTTTGTGTAAACCATACAGCGGGGGGACTTACCAGAGGTGAATAATTGTTTCCTGACAGCCAAGGTCCACGAGGGCGTTGCTGTGTCGCCGCTGGAGGCGGAGCCCCTGTGGGTGTACCACGCCGGTCTTTCATCGGACCGAGAGGGTTGTTGAACTACCCTTCCCAGCTGCCCTGTGACCAGGAAGAGGAGGCGGGACCCGAGAGCGCGCTGCAGGCGCATAAAATCGACGAGCCCCACCGGCAGAGCGGGGGACTTACCAGAGGTGAATAATTGTTTCCTGACAGCCAAGGTCCACGAGAGCGTTGCTGTGTCGCCGCTGGAGGCGGAGCCCCTGTGGGTGTACCGCGCCGGTCTTTCATCGGACCGAGAGGGTTGTTGAACTACCCTTCCCAGCTGCCCTGTGACCAGGAAGAGGAGGCGGGACCCGAGAGCGCGCTGCAGGCGCATTAAATCGACGAGCCCCACCGGCAGAGCGGGGGACTTACCAGAGGTGAATAATTGTTTCCTGACAGCCAAGGTCCACGAGAGCGTTGCTGTGTCGCCGCTGGAGGCGGAGCCCCTGTGGGTGTACCGCGCCGGTCTTTCATCGGACCGAGAGGGTTGTTGAACTACCCTTCCCAGCTGCCCTGTGACCAGGAAGAGGAGGCGGGACCCGAGAGCGCGCTGCAGGCGCATAAAATCGACGAGCCCCACCGGTAGAGCGGGGGACTTACCAGAGGTGAATAATTGTTTCCTGACAGCCAAGGTCCACGAGAGCGTTGCTGTGTCGCCGCTGGAGGCGGAGCCCCTGTGGGTGTACCGCGCCGGTCTTTTATCGGACCGAGAGGGTTGTTGAACTACCCTTCCCAGCTGCCCTGTGACCAGTAAGAGGAGGCGGGACCCGAGAGCGCGCTGCAGGCGCATAAAATCGACGAGCCCCACCGGCAGAGCGGGGGACTTACCAGGGGTGAATAATTGTTTCCTGACAGCCAAGGTCCACGAGAGCATTGCTGTGTCGCCGCTGGAGGCGGAGCCCCTGTGGGTGTACCGCACCGGTCTTTCATCGGACCGAGAGGGTTGTTGAACTACCCTTCCCAGCTGCCCTGTGACCAGGAAGAGGAGGCGGGACCCGAGAGCGCGCTGCAGGCGCATAAAATCGACGAGCCCCACCCGCGTCGCGGGAGCGCGCGGGAGCGGCGGGCGAAGCCCGGGCAAAGGGCGGGCCCTCTACGGCCCTCCAAGGCCAGACAAGGCTGGGGTTGGGCCACCCCCATTACGTGAGTAGGTGCCTATTACTTTATTCGACCACGTAATCCATCCCTGCACAAATTGTAACACCGACTATGGCTAAATCCATTACAGATCCTCTAACTATTGCAGAAGGTGGCTCTATTCTGGGTCCTCTGGATAAATTCTTTTTCAAAGCCACTGCTGAAATCGATAGAGACCTGGCTTTGGCCGAGCGTCGTATCGCTCGGCGATTATCCATTGAGCACCTCAAAAAATACCACTCTTGACCCATGCCTTACACCCACGCCTGAGGTTTTTCCATCAAAACCTACTGTGGAAAATACAGATGACGACCTATTAAACACAGACAATGTTCCTTTACTTTTTCAATCTTATTTCTCCCCGAAAAATGTTTTACCTGGTTCATCTCCACCCAAGTTATCCACCAATACTAATACTGCATGTGTTGATCTTATCGATCTTGTTACCCCAAACCTGCCAAAGGCTGCAGAGCATGATGTTCCTGACCTAATAGAAGTACCATCATCGATGGGGACGGAAAAGCTAACAATGTTTCATCCATCGCCCCCTATACCAACGCTAGAAAAAACTCCGATTCCTATAAATCAATCTAAAAGGAAACAAGCCATCATTCGTTCACCCCCAAAAAAGCGCCGAAAAAGAGGTTCTCTTAAACCAAACTCCACTTACTAAGGAATTGTTACAAATAGTAGAGGGGACATCCACCTTACCTCGAGTTACACTGACCTCTTGCGTCCCTCCTACTATTAAAGACTTTGTGGACGCAATGGAACACCTTATGAAGGCGTTACTAATTCCATTAGTTGAGAGAGTGAGGAGAATAGGAAGCCAGGTGGACACCCTTTTAGAAGGTTCGACTCAAATCCAAGTGGGTAAAAAGTTTACAGCAGATGCTCTTAGTTCTAAAAACGGAGAAAAAATCCATAATACAGGAAAAATGATCAAGGTCTTAGCAGATGCCCCAAGTTCCACAGATGGAGAGAAAACGCCCAACATAGAAAAAACGATCACGGTCCAAAAAACTATGAAGGACCTGAGACCCTCAACTCAACAAACAGGGTCAACCATGACGAGGCCAGTAAATAAAAATCCAGTCTTCCAACCTAAAGCGCCTCTCAACACACAGGCGCAGTCTGCACAAATTAACTCCCTTATGGCCTCTGCAAGAATGGGCAACACAAATACTAAATCAGACATGACTGAGACCGTTCCTACATCTGAAAAACGGCCACGTGAAAGGAATGTCGATCTACCCCCAGCTGCATCACAAAACGTTATTGTTTTAACGGGGGTTCTCCCATTATTGGTTACAGGAGGTCATGAAAACCACAGTAGTCTTAAAAATAAGGTGATTTTTTGGCTCAAAGAAAACAGACCTTTACCTCCCCACATAAATGGCGACATAATCATGGTGAGAAGAACAAACTGGGTCGGTATTCGCCCTAAAGATATAGAGGGCGACGTAATAATCATCACCTTCAAAGATCCTAGAGTCACCACACATATTACTGATTGGTTTTCAAACTTTAATAGTGGACCAATAATACCCAAACCACTCTCTTACTTCTACCCTGAAGCCCTAATGCGCCCAAAGTCATACCAATCGAAACCCCATTTTGACAAGTTCTCTTTTGAACAGTTTAGAAGACCAACCCAAAATAAATATCCCTTAAGGTATGTAGCAAGGGATTATATATTCCCTCCTTATAATGACTATCAAAACAGTGAATATATGTGGGAAAATAATCAATTCCCGACCTCAAGACATTACCCTGTCGGTTACGCTCAAGGTCCTCGACTCATAACCCCATCCTGGAACTTCGCCGGTCACAATTATTATGAGCCACTCTACGGTCTTGATGACGTAGAATGACTCTTTCAAAGGAAAGAAGACTATTGGGGTACTGAGAAATCTGCTAGTATAACCACCAATGAATCCCCCACTCAGGGTTTTTCGGATGATAGGATTATTAAAAAACCTCTAGAAAACGGGGTGGAAAAAGTAATAAATGGGGCATAAATAAAACAACGCCCCGTTTGGGGCCAAAATCCATTGTTAATATACCCTCTATCCACGAGGAAAATAGGAAAATAGCTTCCAAACTGCAGATCCTTTCCTGGAATCTGGCAGGTCTCTCTTCGAAAGTCACACAACCAGACTGGCTAGATGTGGTAAACCTTTATTCTATCTTGTGCTTCCAGGAAACTTGGGTGATTTCTCCCATCCATCTATTGGGTTTCCAGATGTTCCATTCACCGACGATTGTGAGCAATCAGGGTAGACACAAAGGGGGACTCTGCACATATATTAGCGTTGCTGTTGGCCACAGGATTATAAAAACGTTACTGAGAGTTTCATTCCAAATAATCGTTATGGATATTGGCCCTTCCCTGCTACTGCTAATTGTTAACTTCTATAATAATATGGCCTTAGAGCAGTTGGAGAAAGTTTTGGACAATCTACATCATGACATGCAAACAATTAAAGAAAATTTTGGGAATGAGTGTGCAATAGCAGTTATGGGCGATTTTAATTGTCACATCTGCCCAAACGTCCCAAAAGATATGTGTGATATTTTTCAGACGCGGGAGTTTGACCCTGATGATGCTATCTCTAGCCATTTCCAACATTCAAAATTAGGGGAGTCACTAAATAATTTCCTGGTTTCTTTTAATTTACATTTTGTCAATGAATTACTTTTCACCCCAAGACTTTTTAAACCAACCTTTCATGGTAGGGGAACAAATTCTGTTATTGACTTTATACTCTTTTCAAAAAATCATGCCCCGTTAATACTTTCTTGGGACACTCTTGATCACCTACATAGCGACCATTATCCGCTGTCTCTAATTGTCGAGTTACCCTCACCAACCACTATACAAAATAACCCTACAGCTAAGTATGAACAACCTATCAAAATGGGTGCTACTAATGGATACACTAGCAAATGGGACAAAATCAACCCAACCAGCCTTCTGAAAAACTTAGTGAACATGAGGAGGGAGGAGGTATATATCTGTCTGTCCATCTCTGAAAAGCCCCATGTCATCCGTGAAGCCTTTCTCAAAATACAGGCCACATTAAAAGACTTATTGACGCGACAATTCAAGACAGGACCCATCGCTCCAAAAGGGTGGTTTGACAAAAACTGTTCCAGGGCTTTAAAGTCATTAAAGAACCTGTTGCATGTGATACCAAAACCACTCATAGAAATACGCCAGGCTAGACTTCGATACCGCCTAGCCATTAAAAATAGAAAAAAGGCCCTGAAGGCGGAAGCATGGCAGAACTTGGTGACAACGTCTGAAAACCAGGACATCTCGGCCTTTTGGAAATTCATCAACACCCCTCTCCCATGGGTAAAAATGCCCGAGAGGAGCCTGGACCTGGCAATCGATGGTGAGACGTGGGCGGCTTACTTTCAAAAGCTATATAGCAATCCCTTATCCTCAAAAAACCTTACATCAGAGCAAATTCCTTCTTTAACCATAACACCTCTCGGGGAGAGTCATTCCAATATTGTTTTCTCACATGAGGAGGTTGAGCTGGCTATCAGGGAGAGCCCAACTGGGAAGGCTCCAGGCCCCGATGCCATCCCAGCAGATGTCTATAAGGCAGATATAGAACTTTGGGCCCCTTTATTGACTTCTGCATTGAACTCTGCAAATGCCTCCGATCATCTTCCATCATGGGCCGAGGCAATAGTAATACCCATTTACAAAAAAGGAGATAGGCACTCTCCATCGTGCTATAGGCCCATCTCCCTGCTTGACACTCTAATGAAGATTGCTGGGCGCATCATCTTGAAACGATTAACCAAATGGACGGAAGATGAGAACATACTTTCAATCCTACAATATGGCTTTCGGTCTGGAAGAGGAACAGTAGAACAGACCCTAAATTTGCATCTCATCATGTCCAAATATGTGGACATCAAGAAGAGAAGCCTGTACATAACGTACATAGACTTAACCTCAGCATTCAATTGTGTCCTTCATGAACAACTATGGGATATTCTAGAACAATTGGGGATAGATCCATCAGTCCTCCTTTTTATTAAGACCCTGTACAGAGATGCTGGAGCTAGAGTCAGATTCGGCCCAAAGGGAGAGTGTTCGCCAAGATTTAACATCAGCAGAGGGGTTAGGCAGGGGTGCATCTTAGCTCCTCTGCTTTTCTCGCTCTACATAAACGCTATAGGCGAACATTTGAAAAATATCAAATGTGACTTCCCAAAAGTAGGAGGTCAATCCATCCCAATCCTGCTATACGCAGATGACGCGGCAATTCTCTCCCAAACAAGAGTGGGGCTACAAAAAGCGGTTATGGCTTTTACTGCTTTTATGAATGATAGAGGTCTGAAAGTGAACATAGGGAAAACGTATACAATGCTATGTAGTAAAAAGTACAAAAAAATCCCATGCCCTGTATTCATTGAGGACCAAAGATTGGAGACAGTGGAGGATTTTACATATCTGGGTATATGTTTGCACAGAAAAGTATCCTGGCAGGCGGCAGTTGAGAAGAGGAAACTCGCGTTTGTTAGAGCAATCGGCGGGGTTCGAGACTTTGCTGGAAAAATAGGGGGGAGGCCGGTAAAACAGCTTATCACTATATACAAAGCAAAATGTGCCTCAACAGCGCAACTTATGGGGCCGGTCTTTGGGGAATTGACAAAAATATTTCATCGATACAAATAGTGGAAAACTATTTCTTAAGGTATCTTCTGGCTACATCAAAAGCAACTTCTGTGTACATGATGCACATTGAGCTAGATCTACCGTACATATCAGATATAATTAAAGTCGAGCCCCTTCTTCTGTGGCACAAAATCTGGACCACCTCCGAGACGGCTTTGAACAGAGAAGTGATACT
Organism: Lissotriton vulgaris; assembly: GCF_964263255.1. Taxonomy (NCBI): domain Eukaryota; kingdom Metazoa; phylum Chordata; class Amphibia; order Caudata; family Salamandridae; genus Lissotriton; species Lissotriton vulgaris. The sequence continues at coordinate 1,870,705,994 of NC_141693.1, forward strand.
AGACATTTTAAATCAGGAGGGGGCCAAACATCTCAATCAATCTAAATGGTTGGCTTATGTCAAAAACTTCTTTGTTGAAATTGGGCGCCCAGAGTTGTTCACAGATCCTTTTTCACTGGAAAATATCTCAAGGAAAATCTTGAGAAAGACCCTAATGGATTACCTGGAAACAAAAAGATGGAACAAGCAAAAACTATATAAAACTATCCAGGCATACCAAAGGGTGACACCATATAAGGGGCTGCAATTATATCTTTTCCACTGATTACTCGTGTTACTCTAGAATGTTGCTTACTAGATTTAGATTGGGCACCTTCTTTCATCTTGTAACATTCCCTATATGTAATGATTGGTCTCGTATTCTGTGCCCTTGTCCATGTGACGATACTTCATCACAATCCAATATCCATACCATTTTATTCTGTAGATATTACATGACTCCCAGGAAATCTCTACTGAGACCCCTACTTAAGAAATGGGGTGTGAGGTCCTGCAAAAACGCTTTTGAGCGCCTACAAGAGCTTGAAGATAGGGACGTGATATCTATAATTGAACAGTTTTTAAAATTATTGCTTAAATTTAGAAAATCTCTAGAATGGTCTATGTGATATTGATGCCTTTTTTAACGCTTTTATTCTATGTGCTTATTATATTTTTTAACTGACAAATTGACGGTTTTAAATTGAAATGGTATGTTTTTTAAAATTACTGACATCTTTGTAATTTATTGCTATGTATGCTTACATGATATTTCTTTTTGAATATCGAATAAAGCTTATTTTAAACCTTTGAACCATACAGCGTTGCCCGCTTGTTTCCAAAATTTCTTTAGAAAGAATGAACGCTTCACCATCTCGGACCAAGGTCGGTAGTAAGCTTTCCATGGATTTCATTATTTCATTAGTGTACATACGCATCTGTGGAAAATCATAAAGGTTCATATTTATGGCAAAGTAACGCAATGCAGCGCAGAAAGTGTTTCAGTGAAAGATCAGGAATGCGCCGTATTTAAAAAAATAGGATGCATTCCCATCCTTGTACCTGCGCCGGCGCTATTCTGGCTGCCTAGCGCCAACTTAGGCACCCTTACTCCATGCCCTTAACTTTTTGGCCAAAACAATTGAGAATTGAGGTTCACAAATGCACCATTTTCCCACATTGTTTTCAGGAATTCCTCAAGGGTAATCAAACCTTATAATGAGTGCAAAGTTTACTCACCTCACTCACTCACTCACTCAGTGCTGCATGAGCAATTGGGTCAAAGTGCGAGGAGAGTACTGAATTCTTCTGGCCCTTCTCCTAGAAACCATCAAAATTCTGAAAGGATCACATGGTATGTTACTGAGATTTTTGTATTCCATACACAGAAAACTTAAGTTGTCCTATGGTTCTTTCATGGTGGGTGCCAGTAGTTCACTCAGTCCCAGTGACGGATTTAGCGCTGGTGGGGCCTGGTGTAACAATCTTTGTTGGCAGCCCCAATGGCCTTGTGCTCCATGGATTCCCTCACTACCACCCTCCAGGAGTGCCCCTCATCTCTTCATAGCTCCTCTTTCACATGTATTTCATTTGCTTTATAGCTTGTACAAGTGTCGGGTGTGCAAGCATTTTACATCACACACATTATACAGGGATAATTGATCATACATGTGTAAATCAGTGTATTGGAAATATTACATCAGATAATAAGGACTACAAGATGTAGAAGTCACATGTCATGAATACTTGTAGGCAATATATTTTAGGAGTGCTTGGTGTAGAGGAGTAGTCGCCTGTCCTTAAGAGCGGAGGGAGCCTGCCCACAATTTTATGCAAACATGAAATGTGTCTGTCAGACTGAGCAAAGGTCAGTCTGACAGACACTCTTCATGTTCAGGACAGGCAGCCAGGTGTTCTACATGCTCTAAACGTGCAGCCGTCTGGCTACCTGAGCTGAACTTTGTGGCGAGCTGAAGATTTCACACCCCTGTGGGTGTGACCTCCTCAGCCCGACTAAGCGCTTGGAGGTCCTCCCCCTCATGAGGAGGCACATCACAGATAGATTCAGACCTGGGCGCTTCACTTTAAAACCGAATGTCAGTTCAGAGTAGGGTGAGGTCAGCCATCCCACCCTGTGATGAGTAAGGGACAGCTGTCTCCTCTTGTTGACTGACCCATAGCAAGGTCAGCCAATGAGAGGAGGAGGCAGCCCTGTCCTCCAGGTACCACCAAAGATTCCCTCCTACCACCCGAGATTACCACTGCAGCTCATTTTGTTCTTTTTTTTATGTTTGGTATGTGTATGCATGAAAGTTTATGTATTTGTGTGGATGTGATGTGAATGGGTGTGTGCGTCTTTGCTTGTGAAGGGTGGGGCATGTGTGCGCACTTGTGAATGGATGGGCATGGGTATGCATGTGGATGCATGAATGTGAGTATGTATGTGTGTTAGTGACCCTTGCACCCCCTGCTTGAATCACTGACTTACAGAAGCACAAACTCAGGATTTAAAATGTAACAGAATTGCAAAACTCCATCTCTCTCCAGTAGGTACATTAATCACCCGGCTCTGCGCATACCTATTCTTGAGACCTATTTTAGCATGAAAGTGTGATCAGGGATGTAATGCACGCCCTGCAGCCCTTATAGTGCAGGGCTCCCCAAACCTTCAAGGTGGGCCCCATTCAGGCAAAGTCCTATGAATATATGGGAGATATGGGAGATTCAGGGGATGCTCATCACATTCTATGAGGAGGTATGTGTAGAATTTCCATAAAAATGAGGAAACGTAGACTTCATCAGAAGTTTATTCAGGTACAAAGGATCCCATCCAACAGCTGCCAGAGTAAGCTTCAACTGAGCAGCATCCTTTAAACCCCTAATGACATCACAACATTCCATACTATGCTAGGATGGAACTTAAGCACACATACAATTCTGATAATAGAGAATAGCAATAGGAATACCGCAGTATGTTTATGCGTTACCCGACTGAGTGCGATACACGTGGTTTGATTTCCTCTGATATGCTGGACCCAAAATGCCATTTCTAAGACACACTGCCACGACCCTGACATGGAGTGCTCTGGTAACCGTAAGATAGAGTGAGATTTGAACGCCAGAAAAGGAGGGAAATGGTGATCTAAGGACTGAATGAGCTTCCCACACCATGCGTGGAATGATCTGGTGACCTTAGGACAGAGTAAGTTTATTATGTCTTATGTGTATCGTCTTTTGATCTTAGGACAGTGTGAGCTTATCGCGCCTTATGATATAAGGCTTATGTGTACCATCTATTCCTCTTAGGACAGAGTGGTCTTTCTTCGGCTAATGTGTATTATCTATTGATCTTAGGGCAGAGGGAGCATCCCACGCCTTATGTGAAGTCGTCTATAGACCTTATGAAACAGTTTGCCACACCTGACATGGAGTGTGGTGGTGACCTTAAGGCAGAGTGCTCTGCACACCTGACATGGAGCGTATTGGTGACATAAGGACAGAGTGAGCTTCCCATGCCTTATGTATATCATCTATTGACCATAGGACAGAGTGAGCTTCCCATGCCTTATGTATATCATCTATTGACCATAGGACAGAGTGAGCTTCCCATGCCTTATGTACGTCATCTATTGACCATAGGACAGAGTGAGCATCCCATGCCTTATGTGTACCATGTATTGATCTTAGTAGAGAGTGAGCATCCCATGCCTTATGTGTACCATGTATTGATCTTAGTAGAGAGTGAGCATCCCATGCCTTATGTGTACCATCTATTGATCTTAGTAGAGAGTGAGTATCCCATGCCTTATGTGTATCATCTATTAACCTTAGGACAGAGTAAGCTTCCCTTGTCTAATGTGGAGTCATCTAGAGACCTTATGAAAGAGTGAACTTCCCACACCTGATAGGGAGTGTGCTGTGACCTTAAGACTGATTGAGCTTTGCACACCTATCAGGAAGTGTATTTGTGACGTATGTAAAGAGTGAGCTTCCCACTCTGTACGGGGATTACTCTGATGACCTTAGCAGAGAGTGAGATTCCCACGCCTGACATGGAGTTTTCTGCTGATCTTAAGACGAGCAGTGGGTGATAAATTCTGCTCTGCTGGCAGAGTTGGAGGAGTTTGGTCACTCTACACTATGCCTGTTACGTGGAGTTCTGGCCAAATTCTACCAACCATCACGTGGCACAGTTTTTCTTATGCACAGTTCACCAACGATGAGTTGGCAAGCGGAGTGAGATTTGGCATCCCCTAGCGTGATTTTGTGTCAAAAGTAGGGCACCCAGCAAGATTTCCCCAACTCGGGCAGTTGTGACAGTTTGCAGTCAGAAAGCTGCTGCTTGATTACAAAGTCTACTCCAGCGGCAGCAAAATCCACTCGTTAAGCAGTGCCCTCTAGCACGATGCATGGTGCTGTTCGTGCTAATTTATTAGCACGAAAAAGCTCCTGGCACTAAAAATCAGTACGAGAAGCACAACATGCCTAATTCTGCCCATTTGTGGAATCTCGTGCCGTTTTCATGCAACTCCGCAGAATCCTGATGAGTGAAACTGAGCAAGTTCCTTCCACCCCTACTTAAGAGAGCTTTGTGTGCTTTATAAGGAATCATGTGGTTAGTGGTCACCGCAGAACAGAGTGAGCGTCTCACCACTTAAGCAGTCTCATTTGGTGATTTTAGGACACAGCGAGCTTCCCACGACTGACATATGAACTTGTGACATCCCATAGCAGCGTTTCAAGTACATAGTGTGCTACATTTATTCCCAGACAAAAACCCAGTGGGGCAGATTTACAAGGAACTGACGCATCTGCATAGATGCGTCAGTTTCCTTGTGCCAGCATCAAATGTCCTTGCGCCACCATGGATGTGCTGTATTTACAATAGAGTGCTCCATGGCGCAAGGATTAACAGATGCGTCAGAAATTCTGACGCATCTTTTGCCCCAAAAGTCACACATTGCTGGAGTTGTGTTCCAAGCACGACGCAACTCCAGGAATGTATTTTGAGTCCTATACTTACTGTACTGCGTCACTCCTTAAGTCTGCATCAAGCCGGCATAAGGTCTTGACGCAGTGGCGTCCTAAAAGTGACGCCGTGAAATCTTGTAGACTTCACTGCGTCACTTTTGCGAGGCGTTCCTGCGTGTGAACGCTCATCCTGCATACATTATACCTGACACAGGTATAATGTATATCCTTAGATGCGTCACGTTATAAATAGGCCACATTCTTTGCGCCACCGCTGCGTCAAAAAAAGTGATGCAATGGCAGCGCAAGGGGCTTGTAATTTTTTCCCGAGCATGTCTATGTAGCTTAGTGCTATTGCAGGAACTGTTCCTCCACGGGTTGGACCTCAGGAGTGGAGGGGTTAACTTCCATCATCACCGCCGCCAAATCCTGCACATGTTCATTTCTCCTACTCCCCAGTGCCAAGAAATTCCAGAATAACAGGGACTGTGACAAAGTTTGGCCTCTTGCTTTTCAGTGTTTTTTACGTTTAAATGAATGGACATGTTTTGTTGGAGGGTCTTTCGAGGCCCTTCATTGAACTTGTAGCACAGCAGTGAACTCAGGATCACACTGTGTCGCTGGGGACGCTAGGACTTCACTTAAGTTGTAGACGCCCAAATACAGAACACAAATCATCTCTCTGTCTCTCATTCTCTTTCGCTGCCTCTTTCCCCGCCCTCTCTCTTTTCTGTGGCTTTACTTTTTTCTCTCAAACTGCTAAAAAAAGCAGGGATTTTTCTCGTTTTGTTTTTCTGGCTGCCATTTTCCATTTTTGCACTTTGTTGCAATTTATCAATATTTTTAGTGCTGTTTTACTGTTTTTTAACTGTCTTTCCATTTCTTTCTGTTTCCCTTCTTTCATTGCCTATATTTTTCGCTGTGTTTTTCTTTCTTTGCTTGTTTCTGTTTGTTCTTATTACCACTGTTTTCGTTGTCGTTTTCTTTTATCTCCTGTCCCTCTATGTCTGTGTTTTCCATTATTTATTTCTTCGCTTTTCGTTCTCCTCGTCTTTGGTTTGATTTTCTGTCCTCTGTCTATTTTATTTTTCTTTGTCTCTTTCATTTTTCTCTGCCTCACTTCGTGTCCTCTGTCAACTTCTGTTCTTCTTTCTCATTTATTCCCATTTCCCTTTTCCTGTTTGCTCTCCTTTCCATTTCAGCTTCTCTTTTCTGTATCTCTATTTCTCTTCAATGTATTGTTCTTTTTATTTCTTAATTGTTTGTGCTTGTCCTCTTTTCCCCCAATTCCCAGCCTCTAGTTTTTCTTGTACTCACTTCTGATTGTCTGTCCACGACAACAGATCAAAACAATATTGATTTGATCTTGAAAGAAAATTACAATCAGGCTTTCTTAAATATTGTTTCCAAAAGATAGAAAAAATGAATAAACTCAAAGATACGAAAACTTCATATTAAAGACTCTTTAGAGAAAATACTGTATTCATTTAGTGTGCCTATTGACAACTTAAAGTACATAAACCAGAGACATCAAATTCACAAAACAGTTTGTCTCTTAACAGCTCATCTTCTGGGACCTGTCAGTTTGTTTAAAAAAATCTGGTGCATTGAGTATTGGAATATAATTTGCGAGGGGGCCCGAAAGGGTTTAATTCAGCACTGTCGATCTCACTCTCTTTAATGCTCTCTCTTGTGTGCTCTGTCTTCCTCTCTGTTACTCTCCCTCTTGCTAGGCTTTTGTGTTCCTGTTTTTTGCCTACTTCTCTCTAGTAGAGAACCTTTCAACTATTTCACAGATGAATGTGGAAGCTTGTGGCACAATGCCATCAGCTTCTCAAAAGAAGAGAGACGTGGGGACATATTATCAAGGATGGCATTTTAACGGCAGAAAACTGCAGCTAAAGCGGTGATAATGGGCTTGATAATATGCCCTGGAAAGTTCCAATAGTAGCCCATGTTCACACCAGAACAGCGATAATTTTTAAAGCCGTTCTTTTTTTTTTTGTTGAAAACCTTTATTTTAGCATTCAGTAGAAATACAAGCATGGGCCTACAACTGTGGGGGCCGGCCCCTAGACAAATTAAATCGTTGATATCACAATACGACACAGCTCATCAGCCGACAACCCAAAGGTCCGGCAGCGATTAAGAATAAAACTTGTATTGGAATGCATGACTGGATTGCAGGATAAGACAGAGGTTTCATTTTATATTATATAAGAAAGGATCAGGTGCCATTCAATTGAACAGGAGAATGCGGGGGGCAGGGTAAAAAACAGGATATACATATAATGACCACTATAATGGAGATTTGGCGTCAGAGCATATAGGTCGGTACAAAAGAGCACACAATATACATTTCCATGTTGCGCCAATACTCGAGGCCTGCCCGCCCATAAATCAGGATGTCATAAAAGCAAAAGCACGAAATACAAGCATACGATAAGAATCCGAATGATTCGTAGCTATACTGACCCTACAAGAAAAGAGAGAAAAAGAGGAAAAGGCCATAGAAAATAAAAAAGGCAAAATAAAAAATAAAAAAAACTCCAACCCCCCACCCTGCACCCCTGCAAATTGCTACAGCCTAACCCCACTAGCAGCGTGCCTGTCGCCCCTAATAACTAAAACCCCAAAGGTAGTAAAAGAGAGAACGGAGGAGGGCATATCCATGTGGGCTCCCAGCCCCTTTTAGACCCCCCGCCTGAAACAGCCACCCCCTATCACTAACAGACAAACGTATGGCAGCAATGTAGAAAAGTTAGAGGGTACCGTGAGACATCGCCCAGCCTCTTAGAGCAAACAGTTGCAGGTCCAACACTTGTAAAAGCCATGCCAACCCATCCCGATCCAGCCAATCTTAACCTTGGCCCTTCCGAACAAAAACACGAACCCCCACCAGCGAGACCCAAAGGCACACATAGAGGCAATAAAGGAGAAAAGAGTCAGCAGAAATCAGCCCATTGCTACCAGCAGGCAGTGAGTCCTCAGGAACTGTAGATGCAGACGAACTCTCCATCAGAGATGAACAGTCCCAATGTGTCTTGAACAGGATTCGTAGCTTCACCAGGAAAGGAGAAGATGACCACAAAATAGATGGAAAGTCACAAACAAAAGTCTCCGGGAGGGGAACGCCTGACGATGTCTCCAAAGCCGGTAGTGGTGGAGGGTTCAGCAATACACCAGGGCACCATCCGATGGTTCCAGTACTCGTTTCCTCACGGGGTTCTCGCACAGAGTCAAAATGGCCACGTTTGGAATGGCTGCAGAATCCTGTTTCAACAATAAGGCCGGGCCCGGTTCCACCAGGAGCATTTCAGATAGGCGAGTGTCCAATTTGCTCAACAAAGAGTCCACATGTGAGCGGAATGCTCAAAGTTCTGCCAGTATTAACCTCAGCGATGGCTCATGCACTGATCGGTCCATATTCTCGTGCTCGATATCAATCTCTATCACCTCCCCGGGAGATTCCGGCATCCTCGGGGGGGGGGACAGACAGGATCTCGAACGTGCAGATGCGAAGGGTGACCAGTCTTTGTTCGCAGCCACGGTCAACCCAGTTAAGGCCGCAGGCTGGTAACCCCGAACCACCGAGCCCCGGAGGGAGCAAACCGGGTCCGCGGGACGGGGGTCCCCACCCGCAGCCAGCAGCACGCAGACTCACTCCTCCATCGATACTGAGCAATGACAACAATCGCCACCAAATCCGGGCTGAAACAAAGCCTCCACTCCGGTCGACCGGGCCCAGCCCGAGTCTCCTGGCCGATGTTGTTGCAATACAGCCCCGCTGTGAAAGTACTCCAGGCCCCGGCTTCACCGCTGGAGCAGGCCGCAAACTTAAACTCGATGCAACTCCGTCAAACAAGCCGATAAAAGTTTCCGGATTTCACCATCAGAGTGCGGGACAGTTCATGCACACAGAGGCTAGGCGTTAAATCAGGATAACATGCAGGATATCGCGGCGGGTTACGAAGGTCGACGGAGCCGGGAGCCTAAGCAGCCATCTTGCTTGCTGACGTAGCTCCTCTCCACGATAATTTTTAAAGCCGTTCTTGATAATATGCCCCTTTTTTCTTTATAGTATCTTCATCACAAAAGAAGATTTACTCATCTTTAATTTCCCTTCTCCAGTGTTGGTATCTTTCCTAGATCACATGCACTATCCTTCAGGGTCCCCGCCACATCATTTCAACTCGTTTTATCCTAGATAATGGGTCAAATGGCTCTAACCTCCGCCCGAGTGGCCATGTAATGTTTTGTAAGCACAGGAAATATGCAGATATGTTTTCAATAGCCTCACAGTCTGATTTGAATCTTTGAAACATACCAATGCAGGAGTACTGTGGTTACAGGTAAGTATCTTTTTCTTCACAAGCATTGTAGCTTTCATAAATTCACATGCTTCTGTGGTAGAGTTGCATGCAGTGATACCTGTTTCATCTTTAATGAAACAAGTTTCTCAGAACACCCTGTGCCACCTGTGTCTCTTCTCTCACAACGCCTTCGTACAGCAATGCTTCAGGAAAGTGTATATACTCCTCCCCATTTTCAGGTTTATAGATTCTTATAAGGGACTCATTTTGTGTAAAACTATTGGTTATATTTACATATAATGCTGATTTGTATTGTACATGTGATTTACTGCTTAGAATGTTTCACCTCTATGATGCTCCAGAGATTCTAATGTGATGCACTATTGTAGCTGCATTGACTCTTTTTCATGTATGGTAATCTTGGTGGTCAGCGCCAGGATATCTCCCGGATGATAGTGCGCTGTACAAATCTGCATAACATCTGTTGGATTATTATTTACATTCGAATGAAGTTTGAGCCAGCTTTTAGAGTCACTTTTTCTTCAAACAGACCTGCATGAGGGTCTCTCCTTAAAAAAGCCTCCACCTCACTGTCTTTTTACAGAGATCCCGAGGTGTCGCTTCCCAATGCTTCCTCACGCCCTCCCTGCTGTTCCCCACACTCACACCCTCAGTCTCTCTCTCTCTCCCAGTGTCTTCTGTGTTGCTTTCCTCCAACCGCTGTGTTGCTTCTACCCCCCTCCCGAACTGCCCTGTGCTGCTTCCACACCCCTTGGCACTTCAGCATCCCCGCCTGTGTTGCTTCCGCGTTCTGTGTCCCTCCAGTGTCCCCCTGCCCATCCCTGTGTCGCTTCCCCATCCAGTGTTCCTTTCATGTCCCTTGTTGCTTCCTCCCCGTTGCATTTGCCCTGCATTGCTTCAGCTCCCCCACCCACATTAAAAAATAAAAAAAAACACTTTTGCACATTTTACTTTCTTTTTAATTACTGGTCCAACTCGGATCGGTAGCTTATAAAAAAAACACACCAACATCATTTTATAAGGTATGAGCATGCGTGGTGCACACATGCTCAAAACTGCATGGGCATTAAGAAGCAAGGGTGCTGCAGGTGGAGAGTGAGGTGCACTGAAGAGCAGGGGGGCTGCAGGGGGGATTGAGGTGCATTGAAGAGCAGGGGTGCTGCGGAGGGATTGAGGTGCATTGAAAAGCAGAGTGCTGCAGGTGGAGATTGAGGTACGCAGAAAAGCAGGCACGCTGCAGGCGAGGATTGCGGTGCATTGAAAAGCAGGGGTGCTGCAGGCAGGGATTGAGCTGCATTGAAAAGCAAGGGTGCTGCAGGCGAGGATTGAGGTGCATTGAAAAGCAGGGGTGCTGCAGACAAGGATTGAGGTGCATTGAAAAGCAGGGGTGCTGCAGGCAGGGATTGAGGTGCATTGAAAAGAAAGGGTGCTGCAGGAGGAGATTGAGGTGCACTGTAGAGCAGGGGTGCTGCAGGCAGGGACTGAGGTGCATTGAAAAGCAAGGGTGCTGCAGGCGAGGATTGAGGTGCATTGAAAAGCAGGGGTGCTGCAGGTGTGGACTGAGGTGCACTGAAAAGCAAGGGAGCTGCAGGCGAGGATTGCGGTGCACTAAAAAGCAGGGGTGCTGCAGGCAGGGATGGAGGTGCATTGAAAAGCAGGGATGCTGCAGGCGAGGATTGAGGTGCATTGACTAGCAAGGGTGCTGTAGGCAGGGATTGAGGTGCATTGAAAAGCAGGGGTGCTGCAGTTGAGGACTAAGGTGGACTGAAAAGCAGGGGAGCTGCAGGCGGGGACTGATGGGGAATGTTAGAGCTGTGTATGGGTCTAAGCAATGGAATGGTGGGAGATGCTGTATATTGGTACTGAGGTGCATTGACAGGGCAGTGGTGGGTCCTAGTAGTGAACTATCAGGGTCAGTGTTAAGGCCTCTTTGTAGTACTGAGGAGTCCATTATGATATCGGGCGGATTGGCTCCGCCAGATATCATAACCAGATTCCCCCCGCCATATTAGGATGGCGGGGGGACCACGGCGGACGGAAAGACCATCCACCGCTTTTCCGCCCCGGACGCCTTGCGGCCGGGGCGGAAAAGGAATAATATGGTGGCGGTGTCTAATAGACACCGCCAGCCATATTATGATGTCTGGTTTTCAGTGCCTTTCCGCGGCGGCGCCACAATGCTGAAAGTGCATTTTCAGCATTGTGGCGGGCGGTGCAGAGAGCACCGCCCGCTACAATGCTGAAAATACAGGATGTGCCCGCCACTGTGACGGGCACATCCTAATAGCACCCCCGGGACCCCCGCCCTTATGGCGGGCGGTCCCGATTTACGATGGGATGACTGGCGGGCAAAGTCCGCCGTCATCCTAATGAGGCCCTGAGTTTGGATCTTGGCCCCAGTGAGACATAGTTGCTTCGTCCGAGCTCTGTGTCCTTCATTGGTAGCACTGGCTGCAGGTGCTGCCATTAAAAGGTCAGGCAGTGAGACAGAGTTGCTTTCTCCACGCTCTGTGTCCTTCATTGGTAGCACTTGCTGCATGCCTTGGCAGTAGAAGGCCAGGCAGTGAGATAGGGTTGCTTCTAAGGGTGGGCGTAAAATCCGTTTCGCGGGCGAATTTGCGGATTTTCCACGATTTCGCGATCTGCGAATCTCGCGAAATCGCGGTAAAATCCGCGAATCAGCGGGGACGAATTTTCAGCCAAGCAAGAGTTACAGCAGCAGGTGCAAAAGTTGAACCTAATTTCTTTGTAACCTTTTACAAAAGGGTTACAAACAAATTAACTACAACTTGGACACCTGCTGCTAATTGCTTCCTGGCGCCTCGTTGCCTACTTGCAACTATTCTCTGACCCTGCTCTGACCCTTGAAGCAGGGTCAGAGAATAGTTACAAGTAGGCAACGAGGCCAAGGAATTAAACCTCATCAGGAAGCACTTACAGATATAAAAAACAGGAAGAAGGGAGAGGATGGCAAATACACCCATTTTGAGTTGTCAGGAGGGGTTAAACTAAAAGAGACCTTTACAGCACAATTTTCATATGCATTTTGCTAAAAATAAAAAGCTGTATGTTCTGTAGGGGCAACTCAGGAATCTGGCCCTTCAGAGATCCGGTCTCTTTCTTTCTCTCGTTCTCTCTCTCCCTCTCTCTTTCCCTCTCTTTCTCTCTCTTTCTATCTATCTATCTATCTATCTATCTATCTATCTATCTATCTATCTATCTATCTATCTATCTATCTATCTATCTATCTATCTATCTCTCTCTCCCTCTCCCATAAACGACTGCATGGGTAACTTCGCTATGCAAGCGGCTCGCGAAGACGCAAAAATCCCCGCGAACACGCAAAAAAACAAAAATCCGCAAATTCGCACAAATTCGCGAATTTTGCGGATCACGAATTCGCAAATCCGCAAATTCACGGATCGCAAAATTCGCCCATGCTTAGTTGCTTCGTCCGAGCTCTGTGTCTTTCATTGGTAGCACTGGCTGCAGGTCCTGGCATTAGAATGCCAGGCAGTAAAGCTGTGTGTATCCAAAGCTGGAGTAGCAAACGTGCTACAGATCAGGATGGAGCTTTGTAGAGCTGCGTGTATCGGACGCTGGAGAAGCAGGCATGATGTAGATCAGGATAGAGGTGCTTTGTAGAGCTGTGTGTATCGGAAGCTAGAGTGGCAAACATGCTACAGATCAAGATTGAGGTGCTTTGTAGAGCTGCGTGTATTCAAAGCTGGAGTACAGGCGTGCTACAGATCAGGATAGAGGTGCTTTGAGGAGCTGTGTGTATTCAAAGCTGGAGTACAGGCGAGCTACAGATCAGGATAGAGGTGCTTTGAGGAGCTGCGTGTATCCAAAGCTGGAGTACAGGCGTGCTACAGATCAGGATAGAGGTGATTTGAGGAGCTGCGTGTATTGAAAGCTGGAGTACAGGCGTGCTACAGATCAGGATAGAGGTGCTTTGAGGAGCTGCGTGTATTCAACGCTGGAGTACAGGCGTGCTACAGATCAGGATAGAAGTGCTTTGAGGAGCTGCGTGTATTCAAAGCTGGAGTACAGGTGTGCTACAGATCAGGATAGAGGTGCTTTGAGGAGCTCTGTGTATTCAAAGCTGGAGTACAGGCGAGCTACAGATCAGGATAGAGGTGCTTTGAGGAGCTGCGTGTATTCAAAGCTGGAGAACAGGCGTGCTTCAGATCAGGATAGAGGTGCTTTGAGGAGCTGCGTGTATTCAAAGCTTGAGTAGAGGCGTGCTTCAGATCAGGATAGAGGTGCTTTGAGGAGCTGCGTGTATTCAACGCTGGAGTACAGGCGAGCTACAGATCAGGATAGAGGTGCTTTGAGGAGCTCTGTGTATTCAAAGCTGGAGTACAGGCGAGCTACAGATCAGGATAGAGGTGCTTTGAGGAGCTGCGTGTATTCAACGCTGGAGTACAGGCGAGCTACAGATCAGGATAGAGGTGCTTTGAGGAGCTCTGTGTATTCAAAGCTGGAGTACAGGCGAGCTACAGATCAGGATAGAGGTGCTTTGAGGAGCTGCGTGTATTCAAAGCTGGAGAACAGGCGTGCTTCAGATCAGGATAGAGGTGCTTTGAGGAGCTGCGTGTATTCAAAGCTTGAGTAGAGGCGTGCTTCAGATCAGGATAGAGGTGCTTTGAGGAGCTGCGTGTATTCAACGCTGGAGTACAGGCGTGCTTCAGATCAGGATAGAGGTGCTTTGAGGAGCTGCGTGTATTCAAAGCTTGAGTAGAGGCGTGCTTCAGATCAGGATAGAGGTGCTTTGAGGAGCTGCGTGTATTCAACGCTGGAGTACAGGCGAGCTACAAATCAGGATAGGGGTGCTTTGAGGAGCTGCGTGTATTCAAAGCTGGAGTACAGGCGTGCTGCAGATCAGGATAGAGGTGCTTTGAGGAGCTGCGTGTATTCAACGCTGGAGTACAGGCGTGCTTCAGATCAGGATAGAGGTGCTTTGAGGAGCTGCGTGTATTCAAAGCTTGAGTAGAGGCGTGCTTCAGATCAGGATAGAGGTGCTTTGAGGAGCTGCGTGTATTCAAAGCTGGAGAACAGGCGTGCTTCAGATCAGGATAGAGGTGCTTTGAGGAGCTGCGTGTATTCAACGCTGGAGTACAGGCGAGCTACAGATCAGGATAGAGGTGCTTTGAGGAGCTCTGTGTATTCAAAGCTGGAGTACAGGCGAGTTACAGATCAGGATAGAGGTGCTTTGAGGAGCTGCGTGTATTCAACGCTGGAGTACAGGCGAGCTACAGATCAGGATAGAGGTGCTTTGAGGAGCTCTGTGTATTCAAAGCTGGAGTACAGGCGAGCTACAGATCAGGATAGAGGTGCTTTGAGGAGCTGCGTGTATTCAAAGCTGGAGAACAGGCGTGCTTCAGATCAGGATAGAGGTGCTTTGAGGAGCTGCGTGTATTCAAAGCTTGAGTAGAGGCGTGCTTCAGATCAGGATAGAGGTGCTTTGAGGAGCTGCGTGTATTCAACGCTGGAGTACAGGCGTGCTTCAGATCAGGATAGAGGTGCTTTGAGGAGCTGCGTGTATTCAAAGCTTGAGTAGAGGCGTGCTTCAGATCAGGATAGAGGTGCTTTGAGGAGCTGCGTGTATTCAACGCTGGAGTACAGGCGAGCTACAAATCAGGATAGAGGTGCTTTGAGGAGCTGCGTGTATTCAAAGCTGGAGTACAGGCGTGCTACAGATCAGGATAGAGGTGCTTTGTAGAGCTGTGTGTATCAAAAGCTGGAGTAGCAGACGTGCTACAGATCTAGTTTTTATAGAGCTGTGTATATGCAATGCTGGAGTAACAGGTGCACCAGAGATCTGCATAGAGGTACTTTGTAAAACTGTGTGTATCCAAAGCTGGAGTAGCAAACGTGCTACAGATCAGGATGGAGCTTTGTAGAACTGCATGTATCGGACTCTGGAGTAGCAGGCATGTTGTAGATCAGGATAGAGGTGCTTTGTAGAGCTGTGTGTATCGGAAGCTAGAGTGGCCAACATGCTACAGATCAAGATTGAGGTGCTTTGTAGAGCTGCGTGTATTCAAAGCTGGAGTACAGGCGTGCTACAGATCAGGATAGAGGTGCTTTGAGGAGCTGCGTGTATTCAAAGCTGGAGTACAGGCGTGCTACAGATCAGGACAGAGGTGCTTTGTGGAGCTGCGTGTATTCAAAGCTGGAGTACAGGCGTGCTACAGATCAGGACAGAGGTGCTTTGAGGAGCTGCATATATTCAAAGCTGGAGTACAGGCGAGCTACAGATCAGGAAAGATGTGCTTTGTAGAGCTGCGTGTATTGAAAGCTGGAGTACAGGCGTGCTACAGATCAAGATAGAGGTACTTTGTAGAGCTGCATGCATCCAAAGCTTGAATAACAGATGTGCTTCAGATCAAGATAGAGGTACTTTGTAGAGCTGCATGTATCCAAAGCTGGAATAACAGATGTGCTACAGATCAAGATAGAGGTGCTTTGTAGAGCTGTATGTATCCAAAGCTGGAATAACAGATGTGCTACAGATCAGGATAGAGGTACTTTGTAGAGCTGCATGCATCCAAAGCTTGAATAACAGATGTGCTTCAGATCAAGATAAAGGTACTTTGTAGAGCTGCATGTATCCAAAGCTGGAATAACAGATGTGCTACAGATCAAGATAGAGGTGCTTTGTAGAGCTGTATGTATCCAAAGCTGGAATAACAGATGTGCTACAGATCAGGATAGAGGTACTTTGTAGAGCTGCATGTATCCAAAGCTGGAATAACAGATGTGCTACAGATCAGGATAGAGGTACTTTGTAGAGCTGCATGCATCCAAAGCTTGAATAACAGATGTGCTACAGATCAAGATAGAGGTGCTTTGTAGAGCTGCATGTATCCAAAGCTGGAATAACAGATGTGCTACAGATCCAGATAGAGGTGCTTTGTAGAGCTGTATGTATCCAAAGCTGGAATAACAGATGTGCTACAGATCAGGATAGAGGTACTTTGTAGAGCTGCATGTATCCAAAGCTGGAATAACAGATGTGCTACAGATCAGGACAGAGGTGCTTTGTAGAGCTGCGTGTATGCAAAATTGGAGTAATAGATGTGATGAACTACATGTCAGGATAGAGGTGCTTTGAGGAGCTGCGTGTATTCAAAGCTGGAGTACAGGTGTGCTACAGATCAGGATAGAGGTGCTTTGAGGAGCTGCGTGTATTCAAAGCTGGAGTACAGACGTGCTACAGATCAGGACAGATGTGCTTTGTAGAGCTGTGAGTATCCAAAGCTGGAGTAGTAGACGAGCTACAGATCAGGATGTTGTTTCTTTGTCGAGCTGCGTGTTTTCCAAGCTGGAGTACAGGCGAGCTACAGTTCAGGAAAGATGTGCTTTGTAGAGCTGCGTGCATCCAAAGCTTGAATAACAGATGTGCTTCAGATCAAGATAGAGGTACTTTGTAGAGCTGCATGTATCCAAAGCTGGAATAACAGATGTGCTACAGATCAAGATAGAGGTACTTTGTAGAGCTGCATGTATCCAAAGCTGGAATAACAGATGTGCTACAGATCAAGATAGAGGTGCTTTGTAGAGCTGTGTGTATCCAAAGCTGGAGTAGCACATATGCTACAGATCAGGTGCTTATAGAGCTGTGTGTATGCAATGCTGGAGTAATAGATATACTACAGATCAGGATGGTGATACTTTGTAGAGCTGCATGTATCCAAAGCTGGAATAACAGATGTGCTACGCTACAGATTGGGATAGATGTGCTTTGTAGAGCTGTGTGTATCCAAAGCTGGAGAAACAGACGTGCTACAGATCAGGATGGTTGTGCTTTGTAGATATGTGTGTATATAAAACTGGAGTAACAGATGTGATGTGCTATAGGTCAGTATCGAGGGGCTTTGTAGAGCTGCGTGTATCCAAAGCTGGAGGAACAGGTGTGCTTGATCTGGATTTTGATTCTTCATAGTGTACCAATTCCTGCAATAGCAGGTAGCTTCAGGGTTCTTGCAATTTGCAGGAACTTTATGTGGGTTCAATGATTGCCTGAGGTGATGCAGGTGATCGAAGCACTGGCAGAGCTGCAGTCTCAGGATCTCCAAAATGGGAAAAGAGGGGATTCTGCATTTGAGGACTGAGGTGCTTTGAAAGAGAACGATTGTCCAGCATCCGCTCTGTGGGTAACGTCTGAGGTACATTGAGAGAGCACTGGAAGGCTGTGCATTGATAGATCTGTGCTCTGGTGTCAGCCCTGGAGTAGGGGGGAGTAGTGCACGCCATTGGTGAGTCGTGTAGGCAAAGCTGCGTGTTGGTTTCAGTGCTGAGGACACAGGTCAGGTTGGAGGTGCATTGGTGGAGCTGCTACCTCTGGGTCTAGGTACTGGAAGGCGTCTGCAGATTAGGAGTGAGATGGTTAGAAAGAGCTGTCTGTGGGTCTCCCTTAATGGAGGAGCAGGAGTCCTGCAGGTGAGGTCTGAGGTACACCGCTGGAGCTTAACAGGCTTGAGTTGCATTGATAGAGCCATGTTGTAGTTTCAGCACGGGTGCAGGGTGCAGGTCAGGTGGTGAGGTACATTAGTAGAGCTATGTTTTACTACTGCTGGGAAGATATGGCCAGGACGTCTCTTCAGAGGTAGCTGTGCGCTTTAGAAAGTGCTTTTATTATTATTATTGTTACTATGGTACCTGTTTCACAAAGTATCAACTTGGAGTACGTTAAGTAGTACTCTGATAGGTAATACTACTTCAGGTACTAAAAAATAATGTGATTCACAAACCTGCGGCCGAGCTCCGCCTCTCCTATCTTTTCTGTACGGAGATTTCCACACACAGGTGGACAGCTATTAATGGTATCAGTTGTGGGAGAGTCCATTCCCTTATAGAGGGGGGGGGGGTCTAGACTCTTAAATCTATATCCAGGAGTAAATCACCACTAGGAAATGGTAAGAGCAAACGAGTTGAAATGTACACCTACGTGATTGTGCACATGAGTACACCCTTACTTATGTTAATTGTGCCCAAGATGTCTGTACCCATCAGGACTGGACTGCATTGGCAGGGCTGCAGTGAGGTTATAATATTTTACTTACCTTGAAGTGAAACTGTCGGGGAATTGGAAGTCTGGATGAACTGTGCACTGCGCTCCAAAGGGTCTTATTACATACAGTGCCTCGGGGCGCAATGGGCGTGTACACCCGTTTATGGTGCCCAGAGGCACTGCTGTATTACAGAAGGGTTATTTAACAACATGGGTTTCCTTCCCAGTGTAAGAATTGGCTTGGTAGTTTGGTAGTTTGGTTTGCCCTGTTCTCATCATGCACTGGGACAGGAACAGACTAATTTGCATATAGCCAGGTTCTGAACTGGGATGGTGCAGTGAGCTAAAAAACGGTGTTGGATCTAGCCCTGATCTCTTGGCTGGGTGAGAGTATTCTGCTTAATTCAGAAACTCTGTCCATCACCACCCCCTTTTCTGAATCGTATTACAGAAGGGGCCATGGTTGTTTGTGAACTCCTTCTTTAATGTAGGCAGCGTTGGTCCACCTATATAGCACTGGCACTATCTCAAGGGGGCGTTCCCGCATTTGCATGGGGGTGTGGCCCCACACAAATAAGAAAAACATTTTGCCTCTGCGCCTGCGGCCGTTAGGAAGCACACTAACTATGTGCCCCAGGGAGGTGTCACACAATCAGTGTGCCTCCTAGAAGGCGCCGATTTGGAGAAGGAAAGAGGGTCTTATGGCCTCCCCAGAAATCCCTCAGCAGGAGGGTGCAGTCACTCACTGTTTCCCCTTTCAAGAGCAGGTAGGTGCTACATGCACAGTATAAGAAAGGGCAACTGCTTCAAACAGCCTCTTTGCGGTTGCCCATGGCCACCGCAGGAGGGCACTCAAGAAGGCAGCCCTCTAGTGGCATAGGGTACCCCACACTCCCCTTCCTCCTGAGGGGGAAGGGACTCTGGGGGAGTCCCCTTCCTCTGCGCTGGCAGGGCCGCGTCATGTCCGGTGCGCGAGGTGGGGTGAGGGGTATATAGGCCCCCTCACCCTACTTATGACCTCTTTGTCGCGTCCGACATGCTGCAGTCGCTGCCTCGTTGACACGCCGTCTCCCCAACCTACCGCTTACCCGCCGTGGCTGGTTGTAGGAAGCATGGTGAGAATGTTGTAATCTTGTACTTTTTTCGTTGCAGGTGGAGTTACAGGGCGATCTGGAAGCAGTTGGGTACAGAAGAGTACCTCTACACGGCACATAGGGGTGCCAGAGCCAGAGCCTAGGAGCCTCATGGCAGGTTCCTGGAAACCTTGTCAGCGCAATATTAGTCCTTTGGGCGGTTGTGGGCCTGAACAAACGGGGGCTTGCCTTGCTACGCTCCGCCCTGGAAGGGGCGTGAGTAAGAAGGGATCAGGTGTCATGTGATCCGGGAGGAGGATCACCAGAAGGGGCAGCAAAGATGGGGTTCCCCCAGTGCTGCTCGGCTCATCAGGCGGGCAGGTGGGCAGGTGGCGAGAATGCTGCCTGCTCTTGGATCACCCGTAAGATAATCCACCATATTACATAACGTTGTATGGAATAAACCTGCAGCATTTTTCCCAATACAAAATCTGTGTGGTGTGTACTTATTTGCATGCATACTATGTGCTTGGGGTGGGGGGGAGTGTTGCCATGATGGTAATATGTTGTTTACTAATATGTTGCCATAGGACTCAGTGTCTCTGTTTGTGCCCGGTACACCAGTTTGAAGGCACTCATCCAATCAAGCTGGAACAGTGTTTTTTTTGTAATGCAGCCCCAAAAGTGTTAAATCAAATAAGATCGGGATTTGCGTGCCCTTTCTGTGCTGCTCATGGCGCAAAGCACAGGAATAGCAGAGGCGGTGAGCAGCCATCACAACGCGGGCATTACCATGCGCGGCCATTACGACGCTGCTTTTACAACGCAAGTTGTTTCAACGACTTGTGCTGGAGGGCGCTGTTGGAAAAGGAATAGTTTAATTTTCTATTCCAACACCTTCCCTACTGTAACGTGGGCTGGAGTTGGAATAGAAAATTAAACTATTCCACTATCCAGCACTTACAGTGCAAGTCGTTGTAACGACTTGCGTTGTAAAAACAGCATCGTAATGGCACGCGGGGTAAAAGCCCGCATTGTAATGTCATACAACCGCAGAGGCCATTCAGGAGTCATGTGAGTGAGACTCAGGATTGAAGTGCATTGGAAGAGATGTGGAAGTGGTTTATTTGTTGTTTCCCCATAAATCCATTAAAGAGGGGAGTGGCTTTGAGGCTGTAAGGTACCGCCACCATGGAGCCCAGCAGTGCCCTGCAACACCATGTCAGTGGTGTGAAGACTTTTTTTCCTTTCTCTCTCTCTCTCTTCCTTAAGATCCCACCCGCCTGTAATCACCTCAGAGATTTGGAATAAGTGACAGAGAAGCCAGCAGCAGTCATGGGGTTTCATAGGCTAATGGCTCCAGCAACCTGGGAAATGCAGACAGGATAAATGGCCAATCCAGCTCTTGGTCGGGAACAGGAGCACCAAAAGGAAGGTTGAGATTGTGGTTCCATGGTCCCGAATTGGGTTCGATAGTTTCGAACCCGATTTATAAAGATCGTCGGAAATGGACGATTTTGGTCTTAATAGACAGCAAATGGCGAGTGTAGCGTGTCTGAGTGTTTTCGTATGAACCGATATAGGAGAACACTTTGTATTCGAGGATTTAGTCTGAACCTTTGGGTTCCATTTTGAATGTGGCAGCCATTTTTTGTGGTTGCCCTAACATAGGCTCGATGACTGCGGCCGAGAAATCCTTGAGACACGTACACCTCAGTTGACTTCTGGTTGACCTGGCCGAACTGACTCCTCGCCTGGGGCGAATCCCGCTGAGCCAGTTCCTTATTCCACAGCTGGCCTGATAAAGATCAAAGGGCAGGACGTGTCCTACTTTATGGTACACTGTTCCCACTCCTCTTTCTCCTTTCCATCTGTTTCTGCCTTTCCTTTACGACTTGATCATCGATCTGGGTTGAAGGGTTTATGATGGGTTTGTCCGGCCTGATCGAACAGGAAACCAAGCATGTGTGCGATCGTTTTTGGTGGGCTGGACAACGGAAAATGGGATTGTCTTTGACTGTCGTCATTTGCTACTTTTGAAATACTACATGGTCATTGGTCAGTTTGTATGCACCAAATGTAAATTGTATTGCTGCCTGAGGCACGATTTTCGGCATAAAAGACCGAGCTCCATTTATCTAAGTGTGCAGTCTCTGACAAACTACCCGTGTGTACTTCGTAGATCTCTGTCCCTGGTTGCAACCAATAAACTTTGGTCTTTGACGTCATCAAGAAGTATCCTGTGTCTCTGTTTGCCAAGACAGAGGAATCCGCGGTCTTTGGGTATTGCCCTGACACCGCTGGGTTACCGGATTAGTACCGGTTCTGAAAAACCCAGTACCTCAATTGGCGCCCAACGTGGGGCGACTTCAGCGGTACCGGTCCAAGCCAGAGGTTCGTGAGGAGCTTCGTGAGAAAATTCTGGAGGAAGGCCAGCCACTTCATCGACCCCTGTATGTCGTCGTGGTCCGAAAGTCTTTGCTGCGAGGTTTCCTGCTTTCCGACGGCTACGAAGGACTGCTGCCCTGACTGTCGCCCTGTTTTGGAGCCTTAGACGTTTGTAGAGCGAGACGATTGACGGGTCTTCTGGTGACGCCATCGACAACTCAGTTAAGTATAAACGGAGCGTCTCCTAGTCCTTAGTTTGTTTTGTATCCTTTAGTGGATAGCTTTGATTTGGTACCTGCAGGCCCCAAAGCCAAGGGATTCGTGTATTCACGAGATTATCAATTTTAGATTCCCCTTGTTGCTTGAAGCTGAACTAGTGAGCAAGATGCCTGGTTTTAGCAGTCTTAGAAAATTGTTTAGTTGTGGTACTTTGAGGGATTCCCGGTTAGAGGATTCATGTCCGGTTCCTCCGATTGGAACTCCTACCTACGACCTATATGTGAAGCATGGCGTGGGTCCTATTAGCTATAATGAGATTTGGGTTAAATACACGAAGAATGACGGTGTCCTACAGTGGCCCCGTTATGGTAGTTTTGAGACAGAAGTCTTGGATAACCTTGAAGTGAGGTTGTTCAAGAAGAAAGCCCGGCCGGCGATGTTTGACTCTTTCCGCATATGGCGCAAAGAAGCCAAACAGAAAGAAATTAAGTTAGCGAAGAAACATAAGAAGGGTATGTCTATGGTGCAGGCTGCCATTGCATACAGAGATAATGAAGAAGAGCAGGAAAGTGAGCAGATGCTTAGAGTGAGGAAGTTAGCGGTAGACAGATGCTACCCAGTCTTGCCGTCTAAAGAGCAGAAAGACAAGAAGGATCTCGTGAAAGACCCTTTAATGTCGCATTTGTTACATTCACCGCCACCTTATGTGCAGAATGCTACGGCACCACCGCCACCAGCTGTGGCTGTGCAGTTGCCGGTTGCTTTGCCTCCTGTGATTCCTCCACAGCCAGCTCCTTTGTTAGCTACTGTCCCTTTGGCGCAGCCTCCTCAGGGGCCGCCAACTTTGTCTCTTCCTGCTACTACTGCCTCTATGCCTGTTCCGACTATGAATTCTTCTATTACTGTTTCGTCTCCTCTTGTCCTTCCGACTACTCCTTCTCATAGACAGCGGATGACCGCTGCTTTTTCTGGTTTCTTGACTCCTTGGTTGGGACAATTGGGTATGTCTCCTGTAAGTGAGCGTAGACAGCTGCGTAGTCAGTTGCCTGATACAAGTGGTTTTGGATCATATGGCACGTAGATGGGTGACGTATAAGTCCCAGTATGATCTAGAGGGTATTATGGATGTTTTCCGGCAATGGGAAGCACCAAAGCAGCGTTATGTTTTTGAACTTATGTGTGCGTTCCTCCATGAACAATGGACGGACGAAGTGGGTAAAGCTCCTGAAGAGCTGTTCCGATTGCGTTCCGAATTGGCAAAGGGAACGATTGTGAGTCTACATGACATCGAGAAAGCGGTGTCGACGTTATTGTCGCTCCGAAGCGATGTCCCTACTGAACGGCTGTTTGAGCCAGATTCGTCGGTTAGAAGACATGCGCGTCAGTATCCGATGCGAGAGGTTCCTCCGGTATGGAGACCTGCTGATGCAAATGCTCATCCACCTGTTGTTGCGCAATTTCAGCGAGTGTGGGTTCATGTTCCATGGAAGCGTGCAGAAGTTCTAGCGCTTAAGCAGACTTTACCAGATCCGAGAAAGAATCCTGCGGGATATTATAAAGAGCTTACGCAAACTGTGAGTTTGTGTGTTATGAATTTGGCGGATATAGATATGCTGTTTGGGAATGTTGTTCCACAGCCCAAATGGAATGTCATTCGACATACAGATCATGATAATGAAATGGGTGATTCGTGGGTGAATCTTGTTGCGGCAGATGGTAGACAAGTTGGAGGTGCTAAGCCTGAAAATCTTATTACTGAACTTCCTGGTAGAATTATTACTTTCATGAAGAATCTGATGCCTGAAGTTCGTGTTAATTGGGACAAATTGTCGGCGTGTAAGCAGAAGAAAGATGAGACTGTGTCAGATTTTTTCTCGCGTTTTGAAGAAACTTTTGTTGACCACAGTGGTCAGGATATGGCTACCGAGGGTGGCCAGAGATTATTCGTTGATAAATTTGTGCACAATCTTCTTCCTGAGTTGTGTACCAAGTTGAAGGATTCCAAGAGTGCTTGGCCTGTTTCTACTTCGGCGCAGATTCTTGCTACGGCTCAGTATTACGAGAATAGGCGTAAGGATGAGTTAGAGAAAGCGGATAAGAAGACTAGGGAATTGAAGACTAAAGTTCTTCTACAACAAGCTTATCCACCCCGTGTTAATAATCAGCGTGATTATCAGCAATAACCACAGTGTTCGAGGAACTCGCAAAGAGACGAGACTCCTCAACAGCGTTTTCTGTATGGGCCTAATCAGTGTGCGTATTGTAGAGAAGAGGGCCATTATAAGAATAGTTGTCCGGTCTTGCTACAACGAGGGAATAGTGCTCCTGGTGTTAGAGGTAGAGGTGCTCAACAAGCGCCTAGAGGTAGAGGTCGCGGACAGAATGTGAGTCCTTTGCCTCCACAAAATTCAATGAATAGCTTTGACCAACAGCAGAATTCTTCTGGTAGGACAGCACAATACTACGTGGATGATTACTATGTTGAAGGCGACGAAGAGCAAGGTAATAATTGTTAGGAAAGCCATGGACAAAGAGAGGGAGTTGTTTCAGTTCCGGTAGATCAGAGTGGACCCTACGTGGAAGTGATTGCATCAGGTGTGTCAGAGCCTTTTCTGCTAGACACTGGTGCTACGAAGAGTTCTATTATGCATTCCAAACTCCCTGGCGCACCTTTGTCTGGCTTTAATAATGTTTCTATAGGTTTTTCTGGTGCCCCCGTTACGAATCTGATTTCCGTTCCATTGCCTCTTTATGTTGGTCCTCGCAAGTTTGAAGCACCCCTTCTTTTGACTACAGGCTGTAATGAGAACTTGTTGGGTCTGGACTTGTTAAAGAGATTGTATGCGACTTTGTACTGTTCTCCGTCAGGAGTACATCTTACTTTGGGTGAGAATGTGATCTCTCCAATATATATCTTGAAAGATTGTCTCCCACCTGAATTGTCTTCACTACCAGATTCATTGTGGGCTACGGGTCCAAATGATGTGGGCCTGTTAGACATTCCCCCATATGTTGTGACATTGAAGGCGAATGCTCAGTTACCGCGCATTCCACAATATCGTATTTCAAGTGATGGTGAACGAGCGCTTTTGGCGATCATTTATAATCTGATTGACAAGGGTGTTATTGAAGAGACACGAGGTAATATGTGTAATAGTCCTGTTTTGCCTGTCCTGAAGAGAACTGATTCTTCACAACCTCCTGTATATAGGTTCGTTATCGACCTTCGTGAAGTGAACAAAATTGTTGTTCCGCAATTCCCTGTTGTGCCAGATATTACTACATTATTGACATTGATTCCAGCTTCTGCCACTTGGTTTTCGGTGATCGATTTGAAGAATGCTTTCTTCAGCATTCCGATTGCCATAGAGAGTAGAGATATCTTTGGATTCTCTTTAGGAGGACGGAGCTTCCGCTTTAAGCGCGCTCCTCAAGGCTATTGCGAGAGTCCATCGATTTACAGTCAAGCTTTGAAGACGCAACTTGACTTGTTAGCTTTTCCTGAAGGTGCAGCCCTTATTCAGTATGTTGACGATCTGTTGGTCGCTGCTGACACTGAAGACATATGTAAGGATGCCACTGTGTCCTTGTTGTCTCACTTATCTGATTGCCATCATAAAGTTTCTCTCTCGAAATTACAATTCTGTCGCCAAGAAGTTACCTATTTAGGTCACCTCTTATCGAAGGAGGGAAGGAAACTGACCCCAGAAAGAATTCAGACTATCGCGAGAATGAGTGTCCCTACGACACAGACAGAAGTACGAGCGTTTTTGGGTATTACGTCGTACTGTAGACAGTGGATCCCAAATTTTTCTCTTTTAGCGAAGCCTTTGCTAGCTCATGCAAATCCGATTCCTTGGATTGATGAATGCCAAAAGAGTTTCTCTGAATTACGCAATGCGTTGTGTTCGGCTCCTGTGTTGGGTACTCCCGACTACAGTAAGCCTTTCACATTGTATGTCCATGAGAGAGAGGGATGTGCATTATCGGTGTTGACTCAGCAGTTTGGCTGGAAGCAACGCCCATGTGCGTACTTTTCATCCACTTTATACCCTGTAGCTAGAGCATTGCCGAGTTGCTTGAGAGCTACAGCGGCAGCGGCTGTTTCGATTCGACAATCTGCAGGCTTGGTTATGGATAACACGTTAGTGGTCATGGTTCCACATGCAGTGGATACCTTGTTGAATCGTACGAAGACACAGCACTTAACTAGTGCTCGGTTGTCAGGGTATGAACTTACGTTGTTAGCGAGCCATGTGCACATCAACAGGTGAAATGTTTTGAATCCGGCTACATTATTGCCGATTTCACTTGAAACAGATAATGATAGTGAAGAGCAACACTATTGTTTTCTAAGAACCAAAGAAGAGACCAAAGGGAGAATAGATATGAGGGATACTCCTCTTCCTGACTGTGATGATGCTTTGTGGGTTGATGGTTCGTGTTTTAAATTGCCGAATGGTGATACGACTGCAGCCTATGCTGTGACGACTTTGCATACGGTCGTTGAATCTGCACATATCCCACATAATTCCGCACAAGCGGCTGAACTGATTGCACTTATGAGAGCATGTGTGTTGGCGAAAGGAAAATGCGTGAATGTGTATACGGATAGTCAGTATGCATTTGGTGTGGCTCATAGCTTTGGACGATTGTGGCGTGAACGTGGGTTTTTGACATCGCATGGGACGAAGATCCAGCATGGACAGTTGGTGAATGAACTCCTTGAATCTCTTACGTTACCTTTGCAAATAGCGATTGTGAAATGCAGTGCCCATAAAAAGGTTATGGATGATGTTGGCCGTGGTAATGCGTTTGCGGATGAGGTTGCGAAAGAAACTGCTAGGAACGTGATGAGTCGAATGTGTGTTGTGGGTCCGGCGAGATGGGTTCCAGAGAAGAGTATGTGTGAAGACACCATTGAGAGCGTGAAAGTTATTCAGAGTGAGGCTACAGAGAAAGAGTTGGATGAATGGAGAGAGAGTAAGGGTAGATTGGACTCGAATGGCTGTTGGACTGATTTGTCCGAGCATCAAAGATGGTTGTTGCCTAATGCATATGTGCTGCCAGTTGTTACAATGGCACATGGAATGGCACACATTAGTGTGAAAGGGATTTACAAATTGTTGGCTCCGGTTTGGCAGAATGTAGGGATCCCCAGATGTGCAGAGAATTTAGTCAAGAATTGTATGGTGTGTTTGATGCATAATCCTGGTAAGGGAACTCCAACACCAGCTGATCATTTTGCTCCTCCTACGTATCCGTTTGAGGCTTTGCAGCTAGATTTCATTCATATGGAAAGATGCAACAACTTAAAGTATGTGTTAGTGGTTGTTTGTTCTTTTTCTAGATGGGTAGAAGCTTACCCCCTTAAGGACAACACTGCTTTGTCCGCAGCAAAAGTTTTGATAAATGAGTTTTTCCCGAGATTCGGAATGCCGAGAATCATCTGGAGTGTTAACGGAAGTGAATTTGTGGGTCAAGTGATGAAGAGAGTGTGTTAGGGTCTCGGGATTAGGCAGAAATTCCACGCTGCAAATCCTCCCCAATCAGCTGGTTTAGTCGAGTGCTATAATGGCACCCTTAAGTTAAAATTAGCCAAAATTCAAGAAATCACTGGTTTACAATGGCCAGATGCCTTGCCATTAGCACTTTTGTCCACCCGAATGACTTTGCATTCAAGAATGGGTTTGAGTCCATACGAAGTTGTGTTTGGTCGCCCGGCGAATATTTGGGGCGTACCAAGACCGACGAGGTTCAGTGACCTCGAATACCCTGTTTTGCTTGACTATCTGCGTGAATTAGGTACAGTTTATCAAAAGGGATAGGACACTTGTGACCACTTTTTCAAAGAGATAAATTGAAAAGCCCTCATAAACGCTGCGTATCTCGAGAAGCGGTATATCTTATTCTCCGCCCCACGCAAGCGTTATGGCAACAGTCATTGGGCTTATTCAGTCAGTGTCTTGCCAGCCTCACCCGAGGCAATCTCTGGTTTTTTCGTGGCAGTATCCAGAGAAACAGGGGTTACCCCACTGAAGCTGAATGATAGATAAAATAGTGCGCAGGTGATTGTAAGTTTTATTCAGTTTTATTCTATCAATCACCTGCATACTTACAACTTACATGAGGCTGGCAAGACACTGACTGAATAAGCCCAATGACTGTTGCCATAACGCTTGCGTGGGGCGGAGAATAAGATATACCGCTTCTCGAGATACGCAGCGTTTATGAGGGCTTTTCAATTTATCTCTTGGAAAAAGTGGTCACAAGTGTCCTATCCCTTTTGATAAACTGTACCTTGTTCTGGGGAACTGATAGGACAGCCATTCCTCTTCCCTCCTCTTGATAAAAAAGTATATCTGCGTGAATTGACAACTAAAATGAGTGTTTTACGCCAACAGGTACACAATAGTCTTCCTCAAGCTACAGAGGATCCTGGTCACTCCCTTGAACCCGGTCCATGGGTCTTTGTCCGGAATTTCCAGCGTACGAAGAACGAGCAGCCCCGCTGGACTGGGCCCTATCAGGTCCTTCTGTCGACGAGATCTGCGGTGCGAGTGCGTGGAAAGCGTAACTGGATCCACGGCTCGCATACCAAAAAGGCACCTTTGCCTTTGCCTTATGACAAGTGGGTCCAGGAAGGTCTTGGAGATTCTGAGACAGAGACAGTACCGCGATTCTTGCCGTTCAGCGATGCCCGTTTGATTGGAACTAATTCAGAAAAGGAGAGTGATAGAATTTTACAAGCATCAATACCTCCTGCAGAGCGATTGGACACTACAGAGCCTCACCTTTTGTTTACTGATCAAGAACAATCTGGAAGAGATCGTTATAATCTGAGATCGAGAATTACGGACAAATAAAGATATTATTAAAGTTGATTTTTTTTACTGTTTGCAGGTTAACTCTCCACCAAGGATCTACTCATTTTTGTTTTTCTTGAACTGCCATCCGGTTCTTGCTGCTAGGGTCGCGGTTGCTACCAGTCTTGGGAGTGTAAGCCTGAGACACTAGGTCGAGGGTTCAGTTGGCCCGAGGCAGCCTTCCTGGGTGCAGCAAAGGCACTCTCAAGCAGAATCAACCAACCACCGCGGGCAGCGCCTTTAGTTTAGGATGGATTTCTTTGAGTTGGAGAGACCTGTACAGACACTGACTTTTGGAAAACGTATATGTAAAACAATGTCGAAGAAATGCTTTTTGATACCATGTTTGCTTTTGCTGTTGAGTTTCGTAATATTCATAACTGGTTATGTAGCATTTGTTTTTAAAATGACGTCTAATTCCACTGTGCAACCTACACCTTCACCTACTATTTCTTCTCATTCTTTCCATCCTTTGCCCGAATATGAGGTAGTCAGACGTTTGGAATTCGCTAATAATTCCTTCATACAACTTTTGCACCAGCATCAGTTAGTGATTAATACAACGAACTGCTGGATTTGTGGTTTGATGCCTCATACAACTGATAAAGGTATTCCTTATTTAGTTTTGCCCTTTAGTCTAAATGGTTCGATTCGAGCTTACAGAACCATGTTTATCTATGCCCATAGTGTCCACTAAGCATGGGCGGAAAATCCGTTACGCTCGCGGATTTTGCGGATTTTCGGGAAATTCGCAATCCGCGAGATTTGCGAATTTCTCGCAAAATCCGCAAATTCGCACGCAGCGGATTTTTTTTGCGGCGCGCGGCGTTGGTGATACAATTTTTGCGGCGCGCGGCGTTTATCATCGTTTGCCGGGTTGTTTTTCTCGATAGTTTGCGAGTGCTGCGCCATTTTGGATCTTGCTGTGTGATCCCGCGGGATTTGGCGAGCGCGATTACTTCATCGCGGCTTGCGAGCGAGAGTTTGTCAACGCGAGTACAGCGAGATCACGTCTCGCGGTACTTCGCAATTGCGAGATTTGAGATGCGGCGAGCAGCAAGAATCTCGCACAAACGAAAATATAAAATTTGCAATTCTGCACAAGAAATCCACCAGCAAGCAGCATAAACCTTCTTGAAATGATGATTTTTATCTGAATAACTCCTTAGGTTGACATTTGCCTGCACTTTTTTAGCGAGGAGTCCATTTTGGGGAGGGGGGAGGGGGGTGGGAGGAAGGAAGTGCCCCACAGTCTTCAACTTCCTGTTCCTGTCCAGCAGGCTCCTCCCAGTGCTTTGTCCATCTCCTGGTCACTTTTCATTTGGATCTGGAGCTGGAAGGAATACTTTTTGTGGATGCTGCTGGATATTTGGATTTGAGGCCTTTTTGACTTTCTTTGGATCATTGTTGGATTAGAAATTTTACAAGTAAGTTTGTTTGGGGCATTACAGTTGCTGCAACAAAAAATTTGGAATTTTCGATTTTTGGGCTGTTTTGGGGCCTTTTGCCCAGGGGTACTCTGTGGTGGGTGGACTGAGTCTTTCTGAGGGGTCTCTTTAATGTGAACATCATGGAGGGCATGGATGGCATGGGATTGTGCTGATTTTAGTGTGTTTTTCGTTTTTTTTGGCTGCTGTTGGGGCCTTTTGCCCAGGGGTAGTGAGTGGTGCATGGACTGAGTCTTTCTGTGGGGTCTCTTTAATGTAATTAGTGATTTTCGTTTTTTGGGGCTGTACTTGTGGCCTTTTCACCAGGGGTGTTTGAGTCTAGCATGGGCCTAGTCTTTCTGTGGGCTGTCTTGAACTTAAACATCATGGAGGGCATGGATGGAATGGGATTGTGCTGATTTTGCAGTGTTTTTCGATTTTTGGGGGTGTTCATGGGGAGGGACAGGCCATGTGGCTGGTGGCCATTTTGAGTGCAGCTACAGGCACTGGCCATGTGCTGGCAGGCAAGTGGCCATTTTGAATGCAGGCTTTGTTGTTAGGCCTGCAACCATTTTGCCTACTTTTCAACCTTTATTTATGCCCAGGGGTAGTGAGTCTTGCATGGGCCTAGTCTTTCTGTGGGTTGTCTTGAACTTAAACATCATGGAGGGCATGGATGGAATGGGATTGTGCTGATTTTGCAGTGTTTTTCGATTTTTGGGGGTGTTCATGGGGAGGGACAGGCCATGTGGCTGGTGGCCATTTTGAGTGCAGCTACAGGCACTGGCCATGTGCTGGGAGGCAAGTGGCCATTTTGAATGCAGGCTTTGTTGTTAGGCCTCCAACCATTTTGCCTACTTTTCAACCTTTATTTATGCCCAGGGGTAGTGAGTCTTGCATGGGCCTAGTCTTTCTGTGGGTTGTCTTGAACTTAAACATCATGGAGGGCATGGATGGAATGGGATTGTGCTGATTTTGCAGTGTTTTCCGATTTTTGGGGGTGTTCATGCGGAGGGACAGGCCATGTGGCTGGTGGCCATTTTGAGTGCAGCTACAGGCACTGGCCATGTGCTGGGAGGCAAGTGGCCATTTTGAATGCAGGCTTTGTTGTTAGGCCTCCAACCATTCTGCCTACTTTTCAACCTTTATTTATGCCCAGGGGTAGTGAGTCTTGCATGGGCCTAGTCTTTCTGTGGGTTGTCTTGAACTTAAACATCATGGAGGGCATGGATGGAATGGCATTGTGCTGATTTTGCAGTGTTTTTCGATTTTTGGGGGTGTTCATGGGGAGGGACAGGCCATGTGGCTGGTGGCCATTTTGAGTGCAGCTACAGGCACTGGCCATGTGCTGGCAGGCAAGTGGCCATTTTGAATGCAGGCTTTGTTGTTAGGCCTCCAACCATTTTGCCTACTTTTTAACCTTTATTTATGCCCAGGGGTAGTGAGTCTTGCATGGGCCTAGTCTTTCTGTGGGTTGTCTTGAACGTAAACATCATGGAGGGCATGGATGGAATGGGATTGTGCTGATTTTGCAGTGTTTTTCGATTTTTGGGGGTGTTCATGGGGAGGGACAGGCCATGTGGCTGGTAGCCATTTTGAGTGCAGCTACAGGCACTGGCCATGTGCTGGCAGGCAAGTGGCCATTTTGAATGCAGGCTTTGTTGTTAGGCCTCCAACCATTTTGCCTACTTTTCAACCTTTATTTATGCCCAGGGGTAGTGAGTCTTGCATGGGCCTAGTCTTTCTGTGGGTTGTCTTGAACTTAAACATCATGGAGGGCATGGATGGAATGGGATTGTGCTGATTTTGCAGTGTTTTTCGATTTTTGGGGGTGTTCATGGGGAGGGACAGGCCATGTGGCTGGTGGCCATTTTGAGTGCAGCTACAGGCACTGGCCATGTGCTGGCAGGCAAGTGGCCATTTTGAATGCAGGCTTTGTTGTTAGGCCTCCAACCATTTTGCCTACTTTTCAACCTTTATTTATGCCCAGGGGTAGTGAGTCTTGCATGGGCCTAGTCTTTCTGTGGGTTGTCTTGAACTTAAACATCATGGAGGGCATGGATGGAATGGGATTGTGCTGATTTTGCAGTGTTTTTCGATTTTTGGGGGTGTTCATGGGGAGGGACAGGCCATGTGGCTGGTGGCCATTTTGAGTGCAGCTACAGGCACTGGCCATGTGCTGGGAGGCAAGTGGCCATTTTGAATGCAGGCTTTGTTGTTAGGCCTCCAACCATTCTGCCTACTTTTCAACCTTTATTTATGGCCAGGGGTAGTGAGTCTTGCATGGGCCTAGTCTTTCTGTGGGTTGTCTTGAACTTAAACATCATGGAGGGCATGGATGGAATGGCATTGTGCTGATTTTGCAGTGTTTTTCGATTTTTGGGGGTGTTCATGGGGAGGGACAGGCCATGTGGCTGGTGGCCATTTTGAGTGCAGCTACAGGCACTGGCCATGTGCTGGCAGGCAAGTGTTGCGAAAAGTGAGACACCGGGGAGTCCCGATGCCTATGGTAACATCCTGCACACTTTCACATGAACCACTGGGTTCTCCTCTGGTGTGTATGTATACCAAAAATAATGATAATTCAAACTGTTTTCATTTGTGTCAATATTCTTTGTTTATTCTTTCTTTTTCATTCACTTGAATCCTTATGTTTTCAAAACAATCTTGTATCTCATCTCCCATTTACCCAATGCATTTCGGGTCTATGGTGACCCTTCTTCGGGGGTCTCTAATAAAGAAAATCAAGAAAAGGTCGCAATCAGCCCTTAAACTCAGATTACATTAGTACATAATATACTGCGTTTATACAATGTGAACAAACATCTATAGTTCTCCAAATAACCTGTTTATACCATCACAGTCACTATTTACATCACACATCCTGATTTGTATCAGCGCTAGAGATTTCAAACACCAAAAAAGCCAAATTTAACCAAAACTAATAATAAAGCCCCAGGCTAGAAAATTATGCTGACTACCATTCCGCTGTTCCGTTGAAATAAACCGAAGTTAACTTAAATAAACCTTATTAGCGCGCATTCTGTGCCTCCCTCGCTTGTGTACTTACTGGGAAATGAAAAGTGGAAAGCGTCCCTCGCTTACGTGTTCTAAACGAATCCGCTGTTACCTAACATTCTGAGTGTCGCCCTTTAAAGCTCTCTGCGCGCTGATTGGCTTAATTAGCGATCACATGATCGCGACCTCGGACTGTATAGTCCTTATTCTATATTATTTCATTTATGTTATTTCGCTCTGTGTAGATGAGGATTTTTACAAATTAGCGCTACTATAAAACTTATCTAATTTAAAGGAAAATTATATTTCTGGCACAACTATATCATGCATAGTTTTCAGTCATTTTCGTTCAACGTTTTAAACACATAATATTTACAATGCGGTGTTATTCAATATTATGTTACGTGACTAGGCTCACACATGATGAAAACGATATAAAATATATTAAAACAACTCATGTTGACTTTGGTGTCGGCCATTTTGGATAGGGAAAGACTCATAGTCATGCAGGAAAAATAAACTCGGCTTCTCACAGTGTCTTTATAGAAAGCAGGATAATTCTATCCTGTCATTGAGTCCATTAGGTTGTAGGCTGCCCATTTTCTTTATCCAGAAATACTCTGATCTTAGTCTCGAAATATGAGTGTCTCTTTCAGGGTGATATTTGATGACTTCCAGTATTGTGAAGCGAAGTTGTGCTATGTTGTGCCCGGCTTCTTGCCAGTGTGTAGCCAGTGTGGATTTCATATTTTTCAACCGAATATTGCTTTTATGTTCAGTTATTCTTATTTTGATTTTTCTCTCTGTCTGTCCTATATACAATTTTCCACATGGACACTTGATCCCATAAATAACATTCTTCGTATCACACGTTCCTGAGTGTAATAAGGTCACTTTTTTCCCTGTCATGGGATGTGTGAATAACTGTCCTGTCATCACATTATTACAATGAATGCAATTTTCGCACCTCTGCATGCCTTTGTGGTTAATTTCCTTTGGTGCATTCTTCTTTTTTAGCAATTCTTTTAGATTCTTAGATCTATTGTATGCAAAAGTGATGTTATCAGCAAACAATGGTTCCAGATCTGGTTCTTTAGTGATCAGTACCCAATACTTTTTCATGATGTTCACTATTTTTGCTGATTGTAAAGAATGCTTTAGAACACATACTGTTTTCTTAGTGTCTCCTTTTTCTTTGGTAACTAGTAGAGACTCTCTTTGCATATTCATTACTTTGGTTTTAGATTCTTCCAATAAAGGAGTGGGGTAGCCTCTTAGTTTGTATTTTTGGATCTGCTTGTCGATGGTGGAGAGTAAGTCTTGTGGATCAGATGTGATTCTTTTTTGCCGGATGAATTGGGATATTGGAAGATGTTTCTTTAATGAAAAATGATGGAAACTTTCATAATGTAAACCACTGTTTCTGTCTGTTTCTTTAGTATGTACACTTGTTCTCAACTTATTCTGTTCAAGATGGATTTTTACATCTAGGAATGCCAATTCTTTCTGATCCATTTGGTGAGTGAATTTGATCCGGTCATGTACACAGTTCAGTCTCTGGATGTTCTTAATCAATGTTTCTTTTTCACCCTTCCATATTAGGAAGATATCATCGATGTATCTTTTAAAGACCATAAGTCCCGATGACCAGTTTATGTCTTGAATTATGTGATCGTGCTCAAATTTGGCCATAAAGGTGTTTGCGTAGGACGGTGCCCCCGCAAAGCCCATAGATGTTCCACTGCATTGTTCATAAAACTCACCTTCCCAATTAAAATAACTATGTAGTAGGGCAAACTGAAGTAGTTCAAGCATTAGGGTTTTTTCTCCTCCACATATTTCATTATTGAGTAAGCACCATTCCATAGCTTCGATGCCCTCCCTGTGGGGGATTGAGGTGTATAAAGCTGTCACGTCTATGGAACATAACCATATTTCTTCGTCAATTGGAATGTTTATTGTGGATAGTATGTTCAAAAATGCAGTAGTATCCTTTATGTGTGTACTCCATTTCTGGACTAGAGGCTGTAGGAACCAGTCTAGGTATTGACCCAGTGGTTCTGATAGTGATCCACAAGCTGAAACTATAGGCCTAAAAGGAGGTTTTATTGGGTCCTTATGCACCTTCGGGAGCATGTAAAATTGAGGTCTTCTGGGATGTTTGATCTGTAAAAAATGATATGTTTTTGTCGTGATCCATTTCATCTCTAGAGCTTTGTCTAGAATAGTTTTAAGTGTTTTACCAAAGATTTCAGTCGGGTCTTGATCCAGTTTATGGTAGATGTTTTCATCTTGTAAATGAGTTTGTACACTTTCTTTGTAGTAGGTAGTGTTCATTACTACTATTGCTCCCCCTTTATCCGCTTTCATTATGGTGATGTCGTTAGCATCTCTTAAGGTTTGTAGGACTTGCCAATCTTTTCTGGAAAAGTTAGTGGTAGTGCCTCCTGAATATTTTATCTTTTGGATTTCAGTTGTTACAATCCGTTCGTATGCATCAATAGTTTTGTGTGAGGTGGGAGCACAAAATGTGCTTTTAGGTTTGAATTCTTTTAATTCCATCTCTGGTCTTTCACTTGGCGGTAGGTTATTGAAGAAGTTTTTGAGTCTTAAATTCCGTAGGAATTTGTAGATTGATATTTCTGTCTCCTGGGCATTCGATTTATATCTTGGGACAAACGTAAGACCTTTGTTTAGTACTTTTGTTTGCTCTTTCGTAAGTTCTTTGTTAGAAATGTTGATTACTAAGTTGGTTTCGTCTTCTTTGATCTCAATTCTCTTTCTGCTACTGTTTCCTTGACTTGTATCTTTTCTTTTTCCTTTTCCCCTCCTTGTTTTTGAAGCTCTGTTGTACTCGTTGAGGGTGCGTTGTTTGCTGCCGGGCTGATCTCTAAAAAAGCAACCTTCTCTTGTTGATCCTTTCGTCTATCTTTCAATATTGGTCTCCTGTTTTGTGCTGTGTCTGAATCCGATACCATACTTTCTTGTGAAGAACTTACATTGGTTTGTGGTTGTTGCCACTTTCTCTGGTTATAAACTTCAGCCCAACTGTACACTTCTTCCAATTTATAATCTATTGTGTCTCTTCGATATTTTTTAATTTTCCTCTCTTCAATCTCTTTTGCATATCTTTCAAGTTTTTTGTTAACTTCCTCCAGTGTGGCATCAAGGTCTTCAAATTGATTTAATTCAGTTTTTACTTTAGCCAGTTCTTCTTCAAGCATCCTAAGTTCTTTTGCCAGCTCCTCCACTATCAGCAAAATCAGGTCCAAACTACATTTGTTCAAAATTTGGTACCATTTTGTTAGAAAAGCCTTGTTATTCCTGCATAGCATAGGTTTAAGCGCTATTCTTAAACCCCTGGGTATTCGTTGGTTCCTATGATAGGCATGGATGGAATGGCATTGTGCTGATTTTGCAGTGTTTTTCGATTTTTGGGGGTGTTCATGGGGAGGGACAGGCCATGTGGCTGGTGGCCATTTTGAGTGCAGCTACAGGCACTGGCCATGTGCTGGCAGGCAAGTGGCCATTTTGAATGCAGGCTTTGTTGTTAGGCCTGCAACCATTTTTCCTACTTTTCAACCTTTATTTATGCCCAGGGGTAGTGAGTCTTGCATGGGCCTAGTCTTTCTGTGTGTTGTCTTGAATTTAAACATTATGGAGGGCATGGATGGATTGGGATTGTGCTGATTTTGCAGTGTTTTTCGATTTTTTTGTGCTGTATAACTGAACTGATGTTCCTCTGTCTTCCATTTTTTTTAGGTGCACAAGACTCAAGAGAACCACCAGTGCCAGGAAGAAGTCCTGCAGCGGTGTGTGTGTGCAGCATAACGTCACGCGACGTCACGTCTGGCCTCAGACAACTCTACAATTCGTGCAACTGCGGCCTGCTGTCTGACCTGCTCTGAAGAAGATGGCCCCAAAGAAAGGTCTCCGTAGCTCCTCTAGCAAGAAAGTTGCTAGTAAGGAGCAGAAGAAGCAAGTTACCAAGGAGGCTGGTGTACCACCCGCCACGTTTTTTGGGAGAAAAAAAAAAAGTACGCCTGCAGCAGCAGGATCTGCTGGGTACCAAGCTGGGAGCAGCACCCCTGCTCCATTGGGTTCAGTGCCTCCACCACCACGCCAACTTAAGTCAAAGCCCTTGAGTGCTTCAGAGGCAGTCAGTGTACTTCTCCAATCACGATCGACCAGTGATGTTGGCTCATCGCAAGAAAGTAGCAGCAATGTCCCTGAATCAACACAGGTTGTTGTAACTCATCTGACAAGTGTTGAACAACCACAGCCGTAACAACAACACCATGTGCAAGTACACGCCCAAGTACATGTGGAAGGAGAGGCAGCAAAAGGAGATGCGCAAGCAAAGGTGCATGGAGGTTCACAAGTGCCCACAATAGTTGTTCCTCCCGAAGTAGGGGCACATCAGGAAATCGACAATGAAGCCGAGGTATCATTGGAAGCCACTCCTCCTGATGATCATTCATTGTCTTCCACATCCCTAGCAAGGAAAAGATCAAGGGGGGTGTCTACATCTTCTTCAAGCCCACCTCGTTCTGATGCAAGTGATCTGTCTTGGGAACCACAACTGCGGTCTGACAGTGAGGCACACCATGATCTGACACAGGTACCTAAGCGTAAAAGGAAGGTCGTCCAAAAACTCATACCTATGGAGTGTGATGAGGCTCAACAAGAAGTGACAGATACTGCTGGTGATGAAGCCTCTCACGATGACGACGAGCCAGTCATCACAAAGGTCACTGCAGCCCCACCGGGCATGCAGCAAAGAGACATTTTGACCCTATCCCGAGAAGCTGCTGAGCGTGATGATGATGTCGGCGAGGAGGCAATGGAAATGGAATCATTAGATTTGGAGTTAAGTAGTACACCAAAACCTACCGCTTCCATATTTCTTCCTCGCAAGAAGGTACCCACCTCGTCCTCGACCTCAATTCGTGGTGGTGAAAGTGCAAAACGTACTGAAGTTCGGCAATCCACATCCTCCACTTCATCTGGCATTAGCAGCAGGACCACCACCACCAGTATCGCCGCCTCCTCCGGCCCCCAAAGACATTTCAAGTCTGCAGTTTGGGACTTCTTTAGTGTTTGCCCAAAAAATGAAACCGTAGCCATTTGTAGCATGTGTAAGCTTCGAGTTAGTCGTGGTAAGTTGGGTTCCAACTATGGTACCGGAGGCCAGAGAGGTCATCTTGAAAGAAAGCACACTGTCAAATGGTTTGCGCACCTACAGGCGATCGAGGAAGCCGGAATTGCACGTAATGCTGTTTCATCTGATAATGACGAGGAGGAAGAAGACGATTCAAACACTTCACTTACACCCAGTACCCCTGTCAGCAGCACACCCCATGTGAGCCACACTAAGAGTGTGGGAGAGAGTGAGACATCAATGCGGAAAAGTTCATCAGCGAGCGTAACTGGGTCGAAGATATCATCATCATCCCGTAAATCCTTGGTCCAGGGCAACATTAAAAAGATGTTGTTTACAGAAGCGCAATATGAACGCAACCACCCAATGACGCGTCTGTATAACACTAAGCTGGCTAAAATGCTAGCTCTGGACCTTCTCCCTTTTTCTTTTGTAGAAGGGGTTGGTTTTCTAGAATTAGTGGCAGCGCTCTGCCCTAAATGGAAAGTTCCTAGCCGGTTCTATTTTGCCCGAGTTGCGGTTCCAGCACTACATGAAGATGTTCTGAAGGTGATTGGGGCAGCTTTGCAGAAGAGTGCTGTTCACACTATACATCTGACAACAGACATGTGGACCAGTGGCGCAGGCGCTGATTACATGTGCATCACTGCACACTGGGTCTCTTTTTCAGGGGCTAAAGCAAAGCTAAACACAGGTGTTGACACGAACATTGTTTTTAAAGCTGCTCGGAAACATGCAACACTAGCCATGTTTGGTTTGGAGAAACGTCACACAGCAGAAAACATTTTGGATGTCTTTAACACAAAGGTCCTTAACTGGCTGTCCCCACTAAAACGCCGGGTTGGTTATGTTTCCACGACAATGGCGCCAATATAGTTAAGGCCATGAGGGACGGTTACTATTTCAGAGTGCCGTGTTTGGCGCACTGTATAAACCTGGTTGTCCAAAAATTCTTGGCTAATAAAGCCAGTGCAGCGTACAGCGTATTGGACAACTGCCGAAAAATGTGCAAGCATTTCAGCCATTCTTTTAAGGCCCGGAAGCAGCTGAGGAGCCTGCTATATCAACGTAAAATGCCAGTGAAAGCACTCATCCAGGAGGTGGTAACACGTTGGAACTCAACCTTCTACATGCTTGAGCGTCTGTATGAGCAGTATACGGAACTCGATCAATATTTCCTTACAGAGGGTACAGAGGAGCTGAGGATGGGTGGGCCGCAATGGAACATAGTTCAAAGCCTGACACGCATGCTTCGTCCTTTTGAGTTCTTCACGCGTGCAGTCAGCAAGGAGGACTCTAATTTGGGAAAAGCTATCCCATTGTTGTACATGCTGGAGGACCAACTGAAGGAGGTGTGTTCTGTGTTTGAAAAAGATGACAAAAACCAAGACTCTTTGCTTCTGGCTGAGCAATTATTAGAGCTCCTACAAGGTGATGAACGTCTTAAAAAGATCCACTCAGAACAGCATTACATTTGTGCTACTATTCTGGATCCACGCTACAAAAAGGCGCTGGCAGGCCAAGCATTCTTTCCTTTTGATGATGAACATGTTCCAAAGTACAAACGTTGGCTAGCCTTGTCAGCCAAGAGGTTTGAAACAGAACGGCTGGAAATTGAAGGAAATGGCAGTACATCAGCAGGCCATCCCCAGTCAAAACAATCCACTTCTGCACCTGTGGCTGTGGCACAAGTGACCTCTCAGCCGTTAAAGACACCGGCAACCGGATCATCTGCACAAGACACAACAGAAACATTGGAGGCTGAAGAGGATTGGCTAGCTCTGCGTGGGTTTGGTTCTCAAAAGGTCAGAGGCACAGCAAGAGCTAAGCAAAGTGGAGGAACCTTGGATGAGGACCTTGAGTCGATGGTGAAGGACTATCTGAATGACTCAACAGAGGTCTATGTTAATTCTGACCCATTGGCGTATTGGCATGGGAAAAAAGAATTGTGGCCACAGCTCACCAACCTGGCTTTAAACTACTTGTCTTGCCCACTCGCAAGCGTGTCTTCTGAACGGGTTTTCAGTGCTGCTGGTGGCATTGTAACTCCCAAACGGAGCCACCTCTCGCCCAAAAATGTGGAGAGGTTAACAATGATCAAGATGAATCAGCACCTCATACCACCAGATTTCAGAGTACGAGAGAGCGTGCCGGATGAAGAGGAGGTGGCCTGCAACATAGATGAGGGAATTTCTACTCTGTCAGGTGACACTGAGCTCACCCTGCCTGAATTCGCAGAGTATGATGACGAAGCCTTATTCTCATTCCTGGACCGTGATACCGAGCCCTGAAAATGAGACAACGAATCAATAACTTTCTTTTTCGTCCCTATTCACTTTTATTCCTGTGTGTCTGTCTTTCTTTGTTGTGCACAGTTAATATATTTCAAACTTTAATCAGATAATCACAAAATCAAGCCCATCAGCAGAACTGTCTTCGCTGGTTTGCTAATTGATTTGAAGTTGCCGCAGTCTGCATTCCTCAGGTTCACAAGTTCAGAAGAACATGCTCCTCTATCCTCCTCCTCCAGACTCCTATTTCCATCAAACCAGAGGGCTGGTTTACGCCCAATGAAGAAAGACTCAGCACTTGTGGGGGTGTTGTTGTACCTCTTTGCAGGTGAGTTGACGGCTCTGGGACCATTGTTGGGAAGCTCTAATACCGGATAAAAGTGTTTTGGACCAAATCCCAGGCGGAAATTTTTTTGTGTTTTTGATGACTTGCTTGCCTTTGAGGTGCTCTTAGGGGGGGTTCCGTCTGTTTGTGGGTGAGTTTCGTGGTCTGGGAGCACTGCTGGGACACTCTAATCTTGATTGCATTTGCTTTTCAGGAAATCCGTCGTGGCAACCCCGACTTATGGCCTAGCTACGCAGTGCGTTTGGACCGAAGGCCGAGAAATATTGCAAGTATGAGATTTTGCTTTTGGCCTGTTTGGGGGTGTTATGCTTCTTGGCGGGTGGGTTGGCGTGTCTTGGGGCATTCCTGGGAAGGTCTAATACCGGGTAGAAGTGGTTGGGACAAAATCCAGGCCGATTTTTTTTTGGCTATTTCTGACATTTTGCTCAATGTAGCGTTTTCGGGGGCCTGTTTGGGGGGCTTCCTGGTGTTTGTGGGTGAGTTTCGTGGTCTGGGAGCACTGCTGGGACACTCTAATCTTGATTGCATTTGCTTTTCAGGAAATCCGTGGTGGCAACCCCGACTTATGGCCTAGCTACGCAGCGCGTTTGGACCGAAGGCCGAGAAATATTGCAAGTATGAGATTTTGCTTTTGGCCTGTTTGGGGGTGTTATGCTTCTTGGCGGGTGGGTTGGCGGGTCTTGGGGCATTCCTGGGAAGGTCTAATACCGGGTAGAAGTGGTTGGGACAAAATCCAGGCCGATTTTTTTTTGGCTATTTCTGACATTTTGCTCAATGTAGCGTTTTCGGGGGCCTGTTTGGGGGGCTTCCTGGTGTTTGTGGGTGGGTTTCGGGGTCTGGGCGCACTGCTGGCTATATATACTTTACTTTGCAAGAGGTTTGAAGCAAATCCATGGTGGCAGAGGGGAGTTAGGGCCTAGCTGCAGAGCGCGCGCGGAGTGATTTGGGAAATTTGTGAAAAATTGACTGTCCCCATTTTTGTACTTTTGCTCTTTGGCTGTTTGGGGGTCTTCTCCTCGTTTTCTCCTGGGTTGACGGCTCTGGGGCCATTGCTGGGAAGCTCTAATACCGGATAAATGTGTTTTGGACCAAATCCCAGGCGGAAATTTTTTTGTGTTTTTGATGACTTGCTTGCCTTTGAGGTGCTCTTAGGGGGGGTTCCGTCTGTTTGTGGGTGAGTTTCGTGGTCTGGGAGCACTGCTGGGACACTCTAATCTTGATTGCATTTGCTTTTCAGGAAATCCATTGTGGCAACCCCGACTTATGGCCTAGCTACGCAGTGCGTTTGGACCGAAGGCCGAGAAATATTGCAAGTATGAGATTTTGCTTTTGGCCTGTTTGGGGGTGTTATGCTTCTTGGCGGGTGGGTTGGCGTGTCTTGGGGCATTCCTGGGAAGGTCTAATACCGGGTAGAAGTGGTTGGGACAAAATCCAGGCCGATTTTTTTTTGGCTATTTCTGACATTTTGCTCAATGTAGCGTTTTCGGGGGCCTGTTTGGGGGGCTTCCTGGTGTTTGTGGGTGAGTTTCGTGGTCTGGGAGCACTGCTGGGACACTCTAATCTTGATTGCATTTGCTTTTCAGGAAATCCGTCGTGGCAACCCCGACTTATGGCCTAGCTACGCAGTGCGTTTGGACCGAAGGCCGAGAAATATTGCAAGTATGAGATTTTGCTTTTGGCCTGTTTGGGGGTGTTATGCTTCTTGGCGGGTGGGTTGGCGTGTCTTGGGGCATTCCTGGGAAGGTCTAATACCGGGTAGAAGTGGTTGGGACAAAATCCAGGCCGATTTTTTTTTGGCTATTTCTGACATTTTGCTCAATGTAGCGTTTTCGGGGGCCTGTTTGGGGGGCTTCCTGGTGTTTGTGGGTGAGTCTCGTGGTCTGGGAGCACTGCTGGGACACTCTAATCTTGATTGCATTTGCTTTTCAGGAAATCCGTCGTGGCAACCCCGACTTATGGCCTAGCTACGCAGTGCGTTTGGACCGAAGGCCGAGAAATATTGCAAGTATGAGATTTTGCTTTTGGCCTGTTTGGGGGTGTTATGCTTCTTGGTGGGTGGGTTGGCGTGTCTTGGGGCATTCCTGGGAAGGTCTAATACCGGGTAGAAGTGGTTGGGACAAAATCCAGGCCGATTTTTTTTTGGCTATTTCTGACATTTTGCTCAATGTAGCGTTTTCGGGGGCCTGTTTGGGGGGCTTCCTGGTGTTTGTGGGTGAGTTTCGTGGTCTGGGAGCACTGCTGGGACACTCTAATCTTGATTGCATTTGCTTTTCAGGAAATCCGTGGTGGCAACCCCGACTTATGGCCTAGCTACGCAGCGCGTTTGGACCGAAGGCCGAGAAATATTGCAAGTATGAGATTTTGCTTTTGGCCTGTTTGGGGGTGTTATGCTTCTTGGCGGGTGGGTTGGCGGGTCTTGGGGCATTCCTGGGAAGGTCTAATACCGGGTAGAAGTGGTTGGGACAAAATCCAGGCCGATTTTTTTTTGGGCTATTTCTGACATTTTGCTCAATGTAGCGTTTTCGGGGGCCTGTTTGGGGGGCTTCCTGGTGTTTGTGGGTGGGTTTCGGGGTCTGGGCGCACTGCTGGCTATATATACTTTACTTTGCAAGAGGTTTGAAGCAAATCCATGGTGGCAGAGGGGAGTTAGGGCCTAGCTGCAGAGCGCGCGCGGAGTGATTTGGGAAATTTGGGAAAAACTGACTAAGTCCCCATTTTTGTACTTTTGCTCTTTGGCTGTTTGGGGGTCTTCTACTCGTTTTCTCCTGGGTTGACGGCTCTGGGGCCATTGCTGGGAAGCTCTAATACCGGATAAAAGTGTTTTGGACCAAATCCCAGGCGGAATTTTTTTTGTGTTTTTGATGACTTGCTTGCCTTTGAGGTGCTCTTAGGGGGGGTTCCGTCTGTTT
This sequence comes from Lissotriton vulgaris, assembly GCF_964263255.1. Classification (NCBI taxonomy): domain Eukaryota; kingdom Metazoa; phylum Chordata; class Amphibia; order Caudata; family Salamandridae; genus Lissotriton; species Lissotriton vulgaris. The sequence goes on from NC_141693.1 coordinate 1,870,749,995, forward strand.
GTGGGTGAGTTTCGTGGTCTGGGAGCACTGCTGGGACACTCTAATCTTGATTGCATTTGCTTTTCAGGAAATCCGTCGTGGCAACCCCGACTTATGGCCTAGCTACGCAGTGCGTTTGGACCGAAGGCCGAGAAATATTGCAAGTATGAGATTTTGCTTTTGGCCTGTTTGGGGGTGTTATGCTTCTTGGCGGGTGGGTTGGCGTGTCTTGGGGCATTCCTGGGAAGGTCTAATACCGGGTAGAAGTGGTTGGGACAAAATCCAGGCCGATTTTTTTTTGGCTATTTCTGACATTTTGCTCAATGTAGCGTTTTCGGGGGCCTGTTTGGGGGGCTTCCTGGTGTTTGTGGGTGAGTTTCGTGGTCTGGGAGCACTGCTGGGACACTCTAATCTTGATTGCATTTGCTTTTCAGGAAATCCGTCGTGGCAACCCCGACTTATGGCCTAGCTACGCAGTGCGTTTGGACCGAAGGCCGAGAAATATTGCAAGTATGAGATTTTGCTTTTGGCCTGTTTGGGGGTGTTATGCTTCTTGGCGGGTGGGTTGGCGTGTCTTGGGGCACTCCTGGGAAGGTCTAATACCGGGTAGAAGTGGTTGGGACAAAATCCAGGCCGATTTTTTTTGGGCTATTTCTGACATTTTGCTCAATGTAGCGTTTTCGGGGGCCTGTTTGGGGGGCTTCCTGGTGTTTGTGCGTGAGTTTCGTGGTCTGGGAGCACTGCTGGGACACTCTAATCTTGATTGCATTTGCTTTTCAGGAAATCCGTGGTGGCAACCCCGACTTATGGCCTAGCTACGCAGCGCGTTTGGACCGAAGGCCGAGAAATATTGCAAGTATGAGATTATGCTTTTGGCCAGTTCGGGGGTGTTATGCTTCTTGGCGGGTGGGTTGGCGTGTCTTGGGGCATTCCTGGGAAGGTCTAATACCGGGTAGAAGTGGTTGGGACAAAATCCTCGCGGAAAAGCCTTTTGGCACTTTTTGTAACTTAGGGTTCGTTAGGGTTAGCCCTAGCAGCAGGACTGCATGTGTTTCGGGGTGTTCTAGATTTTTGCAACTGAGTTCTGGGGTCTTAGAGCACTCGTGAGAATGTGTAATTTTGGTTGCAAGTCATTTGAAGAAAATCCATGGTGGGAAAGGGGGGATTTGGCATAGTTAAAGAAAGCCTTTGCCACTATTCTTAACTTAGGGTTCGTTAGGGTTAGCAGTATTTCTATTGCATGTGTTTGAGTGGGGGGGATTTCGAGTCTTGGAGCGATGCTGGCTATGGCTACTTTTGCTTGGTTGCTTGCAAGTGGTTTGAATGCAATCCACGGTGGGTAAGGGGTAATTAGGAAGGGGGTACTTCGGCCTACTTTTACTTTCAAAGTAAGTTTTGTCACCAGTTTTCTGCTAGGCCTCGTTTTTTGAGATTTGATTGGGGGTCTTCTACATTTTTGCGACTGGCTTTAGTAAGGGTCTGGGTGGGAGCACTGCTAGGAAGATCTAATTTTGTTCTAAAACACAGTTTACAGTACACCTAGCTTGAGGGGCAAGATCCGCTACATTAATTTGCCCATACTTATTTATCCTTCAAAAGGTGACTCAGAGTACGCACTTTCAAAAATATTGTACTGTCTACTAGGAAAATCAAATTGTGACTTTTTGCACTCCACAGCCTACATACCTTATATTTATTTATCAGTGGTGTTGTAATATTATATCACTTCCTGTTTTTCGTTGAATAATTACAGGCCGGGTTTCAGTCTCTGCAATGGGGAAAAAAGGATGGAGTCAGGCTTCACATTAGCGAGCCACAATTCAGCATCAGGCAGGCAGTGGACAGGGTGTCTTCTGGTGACCAACATCGATCGACGAAGCGTCGGCTGCAATGGAGGAGTGCCGCTAATAAGAGGATTTTTTTTCTGCAGGCAACTTACTTACCACTTCCAACAGGACAACTACAACAACATAGATACAGTATGCCTTGCCTTTTTCTCTGACTGTGACTGCATTTCTTGGATCTCTCTCTGCTTCTAAATTGATCCCTTAACACATCACTTAGTCCACTCCACTATCACATCTGCACCACACATAGTCATTTGTAAGTGCTCCTACGTAATTCGCAAGTCGCAGCACGCCCCAGCCCGTAGAGGACTGGGATGGCCCCAATGATGAAGCATGTCACCAAGGGGCAACCCTGGTGAGTGAGGGGACACCTAGAAAAAAAGCAATTTCTCCTTTTCTATCTACTATACCTTCCAGACCAACCCCACTGAGTGTTGTTGTGAATGGATTTATAATGACCAGCAAGGCTCTCGGGTATCTGGCTAAGTACAGAGACCTTATGTTGAATATCGTTATCAATAATTCCACACAGGCCCTGTACTGTCGCATTCTTTCTTCCACAGTTGTCGAATGTACTACTTACTTTTCACTGACATGCATGCAGTAGTGCATGCACTTTCAAAGATTGATGGATAGGTTTGTACCCAAAGAATTGTTTATGTTCCATTGTTTGTCTATGCTGTGCTTTTTTTTACAGGGTGTCTTCTGGTGACCAACATCGATGGACGAAGCGTCTGCTGCAATGGAGGAGTGCCGCTAATAGGAGGATTTTTTTTCTGCAGGCAACTTACTTACCACTTCCAACAGGACCACTACAACCACATAGATACAGTATCCCTTGCCTTTTTCTCTGACTGTGACTGCATTTCTTGGATCTCTCTCTGCTTCTAAATTGATCCCTTAACACATCACTTAGTCCACTCCACTATCACATCTGCACCACACATAGTCATTTGTAAGTGCTCCTACGTAATTCGCAAGTCGCAGCACGCCCCAGGCCGTAGAGGACTGGGATGGCCCCAATGATGAAGCATGTCACCAAGGGGCAACCCTGGTGAGTGAGGGGACACCTAGAAAAAAAGCAATTTCTCCTTTTCTATCTACTATACCTTCCAGACCAACCCCATTGAGTGTTGTTGTGAATGGATTTATAGTGACCAGCAAGGCTCTCGGGTATCTGGCTACAGAGACCTTATGTTGAATATCGTTATCAATAATTCCACACAGGCCCTGTACTGTCGCATTCTTTCTTCCACAGTTGTCGAATGTACTACTTACTTTTCACTGACATGTATGCAGTAGTGCATGCACTTTCAAAGATTGATGGATAGGTTTGTACCCAAAGATTTGTTTATGTTCACAATTGTTTGTCTATGCTGTGCTATTTTTTCTTGTCTCCCAAAACCTTTCCCAAAAACCCCCGTACCCATCCATTTTTCAAACCCTAACCCTCTTCCCCCGGGCTGTGTGGTTTTGATTGATGTGTGACTAAATGACAGCAATAAATCCACACACTTGCTGGGGAGGATAAGGTGATAGCAACAGGCTGGTGAAGAAATCCGAGGATATATTCTTACTCTGCTTGACAAAGAACCATTGCTAATGTGAAAGAACTTCAACCGAATTAGTAGTTATACTTTACCATTTGTTAGGCTACAATGTGGCACTGTTCTACTGTACTTCTGTCACCTGCTATATTCTCAGTTGTACCGTTGAATTGCTCAGGAGGACAAACCAGATTTCATTTTCTTTTTTTTCATAGGCATGCAACTGCCACTGTGTCACACCACTAGTACCACCGCTATGAGGAAATTTTATCCGACCAAGATTGCCAACCATATTCGCTGTTTCCCGTGGAGCCAGCCCTGGGTCTAGCCCTACTTTCAAACACAAATTACAGGTAAGATAAGCGTTTGGTGGTTTGGGGGTATAATGGAGTATTAGTACGAGAGACGAGAGACTGAAGGTAGTACTACTAAAGTCCTAGGACTCTTGGATTCACTTCACTTAGTCTGTGAGAGGCACTTAGTGTTGAAAACATTTGGGCATTTACACTTAAAGGAAGAAAATGGAACTAAACTTTCAGGAAAACAAAGTCAACGTTAAACCCCCACCCACCAGGCAAGCAGTAAGAAACGGGTATGCTCAGATAAAGTTTGAAAAAGTATATTTATATCCCTAACAAAATATTCTCCCGCAAGACCCTCCCTAACCCCAACGATTGTCCTTCAAAAGTCCCCAAAAACCCAACTCCCAATTCCCACCCCCCAAAAGTCTCTAAAAAAGGGGCAAGGGACACTATGGGTGGATGCTGTCAACTTTTTGGGCCAGGGCATCATGCTCCTGGCGGAGCAAGGCGTGCTCTACGCGGAGCCCCTCCAACTGGTTGGAAAAGTGGTGGAGCTCCTGCTGGAGGCGGGACACCATCAGGGTACTGCGGCGCAGGCGTGCCTTCAATGCCTTGTAGGTGCAACGGCTGTGAGAGGAAGCTGTAGCTGTTGTCCCTGCTACTCGGCGGTGGCGTTTGGCTTTGGCAGCCCGGCTCAGTCTGGGTGGACCACTGTGCTGGGTGGCACTGGCAGCCCGTGGGGGAACGGAGGCCGATGCAGACGACGTAGTTGTTGTGGTCAACTGCACACTTTCTTCGTCCTCCAGGGCCACCAGCCGCCGATATTCGGCCACAGTGGCATCGATCCTCCGTTGCCGGGCCGCTCTAGCCAGCTCCTTCCTCCTTGTTCGTTTGGAAGGAGAACCTATATGAAGAAAGAAAGACATACAGCCTTATTCATGAAGGCTAAAGCGGCTCGCAAAGGGCCGGATTCTGAGAATCCGGCCCTTTGCGAGTGCGATTTTTGCATTTGGGATTCAGCATCCCAAATGCAAAAATCGGTAATTGCTAAATCGCTAAATTGCGAGGAATTACATTTAAGGAATCTCTATTTGAGATTCCTTAAATGCAATTCATGAAGCATTTGAAAATTGCGAAAATGCAATTTTGGGCCGCTATTTACCGAGAGGTCAGACCTCTCGGTAAATAGCAAAAACTTAGAAAAATGCTTTTAAAAGCATTTTTCTAAGTTGCATGTTGCACACACACATGTCCTTTGGACATGTGTGTGCGCGACACCTGTTTCAATTCGCATTTAAGGGGTGCTACAGGGTGTCCTTTGGACACCCCTGGCACCCTTTAAATCGCTATCTTATTTGCGAGTAGCAAATTGCTAATCGCAAATAAGGAATACTCCCCATGCATTCCTATGGGCCTTTTGGCCCATAGGAATGCATGGGGAGTTATTCCTTATTTGCGATTAGCAATTAGCTAATCGCAAATAAGGAATCAGTGGGAATCGCAATTAATATTGCGATTCCTACATGATTACCGTTTTGCGAGTCTCAAATAGCGATTCCTTATGATTCGCTATTTGAGCCTCGCAAAACGGCCCGATCATGAATCAGGCTGATAGTCTGTAACCAATGCTCCTTAAGATTAACTCAATCATTCAGCAGAAATTTGTGTTGCACTACAACTAGCAACTTGCAAACGCATTACATAACTATTGAGGCCAGTATCTATCTAACCTCACACTTCATCATCCTTGCTCTAACATTAGTGGGAGTTTAAGGAACAAATTCTACGAGCACTATGGACTTCCATTGGAGTCGACTATGAAAGTACACCAGTCTTATTCTTCTTCTTGTCTCTTGTTTTGGAAAATTGGTACGTTATCTTCTGCAAGCCGGCATAATGCCAGCGCAGTAAACTTGCACCGAGAAAAAGAGACGCACGCCATGAGGAGTGACCTAGACTTGCGTTGCGTTACTGTACCCGTCCAGTACATGCAGGTGGTGAAGCTCTTACTTTTCTATTACGGGTGGCACTGAGAATACTCTGTTACAACTCAAGGGCTACTGCTTAATTAATTTAACTTTCACCCTACAGTGGAAATGAGTACTAGAAATGGAAAATTGAAGAAGATAAATAATCTGATTATCTATCACTTCACATGGGATGTTTTTGCTTATATATGGGATGACTTTAGGTGCTTTGCTTTTTATTGAGTGACCAGTGATACATCCACACATGAATGACTGAGTACTACTAAACTTATTAAGAGAGGTAGGGAGTGGCCACCGTAATAACTGGATCTATGCAGTGCTTGCAATACAAACTACTGCTACTATTGATGGTAGTATTTGGACAAAATTAAAAGTTCTTTTCCTTGCCTTTCCTACACTGGAACGGACGTGCGGGTGCAGTGTTACATGCTCTTCAAAGTTACACTTAGTTCATCCACTGACCGTCTACTCTCTCTAGATCATGGGTACTCACAAACTTTCTCTCAGGGGCTACATTTACAGTGTAGTTTGGGGCCGAGGGCCGCACTGGTGGGGGCGGAGTCAGAGGGGGCGGGGCTAAAGCAAAACGATAACTTGTGACCATGAGGTTGCACACAGGTCCCTGCAGCAGATGCCCTCACCCACTGAGCCACCAGACCCAGCATTTACATACATCTCTCTCCCTCCTGCTCTCCCTCCTGCCCTCCCTCTCCATCTCTCTCTCCCTCCTGCCCTCTCTCTACCTCCCCCTCTGTCATCTCACTGTGTGTGTGTCTATCTGTGTCAGCCTTCAGCCCGGGTTGAGACCGCTTCCTCAACGCGCACACACAGACAACAACACCAAAGTACTTAACAGGTCTTTAAAAGACCATTAATATATTATTGAGGCTTTGTTTGTTGTAGCGCCCCTGCTTCTCCACCTTGACAATCACTGCTTGCCCGGCCCCACAGAGCAGAGGCTTTGTTCTATTTCACCTCTTTGTGGCCTTGCATCTCCACTCTGCTCTGTGGGGGCCGGGGGAGCAGTGATTGTCAGAGTGGAGATGCAGGGGCGCTAACAGGTGAAATACAAAAAAGCCTCTGCTCTGTGGGGGCCGGGGGAGCAGTGATTGTCTGCAAGGTCTGCGCACCGCCAAGGAAGGCTTGCCGGGCCACCACCGGCCCGCGGGCCGTACTATGAGTACCCCTGCTCTAGATACACATATGCTATCTAAGAGTCAGATAGTAGCATGATCCAGGTATATGGACACATACAGTTTCTGTGTCACCCACCCAGGCTGTTGTCCTTCCACCCATCATTGCTTCATCATTCACCCAGCCATGCATCTCATATTCTTGCCTTCCCAGCTAGTCTTCAATCTCAATAAGTAAGGAATATATAAGAGCTTACCTCTGGCCGCCACCACCACCGTCTCAACTCTCACAGCCGCCGCCTCCTCCCCTGAAGAATCGCCCTCCGCCTCCGTGTCGAGCACCACCACCTCCACACTGGCCCCGCCACCAGATGTTCCACCTACAAAGTACATTTAAGAATGTTAGAATAAAGCACTCACTAGTCTTTGGTCTAGGAATGAAGACATGTGAAAACAATGTAATTTGTGACTGTCTACGTTAAAGTTAAAAAAAATGTCCCTTTTTCCAGGGAAGGTTGTCTTGCTGCACTTTTTGGCACAACTGATGAAGGCTGTTTTTTTAACACGCACCATTTTTCTCCACACAGACAGAAGATGGACTTCTAACAACAAGATCAAGTTGAAACCAGGTGAGAGCTCGGCTCGACCACAAGAAATGTCTTCAATTAATCGTCAGCACTAACCACTTTTCCATTATCAGTTAAACGTTTAGTTTTATTATGACTTCATTTTAATAAATGTGTTTACTTTTAATAAAGCTTTTAAACTTAAATACAATCTGTGTATTTTGGTCCAGACTAGAGTGACTGAGCGAAAGGTTTTGCAATTTTTGCAAGCATGAGTCCAGATAGAACACTTCAAAAGACATTATGGACAATCCCAGAGGACTGCACTAAGTTGATAGAGCTATTGCTGACTAGAATCATGGGAGTTTCGCCAACCGTGCAATCTTAGTTAGCTACACAGACAGACTAATAAGAATAATCTAGTAATACCACAGGGAGTCATAGTAGAGGCAGGATAAGAATTTAGATACAGTCTACAAGAAGAGCAAAGACAATTTTGAAAAAAGTCAAATGAGGAACGCTAGGAAAAATAGGTACTAGTCTAAAATGAAAACTTACTGGGGCCAGCAGAGGAGCCCTCGCCTGCCCGATCCTGGCCCTGTTGAACAGCATCCGCCGCCTGCTGCTCCTGTGTCCTCCTCTCGCCCCTGGGGGGAGCTGACGTACAACATGAAAGAAAGAACAGAAAACATGGATGATTGTTGCTTGTCAATGTCAACCAAATCAAACATTTCAAAAGAACAATAACAAAATATTTCCGCGAAATTATATTGATTAGGGTTAGTTTTCATTTATTTGCGGACCTGTGACTTCGAAAGTCACGTAACTCACTAAACAAAGTACTGAAACGTTCACCTAGGTCTGGCAGGCAGCAGTCCGCAGGCAAGACGCAAAGTGACAGACAAACTCCATTGTGATTTCAGTCAGATCAGTGACAACACTAACAGTTGCCTGCTACATTACCAGTCATTTAAATAGTCAAACTATCAATCCACCGCCACTATTTTTCTTATTGTCAGGGGTACAAAGGAAGGGGCAGATTTAAGCCCCTTGCGGCTCTTTTGCGCCGTTCTTGCGTGACTTTTGTGACGCAGCAGCTAAACAAAAAAGGGCGCCATGGTGCGGCGTATAATATTATAACAACCTGACGCATTTGGGAGATGCATCCCGTTATAAAGCCCTGCGCCATCAGGGGGCGTTCCGGCGCAAGGGAGGGCATTCCTGCGCTGGAACACATCCTAATAGTGGCTGAGGGAAATCTACAAAATTTCAATCAGTCACCTTTAGGACAATGATGCGTCACACAAACCCTGCACCTGCTTGAAGCAGACGTACGGCTTGACCCAGCATTGGGGAGATAGGGTACCCCAGAGCATTGCTGGAGCTGCGCCATCGTTGCGACGCAACTCCAGCAGTAAAGCTTCGGTGACGTTTTGGGCCCATGGTGCGCCGCATTGCAAATACGGCGCACCATGTTTGGTGGTGGTAGCGGGCCGCACAATTAATGGCGCATCCCTGCTACTTTGCAGGGATGCGACGGTAATTGCAATTCTGCCCCTTAGGGGCATACTTACTTACGCGTTCTGGCGCATCTCCAGAGATGCGCCAGATCAAATGCGTCACGCAAAACTACCCTTGCGACACGGCAGATGCGCCTCATTTACAATGCGGCGCACCCTGGCGCAAGGGTAGGCACTTGCGTGACGCATCTCGTCACGTAAGAGCGGCGCATCGCTGGAGTCACGTCGCCAACGCAATGCAACTCCAGTAATGCTCAGGGCCACCCAATACTTAACATGCTGTGTCAGTCCTTTCGCCTGCTTCGAGCAGACATAAGGAATTGAATTGACGTAGCAGCGTCGCAGAAGTGCCTGCGTTAAATCTTGTAGATTTCACTCAGGCAATTTTGCGAGGCGCACAGCCGCCGGACCGCCCACCCTGCGTACTAGGAACGCACCCATTGTGGTGCAGGCCCATGGCTTTATAACGTGACGCATCTCCCTAGATCAGCGGTCTTCAATCTGTGGGGCGCGACCCCCAGGGGGGTCGTGGAGTCCTGGGAAGGGGGTCGCAGATTCTGCAGAGTGCAGTTCCTGGGATTGTGCTGATGGAGGGTGCTCACGCGGAGGCCCAATTCACACCGAGGTGTGAAAAACATCAACGCCTCATTAACAAGTAAAAGGTCGTTTAAAGACCTGTCAAGTACTTGGGTGTGACTGTGTGTGTGTCCTTGAAGCTGTTACAGCCAGGCTCACATACACGAGATGGGGGTAGCTGGGGGGGTGAGAGGGGGGGCTGGGGAAGTGGCTGTAGTGTAGCCCTTGGAGTTCAATGGATGTTGTGCACCTGGAGCTGTGGGTCCTGTGACACGTCCCCCGCCCCCAGCAGGGAGGCACAGAGATGCCCTCCCATGAGTGGGAAAGAAGAAGGAAGACGACGCAGAGAGATACTGATCCCCCCCCCCCCCCCCCCACGAGAGAGGCACAGAAAAGGTGGGTGGATGAATGATGGTGGATGGATGGATGAAAGGCTGAAGGATTGAAGGATGGATGGATGTGTGAAAAGGTGGGTGGATGAATGATGAGTGGATGGATGAATGAAAGGGTGGATGGATGAATGATGGATGTATGGATGGAAGGATGAAAGGGTGGATGGATGAAGGATAGATTGGTGAAGGATAGATGTATGGATGGAAGAATGAAAGGGTGGACGGAAGGATGGATGGATGAAAGGGTGGATGGATGAATGATGGATGGATGTGTACAAATATGGGTGGATGAATGAAGGGTGAATGGATGGATGAAAGGGTGGATGGATGAATGATGGATGTATGGATGGAAGGATGAAAGGGTGGATGGATGAAGGATAGATTGGTGAATGATAGATGTATGGATGGAAGAATGAAAGGGTGGACGGATGATGGATGGATGGATGGATATGTAAAAAGATGGGTGGATGAATGATGGGTGAATGGATGAATGAAAGGGTCAATGGATGAATGATGGATCTATGGATGGAAGGATGAAAGGGTGGATGGATGAAGGATGGATGTATGGATGGGAGGATGAAAGGGTGGATGGATGAAGGATGGATGTATGGATGGGAGGATGAAAGGGTGGATGGATGATGGATGGATGTGTGAAAAGGTGGGTGGATGAATGATGGGTGGATGGAAGGAAGGGTGGATGGGTAAAGGATGGAAGGATGAAAGGGTGGATGGATGAAGGATGGATGTATGGATGGGAGGATGAAAGGGTGGATGGATGAAGGATGGATGTATGGATGGGAGGATGAAAGGGTGGATGGATGAAGGATGGATGGATGTGTGAAAAGGTGGGTGGATGAATGATGGGTGGATGGAAGGAAGGGTGGATGGGTAAAGGATGGATGTATGGATGGAAGGATGAAAGGGTGGATGGATGAAGGATAGATTGGTGAATGATAGATGTATGGATGGAAGAATGAAAGGGTGGACGGATGATGGATGGATGAAAGGGTGGATGGATGAATGAATGATGGATGGATGGATATGTAAAAAGATGGGTGGATGAATGATGGGTGAATGGATGAATGAAAGGGTCGATGGATGAATGATGGATCTATGGATGGAAGGATGAAAGGGTGGATGGATGTATGGATGGGAGGATGAAAGGGTGGATGGATGAAGGATGGATGTATGGATGGGAGGATGAAAGGGTGGATGGATGATGGATGGATGTGTGAAAAGGTGGGTGGATGAATGATGGGTGGATGGAAGGAAGGGTGGATGGGTAAGGGATGGAAGGATGAAAGGGTGGATGGATGAAGGATGGATGTATGGATGGGAGGATGAAAAGGTGGATGGATGAAGGATGGATGTATGGATGGGAGGATGAAAGAGTGGATGGATGATGGATGGATGGATGTGTGAAAAGGTGGGTGGATGAATGATGGGTGGATGGATGGAAGGAAGGGTGGATGGGTAAAGGATGGATGTATGGATGGAAGGATGAAAGGGTGGATGGATGAAGGATGGATGTATGGATGGAAGGATGAAAGGGTGGATGGATGGATGTGTGAAAGTGTGGGTGGATGAATGATGGAGGGATGTGATGAGGTCTTACAGGCGTATTTATGGTTGTCAAAAGTTGATGATGAGGAGTACCAGTTTCTCAAAACTTTTCTCTGAAGGGGGGTCCTTACGCCTAAAAAGGTTTTACAAGGGGGTCTTGGCATCAAAAAGTTTGAAGACCTCTGCCCTAGATGCGTCATGTCGTAAATGACTCGCAGGGATGCGGCACGTTTACGCCGCTGTTGCGTCACGCAAGGCAACGTAAACGTGGCGCAAGGGGCTTGTAAATGTAATCTGCCCCCTAGTGTCTAGCATTACGCAGTTCTGTAAAGTACACTCATACATAATAGTTACTCAGGCCAATGAGACCACGAAATAGAAAACAAATAAGCATAGTAGCAACGCCACTGAGAAGGAGAGCAGTGCACCTGAAATGCACAGAAGATTTTGAAATATAATTTAACTACAATGTAATCGTCATCAGCGGCATTATTGGCTTGCTCCATGTAAAAAACAAATATTTGCAATACAACAACACAGAGCAGGAGAAAACATCATAGTAGTGAGTGATTAAATGGCTACTACTACTCACCAAGCCCGGGGATCTCCAAGCCGAGCTGGTCCAGCAGGTCGCGCTCGCGGTCCAGGAGGTCCGTCCAGCGATGGGTGACCTGGCTGTAGGTGCGCTGGACCCCGTAGAGGTGGGATATGGCCCAGCACACCTTCTCCCACCGCTTCCGGCGCTCCCGCATGTTGTAGCCGCCGGCCGCGATCCTGCCGCCTCCCGCGATGGTCCTGGGCAGGCGGCGCTGGACGAAGTAGACCAGCGCGCCCACTTCCTCCGGGCTGAATATCTCCCGTCGCGTCACCTGCTCCCCCCTCAATCTCCCGCATGCTGTCCTGGCACTGGGTCCAACACTACTCCCCGCCGCCGCTGCGGCCCTCAAGTGCCTGGGCAGCTTCACGGCGCCTGGCTTGACCATGGTCTGGGCAGGTAAGGTAGGAAGAAGTAGAAAATTAAGAAAGAATAGGATAGGGAAGAAGAAAAGAAAAGAGTTTAAAAAAGTAGTTTAAAAGTAAAGAAAAATAGCAGAAAAGACAAAAATATACAGCTAGGAAAAGAGAGGGATAGATAAGAAGCAAAATCGTAAAAAAAAAACTGAAAACAAGCAAAGGATGGCAAAGATACCAAGAGGATTAAACACCATGCCCAGACACAGGAAATGAATGAAAAACAAGATGGCCGGCGCCCGTTCACGAGCGCGAAAGTAAGTTCGCGCGAGATTTTCCTCGCGATCTCGTGCGAACCTCTAGATTTCCCGCGCGATCTCGTGCGAACCTCTACTCGCAATGCGCTTACTGCGCGAGATTATACATAGCGGGCGGAAACGGAAATACGTCACGCAAACAAAATGGCCGCGCCCGTACTCGACCTTGGGGTAAATTCGCGTGTTGCGCTGCAAGCGGCTCGCGAATACTGCAAAAAAACTCGCGAAACAACAAGCCGCAAAAAAATAAAATGCTCATTCGCACGAATTGGCGGCTTCCGCGGTCGGTTTCGCACGACGCCGCGCCCCGCGAATAGCGCGAAAAAACCGAAAAACGATTTCAGCAAAAGCAAAAGCAATGAGCAGGTGCAAAAGGTCAACCTCATAATTTGTAACGATTCTCTGTAGTGCTTCCTGAGGGGGCCCTCCAGAATTCGGTTGCCTGCTTGCAACTATTGTGTGACCCTGCTCTGACCTTAACTGTATGCCACAAAGGTCCTGATTTACAGCTTAAGGAGCAGACAAGCAGGTGCCAGGCTGGAACTTGAAATTCTTTCAGTGACACATTAATTAGCCCCTAATTCATTATTGTCAGTTGGGGCAGGGCAGGTGTTGTTAATAAACTAACCCCAAATTAATTCATGTCAGTTCAAGCAGGGCAGGTGGGCTTGCTTTCCCCCCCATCTTCTACAGTGATGATGAACCAGAGGGTGGCATTGATGTAACATAGGGTGGCATGGGTCAAAGAGAGGGTGCCAGTGGTGAAACAGAGGGTGCTGGGAGGCTGTGATGATGAACCAGACGTAGAAACAACATAGTCGCGACCGTTGCGAGCCGACAAGTAAGTTCGCAATTGCGAACTAGTACCAAATCCTCGCGAACTGGTAGAAACACTTGCGAACACAAAAAAAAAAAATCCGCAAATTCGCGAGAATTCGCGGATTTTGCGGATTGCCAATTCGCAAATCCGCAAAATTCGCGAACGCGAGATTCGCAAAATTCGCCCATGCTTAGTGTCCACCCCTTACGTTCACCGAAAGACAATCCAAAGAATAATCCACTAGCTAGAGGTATAGTCGATATGATCAAAGGGACTAATGCAGTTGAGAATATTCTGAAAGATGAGAGGCGACCATATAGTGGTTGGAACGTCACTGGATATGGAGTTAGTCTGAGTATTAACCAGCGAGCAAAAAGTCCTCTACCGATCTGGATAGTGCCCCATAAAGGCTACTATTGTCTGCAGGGCAATGGTAAAAATCCGAAGGCTCAGTTAGGGAAGAGTGTTTGCTTTGATACTTACGTGTTTCCGTCTCAGTCTTCCCCAGCGTTCTTAGCTGCCAAGGGTACCTACTTTGTTTGCTATGACAAAGCGTATACATGGTTGCCCCCGACTTCTCGGGCACATGTTTTGTTTCCTTTCTGTTACCCCCCACTTTTACAGCTGCGGCAGACTATCATAAGACGAGAGTTGCTAGAGGTGTCTTTAGCCAAGATGACACTGCAGGTCAAGAATTGGGAGATTTCGTTAAGGGTTTTCTGCCGTTTTGGGGACCTATGGCTAACAGTAGGAACATTCGTCAGCTTACGAGAGTGCTTGAGTCCACCATAGTTGAGACCGCCGGTGCCCTTGGTAACTTGACTGCTGAGCTCCAGTCGGATAGACTTATGACACTTCAGAATAGAGTTGCCCTAGACGTTATTCTAGCAGATCGAGGTGGAGTATGCAGATTGATTCAATCAAGCTGTTGTGTTTTTATTCCAGACAACGCTTCATCAGTCTTCCAGGCCATTTCCAAATTGCACAAACTCTCCGATTCTGTCCATCTGGACAAAGGAAATTGGTCTCTGATGGGATGGTTATGGGGATTGATATCCACTTGGGGTTGGAAGATTTTGATGGTCATTGGGATGGTCTTAGCAATTCTGTTCATGTTCTGTCTCTGTGTACAGTGTGCTCCGGCTATTTGTGGCCTTTGTGCTACTTTGTGTGTACGGAAACTTGTCCGGAGAGAGATGCATAGTAATAAGATGATGCTACAGCAGCATATCGATGACCTGATGAATATAGATCCAGATTCAGATTAAAATGGGTCTGGGTTTATTGCCTATGATAGGGCAAAAGGAGGGTTAGTGGTTCCGTGGTCCCGAATTGGGTTCGATAGTTTCGAACCCGATTTATAAAGATCGTCGGAAATGGACGATTTTGGTCTTAATAAACCGCAAATGACGAGTGTAGCGTGTCTGAGTGTTTTCGTATGAACCGATATAGGAGAACACTCTGTATTCGAGGATTTAGTCTGAACCTTTGGGTTCCATTTTGAATGTGGCAGCCATTTTGTGTGGCTGCCCTAACATAGGCTCGATGACTGCGGCCGAGAAATCCTTGAGACACGTACACCTCAGTTGAATTCTTGTTGACCTGGCCGAACTGACTCCTCGCCTGGGGCGAATCCCGCTGAGCCAGTTCCTTATTCCACAGCTGGCCTGATAAAGATCAAAGGGCAGGACGTGTCCTACTTTATGGCACACCGTTCCCACTCCTCTATCTCCTTTCCATCTGTTTCTGCCTTTCCTTTCCGACTTGATCATCGATCTGGGTTGAAGGGTTTATGATGGGTTTGTCCGGCCTGATCGAACAGGAAACCAAGCATGTGTGCGATCGTTTTTGGTGGGCTGGACAACGGAAAATGGGATTGTCTTTGACTGTCGTCATTTGCTACTTTTGAAATACTACATGGTCATTGGTCAGTTTGTATGCACCAAATGTAAATTGTAATGCTGCCTGAGGCACGATTTTCGGCATAAAAGACCGAGCTCCATTTATCTAGGTGTGCAGTCTCTGACAAACTACCCGTGTGTACTTCGTAGATCTCTGTCCCTGGTTGCAACCAATAAACTTTGGTCTTTGACGTCATCAAGAAGTATCCCGTGTCTCTGTTTGCCAAGACAGGGGAATCCGGGGTCTTTGGGTGTTGCCCTGACACCGCTGGGTTACCGGATTAGTACCGGTTCTGAAAAACACAGTACCTCAAGATGGGGGCACAAACATATGCATTGCTGGGAGCTGATGTGTGGGGACTAAATGTACCCCACTTAGGTCAAGTAGGTACATTGAGGTGGCCAAGGAATGCTTAATTTGTAAAACAGTAAGTGCCAGGGCCCTCGTCAGGAGGACATTGCAGCGCTGCCAATGACAATACCAACACAACTACTAACCATCACACTCTTACAAGTGTGACAATTCATACTATTCGGGCCCCCAAAACTATAAGAATGGCTTGGATGGCAGGTATTTATTATTGAATGTCTATCAAATTATTAAACAGCGGGTGTTCCTCATACCTAAATTAAACAGACAGCACCACCATGTGGCAGACTGTCATATACCGGTGCTGACAATTAAGTGCTGGTGCTGAGCACTGGAAAACACCAGCTCAAATTAAAGACTTCATGCACCAGTTTTCGATGGTATGCTGTGATCGAACCCCTCTTTGGTCACACCCTAGTATCAAGGCCCAGCAAGTTTTATTATTGTTGTTTCCATTCATTGTTAACATTTCACCAACCCATGCTTAAAATCAATGTCCCCTGTGCCCGCCCTCCCCCTAACCAAAGTGGCCTCACAGACAGGAGGGACTCGCAGGAAAAAAGACTATCCGCAGGTGCGGCTTTCACCAGGTGTACAGGTGCAACACCAAGGGTGGGATTGCACAGCTCCTGCTGTGCACACATTTGTTACCCTTCTTTGATAATGAAATTGTATCTGCCTTGAATTACGCGGATGGGATTCTCTCTTCAGACATCATCAACAAGGCCTCTGATCTGTGAAAAACAGCATTGTTTTCACTGGTGTAAGTTTGGAAATGATTGTGCCCTGGTTGTAGGGTGCATAAGGAACGCAGCCCTCCTTGCTATCTGCATCTGTGACAGTGAGAGAGAGCAAAAAAGTGAAAATCTATGTGAGAAACGGAAGGTGAGAAGGAGGGAAGACTGTTAAAGGGGAGTAGAAGGAAGTGCAAGGTGCGTGAGAGACGGACAGAGCAAGAGGGTGCACGAAAAAAGCAAGCAAGTGGATATGTGAGAGAAAGCTGCGCCAACAGCAGAGAATGCCAGTGCAGAAAATAAGCTCCTAGGCAATTGAACAAGTAATAATCACTCTATAGTGTTAAGCTCAGTGTAACAAATCAGAACATGTGCATTATTATTTCAAATTATTTAATCTTCATATATCAAAATTCATAATAATCATCTTCATTATTAAAAATACCAACAGTGTCAAATTTATTCAAAACATCATTTATCTCTATAAAAATATATAAAAATACATTAAAAAACCATGAACGTGGCAAGACTTAACTACTGCCACGTTCATGGTTTTTAATGTATTTGTATGTATTTTTATGAAGAGAAATGATGTTTTGAATACATTTGACACTGTTGGTATTTTTAGTAATGAAGATGATTTTTATGAATTTGGATATATGAATATTAAATAATTTGAAATAATAATGCACATGTTTGGATTTGTTACACTGAGCTTAACACTATAGACTGATTATTACTTATTCAATTATTTGGGAGGTTTTTTTCTACTGTACATTTACCCTGTCCTAGGAATTGTTTTACCAACTTTTCAGGGGTCCTAGTTATTCACAAGTGCTCGGTGGAGCAGCCATTGACATTGTCATTGTGATCAGTGAGAGTGTGTGAAATTACAAAAGCACAAGATACATGAGTGCCTGCGGCCCATCTCAGAGTGGCATGTGTAAGGCTGGCAGGGTACAATAGCAGCTTGAGCTGCATATAGTGAGTAAGGCCTGGCAGAGGATGGCAGCAGTAGGATGTACAGCCATTGACATTGGCAGATTTCTTCACCACCAAGATCAAACTGATCCAGGATTCCTTTCCCTTGAAGGTGGTTGAAGTACACCTTAGTTTTGAGGACGGCCCCCCTTTGGTGGCCCCGGTGGGTCCTGTTCTGGAACATTTTCCGCCTATTTCAGCCATGTCTTCACTGGCACTGATGGCCAATCTTAAATCTGGGTCACCTCTTGACCCTTGTCCGGCCAAATTTTTGGCTAAAGTGGCGGAAGTGGTGAACCCGCTGGCAAATCCGCTTCTCAATCTTTCTTTGAGTCAGGGAGTGGTAACACAGGTCTGGAAACAGGCGAATGTCATCCCCCTCCTCAAAAAACCTGGCCTTGATCCTGAGGTTTTGGCCAACTATAGGCCTATTTCTCTGCTCCCGGCGTTGGTCAAGATCTTGGAGAAGCATGTACACACCGTGCTCTCCGACTTTCTGGAATCGCACAATCTCCTGCACCCTTCGCAATCTGGCTTCCGCCCCAATTTAAGCACCGAGACAGCGCTTTTGGAGGTGTCTGAAGCCATTAAAGAGGCACTGGACAAGGGAGGTAAGGCTATGCTTGTAATGCTAGACCTGTCGGCGGCGTTCAACACCGTCCCCCATGAGGGTCTCCTCGCCAGACTTTGTGAGATCGGTCTGAGGGGGACGGTGCTCAGCTGGTTTAAATCTTTTTTGGCTGACCGTCGTCAAACGGTCTGTGTCCCACCCAGCTCTGCCGTGATGTCGCCTCTGGGAGTCGGAGTTCCGCAGGGCTCTGTGTTGAGCCCGACTCTTTTTAACATCTTTATGACCCCTCTGGCGGCACTGGCGGAGTCTTTTGGGGCCCAGATCGTTTCCTACGCCGATGACACCCAGCTCCTCTTTACGTGCAGGAGAGGTGAAGATTTTGATGGAGAGAGTATCCGTGAGTGCCTTAAGGCTGTTTTTAAATGGTTCCAGCTTAACTGCCTCAAGTGCAACTCAGACAAATCTGAGGTACTCTTCTTCGGCTGCCCATCTGATTCTGATTGGCAGGAGTGGTGGCCGGTCAACATGTTCCTTCCAGCGGGTTCGTCCCAGCTGGCAAAGAATTTGGGGGTCAAGATTGACAACGGTCTGATGTTAAGATCTCAGATCCTTGGCCTTACCGGAACATGTTTTGGCCTCCTTAGGATGCTCCGTAAGTTCCTACCGCTGCTCTCTGAGGAGCACAGGAAGACGACGGTGCAGGCCTTAATAGGCTCAAGATTGGATTACTCCAACGTACTGTATCTTGGCCTGCCGGAATATCTCTTGCAGCGGCTGCAGATGGTCCAGAATGCGGCAGCAAGGGCCATTTTTGGTCTACACAAGCGGGCCAGGGCCTCTGGCCTGCTGCAGGTGCTGCATTGGCTGCCTATCCGTAAGCGGATAATGTTTAAGGCTTTGACTCTGGCCCATAAGGCGCTTTATGCCTCGGGAGCTAAATATCTCCAGAAGAGGCTTGCCTTTTACCACCCGGCCAGATCCTTGAGGTCTAAAGCATTGTTCTTTACTGTGGTCCCACGAGTTAAGAGGGCTCGGATTGGAGGTCCCTCTTTTAGGCTGCTGGCGCCACAGCTCTGGAATACTCTACCCCTAGCATTACGTTCTACCTCTAATCTGTTAAACTTTAGGAAGGGCCTTAAAACTTGGCTTTTTGCCCTCTAGGTGGCTCCTGTTCTTTTTATCTTTGGTCTGTTTTTTTTTACTGTGTTGTGTTTTTATCTTTTACTGGTTCGTCAATAAAAGAGCCGGGACACTCTATGGAGTAGCCGAGCGCTATAAAAAAAACAAATAACATAACATAACATAACATAACTCTGGGGCATATTACCAACAACTAGTGATAATTATCGCTATGTTGGCTTAGCGGCAATATTTTTATCGCCGAGTTGCGGCGATTTTTATCGCTTAGGAACCTTGCTATTATCAAGGTTTATCTCCTAAACGATAAAAATCGGCCGCAATGCATGAATATCGCTGAAAAGTCAGCGATATTCATGCATTACCGAGCTAATGCTCTTAGCCTGTGTTATCCACCTACCATTGGATAACATGGCTAAGAACTGCTATGGGGCAGATGTTAGCTGTTGGAGATAATCGCGCTTAGCGCGAATATCTCCAAAAGTTGGTAATAGGAGATAGCGATGTTAGCGACTGTTTCCAGTCGCTAACATCTTGGCACGCCCACTTTGCATGTCATTAGTGATACATTTCACTGACATGCAAAGCGGGGTCCAAGATGGTCACTATCTCCTACTAGCTGTCGCTAACTGGTGTTAGCGACAGCTAGGTAATAGGGAGTTAATTTTATCTCAGCTTTCTTGGCTTTTAAAGCCAAAAAAGCGGAGATAAACCCCCTTGATAATATGCCCCTCTGTTTGATCCAGAAAAGTATGGGAAATTACAATAGCAAGAGGTAAAGGATTGCCTGCAGTAGGGCTCAGAGTGACCCCAGCAGGGCTGACACGTATAAGAGCTGCATGACTTGCATGGAATAACAGCGGTAGGAGTAAGCCTGGCAGAGGAAGACAGCATTAGGAACTACATGAACTGACAGCTGCTAGACTGCAGATTAGAGTAGCAGGAGTTAAAGCTTGGCTCAGACATCACTGACAGAATCACCAGTGATGGTGTGAGGCATGAACGAGAGTAACAGTAACTGTGCTGTTGGGAATGAAACCTTCCTGAGTAGTGGTAGACCGCACTTGCATATTCACTCACTAATTCACCTATGCACTCATCTCTGTGCTCCACAGATCTATGTGTAGTCTGCATGCACTAATGCCTTAACTGTGCATGTTTGGTGTACCTGGAAGCTTGCATTAATGCTAGTGTGCTAGGTTTGTTGTTCAAATAAGGTAAGTTGGAACTGCAGCTGCCTTCTGTCAGGGAGGCACCTTGTTTTGTTGCTGTCATTTTGTACCTGTTCTGTTCTGGCCGATTTGTACCGTACTAGGGAGAGAAGCTTGCACTGCCTGCCCTACAAAGCCACTGCTGTTGCCCCAACAGAGGTGAGGCTTGTGCTCTTAATATATGTTCTTCTCTTTTTTCTTTTTCTTGTTTTCCTTCCTATTTTCTTCTTCATTTATTACTTATTTCTATATTTAGTATATTTTTTCGTTTCCCTTCTTCTTTTTTCTTCTTCTTTGTTTCTCTTGCTCGCCTCTCCCCCCCCCCCACCACAATGTGTCAAAACATCTAAACTGTGCGACATATTCTATAGTAGTATTATATTCATCCATTTGGACTAGAAACAGCATTTTGGGTGATATATCCAAACTATGTAATATGTAGTAAATCAATTGCACAAATCTACTGAACCTCACCATTGCCCATTCTTTTATTCAATAAAGGTAACCAAACTCTAAACATTCCAGCTCCAATCAGTGCCCATTGTTAGCTGCACATTGAAGAAAGCCGTTTTTTCACGCTCACTCCCCTGAAATAAAAATGCAATGTAAATAAAAT
This sequence comes from Lissotriton vulgaris, assembly GCF_964263255.1. Taxonomy (NCBI): domain Eukaryota; kingdom Metazoa; phylum Chordata; class Amphibia; order Caudata; family Salamandridae; genus Lissotriton; species Lissotriton vulgaris. The sequence continues at coordinate 1,870,771,017 of NC_141693.1, forward strand.
GGGTAACGTGTCATATGGTGCAATCATGCTGTTTTGGTGACATGTAAAAACCACTTGGCCTTCAGCTCTGTGGGTTATAATGTCACTAGGAACCCTTGAAGGCTAGGTTGCACCATGTTCCATGACTATCCATTAAGTGCACGTGTGAGTGAGTAGAGTTGTACATAAACATGTGCTTGCATTGGACACTCATCACCTGACTATACCTCTGCCTCCAACTGAGCCTTGATATCTCTGAGTTTAGTGTTTATCTGAGTAAGTGGTGATGTGCATAAACCTGGTCCTGCGTTGGACACCTTTCGTATTAATGTACCTTTTCCTCCACCACAGTTTTCCTGTCCCTGAATGTAGGCCAGAGTGAGTGTGTGAGTGAGCGAGTCAGTGAGTGAGTAAGTGAGTTCGTGTTAACCTAGACCTGCGTTGGACACCCACTGCCTCACTGTACCTATTCCTTCATCAGAGTATTCAAAGTTTATTGACAGACCAAAAATTTCATTTCATTATCAAGACATAACAAGTGATATACAAAATACATCATAAAAGCCGCAACGATTAGTCATGATAAATAAGTAGAACCCCCAAAAATTTTAATAAATACACAGATGAAAGACTAAAAATAAATAAAATGATCTAAAAACCTACACGGGTGATCTCAGTTCACATAAATTCTCCAAGACTGAGCTAACATTTTTTGTATAATAGACCATGTTGCATAGAGGAATTTAGATACAGCCTCCACAGGCAAGAAACCACTTTAATAGATCCTAAGGGCAGGTCATCACTTTGTCAAGCCCAGGCATGGACATAAGGAAACAATCCACGTGCTTCTGGGTTTAGCATACTTTGGGCAGAACAACATCAAATGTTCCTCGGTTTCATCCAGAAGCACACTGGAGAAACAACGCGAGTGCCCACACTGAGCAGAATCCCATTTTGAAGTGTAAACAACGATTGGAGGTGTCCCATACCTAAACTGCAAGATCAATGAACAGGCACGCACTGTGCAAATATAATTAGGAATGCCTCTGCCTTAGGCACAGATTTGTGCGGTAAAAAGTGTCTTGCAAGACTGCCTGTGTGGCTGGGCGAATCATTCTGTGCAGCCACTTTCTCCCAAAATCTTAATTTGACCATTGGGCTTGCATTGGCCTAGTAGAAGATTGATCATCCTAAAAATTAGATAGGCCTAGCCCAAACCACATTTTTTTAACATAGGCCAACTGATTGATCTTCTTAAAGGATTGTAATTTGATTATAGCAGTAAGTCCCTCTGTAAGGTGATGTAGTTTATCAGTGGCCAAGATACGCACCCAATGGAGTCGCGGCCTCACAGCAGCCAAATCAGTAACAGGGTCCATTGTTATTGGCACCAATGGCGTTCCCGTTCCTGGAATGTAGACCAGAATGTGTAAGAGATTGAGTGGCAGTGTGCGTGAGCTTGAACTTATGTTGGACACCCACTGCTGCACTGTACGTTTGCCCCCAGCAGAGTGTTCATGAAGACGTGAGAGCATATCTCAGTGAGTGCTGGTATTCTTAAACCTGCACCTTCACTGGGCACCCACTGCTTCACTGTGCCTTTGCCTCCATCACCGCTTTCATATAGGTAAGTGTAGCTCTGATTCTGTATCTGAGTGAATGGGGGTGTGCGTAAACCAGGGGTCTCCAACCTCTTCTGTAGAGAGAGCTACTGCTGATTAGTGAAAATCATTGTGAACTACTAAATTCAAAGCCACTCTCTCAGCATTACCAGACACTCCCACACACAGTTTAATTGGATTTAAGTCTAATGTCCTTAGAGCCAAAGACTGTGGTTGAACACAATACTTTGACTAGAGGCCCTATGACAGGACTGCCATGTGTGTCAGTGAGAGTGTGGTCTTGGGGATGTATAAACATGTGTGCCTATGTATGGGATATATGAGCAGGGGTAAATGAGAGACTGTGTCGTTTGTGCTTGTGGCAAAGGACACACCTTTCGCAATCTGTGGCACTGTTGCATGGATAGCACAAACGTACAAACATTTTTCCTAATGGGATAAATGTAAAGCGGAGGAAAATGTTCTGCAAAAATCTTTTCATAATGTGGAACAATTTTCTGCACTTTAAATTAAAATTTCTCCCACTTAAAAATATGGCTGTATTTTTCAGTTATAAATATGACACGGTATCTACTAGTCACTGGGAGCAAGATTGCTGCTGTGTGTAAATGGGAGAAAATTAAACGGAAGAGTTAACTTTATGTTTGTATGGATTCCATCAAGCACACCATTTACATTTTCTTACATTTCAAATTGTTGCCTTTCCAAACAGCAATAATCTACCACCCAGCAGTGTACACATGGTGCAATAGTTACTACAGAAAAATACAGTCATAAATAGGAGAAATGAAGAATAAGTATGGGCGAATTTTGCGAATCTCGCGTTCGCGAATTTTGCGGATTTGCGAACTCGCAATCCGCAAAATCCGCGAATTCTTGCGAATTTGCGGATTTTTTTTTGTGTTCGCAAGGATTTCTGCCAGTTCGCGAGGGTTTCGTACCAGTTCGCAATTGCGAACTTACATTTCATCGCGCAACGGTCGCGAATTATGTTGTTTCTACGTCTGGTTCATCATCACAGGTTCCCAGCACCCTCTGTTTCACCACTGCAACCCTCTGTTACATCAATGCCACCCTCTGGTTCATCATTACTGTAGATTATGGGGGGGAAAAGCAAGCACACCAGCCCTGCTTCAACTGAGATGAATTAATTTGGGGTTAGTTTATTAATGTGTCACTGTTTTAAAATTCCAGTCTGGCACCTGCTTCCTTATCTGTAATTTTGCTTTCTGTTGCAGTGCATTTTTTTTCCCCAGGACCTTTGTGGCCTACTTGTAGCTATTCTATGAGCCTGCTGTGAGGGTCAGAGCAGGGTCATACAATTGTTGCAACTAGCAACTGAATTCTGGAGGGGCCCCAGTCAGGAAGCACTACTGGGAATTGTTACTAATGATGAGTGTGAACTCTTGCCCATGCCGAGTGCTTTCAGTTTTGAAAAACTCGTTTTTCTGCAATTTCGCGGGGTTCGCGGGGCGCGAACACGCGCGAGATCGGATTCGGAAGCCGCAAATTCGGGCGAATATGCAATTTGTTTTTTTTGCGGCGTGTTAGTTGGCAAGGTTTTGTGCGTTTTTGCGAGCCGCTCGTAGCGCAAGGCGCGAAGTTACCCTCGCGGTCGTTCAAGGGCGCAGCCATCTTGTTTGCCTGACGTATTTCCGTTTCCGGGCGCGAAGTGTAATCTCGCAAAGTCCGCGGCTTGCCAGTACAGTTTCGCACGTGTTCGCAAGGAAAATCTCGCGCGAACTTACCCGCGCGGTCGTGAACGGGCGCGGCCATCTTGGTTCTCATTCATTGCTATGGTTCTGGGCATGGTCTTTGTATCCTCTGTCAATCTCTGCCATCCTTTGCTTGTTTGAAGTTTTTTTTAATCTATTTTACTTATTATCTATCCCTCTATTTTTCTAGCCCTATATTTTTGTGTTTACTGCTATTTTTGGTTAATTTTAAACTACTTTTGTAAACTCTTTTCTTTTCTTCTCTTCCCTATTCTATTTTCTTTATTCCTTTCCGCCCAGACCATGGTGAAGGGAGCCGGGAAGCATCCCGAGAAGGGAAAGGGTCCCGCACCCCGTGTCCGGCTCCCGTGCGGGCGTTTGAGGGGGGAGCTAGTGATGCCACGGGAGATCTTTACCCCGGAGGAGGTGGCCCAACTCGTTTTTTATGTTCAGCGCCGCCTCCCCAGGACCATCATGGGAGGCGGCAAGATCAGTGCCGGGTACGGGGCCCGGGAGCGCCGGAAGCGGTGGGAGAAGGTGTGCCAGGCCATTTACCACCACTCTCGGGTCTGGCGCACCTACAACCAGGCCACCCACCGCTGGACGGATGTCCTGACCCGTGAGCGAGATCTGCTCGACCTCCTTGGCCTTGAGATCCCCGGGCTTGGTGAGTAGTAGTAGCTATGTCTTTACTACTATGTTTTCTCCTGCTGTGTTATTATATTGCAAATTTTTGTTTTTTACCAAGAGCAATAATGCTGCTCATTACATTGTAGTAAATTTTATTTCAAAATCTTCTGTGCATTTCAGGTACACTGCTCTCCTTCTTCTCAGTAGTGTTGCTACTATGCTTATTTGTTTTAGATTTTGTGTTCATTTCATTGGCCTGTAAAATTATGTATGAGTGTTGTTGTCCTCAAAGTGACTGATTGAAATCTTGTAGATTTCCCTCAGCCACTTTTAGGATGCGTTCCTGCGCAGGAACGCCCTCCCTTGCACCGGAACGCCCCCTATTGGCGCAGGGCTCTACAACGTGATGCATCTCCCATATGCGTCACGTTGTTAATATACGCCGCACCATTGCGCCTCTTTTGTGCTGTCGCTGCGTCACAAAAGTCACGCAACAATGGAGCAAAAGAGCCGCAAGGGCCTTCTAAATCAGCCCCTACAGACTCAAGTCCAGTCCTTCCTTTGTACACATGGCGATAAGAAGAAATAATGGTGGTGGATTAATAGTTTGAGTATTTTAATGACTGGTTAATGTAGTAGGAAACTTTAGTGTTGTCGCTGATCTTCAATCACGATGGACTTTGGCTGTCACTTTGCGTGCTGCGGACTGCTGCCTGCCAATCCTAGGCAAACCTTTTTAGTACTTTGTTTAGTGAGTTACATAGGGTAGTTTCCAATTCGACGGTCCGCAAATCAAGCAATACTAAAGTAATGACGTAGTCGACCACATGAGATTGGTCAATAATATATCCCGTGGAGTCGTTCCCTATTTGCTATTTCGCAAAAATATTTTGTTACTTTGTTAGTTCTTTTGAAATGTTTGATTTGGTTGAGAAATATCGTCCATGTTTTCTGTTTTTCTTTCTTTCATGTTGTACATCAGCTTCTCCCAGGGGCAAGAGGAGGACACAGGAGGAGGAGGAGGAGGGTGCTGTTGACGATGCAGGCCAGGACCGGGCAGTCGAGGGCTCCTTTGCTGGCCCCAGTAAGTTTTAATTTTAATATAGAGTACTTATTTTTTCCTAGCGTTCCTCATTCGATTTTTTCTAAATCGTCTTTGATCTTCTTGTAGACAGGATCTAAATTCTTATCCTGCCTCGACTATGACTCCGTGTGGTATTACTAGATTATTCTTATTAGTCTGTCTGTGTAGCTAACTAAGATTGCACATTTGGCATTTCCATTGGACTCCCATTCTAGTCAGCAATAGCTCTATGCACTGAGTGCAGTCCTCTGGGATTGTCCATAATGTCTTTTCAAGTATTCTAAATGTTTATGCTTTGACCATTGCCAACAATAAAAAGGTGAATGACCACCACCAAGAAAGAATAAGATACTACTTTACTTTTGGTTTGGATAGGAGGACAATCCATTCTACTACTGTTGCAGGGACAAATCTGCACAAACAGAACTATGGACACTAAATAATGCATCGCTTAGCTTATCAATTATAATAGGTGCTGTAACTGTTAGACTTTCCACATACCTCAGTGATAACAGACTTTGTAGTTGAACCCCCAATCTCCTTACTGACTAGATAGTGCGGCAGAGTCATTTAGCTCCCAAAGTCACCGATGGCAGAGGCACGGACTCATGCTTGCAAAAATTCGAAAACCTTTAGCTCATCCACTCTAGTCTGGAGGACCAAAAACCACAGAGTCTATTTAAGTTTAAAAGCTTTATTAAAAGTAAACACATTTATTAAATTCAAGTTTGTCATAAAAGTGAACGTGTAACTGAAAATGGAAAAGTGCTTAGTGCTGACGATTAATTGGACACATTTCTTGTGGTCGAGCTGAGCTCTCACCTGGTTTGAACTTGATCCTGCTCGTGTTCTTAGAAGTCAAGGTTCTGTCTGTTAGGAGAAAAAGCGGTGCGTGTTAAAAAGTAAAAAGCAAACATTCATCAGTTGTGCCAAAAAGTGCAGCAAGACAACAGCCTTCCCTGGAAAAAGGGACATTTTTACTCTAGAGTACACAGTCATAAATTATTAAATTGTACACTTTTTTTCACATTTCTTTCTTCCTCCTAGACCAAATATTATATAGTAGTGAGTGGTGTATTCTAACATTATTAAATGTACTTTGTAGGTGGAACATCTGGAGACGGGGCCAGCGCGGAGGTGGTGGTGGCATTGGACGAGGAGGACAACTCTGGGGAGGAGGCGGTGCAAGTGCCGGACAAGGACATGCCTGTGAGGGTTCACACGGTGGTGGCGGGCAGAGGTAAGCTATACATTCCTTAGTCATTGAGATTGAAGACTGCAGAGTGTGCTTTCTGCACGGGTGTATTATAAAAAAAGCAGGTAGTAGCCTCCTCTAAATGTACTTCGACTTAACTGTGAAGTTTTTGGCGAGAAGAATCCCAATCAGATCTGAGGTGAACTTGATGGATGGGATGAACGAAAAGCAAAAGAAGGGTGAAAGTAAGTGTGGAAGCACGAGAAATGTAATGATGACTGGCAAAGAAGAATGATATGTGTTTGCTTGGTCCCCGAGGTGGCTGGGAAGGTAAGAAAATGGTATGGTGCATGGCTGGGTGAATGATGAAGCAAGGATGGGTGGAAGGAGAACAGCCTGGGTGGGTGAGACAGAAACTGTATGTGTGCAATATACTTTGAATGGATGGATGCCTGGATCATTCATGGTACTATCTGACTCTTAGATAGCATATGTGTATCTAGAGAGAGTAGACGGTCACTGGATGAACTAAGTGTTACTTTGAAGAGCATGTAACACCGCACCCGCACGTCCGTTCCAGTGTAGGAAAGGCAAGGAAAAGAAGTTGTAACATTGTCCAAAGACTACCATGAATAGTAGCAGTAGTTTGTATTGCAACTGCAAGCACAGCATATATCCGGTTATTACGGTGGACACTCCCTACCTCCCTTAATAACTTTAGTTTAGTAGTAGTACGTCATTCATGTGTGGGGGTATCACTGTTCACTCAATAATAAGCAAAGCACCTAAAGTCATCCCATATGTCATCAAATACATCCCATGTGAAGTGATAGATAATCAGATAATTTAGCTTCTTCATTTTCCTTTTCTAATACTCATTTGCACCGTAGGGTGAAAGCTAAATTAATTAAGCAGTAGCCCTTTTAACAGAGTATTCTCAGTGCCACCCGTAATAGAAAAGTAAGAGCTTCACCACCTGCATGTACTGGACCGGTACAGTAACGCAAGTCTGTCTCACTCACCATGGTGTGCGTCTGTTTTTCTCGGGTGCAAGTTCACTGCGCTGGCATTATGCCGGCTTGCATAAGATAACGTACCAATTTTCCTAAACAAGAGAGAAGAAGAAGAATAAGAGTGGTGTACTGTCATAGTCGACTGTAATAGAAGTCCATAGTGCTCATAGAATTTGTGCCTTAAACTCCCACTAATGTTAGAGCAAGGATGAAGAAGTCGGAGGTTACATAGATACTGTCCTCAATAGTTATGTACTGTGCTTTCAATTTGCTACTTGTACTGTGACAACTTTCTGCTCAATCATTTTGTGTTAATCTTAAGGAGCATTGGTTACAGACTATGTCTTTCTTTTTTCATGTTGTTGCTCCTTCCAAATCCAAGACACCATCAAGGAGGAAGGAGCTGGCTCGAATGGCCCGGCAACGGAGGCTGGATGCCACTGTCGCTGAATATCGGTGGCTGGTGGCCCTGGAGGAGGAGGAGACGCAGTCTGGTACAACAACAACGTCCACTGGGACAGCTGCATCCTCCTCCGTGCGGGCTGCCAGCCAGCGCAGTGCTCCAGCGGTACGGAGCCGGGCTACCAAAGCCAAACGCCACCGCCCAGCAGCAAAGAAAGCAGCTGCCCCTCACAGGATTTGCAAGGCACACCGGCGCCGCTTATCCCTCAGACTGTCCTACCTGGAGCAGGAGGTCCATAACTATAAGAACGTGGTGGAGGGCCTCCGCTTCGAACTTGCCACTCTCCGCAAGGAGCATGATGCCCTGGCTGCTAATTCCAACAGCACCCTGCCATAGTGTCCCTTGCCCCTTTTTTAGAGACTTTTGGGGGGTGGGAATTGGGAGTTGGGATTTTTGGGGACTTTTGAAGGACAATCGTTGGGGTTAGGGAGGGTCTTGCGGGAGATTCTTTTGTTAGGGCTATAAAAATATACTTTTTGAAACTTTATCTGACCATACCTGTTTTTTACTGCTTTTGAGTCTGGTGGGTGGGGGTTTAACATAACAGTAAGTTTGTTTTCCTGAATAGTCCTAGGACTTTAGTAGTACTACCGTCAATCAAATCTCTTGTCTCTCCTAATACTCCATTATACTACCTCCAACCAAACGCCTATCTTACCTGTAATTTCTGTTTGCAAGTAGGGCTAGGCCCAGGGCTGGCTCCACGGGAAACAGCAAATAAGGTTGGCAATCCTGGGCGGATAAAATTTCCTCATAGCGGTGGTACTAGTGGTGTGACACAGTGGCAGTTGCTTGCCTATGAAAAAAAAGAAAATGAAATCTGGTTTGTCCTCCTGAGCAATACAGCGGTACAATAGAGAATATAGCAGGTGACAGAAGTACACTAGAACAGTGCCACATTGTAGCCTAACAAATGTTAAAGTATAACTAATTCGGTTGAAGTTCTTTGACATTAGCCATGGGTCTTTGTCAAGCAGAGTAAGAATATATCCTCGGATTTCTTCACCAGCCTGTTGCTATCACCTTATCCTCCCCAGCAAGTATGTGGATTTATTGCTGTAATTTAGTCACACATCAATCAAAACCACACAGCCCGGGGGAAGAGTGTTAGGGTTTGAAAAATGGATGGGTACGGGGGTTTTTGGGAAAGGTTTTGGGAGACAAGAAAAAATAGCACAGCATGGACAAACAATTGTGAACATAAACAAATCTTTGGGTACAAACCTATCCATCAATCTTTGAAAGTGCATGCACTACTGCATGCATGTCAGTGAAAAGTAAGTAGTACTTTCGACAACTGTGGAAGAAAGAATGCGACAGTACAGGGCGTGGGTGGAAATATTGATAACTATATTCAACATAAGGTCTCTGTAGCCAGATACCTGAGAGCCTTGCTGGTCACTATAAATCCATTCACAACAACACTCAATGGGGTTGGTCTGGAAGGTATAGTAGATAGAAAAGGAGAAATTGCTTTTTTTCTAGGTGTCCCCTCACTCACCAGGGTTGCCCCTTGGTGACATGCTTCATCATTGGGGCCATCCCAGTCCTCTACGGGCTGGGGCGTGCTGCGACTTGCAAATTACGTAGGAGCACTTACAAATGACTATGTGTGGTGCAGATGTGATAGTGGAGTGGACTAAGTGATGTGTTAAGGGATCAATTTAGAAGCAGAGAGAGATCCAAGAAATGCAGTCACAGTCAGAGAAAAAGGCAAGGGATAATGTATCTATGTTGTTGTAGTTGTCCTGTTGGAAGTGGTAAGTAAGTTGCCTGCAGAAAAAAAATCCTCTTATTAGCCGCACTCCTCCATTGCAGCCGACGCTTCGTCCATCGATGTTGGTCACCAGAAGACACCCTGTAAAAAAAGCACAGCATAGACAAACAATTGAGCATAAACAATTCTTTGGGTACAAACCTATCCATCAATCTTTGAAAGTGCATGCACTACTGCATGCATGTCAGTGAAAAGTAAGTAGTACTTTCGACAACTGTGGAAGAAAGAATGCGACAGTACAGGGCGTGGGTGGAAATATTGATAACTATATTCAACATAAGGTCTCTGTAGCCAGATACCTGAGAGCCTTGCTGGTCACTATAAATCCATTCACAACAACACTCAATGGGGTTGGTCTGGAAGGTATAGTAGATAGAAAAGGAGAAATTGCTTTTTTTCTAGGTGTCCCCTCACTCACCGGGGTTGCCCCTTGGTGACATGCTTCATCATTGGGGCCATCCCAGTCCTCTACGGGCTGGGGCGTGCTGCGACTTGCGAATTACGTAGGAGCACTCACAAATGACTATGTGTGGTGCAGATGTGATAGTGGAGTGGACTAAGTGATGTGTTAAGGGATCAATTTAGAAGCAGAGAGAGATCCAAGAAATGCAGTCACAGTCAGAGAAAAAGGCAAGGGATACTGTATCTATGTTGTTGTAGTTGTCCTGTTGGAAGTGGTAAGTAAGTTGCCTGCAGAAAAAAAATCCTCTTATTAGCGGCACTCCTCCATTGCAGCCGACGCTTCGTCCATCGATGTTGGTCACCAGAAGACACCCTGTAAAAAAAGCACAGCATAGACAAACAATTGAACATAAACAATTCTTTGGGTACAAACCTATCCATCAATCTTTGAAAGTGCATGCACTACTGCATGCATGTCAGTGAAAAGTAAGTAGTACTTTCGACAACTGTGGAAGAAAGAATGCGACAGTACAGGGCGTGGGTGGAAATATTGATAACTATATTCAACATAAGGTCTCTGTAGCCAGATACCTGAGAGCCTTGCTGGTCACTATAAATCCATTCACAACAACACTCAATGGGGTTGGTCTGGAAGGTATAGTAGATAGAAAAGGAGAAATTGCTTTTTTTCTAGGTGTCCCCTCACTCACCAGGGTTGCCCCTTGGTGACATGCTTCATCATTGGGGCCATCCCAGTCCTCTACGGGCTGGGGCGTGCTGCGACTTGCAAATTACGTAGGAGCACTTACAAATGACTATGTGTGGTGCAGATGTGATAGTGGAGTGGACTAAGTGATGTGTTAAGGGATCAATTTAGAAGCAGAGAGAGATCCAAGAAATGCAGTCACAGTCAGAGAAAAAGGCAAGGGATACTGTATCTATGTTGTTGTAGTTGTCCTGTTGGAAGTGGTAAGTAAGTTGCCTGCAGAAAAAAAATCCTCTTATTAGCGGCACTCCTCCATTGCAGCCGACGCTTCGTCGATCGATGTTGGTCACCAGAAGACACCCTGTCCACTGCCTGCCTGATGCTGAATTGTGGCTCGCTAATGTGAAGCCTGACTCCATCCTTTTTTCCCCATTGCAGAGACTGAAACCCGGCCTGTAATTATTCAACGAAAAACAGGAAGTGATATAATACTACAACACCACTGATAAATAAATATAAGGTATGTAGGCTGTGGAGTGCAAAAAGTCACAATTTGATTTTCCTAGTAGACAGTACAATATTTTTGAAAGTGCGTACTCTGTCTGAGTCACCTTTTGAAGGATAAATAAGTAGGGGCAAATTAATGTAGCGGATCTTTCCCCTCAAGCATGGTGTACTGTAAACTGTGTTTTAGAACAAAATTAGATCTTCCTAGCAGTGCTCCCACCCAGACCCTTACTAAAGCCAGTCGCAAAAATGTAGAAGACCCCCAATCAAATCTCAAAAAACGAGGCCTAGCAGAAAACTGGTGACAAAACTTACTTTGAAAGCAAAAGTAGGCCGAAGTACCCCCTTACTAATTACCCCTTACCCACCGTGGATTGCATTCAAACCACTTGCAAGCAACCAAGCAAAAGTATCCATAGCCAGCATCGCTCCAAGACTCGAAATCCCCCCCACTCAAACACATGCAATAGAAATACTGCTAACCCTAACGAACCCTAAGTTAAGAATAGTGGCAAAGGCTTTCTTTAACTATGCCAAATCCCCCCTTTCCCACCATGGATTTTCTTCAAATGACTTGCAACCAAAATTACACATTCTCACGAGTGCTCTAAGACCCCAGAACTCAGTTGCAAAAATCTAGAACACCCCGAAACACATGCAATCCTGCTGCTAGGGCTAACCCTAACGAACCCTAAGTTACAAAAAGTGCCAAAAGGCTTTTCCGCGAGGATTTTGTCCCAACCACTTCTACCCGGTATTAGACCTTCCCAGGAATGCCCCAAGACCCGCCAACCCACCCGCCAAAAAGCATAACACCCCCAAACAGGCCAAAAGCAAAATCTCATACTTGCAATATTTCTCGGCCTTCGGTCCAAACGCGCTGCGTAGCTTGGCCATAAGTCGGGGTTGCCACCACGGATTTCCTGAAAAGCAAATGCAATCAAGATTAGAGTGTCCCAGCAGTGCTCCGAGACCACGAAACTCACCCACAAACAGACAGAACCCCCCCTAAAAGCACCTCAAAGGCAAGCAAGTCATCAAAAACACAAAAAATGTTCCGCCTGGGATTTGGTCCAAACCACTTTTATCCGGTATTAGAGCTTCCCAGCAACGGCCCCAGAGCCGTCAACCCAGGAGAAAACGAGTAGAAGACCCCCAAACAGCCAAAGAGCAAAAGTACAAAAATGGGGACTTAGTCAGTTTTTCCCAAATTTCCCAAATCACTCCGCGCGCGCTCTGCAGCTAGGCCCTAACTCCCCTCTGCCACCATGGATTTGCTTCAAACCTCTTGCAAAGTAAAGTATATATAGCCAGCAGTGCGCCCAGACCCTGAAACCCACCCACAAACACCAGGAAGCCCCCCAAACAGGCCCCCGAAAACGCTACATTGAGCAAAATGTCAGAAATAGCCAAAAAAAAATCGGCCTGGATTTTGTCCCAACCACTTCTACCCGGTATTAGACCTTCCCAGGAATGCCACAAGACCCGCCAACCCACCCGCCAAGAAGCATAACACCCCCAAACAGGCCAAAAGCAAAATCTCATACTTGCAATATTTCTCGGCCTTCGGTCCAAACGCGCTGCGTAGCTAGGCCATAAGTCGGGGTTGCCACCACGGATTTCCTGAAAAGCAAATGCAATCAAGATTAGAGTGTCCCAGCAGTGCTCCCAGACCACGAAACTCACCCACAAACAGACGGAACCCCCCCTAAAAGCACCTCAAAGGCAAGCAAGTCATCAAAAACACAAAAAATGTTCCGCCTGGGATTTGGTCCAAACCACTTTTATCCGGTATTAGAGCTTCCTAGCAATGGCCTCAGAGCCGTCAACCCAGGAGAAAATGAGTAGAAGACCCCCAAACAGCCAAAGAGCAAAAGTACAAAAATGGGGACTGTCAGTTTTTCCCAAATTTCCCAAATCACTCCGTGCGCGCTCTGCAGCTAGGCCCTAACTCCTCTCTGCCACCAAGGATTTGCTTCAAACCTCTTGCAAAGTAAAGTATATATAGGCAGCAGTGCGCCCAGACCCCGAAACCCACCCACAAACACCAGGAAGCCCCCCAAACAGGCCCCCGAAAATGCTACATTGAGCAAAATGTCAGAAATAGCCAAAAAAAAATCGGCCTGGATTTTGTCCCAACCACTTCTACCCGGTATTAGACCTTCCCAGGAATGCCACAAGACCCGCCAACCCACCCGCCAAGAAGCATAACACCCCAAACAGGCCAAAAGCAAAATCTCATACTTGCAATATTTCTCGGCCTTCGGTCCAAACGCGCTGCGTAGCTAGGCCATAAGTCGGGGTTGCCAGCACGGATTTCCTGAAAAGCAAATGCAATCAAGATTAGAGTGTCCCAGCAGTGCTCCCAGACCACGAAACTCACCCACAAACAGACGGAACCCCCCCTAAAAGCACCTCAAAGGCAAGCAAGTCATCAAAAACACAAAAAAAATTCAGCCTGGGATTTGGTCCAAACCACTTTTATCCGGTATTAGAGCTTCCCGGCAATGGCCCCAGAGCCGTCAACCCAGGAGAAAACGAGTAGAAGACCCCCAAACAGCCAAAGAGCAAAAGTACAAAAATGGGGACTGTCAGTTTTTCCCAAATTTCCCAAATCACTCCGTGCGCGCTCTGCAGCTAGGCCCTAACTCCCCTCTGCCACCAAGGATTTGCTTCAAACCTCTTGCAAAGTAAAGTATATATAGCCAGCAGTGCGCCCAGACCCCAAAACCCACCCACAAACACCAGGAAGCCCCCCAAACAGGCCCCCAAAAACGCTACATTGAGCAAAATGTCAGAAATAGCCAAAAAAAAATCGGCCTGGATTTTGTCCCAACCACTTCTACCCGGTATTAGACCTTCCCAGGAATGCCACAAGACCCGCCAACCCACCCGCCAAGAAGCATAACACCCCAAACAGGCCAAAAGCAAAATCTCATACTTGCAATATTTCTCGGCCTTCGGTCCAAACGCGCTGCGTAGCTAGGCCATAAGTCGGGGTTGCCACCACGGATTTCCTGAAAAGCAAATGCAATCAAGATTAGAGTGTCCCAGCAGTGCTCCCAGACCACGAAACTCACCCACAAACAGACGGAACCCCCCCTAAAAGCACCTCAAAGGCAAGCAAGTCATCAAAAACACAAAAAAAATTCCGCCTGGGATTTGGTCCAAACCACTTTTATCCGGTATTAGAGCTTCCCAGCAATGGCCCCAGAGCCGTCAACCCAGGAGAAAACGAGTAGAAGACCCCCAAACCGCCAAAGAGCAAAAGTACAAAAATGGGGACTTAGTCAGTTTTTCCCAAATTTCCCAAATCACTCCGCGCGCGCTCTGCAGCTAGGCCCTAACTCCCCTCTGCCACCATGGATTTGCTTCAAACCTCTTGCAAAGTAAAGTATATATAGCCAGCAGTGCGCCCAGACCCCGAAACCCACCCACAAACACCAGGAAGCCCCCCAAACAGGCCCCCAAAAACGCTACATTGAGCAAAATGTCAGAAATAGCCAAAAAAAAATCGGCCTGGATTTTGTCCCAACCACTTCTACCCGGTATTAGACCTTCTCAGGAATGCCACAAGACCCGCCAACCCACCCGCCAAGAGGCATAACTCCCCCAAACAGGCCAAAAGCAAAATCTCATACTTGCAATATTTCTCGGCCTTCGGTCCAAACGCGCTGCGTAGCTAGGCCATAAGTCGGGGTTGCCAGCACGGATTTCCTGAAAAGCAAATGCAATCAAGATTAGAGTGTCCCAGCAGTGCTCCCAGACCACGAAACTCACCCACAAACAGACGGAACCCCCCCTAAAAGCACCTCAAAGGCAAGCAAGTCATCAAAAACACAAAAAAAATTCAGCCTGGGATTTGGTCCAAACCACTTTTATCCGGTATTAGAGCTTCCCGGCAATGGCCCCAGAGCCGTCAACCCAGGAGAAAACGAGTAGAAGACCCCCAAACAGCCAAAGAGCAAAAGTACAAAAATGGGGACTGTCAGTTTTTCCCAAATTTCCCAAATCACTCCGTGCGCGCTCTGCAGCTAGGCCCTAACTCCCCTCTGCCACCAAGGATTTGCTTCAAACCTCTTGCAAAGTAAAGTATATATAGCCAGCAGTGCGCCCAGACCCCAAAACCCACCCACAAACACCAGGAAGCCCCCCAAACAGGCCCCCAAAAACGCTACATTGAGCAAAATGTCAGAAATAGCCAAAAAAAAATCGGCCTGGATTTTGTCCCAACCACTTCTACCCGGTATTAGACCTTCCCAGGAATGCCACAAGACCCGCCAACCCACCCGCCAAGAAGCATAACACCCCAAACAGGCCAAAAGCAAAATCTCATACTTGCAATATTTCTCGGCCTTCGGTCCAAACGCGCTGCGTAGCTAGGCCATAAGTCGGGGTTGCCACCACGGATTTCCTGAAAAGCAAATGCAATCAAGATTAGAGTGTCCCAGCAGTGCTCCCAGACCACGAAACTCACCCACAAACAGACGGAACCCCCCCTAAAAGCACCTCAAAGGCAAGCAAGTCATCAAAAACACAAAAAAAATTCCGCCTGGGATTTGGTCCAAACCACTTTTATCCGGTATTAGAGCTTCCCAGCAATGGCCCCAGAGCCGTCAACCCAGGAGAAAACGAGTAGAAGACCCCCAAACCGCCAAAGAGCAAAAGTACAAAAATGGGGACTTAGTCAGTTTTTCCCAAATTTCCCAAATCACTCCGCGCGCGCTCTGCAGCTAGGCCCTAACTCCCCTCTGCCACCATGGATTTGCTTCAAACCTCTTGCAAAGTAAAGTATATATAGCCAGCAGTGCGCCCAGACCCCGAAACCCACCCACAAACACCAGGAAGCCCCCCAAACAGGCCCCCAAAAACGCTACATTGAGCAAAATGTCAGAAATAGCCAAAAAAAAATCGGCCTGGATTTTGTCCCAACCACTTCTACCCGGTATTAGACCTTCTCAGGAATGCCACAAGACCCGCCAACCCACCCGCCAAGAGGCATAACTCCCCCAAACAGGCCAAAAGCAAAATCTCATACTTGCAATATTTCTCGGCCTTCGGTCCAAACGCGCTGCGTAGCTAGGCCATAAGTCGGGGTTGCCAGCACGGATTTCCTGAAAAGCAAATGCAATAAAGATTAGAGTGTCCCAGCAGTGCTCCCAGACCACGAAACTCACCCACAAACAGACGGAACCCCCCCTAAAAGCACCTCAAAGGCAAGCAAGTCATCAAAAACACACAAAAAATTCAGCCTGGGATTTGGTCCAAACCACTTTTATCCGGTATTAGAGCTTCCCGGCAATGGCCCCAGAGCCGTCAACCCAGGAGAAAACGAGTAGAAGACCCCCAAACAGCCAAAGAGCAAAAGTACAAAAATGGGGACTGTCAGTTTTTCCCAAATTTCCCAAATCACTCCGTGCGCGCTCTGCAGCTAGGCCCTAACTCCCCTCTGCCACCAAGGATTTGCTTCAAACCTCTTGCAAAGTAAAGTATATATAGCCAGCAGTGCGCCCAGACCCCGAAACCCACCCACAAACACCAGGAAGCCCCCCAAACAGGCCCCCGAAAATGCTACATTGAGCAAAATGTCAGAAATAGCCCAAAAAAAATCGGCCTGGATTTTGTCCCAACCACTTCTACCCGGTATTAGACCTTCCCAGGAATGCCACAAGACCCGCCAACCCACCCGCCAAGAAGCATAACACCCCAAACAGGCCAAAAGCAAAATCTCATACTTGCAATATTTCTCGGCCTTCGGTCCAAACGCGCTGCGTAGCTAGGCCATAAGTCGGGGTTGCCACCACGGATTTCCTGAAAAGCAAATGCAATCAAGATTAGAGTGTCCCAGCAGTGCTCCCAGACCACGAAACTCACCCACAAACAGACGGAACCCCCCCTAAAAGCACCTCAAAGGCAAGCAAGTCATCAAAAACACAAAAATTTTTCCGCCTGGGATTTGGTCCAAACCACTTTTATCCGGTATTAGAGCTTCCCAGCAATGGCCCCAGAGCCGTCAACCCAGGAGAAAACGAGTAGAAGACCCCCAAACAGCCAAAGAGCAAAAGTACAAAAATGGGGACTTAGTCAGTTTTTCCCAAATTTCCCAAATCACTCCGCGCGCGCTCTGCAGCTAGGCCCTAACTCCCCTCTGCCACCATGGATTTGCTTCAAACCTCTTGCAAAGTAAAGTATATATAGCCAGCAGTGCGCCCAGACCCCGAAACCCACCCACAAACACCAGGAAGCCCCCCAAACAGGCCCCCAAAAACGCTACATTGAGCAAAATGTCAGAAATAGCCAAAAAAAAAGTCGGCCTGGATTTTGTCCCAACCACTTCTACCCGGTATTAGACCTTCTCAGGAATGCCACAAGACCCGCCAACCCACCCGCCAAGAGGCATAACTCCCCCAAACAGGCCAAAAGCAAAATCTCATACTTGCAATATTTCTCGGCCTTCGGTCCAAACGCGCTGCGTAGCTAGGCCATAAGTCGGGGTTGCCAGCACGGATATCCTGAAAAGCAAATGCAATCAAGATTAGAGTGTCCCAGCAGTGCTCCCAGACCACGAAACTCACCCACAAACAGACGGAACCCCCCCTAAAAGCACCTCAAAGGCAAGCAAGTCATCAAAAACACAAAAAAAATTCAGCCTGGGATTTGGTCCAAACCACTTTTATCCGGTATTAGAGCTTCCCGGCAATGGCCCCAGAGCCGTAAACCCAGGAGAAAACGAGTAGAAGACCCCCAAACAGCCAAAGAGCAAAAGTACAAAAATGGGGACTGTCAGTTTTTCCCAAATTTCCCAAATCACTCCGTGCGCGCTCTGCAGCTAGGCCCTAACTCCCCTCTGCCACCAAGGATTTGCTTCAAACCTCTTGCAAAGTAAAGTATATAGAGCCAGCAGTGCGCCCAGACCCCGAAACCCACCCACAAACACCAGGAAGCCCCCCAAACAGGCCCCCGAAAATGCTACATTGAGCAAAATGTCAGAAATAGCCCAAAAAAAATCGGCCTGGATTTTGTCCCAACCACTTCTACCCGGTATTAGACCTTCCCAGGAATGCCACAAGACCCGCCAACCCACCCGCCAAGAAGCATAACACCCCAAACAGGCCAAAAGCAAAATCTCATACTTGCAATATTTCTCGGCCTTCGGTCCAAACGCGCTGCGTAGCTAGGCCATAAGTCGGGGTTGCCACCACGGATTTCCTGAAAAGCAAATGCAATCAAGATTAGAGTGTCCCAGCAGTGCTCCCAGACCACGAAACTCACCCACAAACAGACGGAACCCCCCCTAAAAGCACCTCAAAGGCAAGCAAGTCATCAAAAACACAAAAAAATTTCCACCTGGGATTTGGTCCAAACCACTTTTATACGGTATTAGAGCTTCCCAGCAATGGCCCCAGAGCCGTCAACCCAGGAGAAAACGAGTAGAAGACCCCCAAACAGCCAAAGAGCAAAAGTACAAAAATGGGGACTTAGTCAGTTTTTCCCAAATTTCCCAAATCACTCCGCGCGCGCTCTGCAGCTAGGCCCTAACTCCCCTCTGCCACCATGGATTTGCTTCAAACCTCTTGCAAAGTAAAGTATATATAGCCAGCAGTGCGCCCAGACCCCGAAACCCACCCACAAACACCAGGAAGCCCCCCAAACAGGCCCCCAAAAACGCTACATTGAGCAAAATGTCAGAAATAGCCAAAAAAAAATCGGCCTGGATTTTGTCCCAACCACTTCTACCCGGTATTAGACCTTCTCAGGAATGCCACAAGACCCGCCAACCCACCCGCCAAGAGGCATAACTCCCCCAAACAGGCCAAAAGCAAAATCTCATACTTGCAATATTTCTCGGCCTTCGGTCCAAACGCGCTGCGTAGCTAGGCCATAAGTCGGGGTTGCCAGCACGGATTTCCTGAAAAGCAAATGCAATCAAGATTAGAGTGTCCCAGCAGTGCTCCCAGACCACGAAACTCACCCACAAACAGACGGAACCCCCCCTAAAAGCACCTCAAAGGCAAGCAAGTCATCAAAAACACACAAAAAATTCAGCCTGGGATTTGGTCCAAACCACTTTTATCCGGTATTAGAGCTTCCCGGCAATGGCCCCAGAGCCGTCAACCCAGGAGAAAACGAGTAGAAGACCCCCAAACAGCCAAAGAGCAAAAGTACAAAAATGGGGACTGTCAGTTTTTCCCAAATTTCCCAAATCACTCCGTGCGCGCTCTGCAGCTAGGCCCTAACTCCCCTCTGCCACCAAGGATTTGCTTCAAACCTCTTGCAAAGTAAAGTATATATAGCCAGCAGTGCGCCCAGACCCCGAAACCCACCCACAAACACCAGGAAGCCCCCCAAACAGGCCCCCGAAAATGCTACATTGAGCAAAATGTCAGAAATAGCCCAAAAAAAATCGGCCTGGATTTTGTCCCAACCACTTCTACCCGGTATTAGACCTTCCCAGGAATGCCACAAGACCCGCCAACCCACCCGCCAAGAAGCATAACACCCCAAACAGGCCAAAAGCAAAATCTCATACTTGCAATATTTCTTGGCCTTCGGTCCGAACGCGCTGCGTAGCTAGGCCATAAGTCGGGGTTGCCACCACGGATTTCCTGAAAAGCAAATGCAATCAAGATTAGAGTGTCCCAGCAGTGCTCCCAGACCACGAAACTCACCCACAAACAGACGGAACCCCCCCTAAAAGCACCTCAAAGGCAAGCAAGTCATCAAAAACACAAAAAAATTTCCGCCTGGGATTTGGTCCAAACCACTTTTATCCGGTATTAGAGCTTCCCAGCAATGGCCCCAGAGCCGTCAACCCAGGAGAAAACGAGTAGAAGACCCCCAAACAGCCAAAGAGCAAAAGTACAAAAATTGGGACTTAGTCAGTTTTTCCCAAATTTCCCAAATCACTCCGCGCGCGCTCTGCAGCTAGGCCCTAACTCCCCTCTGCCACCATGGATTTGCTTCAAACCTCTTGCAAAGTAAAGTATATATAGCCAGCAGTGCGCCCAGACCCCGAAACCCACCCACAAACACCAGGAAGCCCCCCAAACAGGCCCCCAAAAATGCTACATTGAGCAAAATGTCAGAAATAGCCAAAAAAAAATCGGCCTGGATTTTGTCCCAACCACTTCTACCCGGTATTAGACCTTCTCAGGAATGCCACAAGACCCGCCAACCCACCCGCCAAGAGGCATAACTCCCCCAAACAGGCCAAAAGCAAAATCTCATACTTGCAATATTTCTCGGCCTTCGGTCCAAACGCGCTGCGTAGCTAGGCCATAAGTCGGGGTTGCCAGCACGGATTTCCTGAAAAGCAAATGCAATCAAGATTAGAGTGTCCCAGCAGTGCTCCCAGACCACGAAACTCACCCACAAACAGACGGACCCCCCCCTAAAAGCACCTCAAAGGCAAGCAAGTCATCAAAAACACAAAAAAAATTCAGCCTGGGATTTGGTCCAAACCACTTTTATCCGGTATTAGAGCTTCCCGGCAATGGCCCCAGAGCCGTCAACCCAGGAGAAAACGAGTAGAAGACCCCCAAACAGCCAAAGAGCAAAAGTACAAAAATGGGGACTGTCAGTTTTTCCCAAATTTCCCAAATCACTCCGTGCGCGCTCTGCAGCTAGGCCCTAACTCCCCTCTGCCACCAAGGATTTGCTTCAAACCTCTTGCAAAGTAAAGTATATATAGCCAGCAGTGCGCCCAGACCCCGAAACCCACCCACAAACACCAGGAAGCCCCCCAAACAGGCCCCCGAAAATGCTACATTGAGCAAAATGTCAGAAATAGCCCAAAAAAAATCGGCCTGGATTTTGTCCCAACCACTTCTACCCGGTATTAGACCTTCCCAGGAATGCCACAAGACCCGCCAACCCACCCGCCAAGAAGCATAACACCCCAAACAGGCCAAAAGCAAAATCTCATACTTGCAATATTTCTCGGCCTTCGGTCCAAACGCGCTGCGTAGCTAGGCCATAAGTCGGGGTTGCCACCACGGATTTCCTGAAAAGCAAATGCAATCAAGATTAGAGTGTCCCAGCAGTGCTCCCAGACCATGAAACTCACCCACAAACAGACGGAACCCCCCTAAAAGCACCTCAAAGGCAAGCAAGTCATCAAAAACACAAAAAAAATTCCGCCTGGGATTTGGTCCAAACCACTTTTATCCGGTATTAGAGCTTCCCAGCAATGGCCCCAGAGCCGTCAACCCAGGAGAAAACGAGTAGAAGACCCCCAAACAGCCAAAGAGCAAAAGTACAAAAATGGGGACTTAGTCAGTTTTTCCCAAATTTCCCAAATCACTCCGCGCGCGCTCTGCAGCTAGGCCCTAACTCCCCTCTGCCACCATGGATTTGCTTCAAACCTCTTGCAAAGTAAAGTATATATAGCCAGCAGTGCGCCCAGACCCCGAAACCCACCCACAAACACCAGGAAGCCCCCCAAACAGGCCCCCAAAAACGCTACATTGAGCAAAATGTCAGAAATAGCCAAAAAAAAATCGGCCTGGATTTTGTCCCAACCACTTCTACCCGGTATTAGACCTTCTCAGGAATGCCACAAGACCCGCCAACCCACCCGCCAAGAGGCATAACTCCCCCAAACAGGCCAAAAGCAAAATCTCATACTTGCAATATTTCTCGGCCTTCGGTCCAAACGCGCTGCGTAGCTAGGCCATAAGTCGGGGTTGCCAGCACGGATTTCCTGAAAAGCAAATGCAATCAAGATTAGAGTGTCCCAGCAGTGCTCCCAGACCACGAAACTCACCCACAAACAGACGGAACCCCCCCTAAAAGCACCTCAAAGGCAAGCAAGTCATCAAAAACACAAAAAATGTTCCGCCTGGGATTTGGTCCAAACCACTTTTATCCGGTATTAGAGCTTCCCAGCAATGGCCCCAGAGCCGTCAACCCAGGAGAAAATGAGTAGAAGACCCCCAAACAGCCAAAGAGCAAAAGTACAAAAATGGGGACTGTCAGTTTTTCCCAAATTTCCCAAATCACTCCATGCGCGCTCTGCAGCTAGGCCCTAACTCCCCTCTGCCACCAAGGATTTGCTTCAAACCTCTTGCAAAGTAAAGTATATATAGCCAGCAGTGCGCCCAGACCCCGAAACCCACCCACAAACACCAGGAAGCCCCCCAAACAGGCCCCCGAAAACACTACATTGAGCAAAATGTCAGAAATAGCCAAAAAAAAATCGGCCTGGATTTTGTCCCAACCACTTCTACCCGGTATTAGACCTTCCCAGGAATGCCACAAGACCCGCCAACCCACCCGCCAAGAAGCATAACACCCCCAAACAGGCCAAAAGCAAAATCTCATACTTGCAATATTTCTCGGCCTTCGGTCCAAACGCGCTGCGTAGCTAGGCCATAAGTCGGGGTTGCCACCACAGATTTCCTGAAAAGCAAATGCAATCAAGATTAGAGTGTCCCAGCAGTGCTCCCAGACCACGAAACTCACCCACAAACAGACGGAACCCCCCTAAAAGCACCTCAAAGGCAAGCAAGTCATCAAAAACACAAAAAAAATTCCGCCTGGGATTTGGTCCAAACCACTTTTATCCGGTATTAGAGCTTCCCAGCAATGGCCCCAGAGCCGTCAACCCAGGAGAAAACGAGTAGAAGACCCCCAAACAGCCAAAGAGCAAAAGTACAAAAATGGGGACTTAGTCAGTTTTTCCCAAATTTCCCAAATCACTCCGCGCGCTCTCTGCAGCTAGGCCCTAACTCCCCTCTGCCACCATGGATTTGCTTCAAACCTCTTGCAAAGTAAAGTATATATAGCCAGCAGTGCGCCCAGACCCCGAAACCCACCCACAAACACCAGGAAGCCCCCCAAACAGGCCCCCGAAAATGCTACATTGAGCAAAATGTCAGAAATAGCCAAAAAAAAATCGGCCTGGATTTTGTCCCAACCACTTCTACCCGGTATTAGACCTTCCCAGGAATGCCACAAGACCCGCCAACCCACCCGCCAAGAGGCATAACACCCCCAAACAGGCCAAAAGCAAAATCTCATACTTGCAATATTTCTCGGCCTTCGGTCCAAATGCGCTGCGTAGCTAGGCCATAAGTCGGGGTTGCTACAACGGATTTCCTGAAAAGCAAATGCAATCAAGATTAGAGTGTCCCAGCAGTGCTCCCAGACCACGAAACTCACCCACAAACAGACGGAACACCTCCTAAGAGCACCTCGAAGGCAAGCAAGTCAGCAAAAACACTAAAAAATTTGCGCCTCGGATTTGGTCCAAACCACTTTTATCCGGTATTAGAGCTTCCCAACAATGGTCCCAGAGCCGTCAACTCACCTGCAAAGAGGTAGAACAACACCCCCACAAGTGCTGAGTCTTTCTTCATTGGGCGTAAAACAGCCCTCTGGTTTGATGGAAATAGGAGTCTGGAGGAGGAGGATAGAGGAGCATGTTCTTCTGAACTTGTGAACCTGAGGAATGCAGACTGCGGCAACTTCAAATCAATTAGCAAACCAGTGAAGACAGTTCTGCTGATGGGCTTGTTTTTGTGATTATCTGATTAAAGTTTGAAATATATTAACTGTGCACAACAAAGAAAGACAGACACACAGGAATAAAAGTGAATAAGGACAAAAAAGAAAGTTATTGATTCGTTGTCTCATTTTCAGGGCTCGGTATCACGGTCCAGGAATGAGAATAAGGCTTCGTCATCATACTCTGCGAAGTGAGGTGAGCAGGGTGAGCTCAGTGTCACCTGACAGAGTAGAAATTCCCTCATCTATGTTGCTGGCCACCTCCTCTTCATCCGGCACGCTTTCTCGTACTCTGAAATCTGGTGGTATGAGGTGCTGATTCATCTTGATCATTGTTAACCTCTCCACATTTTTGGGCGAGAGGCGGCTCCGTTTGGGAGTTACAATGCCACCAGCAGCACTGAAAACCCATTCAGAAGACACGCTTGCGAGTGGGCAAGACAAGTAGTTTAAAGCCAGGTTGGTGAGCTGTGGCCACAATTCTTTTTTCCCATGCCAATACGCCAATGGGTCAGAATTAACATAGACCTCTGTTGAGTCATTCAGATAGTCCTTCACCATCGACTCAAGGTCCTCATCCAAGGTTCCTCCACTTTGCTTAGCTCTTGCTGTGCCTCTGACCTTTTGAGAACCAAACCCACGCAGAGCTAGCCAATCCTCTTCAGCCTCCAATGTTTCTGTTGTGTCTTGTGCAGATGATCCGGTTGCCGGTGTCTTTAACGGCTGAGAGGTCACTTGTGCCACAGCCACAGGTGCAGAAGTGGATTGTTTTGACTGGGGATGGCCTGCTGATGTACTGCCATTTCCTTCAATTTCCAGCCGTTCTCTTTCAAACCTCTTGGCTGACAAGGCTAGCCAATGTTTGTACTTTGGAACATGTTCATCATCAAAAGGAAAGAATGCTTGGCCTGCCAGCGTCTTTTTGTAG
This sequence comes from Lissotriton vulgaris, assembly GCF_964263255.1. NCBI lineage: Eukaryota > Metazoa > Chordata > Amphibia > Caudata > Salamandridae > Lissotriton > Lissotriton vulgaris. Next base: position 1,870,795,545 of record NC_141693.1, read on the forward strand.
CGTGGATCCAGAATAGTAGCACAAATGTAATGTTCTTCTGAGTGGATCTTTTTAAGACGTTCATCACCTTGTAGGAGCTCTAATAATTTCTCAGCCAGAAGAAAAGAGTCTTGGTTTTTTACATCTTTTTCAAACACAGAACACACCTCCTTCAGTTGGTCCTCCAGCATGTACAATAATGGGATAGCTTTTCCCAAATTACAGTCCTCCTTGTTGACTGCACGCGTGAAGAACTCAAAATGACGAAGCATGCGTGTCAGGCTTTGAACTATGTTCTATTGCGCCGCACCCATCCTCAGCTCCTCTGTACCCTCTGTAAGGAAATATTGATTGAGTTCCGTATACTGCTCATACAGACGCTCAAGCATGTAGAAGGTTGAGTTCCAACGTGTTACCACCTCCTGGATGAGTGCTTTCACTGGCATTTTACGTTGATATAGCAGGCTCCTCAGCTGCTTCCGGGCCTTAAAAGAATGGCTGAAATGCTTGCACATTTTTCGGCAGGTGTCCAATACGCTGTACGCTGCACTGCCTTTATTACCCAAGAATTTTTGGACATCCAGGTTTATACAGTGCGCCAAACACGGCACTCTGAAATAGTTACCGTCCCTCATGGCCTTAACTATATTGGCGCCATTGTCCGTGGAAACATAACCAACCTGGCGTTTTAGTGGGGACAGCCAGTTAAGGACCTTTGTGTTAAAGACATCCAAAATGTTTTCTGCTGTGTGACGTTTCTACAAACCAAACATGGCTAGTGTTGCATGTTTCCGAGCAGCTTTAAAAACAATGTCCGTGTCAACACCTGTGTTTAGCTTTGCTTTAGCCCCTGAAAAAGAGACCCAGTGGGCAGTGATGCACATGTAATCAGCGCCTGCGCCACTGGTCCACATGTCTGTTGTCATATGTATAGTGTGAACAGCACTCTTCTGCAAAGCTGCCCCAATCACCTTCATAACATCTTCATGTAGTGCTGGAACCGCAACTCGGGCAAAATAGAACCGGCTAGGAACCTTTCATTTAGGGCAGAGCGCTGCCACTAATTCTAGAAAACCAACCCCTTCTACAAAAGAAAAAGGGAGAAGGTCCAGAGCTAGCATTTTAGCCAGCTTAGTGTTATACAGACGCGTCAGTGGGTGGTTGCGTTCATATTGCGCTTCTCTAAACAACATCTTTTTAATGTTGCCCTGGACCAAGGATTTACGGGATGATGATGATATCTTCGACCCAGTTACGCTCGCTGATGAACTTTTCCGCATTGATGTCTCACTCTCTCCCACACTCTTAGTGTACCTCACAAGGGGTGTGCTGCTGACAGGGGTACTGGGTGTAAGTGAAGTGTTTGAATCGTCTTCTTCCTCCTCGTCATCATCAGATGAAAATTCAACGTTTTCATTACGTGCAATTCCGGCTTCCTTGAACGCCTCTAGGTGCGGAAACCATTGGACAGGGTGCGCTCTCTTAAGATGACCTCTCTGGCCTCCGGTACCATAGTTAGAACCAAGCTTACCACGACTAACTCGAAGCTTACAAATGCTACAAATGGCTACGCTTTCCATTTTTGGGCAAACACTAAAGAAGTCCCAAACTGGAGACTTGAAATGTCTTTGGGGGCCGGAGGAGGCGGCGATACTGGTGGTAGTGGTCCTGCTGCTAATGCCAGATGAAGTGAAGGATGTGGATTGCCGAACTTCAGTACGTTTTGCACTTTCACCACCACGAATTGAGGTCGAGGTGGGTACTTTCTTGCGAGGAAGAAATATGGAAGAGGTAGGTGTTGGTGTACTACTTAACTCCAAATCTAATGATTGTTGTGTTTCCATTTCCATTGCCTCCTCGTCGACATCATCATCACGCTCAGCAGCTTCTCAGGATAGGGTCAAAATGTCTCTTTGCTGCATGCCCGGTGGGGCTGCAGTGACCTTTGTGATGACTGGCTCGTCGTCATCGTGAGAGGCTTCATCACCAGCAGTATCTGTCACTTCTTGTTGAGCCTCATCACACTCCATAGCTATGAGTTTTTCGACGACCTTCCTTTTACGCTTAGGTACCTTTGTCAGATCATGGTGTGCCTCACTCTCAGACCGCAGTGGTGGTTCCCAAGCTGGATCCATATCATCAGAAGGAGGTGGGCTTGAAGAAGATGTAGACACCCCCCTTGATCTTTTCCTTGCTAGGGATGTGGAAGACAATGAATGATCATCAGGAGGAGTGGCTTCCAATGATACCTCGGCTTCATTGTCGATTTCCTGATGTGCCCCTACTTCGGGAGGAACAACTATTGTGGGCACTTGTGACCCTCCATGCACCTCTGCTTGCGCATCTCCTTTTGCTGCCTCTCCTTCCACATGTACTTGGGCGTGTACTTGCACATGGTGTTGTTGTTGCGGCTGTGGTTGTTCAACACTTGTCAGATGAGTTACAACAACCTGTGTTGATTCAGGGACATTGCTGCTACTTTCTTGCGATGAGCCAACATCTCTGGTCGATGGTGATTGGAGAAGTACACTGACTGCCTCTGAAGCACTCAAGGGCTTTGACTTAAGTTAGCGTGGTGGTGGAGGCACTGAACCCAATGGAGCAGGGGTGCTGCTCCCAGCTTGGTCCCCAGCAGATCCTGCTGCTGCTGCAGGCGTACTTTTTTTTTTGCTCCCAAAAAACGTGGCGGTTGGCACACCAGCCTCCTTGGTAACTTGCTTCTTCTGCTCCTTACTAGCAACTTTCTTGCTAGAGGAGCTACGGAGAACTTTTTTTGGGGCCATCTTCTTTAGAGCAGGTCAGACAGCAGGCCGCAGTTGCACAAATTGTAGAGTTGTCTGAGGCCAGAAGTGACGTCGCGTGACGTTATGCTGCACACACACATCGCTGCAGGACTTCTTCCTGGCACTGGTGGTTCTCTTGAGCCTTGTGCACCTAAAAACAATGGAAGACAGAGGAACATCAGTTCAGTTATACACCACAAAAAAAATCGGAAAAAAACAGAAAAATCAGCACAATCCCATTCCATCCATGCCCTCCATGATGTTTAAGTTCAAGACAGCCCACAGAAAGACTAGGCCCATGCTAGACTCAAATACCCCTGGTGAAAAGGCCACAAGTACAGCCCCAAAAAACGAAAATCACAGAAAAATCAGCACAATCCCAATCCATCCATGCCCTCCATGATGTTTAAGTTCAAGACAGCCCACAGAAAGACTAGGCCCATGCTAGACTCAAATACCCTGGGCATAAAGGTTGAAAAGTAGGCAAAATGGTTGCAGGCCTAACAACAAAGCCTGCATTCAAAATGGCCCCTTGCCTCCCAGCACATGGCCAGTGCCTGTAGCAGCACTCAAAATGGCCACCAGCCACATGGCCTGTCCCTCCCCATGAACGCCCCCAAAAATCGAAAAACACTGCAAAATCAGAACAATCCCATCCCATCCATGCCCTCCATGATGTTTAAGTTCAAGACAGCCCACAGAAAGACTAGGCCCATGCTAGACTCAAATACCCCTGGTGAAAAGGCCACAAGTACAGCCCCAAAAAACGAAAATCACTGAAAAATCAGCACAATCCCAATCCATCCATGCCCTCCATGATGTTTAAATTCAAGACAACCCACAGAAAGACTAGGCCCATGCAAAACTCACTACCCCTGGGCATAAAGGTTGAAAAGTAGGCAAAATGGTTGCAGGCCTAACAACAAAGCCTGCATTCAAAATGGCTACTTGCCTCCCAGCACATGGCCAGTGCCTGTAGCAGCACTCAAAATGGCCACCAGCGACATGGCCTGTCCCTCCCCATGAACACCCCCAAAAATTGAAAAACACTGCAAAATCAGCACAATCCCATTCCATCCATGCCCTCCATGATGTTTAAGTTCAAGACAGCCCACAGAAAGACTAGGCCCATGCTAGACTCAAATACCCCTGGTGAAAAGGCCACAAGTACAGCCCCAAAAAACGAAAATCACTGAAAAATCAGCACAATCCCAATCCATCCATGCCCTCCATGATGTTTAAGTTCAAGACAGCCCACAGAAAGACTAGGCCCATGCTACACTCAAATACCCCTGGTGAAAAGGCCACAAGTACAGCCCCAAAAAACGAAAATCACTGAAAAATCAGCACAATCCCAATCCATCCATGCCCTCCATGATGTTTAAATTCAAGACAACCCACAGAAAGACTAGGCCCATGCAAGACTCACTACCCGTGGGCATAAAGGTTGAAAAGTAGGCAAAATGGTTGCAGGCCTAACAACAAAGCCTGCATTCAAAATGGCCACTTGCATCCCAGCACATGGCCAGTGCCTGTAGCAGCACTCAAAATGGCCACCAGCCACATGGCCTGTCCCTCCCCATGAACACCCCCAAAAATCGAAAAACACTGCAAAATCAGCACAATCCCATTCCATCCATGCCCTCCATGATGTTTAAGTTCAAGACAGCCCACAGAAAGACTAGGCCCATGCTACACTCAAATACCCCTGGTGAAAAGGCCACAAGTACAGCCCCAAAAAACGAAAATCACTGAAAAATCAGCACAATCCCAATCCATCCATGCCCTCCATGATGTTTAAATTCAAGACAACCCACAGAAAGACTAGGCCCATGCAAGACTCACTACCCGTGGGCATAAAGGTTGAAAAGTAGGCAAAATGGTTGCAGGCCTAACAACAAAGCCTGCATTCAAAATGGCCACTTGCATCCCAGCACATGGCCAGTGCCTGTAGCAGCACTCAAAATGGCCACCAGCCACATGGCCTGTCCCTCCCCATGAACACCCCCAAAAATCGAAAAACACTGCAAAATCAGCACAATCCCATTCCATCCATGCCCTCCATGATGTTTAAGTTCAAGACAGCCCACAGAAAGACTAGGCCCATGCTAGACTCAAATACCCCTGGTGAAAAGGCCACAAGTACAGCCCCAAAAAACGAAAATCACTGAAAAATCAGCACAATCCCATTCCATCCATGGCCTCCATGATGTTTAAGTTCAAGACAGCCCACAGAAAGACTAGGCCCATGCTAGACTCAAATACCCCTGGTGAAAAGGCCACAAGTACAGCCCCAAAAAAGGAAATCACTGAAAAATAAGCACAATCCCAATCCATCCATGCCCTCCATGATGTTTAAGTTCAAGACAACCCACAGAAAGACTCAGTCCACCCACCACTGAGTACCCCTGGGCAAAAGGCCCCAAAATAGCCCAAAAATCGAAAATTCCAAAATTTTAGTTGCAGCAACTGTAATGCCCCAAACAAACTTACTTGTAAAATTTCTAATCCATCAGTGATCCAAAGAAAGTCAAAAAGGCCTCAAATCCAAATATCCAGCAGCATCCACAAAAAGTAATCCTTCCAGCTCCAGATCCAAATGAAAAGTGACCAGGAGATGGACAAAGCACTGGGAGGAGCCTGCTGGACAGGAACAGGAAGTTGCAGACTGTGGGGCACTTCCTTCCTCCCACCCCCCCCCCCTCCCCAAAATGGACTCCTCGCTAAAAAAGTGCAAGCAAATGTCAACCTAAGGAGTTATTCAGATAAAAATCATCATTTCAAGAAGCTTTATGCTGCTTGCTGGTGGATTTCTTGTGCAGAATTGCAAATTTTATATTTTCGCTTGTGCGAGATTGTTGCTGCTCGCCGCATCTCAAATCTCTCAATTGCGAAGTACCGCAAAACGTGATCTCGCCGTACTCGCGTTGACAAACTCTCGCTGTGCAAGTTGGCAAGCCGCGATGACGTAATCGCGCTCGCCAAATTCCCGCGGGATCACACAGCAAGATCCAAAATGGCGCAGCACTCGCAAAATATCGAGAAAAACAACTCGGCAAACGATGATAAACGCCGCGCGCCGCAAAAATTGTATCACCAATGACGCGAGCCGCAAAAAAAATCCGCTGCGTGCGAATTTGCGGATTTTGCGGGAAATTCGCAAATCTCGCGGATTGCTAATTTCCCAAAAATCCGCAAAATCCGCGAGCGTAACGGATTTTCCGCCCATGCTTAATGAAGAATCATGCTTCATAAAATATTAAGCAAACACAACAAGTGATGGACCGAATGTGGATCAATGTCACACACTCAACCCAGTCCAAAGATCTGGGCCCAAATCCATCGTTATTTTGCACTCCACACCACCCTGGGTTAGACAATGGCGATATGCAAATCAGCTCTGACCCTGTGCCCCATGGGAACAGTCCAGTCCGAACTACAAAAGCCATGTCCTTTTGGACATGGCTTTTGTAGTTCGGACTGGACTGTTCCCATGGGGCACAGGGTCAGAGCTGATTTGCATATCGCCATTGTCTAACCCAGGGTGGTGTGGAGTGCAAAAAAACGATGGATTTGGGCCCAGATCTTTATTTTGCACTCCACACCACCCTGGGTTAGACAATGGCGATATGCAAATCAGCTCTGACCCTGTGCCCCATGGGAACAGTCCAGTCCGAACTACAAAAGCCATGTCCTTTTGGACATGGCTTTTGTAGTTCGGACTGGACTGTTCCCATGGGGCACAGGGTCAGAGCTGATTTGCATATCGCCATTGTCTAACCCAGGGTGGTGTGGGGTGCAAAAAAACGATGGATTTGGGCCCAGATCTTTGGACTGGGATGAATGTGTGACATTGATCCACATTCGGTCCATCACTTGTTTTGTTTGCAAATTCCGCCCTAAGTGCGCTGGGGATGCTCAGACGTGGGTCCCAGGCACTCCACACCACTGGAGTCAAGCTAGCCGGGCTGATGAGAGGTGTTACCTCGAAACCGGTCCGGTCCTCGGATGCTTGATTCCGTTCTGGGAAGGACATGGCTTTTGTAGTTCGGACTGGACTGTTCCCATGGGGCACAGGGTCAGAGCTGATTTGCATATCGCCATTGTCTAACCCAGGGTGGTGTGGAGTGCAAAAAAATGATGGATTTGGGCCCAGATCTTTGGACTGGGATGAATGTGTGACATTGATCCACATTCGGTCCATCACTTGTTTTGTTTGCAAATTCCGCCCTAAGTGCGCTGGGGATGCTCAGACGTGGGTCCCAGGCACTCCACACCACTGGAGTCAAGCTAGCCGGGCTGATGAGAGGTGTTACCTCGAAACCGGTCCGGTCCTCGGATGCTTGATTCCGTTCTGGGAAGGACATGGCTTTTGTAGTTCGGACTGGACTGTTCCCATGGGGCACAGGGTCAGAGCTGATTTGCATATCGCCATTGTCTAACCCAGGGTGGTGTGGAGTGCAAAAAAACGATGGATTTGGGCCCAGATCTTTGGACTGGGATGAATGTGTGACATTGATCCACATTCGGTCCATCACTTGTTTTGTTTGCAAATTCCGCCCTAAGTGCGCTGGGGATGCTCAGACGTGGGTCCCAGGCACTCCACACCACTGGAGTCAAGCTAGCCGGGCTGATGAGAGGTGTTACCTCGAAACCGGTCCGGTCCTCGGATGCTTGATTCCGTTCTGGGAAGGACATGGCTTTTGTAGTTCGGACTGGACTGTTCCCATGGGGCACAGGGTCAGAGCTGATTTGCATATCGCCATTGTCTAACCCAGGGTGGTGTGGAGTGCAAAAAAACGATGGATTTGGGCCCAGATCTTTGGACTGGGATGAATGTGTGACATTGATCCACATTCGGTCCATCACTTGTTTTGTTTGCAAATTCCGCCCTAAGTGCGCTGGGGATGCTCAGACGTGGGTCCCAGGCACTCCACACCACTGGAGTCAAGCTAGCCGGGCTGATGAGAGGTGTTACCTCGAAACCGGTCCGGTCCTCGGATGCTTGATTCCGTTCTGGGAAGGACATGGCTTTTGTAGTTCGGACTGGACTGTTCCCATGGGGCACAGGGTCAGAGCTGATTTGCATATCGCCATTGTCTAACCCAGGGTGGTGTGGAGTGCAAAAAAACGATGGATTTGGGCCCAGATCTTTGGACTGGGATGAATGTGTGACATTGATCCACATTCGGTCCATCACTTGTTTTGTTTGCAAATTCCGCCCTAAGTGCGCTGGGGATGCTCAGACGTGGGTCCCAGGCACTCCACACCACTGGAGTCAAGCTAGCCGGGCTGATGAGAGGTGTTACCTCGAAACCGGTCCGGTCCTCGGATGCTTGATTCCGTTCTGGGAAGGACATGGCTTTTGTAGTTCGGACTGGACTGTTCCCATGGGGCACAGGGTCAGAGCTGATTTGCATATCGCCATTGTCTAACCCAGGGTGGTGTGGAGTGCAAAAAAACGATGGATTTGGGCCCAGATCTTTGGACTGGGATGAATGTGTGACATTGATCCACATTCGGTCCATCACTTGTTTTGTTTGCAAATTCCGCCCTAAGTGCGCTGGGGATGCTCAGACGTGGGTCCCAGGCACTCCACACCACTGGAGTCAAGCTAGCCGGGCTGATGAGAGGTGTTACCTCGAAACCGGTCCGGTCCTCGGATGCTTGATTCCGTTCTGGGAAGGACATGGCTTTTGTAGTTCGGACTGGACTGTTCCCATGGGGCACAGGGTCAGAGCTGATTTGCATATCGCCATTGTCTAACCCAGGGTGGTGTGGAGTGCAAAAAAACGATGGATTTGGGCCCAGATCTTTGGACTGGGATGAATGTGTGACATTGATCCACATTCGGTCCATCACTTGTTTTGTTCATAAAATATTAAGACGTAATTGACTTAATTGAAAGTGGAGAAAAACATTAGCTCAATGTTTCATAGTCATAAAAATATTTTTATCCACTTTAAATTTCTCCCATTAGTCAAAGTGACAGTATTTTCAGTTTTAAATATGGCACATTCTCTACTGCCCACTGGGAGCAAGAGGCCTTCTGTTTGTAAATGCAACACTTCGAAATGGGATAAATTTAAAGATAACACTTAACATGATCATTATGTTAACTCTTAATTTTGATTTTCTCTGATTTAAAAGCATTCAGAAACATCATTTTGTTCTTATACTCCAATATTCAGTTGTCAAGGCCTTTTATTTAAGATTTAAATACCTCAGTGCTTTAGTTCTTCACTTCTGTGACCTGGGCTACAAATCTGACTCCAGTGCTGCTCATTATCAGGCTCTGCTATCTGCAGCCTGAAGATAATAATGTAAAATAAACACACCCTCCCTAGAAATTGTGACTCTGTGCTTATTTAAAAATTAACTCTAGGCTGTGAAGTAATCTGGAGGTGTCTGTGAGCTAATGGTAGCTCACGATCGATCTGTTGCAAACATCTGGTGTAAACCTAGACCAATGTTGGAGGTCCATTGCCACAATATACTTTTGTCTGCAATGGAGCATTCATGTACCTGGTTGTAGCGCAGAGTCTGTATGTGAGTACGTATCAGTAAGCATAAACTCTGACGTAGTGGACACCCACCGCCTCGCTGTTCTCTAGCTTCATCTGAGTGTTCCTGTTCCTGAGTGTAGCACTAAGTGTGTATCTGAGTGCATGGTGGCGTGCGTAAACCTGGACCTACTTTGAACACCCATTGCCTCGTTGTTTGTTTTGGTTCCATCAGAGCATTCAGATAGCTGAATGTAATTCTAGAATGCACATTTGAGTGAGTGGTGGTGTGGGTAAAAGTGGACCTGCTTTAGGAACCCACCACCTCACTGTACTTTTGGCTCGATTGGAGCGTTCATACTCTGAGTATAGCTCTCAGTATTTATCTGAGTGAGTGTTGGTGTGAATAAACCTAAACCTGCACTGGACACCCACCACCTCACTTTGTCTTTGCCACATAGGAGCATTTACATCCACGAGTTTAGTTCTTAGTGCATATTTGATCGGTGTGCTCATTAACTTGGACTTATGTTGGACACCCCCTGCCTCAATGTACCTTTGGCTCCACAGGAGCATTCATATGAGTGTAGCCCAGTGAACATATGTGAGTGAGTGGCAGTGTGTGTAGATTTGAAACTGAGCTGGATACCCATCTGCTCAATGTGTTACGCCTTTAACTGCTCCTGGGTGGCGTTTGAGCGGGTGCGAAGTTCCTGCAGGAAGGTCGCTGACCTCCAGCAAGAGTTGATTTGGTGGCGCTGGTGGTCGTGGCTACAGGCCAAAAGGCTTGATTCCTGTTCTGCATCTTGGGTCCTGGCAGTAACTCCTTCAGTTAGCTCCCTGCATGCTTCATCTTGTAGTTCAGCTACTCCAGGAGGCTGGAGAAAGGCATAGCCGATACTCACCACCAGTCACATGGTTTTCCTGGGCATGGAAGACTATCACTTGTCTAAAGGCCTGTAGATGCTTTTTAGAGTCTTAGAATCCAGTCCAGATTTTCCATGCTCCACCCTGTAATTCCAAGTTTGAGCAGCACAGTTTTCTCTATTCCTTTTTTAGGTTTTGGGCTACTTAGGCTGCGCTTGTGCAGTCTCGCTGGCGAGATTTGATGTTTTCCAGAGTGGGGCTTGAACCCGCCCCTCTTCTCCATTGGCTGGCTTCCTAACCGGAGGCCAGCCATTGGAGAAGAGGGGCGTCTGTTCCGGTTTGCCTCTGCAACAACACCAGGAATTTGCGTCTCGCCTGGTCAAAACACCATTAACTGTCGCTTGAGTACACCAATTCATGTTGCACGTGCCGTCAGTGTGGACAATAGTATTCCTTTTCCCAGAAAAGGTGGCAACTCTAGCTGCTGCCCATGCTGTTGTGTGCAGGTAACTTCTATCCAACGTATACAAACCAGAACCATTTGCTCTGCCACTGTTCGGTTGTTTTGTTGAGCTACCTTTTTTTCAAATTTGAATTTTATGGTTCTCAAAATGTCCTGCTACTTTACTCATCATTAATAGTGGGCCTTTTGTCAGTCGCCAGCAAGATTGGAAAACTTGTACTTCAGGTATGTATGTATCCTTCGGAATCCATGTAGAGTTTACAATCCGTAGTAGGAGTTCTTTACCCGCTCCTGATTTGAGAGAATATGCCTAGTTGGATGACTGTGGCATTGGTGCGATCTGGACCGGATTAGAACTCCGAAATTTCACTTCTCAATATGTAGAGGTGGTGTGGAAGAACTCTTCTATATCAATTCTTTCGATCCATTTCCGCGAGTGTCAAGCCTCGTTCTGAACTGTAAGATCTCCATGTGGCGTAATGATTTGTCCTTGAGGCTGGGCTTGCTGATTGGTTGGTTGGAGACGGGGTTTGTGAGGCTTTGTCAAGTTTTCTTTGCTAGTGAGAGGAGCAACACGAGAAAGCTACGACAAGAACCCGGATGTTGGAAACTGCGAGCCCTGCTAAGATATCACCCGGATTGCGAGGTACCCAAGAGCCCCACATTCCCCCACCGAAGGGAGAGCTTCTACAGAGAGTGTCTCAGCCTTAAGGGAGAGAGACAGCGTGTAGCCTCACTCGGAGGAGGGATCTCTCGAATTTGCTCGTTCTTTCTCCTTGCATCTCCCTTTGTACTTGCCCCTCAATCGGTTGTTACCCCAGTGCTAAGTCCTACCTCTGACCAATCTTGTAGTTCACTAGGAATTCCTCCCCAACTCAAGTGCTCGCCTCACAAAACTGCCTTTTCTGGTCTCACTGCAACTCGTTCTGTAATTTGTGTCCCTTAGGGACCACTTTTCCCTCACTCCATCGCGAGGTTCTGTTTACTCCTTCCCACCTCGCGGGGTCTATACTTCCTCACAGACTCTCCTTTCCCTAGGTCACAGCCACAGTTCTGAAAACATGTCTACCTCCGTAGGGGTGTATTCGCCCCCTACATCGTCCAGTTGAAAAAGACTTTCATTATAAAACTGTTTTCTTGCTCCTACTCTGAAAGGTGTGCATTGCTCATAGCGTGTAAGTATACCCACACCGATTCAAGCCAAGTACAGAGCAAAAAGCCCAAGCTAGCTCAGTTCTCAGAAGGTACACTTTACCTTTACGCCTCGACAAAAGGGAAGGAGGTACCTTCCTCGACACCAACTTTTCCTTCTTGGTACACTAAGTTTTGGCTCTTAGCGGTTGGCCAAAGCCTGTACACCTTTGGGTCTTGGGAGGGGCAGCGTACTTTTTTATATGTACATGAGGATGCCCAGGAAGTTTCTGGCTCCTCACAAATCTCTTTCTTCTTCTCACTCTCGTGTCTGGAGATGTTCAAACGATTACTCAGCCATGAATGCGGCAAGAGGAGGCTACCGGGTCTTCTTTTCGAACTCGACGGCAGCCTTTACCGAGCTGGCAAAGAGGATTACAGAGTAAGAGCAGCAACTCTTTACCCTTCAATGTCTTGTTTGGTGGCCTGCGATCCTAATGTACGTATGGGTGGAGTAAACTGTTCATTTGTTTTTGTTTCCTTGCTTACTTTGACTGCAATTTGGATACTTACCCCAATTATTACCCATTTTATTTCTACCCAAGGAGCTGTGCGTATTGTGGCTAGCTAAGACTGTGTGTGTGGCTTTGTGTGTGTGTGAGTGTGGCTGCGTGTGTGAGTGTGTGTGTGTGTGGCTTTGTGTGTGTGTGCGTCTTTGTGTGTGTGGCTTTGTGTGTGTGTGTGTGTGTGTGGCTTTGTGTGTGTGTGTGACTCTGTGTGTGTGTGGTTCTCTGTGTGTGTGGCTCTGTGTGTGTGTGTGGGTGCAATGCAATAGGTCTTGTATTTGCAAGAGATTAAGCTATTGGGATTGTAAATGACAATGCCATTTATTTATCATTTTTCAAAACCGACACATAAATAAAAAGTTTGTCATTTACAATGCCAATAGCTCTAACATTTCCGAAGGCAAGACCGTTGCATTGTAAATGCTTGTCTCAACATGCTCAGGCCAGGCTCATGTGAATTATGTGTCAATTCCTCTTCCTAAAGGTACACTATTTAAGGACGTCCTTTCCTTCCTTTCACTGCATGGTAATGCAGCTGCAGTATTTTTTGGCGGGTTCTGCACCCCTTCAGCCTTGTATTTTTGACCCCGATTTTTTTTTCGTTGGAAAAATAGATTAATCTTCATTCTGCGTTTCTATGCAACTTTCCTCTTCATGGTCTCCCAGGATCATTAATGTCCAGCTTTTACCTTCCTGGAGATTTTTGTGTTGATGGATTTTCCTTCAGATTGTGACCCTTCCTGAGGACACCTATATTTCACAAGTGTCTCATATTGTGGGAAGGCACAGTGGCTTCAAGATGGAAGTGTCCTTACCTCGGACAGACCAAAACCCGGAATTGTCGATCCCCTGACACAATGTAATTTTTTTTTTGTTGCAGATTTATATAGCGTGAACTCGACCTGAAGGAATTGGAGCGCTGTACATGAGCACCAGTTATGTTACACAAGGACATATTCATTTTTTTGGTAGGCATGTGGTGATTAAGTGATTTGCCCAGAACCACAGGATGTGGAGTCGACCTCGAGGCTCGAACCTTGGTTTCCCACCTCCAAAGTGGGCAGTCTAGCTGTGAGACCACATCCTCTCCCCTTTGGCTTCATCTGAGTATTTGTGTGCTCGAGTGTAGCACAGAGTGCATATCTGAGTGAGTGGCAGTGTAAGTGACCTTAGATCTGCACTGGACTCTTATGATTTCACTTTTGTCACCATTCGGAGTATTCATATCTGTAAATCTAGCTCTTAGGGCCAGATGTAGGTAAATCATTTTTTCTGACTCTTAAATACCGACTCATACCGTATCTGTATTTTAGAATCGGAAAACGGGATGTAGAAAAAAAATCGGTAACATTTACCGATTCGGTATCATTCGGAATCTCAAATCGGAATTTACCGAATTGGTATTTACCGAATCTGTAAATACCGAATCGGAAATACCCATTCATTCCTATGGTCCTTCTGGCCCATAGGAATGAATGGCATTTACCGAATCGGCATTTACCGATTCGGAAAATACCGATTCAATAAATACCGATTCGGTAAATTCTAAATTGAGAGTTCAAAAAAATGACATGTGACCCTGTAAATCAATCAGGAACACCTATCACACCCCACAACAAAGGCACAGAGGAACCGACCAATCAGAATCAAGCACCCATCCCCAGTACCTGGGAGTGGCCACACCCATGTAGGTGCAGAGCAACTGAACAGTTTGCAGAGCAGGAGGAAACAGAGAGGAGCTGGCTTTCCAGAGCTTACCTGTTCATCAGTATGGAGTCTCAGGAAGGGCAGAAGGATGCAGGAGAGCGCAGAAGGAAACTAAAATTTAGCCCAGCAGAGCTGCAGGTGCTTGTGAAAGAAGTGGTAAAGCAACACACCCAAACTTTTGGGAAACGGTCTCTGCATGCTGCAGAGTCTGTAAAAAGAAACACATGGCTTGACATCCAGACAAAGGTCAATGCCATTGGGGTGACGCACAGGAAGATTGATGACCTCAAGAAAAGATAGTACGACCTGCGCATCATCACAAAGAAGACAATTGCTGCCCAAAGAAAGGAAGCTGGTGTCACAGGTGGGGAAAAAAACAAGCTGCAAGACTAACAGAGCTTGAGGAGCTAGTAGAATCCACCCTGGAGCCAGAAAGCATCCATGGAATTGGGGACATGGATAGCACTGCCAGAGCTTCAAAGAAACAAGGTGAAGGGCATGGACAGTAATCTCCACCCATTACCCTGTCTCCCTTCCCCACTGTGTGTAAGCATAACACTCCAGAACAGCTTTTACGGATGGTCAGCAATGCATCATGGGAGACGTAGTCATATGTACATACATGCAATGCATACACCATAGAATCCAGCAAGGCATGCCACACACAACTTCGAGCAGCTGATGTAGACTAGGCAAATGTGTGATATAAATGTATTTAATAAAGACACATAGGTGAACGACACCACTGACCCTATGTCCATATCTTTTCACAGGAGAGTCCTCACGCAGTACAGCACCAGAAAGGGAGGAGAGGGCACCAGTACCTAAAAGAAGGGAACATGAAAGACAAAGTGCAGGTCACAGCGCTGTTGAAAAAGAGAACACCACATCCCAGGAAGCCACAACGCCTGAGCGAGCCACAACACCTCAGCCGCATTCCCCTCTATTGTTTGGATTACCTGAGTTGGAACCAGCAGCACTTTCGCCAACACCAACAACACAGTCATCCATGCAGGGAAGAGCAGGGAGGTCTGATGTGCCCCCTCTGAGGATTCTGCAAACCTCAGATGAGGAGGGTGAAATGCAGAGAAATCCACCTGTGGCTGACAAGGCCAGGCAGCAGAGTACTGCAGGCGCTGTGCGGGCCAGTGTCCTTGGCAGAAGGGCACGGGAGAGTGGTGAAGGGCAGGAAGGAGAGGGGGGCTTCTGTGGCCTGGAGGCCTCCATGGTTAAGGTGCAGCGCCTGCAGGCGAAGTCAATGTTTGCAGTGCACAGGCAGGTGCGCAGCATCAATTACAAACTTTCACACATTGACCATGGAATAGGCAACATTGCTGGGAGCATGGAGGCAATTGCTAAGGGGATGTCAGACATCACACAGTACATGGGTGCTCTGTCTGACAAGTTGGACAGAGACCACTTAGAGCGTCGCAGAGAGCGCCAGTGTATGCGGCAGCAGTCTAAGGCCCTGAACCGCTTTGCCACAACAACGACACTGCTGTGCCGGCGTTCAATATCGATGCAGGATGCAATAGTGCACTGCTGCACAGACTTATCAAGGGGCATGGGAAGAGTCACCTCTGCAATGGAGCAGATGCTCACTAACCAGACAGGCACTGCTGGAGACACAGGTGTGGATGAAACAGAAGGGTCCACCAGCAGGAGTGGCTCCAGCACACCTGTACCTGAGATGCGTAGGAGCGTCAGGCGCAACATTTATGACCCAGCCACCACCCAAAGTGTGGATACCCAGCCTCGTGCATCCCGCACTGTAGTGCGTGGCCGAAAACGTTAAAGATTGCCCACACCCCACAGGACTGGTCACAGTGAGGGTAACTGTGAGCACGCAGTCATGGACCCAGACATTTTAGGACAATGGCATTTGAACATTTGCATGATGTAGTGAAAATTAAACTACATACTTCACATACTACACCTGTCTGTGTCTCATTCATTACCTAGAAATATCGACGTGTGATCTCTGCCCGACTCAATCTACCATCTGTTGCTGCTGCTCCTGTTGCTTGGGGCTCTGCCTGTTCTTGGTCATCATCAATGTCCTCGTGATGTGTTATTTCCACCTTCTGTTTTTTCTTTGGTGGCAAGATTGTGCAACAAGGCACAGGTCGCTATTATCTTGCAACACAGGATGGGGGTGTACTGCCGTGCACCTCCACTCTTGTGGAAGCAGCGGAATCTGCTCTTGAGGAGTCCAAATGTGTGCTCCACTACGTTGCGAGTAGACCTGTGAGCCACATTATAATGCCTCTCACTCCTGGTAGTTGGATTGCGGTAAGTTGTGAGCACAAAGGAACGCAGGGCATATGCACTATCGCCTAGGTGGTAAAGAGAGGTCCATTAGTTACATATGCATGACACATACATCTGCCATGACTATCAGGGTGTATAACAGTTGTTTACCTAGCAGATATCCGTCCCCAAACTCTCCAGCAACAAGCCATGTGTATATCCCACTATTCTGGAAAATGTAGGAGTCGTGGGTGCTACCAGGAAATTTGGCCACTATGTCTGTGATGATGTTGCCAGCATTGCATATCACCTGCACATTGATGGAGTGCGTTGACTTACGGTTTCTGTAGATGTGTTCAGTGGCTGCAGGTGGACAGAGTGGAATGTGTGTGCCATCTATGCAGCCTATCACGTGAGGGAAGTGTGCCAGTTGATAGAAATCGGTTTTTGTTTTTGCAAGTTCCACAGGTGTGTCAGGGAACCGGATGTAATGTTCCATTCTCTGCATCATGGCCCCCAGGTACTTCCGTAAAAAACGTGACAGGCAGCTCTGGGACACACCACCAACTGCAGCAATCACACTCTGATAGCTCCCAGAGGCAAGCAGGTGTAGGCTACACAGCACCTGCACATGGGGTGAGATGGCGTGGGCCCTGGGTGATCCAGGTGTGGGTGGAGGTCCCTTATCAAGTCCCGGATGGTTCTGGGGTGTAGCCTGTACCTCTGCAGTATCTCTGGCTCAGTCAGTTGGAATAGGGTGATCCTCTGCCTGTAGACCTGCTCCTCCCTTCTTCAAACCCTCTCTCTTGCTGCCTGTAGCCGTAGCTGCCTCGCAATCATGTAGAATGCCACCATTCTTGCAAAACTGTTGCATTTTGGGCCCTTTTTTATAGCCTGCACCTGGTTACCACCTGCTTTCAATTCATGGTATTTGGACACCTACATCTGGCCCTAAGTGTGTTAACGAGTTAGAGTGGAGTATGTAGACTTGTGCTTTCTTTGGACATCCAATGCCTCACTGTCTTTTGCCTTCATCGGAGGGCCACTATCTCCAAGAGTATCTCTGACTGTGTGTCTGAGTGAGTGCCTGTGTGTTCAGAACTGGACCTGTGTTTTACTGAGTGTAAAATCACCATTCTCGTCTGAATTGAGACTGTTCCCAAAATGGAGGTTTTTTAGCTGAATAAAATTCCTGTTCTATTAAAAGCCAATCACATTTGAGTAAAACTTCGGATGTGATTGTCAGAACCTGGAAATGGCAGATATATACCAATGATAGAGCGCGCAATTCTCCCGGGCCACCTGGGTTACCAATTCTTTACACGCACTGGGCCCTGGCGTGCGAATTTTCCAAAATACCACACTAATAATTTGGGTGAGCCGGGAGAGGACTACTTGGTTTCTCCTCCTGCACGCTGCTATGAGTAATTAAGGTTTGGTTTCACCTCTGCATACCATGTACCCGACTTACCACAGGCACAATTCTTATGACGGATCTGGAGCTATAAGGGTAATAGCAGACAGGCCTAAAATCAGATACTCTTTATAATCAGTACAATACTTATCCACAATTTCTGTAAATGACCACAGACACCTGAGGATGTTTAAAACTTTATGTAAAGTTCAGAGAGAATATGACAAGGTAATAAGTGATAGGCAGAATAATGCGTCTAACATCAAAATCAACACCATAAAATAGCTATAGATTAATGCTAAGACCATTTGGGTATATGGGAAGACTAAAAGGTAGAAATTTTAGAACAAAACTAGTCACTGCAACTTTATACTAGAACATAGGATGTGGATGGGACCTAGAACATGTACTTAACCTAAGTGATTTAAACTATTCTTACTATGCTCACCGCAATCATGCTAAAGGTAAGGGAAAAATTGGAACATACTAATACAATATAACAGTTGGTAATTTTTCTAAGGGAGGGGAGAGAAGTGGAAAAATTCTAAAAACAATTGCATATAACTTGTTCTCAAGGTGATAGAGCAATATCACAGGCAAGAGTGCTTTATTAAGAAAATAGAGAGAGAAGACGAGAGGGAGAGAGAGAGAGAGAGAGAGACGCAAACCCACAGGTTAATATTTACCTAGGTCTGAGAGAAGACTAACCCTGGCCACGGGTCAGTTGGAAGGACGGGGACAAGGACCCTCAGGAAGGAATGCCAGAATGCGAGCAGGTACAGCTCACGGACAGTAAGGACAGGATACCCCTCAGGATTTGGGATCAGGACTGGGCTCACCAAGGTACGACCAACACCCACAGCTTCAGAAGCAACGCCAGCGTTACCCCTCTCTGCAAGTAATCCGCCAGTAACCCCGATTGGGTTTTTCGAATTCCCCAGCAAAGTGCTTCGCCAGCACTTAGGATTATTTCCACCCCTTTAGGAGTTTGTGGAAAGTATGGACAGAGTGCTCCGCAGCACTTCAGATTGAGCACCTATAGAGTTCGTAGGGTCAGTGACAGGTCTGCTACTCGGACAAGTCGGACAATTTTCCTAAGCTAAACTAGGGCAATTATACTGTTTTGGGGGCCCTTAGACCACCCACTAATGTTGCCAGTGACAGTTTCCCACATTATGATTGGTCAGGAGAGGTGGTGCGGTCATTACCACCTCCTAGAATTCAACTTTCTCATCCCAAATATTAAAATTTTCCTACCCGCCCCTTGGGTTCACGTTCCCATGCATAGAATACAGCAGTATAGAAAAAGTTCACAATAGGTAGCAACAGTATTGCTTCTTCCAAGGTAAGATCTCGTCTTCCCAGAGATGTTCCCAGGCGCATTGTGCTTCAGGAGCCAGCTGGCTTGTTTCAGCTTCTGCGCAATGGAGTTTTTCTCCGGTCATGTGACGGTGCCCAGCAGAGCCTCAAGTATGGCTCCGCTCCCGATTTCCCAGCCCCAGAGACGTGGTACATGAAAAGTAAGCGAGAACGAATTAAAATCACATATAAAATGATTACACTGTATACCATGATAAAATACTAACCAACCCTTACTTTATAATGACTATAGCATTATTGGTTTAGTGCGAAAAGACAGATAGGCTGAAGCAGCGGTAGCAAGCGGAGAGCGTGGTGAGAGACAAGCGGCCATGTTTGCAACAGTGCGCATGAGCACAACTTCCCTCCAGTATGCGAGTGCGTCACATCACATGGGTATGACCGACGCATGCGCAGACTGAATTTCAGCGAAGCAGCCGTTTTTAGTGCAAGCTTCGTTAGTATGAGAAAAGACATACAAGCAAGCATCCTGGGGACACCCGCGTGTTTGGGAAAACACTTAATAAATGACGAACAATGGTGTTAATATGATTATACGGTTTAGGCAAGGGTTTTGTATGAGAGCAGGGCGCTTACACGCGAATCCCAGCTCCATCAATCCCCTCTTTGATGATATTTACTATCATCACCACATAGAAGGAAACAGATGCCAACTTTTCTCATTCATCCACATCACTCATTTGAATTTCAACAAATTTATCGTTGAGTTTTCTTGCAGCTTCTCTATGAGAGTGGTGATTTTTCACCTTTTTGTAAATTTCACTCTTTAACTCCTCTAATTCTAAATCATCAATATTTCTTTTCACCCCCCTCTTATTTACAGCATATTTCTTTTTGCACTTCTGGCATTTGCAGCAGATAAAAATGATCAATACAACTACACCTATTATAACTATTGGCATCAGTATTTTCCACAAAAGATTTCTACCTAGGTTAGTAAACCAACTACCTATAGAGGAGAGACCTCCAGTCAGTCTCGTCCAGGCACTGTCAACCTCCAATGGTTTGAGTTCTTTTTCCAAATTAGTTATGTTTTTCACATATTGTTTTAGTTCGATACTTTTATCAGGAATGTAAGTGCAACAATGTTGCGCTTTCAGCATTCTACAGAATTTTGCTAATAGGGTGTCAAGGGCAAGACGGTTTTGCAAAACCATTGATCTGATCGCAACCATTTCAGTATTGACCATCAGGAATCCAGCAGCAGTGTCCGTTGATAACCGGTCCACTACTGTAGACAATTTGCAGATTCTATGGGTGTTCAGAACTACCCCCATTCCAGGTATCAGTGCACTAAAAATATCACCTATAATTTCACCTACACTTTCACGTTTACTACGCACTAAGCCATTAGTCTCTTCATCGCTTCCAGCTGCATTATTCACATGGTATATTTTCGGGAAAACAATGCCAAAGTAGCAGCTTCCATACCAGTGATCCGGCAATTTGAAATAAGCCTTGTTCCCACATATATAATATATTCCGGGGAACACAGGTTCTGACCCATTTTTGAAACCCCAACCTCCAATTACCTTGTAATTATGTTCACACTCGCTGGAACCGATGAATACATTGTTATAGTACTCTGTCTTTTCCCTATGGATACAAAGTTTCCCCTTTCGTTCAAAATCCAGCAACAAGGCAGGACTAGCTTCGCCTTGCGAGGTGTTATCCAAGTGCTCAGCCCACCTAGGGACTCTATCCTTTTCGTCATTTGCCTTCTTCTGAAACTTTTCTCTCCTTCTGTCTGCCATCTTTATGAACATCTTTTCCTGCTCTTGCAGAGAACAGGTCAGATTAGCTTGTCTTGCTTCGTCTAAATCTATGTTGCCTATAGTCAGAAAATATTCTCCCATATAACGGGTCACGTCACTTTTAGTATGTACAAGGTTCAAGTGTCCTCTAATAGGAAGTTCAGAAAATACTACGTCAGCATTTGAATAATAATACTGCAAAGTGCTCCTATAAAACAAGCTAGCTAATATGCTACAGGAAATTCCATAGGTTAAAGGTAGATGGTGATATGTCACACCTTCAGCCACTGAAGTTGGTAGCTTCATGCAGACATAACAGTCCTCTATTTCCATAGCTTCTACATAATGCACTAACAAGTTAGCAAAAACATTTAGATGCGTCTTGTTTCTCATTTTGTGAAAGTGTAGTTCATCCTCATCTGATGCTTCTAAATTAGGTCGTGTGTGTGCCAGTCCTACTCGTTTGTCGCGTCTTTCTAGGCTTCGTGGTGTTTCTGCAGTCTGCACAACCCCTACGTCTACTGCTTCGGGTTCAGTAGGGGATAAGTTGGGATTTTTGCTTATCATAAAAGGTAGAAAAATTGTTAGTCCTATCCACATTACTATTAACATTGCTACACTACACACGCATATTTTACAACAGGTTTTAAGACACCCACACCGGGATCTCCCAGAGACATTCGGATCAGACATTTTTAGCTTACAGGTGGCTTTTGCTACCCCTCTTCGTTTCTTTGCACCAAAGGCTCACTTCGGGGTTCTCTCAAGGAGGGTCTTCGTCAGAACTCCGATCAGCGATGGACTCGTCGTCACTGTTGCCACTGTGGTGTGGTTCGTCTATTTCCTCCAACACAAAGTAAGTCCACTCAGGGCTCCGATACAGTCGGTTCTGTTTCTTTAGTCTGTCGCTCTTTCTTAGCGATTTGCCTTGGGCTGCCTTTCTTTCACTTTCAGCCCTTTTTCTGTCTTTCAGTTTTTCTTCGACTGTCTTTAGTCTGAGCCTCAGTCTCTTGACGTATCGGGGTGCACTTCTGCCTCCGTGCCTCCCAGTTGTTGAGGAAACTTGGCCTTCTTCGTGCACTCTCTTTACTTTTTGATGTGGCACCTCTGTTTCCCTGCCTGTCTGACTTGTTCCAGGTCTTTCGTCTATTTCTTCTGCCTGGTCCCTATTCTGTCCCTGCTCAGATTCAAATCGTACTTTCTTTTTACCTTTGGTTACTGTTGTTTTCGTTGTCTGAGCACTTTGATCTAATTCTATCTGTTCCTGTTCATGCTCTTCGATCTCTTCGTTTTCTTCTGCATGAACGTCAGCTCTAATTTCTAACTGTCCCTCTCCAATTTCTGGAGTATCAGGAGGAGTTTCGATGCCTTGATCTGACCCTACTTGGCCTATGTCCTGATCAGGTGTTTTGTGATTTTCGTTGACCTGACCTTCTTCCTCTATTTCTAACTCACCTGGACTATCCCACTCACTGTCTAAATAGGAATATTTCCTGGTTCGTATTGGGTCATGAACCTGGTCGTCGGCGGGGTACCATTCAACGTCTCGACTTGTGCTCGGCAGTTCGATGTCAGCTAGCTCCGGACTCTCTTCCTCGGAAGCTTCTTCAGCTGAGCTGCCTTCAGCTCCAGTCGCGTTTTCTCCAGATACCCGCTTTGTGTGGCTGGCGTGGATCCACTTCGGTACACCAGCGCACTTTACAGCAGTTGTAGTGGCGAGGATCACTTGTCGTGGCTTTCCCCACCTTGGTTTCAGGCAACTGCTCCGGGTGTGTTTCTTTAACGCCACCCAATCTCCTGGTTGCAGTTTATGTGCCGGAGTCTTTGGCCACTCGTCTTCAGTCTCTGCAATCTGCTGAGAGAGAGAACGCACTTGGTCACCCAGCTGCTTGCAGTATTCTAATACCATATCATCAGAAATGCTTAGCAGTTTGTGTCCGGGTACCCATGCCTGTCGCATCACTCTTCCCATCAACACTTCATGGGGACTTAGGCCAGTTTTTCTGTTCGGGATACTTCTCAAACTCATCAGCACAAGGGGTAAAGCCTCTATCCAGTTCATCTTTGTGGAATCACACATTTTGGCCAGTCTGGATTTCAGGGTGCCATTTATTTGCTCTACTACCCCAGAAGCCTCTGGGTGGTAGGCACAGTGCAGTCTTTGCTTCATTTTGAATGCTTTACAGAGTTCTTCTAGGACATCGTTGGCAAAATGCCCACCTTGGTCCGTTTCGATTGTCTCTGGAATTCCATACCTAGGTATCAATTCCCTGAGCAATAACTTGGCTGTGGTGAGAGCGTCATTTTTCTTCGCTGGATATGCTTCCACCCACCTGGAGAATAGGCAAACTATGACTAGGATATATCTATACCCTTTACATTTAGGCATTGTTATGAAGTCTGCTTGCATTCTGACAAAGGGACCTATTGCCTTCCCAATATTACTCTGTTCTACCACAGTCCTCTTTCCTGCATTGAACTGCTGACACACTAGGCACCTCTGGCAAAGCTTTTCCGCCTGGTTCCTGAACTTTGAATTACAGAACACCTTGTCAAACACCCGACACATTGCGTCCCTTCCCATATGTGTCGGTTCATGTATCATTCTGACCATGCGGTCTATCAAGCTATCAGGCCATACAGGCACCCCAGTCGAGTCTACCACCACACCATCATCTCTCAATTTGCATCCCTCTGCTGCCCACCTTCCTTTCTCTTGTCTGTCTGTTGCCTGTTGCAAATCCTTTAATTCCTCCCACGTTGACACATTCTCAAACAACATAAGTTGGCAGCTGGTTCCATCCCACAACGCAATTTGGAGTGACATATGGTATCGGGCACAAAACTGTGCAATTTGGTCAGCGTACCTATTACCGGCAGTCACATCATCATTTCCAGATTTGTGAGCCGCACACTTGACCACAGCCAATTCTTTGGGCAATTGGATAGCTTCCAGTAAGTTATGCACCACCTTTCCATTTCTGATAGGGGTGCCTGAGGACGTCATGAATTCTCTTTGCAGCCACAATTGGCCGAAGTCATGAACGACCCCAAAACAGTACTGGCTGTCTGTGTAAACAGTTATTCTCTTGTTCTTACCCCTCTTACATGCTCTGGTTAACGCGATGAGCTCTGCCACTTGTGCAGATTTCACCTCGCTCAGGTAAGATGCTTCTATGGTTTCGGTCAATGTAACCACAGCATAGGCAGCACTCAGGCTCCCACTCTCATGTCTTAAACACGAGCCATCCACGAACATTGTTTTATCCCCATCAAGTAACGCTATTTCACGGATGTCAGGACGGGGCTTGGTACTGAACTCAGTTAGATCGATGCAATTATGTTCCCCTTCCTCTTCAATTTCTACATCCAGAGGGATAGGTAACAATGTCGCAGGGTTTAGGACATTGCACCGGGAAATAGTGACATTTTCGGCACCAATCAAAATTCTCTCATACTTAGTCAGCCGACTAGGTGTGAGGTACTGGGTCTTAGTTCTAGTCAGTAGGATGACAACAGAATGAGGAACATATACAGTGACGTGATGTCCCATGACAATGTTCTCACTCTGTTCCAGACTGACGCAAGTAGCAGCAACTGCTTTCAAGCATCCAGGTAATCCAGCAGCCACTGGATCCAGGGTGGCTGAAAAATAGGCCACGGGTCTTCTAATTAGTCCGTGCTCCTGGGTCAGGACTGAAAGAGCACAATTCTCTCTTGTGTCACAGAATAGCTCAAAGGGCTTGGTGTAGTCAGGCATACCCAACGCAGGAGCAGAACATAGACAGTTTCTCAAAGTCACCCAAGCGTTCATGCTCTCACTGTCCCAACTGACGGGATCTTCAACGCCTTTCTTTGTCATTTTGATCAGGGGTCTGGCTAGAGCCGCGAATCCTACAATCCATTGTCTGCAGTAACCCACAACTCCCAAGAACATTCTCACCTCCTTCTGAGTTCTGGGCAGTTCCATTGCTTTAATTATTTTGATTCTTTCGGTAGTGACTTTCCTGATTCCTTTTTCGATCTGGTGCCCCAGATACTTTACTGAATTTTTACAAAATTGTAACTTGTCAGGTGACACTTTATGTCCTCCCTTTCCTAGGTGATTCAACAAGGCAATGGTGTCAGTGACGCAGTCATTTTGGGTTTTAGATGCTACTAACAGGTCATCTATGTACTGTACCAAAACAGACTCTCTTGGCAGCACTAGGGATTCAAGGCACTTTTTCAATATCTGGTTGAAAATCGATGGACTTTCGGTGTACCCCTGGGGGACACGATTCCAGACATAGATACGACTGTCAAATTCAAAACTGAAAAGGAACTTGCTTTCTGGATGCAATGGGATGGAGAAGAATGCATGGCACAGGTCGATGACAGTGAACCATTCTGCATTCCAGGGAATCTGATATAGTATCACGGCAGGGTTGGGCACAACAGGGCAGCAAGGCACCACAATTTGGTTTACCTTGCGTAAATCTTGCACCACCCGGTACTTTCCACTAGGCTTTTTGATCCCAATGATTGGAGAATTACAAGGACTGCTCATCACTTCCTCTATTATTTCTGCTTCGAGTAGCCGGGTAATTTCAGTCGCTACTCCAGCTTTTACTTCTGCACTCATTTTGTACTGTCTGGTTTTGGGGTATACAGCATTTGTTTTTATTGCTATCTTAACTGGGTCCACATTTGCCATTAAACCTACATCTTTTCTTGTGAAATCCCACACTTCTGGAACTACTCTTAACTGGAGCTCTTCAGGTAAATCTTCAACTGTTAAAGGCTTGATATCAGAATCTTGTCTGACTAACATTAGCTTGTACAAACCATCTTCATCGGGTGTCTGAATTTCGACGCCTTTTGGTGTGCAATAGATGGTACAATGCATCTTGCACAACAAATCACGTCCTAGCAGGTTCACAGGACTGGAATCACAGACCACAAATCTGTGCATTTCTTTGAAATTTCCTATAGAAACTTCCATTGGTTCAGTTACTGGAGTACTTATTATTTGATTTGAGACGCCCACTACTTGGATCGCTTCTCCCGAGAGGGGTAGGTTAGGAACATCCACTGTTCTTACAGTAGATCTAGTAGCACCAGTGTCCAACAGAAAGGTGACGTCTTTTCCCTCAACCTTTCCTTCAATGTATGGTCCAGTCTGGTCTACCGGTAAGGAGGCGCCAAGCACGCACTCCTCATCCTCCCCTCTCAGGCCCCGTCAATCTTGATCTTCACAGAGGAAGGTATCATTTAGCAAGTACTGTGGAATGATTGCGTTTCTTTCACTCTCAACTTCCCATACTTCCGCCCTCTCATTCTGCTGACCCTGACTCTTAAAATTCTGTCTAGGAGCGCGAGGTACGGGTGGTAATTTTACCTGTTGCTGGTTCTTTCTCGTCCCCTCTTTCGGCACCTGTGGATTTAAACCATTTACAGGGGCATTACCGGCCTGCAGGTGTGGACACTCGTCTCGCCAATGCCCTATCTGGCCGCACCCATGGCACGGAAACTTTTTCATGGCTTCTTCCCGACTCATCTTAGCTCGGGGCTTTCCTCCTCCCCCAGCAGTGGCATTCTGAGCATTATTACTAGAAGTCAATTTACTTAACTGTTTTTCCTGCTGTTCGGCTAATTTCACCTGTGCCCACATTACTTTCTCCTTGAGGGCTTTCTTTTTATTTTCGATTTCATCTTCGCAGTATTTTGCATATTTTAGGACATCATCTATGGGCTTTCCCTGCCAACTGATTTTATTATCTCGAATCCATTGTGAGATTTCAGGTCTTAATCCTAGCACAAACCTGTAACTGAAATGGGTCATGTCTTTCATGTCTACATTATCGATACCACTGTAAGTTTTGAATACCTGCAGTAACCTTTCATAAAATGAATGCACAGTTTCATCACGTTCTTGGGTGGTTCTATCTATTCGGGTCCAATCCGTCTCCTTTGCTGGCACCTTTTTCTTGAGGTATTGTATGACTTGCTCATACTTCCTCATTACTTCAGGTGCGGGAGCTCCTGTTTTCTCATCTCTGGGGAATTCCTCACTGGGCCAATCAATTTCAATTTTACAGTCGGTCCACAAATCTACAGGGACCACAATGTCGAAAAACCCATCCAGGTCTTTCAGCAGACACTTCTGAACTTTTATGAAGCGTTCTACCTGCCTGTACCAATCAACAGGCTTCTCCCGCAATTTCGGGAAGTCATTTGTAAATGACACAATATCCTGTCGAGACCAAGGGACATGGACATACTTCCCTCCCGGGACCTCTCTCATGGGGCACAATTTTTCTGTTGGCGTTACTTCTTTTAACACGAATTCTGAAGCCTGTGACTTAGCCCTGCTGTCTTCTTTTTTCTTTGCCCACCGGGTTCTCCATTTTCCCACCTCTCCCCATTTCTGCAAAAGCTTCAATAATTCTTTTACTTGGATCTGTTTTCCCATCACATTTAAGCTTTCTAGAACTTTGTCTGAAAAATCTACTCTGTAGGGTTTCTGAAGAATTTTGGAGCGACTAACATCAATTTCCATTTCTGTGGCTGTATCCATTATCCTTTCATGGAGTAACCTAGCACTCCGGGTAAGATTTTTACTGATAAACAGTAATTCTTCTTCATTATATGAACTTAGGCGCTCGACTCCTACATTTCCAGCCATCATTTCTTCTATTTCTATTCTTAATTTATATATTTCCAATGCTTTTGGTTGGGCAGTGGTCTCCTTCTCCAGCTCCTTTGTCCATCTGTCCAATTCTTCTGGGGAAACTACGGTGGCACTCCTAACCCCAGATGCACCTTCAATCACCACCTCCTTTGGTCTTGTCTGGCTTCTTGCCCCGATGTACTAGTTCTAGGCTCTCTTATGGGCAAATCCATCAAAACCACAGATTCACACTCACTTTCCTGATCCTCATCTATGAATACTTCCTTCCTCGGGGACGGGACGCTAGGAGTAGGCAGTATTGGGGTGATAACAGGAGGATGGGGACTAGTCAGGTCATTTCTATACAGTGGAATAGCTGGACCAATAGTTACTGGAATAGTCAGGGAATCAGGATGGGGATGTATCTGGGCAATGGTTCGAACTAAATCCTCTCGCTGTTTAGCCAGGGCTTCTTTCTCTTTTTCCCGCAACACTCTTTCTGCAGAATTGTCATGCAATACCTGAGGTACCAAGGGAGGATAAATACTTGGAGCAGTCGGAGTGACCAATCGGGGTGGACCTTCTCCGAACGGCTGATAATTTGGGACCGTGGATCTAGGTCTGCAAAACCCATCCCCCTCACTGGCTTTACTGTCTGTACCTGTTCCATCTGTATCACTATCCCTCCCACATCTGGGATATTTGGCAAAGGGATTT
This sequence comes from Lissotriton vulgaris, assembly GCF_964263255.1. Lineage (NCBI taxonomy): Eukaryota > Metazoa > Chordata > Amphibia > Caudata > Salamandridae > Lissotriton > Lissotriton vulgaris. The sequence continues at coordinate 1,870,823,711 of NC_141693.1, forward strand.
GGAGAATGCACAGGCTCTGACTCTGCAACATATGGAGGTGGATTTTTCATTAACAAATCTTCCAGGTGCTCATCTTCTGAGTCCCCTACGGGCATTAGGTGATGGGTCTTTTCTTTACATTTTCCTTTTCTCTCTTCCAATACCCCCATCATAGGAAATAGCCCTTCAGTCAACATAGATTGCCTCCACTGTTTCATTTTCTGCTCTTTGGTCTGCGCTTGAACCCTCGGATACCATTTACTCACTCCCTTATCCATCCGGGGTTTATCTCGCTCTGCAGCCTCAATCTCCCATTCCTCCAGGGCTTCGTACTGTGTCAACCTAGGTCTAGGGTGTAATTCATTCATGCGGGTCCTTAAGTTAAACAGAATCCGACCATTAAATGTACCTTCAACAGGAAATGCTAGGACTCCGTCATCTGCAGTATACTTTGCCCAATTTTCTAACCAGACACAAGTGTGGTACCCTTTATCAAACAGCATGAAGGAGGCAGGGGTATTTGGCGGGGGAATGAGCACGCCTTCCCTCGTTCTAATGGGCTTGTCAGTTTTGAAAAAATTCTTTATTTTATCAGAGAATGACAGTTTCCTCTTTACTCCATACATCATGTGCGGTCTACCTCGTATAAGCTGATCCTTATGAAATCCTAGGTACTTTGGATTTGGTATGAAATCTGGATACCACATGCAACTCTCCAGACTTGCTTCTAACTCGGCTTGATTAATTTTGTTTACCTTTGTGCTTCCAATGCTAGCGCGACTTATATTTCGCACTACCCAATCAGATCAGTGAATACAAACACCCTTGACCAATGGGTGCGCGGCCTTTTCGCAAGGCAGAGTCTCACGCTTCGGCACTCACCCCTCCTTTACAAATTCAGCTCCACTACACACCCGCGGTCTGGACCAATACCAGCGCGGCACGGAGTGACGTCAGAGCAGCTCTCCGACTGACTCCCTCCTTCACAAGGTAACGGAAACTTTTTACTCTCTCTAAAGTGCAAGTGCAAGTCTTAGTCAACAACACACAACGTTTGCCACTATGTCTGAGTGTTCTAAAGAGATAAAAGAATTTTCTTTCACTACTAGTAAACCACTTCTGTCTACTTTTCATTCACTCTGGATAGACTTCTTTGCCTGTCCCTTCACACTAGTAACATAGAACCCGTTATTCTTCTGACTCATCCACCTTAGTCGGGGATATGTACTGAGCCAGGATTTCACCAGCGAACTATCTTACTTACCAGACAAGCCTCGGAGACCCTACTACTCCTTCCGTATGCGACCCTTACTAGGTGATATCGCAATGAAAGTTTTATAAAGGACTCGTAGCTATCATTCACTCCAGAGAACAAAGGTCCTAATTAGTGCTTCCAGTTATCCTTAACCCTGCACTAATACCTCAAACCTAGTGACTTCAACAGCTAACCGGATTCTGCTCACCGTTAGCTAAATACTTCCCCGGGGATTCGGACTACACTGAACATTCACAAACAATGGTTAATATAACATTTATAGCAGCAATGCAAAAATCATATACATTTACATATAAATCCTTAAAACATTTCAAAATATTTGAACCAATACAGTAGAAAATCAGCAGCACATTTTATTTTCACGGTTTGTTTATGACCTATCCTGTCTACCTAATCTAACTAGTCCAAACCATCCTCTGCTACCAGAAAATTACTGATAGAGCGCGCAATTCTCCCGGGCCACCTGGGTTACCAATTCTTTACACGCACTGGGCCCTGGCGTGCGAATTTTCCAAAATACCACACTAATAATTTGGGTGAGCCGGGAGAGGACTACTTGGTTTCTCCTCCTGCACGCTGCTATGAGTAATTAAGGTTTGGTTTCACCTCTGCATACCATGTACCCGACTTACCACAGGCACAATTCTTATGACGGATCTGGAGCTATAAGGGTAATAGCAGACAGGCCTAAAATCAGATACTCTTTATAATCAGTACAATACTTATCCACAATTTCTGTAAATGACCACAGACACCTGAGGATGTTTAAAACTTTATGTAAAGTTCAGAGAGAATATGACAAGGTAATAAGTGATAGGCAGAATAATGCGTCTAACATCAAAATCAACACCATAAAATAGCTATAGATTAATGCTAAGACCATTTGGGTATATGGGAAGACTAAAAGGTAGAAATTTTAGAACAAAACTAGTCACTGCAACTTTATACTAGAACATAGGATGTGGATGGGACCTAGAACATGTACTTAACCTAAGTGATTTAAACTATTCTTACTATGCTCACCGCAATCATGCTAAAGGTAAGGGAAAAATTGGAACATACTAATACAATATAACAGTTGGTAATTTTTCTAAGGGAGGGGAGAGAAGTGGAAAAATTCTAAAAACAATTGCATATAACTTGTTCTCAAGGTGATAGAGCAATATCACAGGCAAGAGTGCTTTATTAAGAAAATAGAGAGAGAAGACGAGAGGGAGAGAGAGAGAGAGAGAGAGACGCAAACCCACAGGTTAATATTTACCTAGGTCTGAGAGAAGACTAACCCTGGCCACGGGTCAGTTGGAAGGACGGGGACAAGGACCCTCAGGAAGGAATGCCAGAATGCGAGCAGGTACAGCTCACGGACAGTAAGGACAGGATACCCCTCAGGATTTGGGATCAGGACTGGGCTCACCAAGGTACGACCAACACCCACAGCTTCAGAAGCAACGCCAGCGTTACCCCTCTCTGCAAGTAATCCGCCAGTAACCCCGATTGGGTTTTTCGAATTCCCCAGCAAAGTGCTTCGCCAGCACTTAGGATTATTTCCACCCCTTTAGGAGTTTGTGGAAAGTATGGACAGAGTGCTCCGCAGCACTTCAGATTGAGCACCTATAGAGTTCGTAGGGTCAGTGACAGGTCTGCTACTCGGACAAGTCGGACAATTTTCCTAAGCTAAACTAGGGCAATTATACTGTTTTGGGGGCCCTTAGACCACCCACTAATGTTGCCAGTGACAGTTTCCCACATTATGATTGGTCAGGAGAGGTGGTGCGGTCATTACCACCTCCTAGAATTCAACTTTCTCATCCCAAATATTAAAATTTTCCTACCCGCCCCTTGGGTTCACGTTCCCATGCATAGAATACAGCAGTATAGAAAAAGTTCACAATAGGTAGCAACAGTATTGCTTCTTCCAAGGTAAGATCTCGTCTTCCCAGAGATGTTCCCAGGCGCATTGTGCTTCAGGAGCCAGCTGGCTTGTTTCAGCTTCTGCGCAATGGAGTTTTTCTCCGGTCATGTGACGGTGCCCAGCAGAGCCTCAAGTATGGCTCCGCTCCCGATTTCCCAGCCCCAGAGACGTGGTACATGAAAAGTAAGCGAGAACGAATTAAAATCACATATAAAATGATTACACTGTATACCATGATAAAATACTAACCAACCCTTACTTTATAATGACTATAGCATTATTGGTTTAGTGCGAAAAGACAGATAGGCTGAAGCAGCGGTAGCAAGCGGAGAGCGTGGTGAGAGACAAGCGGCCATGTTTGCAACAGTGCGCATGAGCACAACTTCCCTCCAGAATGCGAGTGCGTCACATCACATGGGTATGACCGACGCATGCGCAGACTGAATTTCAGCGAAGCAGCCGTTTTTAGTGCAAGCTTCGTTAGTATGAGAAAAGACATACAAGCAAGCATCCTGGGGACACCCGCGTGTTTGGGAAAACACTTAATAAATGACGAACAATGGTGTTAATATGATTATACGGTTTAGGCAAGGGTTTTGTATGAGAGCAGGGCGCTTACACGCGAATCCCAGCTCCATCACCAACATGTTAGCCCTTACAAGCCTGCCTGGAAACATTGCCTTACTACTGACATATGAAACCTATTGAGTGGAATATCACCAAATCAAACAAAAGCACACTTTTTGAGTAACGTTTGACATTCATGCCAACCCTGTAAAAATGTTCAGCTCATCAAACTGTAGATGAGAGCAACATTTCCTATGGGAGCTACAATGGGAAAACAAGATGTGTTGTCTTGTGCACCTCCTTACTCAATTTTTCCTGTGGACAGATCTTCACGAAATCTGACTTGTGAACCATATCTTACTGAGTTAGTAAACTGTGCAATTTATGTAAGTCTATCCACATGGTCAAAAGTTAAAGGTAAACCCAAAAGAAAGCCTTACATTGGAAAATGCAGTAGAACCATAATGTCATAGTGGCCACAGTCACTTTCCATATAAATAGTTCATCCACCCCAGTTCCTTCTTGTTAAGCTTTGGGGTGATCCATCAAACAGGCCGGGAGAAAAAAGGGGAGTCCCAAAACACAAAATTCTCATGCATTTTCCGTAGACTTATTTAGGCAGCAGTTCAGCAAAAACTGCTTAATGGATTCACACTAAATTTAGCAGGAAGTTAGATCATGGTCCAAAAAGTATGGATTTGGTATAAATCCGTTCAGTAGTATTGGACCTATTAGGCTCCAAAAATACTTGTATATCTACCCAACAGTCGAGATATATTTGTATAGCTGGACTGTTGGGTTTGAGGGACGCTCACTACAGGCCCTCGAACATAATTAAAAAAAATAGAGCCATCTGATTGGCACAGGGGAATTATTTAGCCTTGGGCTACCTTGTTCCTACAGGAGCAATGCTCTCATAGGAGCAAGGCTCTGACAGCCATTACAAGGCTCTGGGTCTTAGTCCCCTGTCCTGCAATTTTCCTTTAATAAAGATATATCTGCCCCCCTGCCCTTCCGCCTGTGGTCTCAGAGAAGGCCTGTGGGTGCAAAAAAACTGGAGTTTTTGCTGCAAGCCCGCAGCCCACCATTTTTACAAAAATATTTGGGTAGGCGGGTGAGTGGTAGCTCCCTCCCCAAGCTCATTTGGGCCCTGGGCCAACTTCTAAAACAGGGGGAGGGGGTGTGTGCAGCTTTCCTCACCGAGGCACCCTGGGGCCGAATTGCATATGAAAGTGGAGAGGCACCCCTTTATGTACTACACATCACTGGAGTGGTTTTAGAGCACTTACATGACTGTAACGGCGTTAGGTACACAGTGGGATGGTATGAAACTAAGGAGTTGGCTGAGCCGCGTCTTAGGGGCAGTCCAGTGAATGGTGTCTCAATACACCATTCACTGGAAAATTTCAAGAACTAGGGAGAGGATGGCATCCTACCATCCTCCTTGAGCCTCTATGGACCCCTTGGACCCTATCCCCTGGGGCTGAATGTCAAAATAAGGGGAGAGGGCCACAGGGCCTCCCTCTCTGAGCCTCTTAAGTCCCCAGGGGCTGGCTCACAAACTGTGTCCCAGAGAGCCCACTCCTTGGGCATCGTAGTTTCTTTGCAGGAGCGCAGGCAGGTAAGGGCTATCTGCTCTCACTTGGCAGGATCTTCACAAATGCTCCCACCGAGGGTGAGCAGATTTTTATTTCTCTGCCCATGGTCCTGGGGGGAGGAAAACACACATGGCTGCCACCTGGTGAATCATGCGGGAGCCAGCTTTGACCGTGCGGGCCCTGAAGCTCCTCCCATGGCCCCTTACATATTGTTTGGTGGGTGCCCCGGGTGGACACTGGGTTACTCACCAAGATAGTGAAGAGATCTTAGGGAATGGGGTCCTCTAGAATTTGATTTGATTTTAAATTTATAAAGCGCAACAATTACCCAAAGGAGTAAAGGCCCTGTATATCACCATCCAAAAAGAGGTTCCACTAGAATTCTGGATTCAGAAGATAGCTACAAGCTAAATAACCAAGTCTTAAGAGCCTTCCTGAAGGGCAAGAGTTGGGAGATGGTCTTTATGTTTTTTGGAAGAGTGTTCCAAAGTTTACTGGCAGCAGTGGAATAAGCCCTGTCGCCTCATATCTTTCTTATGGTTTTCTGAACATTATGCTGTAGCTTAGAGGACGAGCGAAGGGGCCTGCCTGGGGAGTACCAGCCAAACATGGTTTTTAATCTTGATTGATAAGAGAGACAGAGAGCCTTATGTGCCATATAGAGAGATTTGAAGCTGATACGCTTGTTAATTGTGAGCCACTGAAGGGTTTCCAATCTCTTAGGAGCCGACTTCCCTCTAGGAATGTCCAGAACCAGTCTCGCCAATGTGTTCTGTACCACCTATAGTCTATGCTGCGCAATCTTGTTCGAGTCCAGGTACAGTGGGTTGCAGTAATCAAGTCTGGACATTGCAAGAGTGAGCTGCTTGCGTGCAGGCTGTTGAATGAGTGGAAAGATTTTCTTCTGTATCCTTATAAGCCAGGTGCAGGTTATGATTGCTCGATTAGGTTGGGCATTGAAGTTGAGTTCCGTGTCCATCAGTACTTCAAGGTTCTTGGCTTTTTTTTCCCAGAGTTGGAACAATTCCTAGAGAATGAGGCCAGGAGCTGCTACTCAAGCTTGATGCCCATAGACCAAAAATAATCAATTCCTTCTTATCCCCATTCAGTTTTAAAAAGTTACATGACATCCATTCTGCCACTTTAGTCATGCAACAGAAAACGTTTTCAGATGCAGGGCATGAATTCATAGGGATTGACACCATGATCTGAGTGTCATCTGCATACACTACTACCTCCATTCCAAAAGAGTGGATAATAGCTGCTAAAGGTGCCACATAAAGATTAAAAAGCAAGGGGCTTAGAGATGAGGCCTGTGGCACTCCATAGGGCAGGGAAAAGGCCTTTGAGTAGAAGTGCTGTAACTTCACCTTTTGGAATAATTTCCCCAGGAAGGAGGACAGGAGGGCTAAGGTTTGATGCGAGATGCCCAGACCCTGGAGCATGTCTAGCAGCAGAGTAGGTGAAAAGGTGTCAAATGCTGCAGACAGATCAACAAATAGCAGCACCACCCCCTGTCCCTCATCCACTAAACGTCTGATACAATATGTGGCTGAAATTAAAGCAGTTTCTGTCCCATGATGTTTTCTAAAACCATACTGAGAGTAATTGAACTAGTGTTGCTGTTCGGCAGTCTCCATGAGATGGATATTAACATGCATCTCCAAAATCTTTGCAGGAACTGGAAGCAAAGAGATCAGACTATGGTTTTTATAGTCTGTAATGTCCAAATTTGTTTTTTTAGGAGGGGCCTAAGATTAGCCTGCTTCCACCTCTGTCGGTAGGATCCAGATAGGATCATATTGTTTATTAACTTATAGAGTGGGTCAGCTATATTACTGGCCACGATATGGAGAACTGCAGGAGGACAGGCTTCTAACGTGATCCTGTGTGAGTTTTCAGGAGGTGTTGTTCGGCCAACTTAGGAGATAGTGTAGGAAATACAGAGAGACCATTAGAATCTTGGTTCAAACAAGATGGCAACTCTTGGGCTGCTTGTGGAGACCCACAGGCCGCAATTGAGTGGTTCTGCATAGTAGGAACTGAGCCAAAACCTGTATGAATATCCATAATCTTGGAGTGGAAGAAATTTGCCAGCTGGTTACAGAACACCTGAGAAATTTCTGGTTCTGCTCTGGGTGTGAGGCCGAGAGCAGTTGTGCTAGCTTGAAAAGTTCTTTAGCAGATGAGGCATTTTCAATTTTCTGGGTGCAGTACTTAGACTTTTCTTCAATTAATGCAAGTTTATATTCTTTGATGTTAGTTTTATATGAGATCTTTTCTTGTTCATCTTGGGTCTTCCTCCAAGACCGCTCATGGCGACAGCCTGTTTGTTTAAGCATCCCAAGCCTCTCATTATACCAAAGAGCAGATGGAGAGTGCCTTTTATGTGCAGCTACCTTCAGAGGGGCCAATATGTCGGCTGTACTCTCAAGCCAGTTAGCAAAGGCCTCTGCTCCGCTATCTGAGTCACCTGGAAATACACAGGGTATACTGTTTAAGGTTCTGTAGAGTGCCACAGCCGAGACCCATTTCCAGTTTCTGGATTTGTCCACAATGCAGGGAATTCTATTATTTCTGACTGACGAGATGGGTAGGAAATCGAAAGCAACTACACTGTGACCAGACCAGCTGATAGGAATAGTTTATTGATAGACCAATATGGGATCATTAGTGAAGATCCCATCCAGAGTATGGCCTGCCTTGGGAGTGGGGGCAAAAACCAGTTATGATAGTCCAGTATTAGCAACAGTGTCTAAGAGGGTGTTCGAATTATGGTTATCTGTCTCCTCTAGCTGGAAGTTAAAACCCCACAAGATGGTCATCCGACTCCCAGCTAGAAAAGGTTCTAGAAGAAGTTTGAGATCCCAAAGAAAAGAGGGTGTAGGAGCTGGGGGCCTATAGATCAACAGCCCCCCCAAAAGAGCAGGTGGCTGAGAGGATCAATTTAAAATGGAGGACTTCACAGGTTTGTAAATTGAAGCCTGATTCTATGAGACTTAAAAACATTGGCCAGGCCTCCGCCCATGCGTCCCACCCTACCCACCCTCTGGATGGAGTAGGTGGTCGGGATTGCGTTTACAAGATCGGGTCCTGAAGCGTTATTGGTCTAGGTTTCAGTAATAAGGACCCAGTCTGGTTCAAAGTCTGCTAAGAAAATATCAAACTTCAGCTTATGGTTCATGAGGGAGCGAGCATTAAGAATAAAGACATGATATCTCTCTCCTTTACCAGGGCTGGAATCTCCGGGGCTATTAGTGAATTTCCTGGATGTATTAAGCCTAGGCAAATTGTGACATAGAGGTACACAGGACCCACAAGAGTTAGAACTCAGGGATGGGGGTCCCGTGCCTCCCTCCCTTTATAAATTGAATTGTACCGTAGGATAGGCTCCATGGATACTAGTAAGGAGGGCTGTGTTGTCCCCTCCCCTTTTTTGGCATTTAGCCATAGGATATGGAGTCCCAGGGTTTCCTAAGGCTGAGGGAGGGGGGCCCAAACGCACCCCTCTCTTATAATTACAGTGTGGCCCTGGGTATGGGGCCCCGGGACCCATTGAGACTCAGATATTGGAGGCATGTTCCCCATATCCCTAATGTTAATGTATTTGGCCCTGGGTAATTGGGTTCACAGGACCTCTTAAAGCTTGGGAGAGGGGCAACACGCACCCTCCTCCACTATAATTAAACTATTGCCTAGGGCAGGTGTCTCCAAAGGTTGATCACGATCTATCAGTAGCTCACAGACACCTACAGAGTAGCTCACAGCCTTGAGTTCATTTTAAAATAAGAACAGGGTCAGAATGTCCTTTTAAAGTTTAGGGAAGGCTGTGTTTATTATACATAATTATCTTCAGGCAGCTGATTGCAGGGCCTGATAATGAGCAGCGTTGGAGTCAATCAATAAAACTTTATTCGGTTAAAACGAACGTAAACCATAAAAGTTACACAAACAAATACAGTAAAAAGTGACAGTGCATTATATAAAACAGTCAAGAAGCGAATAAGATTAAAAAAGAGAGGAACCAAGGGAACACTTATTACTGGTCCATATAAAGTCTACATTTGATGGTTGCTTTTAAAAACCCCACAATAAAGAATAAGCAATCCTCTTTCAGAAGTTGAAGATAGACTAAAGCTGGGCGAACCTGCCTAGAAATCAATTTTTTTAAAAGAGGAGCCAGATACGTTTACGATAAAATTCATACAATTTGCAAAAAAACATAAAATGCAGCATATCCTGCAGAAACTCTCCGTCGCAGCCACAGGGAGCTGCCAGTTTGCTAGTAGTAAAACATTTGGGTCTGGCAAGCAAGAGATGAAAAAGATTCAGCCGAAACCTGGTTGGGAGGAATTTTTCATGCGTTGACAACGACCCCAAGAGATACGGCTCTACTCCCGGGTTGTTTTAAGCATAATGTACATACGCACGCTAGATTTCTGTACCTCCCTTGCCTCTCTATACAGGTTCCTACCTGCCAGAAAGGCGATTTTAATTTCCTCCACATCTCTCTTATTAATACATTTAGGATTTGAAAATATTTCTCCCCGCCTTAACCTGCCAAAATTTTCCTTGATATACCTCAGCCATAAAATACGGGATGAGTTATCAAGTGTCATACAATCTTTTATAATCATATGGGTCATGGGGAGTTCTGGGTTCAGCCAACACTTCAGCCAATAAGTCAGTGGGTGCAGAGAGAGTGCATCATTTAAGTACGGGACCCCTAGTTCTTCATGAGCCGCTAAGTTAGACGTGCCACAGGGAACACACAAGAGCCGTTTCAGAAAATCATTTTCCGATGTTTGAAGCGATTCTCCCGCCATATAACCCCATATTTCGCTACCATATGAGGCGACGGCCAGGCTTTTGTGCAGTGTTGGAGTCAGATGTATGACTCAGGGCACAGAAGTAAAGAACTGGAACACTCAGGTATTTAACTCTTAAATAAAAGTCCTTGTCTACTCAATATTGAAGCTTAAGAACAAAATTAGGTTTCTGAATGCTTTTAAATGGGAGAAAATTTAAATGAAGATTTAACTTTTTTTTCCAGTGTGGTATATAGCGCAATCTAGAGTCGAAGGTATCAGAGTGTTTTGACTGAGCACCAGTTGTGTTACAGAGAGACACATTAATTTTAGGCAAAGGAGCATTAAGTAATTTGCCCAGAATCACAGTATATTGGGCGCCCCTGCAGAGACTCGAACCCAGGCCTGCAGCATCGAGGTAGACCGCTCTAGCCATTAGGCCACATACTCTCCCCTTAAACGTCATCATTATGTTAACTTTTCATTTTAATTTTATCTCATTTCGAAGTGTTGCATTTATAAACAGCAGACCTTTTGCTCCCAATGGGCACTACACACTGTGTTATATTTATCACTGAAAAATACTGTCATTTTGTTCAAATGGGAGGAATTGAAAGTGTATAAAAATAATTCTATGAAACATTCAGTCAATGTTTTCTCCACTCTCAATTAGGTCAATTACGTGTTAATATTTTACAAAGCATGATTCTTCATTTTAATTTACTCCTATTTAAACAAATGACTATTTTCTGTTGTAAATATGGTGCCATGTCTACATGTCTACAGGTCTCTGCGTGCAAGATGCCTGCTGTTTGTAAATGCAACACTTTGAAATGGAAGACAATTTAAATTATGTTTTTTTCTGGAATCCATAATAACGTAAAGTTAACTCTACACTTTAATTTTCTTCAATTTCAAAGAGTCGCATTTACACACAGCAGCCATTGTGCGTCTAAGTGGCTGGTAGATAGAGTGTCATATTTATAACTGAAACATACAGATTTTTTTTAAATAAGAGAATGTTCCACATTATGAACATTTTTTGCAGAGCATTTTTCTCACTTTAAAATTCTGCCATCAAAAAAAATGATTGCATGCTTGTGTTATGCATGTAATGGTGCCACATATGGTAAAAAGTGTGTCCTGTGCCACAAGTACAAATGACACAGACTCTCATTCTCCATTACACATATATTCAAGTCAAACCCACACGTGTTTATATATCCCCAAATACCACGCTCCCACTAACTCACATGGCAGTCTTGCCAAAGTGCCTCTAGAGAAAGTATTGTGCTAAACCATAATCTTTGGCTCTGTGGACATCAATTCAATGAAGCTGGGTGTGTGGGCGTCTGGTAACACTGCACGAGTGGCTTGGCCTTCAGTAGCTCACAATGATTTCCACTAATCAGAAGTAGCTCTCACTACAGAGGAGGTTGGAGACTCCTGCTCCAAACTATTACAGCATATGGGAAAAATCCTTCCTCTGGGTATTTCCTAGAAGCTCCTGCTATTCAGGTTTTTAAGATCACTGGAAAATAAAGTTTCTTCCTGGTAGAATAAAGCCAGCGGCTCTTTTGGCTCCTGATATGGCTCTTGTAAATCTTAAAGAAGAAGATGCTGAAACGGCCTGCTTGAGAGACGCCTGGGGACTCTGGAGGGATGGGGGCAGAGGGAGGATTAAGGTGGGAAGAAAGGTTTCCTGTGTACATGATTTGGTTCTCCAGTGATGGATCTTTGCCAGAGTCATAAACCTAGAGTCTTAGAAGTCAGACTTTAACCCCAGGATATTTCTTTCCCAAAAATATTAGTGTTTGATTTGTTTGTTTTCATAATTACACACCAACTGTCAGCCTCGAGCCTCTTGTATAACTGAGACATATTACAAAAACAGTGGAAAAGCAAGACCAAAAAAGAAAAGACGAAAATAAAAAGAATGCGATGCATTCATACAATTGGTCATGCAAACGATTCCTTCAGTGTATTTGATGTGGCTCTTATAACGTGCACTGAGACTCCCGCCACGTTTCGCCGCGAAGCGGAGTGGAGGAGTGTGGCTCACTGATTAGAGCGGCAGACCCTGATGCAGAGATCTGGCCCGAGACCAGGGTTCAATTCCCGACGCGGCAGGGTCCTGAGCCCAAAAATGTACACGGACTCGATAATTCTCGCTTTGGTGCCTACTCTAATCATGGGGTCCCACGCTGCAACTCTGGGCAATAGCTTGCTTAATCTCCACTACGGCGGCCCACCTGCTGCGGGATGCCTGGCTTTCACCTTGGGGATGCCCAGTAGGGGTTATCTCACAGGGAAAAAGCCAGGACGGGTTCCCAAGGCATGCGCCATGATGCCTTCGGGTGATACGTGCGCTATATAAGTCGCAATACATACATACAGACAAGCTCCTATTTTCGCTAAGCAGGCAAACTTTGTTTCTTAAATCAATTTTCACAAATTATCTGGTTCTTGTAGGTGTGTGGGATACTCGTTTATATGTTTTGATTTATTACGTCTAAGGAGTTCCCGCCCATTATATCTTTCTTAAAGTTAGTGAAAATTCTGGTGAGATCAAGAGTGCCATGTTCTTGTAGGCTAATAGTAAAATCATTAGCTCCAGTGTTTGCAATGCACACAGGGGCGTGATGATGGGGCAACACACAGTTGGATGCTTGAACATATTTCAGCCAAGAATAAATGCCCATGGCTGCTCTGTGATCTGGGCTTAGGCCGGCACATGTGGGGCAGGGCCAAGACTTCTTTACCTATGGTTGGTGCCTGTCTGTAATGTTACAGATGAGTCAAATGTTCTGGAATGTGGCCCAGAGTGATTACTAGTGGCTGAGACGAATACAAGCATTTTACCCATCTTTTATTGTGCTGCCTAACAGCATTGTACAAAGGCTCTTCAATGCGTGGGAACTCTTGTAAGCCATTTCAGTGTTTTTCTGGACGGAGTTAAATTGACATATTGCTTGTCATTCTTGACAACTCCAGCTAGTCCCTTTTAAAGGACTTGCAGCCAGATTCATCATTGTCCCGTTTTGCGAGTCCTTAATAGCGATTATTAAGGAATCGCTATTAATGACTTGCAAAACGGGATTCATGTAGGAATCGCAAAATAAATTGCGATTCCTACAGCTTCCTTATTTGCGATTAGCAAATTGCTAATCGCAAGTAAGGAATAAATGCCCATAGGAATGAATGGGGAGTTATTCCTTATTTACGATTAGCAATTTGCTAATCGCAAATAAGGATGCGATTTCAAGGGTGCCAGGGGTGTCCAAAGGACACCCTGTAGCACCCCTGAAATGAAAATGTAGACTGATGTTGCGCACACACATGTCCAAAGGACATGTGTGTGTGTAACATACAACTTAGAAAAATGCACAAAAGTGCATTTTTCTAAGTTTTCGCTATTTACCACAAAGTCAGACTTCGCGGTGAATAGCGGCCAAAAATAGCGAATTCGTAAATTTTCAAAGGTTCTTGAATAGCATTTAAGGAATCTCAAATTGAGATTCCTTAAATGCGATCGCAATTTGAGAAATCGCAATTATTTGTTATTTTTCAAATTGCGAGTTCATGACCCATTGATGAATTCCAAATGCCATGTTTGCGTGCGCAAACGGCCGAATTTTGCGATTCGCACCGTTTGCGTTCGCAAAAATGCTTGATGAATTGGAGTTTTGCCTTTAATACTTTTGAAATTATGGTAATAACATTTCTATGAATTACTAGATCCTCTATACAGCAATTGCTTGGATTTCTCAGATCCAAGTAAGGAACATTACATTTGATCTGCTAGACACATATCTTTATATTGGCAGAGGGGATAAGCATCAGACATATCAGTGCAATCATAATATCAAACTACTCATTCATTGCAAAAGAAACGCTAGAATTAGAAAACCCGCACAACTAATAAACTCCTAAACAATGTATGTGATTGTTCTGGCATATTAAAGCAAATCTCTTATTTCTCCACTTTATAAAGGGCGGGAGACCTTTGACTTTTAGCACTGGGCAAATAAAGACCTTTAAGATATCAAGATCCAAACCACTTTCAAGTTAAGGGTCCATCTCTGAGGCAGACCCTCTCTTTGAGCAAAATATTTTCAGTTGTCACCATCAGAGCCCCTAAACTCTCAATACACTGTATGGCTGCTTGTTTTTACTTGGGCCAAATTGGAAGTCTGGAGTGCAACATCCACCGTAAACCCTGCCCTCAGATGGGCATGGTATAAGATCTAGGCCTGTGCTCCATGATGCATCAGTTCCTCCCTCAACACCTCCATCTTCTGCCTCCTCAAAATGTTCACAGAGCTCAGAACTGCATATTTTGCATTCACAACTCCCAGACCATCTCTTGGACACGTTCATCCTAGAATATTCCCTAAATTTTACCTCCGCCATTGTCCCTATTAATTATACTGCTAGGTGACGCTCTAGTTGCTCTTTCCAGCTTCAGGAGGGCCCCCTCCACATCAGAAGTCACCTCTTTCTAAAAACACGAAGCTGATCATCACCCACCTTGTACCCCCAGAAGATGCTATTTCTTTAAATCTTAATGTAGAATTCTGTGCGCTGAGTGTTCTCTTGTTTACTCCTGAAGTGTGGACTTCCATTGGAGTTCATTACAGCTTGGACTGGCTCAGGGATTGTCACACTCAGGCAGGCTGTAATAAATTCATCTTTTTTCAACTTAAATGTGGTATCGTATGGCATCTCAACAAATTTTGGCGATGAGGAGACAGCGATACACCTGTCAGGTGAGGTGTGGCTCCACTAGATGCCCTGATGTGCTGGAACCTGAGTTGCGTTCGACTCACAAGGGTCAAGGGGACTTGCTGGATTTGTGGTTATAGAGATCGTGGGGTTCGTGGTGCGGGGACAATCAAGCAAGTTTGACTTGTGTGCTGTTTTTATAAGTATTTTGGATATTGTCACGAGTGGCACCCCGCTATTGTGACCAGGTGGCGGCAAGCAAGGATTATGCTGGGTTTTACTCCATTTGGGGAGGTGCCTTATTTGTAAAACAATAAGTGCTAGGGCTCTTGCCAGGAGGCAGCTTGCACCATCCCGTTTATGCTGCTAGCACCGCCTAAATTAGAACCAACTACTAACCATGAAAGTGGGGCGAGGATGTGGCATAACGGCAAGAGCTGCCAACTTCGGAGCTGGGGACCAGGTTCAAGTCTCGGCATCGGCTCGACATCCTGTGATTCTGGCCAGCTTAATCTCCCCTTAAATGAATGTCCTTAACCAGTGCTCATGAAAAGCGTAGTGTTGATGATTAAGTGCCGGTGCTGAGCGTCGGAAACCACAGGCTCAAATTAAGCTCTGATTTGGGGCTGTGGATATCCAATCATAAGCACAGGGAAACAAAACTTTAGTGGGCCCTGTTGCAAAGTACATGGAGGGGGACCCCACGCTCCAGACCCAGTAAGGGACTCTCAGGCCAGGGCTACCCACCTGCGCACAGTGCCAGAGGGGGCCCCGCACATCGGGAACTGCGGGGGCTTTTGTTACACTACTGATCACAAGCTTAACAGGTATGGAGCGTGAGCACTGCTCTATTCATTGGCCACAGCTACACTGCTACATTACTCGCCACTCCACTTGGGTCCTAATTTGGCGACATGTGAGACGGGCCATGATATGGAATGGACCTACATGAAACAGTGATCCCGGAGGCTCAGTCAGACCATTCCCAGTGCGTGCTGACAGAGACTCTGAATACATGGCTTTGTGAAAGCGTGCACAATAGAAAATCGATGTACAAACTTATGACTTTGTGGCATGTCACGCCTGCTAAATGAAACAGATGCATGGTTTGGCTGACAGGTTATGCTGGAGGGGATGCGGCAAGAGGGTGATTTTATACATATGTGGTGGTTGGGTCCTAAGCTGAAAGATTTTATGAAGAGATTCTCAGCCACATTAGGCGGGTGGTGGGATACATGTTGAAGCCGAACCCGCAATTATAAATTTGAGACTCAAACCCATGGAAATGGTGGTACCAAGGTTTTGGGGCTGTGATGGAAGTAATGGGTGGGAAACCTGTGGACATTGATTGTCATGGAAAAACTGACAAGCAGACTTGTCAAGATAGACCATAAATTTGATGCATGTTCTTGTTAAGTGCCTATCGGCCAAGGGCCTGACCTGCGATTGTCCGAGATGTTTGAGGTCACTTTGACTCCTAGTTGAGAAGAGATCCCTGTTGGTGTGTTCTCCTGCTCCTACATATGAACATGTAAGATGATTATTTCTCTGCAGTGCCAATGTTGTATACCTGGTTGACCAATCTACACGTGGAGCTGTTCTGTGGAGTGGGTTGGTAGAGGGAGAAAGAGGGTATCTTGTGTAACGAAAAACCTAATAGACATTTTGGGAGAAAAAAAAACAGTGACTGGTTTGTGATAGGACCTTAGTACTTCAGGACTATAGAATGCTGCAAAGATGTAAGAAAGAACGTAAACCTTCAAAGAGGCATTATAAGGCTTGGACTGGGAATAACTGCATTTCTAGAACATTTGGCCAGGTGTCACCTTTGAAGAGTAGGTTGCATTCAATATTGTTGAGTACTATGTTTGTTCAGTTGAGGGGTTGGGTGCTACTTGGTTGTCCATCATGTCATAATGGTCTTCCCTAACAAGCGTATGTTTGTTTCATCATCAGTTGCACTTCTGTGTTTTGCTGTCTTTTCAATCTATTGAGACCCATGCTTTATCAAATTTCTAGAAGGCCACTGTGGACTCATGTGGTGGTTGGTGATGACTGACAGGGAACAATGCCAAAAGCACAGTGTTGCAGTGTGGAACAGTTGGACCTGGCCCTTTTTGCAGGTTTATCCCCTAACATTTTGCCTTTTGCCTCTCGTTTTTATTGGCTTTAGGACTCTGGGCAATTAGCACTGCTTAACAGTGCTTAAGTCGTGTTATGTAATGTTCCCAGATTTGCAAAGCGCATGGCTGCCTTTGCAATGGGGTTTCCCAGCTTTTAAGTGCATATGCTCTCTGTGTAAATTGCAGTTCTGATGGGTCATCCATGATTTGCATATTTGATTTACTGGTAGATCCCTAGTAAAGTACACTATGTGTGTCCAAGGCCTGTAAATCAAACGCTACTAGTGGGCTTGCAGCACTGGATTTGCCACACACACGAGTAGCCCTGTAAACTTGTCTCAGCCATAGCAGTCTATGTGAGTGCTGTTTAAACTGCCATGTCGACCTGGCAAGTGTACCCAATTGCCAGGTCCTAACCGCCCCTTTCTCTTCATGTAAGACATCCTAAATGTAGGCCCAAGGTACCCCCATGGGCAGGGTGCAGTGTATGTGAAAGGTATGACATGTGCTGATGTGTTTTACATGTCCTGATAGTGAAATACTGCCAATTTCAGTTTTCACTTTGGCAAGGCCTGTCTCTCTCATAGGTTGTCATTGGAGCTGCCTTGTAACATCTTACAAGTGCAAATTTCAATTGGTAAGAGATAGAGATTTGAAGATTGGGCTCCCTGAGCTCAGAATTTAAAAATACACCTTTTAGTGAAGTTGTTTTTTAATTTGTGTTTTTGAAAATTCCACTTTTACAAAGTTAGCATTTTCTTATTAAACCATCCTACGTCTCGCCCTACCTGTGGAATCTTTGTTGTATCCTGCTCGAGAACATTCTCTAAGGGCTTGAAGGCTTGCCTCCTGTTAGGAAGTCTGAAGGTCACAAAGGCTTCACCTTCACCATTCTTGAACTCCACTGCTCGGAGTTTTAACCTGCTGTTAAAAGTTAGGCCGCAAACGTCAACATTATCGGCGCCATCTTGCCCTTTTCGAGCCCATTCGTGCGCGTAAGCAGCAGCCATTTTGAGCACCATGGCCTCCCTGCCCCTCGCTGATAGCCAGCGCGTCTCTCTCTCCTAACCTCGCAAGCATCCCCCGCACGCTGACAACCCCCGCTCTCTCATGCCTTGGGTCATAAACCCCTCTCCAGCGCAGCTCTGCCTCGGAATCCCATCCTGTTCCCAGCGCGACACCTCCCTTCATTCCTTTCATGGTCCCGGGTCCTTTGATACAACCCCCCCCCTTTTTCCTGTGTGCCCATTTGTCTCCCTGGTTCCCAGGCCGCCACCTGGCCCTGCGGATACTGTTTATTGCCCCCCCCCCGTACAGTAGGAAGCTTCCCCCATCAAAGGACCCTCGAGCTGATCAAAGCCCCCACCCTATGAGATCCGATCAACCCCACACATTCCGTGAATCGGCGGAATGTCCAACTGCGCGATAATCATCACCTGTTGTGACCGGGGTGGGGACTTCAACTGTAAATGTGTGTGGGAACGGGCCTGAAGGGGAGATTCCGAGGATGTCCTTTCATACTTCAAAGCATTGCAAGAATGTGTTACATGCAATAAAGATCATAAACCTGTGTACAAGAGGCCAGGCCTCAGAGATGCGGTTAGAGCACCTCGAGAAGATACCCCTGTTGTCTGATTTGATGTGTTCTGCTCCGTCGGAATAAAACTTCTGTTTCCTGCCTTCCGGTCTCCAGCGCCTGCCTCTGTGTTTGGTAACTTGAATGGGTATAGAGGCGGTTAACGCCGGGCAACTCTGAAAAAGGTCATCTGCCCGTACCTTTTTCTACAATTGGCGTCCCAAACGTGGGGCCCATCAGCGATTCGTGGATCCAGTGGGAGAGGTCCTGACGACAGAGTGAACGACTGCAACGATCGGGAGAGCTCCTGTCCGATAGACCCTCGTCTGACAGCCGATCATCCGAACTTCACTGGTTCCGAACAGACCTCTCTCGAGTGATCTACGGTCCTGACTGGGAACCATCAGGAGTGCCGCGAGGACTACGAAGAATAGAGGACGATCGGGCACTGGATTCGGAAGACAAGAAACTGTCCATGCGGTCCGGGTAAGGTTGTGTAAACACGACAAATTGCGAAATGATTGTTTGATTGTTTGGAAAATACTAGTATTACTCTTTGTTGATTTATTTGGAGATTCGCTGTCTGCAAACGGAGAAACAACAGGCTCTCTCTCTCTTTGCAAGCAGTGAAGGATAGGAAACGCAGACTTTTGCCCCCATTGTAATCCGTCGTGCCTATCTTTCTCCCCCACTGATTAATTGTTTGAACCCGAACTACTGTTCGCGGATTGTTTTCTGGAGATTCTCTGTCTGCAAACAGGAAAGAACAGGTTCCCTCTTTGCAGATAGTGAAAGGGTAGGTAACGCAGACCTTTGCGGGCCTACTTATTCTCCCCACTGATTGTTTGATTGACCGAACATTGACTGTTCGATATTGGTTCATGAGGTATTCACTGCCTGCAAACAACGTAGAATAGAAATATTCTGTCTAGTCTTTGCACGCAGTGATAAGATAGGTAGTGCTGACTTTTGTCCCCAGTGTGATCCGTCATGCCTGTCTTCTCCCCACTGATTGGTAGCCTGTTTAGCCCGGACCGCTTATTAGAGATGAACCATCCGGCTCCACTGGAAGGCACCCCTAATAAGGACATGTTCATGAAGCATGGATTGATCGCTATAGCCTATAGCAAGCTGTGGCATAAATATACGAAAAAGGATCGAGAAAGTCAGTGGCCACTGATAGGATCCTTCGATGATGATAAAATAAACGCGCTAGAAACAGTCCTTGGTAAAAACAAGACAACGCCCACTATGCTTGATAGTTTCGGCATGTGGCGCAAAGAAACTGAACAACGTAAAAAGAGAACTGAGAGTAGGTTGGGAAAAGAGCTGCGAAAAGCAGCCCACCTAGCTGCTCAGAAACTAGAAGAAGTGATAAAGGAAAGAGAGGAAGCCAAACAGAAACTAGAAATGGAAACATCAAGCCAGTGTCCGGTTAGAACGTCCTCCACGCTCTACCCTGAATTACCCTCGAAACAGCGAGCAAACGATGATCTTTTGTTAGGTCCTCCGATCATCTACATGCCCCCTCCATATGCCCCTTCCCAACCCTTAGCACAGCACCCACCACCCCCAGGTACAAACGAGAGTAGCACCACAGCTTCGGCCCCCATGGCCTCTGTGCCGGCCGAACTCCTTGTATTAGATACTACACAAACGACAACGTTAGGTGACCCCGAGGCCCGAAGGGTTGGTACTGCAAGAACAAGTAGACTAGGCAAAGATGAGCGAGCAGGGGTTGACAAGATAGCAAGGACACTGGTAGAAAGGAAGGAAGATGAAGAGTACATCACGGATATGTTTAACTCGTATACAGGAAGTCACAGATGACATTTTACCGTACAACTGTGTTACCATGTCTTGAACGCATACGAGGACCGATATCGAGACAAAGGTCCCGAGAGCCTAACGACTCTGTACCGGAAGGTCGATATCGGGGATGAGGGCGAGTGTGATGTGACGGACCTCCTTATGCGTACGCTTGAGGTTTTCCGCCACCTCACTGAACAAGAATCGGGAGCTAAAACCATGACATCCGTAGCGACCGAACCACGAACTGAGCAATCTAACGCTATGATGCCGATACGAGAGGCTGCCCCTTACTGGGTTCCTCCACGAGGTGAAGGGACTAACGATGATGCAAACCACAAAGATGCAAAAGGAAGGGTAGTGTACAACTGGGTCTACCAGCCATGGGACCGGCAAGAGATTCTGACGTTCCGGAAATCTCTGCCTGACCTACGTAAAAACCCCACTGCCTTCTATACTGAATTGGGTACAGCCCTAGGTTCAACGATTATGACCTTGGCTGACATCGACTTGTTTTTCGGGTTATGTCTACCAGCTGATGTGTGGAAGCAAATCCGGAAAGTCGACCACCTTGAGCTGTTTGGACATACCTGGTCACAACTCGATGGCATTGATAAACAACGAGAACCTGGACAAAAGCCTTTGAAATCCATTTTAGACCTCCCAGATAAAATCGTACAGAAATTAAAAACCCTGATTCCGGAAAAGAAAGTGGACTGGTCGATAGTAACGGCCTGTCGCCAGAAACCCCAGGAGGATGTATCGGACTACTTCTCCCGGTTTGAAACGGTGTTCTCCGATTACAGCGGCCAGGAAATGACCACTGCAACCGGACACCATCTGTTTGTCCAGAATTATGTTAAGGGTCTGTCACCAGAGGTCTCCCAGAAACTGCAGGCCAGCGAGAGTAGTTGGGCAGCCTCCAAACCTACGGCTATCCTCCAGATGGCCCAATATTATGAACATCAGAAAAATGAAAACGATAGAGCAACAGAGAAAAAGAAGAAGGACTTGAAAGAGAGGGTGATGATTGCACAACTGCAAGGGGTGACTATAGGACGAGACCAATACCGGGGAAACTATCAGACGAACGTCCCTAAGACTGCACCTCCCAAGGACCGCACTTTGACTCCCCACATTGGACGTACAGACATTAGAGAGGACCAGTGTGCTTTCTGTAAAGGAACTGGCCATTGGAAATCCCAGTGCCCGGTTCTTTTGGAAATAATCAGAAACAAAGACCCCAAGGACATAGCAAGTGGACCGAGAAATAAGGGACAGCAGCGAGGGCCCCCAAATGACACGACTAACGACAGATCAGGCAGACCAAATACATTTGACCGACCCAGACAGAACCAATGCCAGCAATCTGACTACGATGACGCCCACCACTTTGCATAGGACTGCCAAGGGCAAAGGAGGGATCCAGTCGAGCTCTATGTTGACCAGCAAGGCCCTTACGTCACTGCTAAGGTCTTGGGTACAAAGTCTCCATTTCTGGTAGACACTGGCGCAACACGTAGTGCGTTATCTAAACGACTGATTCCAAGGGCACCCTTGTCTGGCTCACTTATAACATCGACAGGTTTCGATGGAACGCCCTCCACTAACCCTTTGTCCGCTCCGATCCTCTTCGACTTAGAAAACAACACCACTGACACCACGTTTTTGGTTTCCTCCAATAGCCCTGACGCCATTATGGGACTTGACTTATTGAAACACTTCCGAGCGACGCTTAGATGTTCTCAAGACGGAGTTCGAGTTTTCCTTTACGACAACCCCGTTCTGCTTAGACATTGCCCTTCCCGACGCATGTTTTCCATCACTGACGCTGACACATCCCTGCTTGACACTCTGCCTCTGTATCTGTGGGCCAAGACAGATTCGGACGTAGGGCGCATGATGATTGACCCAGTGCACATTACTGTCCGACCAGACGCAACACTCCCAAAACTTCCACAATATCGGATATCGCCCGAGGGCGAGAAGGCATTGGTAAAGATTATTCAGTCACTGATAGACGCAGGAGTGGTAGAGGAAGTGGTTAGCAACGTTTGCAACAGCCCTATCTTGCCCATCATCAAGAAACAAGGAGAAGGAGATGAGAAAGCGTACCGCTTCATCATCGACCTTCGAGAGATCAACAAAGTAGTTGTACCCCAGTACCCCGTAGTCTCAGACATCACCACCATCCTGACTTTGATTCCTTCTACTGCCACCACCTTCACTGTCATTGACCTCAAAAACGCATTCTTTTCCATCCCCATCCACCCAGACAGCCGATATCTCTTCGGCTTCACCCTAAAAGCCCGCTCATATAGGTTCTGCCGAGCACCCCAAGGCTACACAGAAAGCCCTAGCATCTACAGCCAGGCCCTCAAGAGACAGCTGGATCAAGTCCAGTTACCCAATGGAGTGGTGTTAGTGCAATACGTCGATGACATCCTTTTGGCCGCCGACACCACTCCATTAGCAGTCACAGCCACCATTCAACTCCTGCACTTCCTTGCGGAAAATGGCCACAAGGTCTCCAAGAAGAAGTTGCAATTCTGCCAACCCCAGGTCACTTACTTAGGCCACCTTTTGTCCAAAGACGGAAGGAAACTCACTCCCGACCGGATCCAAACCATTCTCGAAACTCCTGTCCCTAAGACTCAGAAACAGGTTCGCTCCCTACTAGGCCTCACCTCCTTCTGCCGCCAGTGGTTACCAAACTTTAGCCTCATTGTGAAACCGCTGCTTTCTCTGCTAGCTAAAGACGTCCCCTTCCCACTCCCTTGGACCCCTGAATGTCAAACCTCCTTCACGGAACTACGAGATGCCCTTTGTTCGGCCCCTGTCCTAGATACCCCCGATTACACAAAGCCCTTCTCCCTTTACACTCACGAAAGGGAGGGGTGCGCTTTATCTGTCCTGACCCAGTCCATTGGCCCAAAGCAACAACCGTGCGCTTACTTCTCTGCCACTCTTGACCCTGTAGCCAGAGCCTTGCCTGCCTGTCTTCGAGCTGTAGCTGCCGCTGCAATCTCTATCCGACAGAGTGAGGGGATTGTGCTCTCGAATTCCCTCACGGTACTGGTACCCCATGCAGTTGACACCCTCCTGAACCAAACCAAGACGCAACACCTGACGAGTGCACGACTGACTGGATACGAGCTGACTTTGCTTGCACCCCATATCACCCGAAAAGACGCACCACACTGAACCCGGCAACTCTGTTACCCTTACCAGAGAACGATCCCAATGTGCCCCCTGTACATGACTGTGTGACTCTTACGGACGAACAGACTAGAAGTAGGGTTGACCTCAGAGACACGGCTTTTCCTGACCCTGACGGAGAGCTGTGGATGGACGGTTCTTGCATCAAACTCCCCGATGGCACCACTTCAGCTGCCTATGCAGTCACCACGGCTCGAACTGTAGTCGAGACAGCCCGCATCACGCAACGATCTGCCCAGGCAGCAGAACTGATTGCCCTGACACGAGCCTGCATTCTAGCAGCAGGAACCACAGCGAACATTTACACCGACAGCCAGTACGCCTTCGGGGTGGTTCACCATTTTGGGCTCCTTTGGAGGGAAAGGGGATTCTTGACCTCACACGGCACCCCATTTTGCACGGGGATCTAGTCTCCGCCTTGATCGAAGCTGTCCTTCTCCCCAAAAAGCTTGCAGTCGTCAAATGCCAGGCACACAAAAGGGTGACAGACATTATTGGACAAGGAAATGCGCTAGCCGACATCACTGCTCGAACGACAGCTGAAAATAGGACGACAACACGTATGTATGTGACCAGGTCGCAAGCAGAAAAATGGACTGACGCTAGGGACACTATTAGAGACATTCAAATGGCTAGCACACAACACGAACTGACTGAATGGACACGGGTGGGATTAAAAGATGACGAAGGCTGCTGGCGGACAAAAGACACAAACAAATGGTTGCTACCTGACTCGTACCTGATTCCCATACTGACTATGGCACACTCCCCTGCCCACATAGGATCAGCCCCCATGATTGAACTTGTCTCCAGAGTTTGGCACAATGATAAAATCACAGACTCCGCCAAACGTCTGGTCCAACAATGCTTGATATGCCTGCAACACAACCCCGGGAAAGGAACTGTAGTACCCTGGGGAGGGTTTGGGGTCCCAAATCACCCGTTTGAAGTCCTGCAGATGGACTACATCCAGCTAGACAGATGCCAAGGCCTGAAATATGTACTTGTTGTGGTATGCGCATTTAGCAAATGGGTGGAAGCATACCCAACCCGTGACAACACTGCTATGGCGACTGCAAAAGTACTGTTAAAGGAATTTTTCCCCCGTTACGGCCTTTGTCGAATTTTATGGAGCGACAATGGCCCCCACTTCATAGCCGAAGTCATCCAGCTCATCTTAAAGGGGCTGGGCATCAAGCAGAAGTTCCACGCAGTCTTCCACCCCCAGTCTGCTGGACTTGTTGAGCGACACAATGCCACACTAAAGCTAAAACTGGCCAAGATAGTGGCTACCACGGGTCTGAAATGGCCAGACGCCCTCCCACTGGCATTGCTATCGATGCGTTCCACCCCCACCAAACATCACTTGACACCTTATGAGGTTGTTTTTGGTCAACCCATGAGCGTCTGGTCTGCACCGAAACCAACTTCCATTCATGACGTCCTGGACGTCCTAATGTCTGACTATCTGTATAAATTGACTGAAACTCTGTCTGTCATTCATCAGCAGGTGCAGCAGGCCATCCCCGATGCTTCCAGGGGTCCGGGTCACGCCATCCAACCTGGGGATTTCGTGCTGATCCGGAATTTTCAGCGGTCGAAGAGTTTGGAACCCCGGTGGACGGGCCCCTGGCAAGTGTTAATCACCACCCGGACGGCTCTTCGTGTGGAGGGGAAACGGCACTGGCTGCACGCACACCACTGTAAGAAGGTCTCCTCGACCCTGGCCACGACAGAAAACATCGACAACCAAGAAGAGCTCCTGAACAAGGACCGACCGTCACTAACCTGCTATCCTGATACCAAAGCACTTGAACTTTCAAAATTCTCTGATCCCACTGTGCCATCCAGAGAAGGGTATTTCCTGCGTCGAAAGGAGGGAGCTTCGGCTAAGTAGACCACGGACTAAGTTAAATCTCAGAACGGTGACCTAAACACCACCAAGGGTCACCCGGAGAGAAGCTAAACGAGGTCTGTGGTTCTGCCTGCTACCGAGCACCTTGAAGATGATGGAAGCGCCAGATAAGAAGATGATGGAAGCGCCAAATAAGAAGATGATGGAAGCAACAGGAAATACCCACTACAGAAACCCAAGAACAGACAGACTCCACAGCTCAAAGACAATTGCACTCTTCATCACAATCCTTTTCTGCTTTCTCCTCATGACCACACTCTGGATTGTGGAAGAAAATGCACCTGCTCACGAAACATTCCTGACCACTGCTCAGCCCACCACCATGAAGGAACATTATCTGATTTCGCTCTCTCCTCAACTCAGAGAGAGGCGAAAGGAGTTTTGGAATAACTCTTTTGTACAGCTACTTCACCTGCACAATCTCGCCACCAATGCCACCAACTGTTGGATCTGTGGGTTGCTACCCCACGCCACTGGACACTCGATACCATTCATCCCTTCACCCTTCTCAGTTCATGGCTCCTGCCTTGCTGGGCTGATCCTCCTGCAAGAAAGCTATAAAGACAATGCCACCTCCAGCAAAACCATGACGCACTTCTATCATGGGGTCTGGCGAAACAAAACAAAGACACACTTCTGCCCGCAGACCTCCAACGACTCAATCCACATGGACATCCCTGCTAAAGAACGAATTGAAATGCAGGTGTTCAACAATCCAACCAGACCCACCTTCTCCTACCTGCGGAAACGAACGGCTGCCACTCTGACCGTGGCCCTGTCAGTCATCAACGTCACAGGCCACATGTGCATAGAAGGGCTTGGGACACAGCTGGTAGGCCGCAGCGCCTGCTGTTTCACCAGAACTTTGGACTCCACCGATCCGCCTTCCTTTGTATCCTCTCCAAATATGTATTTCGTCTGCGGCACAAAGGCTTACACCTGGCTCCCCAAAGGCTGGGGGGGCACTTGTTTCTTCTCCTTCATCCTTCCTCCGACTTATGTGGCTCCAGCGAATCATCATTGACAAAAACGAGCCAAGGATATTGAACAGGCCGCCTCAACAGGAGCGCAGTTCCTCGATGCTATGAAGGGACTTGTTCCACTCTGGGGCCCGATGGCAAACAGCCGTGCCATCCGACATCTGACCCAGGCAGTTGAGACAACAATGAACATCACAGCTGGTATCCTTGCTAACAACACCGCCGAGCTTCAAGCGGTCCGCTTGGTGGCACTCCAGAACCGCCTTGTCCTAGATGTGGTTCTTGCGGACCGTGGTGGAGCATGCCGCATTATTGGGTCCAGCTGCTGTACATACATACCGGACAATTCACTCTCAGTGTACAAAGCCATCGAACATCTCCACAGACTCTCTTCAGAAGTCCACCAGGAACAGGAAGAATGGTCGCTTGGTGGTTGGTTCTGGAACACCGTTAAGAACTGAGGCTGGAGACTGTTCACCATTATCCTGATTCCTGTAGTTGTAATATGCGGCCTATGTTTAGGAATTCAATGTCTGCCACCTCTGTGTTCATTATGTACAAATTGTATTTGCCCTAAGACCGTGGACTTTGGAAACGAACGCATGGGAGCATTATATGATGCCGAGGTTAGGAATTTGATGAAGATTGACATTGAGTAGGCAAGTTGGCTAGATATATTGAAAAGGGAGGACTGTTAAAAGTTAGGCCGCAAACGTCAACATTATCGGCGCCATCTTGCCCTTTTCGAGCCCATTCGTGCGCGTAAGCAGCAGCCATTTTGAGCACCATGGCCTCCCTGCCCCTCGCTGATAGCCAGCGCGTCTCTCTCTCCTAACCTCGCAAGCATCCCCCGCACGCTGACAACCCCCGCTCTCTCATGCTTTGGGTCATAAACCCCTCTCCGGCGCAGCTCTGCCTCGGAATCCCATCCTGTTCCCAGCGCGACACCTCCCTTCATTCCTTTCATGGTCCCGGGTCCTTTGATACACCCCCCCCCGTTTTTCCTGTGTGCCCATTTGTCTCCCTGGTTCCCAGGCCGCCACCTGGCCCTGCGGATACTGTTTATTGCCCCCCCCCCGTACAGTAGGAAGCTTCCCCCATCAAAGGACCCTCGAGCTGATCAAAGCCCCCACCCTATGAGATCCGATCAACCCCACACATTCCGTGAATCGGCGGAATGTCCAACTGCGCGATAATCATCACCTGTTGTGACCGGGGTGGGGACTTCAACTGTAAATGTGTGTGGGAACGGGCCTGAAGGGGAGATTCCGAGGATGTCCTTTCATACTTCAAAGCATTGCAAGAATGTGTTACATGCAATAAAGATCATAAACATGTGTATAAGAGGCCAGGCCTCAGAGATGCGGTTAGAGCACCTCGAGAAGATACCCCTGTTGTCTGATTTGATGTGTTCTGCTCCGTCGGAATAAAACTTCTGTTTCCTGCCTTCCGGTCTCCAGCGCCTGCCTCTGTGTTTGGTAACTTGAATGGGTATAGAGGCGGTTAACGCCGGGCAACTCTGAAAAAGGTCATCTGCCCGTACCTTTTTCTACACTGCCTTGTGGTGTCAATTCCAGTTCTTGGCCCTTGGAGGTTGTCCCTGCTGAAAAAGCATCAAGAAAATATAAAAAACAATGCATCACCCTTCCAGCGCCTGTTTTTCCAATGCAGCACCGCTGTGCGGGAAGGATTTCCATGCACTGCCGCACTGCAGCTGAAGAAATCAACACAGCTCCTGCCCGCAGCCGAAGAAACCACGCAACCCGAGTTCAGTGCACCGGTCTCCGAAGTCCAAGACTACTGCATTGACTCCGACGCAGGCCCTGATGTGTGGCTGAAAGAATTGGCGCATCATGGGACCACTGCTGAGAGATTCGACGCAGCGCCTGTTGACGGCCGCCGCATCAACTGCCAGCGCGTTCAGATTTCCATGCATCGCAGCTGTATGCCAAGTTTTTCCAATGCATCATATTTTGAGTTGTGTATGTTGGATTTTTTATCGCTTTGGTCTTGTTTAGTTTAGATAAAGATACTTTATTTTTCTAAACTGGTGTGCTGTCCATTTCTAATGTTTCATTGTATTACTGTGGATGTTATGTGCAAATACTTTACACATTGCCTCTGAGATAAGCCTGACTGCTCATGCCAAATTACCAAGGGGGTGAGCAGGGGTTATAAGGGTCTGTAACTCCCTTACCCTAACAAGAAGGAAGGGTCCCTACTTAGGCAGGGTGCATTCCACTCTCAAGTAGAAACCCCGGTTTCTAACAGGAACCATCCTGAAAACAGTTGTATCCTGCAACACAAGACAGAGAGTGGTGCAGGACAGAAAGAATAAAGATATAATAGTGGACCAGCACTTCCAAGAACTCGCTCAGGCTTCCGCCTGGATTTTCCGGACCAGTCGCCCTCCTGGGTGTGTAATTTAATTCAATTTTCAACTAATGGTCAAACTAAT
Organism: Lissotriton vulgaris; assembly: GCF_964263255.1. Classification (NCBI taxonomy): domain Eukaryota; kingdom Metazoa; phylum Chordata; class Amphibia; order Caudata; family Salamandridae; genus Lissotriton; species Lissotriton vulgaris. The sequence continues at coordinate 1,870,852,656 of NC_141693.1, forward strand.
GTGCACACCACAGGTCTTCAGAACACAGTGAAAAGTGCATCTGTAGCCAGCAATAGAAAAAGAGAGAGGTGCTATAGATTAGGTATCCTTATTGTAAGGCAGGAAAAGCACACACTTATCTAATTATTTGGCCCTCGAGATACCTGCACAAGCCCATCTAAAGTGCATCATCCGAGTCTGCATCAGAAACCACAAGAAGTTCAGCTGTCTTATGCCATCAGACTCCAGCAGCTTTACGCCACCTGGGGAGATTCCACCAGGATCTCAGATATGAGATGATTTATTTATCTAGTTATTTATTTAGAATTTTAAATTGTGCAGCGATAATCCAGGAGGAGGGTAGCACACTTTACAGAGAGAGCATGGAAAAGTCACATTAACAGTTTAATATTTGATAAAGGTCCAAGTGAAGGGCTGCATCTCGCAGTATGGAGGTCAAGATTACCGAATTGCACATATATTCACTTCACAATATCGACTCCCATCAATTCGTCAAGCTAAGCATAGATACAGAACTATACATTCACAATTCTAACACCACAGCTACTTACCTTGGCCATATATTTTGGTAGACCTATTGTGGAGTTGCTCTAAGTGCAGAAAGATATGAAACTTGGGTTGACTACTTAAATGAAGGTATATTACATGCATGTGCAGGTGGGTTCAACTGCAGGGCACAAGGCAGACAATCTTCCATTACCAGTTTTATATTTACCGAGTTCTTGCCGATAGCTATTTAATGAGTTTCTGGGGTATTAGTATTGCATACAGTCATGCTGGGTAGCTTTTCTTCTGTGAAGTGTGTAGATCCTTTGGTGGGTTTCAACTAAAATGTGTGTTAATATTAGTCATTCTCCACTTTGATTTACATTTGTATATGAAAAGGGTGCTAATGCAATTGAAACAAAATCATCACAGTGTGTATTTTCTGGCTTTGGCTAATAAGGCATCGGTTATCCTTGGATGCCATCTTGTCCAAAATGGATGCTGACTCATGATGTTCCTTCTATGTTTATATTTCTCGCCTGACATTACATGCAGTAATATGTGACTTGTTTATTTTTAAATGACACTCTTCTTGAAGAGCCTACTAGGAGCCCTTTTGCAACACACTTCAAGGTTCATCCGGTTGTCCACTGTACTGCATTCATTCACATTTTGTTGTTGTTGCCATAAATAGTATGTTGTAACTAGTGCTAAGGTGAAAAGGATATGTGATGTTTATAACTATAAAATTGTTGGTGCAATGATCATATTATGCAGGTTTTGCAGCTGTTAGTAATTTCTATGCAAGAACAAGGCATTTCAACCCTTTAATTTGGGGGTGAGTGGGATGCTGTTTAATTTATTACTGATTTTGCTGCTCATTTGAGGTTTAGGGCCTGTTTACAATCTTGGCGGATGGGTTACTCCATCACAACAGTGACAGATATCCCATCCACCGAAATATAAGTCCGATAGGATATAATGGGATTTATATTTCAGCGGACGAGATATCCGCCAAGATCTAATCAAGCCTTAAGTCTTTTAGATTTTTGCCCATTATTTTGTATTATTCTGCATTTGATGGCCTTCATGGCAATGTCACTGACAGAACTACCAACAAACCTGCACTCAGATGCTATCACTGGCAATAGGAGGTCAAGAAAAAAGCACTACTTAACTGCATTGAATGAAGCAGCAACAGCTGCAAGGATATCTTCTTGATCGTTAAGAATTTCACTTTGCCCTCAGCCACTGTCACCAACATCTCTGCCTCCCAAAAACTCAGTGACAACCTATCCAACTTCTTCCATAGCAAAATCGCAAACATCTACAGCAACTTCACACCAACCCCAGAGAACTCGTTGCTAACCTACCCACCACCAACCAAGATGACCAGCTAACTGAATGGACAACTCTCAACAGAAATAATACAGCGGCAATCATGCGAACCCTACACCCAGGGCCCCCAATGGACCTATGCCCCTCTCAATCAGTACCACCCTGTCCCACACAATCAACACTTTCATCATGTTCACCACTTTCCCAGATTAATGGACACTTGCAGAAATCAACGCCCTCCTCAAGAAGCCCACAGGTGACCCTAATCAGCTGTCCAACGTCCGACCCATTTTCCTGCTCCTGTATCCAGCCAAAGTGATTAAGTAGGCCATCAACAAGCAAGTCCAACCCACCTTGAACTTCCCCATCTTTTAGACAACACTCAATCAGGATTCAGAAAGAACCACAGCACCGAAACAGCACACATCAAGGTCACTGATGGCATTCGAATCATCCTGCACCGAGGAGAAACATTGCCCTCATCATACTCGAGCTCTCTGCGACCTTCAACACTGTCTGCCATAACACCCTCAGCAAAACACACAAGATAAGGGTTCCTCAACCAGCAATTCCCAAATGCTGGATTAGAGGCACTAAAAACATGGACCACAATGAACTGGAGACTCGCTGCTAGTCTGACCTCCCCCGCTCATTGCTCTACGGTCAATGACCTCAATAACCACTACTCCGCAACTATCTCAAACATTATGGATGACCTAGCCCCACTAAAGCTAAAAAGAACCCAAATCAAAGATAGGAACCCCAGGTTCACTGGATCGCTCAATAATGAGAGGAGATGCCTCTGGCAATCCGAAAGAATCTGGAGACAGAACCCTTCCGCCGCAAATCTAAAACTTCTCCGCCAGGCCAGAAATGCCTACAACAAGAACATCCTGAACTCAAAAAAAGAATTTTTCAGATCCGAACTTGAGAACGCCAAGAACAGATCTCGTAAGCTCTTCGATCTGGTCAAAGACCAATCAAACAAACTGGTCAAAACCTCGAAAGAAACCCCCAAGGCTCTATTATCATCTGAGGAATTCTCCTACATCTTCGCAGACAAAGTCGCAGCCTTGGAAAATGAACTTAGTGCCGCCACACACTCTCTATCCCTTCCTGGCCTGCCCCCTCCTCCTGCGATGCCCCCACAGACTTCACCAAAAAATCAAGCACTTTGGACGGACTTTATCCTTTATGACGAAGACTCCGTATCTAAAATCTTATCGTCCCTTAACCCGAATTACCATTTCAACGACCTGCTCCCCTCCAACTGCCTAGCGGCTGTCGCCCAATCCATTATCCCTAGCTGGACCGCAATAATTAATGCTTTGCTCCAGCAGGGCTCCATTCCTGACTCTCTGAAAGCCGGCCAAGTCCTCCCCATTTTGAAAAAAAAGTCGCTGGTTCCAGCCAGCCACAAAAATTTCAGACCTATCTCCAACATCCCCCTCTTAGCCAAAGTGTTAGAGAAGTGTGTACAACAGCAACTAAGTCAGCACATCAACAACTTCCACCTCCTTGATGACTTCCAATCTGGATTCAGACCAGGGCACAGCACTGAAACAGCCATGCTCCAGATCGTTGATGATGCCCTCCAAGCCCTGAAACAAGGGAAAACATGCCTTCTAATCCTCTTAGATCTATCCTCGGTCTTCGACACGGTCAACCACGAAAAAACTAATCGAACGCCTCAAACTGAGGATGGGCTTGGATGGCTCTGTTCTAGAATGGTTTAGATCCTTCCTCCAAAACCGATCGCAGCGATTCCTAATCAATGGCAACCTATCCGCCCCCTACCCGGCCAAGGTTGGAGTCCCTCAAGGATCAACCCTGTCCCCTTCCCTTTTCAACCTTTACCTTGAACCACTGGCGGAAGTACTACGCTCAGCGGATATCTCCTACCATATGTATGCTGACGACACCCAGCTCTACATCAAAGCCTCCTCTCTCGAGGATATTCTCTCCCTGAACGAGTCCCTGAAATCAACCGTTTATTGGCTCACCTCAAATCAACTGAAACACAACGCCAAGAAAACCGAATTTCCCCTAATTACCCTCCAAAAACCAATCCCGAGATGCAGATATGGATCAAGGCTATCACAGCCTTAGATTGTCCGCCTACCATCATGGACTCAGCAAAATCTCTCTGAATAACCCTCCACTGTAATTTGAACTGGCTTGCATCACACACAAAGTTTTATACTCAAACTCTCCTGCTTACCTTGCACAGAAACTTGTGGGATACGGCGGTTGCAGAAACTCCCGTTCCGTGAGCAACCTTTTACTCCAACCTGCAAGGTTCCGGAAAAAGAAAACGTATAACCGGGCCTTCGCTGGATCCGCTCCTAGAATATGGAACTCTCTCCCGCCTGCCATCAGAAGAATCCCTTCTCTGGTACGTTTCAAAAAAGAGGCTAACACCTTCCTTATGGGTAAATTCCTCTCCTAAATGCTGCCTCCAACCAATACACAGACCTTTGACCAATACACAGACCTTGATTTAATATGGTCTAGCGCCTGCCTTTGGAATACCGACCTACCTCTTCAAGAAATCTGGGACCTTATCTGGAGTTACTTATTTGTAAACTGTTCATACGTGTCCGCTACCCTACTGTTTGATTCCTTGCCTATTGTTCACTGCTATGTTTAGCCTGTAAAGGGCTATGATACCCTCGGGTCAAGTTCGAGCTCTATAAAAAAATAAAATAAAATAAAAAATAAAAATAAGATGATGGACGGAATGTTGCACATTAGCAAAACATTCACCCCCAGCCCAGATGGGTTTAATCCATCGTTATTTTGCTCATCACGCCACCCCAGTTCAGACATTGCCATATGCAAATCAGTTTTGACCCTGTGCCTCAGGGGAACAGTCCAGAAAGAACTGCCAGGCCATGTCTTCCCTGGACAGGAATCAAGCATCCTAAGATTGGTTTCTGGCTATCAGCCGTCATCAGCCAGGATAGCTCGACTCCAGTGGCGTAGTGAGCACGGGACCTACGTCTGGTCATACCCTGCCCACATAGGGCGAACAGCAAAACACACAAGATGATGGACGGAACACCCTCATCAGAATACTCCATGAGATTGGCATACAAGGATCCGCTATCATATGGATTTGTTCCTTCCTCACCGTAAAACCCTAAAGGGTCAGGCTGCCACCCTTCACATCAGAAACCGAGAAATTGATCTGCGGAGTCCCTTAGCCCCACTCTTTTCAACATATGAGTGACACTGCTAACCAACATCATCCAATCACAAGACATAACCGGCATCTCCTACGGCAATGACACCCAACTCATCCTATACCTGACGGGCAACACAACCACTGCCAGAAGCAACTTCACCAACTGCATGACCATGGTAGCTGACTGGATGCAGCTCAACTCCGACAAGATAGAAGTACTGGACTTTGGCAACATGACCTCCCCATGGGACTGCACCAGGTGGCCGTCAGAGCTGGGACCAACACCCGCACCCACAGACCATGCAAGAAATGTAGGGATCATCCTTGACAACAAGCTGAACAAGTTTGGCTAAAAGTCAATGCTGTGTGCACCTCCTGCTTCCATATCCTACGCATGCTGAGAAAAATCTTCAAATTGTTGCCTCAGAACACCAGTTGTACTGTCATGCAAGCACTCAGCACCAACAGACTGGACTACATCAACACTCTATGCCGGAATCTCCAAACAGCTCCTACAGAGACTCCAGGCCATTCAGAACACCACTGCAAGATTCATACGCAACCTCCTATGCTGCACCCACATCACACTCAATCAATCAATCAATCAATCAATCAATCAATCAGGGACTTGTGAAGCGCACTCTCATCTGTAAGGGTCTCAAGGCACTGGTGGAGGGGGGTGATATCGGGCAGCTCTGAGTCATCCGAAGAGCCCGGTCTTGAGGCACTTCCTGAATGCTTGCAGTCTGCGGGTTAGTCTGATGATGAGGGATAGTTCGTTCCAGGTCTTGCCCGCAATGTATGAGAAGGCTTTTCCTCTTGTTCTGGCTCTCTGGATGCAAGGGATTTTGGCCAGGGCAAGGTAGGCAGAGTGGAGGTTTCTCTTGGGGACGTGGAAGGAGATTCTTTCGTTGAGGTATCGGCGTCCAGGGATTTCTAGGCATGAGTGAGCAGCTTGAAGGTCACTCTCTTTTGGATGGGGACCAGCCAGTGGTGGTCTCGTAGGTGCTGGGTGATGTGGTCTTGTCGTGGGATACAGAGGATGAGTCTGGCTGTAGCGTTCTGGACGGTCTGGAGTTGGTGGAATAGAGATTTGTTAATTCCAGCGTAGTGGGCAGTTCCCAGCCCAGTTTGCTAGTTATGAGTGTGTGGGTGACGGTCTTCCTGGCTTCGGAGGGGATCCACATGAAGGTCTTGCGGAGAATGCGGACGGTGTTGACGCATGTGGAAGATATCTGTTGGTTCATGGTGAGGGAGGAGTCGAGTATGATGCCGAGGTTGTGGGCATCGTTCATGGGTGTGGGAGGGTTACCGAGGGTGCTTGGCCACCAGGTGTCGTCCCCCGCAGAGGGGGTGGTTCAGAGGACAAGGACTTCTGTCTTCTTTGAGTTGAGCTTCAGGCAGCTGCTGCTCATCCAGGATGTGACATCCTTCATTCCTTCACAGCTGTGTCTGGTGCTGTTGGGTTCCTTTGTGAGGGAGAGGATGAGCTGGGTTTCGTTGGCTTAGGATACTATGCTGAGTCCGTATTTCCTGATGATGGCTGCGAGAGGGGCCATGTAGATGTTGAAGAGCATGGGGATAAGTGAGGAGCCTTGGGGTACTCCACATCTGATCTCTGTGGGTTTGGAGAGGAAGTACGGGAGTCTTATTCTTTGAGTTCTGTCAGCAAGGAAGGAGCGGATCCAATCTAGGGCAGTTCCTTCAATGTCAGCATCATGGAGTCTGGCGGCAAGTGTGCGGTGGTAGACGGTGTTGAAGGCTGCCGAGAGGTCTAGTAGGATGAGTGCTGCTGTGTGGCCTTGGTCGAGGAGAGTGTGGATGTCATCCTTGGCAGCTAAGAGGGCGGTCTCAGTACCGAGGTTGGTGCAGAATCTGGATTGAAAAGTGTCAAGGATCGAGTTGGATTCTATGAGGTTTATGAGCTGGTTATTGACGATCTTCTCAGTGAATATGGCGGTGAAGGGGAGACATGTCTGTAGTTCCTGAGGTCTGTCGGGTCTCCGGAGTGCTTCTTGAGGAGGGGTTTTACTTCTGTGCATTTCCAGTCATTGGGGAAGGTGCCTGTTTCGAGGAAGCAGTTCATTGTATGTCGCAGTTCAGGTGCTACGGCGGCTCTGTGGAGGATGTGCAACAGACAGGGTTGATGGGGGCTCCTGAGTGAATGCTCCTCATGGTCTTTGTGGTGTCTTCTGTGGTGACCGGGTCCAGGCAGAGATGGTCAGCTGGGTGGCATTGCTGGTGGCTGGTGTGGTGTCTGTGCTTTGGTTCTGTTCATCAAAATTCTCGTAAAGAGTCTTGATCTTGGGATGGAAAAAGGATCCGAGTTTGTTTCAGAGATCCTGGAAGGAAGGGACGTCTGAGTTTTCGCTGGGGGTTTGGTTAATTCTTGTATGATGCTGAAGAGTTCCTTGGAGTTGCAGGGGTTTGAGAGGATTCTGTCTTGGATGAAGTTTCTCTTCATGGACCTGATGAGTTGGTGGCCTTGTAGGCGGTGCATGCTTCTGAGGTTTTGCTGTTCCTCCATGTTTTCTCGAGTCATCGGATAATGCGCTTGGATGCTTGGAGGTCTGTGGTGAACCAAGAGGCCTTCGAGTTGCATTGTTTGTCAGAGTTCTAGAGGGGGCGAGCTTGTTTGCACAGTTGGTGAGCCGTCTGTGGAGTTTGTTGGCTGCAGAGTTGGCATTGGTTGTGTTGGGAGGAGGGGTGCGGCTGAGGGTGGAGTTGAGGTGCTCTTCGGTGGTCTTGCTCCAGTTTTTGCATGGGGGCATGGTGTAGGTTGTGTACAGTGGGTTTTGAGGAGAAGAAGTGAACACAGTGGTGGTCCGTCCAGAGGGGTTGCATTGTGTGGCTGAAGTGGATGTTGTTTCTTCCTGCGACGATGGGGTCAAGAGTGTGTCCTGCCTTGTGGTTGGGGGCGGTGACGAGCTGGTGCAGTCCGATGTTGACAAGGTTGGCTAGGAGGGTGGTGGAGTTGGGGTTGCTGAGGTTGTCGAGGTGGATATTCAGGTCACTGCACACTGCACATCAGAAAGCTGCACTGGCTCCCCAATCACAAGCGCAGCCAATTCAAACTTCTCATGCACACATACAAAGCCCTACACAACACAGGACCAGTATACCCGAACAGCCGCATACACTTTCACCAACACACCAGTTACCTACACTCTGCCTCACTCTCACTTGCACACATTTCCCACATCTGCCAAAGCAAACTGGAGGTCACTCATTATCCTACATTGTACCCAACACATAGACCGAGCTCACTCAACACATCAGAGCCTCCTCCTCATTTGTTGAGTTCCACAAGAAACTGAAGACCTGGCTCTTCATATAAGCACCTTGGGGACCACAAACCTGCACACCTGCCCAAACACCTGGATACCCTTTTGAGTGATTAGTGCGCTATACAAACCAATCTAACATACAGCATGACTTCTTTTGTAAGTCTGTTGCATCTCCATTCCATTATTTCTGTATGGTCCTTTACATTTTTTTAAAAACCGTAATGATTTATCTAAATTCTAATCCCCATCTCTCTTTTCGAGTTAATATTTTCGTAGTGACTATTTTTTTAAATGCTGTTTTGAAACTTATCTCTATTGCTCATAGACTTTAAGTTTAACATCGTCCACAATCCACCCAATGTTTGGACACACTTTTGTAATGCAGATGTCCTAGGGTCCTGCATGCCCACAAGTGAATGCAAAAATGTTACTCAGGAAGGGACCATCTTTTCAAAACTGCACGATTTTCTTTTTAGGTAATTTTTTTAAGGATGTAAAAATAAGTGTTATCTGATACTTAACAGAATGTAACTTTGGAGCAAATATGAATGGTGGGGTAATAAAGAGGCTAATTGTAGCAAACTATTTCCAGGCTGTGCTTGTTCCTGCTGCATAAATGTATTCGATGTGATTTTTAGGTCCTTCTCCTAATAGTAGGGAGTATTACATTTCAGAAATTTGAATATGATACAGGTGGGTGCTCGTGCATCTGCCTGCTGGCACCATATGTGGTCTGGTTTTTGGCACCATTCCTTATCCAGTCTTCGGCATTACCACCTGTCTGTGGGGCACGTATGCATCTGGCAATATCAACAGGCCGAAATATGTCTGACAGCCACCACAAAAAGAAGAAAATGGAAACAGGATATACATTACAGTATCACATTTACACACATTCCCACACATGTCTCACCACATCATTCCCATCCCAAGTACTGATGCAAATAGGAGCCATTTGTCTGGCAGTGGCCAGTGAAGGAAGGGATAAGGGATTAATAAAGAAACTTTGGGGCATATTACCAAGGGCATTATCGCCGCATTAGTGGGACTTTTTCCAGCTAATGCGGCGATAATTTTATCGCCCTATTACCAAGCTGTCGCTAACACCAGTTAGCGACAGCTTGTAGGTGATAGCGGGCATTTAGGGGCCCACTTTGCATGTCAGCGATAATTATCGCTAATGACATGCAAAGTGGGCGTGCCAAGATGTTAGCGACTGAAAACAGTCGCTAACATCTCTAACTCCTATTAACAACTTTTGGAAATATTCGCGCTAAGCGCAAATATCTCCAAAAGCTAACGCCTGCTAAAAGCAGTTCTTAGCCATGTTATCCAATGGAAGGTGGATAACATGGCTAAGAGCATTGTCACGATAATGCATGAATATTGCTGATTTTTCAGCGATATTCATGCATTTCGCAGGATTTTTACCGCTTTTGAGATAAACCTCAAGGTATCTCAGCGGTAAAAATCCTCGGTGCTCGGCGATATTTTTTTCCCCGCTAACCAAGCAATAGCGATAATTATCGCTATTGCTTGGTAATATGCCCCTTTATCTCTATTGTTGGAAAGTGGCACACTACCGGTAATAAAAATCACAACTCAATAGCAACGGGTTAGGTAATGTCCATGCATGAAAAGGCAGTCGCATCAACCACGGACAATAGCTCGGATGCAAACTGTACAAATGTGCGCACGCTTAAAGTATGTCACTAAAGTCGTCCGGCTACATCCACATTGTTGTGAGGGGTGCCATTGAGAGGAGCTACAATTTTGTTAACCAGCAGACGATTGCTCTGTTACTATTCCATGATGGGTTACAGAGGATTGTAAACCATTGCCAACCCGAGGAGATTGTTGTTGTAAGTCATTGGAGTGCGATGGTGTAGTGATGTTGACATTATTAATTTGTTACTGTTGTGGCATTGGGCTTTGTTGTGTATTGGAGAATAAATGAAACCTGAACTGTACTTTGGTGTTGGAGATGCCTTTACTATGTTAGGAAAAAAAGGGAAGAGAATACACAAAAAAAGAGATTGATTGCTATTAAACTTTTTTCGATTATCTATACTACTATAATAAAGGAAGAACTTTGAGGCTTTGAGGCGGGTAAACTCGGGAACCACAGCGCCAATCCACACGCCTGATACACCGTTGTAATCGCCAGGGTGTGCAGATGGTTATAGGCTATATAAATTTAAAAAAAACGTTCTTTAAAAAATGTACATTAAAAAAAAAAGTAGTCCCTCCGAAGTAGCGCCGGCCGTGATGTGCGTGCTCACGTCAGGAGCGCGGGGAGGAGCGGCGTCCAGGAGCGCGATGAGGAGCGGCGGACATGGTGCGGGGGAGGAGCGGTGACGTGAGGAGCAGCGGACAGGCCAGAGGAGCGGTGACCAGCGGCGGTGAGGTGACAAGCAGAGGACAGGCGGGAGGAGCGATGAGGTGAAGAGCAGCGGACAGGCGGGAGGAGCGGTGACCAGCGGCGGTGAGGAGCGAGGAGTGGCGGACCGGTAAACTGAGGAGCGCGGGGGAGGAGCGGCAGCTGAGGTAAGGGGACCCACGGACAATGTCGGGGCAGGCGGGGGTCGGGGCAGGCGGGGGACGGGCCGGGCTTCTGGACAATGTCGGGGCGGGTGGGGGTCGGGGAAGCCTGATTGCTCCCGGACAAGGTCGGGACGGGCTGCTAGTACATAATATTCAGAAAAGATAAAAACACATATAAAAAAGAACTTAAAACATTAAGAACCGTTATTAAACATTAGCCAGAACAGTTCCACCAGTTAAAAAGTAATAAAATACATAAACAATTAAAATCCATTTAAGATCAGATCCCCAGCCTATCGTGTATATCGTTGCTACCAGGCACACATTTATTTTTCTCCACTGTAAGGGGCCTTTTAAATAGCCAATGACTGCCAACATCACCCCCTGATCCTGTAGTAACTGTAAGAATAAAAAAGCAGGACGAAATTGAGTAAAACTCCTCTCTTTAAGAAGTGGCAAAAGGTATCTGCAGAAAAATTCATAATATTTTCAAAATAGGACCAGGTGTATTACGGTCTGGGGGGAACTATCATCGCAATGACAAATTAAAAGGGCGTGAGCATCAAACTGAACCAGAGGGAAACAAATCATTGTACAAATAGTACCCAAACGAACTTTAGAAAATAAAGATCTGTCCCTCGGGTGCTTGACTGGGGTGAGATAATTTTCGAGACCACTAACAGATTTCAGCAGCAGAAAAGGTCTGCTAGAATTTTTCATCAGTGCCCGAACTTCTCTTTCCTCTTTGGCCCTGCAGTCACCCTTTTTGAGGGAGTTAGGCCGTTCAAAGATGTCCATGCGATCGAGGGAATGGGCAACCGATTTTAGGAAGTGTATCCGCGGAATGTTCTGGCCATACGTGCATTCCATACAGTCCTCAATCACACTCCTGTTAAACCACAGGCTCTCATTCACCCACACAGAGATCCATAGTAACAATGGAGCCAGTTTAACCTGGCCCTTCACAAAGTTTAAACCCAATTACTCATGGGTGAGAAATGAGGGACGGCTTGGGCCTACCCCCAAGAGTTTCCTGCAAAAATGGTCCTCTTCCAGCTGGATTCCCTTAGACTTTTGTTGCCCCCAAATCGCTACTCCGTGCGTCAAAACTGGGAGGCACTTCATTTTGTATATTTGTAGCAATGGTAGAACTGGCTTGTTACCTACTGACAGTGAAAATCTAAATAGGGCGCAAATGCTTGGGTAAATTTAGAACAGCGGCTGGAAATACAAGGAAGCCAGTTGCTCTGGTGGTCAAATGAAATCCCCAAATAGGTAAAGGTAGAGACCCTAGTAATATGTTGCCCTTTAATGTCAATTGGCCTTGTCTTAGCTGAACTCCTCCCACAGACCATGTAGTGTGGCTTGGAGATGTTAGTGTCCAAATCAAGGACATCCATGAACATCACAAACCGATCGACCAGGAGATTTAGCCCATTAGGCGTTTGAGCCATCTACACGGCATCGTCTGCGTATAGTAAGGACGGGACCCTACTAGGCTTGATCCTCAACAGATCTGCTCTGTTTTCACTAAAGCCGATGTTCAGGATGTTAATATATTATAAAATGAATAATGGGGCCAACGCACAACCCTGCCTGACCCCACGCGGTAGGCTGAAGAATTCGGTAGTTTCCACCATTGTGCCGTATCTAACGCGTGCATTTACGTCCATATGCAAAGCTCTAAGGAAGTTAATCAGGTCAGCAGACGAACCCATCTCCCCAAGGATGTCCCAGAGCTTGGACCTGTTCACCCTATCGAAACAACTACTGAGAATCATAAATGCAAGGAAGATGGAGCCCTGCTTCGCCACACCGCACTTCCCAATAATAAGGTTAAGGTTCAGGCACTGTTCTACAGTGCCCATCACTTCCCAGAATCCGTATTCGATGGGGCAGATGATGTCTTTTTCCCGAGCCCAAGCATCTATGCGCTGAAGGACAATACACCCTACTACTTTGACTACAGAGCATAACAAAGAGATTGGCCTGTAGATTTAGCCCATTAGGCGTTTGAGCCATCTACACGGCATTGTCTGCGTATAGTAAGGACGGGACCCTACTAGGCTTGATCCTCAACAGATCTGCTCTGTTTTCACTAAAGCCGATGTTCAGGATGTTAATATATTATAAAAACAATAATGGGGCCAACACACAACCCTGCCTGACCCCACGTGGTAGGCTGAAGAATTCGGTAGTTTCCACCTCTGTGCCGTATCTAATGCGTGCATTTACATCCATATGCAAAGCTCTAAGGAAGTTAATCAGGTCAGCAGACGAACCCATCTCCCCAAGGATGTCCCAGAGCTTGGACCTGTTCACCCTATCGAAACAGCTACTGAGAATCATAAATGCAAGGAAGATGGAGCCCTGCTTCGCCACAACGCACTTCCCAATAATAAGGTTAAGGTTCAGGCACTGTTCTACAGTGCCCATCACTTCCCGGAATCCGTATTCGATGGGGCAGATGATGTCTTTTTCCCGAGCCCAAGCATCTATGCGCTGAAGGACAATACACCCTACTACTTTAACTACAGGGGTACACATTTTCCTCATCGCCCTGGATAGAAGACGGGTATTTGTCCAGCGCATACACCTTTTGATAATATGTGACCCATGCACCTCTAGGAACGGGGGAGCCTATGTCATCTTGAGCAGCCACGTTAGGTTACCTTCCATTAACTACTGCCCAGAAATCCCTGGAGTCTTTAAAGGAGCATGTAACACTAGCCAATCCCAGGAAGCTTCTTTGAGCTCTGCCTTCCTTTTCCCCAGGGCAAGTTTGTATGCCCTTCTGGCCTCCCTGATGATTTCTTTGTTGCGGGGCACAGTATTTTGGACCTCCGGCGAGTAATTCCGCCGGGACCTGCATGTTTTATTAAACGAGCACTGCTTGACACCCCTTGGTTTACTCGCCATGTCTCTTATAGTATTAACAGTGGATTTGTTTAGCCGATCGAAGGCTGCCACCACTAGGGAAGGTGATTATCTAGAGCTAACAGGGGCTCCAGTATGATAGCCATGTTCCGTGTCACCACGTTTATTCACTTTAGCCATTGGGAGATTACGCCATTTTACCCTCAAACCCCTATCCTTGATGGTTAGGCCAGTCAGGCCAGGTACAGTGATTGCACCCGGGCCAGAGTTCAACATAGGACTATTTCTATGGGGTAATGATCACTGAGGGTGGATTCGTGAACCGCTTCAGGGCTAACCAAACTATTAAGAGATTGTGAGAAAAGATGTAATCTCTAATGGTTCTTTGCAACAACCCACACAAGTGGGCAGTTCCCTGGACAGACGAGTAACCCCAGACATTACGTTTCTTAAGCCAGCCCGATCCAGTGCCTCTGACAGTTTCCAGCCCCTTTGATTGGGGTTGGCGTCACAAGATCATCTGGCACAGAGAGGTTTCCTTCGTGGCATATGTGGTTCATCTTAGCATTACAATTCCTGCCTATTATTATAGTAAAGGATTTGAGATAAGCATATGATCTACGCTCTAGGCGCCATACTGCTTCGAAAATCACCTCAATCTGGCACCAGGGGTCCCCAACGGAGTTCTAAAAATTCACAAGAAAAAAGTTCAAATCTTTAGAGCTAACCACCCAAAGGATCTGAATGCCACTGTTTTTGACGGGATTGGATAAACTCTCGAGTTAGCTGCAAATTTAATTAAAGTAAATAAACACTCGTGTGGCCGTCGGCCAAGGGAAGGTGTTGTGTGGCGTTTAGAGCTCCCAGTGAATTTTCCTGATTCATGCCCTTATATAGGTACCATTCACATTGCTCTTATATAGGCATAGATATCAATCCCTTATTTAGGCATAGCCCATGCGACCCAAATACAGGCATGGCTACTTCCACCCGTACAAAATGTCACAACGATTTCTTGGACAATCGGCTTAAGCAGTTAGGGAACTTCCACCTTGCTTGAATATTGATTTGTCCAAGAACTCATGTACTTTGCAAAGAACAGCTGTTACCTAGGGGTTCTTTCCTGACGTTCATATGCCCAACTTTACGTCAAACTATGACATTCCTAAACACCTTCAAGGTATAAATATATCTTCACTTGCTATACCAAACTACGGTGGTTCGGAGCAGTTCGACTATCTACTTGCCTGACGCAGCTTGCTACAGCAAGTTCCGAAGGAAGCCAACCCTCCAGCTGATGCACTGATCAAGAGGCTGTCCTTCTCCTGCCAAGAATCCAGCTCCAGTGTTTCCAAGCTCCCATTGCGGGGTGTTGGGAAATCGAGTCCTGAGACTGAGATACCAGACCTCCTTCATTCTAACTAAGGTATGGAGCTGATTAGAACCTAGAGAAACCTTTGGTAGAATCTTGGCAAAGACAACTAAACCTATGCTACACAATACTTACTTCCTCCCGCGTACTAGACTCAGGTTAGGTACATTGGGGTAGGCGTTTTTAGAAGCACCAGTTGAGTATTTTTTTGTCAATGTTATTTATGTGTGTATTTTTATATGGCTTAGAAACCATACAATGCTTGTACAGTATTATTTTATAATACTATTCTCGCTGTACGCATCATACTTTGCAGTATTAGAAAGAAAGGGGCCCGGCCTAATAGGATAAACCCTGGCAAGGAAACAACAATTGGGGTAAAAGAGAGCAAAATTGCACCAGGTTTTGTGCCTGTTGAACTAGAGAGAATGAAAACTTAACGCTAATGACTAAACTGACACTGAAATTTTACTGATATATTCTAATATTTTATTGTTTTTTATATCAATTTTTTATAGAAAATGTTTTTTTATCTTATTATACCTTAGTGCATACAAAAATCCATTACATATAACACAATATATGTGAATAATGACAAACAGTTCAATTAATTATTAAAATACAGAAGTGCATTCCCATTTCAACGCGTTTCGGCGTAAGCCTTCTTCAGGAAGTCTGTATTCATACACAATTATGTTAACTGATAAAAGGCCTGTCTTATTCCTGTAGGTAACGAACACTGGAAGAAGAGAGTTGTGATAAAGGACAGTGGCGACGCCCACTCGCGTTTGCTTAATAAGACATGATGTCTCAACCGAGCTGGATGTTCTGGTATGGTTAAAGGTGACTTTGTTACGTCAATACTGCCAAATATGCTCCATTTTAGGGCAGATAGGTGGATACATGGAGCGGGCGTCTGTCTGCAAATCCCTTTGCAGTCTGCTTAACGATTGTAGCAGTTCACTTCTCTTGTATAAGAAAGAAGACTGTTCAATAAACCTTTTATTGAAAATGCCTGTCTCTCTATTTCTCTACAAACTCTGTTGGAATGAAGCATGCATGACTGACTGAGTGAAATACTTATCTGTTGTATCCGCAACTCTGAGAGATATATTTCTTATTCTTGGGAAACAAAGTTGTCATGTTTATGCGGTTGTCAGAAACAAATCCCTTCTTGTGAATACGAGAACGTTTCTAGTGACCTCTGAGCTAGCTGGCACTCACTATTAAGTTTAATATATTCGATAGAGACTAGTCAGCCTCAGTCCTACGTCTCATCTATAGGATATATTATTCCAATGCGCAGAGCCTATTGGGAATATAGGAACTACACCACAAAGGGGTTGCATACCTCACAAAAACGTTCATATACATCTCAGCCGACTGGGTCGAGAGCCCAAGTCTCCTGCAACATAATGATATCGAACTCAGAAGTGAAGTTAAACCAGTTAGGGTCAGCTAGCTTTTCCCTAATACCTGCTATATTCCAGTTTAGGACTTTTAATAGGCGCCCTGGAACACTTGGCTGAGAAGATGTTAACTCTGCAGGTAGTGAGTTAGGGGAACCAAACTCTAACCCTGGACGGTTAATCCTGGGAGGAGATAAAACCTGAAGTCAATCATTTTGGTCCATGGTGCTTAATGGGTCAAATCGATTACTCACAGGGATTGCCATTTGTGCAGGGGAAAGGGCTGGAAGCCTAAGGGAACAGTGGATCAAACTATCCATGGGAGGGGGTGAGGCTGCAAACATTGATAGAAAAAAAACAAGCAGGAGGATGTTAATTCTGGTCTCTCTATTGGTTGATGATACAGAACTGAGGAGTAAGCGCTTAGCCAAGTCAGGTGACCTGCTGTCGATTAACACATCAGCTCCCATGTAAAGACTTATGCATCAATCCCACCCACCCTACACTCCTGACAAACAATATGTCACCATAGTCGGTATATTTAAAATCAACATTGTTTGCAGCCAATAGCATACTTTGTTTTTCAATTGGATACATTTCTCTGAGTTGTTGACATGTAGGTTTGGGACCTCTGCCAAACTGGCAACGTAGGGACAACAGTCCGGTGGCAAATGTAAATATGGGAGCTGTACGCCTGGCTTAACAGGCCTATGCCCCAGCTCCCCAGGTGCTGAATAGCCCGCACGAGTCCCTTGGGTGTCTGTCCATATCGGCGGGTTTTCCTACAGTTGGTGTAGCTGGGGAGTCAGAGGCTGGGGAGGCCACTGGTGGAGGCTAGAAATGGTAATAGCCACTCCATCTGCGGCTAGACCTCTGGGTAAAGTGTCTCGCAAGGTATCCTGTTCAGGTAGAGATGGCAAATCAGCGCCTGCACCCCTCCCAACTGAGGAGCAGATTAAGTTTGTGGCACCCTTAAGAGGATCAAGCCCAGGGACTAGCTTTGTTACTGATGACTCTAGTTTGGATTTTCTTTCGATCAAAGGGGCAATGCTTGGCTGGATCAGGGGCGACTCTAGGCTCATGGCGGCCCTGGGCAGGGAGCGCAGGTATGGGGCCCCGGAAGAGGGCGTCCGGGTGGGGCGGAGCAGGAGGCCAGTGAAGAGGGGGGGTCAGGGTGTTTTGAAGTGGAACAGAGACAGAGGCCGCCAAATCCCTGCAGGCGGCCGCCACGCAAATATGTATCCATCCTCAGAGGATTATTATATTAAGGATATATATTGGTGTGGTGGCCCCTGGGGTTTGGCGGCCCTGTGCAGGTGCCCACATTGCACATGCCTAAGGCCGCCCTTGGCTGGATCACGTCTTGCCAAACAAATCTGTCCAGTCTAAGGCGGCTAACCTCAGGCGGGTTGAGCAGTTAGTCAGTTAGTAATGGACTGAGTTATAAGCTGCCTGGTAGGTGCATTCAACGATCCCTTGGGCCTTATCGTCTTGGGTGGTTGCTTCATTTGCCTCTTCCTTTTGGGCAGGGGGGAACATCAGCTGATATTCAGAGTTTCCGAGACGGTGTTATCAGGGAGTAAGGCTGCAGGAAGTGAGCAGGAAGGGCTCTTATCAGGCTCAAGTGCTGCACGATCTTGAGGGGCGTGCTGCGAGGGCTGCGTTTCTGGACACGCAGAAGAAGAACCAAGCCCCCTCCCGCCCCCAGAGATAGTCTGCATTCAGCCAAGTCAATATGAGTAAAAATGACCCCTACTGCTCTTGCCAAAAAAAGAGTCCAGAGTGGTATTATTAGTTAGTTTAGTGCTGGGCTCGTTAGGGCCCGGGGCTTTGAGTTTTCCCATAATTGTTCTGTGGCTGTCTATTGATTAGCAAGCAGAGACCATGGAGTGCAACTAAAAATGAGCGTCAGCTTCAGGACCAACTTGCCCCACAAAGAAAGAAGTGAGCAATAAATGGGAGACTCAACCCAGGGGCCAAGCTTCCATGTTCCCCCTATTCCATGAGGGGGGCCCAGCCCGGCCTCCTCCCGGTGATGACGGGCAAGGACGGGCCTCACCTGAGCCAAGGGTGGGGCCCGGGCGCGTCCCAACCAGCGGGAGCTCTGTGTAGATGTATGCACCTCCGGACGTGAAGGAACTCTCGGCAGCGCCTTACTGGCACGATGCCTGCTGTGGTCTGTGGTCACCCCATCCAAAACCGGCAGAGCAGGGCAGGCAGAAAGCAGCAGTAGGGGCTCCCGCGCACCTGGAGCTCTGTGTAGATTTATGCGCCTCTGGGTACGAAGGAACAGTCGTCGGCACCATCCTTGCGCGATGCCTGCTGGGGTCTGTGGTCCCCCGGTCCAAAACTGGCAGAGAAGGCAAGGCAGAAAGCAGCAGTGGGGGCACAAAAAAGAGACAACATTTCGTTATGACACTTTGCAAATTTATGCAAATACTGCAAAATGGGTGTGCAACATAGGAAAGGAAAACAATGGTAGTTGTGAACTTTGTAATACAGGCATCAAAGAGAATGAAGTACACTATTCTCCTGCCCTGCTTATATACATGCTAGGATAAAATGGATTAAACCAATTTGCCGCCTTTTGGGATTTAGACGCTGCAGTGAGGTGGAAAGAATATTGCAAACGGATACTGCACAACCTATTGTGTTCAGCATAAGCAGATACCTTTTCTGTGTAGATCTAATAAGGAGGAGAAGGGGTTTTAGTTACTTTTGTGATTAAGCTTGTGCAAAGAAAACAATAATAATACCCAAAAGGTAATTGGTATGGACTCTTGTACGTAATGCTGATAGTTTTGAACATATTTTAAGAAGGAAACAACACCATCCAAAAACTGTGCCTAAATGAATGGGTAATATTTTAAGTTTTGCTAAACTGATATTTTGGATGGACGTTCCATGATTTTAGAGTTTAAAATCGTATTTATTGTTTTAATTACTAGGAAAACCTTTATTGGGACTTCAATGTTCACTTATAATTGTGTCTGAATAGACGGGCTATGAATTGAAAGATTTGCCTTATGATTGTTTTATATTATATGTAATCTTTTATGGTTTTTTATAATCGTAATAAAGATTATTGATTGATTGATTGACAAAAGAGAGAAAAAATATGAAACCAGCACTAAACGAAATTGAGAACACAAGGACTATTTACCCAATAAAAGTAAAAACCTATTGCACAATTATATATACTCTCTAACCCGAGGTGCTGAACCTTTCCTGAAAAGGTGTTTCAGTGTAATCAAGTAAACTTGCTTGGTGAATTTAAATTCTCTGTAGAAGATGAGCAGACTCCAGGCCTCTCTCAACCAGCCTTGATCCTTCACCTGTATTAACCAAAGAGTCATTATCACTGTCACCACATGTCAGTTTTCTCAAATCTTCATCTACAAGCTGAAAATAAGATTTATTCTTATCAATCGAGACATCCCTTTTAATATCCTTGGCAATCACTATCTTGCTCATCCACCACACATTGCTGTCCTACAACTTGATTGCATTCTTCATAACCTTAAGAATCTTCTTTGGTTCAGTAAACTAACTTTTACCCTTGGACAATTTTCTCCTCTACTTCACAAGGACTCACTGTCCAACACTAAGGGAGTGAGTTAGAATTTGGCAGATGGGTACTCCATTACAAACGTGACACATATCCTGTCTGCCTTTTCACAAGTGCATTATATCAGGCCCCAAATTGCCCTTACACCATGTGTTCTTGTCATAATACATTTTGTATTTAGCATGCACAGGTTCAATGGTTCTCTTTACATTAATAGGATCCTACTACACAATGCCACTCCTCTTCAGCTAAACAGGATTGTTCTAAGAATGGGGAATTTACTCCTTCATGATAATAAAAGGATATTAACCAGTGTAATATTGATGAGTAACTCAAATGTCTACAACACTCAATGTAATTGGGGGCACCAGTTACTTCTAACGCTATTCATGCTCTATGTGGTCCCCTTATTAACAGGGTTTATCACCTCCACAGTACAGTTGCTACTTCTTACCACCTCCACAGAATCGTTGCTACTAGGATGGCTTAATGAGGTGAACTTAGGCTTAATTCCTGAAAATTTTTAAAACTCAGTCATCTCTCAAGACATAAATTGTACCCCATTATTTGTCAATATGGAAATCAGCAATCCTTCTCTTAGGAGTACTCTGTCAAAAACGCTAATAAAAATGTTCGTATTAATTTTGTCCACAACTTCATTTCAACTCATTTCGAAAACATATCAATCCAATAATCACAAATGTGAGTGAACCATCTTGCCAATGAACAGGCCCCATTAAGTTCAAAGGCTAAGACTTTCGCACAAATTGAAGAATCAATGGGACAAAGGGTCAGTTTCAGGGTTTTCGGGGATTTGTCGGCATGCAGGCCCGGACTGGAAGTTGCGGGCACCGGGCAATCCCCCGGTCGGCCGCATGGGTGGGGGCCGGTTTTGGGCCCCAGGGGGCCGTTTTTGTTACAGGGCCGTTTTTTGCAGCATAGCTGCAAAAACGGCCCTGTAACAAAATCGGCCGAAAACCGGCCCTGGCAATGAGTGCGGTCGCACCCCCAAACCCCCCCCCCCCCTCCCCCCACCCCCGGGGAGGGGGGGCCGGCCGAGCACTTTGCCAGGGCCGGTTTCGGTTCCCAGTCCGGCCCTGTCGGCATGTCACATTCCACAAAATTTCTTATCACTTTTCCTGCTTTAAATTCTATCCCAGGCCACCAGTACAGCTCCTCAGCCCTTTTTTTCATCCAAACAATGCCCATGTGGCCTCAGGGCAGATGTCAAGGATTGTCTCTGTTAGTAAACTGGTAAATTCTACATCCTTTCAATAAGAATTGCTCATCTAACTCATTGTAAATTTCCCAAACCACTCTCTCATATTATTTAGCTTTTTTGTCATATAAAAAGTCTTTAAACTGCATCAACAGCCTAGCTATTCTAGGCAAACCTTTAGTAAGAAATCCAATGGCTAATAGTTTCATTAGAGGATTATGGCGACTCTAAAATACAATCCTTCTTCCCCAGATGTAGTTAGGAAAATAAAATATCCCAGAGCTCAAATGCAAGCTGTATTTTCTCTCTCAATAACTGGCCATCTCTCCTTCAGGGGAGAAAGAGAACGAGATGTATTGACAATTGCTTCTTCCTTACCTTTTTCTTCCATCTGTGTAAGCAGAGATTCAAGACTACTGCTATTGGCATCAGTTGTCATAAAAGGTATCAGTTTTGGGGTACTCTT
Source organism: Lissotriton vulgaris (assembly GCF_964263255.1). Taxonomy (NCBI): domain Eukaryota; kingdom Metazoa; phylum Chordata; class Amphibia; order Caudata; family Salamandridae; genus Lissotriton; species Lissotriton vulgaris. The sequence continues at coordinate 1,870,874,409 of NC_141693.1, forward strand.
GTAAATTGGGAGTCTTGCATTTCGTATCTTTCAGTTCTTCAATGGTGCACTCTCACTCCTTGGACCAAACAGGTTTAGATTTTTTTTTAATGGCACCCTCATATGAAAGGTTCTCTCAGAGAAATTTCTAACAAACTTCACATAAAATTGGACCATCTCAAGAATTCACCTGAGATCATCCTTTGATAGAACGGGAAGTCTTCTTAACGCATTTCATCAGTTTTTCTTTAGGGCTAATGCTATGTTTGCTGATTTCATGCCCGAAATAAGGGACACTTTGCTCAGAAAACCGTCTCAGGATAACTTCAGTGGTAAGACTTTCTATCCAAAATGTCCATGCTTTTGGTGTGGCTTAGGCAGCAAAGATAGTGGCCACAGTTTCAGACTGCTCTCGACCTCTTAAGGCATCCTCTGCCATCCTCTGCCCCGTAGCATGTTATAGACCCTCCAGATACCATCTCCAAGAGCATCTGAGTGCCTGTAACCGGGGGTCTGGTTGGCGAGAGACGGCACAGAGGAGCTGGGAGCCTCGGGCCACATGGATGACCCACACAACATGGTGGCCCTTGGGCTTCAGTGTCCGGCTGTGGCTGGGCAGTGCGATTGAGCGCCACTGGGAGCCCTGTGACCTGCGGCCAGAATAGGTGCAGGAGTAAGTAGGCATCGCCTGCAAAGCTGTGGAGCAACTTACAAGGAACTGGGCCCATCAGAGACAAGGTACCCAGGAGGTGGGTAGCAGCAGAGCCGGACTGGCCGTAGCGGGCACCGGGCAAAACCCGTTTTGCCACACGGGTGGGGGCTGGTTTTGGGCCGTTTTTATTACAGGGCCGTTTTGCTGCAAAATCGTCCCTGTAACAAAATCTGCGGAAAACCGGCCCTGGCAAATAGCTCAGCTGCACCCCCATCCCCCTACGGGAGGGAGTGGGGGGGGCCCGAGCACTTTGCCAGGGCCGGTTTTGATTCCCAGTCCGGCCCTGGGTAGTAGTGAGCGGCCCAGAGGGGCCTGCTTTAATGGGATCCTGGCCCCGGCTGGACACCTCTGCCCCGCAAGTCTCCTCTCCCACTCAAGGGTAAACAGACATAATATCGAGTCCAAAATATCGATTGGACAAAATATCGAGTAAAAAATATAGACTGGACAAAATATAGACTAGACAAAATATAGACAACAAAAATATCGAGTAATATCGACTAGAATAGCCAAAATATCGAATCAAAAATATAGACTAGACATAATATAGACTAGAAAAAATATAGACAACAAAAATATCGAAAATAAGGTAAGTTATTAATATTTAATAATATTTGAGTAATATAAATCTGTAGCGGGTTGTGGGTTTATAGGGGAATAGGGTGGGAAGTAATTTAATTATAAATAATTAATTATGTAAATTTAATGTAATTGTTACTTAAATAATAATTGGTAATTAATTAAAATATAATAGTTAAATAATTAAAAGTGATTAATTGATAAATAATTAATTTTTAGTAATTTAGTAATATTTTCTGTAGCGGGTTGTGTGTTTATAGGGGAATAGGGTGGGAAGTAATTTAATTATAATTAATTAATTATGTAAATTTAATCTAATTGTTAATTAAATAATAATTGGTAAATAATTAAAATATAATTGGTAATTACTTTAAAATAAATAATTGATAAATAATTAATTTTTAGTAATTTATTTTCTGTAGCGGGTTGTGTGTTTATAGGGGAATAGGGTGGGAAGTAATTTAATTTTAATTAATTATGTAAATTAATTATATTTATAAATTACTTAGTAATTGGTAAATAAATAGAATATAATTGGTAATTAATTTAAAATAATTAATTGGGAATAGTAATTTTCACCCCTATGCTATCCAACGCTTTCCCTACTGTTGCACCCACTGGAGTGGGAATAGTAATTTTTACCCCTACGCTATCCAACGCTTTCCCTACTGTTGCACCCACTGGAGTGGGAATAGTAATTTTTACCCCTACGCTATCCAACGCTTTCCCTACTGTAGCACCCACTGGAGTGGGAATAGTCATTTTTACCCCTACGCTATCCAAAGCTTTCCCTACTGTAGCACCCACTGGAGTGGGAATAGTAATTTTTACCCCTACGCTATCCAATGCTTTCCCTACTGTAGCACCCACTGGAGTGGGAATAGTAATTTTTACCCCTACGCTATCCAATGCTTTCCCTACTGTTGCATCCACTGGAGTGGGAATAGTAATTTTTACTCCTACGCTATCCAACACTTTCCATACTGTAGCACCCACTGGAGTGGAAATAGTAATTTTTACCCCTACGCTATCCAGCGCTTTCCCTACTGTAGCACCCACTGGAGTGGGAATAGTAATTTTTACCCCTACGCTATCCAGCGCTTTCCCTACTGTTGCACTCTTTGGAGTGGGAATAGTAATTTTTACCTCTATGCTATCCAGCGCTTTCCCTACTGTTGCACCCACTGGAGTGGGAATAGTAATTTTTACCCCTACGCTATCCAGCGCTTTCCCTACTGTTGCACTCTTTGGAGTGGGAAAAGTAATTTTTACCCCTACGCTATCCAACGCTTTCCCTACTGTTGCACCCACTGGAGTGGGAATAGTAATTTTTACCCCTACGCTATCCAACGCTTTCCCTACTGTTGCACACACTGGAGTGGGAATAGTTAATTTTACCCCTACGCTATCCAACGCTTTCCCTACTCTTGTACCCACTGAAGTGGGAATAGTAATTTTTACCCCTACGCTATCCAATGATCTCTTATAATGTAGCACCCACTGGAGTGGTTACATTAAATTTAAACCTTTTGCTATGCTACGGTAAATATATTCTATATGTTTTATTAATAACATGTATTTATATATATATATGTATTATTATTATTAATTTTTAAATTTACATTAATTATGCAATAATGTTACATTTATTTGATAACTTATTTTAAAGACATAAAAAAATCGATATTTTGACAGTCTATATTTTTAACACTCAATATTTTAAAGTCGATATTTTTGTACTTACCTTAGTGAAGATAGAAAGTCGATATTATGTCCCTCGATATTTTGTCATCGATATTATGGGAACTCGATATTTTGGTAGTAGATATTATTTCAGTGATCCCACTCAAGTCCAGTGAAGGCTCCTCCGCTAAAATGGAGGAGCATCACCCCACTGAGCATCTAAAAACAGAAAAATAAAATGATAATAACGTTTGTTTTGGTTTTATTGGAGCGCGAACAATCACCCGGAGGTGTCTCGGCGCCAAAGAGGAACGAACAGAGAGAAGGAGATTAGATTTTAGTAAAAGCTTGATGAAACTCCAGAGAGAGGGGCTGATTTATTTGCCAGAGGAAGCACGTTGTAATTTTGAGCTGTACAGACCAGAAAAATCCTGCCTCCCCAAGAGGAGAGCCTATAGGGAGGGACCACCAAATTCATTGCTGAACTAGATCTTAGGGTCCTGTTGGGCACATACCTGCTGAGCTTTCACCTTAGGAAGGCTGGCCCTCTCCCTGGATCGCTTTAATGGTTATACAAAGCGCTATAAAGAGAATTGTTTGCTGAACAGGCAGCCAATGCAGTCTTACCAGAGCACGTGAGACCGACTGGAATCTTGGGATTTTCATCACCAATCTTGCTGCTGTGTTTTGTAGAATCTGCAGTTCTTTCAGCTGAACCTTGGGTAGGTTAACATAAAAGCCGTTGCAATAGTCAATCCTGGAAATTACAAGGCAGAGGATCAGTGTGGACAATAGGTTAGATGGAAGAAACGGTGCTATGTTCCTGATCAATTAACCTGTTCCTTGTAGGTAAGTTTAACATCTACCAAGATTTTAAGCGTACTGGCCCACTTGGTTGGGGGTGAGGCTGCGCTGTTACGAGGCTGGGAGGGGAAGGCACTTCCTAACTGTGCATGACATTTTGGCCGGTCGTCTCGGGCAGGCCAAAATGTCATGCACATTGCACACTTTGCCTGTTCTCCACCCAAGCTGCATTACAGTACCCAGCCCCTGTCTGAGTGCCGAATGACAGTTCTCAGACCAATCACAACGCTTCTTCAAGGAAGTGTTGTGATTGGTCAGGGGAGTGTGGGAGGGTGTGTGCTTCCTGCGGTCCAGGGAAAATAGAAGAGGATGAAGGAGAGGCGGCTGCCGGCTGGCTGGCCAGCCACTTTCAGATAGGTGTTTTTTATTTATTTTAAATTCAATCTTCCCTCCCCCTTCCACTACTCCTACCCCCTCATGCCTGTATGGTAGCAGCCGCTACTGCTCAACTTGCCTCTGTGACCTCCCCTACTGAGGCAGGGTGGCTCTGGGTTGTGCTTCCCGCATGTAGTGGCAGCCCTCAGACTAGGACACCAAACTGCTTGTGGCACAGCAGTGGGACCCACTGCAGGAGGGGCCTTGAGAATGTGCTGACATTACCTGAGGAGATGTCATGCTCTGCCTGAGGCTCCCAACCCTCACTGACTGGGCGATGACAGGTGATGAGCCTGGGAGCAGAACTCAGGCCTAGGCTAGACGGCCCCTACCCAACGTGTAGGCCCCTCTCCAGGACTCATGCCTAGCCCCCCCTTGAGCCCTAGGGAGCTGGTGGGTGTGCCTTATTTGGCAAGGGGGTAGGTCCCACAGCGGCCGCACTGAACTTGAGACGTAGCAGACCTCATAGGTGATGCAAGCCTGAAGCCTGCTAGAGGATGATCTGAGGTGCTGAGGACAGTGCCACGGGTGCATGGTGGATGCACCTGCTCAGCACCGGGTGAAGGCCGCGGCCCAGGCTGCTTGTTCTGCCTCCAGGGCAAGTGGGCAAAGGAAAATCAGCCTTCCAACCCTCTGCACCTTACAGCCATGGGGAGGAAAACACCTGCTCTTCCTTCACAGGAGCAGACAAAAATTGACCAGTAGACAGTATTGGCCTCCAACAACACGTGGGCCACCGGTAACCCTCCAGCATCAGAGCACATCCACAAACCAGCTAATTTAGCCACGATTCTCCAGGTAATCCAGGACTCTATCGAAGCAGTGGAGACTAAGGTGAGCAAAGTGAAAGTTGATGTTTCTCTCCTATGGCAAGACTTCAGAAATTTCACAGGCCATATCACAGAGGCAGAGAATAAAGTATCTTCCTTGGAAGATGATGTAGCTAGTCCTAAAAAAGACAGGACTCCAAACTGCTAGCAATGACAGCAGCACACTGAAGATACAGAAAACATTCCCCAAGTGTTCCAAAACCTCAGACATAGAGTGATTCCTGGAGCACTGACTGTGGTTCTGAATCTCTGAGGACAAACTGTCACTGTGACTAAAGATACATTCAATTCCTGAGCCACAAATCAAATAGTGTCCAGCAAAAATTAGTCCAAGCAGTAGTGTTTATCAACTATTCGTTCTTGATCTTTATTCTGTATCTTGCATCTTGAGAAGGTTTTTGATTTCAGATTAAACTTCAGTTCTTGATTGATACCACCAACAGCTACAATTTGTGCCAACACATGTTTCGTCTAATGGTAATAGCCAAAGAATTCATCAGGGCTGGAATAAACAAATATATAACTAAGTTTAAGTTTTGAGTGTGAAACACTAGTTTTAGTGTATGTCAAAGAATTACCTCCACCGAAAGAAAGGGGTTGAAAATATCAAACACCCAGTGCGCTACCTTTAATCATTAGAGTCAAAGCACCCAGTGAAATAAAGGCCAGTACCTCAGGGTGTCTAATAAGAAAATCTTATCATTAAAAACAAAAAAAGAGAATAGAATCCCCACATTACCAATACACTATTGTATATTGTTGTCTGCCTCACCATGGACTGTAATATCAGTTTCCAAAAGTCGAAAGATTAATAGCTTCTGTCATAAAAGCCTTCATTTGAATTGAAGGTCAGAATATTTCCTACGGCAACACACAGATAACCATAATATAACTACCAACTCTTATAAAATCAGATCACATTATACAGTTGTTCTGAAAAATAAATACCCAAAAGTAGAGGGAGGAGGCCAATCCGCACTCACTGAGAGATACATTTCATCAACTATCGCAGTACCTAATCGTCAGAATAGGCGTCAAGACTCCATAAGATCAGCTGACAGCCTAAGGGGGCATATAGGTAGGCATCAATATTTTAAAATCTGTTATATTCCATGTAATGGATTTCACTATAATTATTGGCTACTGTAACTAAAGTTCAATTAAAACCGTTAGTAGTTATAAAACGCAAAGTTGCACAAACCAAATTTGACAAATTTTTGCTGGACACTAGTTGATATGTGGCTCAGGAATTGATTTTAGTTTTAGTCATAAGTTTGTGTAGGCTTACATACATTTATTGACAACGTAGGGTAGTCCCAATTTCCTTGATACACTATCAAATGAATACATCGTTCTGATTACGTTGTCACACAACTGTGCGCAATCTATACCCCACTTCCCTTTTGTGATGTTTTAAACTTTCACTGTGGTTTGTTGTGGAATGAGCTCAAAGGTCCCTGGCTCAAAGAACCCCTCCCAAGGCTCCACCACTTCTGCTCATCACCCGGTCCTCAGCCACTGCAACAGGGATACAATTTTCCAAGAGGCTAGAGGATAGGACGACCTTCGCGTCCTAGACTCATGTATAATGGTTTTCCCAATTACACTTGGGCAGTCCTACAGCGTAGGCACTCCTTTGTGAAGGTCAAACATTAAACTTTGTGCTCATCTTCCCCGGGAAATTGAAAGTGATCTTCAACTCAAAAATGTATTTCTTTGATTCGCCTGAGCTGGCCTGGGAGTGGGCGACTGAGAGGAGTGAGCTCCGTCAATCCAATGATGCCAGTACCTCTGCACTTATATCATTGAGGAGCTCTCTTTGCCTGAGCCTGAAACCCCCCAGGAAGAAAGATAAGATCCCATGGCTGCTGAGCGCCCCTCTCGCGGCCGCCCGGACTCCTCCGACTCCCATTCAGAGTGCACGGTCACAAGCACAGATCATAGTTCAGAGCATTCGGGTTGCATGCCCTGGCTCTTTGCCACCCAGGCTGAGCAGCTGCCTGGCCCACTAGCCCACTATACGCTCCTGCCATTTCTGTTGGTGGCTAATGTCGCCTCTGGGGGGAGGATGCGTTGGGACTGACATTTTATCGTGCAACAGGGAGGTCCCCACTGTATGTTTAGTACTGAGGTTTGTTTGAGGTTACTATTGGTATACTTCAGCTTATGGCGACTGATGTTTCAGCATTATAAGTATGGGAAGGGGGAATTTGGGGGTCAGGGAGGTATGTTGAATTATGTTTGTTTTGCTTTATAGTCTTCAAATCACAGACACCAAGGTCACCTGCCTTGCATTTGCACCTGCTGGGGAACCCTTGCTCCAGGCCCATTTTCTTAGCACTGGTCTGCCTGCGCCAAACTCGTCATCCCTCTAATGGAGGTTAAGACTATCCTGGAATGCCAATGGCCTTCTGGGCTGTGTTAAGCATGTGGCCATACTCCAGCATGCTAATCAGTCCCTCAGCGCTGTTCTCGTGTTACAGAAAACTACTTACTGCCCATTAGAGTTTGCCACTTCAGGTTTACCCAAGGGTCTTGAGGTGTGGTGATTCTCCTTTACAGAGGCTTCCTCCTAGAGGGGACCAAAACTTGCCCAGACCCCCAGGGGAGATACATCAGGGTTGGGGGGCTACTTGAGGGTAAACAACACAAGTTTTTATCCGTCTACAGGCTGAAAAATATGCTCTTCCCCAACCAGAACTCCCTGACCTCAGTTCTTTTCAATGCAGTCTCTAACCCAGAGCTGGACTCCACAGGCCCCCCAGTGGTAGGGTGTCACTCCTGATCCTGCCAGCTTATGGCCTGGATTGACACTCTTGGGCTCTGCGACACATGGAGGACATGGCACCCTCAATTCCCTGCATACCCCACATCTGAGCGGCCCATTAGACATCATCACGCATTGACCTCCTGTCCTTAACCACTGATGTTATGCAGATATCCAAGCTCAACATCCTTCCAAGAGGGATGTCTGACCATGCGCACCATGGCTTGCACCTGGGGTTTCCGAAGCCTACTAAATGGTCAATGTGGCGCCTCAGTCCATGGTACTTTAACCGCTTCGCCGCGGCGGCTTTTCCCGCTGTGCGCGGCATTTTTAAAAATCCCGCGTAACGTGACAAAGCCAGCTCGTCATCCGCGCAGCGCAGGTAACGCCCATGACGAGCTGGCTTTGTCATCCGCGTCGAAGGGGTTAACAATCAAAACTGATCTGACTTTGTGGAGGCTGAGATTCAGGCTTACTTTAAGACCAACTGAGGGTCCCTGATATCTGGGTGGCCCGAAAACCCAAAGTCTGGAGTCGAGTAAAAGGATGTATCTGGGGCAAGGAAAAAAGGGGAGATTACACAAATCACAACCCTCGGACAGCTGCACCATGTATAGGCCCATATATCTTAACAACTCCAAGATCAAAGCTCTTGGCCAATCGACTGCGACTCACCCTGCCCTAGTTGATTCATCCTGATCAGTGTGAATTTATGCCGGCCTGCAGCACCCAACACTGCATCCATAGAGTCCAGTTGGCCCTGCCCCAGTTGTATCACCTCCACCACCCCACGGCGCTCCTTCTTATAGACTTCAAGATGGCTTTGACAGACTCAATTGGTCCCTCCTGAGAACAGTCCTAGAGTTTGCGGGTCTCAGACTTCAAATTTGCAGGCTTATTAGGCTTTTATCATCTCAACTCATGGCACAGGTCCAAATAAACGGGTCACTCTCCTCCCCTTTTCCTATTTGTAGAGGCACCCATCAAGGCTGTACTCCTTCCCCTTTGTCCTGGCCATTGAACCCCTGAGGCAACTCTTATGCTTCGATGCTTAAGTGTAGGGATGTTCATGGGATGGCAGTCCCAAGGAAAGAATTGCACTTTGCGGAGATGATTTCCTGCTTTTCTTGACAAACCCCAGTCCTCGTACCCCACTGCCTGGAACTACTGGGCATATATGAGGAGGCCTCCTGACTCAGAGTCAAAAAAGCGAAATCGCTACTAGTCCCGATGTGGGACCATTCAAGTGTTTGCTCTTGGCAGTTCACAATCCCTGCATGTCACCTGCCCTTCCAGTACCTGGGAATATATAATTATTTTCTTCTTGAATTGACATGAGTCCTTAACCTGACAAAGAGAGATGTTCAGAGATAGGGGCGTCTGCCCATCCAAATCTTTGGACTGGTGCCCTCTTCAAGATGATAGTTCCAAAATCCCAAAATGTTCCCTGCTCACTCCCTATTCCTACTCCATGGTTCACAGCCCTCAACTCCATCATTCATCCCTTCCTCTGGGTCTGGGGTTGCATGTATTTTCTTTGATAATTGCCAGCAATATGATGGCAGAGTGGAAATTTCTGACTTACACTGCTTCAATATAACTTCCTAAGTGACTGTGATTAATGATTGTTTTAACAGGGTTGGGACAATCCGACCTACAGGACAGAGTTGCCTGTTGGACTCGACCGAATTATGGGTATCCTGTATGGTACTACGATCCCTCATTACCTCTCTGGAATTACACAGGTGGTCTTCCTGAACTGGTGGTGCTCCAATTTATGGGCTGGGACCGTGGACTGAGGCGCATGACACCTCTCTGACTGGGAACATGGCTGCATCACACAGCAGGTCTTGGGATGGGGTTCATGAAATGGGGCAAAATAGGAATAGGAATCACTCAACTCATGGATGTCTGGTAGGGAAATCGCATTTAGATATTTCAGGAATTACAGGAGCAGTATCAACTCTCCCGTATGCAATTTCACAAGTACCTATAATCACGCCACAACAGACCGGTTTACAAGACTGAAGCAGAGGTGAGATACATGGGTGAGGGAACTGGATGATACAGAATGGATGGCCCCTCTGGAATTAGCATCTCCACTCGCCTCAGGTTGGTCCAACTCAACTATCTCAATCTAACCTACATGACCCTTCAGTGGTAAGAATCACCAAGCCAATTGCTTCCACTGCTTGTCTTTGGAAGCAGAGTTTTTGCACATGTTCTGTTCATGCCCAGTGATGACCAGATACTGGAGCGGGATAGAGTAAAGTCCTGGACCGGCCCTTAGACTTCTCCCCTACAGTTGCCCTTCTGGGTTTGCTGGAGGATTTGGCGGGACTGAGACAGGAGTTTGCATTTATAGGGATCGCCACTCGCCACATTGATCGCCAAGAGGGATAATAGCAGAGGATAGAACTCCAAGAACTCTCCTTCAGTGGCTACATGGCAGTTGAAGGTGGATGGGTGTTTAACAAGACCAGCCAATCTACACAGCCAGGGGTTGCCCACAGAAAAATGAGGGAATAGCATGGATTGGGTCTGCATGACTGACTGACTTATGTACGTGCAAAGTGGTGATGTCTGCAACTCAATTGTTTTGACTGTACTGTCATCTGTGTTTGACAATAAATGTTTTATCAACAACAAAAAATGTCATGATTTTTCATAAACGTTAGGCGCAGTTGATATCAAGCAGACTTTGCAATGGAATTAATGTGGGAGAGTAGATTGAGTTTTGTGTCGAGTATGACACCAAGGGATTTTGCGCTGTCTACAATGATGGGTTTATTGTTAAGTAGATTCATCTGATCCATCCATGATTGAACCAGGGGAGGAGAAAGTGAGGAGGAGAGGAGGAGCAATTCAGTTTTAGAGGGTTTCAAAATCAGTTGATGAGCTATCACCCAGTTTTGAATGGAGTCGAGACTAGAGCTTAGGATGGAGAGATCGTGAGTGGAGGCAACCTTGAGGTAGATTTGAGTGTCGTCCTTATAGAGATGATAGCGGATCCTGGATTTACTTAGGAGATTTCCCAATGGTTCTAAATAGAGATTGAACAATGTGGGTGCAGGTATAGAGCCTTGAGGAACACCTTGACCTACCGCCAAAGGATATGAAAGACTATTCGCTATTTTGATCATTTGGGATCTATCAGAGAGGAAGGGAGCTTCCACATGGGAGAACTCCTTCAGACGAGGATGAACTTTGGCTCAGTTTTCTGCAGATATGTAGAACTACTGTACACGGAACCCGGGGCACGCGTAAGGATTAATGGCACAATGTCAGAACCCTTTCATAAAGAAAGGGGTACCAGACAAGACGTCCCCTTGTCACCGCTTCTTCTTTTTTAAATAATGAAACCTATGGTAGAGTGGATCCCCCGTGATGCACAGCTACACGGGTTCTTATCGCCATCCTCGAGAGACAGAGGATAGATTTTCATTATACATGACGAAATCCTAATAGATACTAGGGATGCCCCACAGCCTCTACCCTGCTTAATGCACATGTTGGAACTTTAGGGAGAAGCTTCAGGCTTATCTGTGAACTGGACAAAGACTACTTACTTCCCAGTGTCTGGTGTCATGCTGACCTTCGGGGGTCGCTGGGCTTGCCAGGGGCGGCTCTAGGCTCATGGCAGCCCTGGGCAGAGAGCGTAGGTTGGGGGCCCGGACGAGGGGGTCCGGGTGGGACGGAGCCCCCCAGAGCTCAGGAACTAGGAGGAATGCAGGTGCAGAGGACAGTGAATATGTATCCATCCTCAGAGGATTATTATATTAAGGATATATATTGGTGTGGAGGCCTCTAGGATTTGGTGGCCTTGTGCAGGTGCACAGCTTGCACATGCCTAATGCCGCCCCTGGGCTTGCGTTGGGTCTCACATCATTTTTAGTATTTGGGCATGCTAGTGACTCTCGATATTTATATATTATTCACAAACAAGGGAACCCAATAAGATTGATCAGGGACCTTGGGTACAAGTATGCTACAAACACAGTGGTCTCTCACAAACGAAAATAGGATAGAAACAGTAAATATAGAAATAGTGACTCTCGATAAGCAGTGGGCAGGGAATTTAAATAAACATCGTACTTGCATGTATTAACCAAGACAAGAAATCCTGGAACTCGCTGCCGATCAATTTGGCAGGCAAGAGGGTTTTATTCAAAATTCTCTCTCCTCCCCAGCTACTCTACTCCCTTCAGAACTTCCCATACAAAATACCACACTCCTTTTTCCAAACATTACAACCAGCAATGTTGACAGTTTATATGGGCCGGTAGGCAACCTCGAAGAACTTATAGGAAGTGTGTTATCAGCATATGAAGGAGTTGTGGGATTAGCAGACATCCAATTATAATACTGGATGAACCAAGTCCTCCCTGTGATTGACTGACTATTCTCTAATCATGGCGACACTATGGTGACGGCAGAGCTGCAGTACATAGACCCACATGGTTTTCTAAACTTACTATATGGGACACAAATGCACCCAGATCTCCCAGTGGCATCCAGGAAACCCAGCCTTCTGGCATCGGGCTCCACCATGGATTATCTTCTCACAGCTGAAACACCCCTGTGGGAGGGCACATGGCTAGAATATACTGTAAAATTAGCTGGTGTTTGTGCTTTGGACCATATTGTATCTCTAGACTTGGAAATGTCTTGGAGGAGGGGAGTCATATCCAGCCTTTATCTTTTCTGGTATTCACCACACAGAATTATATCAATGTTTACAATTAAGGTATGCATTGTAGACACATAGAGGAAAAACTACTCAATTATAATCCACTTGAGCCTCAAGTTACACTCTCAGCTATAGGAGGAAGGGCATCTCAAGACTTTACTACACATTGGCACCAATACCCCTGATCCTCTGGTGGCGGTGAGACAGGTGGGTGCATGACGTCAGTCCTATAACCAATAACCACACCTGTATCATGTGTAGGCTGTTCGTTCATTCTGCCACCTCCCCTGCCTGCGATAAATACTACAGTTTATTCATCTGTAATCGCCAGTGCCCTTCCCCCAGCGGCACAGTATACTAGAGCAGCACTGATTAATACACGCTCCCTCCCCCAACATAGTCTGGACATCAGGGAGAGCATTCTTAACCATGAACTGGACATCCTGTTCATCACCGAATCATGGGGAGATGAAGCATCAGGCCCTGATTTTGTTCAAGCCACCCCTGAAGGTTACAGTGTAGCCAGACAAGATAGAGCTTCGGGGCGAGGCGGAGGCCTAGCCATTATTCATAGGAATACTTATCGGGCCAAATTTGAGCCTATTCAAAGTACCAACTGCGAAGCTTTCGCATTTACTATTAATCTCACGCATAAACAAGCCTTCAAAGGAACCCTGGTGCACAGGCCACTAGGGCCTCGGACCAAATTCTTAGCTGCACTTACTGAAATTACGGAATCAGTAATAGGATCCCCGAACTATACGATCCTTTGGGATTTTAATTTTCCTCTGGAAAACATGGAAAACAAAGATACAGCTCAACTCATTACTGATATGCAGGCAATAGGACTGCAGCAGTTGGTGAAGGGCCCCACGCATGAGGCCGGGCACACGCTGGATGGCCTGTTTACTAATGACCACAGCATTGAGTTGGTAGCAGTGTTACCTCTGATATGGTCTGACCACCAAGCCATTATTTTCAGGATTCGGATGCTACCATCCAAACCCCCTCAGGCCAAAGCCAGGGCATCAGTGGGGGCGCGGATGTGGAAAAATGTGGATATACCACATCTCTCGAATCTCTTGTTGTCATCAGCCCCGGAAAGCGGAGGTGATACCGAAACCATGTTTATTAAATTTCAGGAATGGATTCTAAAAGCAGCTAACGAAGTTGCACCTGAAAAAATGTATCGTCCTAATAGAGCGACTCCATCTGCCCAGTGGTACACAGAGGAGTTGCGGCTCCAGCGTCAGTTCTGTAGAAATCTAGAAAGGCGCTGGAGAAAGCACTATAGTCCCTCGGCTAAGCAAGAATATAAAAGTGCTCTAGCGATATACAAAAAAGCTATTAGCACACAAAAGAATCTTTTCTTCACTGGTCGTATTGAGCACGCACAGAACTCAGCTAGGATGCTGTTTCAAGTGGTGAACTCTCTGTCCAGTCCTCCAGTGGGATCCACTATAGAGAACTCGCAGGAACTTTGTACCTCACTGGCCACATTTTTTACCACTAAGGTAATGGACATTTATTCCACTTTTTCTAAAGAGCTGGTGGGAAGAGCTGCTGATCTAACTAGTCAACCAGCATCGAAGCATTCCTCCCTTACTCAGTTTCAGCCAGTTACTGAAGACCAGGTCAACGCACTTGTTGGCAAGATTAAATCAGGCTCTCCGCTGGACCCATGCCCTCCGGCCATAATGAATCAACTACACAAGGTTATCACCCAGCCGCTGACCAATATATGTAACTCCATCTTCAAAACCGGTGTCTATCCACAGACTTGGAAGAAGGCCATTGTTAAACCTTTGATCAAGAAGCCTTCTTTAGACTCCACCATCACGTCCAACTACAGGCCTATTGCCTGCCTTCCTTTCCCCGCCAAAATCGTAGAGGCAATAATGAATAAACAGCTCTCAGAGTTTATTGAACAACACAAACTCTTAGACGATACTCAGTTCGGGTTCCGGAAGGGACACGGAACTGAGACAGCATTGGTAAAGGCCTCGGATGAAATTCGAGAGATCATGGATTCGGGAGGAGCGGCAGTGCTCATCTTGTTGGACCTGTCGGCTGCTTTTGACACGGTCGACCTTGTCATCTTGGTCGACCGTGTCGAAGCCCTTGGAATTAACCATCTGGCTAAAGATCTCATAGCCTCTTTCCTAGTTAATCGTAAACAGGCAGTCAAATTGGGCAATTACTACTCACCCACCTCTGAACTGCTCTGTGGGGTCCCTCAAGGATCCTCGTTAAGTCCCACGCTTTTTAATATCTACGTTGCGGACTTGGCGAGGGTCATTAAATCTCATGGGATGCGATTAACCACCTACGCGGATGACACCCAGCTTGTGTTGGCGGTACACAAAAACGGTCCAGTGGTAGCAGCTAAGTTTCAGGAGGGGTTACTGGATGTACAATCATGGATGCACAGTAACTGCCTGACACTTAATGCAGAGAAAACCGAAGTCATGACCTTCGGAAAAATCTCTCCAAAATGGTCTTCAACTTGGTGGCCCAGTCAGATGGGCACCCCCCCGGTTCCAGCTGCTAAGGTCAGGAATTTGGGAGTGATTTTTGATAACAGGTTATCTTTTGGTTATCACGTCAATAAGCTGCAGTCTTTGTGCTGAAGAAAATAAAAAAACTCATGCCATACCCACCTGCTTCGGCAGGAAAAACACTGATCACCACCCTAGTGTTTTCAAAACTGGATTATGGAAACGCCCTTTTCCTTGGTACACACAAATACATCCTGAATAAACTCCAGTCTGTGCAAAATATGGCAGCACGGATCCTGCTTAATATTCCCTGGCGACACTCCACTTCAGTAGCCATACGCCATCTACACTGGCTAAGGGTGGAGAGCAGAATCAAATTTAAGGCTCTCTGCATCGCCTATAAGGCCATCCATCAGACGGGGCCGAAGTTCTTAAAGGAAGCCTTTCAGGTGTACATACCTGGAAAGAATCTAAGATCAGCAGCAAGTTGTCTACTGCACGTTCCCCGTACAAGAACGGCTACATGGGGAGACAGACGCTTCCTGGTAGCAACCCCCATACTATGGAACTCACTCCCCTTGCATATTAAAACTGCACCAACACTCATTGCCTTTCGTAAGGCCTTGAAGACCTGGCTATTTAATGAATAAGTTCGTGCCCTGAATCCTGTGCATCCCAGAGTATCTCACTGCGCCTAGACACCCCAGGGTATTAGCTGCGCATTAAAAATCCCATAAATTAAAAATCCCATAAATAAATATAGATGATGTGTAATGGGTAGGGGCAAGAATGACAGTCGAAATCCATGAGGCTGCATCTCAAGCAGCAGAAACATCTGCACAGGGTATACATCAGTCCATCCAGGCTTAGCAAAATGTAGCAGGGCCTTGATCCTAATTGCCTTAGATGCAGAACTGAGTTAAGGAACTTTTACCATACAGTGTGAACATTTCCTGTCATCAGCGGTGGCTGGCAACGCAGGCAAATGGGTGGTGGGTAGGTGCATGCATGTATACACAAATAAATAAAATAAAAATAATTAAGTTGCTTACCTTACTTGCTCCACAACACGTACTACTTGCTCCGATCCAGTCATCTTCGTCTTTATCTCCTCCAGGCTCCAGCCAACTCTCCTAACCAACACTGGCCCTGCTCACATGCTGATAACCAGCATGAGAGAAGCACCAGGATTTGAGTGCGCAGTCTCTCTCAGCGCTTCCGAGGGCACTGGAGGGCTGTGCTTTTTAGACAGCTATGTTAGAGAGGTTTAAAATCCGCATGTCTGGCTGGCCACCGCAAGACAGCCGGCAAAGTGCCATGTACACTTAGTGCACAGCCCACCACTCCCTTCTGCTGCTACTCAGCAGCAATGGCCCTGCCCCGTCCTGACACTCTGGTTGGTGAAACATAAAATAGTAAGAAATTAGCTTTATTGCCATTTTATTTTCCATCTCTGGGGCTTTTCTGGGGGCATTTTTGCTAGTCGGGCAATGCTCCTCAGCTCTGATGAAGGAGCTGCTCATGCCCATTATATGGAGATGTTGGTCACACATTCACTCGACCCTCATGGAGGTGCGGGGGCAGACCGGTCTCAGCTGATCGGAGAGTGGCACTGTTGGGAATGATGGATGAATAGGGAGGACAGTGGTGGCACTTCGATTTTTTTTCGCCAAAGGTGGTATAGCACGCTACCGGTGCTCTGTTAGAGCTCCCTATACAGCAGTGATTCTCAAAGTATGGCCCGGGGGCCGCTTGTGGCCCTCTCGATCTTTACATGCTGCCCCCCTAGTGAACAGGAGCACAAGCTGCTGTTTAGTTGCTGAGCACTTATATTTTTTTGGAAAAAGTTAAACAAACGGACAAGCATTTCTAAACCTGCAAATAAATGATTTCCCATTTATTTAAAAAAAGTTTACCTCATTTTATAATCCCAGACCCACCCAGGCCCCCTACTGCCACCCTGCTGGCATCAGTGCGGCCCTCGGTCACACCACAGACTGTACTTTGTGGCCCCTGGGCCAATGTTTGTGAGTACCCATGCTATACAGGAAAGAACACATAGAATGGATTGCTGTGCCAGAGTGGAGGAATATGTTTATAGATTCAGGGGTTGTTCCCCGAAACTATGAGTTTTGCTTCAAATCCTTTACGTCTATGCATCAGTAATGCTGATTTGCTTGAGGTCATCCAATGCTAAGCCGGGTTGGGATGTCAGTTATGGGTTGTTATAATCCTTCACTAGGCTTTTCCTTAAAACAATAAACATTATAGTAAAACAATTGTTTTTGCTTTAAACAATTTCTTCTTTCATCTTTAACCTCATCTCTAAAAATTAAATTAATATTTCTCACATTAGCATAATTTTGTGCATACACCGATTTTCAGTCGTACTTTCATACACACTGGGAAATGTCTCTAAAACGCAATTTTTAATGGTTTTACTTTCGCAAACTGCTAGGACCTGATCAATACTATCAGGATCCAGGATAACATGGAAAGCGCTATGATCTCTCCACCCTAGAACATATGGCTCTTCCCAAGCAACATATAGTTTGTAGAATGATTTTCTGCTTTTAAATTTAAAAATAAGGATGCTGTAACCCGGCATCTCAATACTATCCCCAGTGTAACTTTCATGACTGATATTGTGTGTGTTGTAAAATGGACTGTGTTAGAGTGCCCCCACACTTTATTGCCTCTTTTTGCTATTAAGATGCTGTGGTAATCGATCTGAAAGTGTGCTGGGTCCTGCAAACCAGGCTCTGCACCGGTGCTCTTTCCCTTAAGCTTTACATTTGAATTGGTACACCCAAAAGGCAAGTACTTTTAAACCCCTGTAAGGCCCTAGTATAGGGTATCAGTGATACCATGGGCAGGGATGTAAAAGGGGTACCAAGGCTGTAGCACCTATTGTGCTACCATGAGTGAGCTGAGTCAAATCAAAGTCTACAGCTTTACCATGTCAGCCCAGCATGAGCAGCTTGCCTGCTCGAGTTCGACCCTGCACACACCATGTGTAACAGGGTCACCTTACTGCATTTAATATCTGCCTGTCAGACCTAAAGTAGTCCTCCTATAGCCCAGGAGGAAGGGTGAAGAATATTATGCGTGTGAAAATATATGTGCAAGCTTATATAGCCCTGTGGTAGCATTCAAAACTTAATTCTACTGTAAGTGACTTGAGGTCCATAAGGTAGCATGGGCAGGCATAAGAACATACCTATCTGTCCAGCTCCATGAAGGCCCAGCCGATTTCTTTCGTGTTTGGTGTCAAACACCCTGCTTTTTAACCCCAACGTGATGGCAGTGTTGAGATTAACATAGCAAGTACCCAGGTGGCACTTTAGAAAGTGCCCTCCTAGTTTATCCTGTGTCCTCGTGCCTTAGTTAGCATTTTTAGGGGTTTGCTGCCAAAACAGAGATCTGACCTCATGCTGGGTAGTGTGTGCCACTCCTAGAGGTTAGAGACAAAGGACGTGTGTGAGCAGGAGGTGACACCTCCGCCTACACAGGATGGCTCAAAGGCGTCACCGGTGCAACTGGATAAATGAACTTGTCCCCCACTCAAGGACAAAGCCTCCCCCTGCCCCAGGCACTGTTTTTCATGGACAGGTGGGAAATTAGCTATGTGGGAAAGCAAGCACCTCCACAAGGCTGACCACACATTTGGGTGCTGAAGCTGGGGTGTACAGTAGAGGATGGCTCTGGCTGTCTTAAATGTAGTCTTAAAAGCAGGTTCTGATTAGTTTTAGTGGCACACACCCACAGAATGTTATCACTGCTGTGATGGATTAGCTGCAGGACTGGATGCCCATTGGCTACTAGTCCTCACACCTGTTAACACCCCCTCAATCCAGGATTAAAGGGGCACCGCAGACACAGAACCTTCGACGAGGCCCGTATCCACACCAGAGCTGGACTGCACAAGGAGAGGCAACATTGTGGATATTTTTACAATAATAGGAAAGAGTGATCTAGAATCAGACGTGAGCTGGAGAGACACTCCACCAGAAGATAGCCAATATCAAGTCTCGTGAAACCTCAACCTTTTGCATTTAGCACCACGTCCGCCTTAACTGCAGTAGAGGATTTGAAATAATCTTTTGTCTTCATTTCAGGTATGCACTTAACCATCTGTTTTTTTTTGTATTTGTCCCTGCAAACCTGGCGAAATGTCCAACCAAACTGTACGCCAAACACTTTGTACTGCGAGCAGCACATTAGAAGAGAACTGGCTGTATGTTGTGTACTTACACACCTGTAACACGTCAAATGAATCCTTTCTGATGGCTGTGGCAGCTTTCTATTTCTTCTCCTTATCTCTATCATATTTCCCTATCAGAGATCTTCTTAAAGAATCATAAACATTTCATGCTAGAAGCGGCTTTACTACACCTCTCCAACAATTGGACTTTAAAATAGAGCAATGACGTCCTTGAACTTCAACTAATCCAAAGCTTTACTTGAATATCCTGTTTTTTTACGCATTACACCTTGATCATGCATCAACTCATCTTGCAATGTGCTGAATCTGCCCAGTTAATAGCTTCATTTTTAAATACTGAAAGGTAGTCATCAATCGTTTCATTTGTATTTTGCTTGTGGTGGAGAACATTTACCTTGAAACAGCAATATGCAATTAAGAAGAAACATGTTCATCTAAATCATTTATATTGCATTAGCAAATACTTCAGAGTCTCCAGCACCCCTCTCTTTTTTAGATTCGATTTTTATCCCTCAAATAGCAGGTGTCTTTTGCTTATGGAAGATAATACCATTGTTCCTATGTAGTTACAAACATGCTTCCCTTCAAGCCAAGACTAAAGGCGATTGTCAGGTACAGACAGAATATTTGTGGGTGGGGTTAAATGAATATGACGAGCTGTAGCCATTTCCTAGCTCCTTTTTTGTGAATAATTGCGAAATATTGCAGGTCAGAAGTGGCAAAAGGGGTGCCCTGACTCCTAGGTTTGTGGTCAATAGAGGAGTGAGACAGGGATGCGTTTTGGCCCCCACCCTTTTCTGTCTCTTTGTTAATGCCCTAATTGCCCATCTCAAAGGAGCCAAAGATATTGATGCACCCAATATACGTGGTGAGCAGGTAGCGGCACTTATGTTTGCCGATGACACCCTCCTTTTGTCCAAATCCCCGATGGGAATACAGAGTGCCCTAGATAGTTTTGCCAGATTTTGTGAGAAAAGGGGGTTGGAGATTAATATCTCAAAAACAAAGTACATGATCTGTGATACACCAAAGATCACTTGCTCCAATCCTTCTCTAAATGGTACTATCCTGGACAGGGTTTCTGTATTTGATTATCTGGGCATTACCCTCAACGACACTATGGAATGGGGCCCCCAGATAGCCAAGGCCGAACTCAGGCTAGTGCAGATGACAGGAGGTGTTTTAAAACTGCACCGGGAATCCACCTCCAAACCAGTTGCCCCCATTTTGGAAATTTATAAAGCACAAGCCCGGAAAGCCATTCTATACGGGGCAGTAATGTGGGGACACAGCTCAGCTGAATATATCCTCAAGGCGGAAAACGGCTTTTTGAGATCTCTCTTGTCTCTTCCAGCTAGCACTCCCCTTATCCCTCTAAGATTGGACCTAGATATTAGACCAATAGGTGAGGAAATTGGTCTTCGCCCCATATTATATTGGCGTAGACTATGGGTAACCCCAGAATTGAGGTACTTTAGAGAGGAAGTCAAATAACTTATGGGACTCCTTGGGATAAATAAAATCCAATGGTTTGCTTACATAAGAAAAGAGAGCAAGAGGTTGGGTATCCCATATTTTTGTAGCAAGCCTGAAACAGTCTGTATGAGAGTGTCCCATGCAGATTTGGTGAAACTCCATCATAATCAACAACTGGAGGATGTTGTCACCAACTCTGCGCTGGGATCCCTAACTCTAGACTTTTTAAGAAATAAAGATGAGTACAAACTTGTGCCATTTTTGGATGAGATTGTCCCTAGCCGAGCAAGGAAACTCTATGTTCAACTTAGACATGGCACATTACAACTTAGGGTTTTCAGGCACAAATGGTCTGACAATATATTGCTAGAATGTCCAGCATGTGATGCAAAAGAGGAGCCTGTGCCCCATGTCCTCTTTTTTTGCCCATGCTATAAGAATCTTAGACAGCGATGGCTCATTCAATTATGCAGAAACTTGGGGCTCAAGCAGTATCATCAGGCACTCAGGATCTTAAAATGTGATACTTCCCAGCCAGTTGTATTCTCTGTTTCTTGTTATTTATATGCGATGTGGCTGAGGCGCTGCTCATTTATTAACAACTACTCCCGTGGCCATGGTTCTGTCTAGTTCTGCCTGTTGTGTGATATCCGTGCCCTGATTGTACAGTATTTTTTTTTAACATGTACATACCCTTTTTATCTTTTTAAACCTATTTTTATCTTTCTAGTTTTTATGAAATGTAACCTGTGTATTTTTGTAATCAAGGGAGTTACACATAATTGTCATGATGCTTTTATTGTGTGTATTTTGTACTCTGCATCTTTTTAAGGTCTTTGACCGAAATAAAGATTACTTGACTTGACTCGCCAAATATTTGTTGGATGCCAGTCATTGCTGTACAGTTTTGTAGAGTACAAGTGGTTTGAAAGAGCAATCACAAGATGCAGGCTCGCTACAAAACTTGGTTTGAACAGTTAAGTTTTCGACAATTAAATTCCATACCAAGAAAATATTAAAAAGTAAGCTCAGCAAAATTTCCTTTGGTTGAAATTCAGTTAAATGACTACCATAGAGAAAGTGCATAGCAGGCGCAGTGACGCAGTGAGCGTGGCAATCATATGCATCATGCAATACACCACACTAGAGATTGTGTAAGCGTAAAAGACTATTTAGTAGGACAAGGTTGCACATATTAAATCAACTCAATGCTGTTAAACTTAATTCAAATAAACTTTTAAACAACAATCGTTACTATTGCAGTCTCCCAGGGCCATTCGCAGCTCACCATTTCATCCTCACCATTCTCCATTTTTCACTCTGACCTTGTTCCATAGAACCCCAAACTCTCCTTCAACCATCCTCCAATCGTACAATCATCCCTCCTTGAAGCTCCTTCCATTGCTCTTGCATCCTGCACCCCGCCATCAGTCACCTGTGCACTCTCTCCCCACCTCGAGGGGTGGATCTGCCCGTCTGTGACTCACCACCGCTCCAAATTACAGCCTACACCTGCAACTTGTCCTAAACTGGCACGCTGTAACCCTCCTTAACCCTTGACCTCACTCCTGTTACTTGTAGGGTGGGTGGGTGGTCTAACTTTTCCCTGAACACACAACCCTACCCAGCGGTGTTCGGTGTCAGGAAGAGGCAGGATCCGCCTCTCCTGAAACCTGTATAGTCTAGCCTAAACCCTCCCCTTTCCCTAGCCTAAACCTATCCCCTGCCTTGTCCTCTGGCCCCTGCACGAAGCACCCTGGGGGAATATATTGCCAATATTGTGCAATAAACTAATAAACTACACTCCCGTCAGCCCTCCAGCACCAAATGGATTAGTTCAATAGCTTGCTTACTACGTCCGGCATCTAGTATGCGTTCCCCATCCGCAAAAGGTGCACCCGATCATCCCTGAACAGGTATGCTTCCTCCTCTTTCAATTTCAGGCCCACATGACCAATCACCTTAGTATCTTGTGACTGGCAGAAAACTCTCATTGCTCGGTTCAATTTGCGTTGGGCCTTATCAATCGCCACATGCTTAATTGCCCCCTCCATACTCTACGCAGAACCAGTTCAGTCTACACTACACATGTGTCTGAGAAATCCCTTTGTATGGCTACCACGTGCATATCCTGCATCAATGAAAGTCCAGATATGCGTACCAGGTAATTTTCCCCAAGATGAATTAACAACATATCCGGACAGCCTTGCTGAGACAACAACTTTGTCAACAAGGGAAGCAGTGCTTCCCATCACATTCCCCTCTTCCCCACCAAGTAACCTCGTAGTGGCTGCTCCTCAATCCCAGGTTATGTCCGTACACCTGCTGGTCCACATACTGCGGTAGAAATTAAACTATTAGATCAGGTTCAGCTTCCTGTGCAATACCCCCGTACCTTCCGGTCAACAGCCCAGGGCCTCCTATTTGCGCACATAGCACTCGCAGCAGCACACCCTGCACCTTTCTATCTGCCAGATTCTACCCCAGGACCCCCACAAACGCACTGCCGCCGTTGCTGCCCCTATTCTGAAAGAATGTGTGCCAAAACTAACTGGGTTCCGACCTAGCTTCCCCAATGCATTCTTAAAACCACTAACAACTGATAACCTGTCACCCTACTACCTGTGGCATGACAGAAAGCCCTGGCTTCACACTTATCCGACTGTGAGAGGAAATGGTGCCAAGTTTGGACCAGGTAACAGTCGCTACAACTGTTCTCTGCCAACCATATCCAACAACCTTTCCCTGACTAATCCGTCTTGGATCGCTCAACCATATCCCCAGCCGCCTGTGATCCACCCGCACTTCTTCAAACTGGACCCCGGGCTGGCACGCTGTCCCTACCAACTCCGAGACATGAAATGCCCCAAAAAACATCCACACTATACACAATCTAATCAAGGCGACCTCAAACACAAAGGTAACACACACAACAACTCTTGCAACAACTCAAATGTAACCGCCTCTCACGGCGTCACCTTCCCACCCCCTGCTCCCTGCCCCAACCCTTCAACATTTGCCCAATATCTCATCTTTGGCAGGGTCAAACCCAAGTACTGTTTGCTATAGAACGCTATACCGGCCAGTTTGCCTGCTATGGTCGTGTGCGACCATCCTTTGTCGATGCAACCAAGCACAAAATGCAAAACTCCCTGTTCAGCAACTCTCTGGTCTAGACGCAGCGCCTCCACATACATGCCCATGAATTCCCCAAAATCACTCCATGCCAGCCGGTAACTCTTCCTTGTTGATTCAGCCAGAGATTTTTCAACCAAACAAACCACTCTCATTCCCCCCATGCCCAGATGTCCTCTGGCAGCTCTGTCTTGCATTCTTCTGCTCCTGGCACCAGGCTCCGTAATCAGTGCCACTGCGAATTAGATAATGCATCAGCGATATCATTGCTGGCTCCCGGCACATGTCTGGCCCTAAAGACCACATTGAGATGCAGACAAACAAGCATAAATCGTCTCAACAATCGCAGCACCCTCAGGTCTCTCACTCTCTGCCTGTTCACCAGCTCCACCACTGTCAAGTTGTCCACATGAAACAACACCAACCTGTTCTTCAGTTCTGTTCCCCATACCGCCAGTGGCACCAGAAGTGGGAAAAACTCCAGGAAGGCAATGCTACGCCCTTTTTTTAGCCAATGCTCCGGCCACATTTCCGTGCCCGATTGCCCATCCCAGAACAGCCCAAAACCCTTAGTCCCTGCTGTATCAGTGAAAATCTGAACTTGCTAAACTGTGTTTTCTTCATGAAATTCCAAGGGTACACTATTGAAATCGTCCAGAAACGTCTGCCAGACCCCCAAGTCCACCCTGAAACCCATTGAAATTTGCACCTTGTTGTGTGGCAGCACTGCTCCAGATCTGGCCATGCAGAGCCTCCTACAAAACATCCTCCCTACTCTGACCACTATGCAAGCAAAGTTCAAAAATACCAAAAGTGTCTGTACTGTCCTCAACTCAATCCATTGTTCCCCCATCACTTAGAGCAGAAAACCACTTTTGCCTTGGGTAAGCAAGCTATCCAGCGCACTGAGTCCAATTCAATGCCCAAGAAAGTCAGCACACAGCTGGGCCCAGCTGTTTTCTCCAGTGCCAAGGGCACACCAAAGTCTCGCATCAAATCTTCAAACTGTCTCAGCACCCGCCGCAATCTCTAGACATTTTGGTCCCCACAAACACATCATCCAGGTAGTGCCACACTTCCCGGTGACCCAAACTTCTGGTGAAAACTCATTGCAGAAAGGTGCTGGACAACACGAATAAGGCACATGAAATGACTCACCCCATAGGCAGGACTTTGTCAACATAAATGGTACCTCCAAACTGCATCCTGAGTAGTGAGAAATCCACAGGATGAACAGGCAGCAGACGGAAAGCCGACTTGACATTGCACTGTGCCATTTCCGCTTCCCACCTGCAGCCCAGCAGCAGGCGGATGGCATCATCCACTGTGGCGTACAACACCCTCGAGTCTTCCTCCACAATGAAGTCATTTACTGAGCCACCTTCCGGCCAAGATAGGTAATGGATGATTCTGTATTCCCTGGCTCATTCTTTGGCACCAACCCCAGGGGAGAGATAATCAGATCAGTCAAAGGCCATTCAAGAAATGGTCCTGCCATCCCCCCCTCGACTACCTCTGTCGCTAGTTTGGTTTCCTTTACTTGTGGGAACTGGTTTGCTGACTTCAAATTAGCCGCCCATTTGCATCAGTTGGTACCCAATCCTGAAACCCTCTGTAAACCCCCACACAGATTCCTTCTCTGAGTAAATTGAGAGCCACGGTCCCATGGCCTTGATTCTAACTGGCATAGGGGCCCTTTGGTCCCGACTACCCCCTCCCCCTTGGACGCCCTCCATTGTTCTGCTGGGGTTGCCAGTGTGATGGGGTTGCCAGTGTGAAACATTGTGTAATGGGATGACACCCCCGCATTTGGAGCATTTATGTTTGAATTTGCCGGGGTGTCTAGAGCAATAGCCCTTATTGAAGTGGGACCCCAACGGCATTGCCAGCCCCATTTATGGCAGTTTGTTGTTATACCTCTCCTCGGAATTGTCCTCCTTTCCCTCTGCCCCCTCAGCACTGTCCGTCTGGACACCTGCCCCCACCATTTTCTTAGACACGTCCACAGATTTGTTCTCCGGCAGTGCCGCCCCTGCACCCGGCTGCACCTGCTTCCACTCAACCACCCCCCCATCGCCTACACCCACCGACCTTCTGGTGGTCTTCTTCACCCCAAAAATCCCCCCCTTCCCATGTTACCCACCAGCCATTCTTACTTGGCAGCACTTTGTCACCGTCAGCCTTGTCTTTTTGTCATGGTCCACTGCTTCATGACCCTTCAAGCCTGGTTGTCCCTGTGTCCTTGGCAGTGCCCTGCAAGACACCAACTCCACTGGTTGGCCTCCCCACTCTCTCCACATCATCGTCCTCATCCCGCAACTCTCCTTCCTCCCACTGGTCACTCTCATCCTCATAATTCAACACCAGTTCTGTTTCCTCTCCCAGTTCCACACACACTTTCTCCTTCCTCACATTCATTCGCTCCGACCTCGTGGGGCCTTCGTTGGCCATACGTCCATGTGCGCGAGCCCTGGCCAGAGGGCAGGCCACCGTGGACCCCCCTGCTGCTTCGGGCCAGCATCTTGAGGCCGTCTTGTACCTCACCGGAGTCGCCACCTTTCTACTGACCCCTCCTGCCGGTCTTGCACCCCTACCTCAAGGCTGCTCCAACCTGGGGGGTCCCAAACACCACTGGGCCCTGCAGCCATCTTGGCTGTCCCTGCACTACCTCTTGTGTCTGTCCTTTCTGGGACCCACACCCATTGGCCCTCTGCAGATCCTCCACAGGCCCAGACTCCACCGCCCTAGGTTTCTGTGTCCCGGGGGGAAAAAACCCCAGACCAAGCACACCCTCCTGTGCCTTATCCTCGCCCAGACGTCCTCTCCCCAGAACACCCTGCTGGTGCCCGGTTTTGGGAGGACCACTCGGTCCCCATCCATCATCCTCTGCAGCTGCCAGTGCCTATGCCCTCTCCCTTTTCTCTCACAGGAGGGCCCATCTCTCCTCAAGCTGCACCACCAGCCTCTGCTCCCTGATTTTTTCTTCCAAGTCCTCCCCAGCCATCCTTTCCCCAACCGATCCTGCGCCCCTCCCTCACCTGGCCCCCGTGAATACAACCCCCTTCCCTGTTCTGAGTTCCCCTGGGCAAGTAGTGGACCCACTCTCTACCAAAGCCCCGAACCTGGGCTCTGCCTTAGGCCACTTCACTTTTTTATTGGCAGACCCCGGTCCCTCACTTGCCTCCTCTCCCCTCAATGCATGGCTCAAAGGGGCACAGACAGGTCCAATGGGCTGTGCTCTGTCATATGCACTGCCCCCTCTCCTGTATTTGCATCTATAGCAAAATCGGGGCTGGTCGCTTGCAAGGCCTGCTCTGCCCGTGCAGGCCCCACCCCCTGACACACCGCGGGCTGTATAGGCAACTGGAGCTGCTCAGGGAGTTTTCTCCTCCGGCTCGCGCTTCTCTCCTATGGGCTCCTTCTTAAAGCACCACCCCCGGCCTACGGAAGACTCATCCTCCGACGGCAGCTCGTCCTGGCAAGCTGCCACCACCACACCCACCCCACTGGACGTAAGCATGGGCGAAAAATCCGTTTCGCTCGCGGATTTTGCGGATTTTTGGTAAATTCGCAATCCGCGAGATTCGCGAATCTCCCGCAAAATCCGCAAATCCGCGAGCAGCGGATTTTATGGCTTGCTCGCACTGTTCGCGTGAGTTCGCGGCTTCCCAGTACAACTTCGCGCCCCGCGAATAAGCGCAAAATTGCAGAAATACGATCTTAGCAAAACTGAAACTACTTACCAGGTTCAAAAGTTCAGGCTCATCATTAGTAGCCATTTCCTGTAGTGCTTCCTGAGGGGCCCCTCCAGAGTTCAGTTGCCTACTTGCAACTATTATGTGACCCTGCTCTGAACCTCAGAATAGTTACACATATGCCACAAAGGTCCTGAATTACAGCTAAGGGAGACAAGCAGGAGCCAGGCTGGAAGTTCAAATCCATTAATCAGCCCCTAATTCATTATTGTCAGTTGGGGCAGGGCAGGTGTTGTAACTAATTTTGCAACAATGAAAGCACTTAGCAAGTGCAAAAGATCACTAATCAGGAAGCACTAAGGAAGCAGGTGCCAGCTAAAAAATTATTCTGTGACACATTAATCAGCCCCAAATTAATTCAGGTCACTTGAGGCAGGGAAGGTGTGCTTTGCTTTGCCACAATAGTGTACACTGACTGGACAACCAGAGGGTGCTGTGATGAAACAGAGGGTGGCATGGGTGGGCCAGAGGGTGGCATGAGTAGTCAGAGAGTGGCAGTGGTGACAGAGAGTGGCAGTGATGAAGAAGAGTGTCCCAAACAGGCTGGACATGTAGAAACAACAAGTTCGCAAAACTTGCGACCCGACACTTAAGTTCGCGTTTGCGACATTGTACAAAACCCTCGCGAACTGGCAGAAACCCGCGCGAACACACAAAAAAAAAAATCCGCAAATTCGCGAGAATTCGCGGATTTTGCGAATTGCGAGTTCGCAAATCCGCAAAATTCGCGAACGCGAGATTCGCAAAATTCGCCCATGCTTAAATGGACGCAGCATGCGCCAAGGGGCGCATCCCTACCCAAGCCTGGTCGAGGATGCCCAGCTGCAAGAGGTCTGCCCTGCCCACCTCGCCCAACTTAATTACCCCGGCCCTCACTGCCTCAGAATACGGCTCAGTCGTCATATGGCAGGTAGCCTCAGACCCTTCTTTCTTTTAAACCTTTCTTAACAAAGCACCCACAGTCCTCCCCACTGTTCCGCTTCCTGCAGTACCTTCCCCAGGGAACACCCCCGCTGCGCTGGCACCAACCTCTCCATGCTCCCTTTTCCCTGAACACACAACTCCTCCCCATCGGTGTTCGGTGTCAGGAAGAGGTAGGGTCCGCCTCTCCTGAATGAATGAATGAAAATATTTGTAGAGCACACTGCTGCCGAGGTGTCCTGGCGCTATGGAAACTGAACAGAACACAACACGATCACAAATTATTGTTGAGTAAAAAGCCAGGTTTTAATTTCCCTCTGGAACATCCTTCTGTCCAATTCCTTTCTCAAAAGAGTAGGAGCTGAATTCCATAATTTAGAAGCAAGAAAGGAGAAACGTTTTCCTCTCCATCTTACTTTCATTATCTTGGGAAGTTTGACCAACCCAAGCGTGGCCGATCTTAACTCACGTGCGGTTATGTACCGGGGAAACAAGGACTGCACATCCTCTGCCACACCACCAAATAGAGCTTTGTGAACCAGACAGAGTGATTTGAACTCAATGCGTCTTCGTACCAGGAGCCAGTGAAGTTGTTTCAAGGCAGATGAGGTGGGATGGTGTTTTGGGTAGTTAAGTAAGACTCTTGGCGCCGTGTTTTGGAATGATAGCAGTTTGGTCAGTTGTCTTACCCCGGCTCCCAGGTACAGAGCGTTGCCATAGTCAATTCTCAAAAGAATTGTGGCAATTATCACTGTTTTCCTCAAAATAAGAGGAATAAATGGAAGGATCTTTTTCAACCGTTTAAGCATAAAGAAACAGGCTGATGACAGTTGATTGATCTGTGCATACCAGTTCAGCTCGTTATCAAACACAAATCCGAGATTTCTGACTTTAGTTGCTGGTACTGGACAGGCCCCTGCTGAGGATGGCCACAAATGCTGAGCCCCAAATGGCAGACTTTTGTCCAAACTCTATAACTTCCGTTTTTTCTGTATTTAATTTTAAAAAGTTGTCACTCATCCAATTCATCAAGGCTGAGATGCAATTAGAGAATTTGGCTGTCATTCCATCCTCTGCCTGGGTTACTGATAATATCAGCTGAGTGTCATCAGCATATGACACCAGCAAGGGCCTAAAACTCTTTATTAGTTTTGCCAATGGGGCAACATAAATATTAAAAGAGTGGGGGATAGTGCCGATCCCTGAGGGACACCTCCCGGTAACATGAATTCCTCTGACTGAAGTCTGTCCCAGTGGATGATTTGTTTTCGGGATGCCAGAAATGAGGACAATAAGGCTAAAACTGAATCTGAGATACCAATGTCCTGTAGCCTTTGAATTAACACCATATGGTTCACAGTATCAAAGGCTGCTGTTAAATCTAGCAGAACCAGAATAGCCCTACACCCGAGTCCATGACCTTACGTATATCCTCAACTGCCACAAGCAAGGCGGTTTCTGTAGAGTGGTTCGAGCGGAAACCATGCTGGGTATTATCAAGAATATTATAAGATTCTAGCAAGCATGTTATCTCCATATTCATGGCCTTCTCTAATACTTTGGCAGGAAATGGTAAACTGGAAATGGGACGATAGTTTTTTTCGTCCAACGGGTCAAGCTTGGGCTTCTTTAAGTGGGGATGGATACAGGCCTTTTTCCACTGTGAAGGATATACTCCGGAGGAAAGAAAGGCGTTTAGCACAGGGGTCAGAACAGAACTAATTTCCACTGGGGCCAAATGTATTATGGACGATTTACATGGGTCCAGAGGGGAGCCAGATTTAATTTGGGGCAACAAACGAGCTACATTCTCTTCTGTCAGAACAGAGAAATGAGATAAACCATGTACTCCCACCTTAAGTGTAGATTGCACTGGATCCTTTCCCTTAAAGTTTTCAGCCTCACTGGAAAATGTATTATATACCTTTTGAATCTTACTCTGAAAGAAAAAGGCTAATTTATTTACAAAATCTTGGTCAGGAGAAAAAGTTACATCCCGAGGACATTTCAGTAGTGAAGTAACCGTTTGAAATAACTCCTTAGTGACATTTGCCACCTCTTGGAATTTAAGAGTGAAAAAAGTCGTTTTAGCCTGAATGATAGCTGTCTTGTATTTATCAAGTGCCGCACAATAAACCTGCTTCAGAGCTGCATCATAATTTATTCTCCAAGCACGCTCTTTTTGCTGGCATTTGATTTTTAATGCTTTAAGGTCCGCGGAGTACCATGGGGACGAGAATTTCTTTAGTTGTAATTTTTGAGTTTTTTCAGGGGCTATCTTATTGGATGCCTTATTAAGCCAACTGTAGAATTCCGAAGCAGCATGATTTGAATCAGACAAGATCTAAGGCTGCGAATCAAGTGCAGACAGTAAATCAGATTTACTCACTGTCTTCCAATCTCTATATTTAGTCATTGGTGGTCTAACTCTCCGCTGGCTAATCCCTATTTTAAGATTTACAGTAAAATGAATCGCAGCATGGTGAGTCCAAGGGAGGAAGGCGACCCTATTCACTCCCATCCAGATATTGCTAGTACAGAGTCTGTCCAGCGTATGACCCGCTGTGTGCGTGGGATCACAGACAATTTGTTTTAGTCCAAAACTGGCAAGGATATCTAAAAAAGTGAGTGGTGTATGAGTTATTATTATCCTCCAAGTGTAGATTAAAGTCTCCAAGGATGGTAAAACTGTCCATCTCCGTGCAGGATTCTAAGTAGGTCTGAAGGGAGAGGAGAAACTGGGATCTGGGGCCAAGCGGCCTATAGACCAAGAGACCAGCAAATATCTCCAGGCTGTTAGATTTTAATAAGAATGACATTGCCTCCGCGGCCACTAATGATTCTTCTGTGGTCATAACAGTAAAGAGAGTGCAATAGATAATCGCTATTCCTCCCCTTTCCCCCCTTTCCTATCCACATTGGCAATAACATAGCCAGTAGGTACCACGAGTTGCCAGTCGCGGTACCTATTGACACCTATATACCATAGCCTAAACCCTCCCTTTCCCCTAGATAAATCTATCCCCTGCCTTGTCCTCTGACCCTTGCACAAAGCACCCTGGGGGAAGAATGGTCTGCGAACTTCACGTCCCCCGTGGGTCAACATCGTTGTCAGTCTCTGTTGGCAGCGCGCTCTTCTTGAAAAAATAGAGTCAGAGACAGTTATGGGCAGGCGGGGAGGGGTGAAGGATCAACTGGAGTGGCCTGGCACTGTAACCAAGTAACAGTGTATACAAACATACTCATGCTGAATGCTGAAACTAGAGCATATGTACATAGCAGCCAGGAGCAGTACTTTTAGAACAATCCTATTGGCAGTCAGAAGTGACGAGCAATGTCACGTGCAACACCACAAGCACAGTGGAAAACCCAGCATGAAAAGAAACTTGGTGCAGCACGAGCTGAGGGTGCACCGAATACCAAGGCTAAGTAATCTTGAATCCACCTCAGGCCTCTTTAAACCACCACCAGACACTCCTTCCCCCTTTAGCTCACTTTTGATGGTTCCTGCTTGCTTCCTTAGGAACGTTTTTTTCCTTCTTACTCTTCCTCCGTCTTTACTCTTTCTGTGTTGTTCCCTCTCTTGCTCTCGTTAAATGTCTGAGGAGGAAAAATAAGTCCCAGTCCACAAAAATCAGTGCAGATGGCCCCCCATCGGCCACCGCCGGCTCAAATTAAGCACTGATGTCAATGGGGACAATGCTTTCCCCCATTTGGTTTTTAAAATCTCCCACTTTCCAGTTGTACATTGTTGGCATATATGGACCTATACCATAGATGACGGCTACAAAAATAAACAGAGTTATTGGACTACTCATTGGAATCGAAAAGCTGAAAGTTTTAAGTAGAGCCAAAATTCAAACAAGGTACTCCTTATGCGTTTTCTCGATGCACCCAGTTTAAGAAGAGCTGAAACATTGATTCCCACACAGGTTCCTGTAACATTCAAGGAGCATAGGTTATTTGCCAAAATTGTACAGATGACTCCTACACCAAAGTATTGCTCCAGCTTCATTTACTTTTCAATCAGCCAGTAAATAGGAGGAAACTTTACCCACAACATGTTAGGTCCTCAGACACCCCACAAAATACCCGCAACAACCCAACTTTCTGTTTTGAAATTCAGTAACACCACAAACACAATGACACACTGGTGACATATTACCTTTACTGCGGATGGCTTCAAAATAGCAACATAGAAATGTGTCAGGCAGATGGTAAGTGTGAAAAAATGACCCCTCAGAAACACGCATGGGATAGCCAGGTAGAAATATAATCTCACACTTTTCATCGCTCTGTATTTTTCATGATATTTGGTCATTTTACAGCCATTGATCCATCTTCTGCTATTGTTTTAACTGAATCAGTAATTTTATGGAGCTTTATGGTCATTCAGTAATGTGACACAGCCACCATTTACGGATGTTGAAAGTAAACAAGAGGTTGTTCACAGTATGGTAGTGTTTTGTGGGTGCTTTGCTGTATTCCATCGCCCCAATATCTATGAGCATGCATAGTAAAGTATATATTCATCATAATTGATGCACTGCATTGTTATTTCCTCAAAGGCATGCCACAGCTAAAAAATCATAATCCATACTTAGATTGGATCACGGGTCCTTTAAACTGGTTGGACAAGTATCAGAAACCAACTGCTTCTTCAAAATCTTTCCTTTGCTATTTTTGCTGTGGCTGCTGTGGCAGAGATAAACTAGTTGGTTGAAGAAATTTTTTCATCAAAAAGAAGCACACCATTTGCTGCCAAATCAGGATTTTGACTATCTAATTACCCTTAAACTGGGAGCTAATGGACCACCTCGAAGAATGTATAGTAAAGCAGAACAACAGAAGTCACTTGATTGCTTTTGTGACATCTCTATTTGTAGCCTTACTTTTTCGTCAAGAAAAAAGCAGCCTCACTTTGGTTATGTGTAGATACCAGGATTGTTAATGCTGTTACAATCTGCAATCAGTATCCATTATCACCGAACTTGTCTTTGTTTCATCATTATAGAAACTCCTGCTTAGTGCAGGCTGCAGACGAATTAAAGACCATGGTTAGGACTCACCGTATAAAAACATGTTAGACTGCACTGAAGTACTGACCCACTGTGTAAATTGTTGCCAAGTATGGACATATACCATAGATAATGGCTATAAAGATAAACAGAGTTATTGGACTACTCATTTGGAATCTAAAAGCTGAAAGTTTTAAGTAGAACTAAAATGTAAACGAGGTACTCCTAATGCATTTTCCCGGTGCATCCAGTTTAAGACGAGCTGAAGCATTGATCCCCACACAGGTTCATAGAACATTAAAGGAGCCTTTCACATTAGACCGAATTTGTGTTTTTTCCCTTTCTGAAATCTATCAAATGTACCTTTTCTTGGATGTGTGCCATTCATAGCGAGCAGTCTCCATGTCAGACTGTTATCTGACTTTATACACGTTCTGAACTAAGCAGTTTTAACATTAGACTGTCTGCTGATATATATTTTGACCTTTTGGCTCTTTCCATGGAGGCAGACGTTATGTGTGTACCCTTACTGTGACTTGTGAACTGAGTAGATTGATGCTAGTTCTTTGCTGAACTATATTTTGGTTTATGCTAATTCTCTTATGTTATGACCTCCCAGATTTGCCATAATTGCCAATTTTTGTTTTCTGTAATGAATATACCTTTATGGTTTTGACTTTAAATGCTGTCCTGTGAAAGTTTCTATTTTAATTCGAATGGCCACCGTCCTGTCGTACTCATACTTCCCTGATCCTGGTCATTGGTCCTTTAAATTTATTAGCGAAAAGCGCCAACTTGGGGTGGCGGCTCCTGGAGGGTTGAGCACAGGAGAGGGGCGCTGGTTCAGCAGTGCAGCGGCCAATCACGCTGTACATATTGACACAGGTTCTCAGCATGTTTCTGAGCATCTCTACGGATAAATTTGAGACTCTCCATTTTTTCTGTGAATATGGTGTTGTTTTTTTGGGGCATCAGGGTCACAGAGGTGCAAAGTCCAAGTTAGGGGTTCGATGGCACGATTTTCAGCTGCTCCCAGGGAGGTACAAGAGTGGCTTCCGAAATTTAAGGTAGATCAATTGGCTAGGGGCATCTGCATCAAGCTGAGGTCTTATCCGATGCACAAGTTGCCCAATGTGAATGGTGGTTGTCTTTGAGGGGGCTCGGTGAGGGAGGCAGCATGCCGACAGGGACCGTTTTGCGGCACCTCAGGTTTTGAGGAAGGCTTTGGGTGTGTTGGGTTATCGCTCACAGGATTTTGGTATGCATTCCTTCCGGATTTAGATGGCCATGGAAGCAGAGCGCAATGGTCTGGTCAGTGTCGAAAATCAGGCGTGCTGGAAGATGGTGATTGGATTGTTATCAGCGTTATTTGTGAATGGGATGGGTTTTTCACACCTTGCATTAATGATGTTGTGTTCATCCTAGGTTGCATGAAGGGCCCGGGTAGAGGGCACATTGAAGTGTGGCTATGTGGCTTTCCTTCACAAAATGGACAGCCCTGCATGCAGAAACCAGCCGTGGAGTAAAGCAACTTGGATTTATGGACATCTAGGTGCAGCTAAAATGGTTTAGGAAAGGGTGCATGAGATGTCATGAGTTATTGCCAACATTGAATGCTTTCTTCCGGGGATGCCCAGGTCCTGATGTGTTGCTCCTGCATCTAGGAGAAAATTATTTAGTGAAATTAAGGGATTGGCACTTATAAACTGCATAAAAGTGGACTTGTTGAAAATAAAAGTTGTTAGTCTGCTACAACCATATTTCTGAATGAGTTCATGCCATGGAGGACCTGGTGGGGGTGCTGAAACCTTGGGCAATTGACAGGGCGAGATAGAAGGGGAACAGGGAACTTAGGGCGTTTTGTAAGGCTGAAAGTTTGATTTTCTAGAGCATAGCGGCATTCAATATGAGGAGGTGGGTTTCTTCCGTGAGGTTCATCTGTCAATGTATGGGGTGGAACTGTACTTGATGTAGGCGAAAAATGTGTTGGCAAGAATGTTGCATCTGCTAGTGGGGATGTAAATGGCTGTCATGGCAAGCGGTTTGTTCAGAAAAACTCTTAGGGGGGGTTCTGGTAGCAGTGCATTACACAAGTTGAAAGTTATTGCAAGAAATGTTAGTCATGTTGAGATCCAGTTGAGGTTTTGGGGGGTTGTTAGTTTATGAATGGAATAAGATGGCGATAGTGGTGTTTGCACGATGGTTAAATGAGGGGAGTTTGAGTGCGTAAAGTTGTGATTGGATATTTGTTTTGTAATGGGTTACTTAGTGGAGGGGAAGGAGGATTGATAGTTATTAACATGTAGTGAGGCCCTGTCTTGGTGGCTAGTATGTAAGGCATAGAGCCAAGGTTGATGTTTTAAAGTCTGTGCACCTTTTTCATTAAAATAGCATTTTCCACACTATCCACCAGTAGTCTGTTGTTCTTGGATGTGCCATCCCGCCCGATGGGGTTTTGGGGGGAGGGTGGGTGTGTGGGTAGAATGCTCTACCACCTCGGGATCTTAAGGTGGGTGGTAGGGTCCAGGGACAAGGGGCCGTGTGATTGGTTGGAGGCATGGAGCCAAAAGGTTTTTGAAGGTGGTAGATAACATGATCCAGGTGGCATTTTAGATAAAGGGCCTCATTACGATGTCGGT
The DNA here is from genome assembly GCF_964263255.1 of Lissotriton vulgaris. Classification (NCBI taxonomy): domain Eukaryota; kingdom Metazoa; phylum Chordata; class Amphibia; order Caudata; family Salamandridae; genus Lissotriton; species Lissotriton vulgaris. The sequence continues at coordinate 1,870,910,555 of NC_141693.1, forward strand.
CGGTAAGCCTCCGACCGCTCGTCGGAAAAATACTGACTGACATGGTAGGTTTTCAGTCCAGTCGCCGAATTTCAATGTCGGCCGCCAGAGTGTAAACCAGCCAGTCAATCCGACTTTGTTCCGACGGGCTCAAGGAGCCCGTCGGCCAGTCGGATACTTATCATAATCCCTTATGGATGGCGTTTCCGGTATTGGGAATATGATGTTGGTTTGCAACATCCTTTTCATGTCAGGCTTTCCTACATGGAAAGGCTGTCTGAAAGTGACTTTGAGGGCACACAGTAGGACCCCATCCCTCTGTGGCCTATGGTTTTGGCTTTGGGTGGCACCTATGTTGCCCCCTGTAAATTCCTGCACCGTGGGCTGCCAAACGGTGCAGGGATTTACACAAACTCCCATTTCTCAATGGGACCTTGTGCTGTCTGCAGTTTCCACCAGCTGCACAAGCTCCCATAGAGAAATAGGAGTTTGCGACCCCACCATGTGCGGTTGCATCGTGATCCGATGTTGGGAACCGCTGACCGACTGTCGGTCATTTCACATACCGAGATGGTGCCTCAGACCGACATCGTAATAGCACATACTGGCTGGTAGAGTCAGAGTGGCAAAGATTTTTCCCACCCATCCTTTCTAATTTTAGTGGAGGTGGAGAAGGGCGTTTCTTCCTCTTAGGTTTTTCGTGGGAAATGTTAGCTTCGAAAAGGGGGAGGATATGTTAAGTTGGAAGTCCTTGTTTATCAAGGATTTTAGATGTGCCAGATGAGCAAATGTAGAGGGTTTTTGGATGGTCATTGTCACTGAAAATGAGCAGGTGTCTGAGCAGTGGTTTACACAAGTTGAAAGTTATTGCAAGAAATGTTGGTCATGTTGAGACCTATTTGAGTATTTGTCGGGGGAGGAGGGTGTTCATGAATGGAATAATATGGCAACAGTGGTGTGTGCACGATGGTTGGATGCGGGAAGGTTGAGTGCAAAGAGTTGTGATTGGACATTTGGTTTCTGATTATTTACTTTTGTGAGGGGGATGAGGATGGATAGTTGTTATTTTGTGTATAGTGAGGCCCTGTCCTGATGGTTAGCATGTAAGGTGTAGAGCCAAGGTTGATGTTTTAAAGTTTGTGCACCTGTTTCATTAAAGCAGCCTTTTCCATACTATCGAGAAGTCCGTTGTTCTTGGATGCGCCAACCCTACTGAAGCGCACACATGTAAATGCGTGATCCCAAGAACAGTCTTTATGTTCAGTTTGAGGTGGTGATGAGCATCCTAGGCAGAAGTCAAAGTTTGTTGAGTTAACCAGAGAGGCAGTGACACCTTCCATAGCCAGCTCACAAATCTAAACTACCTTTTTTTTTGTTTTGCGGAAAGAAAAATCTCTGTCTTAGAAGTGTTTTGCTTTAGAAAATGACTGCCACCCTCCTATTATTATTGTGTGGTTAGTGCTTTACAAGTGTGAGTTCATGCACAGAGGGCTCCCGTAATTTCAGTACATTTCGGGTACAGCAATATAACATCTTATGTAAGGCTATAGCAAGACAAGGACGAAATGGAAGTCCTTTCGTACAGTCCACCATTAAAGGCCGGAAACAATGAACACACCAATTCCAGGGTATCATTTGCGAGTAACAAATGCCAGGGGAGAAGCAAGTACCTCCACATGATTGTTGAGCTGAAGACAATAAAGGGGAGTGCCGCACATAAAATTCACAATAGGTCAGGGTGGGACAACAAATATGCCGTAAGGGGGGCCCACAAATCTTTGGGGCGGGACATCTCATGGAGCGCCTCCTCATATATCTGTAACTGGTCCCTACAATAGATCAGGTCACGGAGCCATCTTTTAACAGTGGGTGTTGGATTACCACCCCAGCACTGCGCATCTGCCCGTTTTGCAAAGAGGGTAGAAACTGCTACAATGCGCCTGTTGCAGGGCTTAAGACGTTTAACATAGCCTAATAAGCATGTCTCAGGAGTGCAGCACACAGGCTCCAACACGATATCCGTAAGCATGTTCACCATAGCGGTCCAGAACGCAAAGACACCCGCACACATCCAGGCAACATGGAAAAAGTCTGTATCTGCTGCACCACATCTCACACAATTAGCAGTCTCGCGCAGACCATACTTGTGTAGTTGCTGGGGGGAGTAGTATACCTGATGCAGGAATTTGAATTGAATAATTCTAAGATTGCAGTTAGCTGTGAGGCGACCTGTGAGTTGGCAGCATGCTGTCCAAACCTCTGGAGCAATAGATATACCCAACGCTGCGTGCCAGCGCAGACAAGAGGGATGATCTTCCTGGTCCCTTTCAAGGAAGGAGGCATTGTAGAAATTAGTGATTAAGCCTTTGCGCCCCACTCCCAACAGCATTGCCTGCAACGCCTGTAGAGTGGTGGGCTCCTCCGGGTAGCCCGGATATGCCACGAGGACAGCCTGGCGAACTAAGACATTTGTAAACTTAAACATAAAACCAAGATCCGTACCTTTCTGTGCCTCCCACTGCGTTTTAAATTGACCCCCCTTATACAGGTCTCCCAGCCGAGAGATACCCGCTGCAGCCAGCTCTCGAACTCGCACTGCAGAAATATCAGGATGTGAAACTATTGGTAGCAATGGAGCGTATAAGTAGGGTAATTGAGCCTGTGACGCAAGCATACGCCATGCCCACGCCGTACACTGTGTAGGATTAATCTCGGTCTGCGGGCCACCCGATCCCCCCGTGAGGGCCACTGCCTACACCGGGAGAGAAAGAACAGCATCTGATTCAATACCTACGTGAGGCTGAAAGCACTGGGTGAAATGCCAATAGTGCGCACAGATAGTACAGCCGAAGATCAGGAGCCTCGAAGCCACCTCGGTCGAAAGACTGAACTAGAAGATCCCACCTGCATTGGGGTTTCTTACCACCCCACACAAATCTTAAAAGTGCAGATTGGAGAGTTTGGAACATCACTATATTTAACTTTATAGGAATGTTGATAAAAAAAATACAACAATTTAGGTAAAAAGACCATTTTTACTACCGCTATCCTATCCGCCAAAGAGAGGGGTAGGTCCGCCCATCTCTCAGCCTGTTCAGAAATGCTTGTAACCGTACGCCCATAGTTCTCAGAGACGACTATATCTGGATCCCTATGCACCCAAAGTGGAAAAGGAAAGTTGGAAGTCCCTCTCCACTTCTTTCGTGAGCGCAGTTAGAGGAAACACTATGGATTTTGGCCAGTTGATCCCAAGACCAGAAAATCTTTAAAATTGTACATACTCTCTGAGTAACGCAGATAGGTGTACAGCAGGCTCGCGAACGTACAGCAGCATATCGTCTGCGTAAAGTGAGACAATCAGTGTTCCTGTCTCGTAGGCTTCTGCATAAACTTCCAGTAACCGATGGGCCAGGTCCGATGGGTATGCTTTATAAAATTCGCTGGGCAGCCTGTCTGGCCCCGCAGCTTTACAGGTTGGTAGAGACATTATGGCCTCCTTTAGTTTTGATACTTGAATGATAATTCACAGATTTAGTTTGTGGTTTAACTAATAATACTTCCCCAATAGCAAGCATAGCCACTATTGTGCCTACAAAGGCTTTAGGGAATTATCCCTATACAGAACCATATATTGACCTCGATTCGCATAGGGTTAGTAAGGCGACCCTTTCTTAATTTACAAGTGGTTGATTCAGCCACTTTTGCAGTGAAACCTAGGCCGCCTTGTGGAAAACCAAATATTACAAAATGTCTGTTGCCACCCTACCTTGAAGGATGGATATCTGTCACCAGGATGGACATAAAATCCACTAGTTTCTAAATCAGACACCTAGACATTGTAAAGTCCGAGAGAACTGTTACGGGTGGGAAAAATGGTGTTACTTGTGTGTGACTTTTTTTGTTAAAAATAATAAAATTAATTTATTTTATAATTTTCAGTATTCAGGGTACCTCATCGATGCGTTGGAAGGAATTCTAAAAGATATTGAGTCGAGGATGACACCTATACTGGAAATCTAGTATTAGTCATCAACCCGGCATCCTAATGCTGAGGGTGAGTTCCACATGCCTCTGTAGACTATACTATGGACCCTGCTACCTGCTCATGTCACCATTGGATAATGATATTGCCTATCCCCCCCCTTGCTTTTGAGGCTGTTATGGCAAGAATGACCCTGTTTAACACACATGCCACCATATTGCCTTGCAATGGCCCTATCCTGTACCTCTTGAAACTCGCTGTGAGTGGCACTGTCTGCAATCCGGATCTTCTCTGTCCAGAATCCACTTTGGTTACTGGAAATGGCGGTCACTGGTCTGCCACCTCCATAGGATGCTGAGAATGAAGCTCTCTCTGATACCTAGCCATACTGAGAATGCCCATGTCCAGGGTCCCATTTACTTTCCTCCACCTCTAACACCCTACTTTCTCACTCTAATATGCCTCCTGATCCTCAAATTTCCTCAAAGGGCTTCCCTTCTCCCCTTCTACCTAACTCCACCACTACCCTCCATATCACTTTCTAACCTGTGTCAAGCCGACGTGACTCGTTCCATCACCAACATATCTTAACCATTTTCAGTCTTTCCTCTGACTACTTATACCTATAATCCCTGTTCCTCTACTCACCCTTCTGCATCTCTCTTACTCATCCCAGGCATACTTCCCGTGATTGCCAGCTGACTTCTACTCATTCTTTCATACAGCTTTCATGTGCCCACTAATTAATGCCATCTTGGGTACCACAACGAGTTTCAATGAGATTTGTGTGCTAAAATAGCAAAACATCTGGTTCAACAAAACATACTTGCTGAACCAAGAGCAAGCTTGGAGACCTTCATTTGCCAACTCAACAGCATGACGATGATGTATACAAAGGCTGGACTTAAACTCCCTTCCGACATCATGATAATGGTGCCTATAAAGGTTCAAGCAAGACTCCATGATCCATTGTGTCAAAGCCTTCCTAGCTAACTACACGGCATCTTCAAATGGATGCAGCTGGCCATATCTCTCCTGCACACTGTTGCTCAACCCTCTATCACAAGCACCCTAACATCTCTTCTTTACGTGATATTAATAGCCATCTCCTTCTCACTTCTAATGATGTAAAGGCCCTCCTCAAACTCCTTCAGCATGGTTCCCAAGCTTTGACTTCCACACCTTCTTTCACTAGTAACCAAACCCTCCAACCTTTACCAACTAAATTGTCTCTTTATCAATGCCCATTCTATAAACCTGTGTGACCTCATCTCGAATACAGCTCTTGACTTCCTGTTCATTACAGAAACCTGTCTACCTAATGATGCCCTCTGACCTTCCATTAGGCGATACTGCCCAGACATGAAATGTTGACTTGAAACCTCCCCAAAAAGACTATCAACTTTAAAGACTTTACCACATTAGCATGACTGGTTGCTAATCCACGCAGTGCACTGCTTCCCTTGTTCTACTTTCTCCCAATTGTTCATACTGATAAATAGAACACTACTGAACAATGGAGCTTTCATACACACCTAGACTGATGCCACTTTAGCTGCTGCAGTAAACCACAATGATCTCTGTTTCTGGACCTAACAATCTTACCATCAGGTTCAACCAAGGTAACTGTCATTAAACAAAAGCCATCATAGTTAATCTAGGCTAGAGGCTCTGAACCTCTCACAGCTGGTGATGGGCAACAACATATGCAGGCAGCTTGTGCATAATTTTGATGGGACTAGATTTTGCCACAAACGCTGGATGTTACTCATTATTCTGGTATGGCAATCACTACATCTCCTTCCATATTAACCTTCCAATAAGAACTATTACTATTACCACAAGAAGGTAAATAGTCACAACTACCAACAGATCTTTCTCAACAATAAAACAGGTGAAGTGGATACATTTTAGCACTGTCTCAATAAAGGGTTTGATAGATTCATACCATAAAAACATTGAGTTGATGTAAGCAATGTTAACCCTTCAGGCATCAGACACATGATCACCCTTGTCATTTCAAATCGAGTCTATACAAAACTTCTGTATTAATAAACCTATCTTGTCATGCACTGTAAACTGAAAGAGATCCAGAACATGCACTAAGGCAGATGGTTCATCTACGCCTTCAAGCAGGTATGATGCCAGTGCTCTGGGTACTTAATTGGGTCCCATTAGCTAGGCACTATGCTTTCATGAAACTCCAGCTGAACAAAAAATAGATGAGTTGGATGCTTGAACTACCCAGCTGATCGCTCTCCATCTTCTGTGCTGTGTTCTAGGCGCCGGGAAACCCTTTTTGGGTAGCTGTTTGCGCCCTACAAGTTTAAAAAATAAATCTAATAAATAAATAAATAAACTATTCTTAGCCACTGAAAATTATTTGGGGCTGCATTCCAGTTCAATTTTTTTGCTCACTCACCATGCCACCTAAGAATTGATCCAGCCATATGCAAATCAACCATGTACCTGCTCCAATGAGAACAGTCCAGCCCGATCTACTAAGCCAGGTCCATTCTAAACTGGAACACAAACAACCCAAGACCAGTGTTGCTCTTGTTGAGCACTGTGACATGGAACTGAAGCAACACCCTAACAATGAACCCCAAATAGGGCAAAACCAGTCTGGGAATGCTTTTGGTCCCTGATGGAAGGGGCCTCACTTTTTAGTACAGGATGGACTGTTCCCATGAGGAGCTGGGCCATTTCTGATTTGCATAAGGTAGGCCTTTGTCTAGAGTGACATGGTGGGTGAAAAATGATGGACTCGAATGCGGCCAAAGCGATTGCCAGTGGCTGCAATTAATTCAAAGATTCCATCCATGACCTTTATGTTGTTGCATTTGATGCCCTAAGTGTGCTGGTTATGCCCAGACATGGGTCCCATGCTCACTGTGCCATTGGATTCAAGCTACATCCTATTGACAAGCTCCAAATAGAGGAAGACCAGTCTTGTTTGGCATATGGCCCCTACTAGGAGTGGCCTCACCTGGCAGTTCAGGATGAACTGTTCCCATGAGGAGCAGGATCAGTACTAATTTGAGAAAGGAATGTAGCCCGATCAATTGCCAGTGGCTGTGATTAATTCAAGCATTCCAACCATCGCCTTGTTCTTTCTGCATTCATAAAACTCAGCGTTATCCACTGGGCCATTATTGCCAATGGCTCTTTGTTCACATGCACTAAATTTAGATGGTACTCACAGAAGAGAATACTTCACTACAGACAATAACCTTGCACTTCCATCCTCTCCAACAAAAAGAATATCATCAGTGGAACTGTTGGACCTAGATTACCCAAGTCTACATAAGGTAGCTTGGCACAGTAGTGGCTACAGCTAACTCAAGGCGTTGGTTAAGTACTTACAAGTCTCACTCACAGTAACTCAGTGATGAACCACTAAAATAAAGACACAACACCACTGATTGGAAAAATACCGTTACCTTTTATAAAAATAATATGCTTTTCTTGTTATACTCTTTAGTCAGGGATAAAAGACAATCAAGTTACACCTTGTACATGAAATTCAGATCATACTTCAATATTTTTCCTCGTCAGATTTTGAGAATCAAGGGTACATTTAAGATCAGTGGTTATTCAGGTCACAGTACACTTCACTAATAAATTTACAGAAAGGAAAATGCAGTCTGACAGTGCAATACGTGTTTAAAGACTCATTAGCAGGTACATTACCCCACAGCTCTTAAGCAACTGCTCAACTCAACAGAATGACCTGGTTGTAGATCTTCACTGCATAACCCACCAGTTATGTAACTAAAAAGGGAAGACACAATAGTATTAGCAAGGTTCCCCTCACTCTAATTTACAGGCACACCTATCTGGTAGAGGATCTACTTCTTCAGTTACCAAAATTCTGTAAGGCTTTTACCCAGGAACCCTGTGGTTCCCTGCACAGCTTCCTCCTCTCTCCTCTAAGCCAATTATTGGATAATTTTTATTCTACATTAGGCAGTTCACTAGCTCGCTTTCCTCGAATTAGGCTTTCCTGGGCTGTTCAGTTAATTGCTGGGGTCATAGCCCCACTGTCTTGCTTCTTCGGCACTCAGCACTGCCGCCTCCCGCTCTCCCACTACCCAGCTTACTTGTGGGGCTTGTTGAACTATTTGTTCCAGGCGCGCTTCCACTGTGCAGCGCTGGGCCGAGGGGGCCGGGTTGGTGATTAGCGCGTTGCACTGGCTCCGGTAACTGGGGCGTGAGGGGGGCTGTGTGCGCTTTCTTTCCTCAGGTGCGCTTCCGCTTTCCAGCGCTGGGCGGTGGGGGGCCTCGCTGACGATCGGCGCATTCACTCCTCGCTCCACTGGTGAAAGGCTGTCCTGCCTTCCGCCGGTTCTCCTCAGCTTCTTCTGAGAAGCGTCAACACCTCACCGGGCATGCGCGATGCTCTCCTGCACTCCGCCTCTCAAGTCGCGCTGCTCCTCGGCGCCTGCGCGATCCTCGCCTCTCAGGATAAACGCTGTTCTCCTGGGCCTGCCCGAACCTAGGCCCCTCCTGCTCACAATAGTGGACGCGCTCAAGACATGCGCGGGAGCGCTTCCTTCTCGAATGACGCGGCCGGTGCCCCCGGGGTCCCACAGCCGATCGTAGCAGCGCCGCTGCTCCTTCTCAGTCACTTCCCACGCCGGCTTATCAGGAAGGTTGTGCACACACGGCGCCCTCGCTCTTCAGGTCGCTATGGTGCCACAGACACCCGCCTTCACCACAGCTGCTCCACAACACCGGTAAGCGCAGCGCTGAGTATGGGAAGTCAGGGATCCCCTCTGTAAAGAATGTTCTGAGAGGGTTCACCGGAATTCAGATTTAGAAGGGTCTTCCTTCTCCAGTAGCTTAATTTCCTTGTCAGCAATTGATGTTCTGAGAGGGATTGGTCAAAGGTTGAAGGGGGAACAACCCTCTGAAGAAACTGTCTGCCTCAGAGACAAACTAGCTGCTCTCAGTGTGTCCACCTCCTCTCACCACTGCCTCACTCCTCCACTCTTGGGTCAGCACAAAATGGCTGCTGGTCACTGGCCTTATATAGGGTGGCCTGAGACCTGCAGAAGTCTCTAGTTAATTCCAGAAAGTTCCCTAATGTTATCCTATGGACCTGTCCTCCAGTAGTGTCCGTTATGGCAGTTGGTGGACACCATTTTAGGTCTCTGGAGATCCCTAGATTTTCAAGGGGGGCTGACTAGGCCTCACAGGTTATGAGGGAAAAATGGCGTCATCGCCAAGGAACACCTAGCCCCCTGACAGCATTAAAAATTCCTGATGGACATGTGTAAAAATAAAAATAGAAACTCTGGGAGGCTAAGGGGGACAAAAAAAATAAATTATAATGGTTAGAGTCTCCCCAGAAGCAGACAGGTCTAACACGCGTCCCCCCCAGCTGAAAGTGGGGAGAACTACCCAACCCCTTGGGAGTCCTCATCACTAAGGCGGAAATACCTGGATAGACCGTCCGCATTGGCATGGTCCGTCCCAGGTCGGTGTTCCACCCTAAAGTCCATTCCCTGTAGGGAGATGGACCACCTCAGCAACTTGGGATTCTCCCCCTTCATTTGCATCAGCCAACGAAGGGGGCGATGGTCAGTCTGAACTAGGAAGTGCGAGCCAAACAAGTATGGCCGCAGCTTCTTCAGAGCCCAAACCACTGCAAAGGCTTCTCTCTCAATTGTACTCCACCTCCTTTCCCTGGGGAGTAGCCTCCTGGACAGGAAGACCACGGGTTGATCCAAGCCCTCATCATTTAGCTGCGATAACACTGCCCCAATGCCATGTTCTGACGCATCTGTTTGGACAATGAATTCTCTAGCAAAATCAGGGGCCTTGAGAATGGGAGCGGAACACAATGCTTGTTTCAAGGTCATGAAGGCTCGCTGGCAAGCCTCCGTCCAGACTACCCGTCGGGGTTGCTTCTTGGAAGTAAGTTCAGTGAGGGGAGCCACGATAGTGCCATACCCCTTCACGAAGCGACGGTAGTATCCAGTGAGGCCCAGGAAGGCTCGGACCTCTGTTTGAGTCTTGGGGGGCTCCCAGGTGATGATAGCCTCAATCTTTGCCTGGAGGGGCTGCACCGTCCCTCTGCCCACCAAGTGACCTAGGTACACCACCGACCCCTGTCCGATCTGACACTTGCTGGCCTTGATTGTCAAGCCAGCCTGTTGCAGGGCATGAAGAACAGCTTGCAGATGCTGCAAATGGTCCTCCCAGCTGCTACTGAAGACAGCAATGTCGTCCAGGTATGCAGCAGAAAAAGCTTCCATTCCAGGAAGGACCCTGTTCACCAGCCGCTGAAAAGTGGCAGGGGCATTCTTGAGCCCAAAGGGCATCACACAAAATTGGTAGTGTCCCTGAGGTGTAGAGAAGGCTGACCTTTCCTTCGCCTCCTCGGTAAGGGAAATCTGCCAGTACCCTGAAGTTAGGTCAAAGGTACTTAAGTATTGAGCAGCTCCCAGCCGGTCTATAAGCTCATCCGCCCGTGGGATGGGATGTGCATCAGTTTTGGTTACTGAGTTCAAGCCTCGGTAGTCCACACAGAATCTCAATTCAGGTGTGGTGCCTGGTGGGGCAGCTTTTGGTACCAAAACCACCGGGCTAGACCAAGGGCTTCCAGAAGGTTCAATCACTCCCAGCTCCAGCATCTTGGCGACTTCACTCTTGATGCTGGCCTTCACCTTGTCCGACAGCCGGTAGATTTTAGATTTCACAGGTGGGCTGTCTCCTGTGTCCACGTCATGGGTACACAGGTGGGTCCTACCTGGGACAAGGGAGAACAGAGAAGAAAATTGCTCCAGGATCTGGCGGCAATCACTCTGCTGTTCAGGAGTCAGGGATGGCGAGAGAATTACTCCCTCCACCGACCCATCCTTTTCTTGGGACGAGAGAAGATCAGGGAGAGGTTCACTTTCTTCTTCCTCTGCTCCATCGGTTACCATCATTAAGACAACCTCGGGCCTCTCATGATGTGGCTTGAGGCGATTGGCATGCAGCACCCTTTGGGGCTGCCTCGGGGTCTTAAGATCCACCAAGTAGGTGGACTTCCCCTTCTTCTCCAAAACCTCAAAGGGGCCTGTCCAACGGTCCTGGAGGGCATTTAGCTCTCCAGGTTCCATCACCCACACCTTCTGTCCAGGCTCCAGTTCCACTGGGTGAGCGTTGTGGTCATACCACTCTTTCATAACTGCTTGGCTGGCCTCCAAGTTGTCTGAAGCTTGCTTCCACAACTTAGCCATTTGGCTCCCGAAGGCCAGCATGTAGCTCACCACGTCCTGGGGAAGCTTCCTGGGAGTCCGTTCCCATCCGTCTTTCACCAGGCTGAGAGGTCCCCGTACAGGGTGCCCGTACAAAAGTTCGAAGGGGCTAAAGCCCACTCCCTTTTGCGGCACTTCCCTGTAAGAAAACAAGAGACAGGGTAGGAGGATGTCCCATTTCCTCCGCAGGCTCTCAGGTAGACTCCGTATCATACCTTTCAAGGTTTTGTTAAACCTTTCCACAAGACCATTGGTTTGTGGGTGATAAGGAGTGGTAAACCGATAGGTAACTCCGCACTCCTTCCACATAGCCCGCATGTACGCCGAAAGGAAGTTAGTCCCCCTGTCGGACACAACCTCCTTGGGGAAACCCACTCGGGTGAAGATCCCCATCAGGGCTCTTGCCACCACAGGTGCAGTGATGGTCCTCAGAGGTATTGCCTCTGGGTACCGTGTGGCATGATCCACCAAAACCAGTATGAACCGGTGACCAGCTGAAGTTGGTGGATCCAATGGCCCCACAATGTCGATGCCCACCCTCTCAAAGGGGGTGCTAACGACAGGTAGTGGTTCCAGGGGAGCTTTTAGCTTCACCCCTGTTTTCCCACTGGCTTGGCAGGACACACACGTCCGACAATATGTATCAGACGCCACTTTCATTCGAGGCCAGTAGAAGTGGGGGACAAGCCGGGCAAAGGTCTTGTCCTGTCCTAGATGTCCTGCCAATGGTATCTTATGAGCCAGTTCCAGTAGAAAGGCTTTAAAGCATTGAGGGACCACCAAGGCTCTGGCTGAACCATGGCCAGGTGCCTTGGGCTCACTGTAGAGGAGTCCATCCTCCCAGTAAATCCGGTAGCTCCCTTCAATGTTTCCTGCTGCCTGGGCATTGGCCTGTTGCCGCAGCCCCTCGAGAGTAGGACACTCTTTCTGAGCTTCACAGAACTCTTCCCTGGAAGGACCTCCCTCCACATGCCATTCAGTAGGGATGGGTAGGTCTTCCAGTGAAGTAACATTCTCCCCTGTGGACTCCAGATCCGCCCCCGCAGGTGGTCCTTCTGTCTCACGAGGTGAAGATGTCGAGGCAGGGTCCTCCGGCCTCCTGTCCTTCTCCTCTCTGGCAGCCGGCTGGGCCATTGTTCCAGGCTCCAGCGTAAGTGAACTCCCCCTTCGGGCAGTCGCGGACCTGGTGCTGACACAAGTCCAGTCAGGGGGTCCCAGCATCTCAGAGTGAGTCTGGTACTCCACCCTCCTCCAAGCATTGTGCTCCATATCATTCCCTAACAGGCAGTCAACAGGCACGGCAGGGCTTACGGCAACTCGAAGTGGACCTGCAACCCCTCCCCACTCAAAGGGAACCTCAGCCACAGGGTAGGGGTCCAATCTGCCGTCAGCCATTACGGCGGGATGGAGTACATCTGGGATGACCTGCTCCGGAGACACCAGCTGACTCCTTACCATAGTCATGCTGGCTCCTGTGTCTCTCAGAGCCTCCCCTCTACGGCCGTTGATGGTGACCCACTGCTCATACTTAGTAGTATTAGAGGGCAGTTGGGTCTTTGGAACCATCTCCTTATCTCCCAGGGACACTAAAGTGACACCCGCCCGCTCCCCTCCATTACTCAAAGGCATCTCCTCCCCGAGCACTACACTAGTGATTCCCGGGGCTTTTCCTCCAGTGGGAGGGGGTGGTCTTTTTGGGCACCTCACATCTCCTTTATAGTGTCCCACACCACCACACTCAAAACAATGAACAACCCTTGGCTGCTGGCTTTGGCCAGGGGTAGGGTTGCGAGGGGGGTTACTCTTAGGGATGAATCCTCTGCCCCTTCCTTGTGAAGTATTTGGTGGCCCTTTTGAGAACTCCCTCTTAGTTTCCCCTCCCTCTTTCTTCTGGGGGGCGCCCTGTCCCTGCTTCTGGGAATTCCCTCCAGTCCCCTTAGTCGACACCCGGGTACTAACCCAGATGTCCGCCTCCTCAGCAAGCTTCCTGGGGCTGGTCAGCTTGCTGTCCACCAGATGCTGTCTTAGTTCGGGAAGACACTTCTCGAGTAGGTGTTCCTTGAGTATGAGGTCATATAGTCCCTCATAGTCTCCTACTTCGCTGCCTCTTACCCAACCCTCCAGGGCCTTCCTGGAGTAGTCCAAAAAATCTACCCAGTTTTGCGTGCCCAGCTTGTAGCTGCCCCGGAACTTTTGCCTATATTTCTCAGGGGTCAACCTAAACTTCCTGAGCAGCGCTGACTTCATAGCCGGGTAGTAGGTCTGTTCACTCTGATCAAGGGCCAACAAAGTATCCCTGCCAGTGGGGGGCATGTATTTATATAACCCACCTCCCCAGTGGACTTCCAGAATCCCATGGGCCCTCAGTGAGACCTCGTAGGCGGCTAGCCATTTGGCAATGTCATCACTGGGTACATAGCATGCCATAATATCTTTTGGTAGGTACGGTCTGGGTTCCCTGGTGTTGGTCTGGATATCGCTGCCACCATTCTCTGGTTTGGGGGTTCGTAGATTTAGGGCTTGCAAATCCATCTCTTTGATGGTCCGCTCATGCTCCAACCTCTTTTCCTCCCTCACCATGTCCATCCTGGCTAGTTCTATTCTCATCCTCCTCTCCTCCCTCCTGTCTTCTAACTCGGCGTCGGTCAAACCCCTTTCTGAGACACTACTGCCCACTCTGGAAGGTGTCCTAGGACCTGTTACAAGGTTCTCCCCTCCCGACTGGTACAGAGTTGCGGTCTCCAGGACAGTGTCCTTGTCACTCCCCTCAGGATCTACCTCCTCCCCGGAATGAGCCTCTACCCATGCCCGGATACTGGTCAGCAGCTCACCTTTCCTGGCGCCTTTCTTGAAAAACACCCCCTGCTGCTGACACCATTCCTTCAATTGGGTCACAGTATAATTTTCCAGCTCTTCCACATTTATCTCCATTTCTATTTGGAGTATAAACTTCTTCCCAGGAGAAATCCACAAAGTAACCTGGGGTCAACCTCCACCCACCTCCAGAAGTCAATTTAGAAAAATCAAAATTTAAATTAGGAGGGCCGCAGGGAGAAAACTCCAGGTGAGGTCTCGTGGTTTGCACTGCGTTACTAATAAGTGAGTGTAAGTACAAATCCGTTATCCCACCGCTGAAACACCAATTATGTTGGACCTAGATTACCCAAGTCTACATAAGGTAGCTTGGCACAGTAGTGGCTACAGCTAACTCAAGGCGTTGGTTAAGTACTTACAAGTCTCACTCACAGTAACTCAGTGATGAACCACTAAAATAAAGACACAACACCACTGATTGGAAAAATACCGTTACCTTTTATAAAAATAATATGCTTTTCTTGTTATACTCTTTAGTCAGGGATAAAAGACAATCAAGTTACACCTTGTACATGAAATTCAGATCATACTTCAATATTTTTCCTGGTCAGATTTTGAGAATCAAGGGTACATTTAAGATCAGTGGTTATTCAGGTCACAGTACACTTCACTAATAAATTTACAGAAAGGAAAATGCAGTCTGACAGTGCAATACGTGTTTAAAGACTCATTAGCAGGTACATTACCCCACAGCTCTTAAGCAACTGCTCAACTCAACAGAATGACCTGGTTGTAGATCTTCACTGCATAACCCACCAGTTATGTAACTAAAAAGGGAAGACACAATAGTATTAACAAGGTTCCCCTCACTCTAATTTACAGGCACACCTATCTGGTAGAGGATCTACTTCTTCAGTTACCAAAATTCTGTAAGGCTTTTACCCAGGAACCCTGTGGTTCCCTGCACAGCTTCCTCCTCTCTCCTCTAAGCCAATTATTGGATAATTTTTATTCTACATTAGGCAGTTCACTAGCTCGCTTTCCTCGAATTAGGCTTTCCTGGGCTGTTCAGTTAATTGCTGGGGTCATAGCCCCACTGTCTTGCTTCTTCGGCACTCAGCACTGCCGCCTCCCGCTCTCCCACTACCCAGCTTACTTGTGGGGCTTGTTGAACTATTTGTTCCAGGCGCGCTTCCACTGTGTGAGCGCTGGGCCGAGGGGGCCGGGTTGGTGATTAGCGCGTTGCACTGGCTCCGGTAACTGGGGCGTGAGGGGGGCTGTGTGCGCTTTCTTTCCTCAGGTGCGCTTCCGCTTTCCAGCGCTGGGCGGTGGGGGGCCTCGCTGACGATCGGCGCATTCACTCCTCGCTCCACTGGTGAAAGGCTGTCCTGCCTTCCGCCGGTTCTCCTCAGCTTCTTCTGAGAAGCGTCAACACCTCACCGGGCATGCGCGATGCTCTCCTGCACTCCGCCTCTCAAGTCGCGCTGCTCCTCGGCGCCTGCGCGATCCTCGCCTCTCAGGATAAACGCTGTTCTCCTGGGCCTGCCCGAACCTAGGCCCCTCCTGCTCACAATAGTGGACGCGCTCAAGACATGCGCGGGAGCGCTTCCTTCTCGAATGACGCGGCCGGTGCCCCCGGGGTCCCACAGCCGATCGTAGCAGCGCCGCTGCTCCTTCTCAGTCACTTCCCACGCCGGCTTATCAGGAAGGTTGTGCACACACGGCGCCCTCGCTCTTCAGGTCGCTATGGTGCCACAGACACCCGCCTTCACCACAGCTGCTCCACAACACCGGTAAGCGCAGCGCTGAGTATGGGAAGTCAGGGATCCCTTCTGTAAAGAATGTTCTGAGAGGGTTCACCGGAATTCAGATTTAGAAGGGTCTTCCTTCTCCAGTAGCTTAATTTCCTTGTCAGCAATTGATGTTCTGAGAGGGATTGGTCAAAGGTTGAAGGGGGAACAACCCTCTGAAGAAACTGTCTGCCTCAGAGACAAACTAGCTGCTCTCAGTGTGTCCACCTCCTCTCACCACTGCCTCACTCCTCCACTCTTGGGTCAGCACAAAATGGCTGCTGGTCACTGGCCTTATATAGGGTGGCCTGAGACCTGCAGAAGTCTCTAGTTAATTGCAGAAAGTTCCCTAATGTTATCCTATGGACCTGTCCTCCAGTAGTGTCCGTTATGGCAGTTGGTGGACACCATTTTAGGTCTCTGGAGATCCCTAGATTTTCAAGGGGGGCTGACTAGGCCTCACAGGTTATGAGGGAAAAATGGCGTCATCGCCAAGGAACACCTAGCCCCCTGACAGCATTAAAAATTCCTGATGGACATGTGTAAAAATAAAAATAGAAACTCTGGGAGGCTAAGGGGGACAAAAAAAATAAATTATAATGGTTAGAGTCTCCCCAGAAGCAGACAGGTCTAACAGGAACCTTGTCCACTGTAGCAGGAGAACTATTAACTTACTTCCAAGCAAAGATCAGATACATTCAAAACTATCAGATTTTTCAAAAAGTGTCAATAGTTCAATGTGAAGTTTGATTCTTCTTCTCTCTTCTTAGGGCAACTCTTTCCTGTAGCCACTCTGTCGCTTTACAGTATAATTTCATGCAAAGGTGAGTAGCACCTTCAAGAACTGCCACAGGTTGGAGACAAAATCCATGGACACACAAATCCTCCAATGCAAATGCGATCACCTTAATGAAGTAACAGAGAACAGTCATGCACAGTAATTACACAACATAGTGGAAGAATTCAGGAATCCAGGAAGCGATGACTGAGCCCCTTTTGCCACATGTATCAAAAGAAAAACCGGTCGGAAACGGGCCGTTTCTCAAAATCTGCCCCTTTGCGACCAGTATTTTTGCATTTGGGATGCATCATCCCAAATGCAAAAATCACAATTTAAGGAATTGCAAAATTTGTGATACTTAAATTGCGATTGCATTTAAGGAATTTGCAAATTGCGATGCCTCAAATGCAATGCATGATGCCAAAACAGCAATTTCGCTATTAGGGGACACAAATTACCTTCAAATGAAGCTTGACGGTAATTTACAAAAACTTAAAAAAATGCACTAAAGTGAATTTGTCCAAGTTCCTGGTTACACACACACACATGCCCTGGGGGCATGTGTGTGTGCAACATGTGTTCACATTACAATTTCAGGGTGCAAAAGGGTATACTTTTGGCACCCTTGCACCCTTGAAATTAGATGTGCAATTTCCGAGTACCTATTGGATACTCGCAAATTGCGCATGCAATTCCCATTCATGGGAATGGGAAGCAATCTGCAAGTCGCAATTAAGAAATTTGTAGAAATTGCAATTTTATTTGCGATTCCTACATGCAAAGCCAATAGCGATTCTTTAATTGCGATTCCTTAAAAATCGCAACTAAAGAATCGCTATTGACTTCATTGATGCATGTGCACCTTTGTGTGTGGATCAAGTGCCACAAATCCTAAAATGCAAAATACCATTATAGCACAGGCTGCACAGCGGTATTACATTTACACTGTAGGACAAAGGACACTACCACACAGGTACATTACAATGCAAATAAGTTTAAACGGTCTTTATGGTAAAAATAAGTTTAAAGGGATTGCATAAATATAATAAACTCAATTAAGATTGAGAGATGGGGGGGCTTTCTCCCCTGTACACCTTAGACATACTGTAAAATATTGTATTAAATATAGTTGAAGATGGGGTATCGATACTCACCCAGACCTACCCATCCCATAATTTTAACAATGGGATTTTGTTGTTTTTGGGGAGGGGGTGGAACTTGAGTGGTTTTGAATATTTCAAATAAGGTTTCCTTTCTGCAGTTTTTAAAATTCTCACTCATGTATACATCTATACAGATTGGAAAAATTAAATGCATTTTTGTTCATATTATTTATTCTTTTTAATGTTTTTCACAAATTCAGTATGAATCAATGGTAAAAAAATAATAATTTGAATAAGAATGACAATATGAAGCATACATTGCAAGCATAGCATTAGTATACAGATTTCCTGTTCTTGTTTTTTAGAGTTGGAGAAAGAGAAACACTGTTAGTAGTATACTATTTTAAATTTGGAAAAACGTGTTGGGAAATTAAGTTTCTTTTTCTTTTTTGAGCACATGTAGATCTTTGAAAATGAGAAAAATAAACTAATAAACATTTATGTTATTGATATGATGAGCTCTGTAATTAGTGATAATAATTTTTCTGTACTTTTTACTTGCTATAATATAATTTAAGTTGTTCTTGGTTAATGGGTATTTATATTATTATTCTGTAAACGTTTTTTAAACTGATACTTAATTTCTTCCTTAGTTCTATAAATAATGTAGCAAAAGAGATATTCTCAATAGGGATTCTGTAAGAGAGACTAAAGGTACACTGTTAAATGTGACCAGTGACACTGCAGTCTCAAACCCACATGGTAGGATATCCCCATAACCAACCCAGCATTCCACATTACATGCAAAGGGTGCTACAATATGTGTGGAGAATCTATCTTACAGTTCCAAAACATTCATCTTTTTTGTACAAACGTAAAAATAATTTTATTTTTCTAATTTCAGCAATTAAAAACAATCATTTATCTGTGGTGCATACACATTTGTAAAACAATTTTCAACGTACAAAATCAGAAAAGTTTAATTTCTTTCCACTTGTTTTAAAATTCAGTCTCCACACAAAATGTACAAAGATTGTCAAAAGGCAGCCAACATATGTTTGGTGGTGAGGTATCCACCGCTACTTCAGAGCTAATTATGACCCTAAGAAGTTTTACTCTAATTTTCACAGTTTCTTCCTGATTGGTTTCACCAGTCTAACAACAGAGTAGAAATATGGTCGTATACCTTCAACCTTTGTTTCCAAGCATCACCAATTACTTGTTATCTAACAACTTGTCTGGATGGGAGATTTAAAGTTTTTTCAAAGATAATAGGACTACTGGTTAGCATAACAAATTTAAGGCATTTCCAAAAAACATTCGATATAGACCCACGATAAGGTGATATCTTTGCACACAGCAGTGCTCAGTTTCCATCAAATAAACAGACATTTGTTTAAAAAAAGCCATTGATTTTGTGATTTTTAAGAAAGGTTTCCCATACATTGTTGTAGAATCGTTGTGAAACAACTATGCATGTAATGTAAGATAGAAAATTAGTTAGTATGGTTAAAAGTAATTTAAAAACAATTATCTGATGTCTGTAAATAAGGGAAAAGGGAATTAATAAGGGGTGGATGAAGAATTCTGCTCAGAGTTCCAAAAAACTCCGCAAAGTGATGCGGAGCAGAGTTTTTTCACGCGGCTCGCCAACATTAAGTTGTTAAGTGCTTGCGTTAAACAATCGCATGCTAGTCTTCCTCTCAATTAAATTACTCAACGCAGGTGGTCATGGCAGGTCGCGACCTCTCTTACTGAAAGCAGCAGTGCCCGCTGGTGCAATGCGAAGTTCCAGTGCTCAAAATCAGACTCCGCAGCTCGAAGAACTCCACAGTGCGCTGTGAAGTTTTTGCAGCACTTAGCAGAGTTCTGGGAGTAGAACTCTGCCCAGGCCTAGGATTGATTAGTATTTACAACGTAATTTCCCAAGTTAGGTTTGATGTAGTTCTTCATTATATCTGTGAAAAAATAAAATAGCTTAGTTTTATTAAAATGTATTAAACATTTTGGTTTAATGTTGCATTTAATTTGGCTTAGGAAAAATTGAATTATTCCGGTGTAATTCCCGTAATTTTAAGAATTTCACTTTCTGCTTGTTTTGCAAATTCTAAAAATTGTGCCATTGTACCACATTCTGTAAAAGAATATTGCGTAAGAGTACTGGAACAACACATACATTCAACAGTTGTTCATGGTAATAGTGTTTTTTTGCTATTTTTAAATGGAAAATTCTTTCTTACGTCAAAAATTAACACAGGGACTCATTTTATGCTACAGTATGGTGCTAAATGATGGAATTGCACTTCAAGTAATTACATAGAATTTCAATATATTTTTTGCCAACATTTTGTGTAAATATATTTTTTAATTACACGTGTTTTGCACACCCCTAAATTTTATTTAAATAATACTAGTACATACTTTTTTACTAATGTGACAAAGATGGTACTATTTTGTATTATTTTGTATAGAAATATTTTGGAAATACATACAGAAAATGAGAAAACGTTCTGTAAACATAAACTTTCTTTTTTAACAAGTAGATTATTTAATTGTAAACGTTTTACATGATTAAACATTGTAATTACATTTTTCATATTTTTAACATTTGTAATGTAACATAGTACATTTTATAGAGCAGTTGAAAAGTCTCTTTTATGTCCATAAAACCCGTTTTGTTTAAATTGTTTACACAAGAATAGTATATTTTGGTAATCATGGATGTTTGCAGCGGCTAATCAAGGTTATGCTTGCTTTATTAAGGTTTGGCATTTTTTAAAGTTTTGTTCTACTAAGTTTATGCTTAGTAGCAAAGGTACTTTGTTTACGTGATGTGTGCAATTGAGATCTTAACTTTATTGTTTCATTTAATTTTTGGAGTTCTTGGAGCATTATTTTTTAAATTGTATCATTTTTGGTGATAATTATATTTCCTTGGAATGGTTTTAGGAGTATTCTTGAATTTTTATGTCTTTTTTAGGGGTTTTCGATTAGATGTACAATAGTGTTTCCTGGACTATTTTTTCAAATTATATTTTCAAAATCTTTTTCCAAGTAGCATGTTTTAAACGTTAGAAAAATATGGGGATTTCTGAATGGTGAATAATTTATTTTGCAATGAAGTCTAAATTATATTTTCTGCTGATGTCGAATTGATTACAGAAATTCCAAAATGACAACAAGCAAAGGAACCATGACTGAAAGTTTATTTTGATAAACAGGGACTGAGTTTTGGAATTTTCTTCTAGTTTCGAATTGATTACAGGAAATCCAGGCAGACAACCAGCAAAGGAACCATGAGTAAAAGTTTGATTTTGATAAACAGAAATATTTTGTTGATTTACATGCTCTGAATTTTAGTTGCATTAGGTAATAGTGTTTATTGATTGGGATTTTTAGTATTCTATAGTCAACAACTATTTCTAGGTCGTTTAAATCCAAAATAGTTACATATTGTCTATAGTTTATTAGTAATTTCCATATGTTTTTTTTATTTTTTCTTCTAGATATTTTTGTGTTTACACTGCCTACAAATGCATGTGTTTGCCTACTTTCTTGAAAACTCTCCTGTTCAATTAGAGTCTACAAGACATTTTTTGGGGATGGATGGTATTTTCCTATAGTAAATTCAAAAAGAGTAACGCCATTCTTCATTGGCATTATTCATTTTTACATCACCTTCTAAATTATTTGAGTTAAACCTTCACCATGGTATTTTAAATCTTGGTAGTATTTTGTTACCTGCTGGGTGTACGGGACCTATCCATGCGCCTTCAACGTTTTTAAGGAAATTGGACAATCTTTCCTAATTTTCTGCAAAATATTTGCTTTGGCACAGGGAATTATAATGCTCTTTTTTATTTTGTGTTGTAGTTTGCTGTCAGTTATGTACTCCTCGACAAGGTTGCTTTTTTGGATTTTTCTGCCATTTTGCTTGGCTGAAGTTAAAAAAGCAACCTCCTATTTGTGTTTTCAGAAATAACGTTTTATGATGCTTAGTAAAGGTAGAACGAAGTTGGTTATAATTTTGTTGGTTGGATTTAGTTTCTTGGTATGGTTTCCCAAATTGGAAGTTCATTGTCGTTTCCAGCACTTTTATCTGGTACCAAAGTGCATATTATTGATATTTTACTACCAAGGAAGTTACCATAAATAGCATTTCCGTGAAGGGTGGCTTACAATCTTTACATGCACCACCCATCATCCATTTTCGCCTTTGTTCCAGAGCAAACATGTTATGAGAAAGTGACATTACTATATGTATTGCTTTCGAAATATTTCATCATTATTGTTAGTCAACGTGATTCACCTACATTTTCTTTATTATTAAAAAAAAATGTAGTCTCCTATTTTGGTTTTTAGGGTTTTTTCTGCATAAAAACCTACATCTGGTCTTCTATTGTCGTGTATTAATTTAGAAAAATTAGTGGACAAAATAAGAATCTTTTAGCTTTCAATGTATTTTAGGGTCTTTATTGTTTACAAAATGTAAAAAAGTTTACCTTGATATATTTTGTATATTAAAAAGTCTCCGGTTTCAAGTACATTGAAATTCTTTTGAAATGCTTGTATTCTTAAAGGCTGAACAGCATCTGTAAAGATGAGTTGCCATCAATGTTCCCTCAAATGACTTTTTCTCTTTGCGGCAATGGCCTTTTTGTTTGCGCACATTTCTTATGGCCTGATTATGATGGCGGTGAGGCTGCCACCATCACCCTATCGGTGGCAGTCCCACCGCCTTCGGTCCGCCCGCCACACTACAATTGCTGGCGGATGGTTGGTCGTCAGAGAGAATGACCGCCATGCATCTGACGGGCTCAAGGAGCCTGTGGGTGTGTCAGACTGACTTGTATGCCGACAACAGTGTTGGTGCCTGCTCAGGCACCGGCATTCATATTACAATGTCCCTTTCCGCTGGCCATTTCATGGTGGTTAACCCCCCATAAAAAAGGCAGGCAGAAAGGAACTTGGGGCCCCTGGCAGGCCCCCCTTGCTCACAGTCTTGTGTTCTTGTGTCCCGCTACATATCCCTGCAACATGTGGCAGGCACCGCATTGTGCCTGCCACATAGTGCAGAGATATGCAAAATGTGTATTTTTTGTACTGCGGCGTGTGCTTGCAGCACACCGCACACGCAGCAATATAAAACATACACATTGCTACCACCCTGAAGGCGGTCACATGGTAATTACTATGGCGGGATGGCTGGCATTCCAGTCGGGCGGACCCACGCTCGACAGGATGGCGGTTGGACGAAAGTCCGACCTCCATCATAATCAGACCCTTGGTTTTACGTGCAACCGTGATACTACTTTTTAAATGGCACTAGAAATGACACATCTCCATACATTAAAAAATAGTTTCAACTTTTATTTAAAAATGCACAATTCCCAGAATGCACTGATTGAAATGCCATGACTTCGAACATGGCATCCTACCAACACTGAGTGACCTGGCAACTCCACTTCCATTTGAATTCCTGTGCCAAACGCTCCTTTATTCAGTAAAACAAAAATCACACAAACATAGGCACTATTTGCAGACCATAGTATTTTTGAGTGCATTTCATACTTTTCTCAAAATCAAATGAGCTGAACATTAAATATCATTATAATATTTGTAAGTGTACAACAACAATGACTGAAAGAAATGCTAGTTGGTTTAATTATTTTGCATTTGAGACAGCATCTGCATATACATGCTACTTTATCTCTGGTCCTCTTACCACACCCACACACTGAAATAAATGGACTTGTGCTCTATGTTTTACGAAGGATGCACTTTATGTCTTATAATGGAGGAGTAAACCATGTCACATCTTTAAAGATCATATTTTCAAATGTACAAAGCCTGTCTTTCTTTTAGAAGAAGGTAGTTGCAGATCTGCACTTTTCTTTAAATGTATTGCTTTCTTATGCCAACGTGAAATATCCATATTGCATTCCTGGCAGCTCATTCAACAGCCAGATGCGTTAACACTGCATGAAACTGTCAATCAGTACATATTTTTAAAATCCTGTCACATTTGCAAAGTGTGAAAATTCTCTGCCCTGCTGTTGCAGTTTCAGAAACAGCGGGACACTTCACTTTCCTCTAATTTTTAAGAATTGTGGTGGGGAGAGAGACCCACACCTCCACACTCAGAGTAAGTACGCGGTGGCAAAAATAACAATCAACTTGCCATTGTATTGTTGACATAATGTCATACACCCAGACTTTCAGCTGGCAAAACAGAGGCTATGGACTTGAAGGATCTTCAAGTGTCAAGAAAGTATCACTAAAGATGGAACATTTGTGACACAAGGGGTGGCAGGTACAGACTCCCCTCAGAGGGCACAAACAGGAAATGAGGGCAAAATGAATTAGGAAGTGATTCTCAGGAAGGAACGTACTTTGATGAATGGAAGCGGCAGTATTAATCATGATGAAAGCAGGGGCTTTGGCAGCTACAGCGAGGGTGAAGTTATTGATGGGCCTCTTCTGTCTGCAGCTCATCAGGCGAAGGATCACAAATAATGTGAAGATTTGGGTGAGTGGTTGGATGATTGAGTGAGAGAAAGGTCTGATGGATAGGTGGATGAGCGAAAGGGTGGATGGATGGATGGCTGGATGGATGAAAAATTAGTTATGGAAAAGATAGATGTACGGATTGATAAGTGAAAGAATGAATGGATGAGTGAAAGGGAGGGTGAATGAGTGGATGGATAAGTGACAGAATGGATGGATGAATGAATAAAAGAGGGGGTAGATGGATAAAAGGGTGAATGAGTGGAGGGATGAGTGGAAAAGGTGGCTGGGTGGATAGATGAGTGAAAGAATTGATGAGTGAAAGGGAGGCTGGATGGATGGAAACTAGGGTGAATGGGTGGATAAGTGAACGAATGGATGGATGAATGAAAGAGGGTGAGTGGATGGATGATAGGGTGATGGATGGATGATGAGTTAGGATGGATAGAGTAAAAGCATGGAAGGATGGTAGAGTGAAATGGAGTATAGCGGGACATAATGACAGATGGATGAGCAAAAGTCAGGATGAATGGATGACTGAAATGGTGGATGCTGAAATGTTGTTAACTACCCAACTTTAGAAGATATAGCGGGGTGGAGTTTTTGATGGGTCTCTTCTGTCTGCAACTTGGCAGACAAAGGGTAGTTTGTGAGTGAAAGGACGGATGGATGTGTGTGCAAGGATGGCTGGATGAAGGAAGGACTTAAAGGTTCGATGTAAGGATGGATGACTGAAAAATGGATGGATGAGTGAAACGGTGGATGGATGGATGAAAGGATTGAAAGGGTGGATGGAGTGAAAGGGTTGATGGATGAGTGAAAGGATGAACATATAAGTGAATGGATGAAGGGCTGGACTGGCCGCAGCAGGCACCGGGCATTTTCCCAGTGGGCAGGAAGGGTGGGAGCCATTTTTGTTACTGGGGGTTGGTTTTGCAGCAGTGCTGCAAAACCTGCCCCTGTAACTAAAACGCAGCAGCAGGGGCGTAACACAGGCCCCCGCAGCCCCCGTGTTGCAGGGGGGGCCCTCACACTCTAGGGGCCCCTCCCTTTATTCATTATGACTGCAGGATTTTAATGGTACGCAGTGCGCACAGCAGACCCGGCCAGGCCGACCTCAATAAATTAAAGGGTGCACACGGCAGGGGCGTAACACAGTTGGGTGGGGGATGGTGGGTTGCGCTCCAGGGCCCCCCTCACTGACTTTATAATGATTTTAATGGTGCGCAGTGCACACAGCACACACAACCGGCCTCAATAAATTAAATGGTGCACAGCCAGGACTGTGCACAGCAGCACCGTCCGCACGCTCTTCTAATTAAATGGTGGTGTGCAGCAGCAGTATTTTCTCCCAGCAATCCATTCTCCCTAGTGGATGTGGACACAGAGCACGCCATACCCAACAGACGCCGCATGGCATTACGGGGTGAATGTTTTCTCGTCCTTCCTCTGGTCTAGATGAGGCAAAGGCCTTGCTCTGACAGAAAGGAAGTAAACTCCTTGCTTTTCCCAAATTAATGAAGCTCTGGGATGCACTTTACTTGACGCATATGGAGCAAGTAACTCTTACATTCTGCGGCAAATTTCCTACTTTAGGCTATTTACCATTTGTGGGTTATTTGACTTTAATGCAAAGTGTAGGCTTACATGTCTAGACAGATTGTGTTCATGGGACTGGCCCTAATCTATGAGTGCAAATTTACCTTTCACACATAGGTGGAAACCTCTACCACCAGAATGGAGGTCACCCTTTGGAAAAGTATAGGGAAAAGTTTTTTTAACGTTTTAAAAAATATGAAGAGTATTTTCAAGAAAAAATATTTATGTAAATTAATGTACATTTTTTATTTAAAAGGTAGGGAAAATGTAAAACACTGCTAGAGCATGTTTACTTAATTTTGAATTAAATATGTAATAATGTTGAATATATCACATTGATTTAGAATTATTTGTATTGAGATATAAATAGGAAAATACAATTCTGACCTAAAGTATAGGAGTTATTTTAATGTATTATGCAGTCAAGCTTAGCAAAAGCTATGCACATAATTATTATTAAGTAATACATTTAATTATTTTCTTACAATATCGTTTTTAAATTTAAAAAGATTATTAGCATATTTTAGAATAAACTAATGATTATATTTTGTTTATATATAATTTTTACATTAATGATATGTTTTAAGATGTTAAAAATTACTTAATAAATTAACACAATTTAACATTAAATTCCTATAGGCTTTTATTGTAGGTACCTGTCTCTATTCATTTCTATGGGGCGAGGAATGTTTCAGTAGCAGTGGTTAGCCTTGCGTGGTGCTGGACTTTCTCCGGCTCTGAGATGGAGTACAATTACAGTTGTCTTGGGTCATTTTTAGATGTAATAACCATAGATGAGCAGTTTCTGAATAGCAATTAGCTTACTCGTTTGTGGGTGGGTGCATGCCCCTACCGAAACCCCTCCCTAGGTTTCTCCTAACCCTTCCTTAATCCACCCTTAACCTCTCCCCTTTAGAAGGAAATATTACCCATTTGACAGCCACTCCTTCCTGTCGCTCCCACATTCACTACTAAAACGGATACCCGCATGGGCGGAGATCAGTACACTTGGACTCGAGATCGCTGAACATAGAAGATAGAAGCGGCAGAGGCGTTGACATCCCCATGTACATTTGTGAATATAATTTTGTAAACATACTACAAAATGCAGTTTGTGAATTGGTGTGCAAACACATGGACTAAAATTATGGAGCAAGTCACTCACGAGTCAGTGGTTAACAATGACAACCTTACCAGCCATAAACTCGACCATTCGGTCTCTTCCACACATCACTGTCCCCTATCCACCGTAACTGACACTTCTGACCTCCCATTCCACGAAGGCCGGAATGACTGCTCTAGTAATGGAATGAGTCTACAACATAAACCCCAACTCTATCAGTTAGTCACATCCATCATTTCCCCTAAATACCCATCACTCCTTCAAACATCTTCAGCACTAATCTTTGGTTGACCGAAGGGAAAACCTACCTGGAACAGCAGTAACCAATGCATGACTAGAGGTTGCTCCAGCCTCGCCTCTGGCTGTGCCTGGTGGTTGGTAAACCAAATCATTACATACCCATATCCTGTTCCTTTCTCACTCTGAGGTGTACACTAAGGCCCAGATGTAGGTAAAATAGATTTACCGATTTTTAATTACCGAATTCTACCGATTCGGTAATTAAAAATCGGTAAATCTAAGGGGTGGATATGTAGGAACATCCAGATGTTCCTTTTACCGAATCGGTAAATATCTGTATTTACCGATTCGGTAAATACTGACCGGTAATGCCCCATTCATTCCTATGGGCTGTGAAGCTCATAGGAATGAATGGGGCATTACCGGTCGGTATTTACCGAATCGGTAAATACCGATTTTGACAAGGGTGCAGGGGGTGTCACTTTGACACCCTCTAGCACCCCCAAAAAAGATTCGGGGGCCATGTGGCAGGCATACCTGCCCTAAGGGCAGGTCTGCCTGTCATATGGCACAGGTGTGCATGCACACATGTGCATGCACACCGGAATCGGTATTTTACCATGAAGTTGGACTTCATGGTAAAATACCGATTCTGTAAGGCTTGTGGGACTCAGAAGAGTCCCACCTACATCTCATTGTTACCGATTCGGTAAAAATACCGATTCAGTATTTTACAGATTCGGTAAATTTACCGATCGGTAAATTTACCGAATCTGTAAAATATGTGGCCCTACATACCATTTTGTGAATCTCGGTCGGTAACGGCCGAAAATACCGATTTTCGGCCGTTACCGACCGACCTACATCCGGCCCTAAGTGTTCATATTGCATCAGGGTTGAATAAAAAAAAATGCATGGTACTTATCATGGTGGCCCGAACACTATTACATGCAGTCGACAGAGTTGATCCTAATGGTCGGCAAATGGTTGCGAGAAGGGAAAATGGTTTTTTGGAAGTCAAAGAATGGGCGCACTGCCAGTATGGAAGCACTGGACAAAAATAATAGACAATGGTGCAACTGGGCGAGTGGACAACCATATAACCACTCAATGGAGAAGTCAGCGAACTGTCCTAATCCAAAAGTACAATAGAAGACATACCCTATGCACACACTTAGTAAGTATAAACGGTCACTGTGTGGCCATTACTAGTTAAACAAATAAGTGCAGAGAAACAACAATGTGATACAAAGTAATATGCGATTGAGGAAAATAAATGGACATTTGGTGACAACAGCGTCTTGGTCTCCTTGTTTAATGTATCACAGCTTAAAAACAACCAGCCGACACGTGTTTCATCGCATCACGCGAATCTTCAGGGCTCTAAATGGTTGTGCTTGGACCAGGAGGTCGCTCTTCCGGTGATAATTCCAACCCGGATGGGCCTAAAACCATATGAAGTTCCGATAGTCAAGTAATATTGTTAAACTTTCGAGCGTAATGCGCTCTTGGAATCCCCCGGGAGATAGTTTGGCAATTGAGTGATGCCGATACACTCGGTATCCGAAATATTAACTGAAGCTGATAGAGGTCGCTCTATGGCCTCGTGGCGGTTGATGTCTGATGGCGTCTCATTATTTTCGTTTCTCCCGGGTCTCTGTGTTCCTGGTGTACCCACACCAGGAACACAGAGACCCGGGAGAAACGAAAATAACGAAACGAAAATAACGAGACGCCATCAGACATCAACCGCCACGAGGCCATAGAGCGACCTCTATCAGCTTCAGTTAATATTTCGGATACCGAGTGTATCGGCATCACTCAATTGCCAAACTATCTCCCGGGGGATTCCAAGAGCGCATTACGCTCGAAAGTTTAACAATATTACTTGGTCGGCAAATGGTACCTGCCCTATGCTGCTCCACAGTTCCCTCCCGGGTGTAGCCTTCAGAGCACCTATGCACAACACCAATGTGTGGTATTGGATGCATTGCTGTTCGTCTAGAGTGGGCACTATTTAGCACGGATCCAGGATGCTGGAAACCAGGAGATACCCATGGATGCCCAAGAGTCTCTCTGGGGTGAGACTTGCATGTAAAGTCTGTCTGTTTTAGCTTGGGAATAATAGTAATCAATATTCAAACTTATTGGGTATTATTCATAGCACTGCAGTGATTGTGCAAGCTGGACTGTGCCCTAGACTTGTGCTCTGTGCCTGTTGTTTGAGGTCATATGTAAGATATAGTGACAATATTTTTGGATGTATGTCGTTACAACGCATACTTTTACAACGCATACCTTTACAACACATTTTTTACACCGCAACATCCATTACAACGCACTCCATTACAATGCATGCCATTATAACGAATTCTTTGAAACTACCTTTACAACGCATTCCACTACAACGCATAATACATTTACAACGCATACCATTACAACGCATACCATTACATTGCATGTATGGTAAGTATTGGATAGTGTAGGGGTAAAAATTACTATTCTAACTCCAGGGGGGTGCAACAGTAGGGTAAGTGTTGGATAGTGTAGGGGTAAAAATTACTATTATAACTCCAGGGGGTGCAACAGTAGGGTAAGTATTGGATAGTGTAGGGGTAAAAAGTACTGTTCTAACTCCAGGGGGTGCAACAGTAGGGTAAGTGTTGGATAATGTAGGTATGCGTTGTAATGGTATGTGTTGTAATGACTGCGTTGTAATGACATGCGTTGTAGTGGTATGCATTGTAGTGACATGCTTTGTAATGGTTGCGTTGTAATGGCATGCCTTGTAATTGATGTTGCGTTGTAAAAGTTTCGTTGTAAAGGTAGTGCGTTGTAAAAGTTGCGTTGTAAGTGTTGTTTCCCAATATTTTCTACATGGCTACAGACAAAAAAGTGGGCTGGACTGGAAAGAAAACCTTGATTGCAAACATTTTCACACAAGCCCCACATTGCAAGAGGTAGCAACTAGAATGTGGCCTTGGGAGCATGGTTGAGTCATGTCAGAAAATTCTACTCACAAAGCATCTGCCAAAACTGCAGCCAACTTGGAAAATATCAGAATGTTCACTCTAGCTCTTGCTAAAAACCTTACTTTTTCCTCTGTATTTTTTTTTATATACTTTTCCAATTATGTTGCTTGTAACTTACAGCTCCAAGAAGCTGTAAGTTAACCGTTAAAATTTAGAAACTGTATGTTATGCTAAATTTTATGTGTATTTGACAAACAACATTTCATATAACATAACATAACACTGTACTTTTTCTCTGTCTATCTTGAATCTGTTTGCGACTAAGGGACCTTGGCTGTCAGTGACCAGTACATGCAGGTGTATTATCCTCCTCTGGACTTGGGTAGATGTTAAAGTGTCCATCTGTCCTATGTATACCTACAGGTGCAGCCCTGATCTGAATACTACTTGAATTCCTTTCAGTGGCTGCCTGTATTCTGTGTTGGGCAAGGTAGCTCTTGAATCACCTGTACCTGTACTCGCTACAGGTTATCTATGTTGTCTTACTGCAAAAAGTGCATGCCAAGCAGTCTCTCTCATCTCATTCTGAGAGATTTAATAAACTTGGGGGTTCCTTTCCTAGGTGCTTTCAGAGTCCCCATACCATGGCTTTCTGTATCCAGTAGAAGCAATAGAAGCCTGAAAGCATCCTCTACTACTGAGCGTATTGTGACCATGCCTGGGAGTCAATTTCATGACAGGACCGGAGGCTAGCATTATGCATCAACTTTATTGCCAGGCTCCTTGCAGCACATACAGTGGACTGCTTCTCTCTCCCTCATGGGTGTATCTATAACAATCCACACAGTCACACATACTTAGGCATATTCAACATTAAAAGAATGTAAAATTCAGTCACCCTGTCTCTAAAACCTAGGACAAGAACACCACTTGAGTCACAGACAACACCAACATTCTTCCCACATTAACTGTCTTGCAATTTTCACAATCTTATAACCAAGCACTTCTCCATGGGGTACAATGGTATCCATCTACTAATGTGCTTTGGTGATCCATAGGGGTGAAAAGGCGCCACCTAAATGCAATTACAATACACCACTGTCTTGAGCCTTACTATGTTTAATCAATCCATCAATTCAATTCAATTATTTTATTATGGTTTGGAATTCCAAGGAATTCCACATAAAATACAAATAAAACATTTCATACAACTCATAATATTTAAAACACAAAACGATACAGCATCAATTTTCCTAGATTACACCCAAGAGTACACAATGTATTTTCTTCAATTAGACTCTGCACTACGGAGGACAACAGAGATCAGTGTCTAAAACAGAAAGGATTACAACTTCAATTTTCCCAAATTGCATTCTCTCTTTTGTCATTAGGTTCTCACTACGATGGGCAACAATATTATAGTAGAGTACACTTGCGGCCAATAACGATCATTATCAGATGGGTAAAACCTTTGGCTATCACCCTGGTTTTATAAAATAATCTACGTTTGGGTGGTACATAGTTAAGAAAAAGTACAATTATCATTCAATATACACATAGCAATTTACATAAATAATTAAAAACTTTTTTAGGGAGATGATCATGGAATAGTAATAGCAGCAAATTTTTTATAAAGTGCTAAGTAAAGTGCCAATGCTTTACATAAAGTGCCAGTGCATTGAATACCCTATTCAAGGACATTTCTCACAAATGACTAACTAAAAGCTATGTTCTAAAGGAGATGCACATGGTAAATTAACTAACTTACAAGAAGTTAGTACACAATAAAAGTTTAATATAACTTATCGTATTTAGTAACTGATTAAAGTGCTTGAAGTGCTTAAAAAAGTGCTAATGCATGGGATCACATCAGGCAATACTATAAAAACCTACGGGTAACCCTCGTCCACTACTTTTTAATAAATATTCAAAAATTCTTTTAAAAAACGAAATATTTTAAAACAAATCAATTCAGATGGGGTGAGCAGAAGAAAGTTGCCGGCCAGTTCTGCTGTCGAGATTTTGTACTATAAAAAACCATGCCTTAAATATTTGCGGCGTATTGAAAGGACTGCTGGGCACATAATCAGAACATGATTAAGATCTTGTATGCCACCATTGCATAAATCACAGTGTCTTTCATTTTTGGGGATACCCTCCCAGGCACCTGTTACTATCCTCAGTGGTAGCAGGTTCATTCTTAATAATAAAATCACTCTGCAAACTCCATGATTCAAGTTCCAAAGAACGTATGGCTGGGGATTTTTAACTTGAGAGCTCTCCGCAATACAATATAACCTTCTATTCACACGGCATATTTTCAGATCACTTTCCCATGAAATCACATATATAGTTCTTTTAATTATATGCTTTAATGCTATTTTATCCAAACCTGCTGCCCCTTCAAAATCTATATCAAAACTGGTTAAAGCTTTTAAATAATTCCTAAAAATTACACTTTTCGATAACATATTAACAAAAATGTCCTTATGCAATGCCAACCTTAATAGATTCTCCTGACAATTTATCAATGCGTCACCCCACCTTAAAAACAAGCTGCCATTGTTAAGACATATGTTGAAAGAAGGCCAAATTCGAGCCTATGAGCCGGGATTGACGCAGCATGACTCAGATTGCATAATTGGCGCCAGATTTTACCTTCCACTTTCTCGAACTTTGCCCATTCACATTCATCTATCGTTTCGCTTGCGTAATTCAAGGTCGGGGGTATCTTTATTGTATATACTGCAATAGTATGCGAAAAGTGTCTTTTCCCGCATTGCAAGTACAAGTGATTAATTGCTGAGGCTTGTGAGATAGCTTTACTTTTGCAGTGGTCCATATGCCTATTAGCAGAACACCTATTTGTGAAAATTTTTCCTAAGGGTAAAGTTTTACTATTTTCATTATTTCATCTCCTAAAAACCATTTCAGATTTGATCTTAGCTTACAGCCATTATAACTAAAAATCATCACTTTACTCTTTGAGACATTTATTTTTAGAAAGTATTCCTTAGTGTACCTAACCGATTCCTACAGTCGTCTCTGCAGCCCAATTGGGGTTAAGTCCATTATTATTGCGTCATCTGCGTATAACAAACAACTTATTTTTAGGTCACCCACTTGTGGAGGGTCCCCTTTACTCTCCCCTATCCGGCTCGGTAAGTCATTTATATAGATTGAGAAGAGTAAAGGGGCCAATAGGCACCCCTGCTTCAACCAGTTGTTAGTAGAAATTTTCTTTGAAAGGCCTTGAGTTCCCCCTAACAAAACTTGGGTCCATGTTGAAGAGTGAAGAGCAATTATTACTCTTAACAGGTTCCCTGGGATCCCCATAGTGATCAGTTTCCTCCACAGCGTCCCCCGATCTACCCTATTGAACGCTGTGGAAAAATCAATAAATGCTGTATATAACGGAGTTCTCCGACCCACAGGATATTTATCGAGTAGGGTGTTATCTAGGGTGCCTCTATTCTTCCGGAACCCTGATTGTTCAAGGGGAATTACATTATTTCCAAATACCCACTCTTGTAAGTGAACAAGGATACTTTTTGCGAACAATTTTCCTGTTGCGTCTAGAAGGGAAATTTGCCTAAAGCTTGCCGGCGAGTTTTTAGGGCCCTTCTTATATAGCGGGACTATTATGCTTCCCTTCCAGGAGTAAGGGATGTTCCCGAAATTGTAGCAATGGACAAATAGAGGTTGTAATACTTTTGCCAAATCGCCACAATCCTTTTTAGGTCGAGCAGACCTAAAAAGCAGGCGAAGCCTGCTTTGTCTGCGAAGACATCTTTTGCTGGCGTGTCTGGGGGAATGTGAGACGGTGTCCATGCACGAGCCTCTGCCGTCTCCGATTTGCCCTCGAGGGCACGCACGGCGCTGTGCACATCCCCTGCCTGCCATTCACTCTCAATCACACACAGCCACACTCACGCATTCGCGCACAGCCAGCCCCCACATCCCTGCTCACACACCACACAGGCACACCTAAACACGCTGCTGCCCCCCCCAACACATACACGCAGGTACAACACACGCAGGCACATACAAGCACCCCCCCCTACATACACACACACGCGCGCACACACACTCCCAACCCCGCTGACCGGGCACACGCAGGGCTTCCATCACGGGGGGGGCGGGCAACGTCAATGTGCCCCGACGCCCCCCCTCACCGGCTCCTCTCGTCCTGTCCAGACTCCGCAGCCCGCTCCTTACTCCGCCCCCTTCAGGACATTTCCTGCGTGTCAGGCCTCTCCTTTCCACCGGCCGGAAATCCTGTTTGCGTGTCAGGCCTCGTTTTCACCAGGCATTTTTTTTGTTTTGTTGCTGGCTTGTTTCTATTTAAATCCCTTACGGCCGCCATGAGCATAACATTTTTAATTTAGTCTGCTGTGTCCATTGCTCGCTGCTGCACTCTGGTGCTCTGCTGCCCCGTCTGTCCGCCTCCAGCCCCACACTCGTATCTGTCCCAGGCAGATAAGACCATGAGCGATAATGATGACATCGAGGTGGAGAGCGACTAAGAGCCACAGACCTTCCACTCTGAGGAATGCAAATACTTTTTGTTTTTGACACCTGTACGGTGATTGTTTGTTATAAGTTCCACTGTGAGCCATTTCCTGTTCTTTGGTTTAGCTCCTAATTGTTGATTTTATAGTGGCGTTTTGCAGCTGCCCGAAGTTCTATTTATATTTAATGCTCTTCTGGTGAGCCGATCTTCCTTGTATGTCTCTATTTATTGCTGCTCGTTCTACTCATGTCCCTTCGGGCGGTATGTAGGCTTCAGTATCTCTGAGATCATTGGGTTCTGGTTCCGGCCATTATCGTCTTTGCTTCCAGTATTTCTTGGCTCTAAATCGATCATCTGCAAACTTTGCATTATATCAAACATAGCATATAGGACATGGGGTCAGAGTTCTATCCACTTTAACACACCCAGCGGCGTTTGGTAATCTGGTAGTAATCTCCTTAATGTTTTCTTGTAGCCGAACTGAACATGTTTACTGCCGGATGTTGGCATCTTTTACCATCTACATGTCTGACTGGTAATTTGCATGTTATGATGCGCAGTTTATGTACGGTTCGATGACCTTTGATTACTTGGTGCACTCGAAGTTTACTACCAATGAAAGTAGTTTTATCACAAGATACCCATCAATTTAACTTACTGTTCTTTTACGATATGTCACAAATGTACACAAATGTTGATATTTTCATTTGCAGAACACTTTATTTCTTCTTGCAGTAATTCCTATTGGTGGTTTCCATCTGAAGCTGCAATGCTTAACAGCTGTGTCAGTGATCCTGTCCATAAACCCATATTGTTGTTGAACGGGATCCAGGGGTAAACATTCAGGGGCCATGTAAGTGACATAAAGAAAGTTGTGAGCTGACTGGTGTCCATAATAGTTGGCGGGCTGGAGCAGTATTTTTTACCTCAATAAACAGGGTTTTTGTCCATTGAACTTTTAAAAGAGTGATACGTTTTTTTGCTAGAAATGTGGAACCGCATTTGCTAACATCTCTAAAGTAGTTCACAACAGAACACAGCACAATAACAATAACATAACAGCAAAGCGAACACACAACTAAAACAACACAGGGTACAACAAGACAGGAAAAAGAAAAGCCACATAACAACCTCAGTGCAACCCAAAAATACCACAAAGCAATTATGCAAGACAAAAGCACAAACACTACAAAACACATTACCAGGTTCAAGCCTGACGTCCTGTGATTCAAAAAATCTAACGGGTGCTCAGGTAAAGCGCTCCACGTTTGCGCTATATTAAACTAAAAATAGAGTCTCTTTCAAGTTACATCAAAAGCAGTGATGTATATTTTTTTAACCCTGAGGGTAAAAATGGAGAGCCCAAAAGGGACACTTCTCGGCAGCTGCTTCTAAAAACTGCCGGTGCTGAGCACGGGCAGGACCTGGCCCACTTAGAGCCCTGTTTCAAATCATCATGTGCAAAGAAGCTTCATTTATGGTGAAGCAGGTCTAATTTACTCCTCTCAAAAGCTTTAACATTTTTAAGTATTTCCACTTGCTTCATTCATCAGATATTTTAAAAGCCCTAAGTTGTCAGTCTATGTGCAAGCAGTGATCTTTTGGTTAAAAAATACCACTGCTCAGATTTCATTTTTTTTTACCAGTGTGGGCTTAAGTGTTTCTTGTCTCAACATGCACTTTTTGTATTGCCGAATATGTCTGCTTTGATTGTGGCTTTTTATACAATTCTGCACATTTTTATTTGCCTTTAAGACTTGTCTAGATAAAAAACCTATTAGCGACACTGCCTTTATTGATCAGGGCTAATCAAACGTGAAGTTACTCTTCCAGTTAGCAAGCAGTATTCTTCACTGTAAACTAAGGCTAAGATTATTCAAGTACACAGCACCAAGCCCTTCAGGGCTTTGCTCCTCGCTGTGGATACTGTCTCCCAGCCTGCATAGTTCATGTTCTGCTGAGCCGGGCACCATCTCCATGAATCATTATAGGAATTATTCTGCTGCCTTGCCAGAACACGTGCACATTCACTAGTTGGCACTGCACTGAGCTGTATTTAGTGATTCTATTTTGAAGTCATGATGCAGCTGGTGTTTCTGAGGGATGGAAACTTGCAGCATGTTATTCATGTTATGTCATTCAACGCAACACGGATCCACGCCATACAATTAAACTCCACACTTTTGCATTCCACACCACATTTCGACAACAAACCACATAATTCAACTCAACAGCACAATTAAATAACACCGCACTTAAATCCAATACACACCACAGTATTCCACATCATGCCACAAAATTCAATAGCATACCACATAATTAAACAACACTACATACCACTCCGCAACACAAAATACCAGTTTAATTGCACTCCATAACACACAATGGCACTTCACATAATCTAAGTAAACTCATTACCACATTATTGCACTTCACATATTTCCACTGCACACCATGCCACACAATTTCACTACACATAACTCCACTCAACATAACACATTTATGCAACATACATTCCAAATACCACTCAGTGCCACATAATTACACGCCACATAATTACACTGCACTCAATGCAACATACACTCCAAATTCCACTCAGTGCCACATAATTACATGCCACATAATTACACAGCACTCAATGCAACATACACTCCAAATACCACTCAGTGCCACATAATTACACGCCACAAAATTACACTCTACTGAATACAACATACACTCCCCATATTACCACTCAGTGCAACATAATTACACGCCACATAATTACACTCTTCTCAATGCAACATAAATACACTCCACATAATACCACTCAGTGCCATATAATTACACACATCATACTTACACTCTACTCAATGCAACATATATACACTTTATCTATCTGTCTATCTATCTATCGCCCTCATTCTATCTGTCTATCTATCGCACTCACTCTATCTATCGCCATCACTCTATCTATCGATCGATCGCCCTCACTCACTCGCCCTCACTCACTCTATCTGTCTATCTATCTATCGCCCTCCCTCTATCTATCTATCGCCCTCCCTCTATCTATCTATCGCCCTCACTCTATCTTTCGCACTCAGTCTATCTATCTATCGCACTCACTCTATCTATCTATCTATCTATCTATCTATCTATCTATCTATCTATCTATCTATCGCATCACCATAGCATCACTCAGCACCACCACAGCATCCCTCAGGGGCACCACAACATCACTATGCGCTACCACAGGATCACTGAACGCCAAAGCATCACTCGTCGCCACCGCAACATCACTCCGCGCCACCACAGCATCAATCTGTGCAACCATTCAACAACAACTGGTTCAAATATGTTCTCTCAATGTTTCAAGCTTTATTACAAATGTCACAAAAAGATGTTAATATTTCACTTCAGTTCTTGGATTTTCGTCACAATAAAATACAATGAACATAATCTTCACAAAAGTTATTTACAAAAGCTATTGCCATTATAAATTACAATAACTTTTATTTAAGTATTAATTATTTAAAAAAATAAAAGCCATTTTTATTTGTAATATCAAAACATCGAAGTCACGTAAATACAACACATATTGCATTACAAATGCTATAGGTGTCACATTGGCGAAAGTTAAAACTATTGGCATTGTAAATGAAAAAGCTATTAATTTCGCTATTTTCAAAACCAACACATATATAAAAAAACTGTCATTTACAATACCAATAGCTCAAACTTTCCTAATGCGAGACCTATCGCATTGCAAATGCTTGTTTATTATGGCTACAGGGACATCATCCGGTCCCATTGCACCCGAGTTTCTTGCCCCCTTAATGTATCCTTCAATTTCCCTAACTGATGGCGCTTCTACATCACCCTCCAATGCTATGATATTAACAGACCCCTCAACCTCATCGACTAGTAGATTAGGGGCATACAATAAGGATATATAAATAGACCACTCTGTTTCTGGGATCAACATGGGTTGAGATTTTTCTCTACTGTCACAAAATTTGGCTATTAAGGCCCAGTACTTTCTAGTATCCCCAGAGAGTGCTACTTCCCGAAGGTTAACCCATTGTCCGTCTTCGGTGGCCCTACGGACAGCTGCTAGTTTTCTTTTCCGGACCTGTTTTAATCTGTATATCTCTGTTTTGTCTTAATTGGCTAGGATCTCTAAATTGGGATCTAATCAGCCCATTTATCTTATAATTAAGCTTTTTAATTTCGGTGGGGAGTATTGCTATGGGGGCGGCTCTTTCACCTTGCTTCTTTTTTCCCAGATTTCTTATGGCAGTCATTACTCTTTCATATCTCACAATAGGGCTCTCCCAGATTA
Organism: Lissotriton vulgaris; assembly: GCF_964263255.1. Lineage (NCBI taxonomy): Eukaryota > Metazoa > Chordata > Amphibia > Caudata > Salamandridae > Lissotriton > Lissotriton vulgaris. The sequence goes on from NC_141693.1 coordinate 1,870,949,529, forward strand.
AACTAGGCACAATATTTTTAAATACCCACTGAAAATTGGGAAAGGTTCTTATGTGACCAACAAGTGCGATCATTATTTCGAGAATAAGTTACGTTATCATTTCCCTGGTTCCAGAGTTCAGGTTTGTCGATATTTAATGCTAAATTTACCGCCAAGATGTTGTGGTCGCTCAATTTAGTGGGAAACACTTTAAACTGTGAACATGCCCCAAACAATTGAAAAGACACTGCCATATAATCAAGTAAGGAGTGGCCAAATGTCCCATGAAAGGTGAGCGCTGCAGGTGAATCATTTGGGAATCTGCCATTTAATAATACAAGGTCAAGATTCCTAAGATTTTGCAAGAGTGAAAGGCCACGTTTATCAGTTTTTAAATTGGCCGGGAATATTGACTCTGGTATGAACCAAACCTCCTCCAGGTCCACATTGGAAAAAGACGAGATGGAGCTGTTACTTATTTTAGCATTAAAGTCCCTTACCATCATTATACATACTCTTTCTCCATTACTACATAAATCTTGCACAAAAGTGCAAATGGAGTAAACCAATGGAGTAAACGCTTTCCCAGGTGGAATATACACGTTTACCAAAAGCAGAAAGGTTGGGTATCCCAAGTTATCTTTTTCCATTTTTAACTTAGCGCAGATACAGCAATTTGATGAATGTATGTATATCACAGGGTCCCATGCTAACTCTCAACTTAACAAAATGGCTAAACCCCCACTTGCATGCCCCTTTATAGATTTTTTTGCCTCACTACAGTACACATAATAATTCTCTAACTGGAACTCTTCCCTTACCCACGTCTCCTGGAGGAAAATTATCTTGGGAGCTAGGTATTCTAATGAATTAAGCTTATGTTTTTCTTTTCCTAGCCCCGCCATGTTCCACGACACAATTGTCCCCAGTAGGCTATACCCGCTCTGTGGGTTTTGTATTAATTGTTTTTGCCCCATTTAAAGTACTTGCGATCCAACTTCATTTTGATACCTCATCTCCTTCATCTATACTAAGGGCCTCTTGGACTTCGGGAGCTGAAAACTTAATTTCTCTTGCACCCTATGCCCTTTCTACCGTTATTTCCAAGTCCTCAAATTTTGTGGGAATATTCTCTCCATCATGTTCAATAATCCTTTCCCTTGCCGATGATAAGGTATTTCGAGGCTTTTGGGCAGGGCACCATGTGGTACCGTACTAATAAGAACATCTATTCCTCTTTTCCTGAAGCCATCCACATTTGCTAAAACGAGCGAATACACTACCCCGGATGTAAAAATGGCTTTAATTACATATGGTTTGTACCTCCAATCTAAATGAACCAGTTCAATATCATTACTGGTAATTAACTTTAGATCATCTATTTCAGAAATAATTCTAAGGAGGGCTCTTCTATTCAATGTCATTAACTCAGCATCAAAAAGAGGGATAAAAATGAAAGTCTTATTCATTTGCCCAGCTCCTGTCTCGGAAAGCCTAATTAGATTATTATCTTGCAGGCTTCTGGGGAGATTGTCATTTAAATTCCCCCCTTTATTATTATTACCCAATATAATCATTCTCCGACTAACTCCCCCACTATTACTTAGTTCTGGATTCGTTGATGACAAGGCAGGACCAATTGACTCCTGTGCGGCACCACTTCGTTCTACTCTTGGGAATATTACAGAGCTTTTTAGATTGACCTCTTTAATTCCTGTGCTACTATGCAGGTTAGATCCCCTTCTTAACCTGCCTTCACCCTCCCCGTCATTATTCAGATTGGTGATCGGCCTACCAGTCGAGCTATTCTGCTGAAGGGCAAGATCCTGCTCATGATTCAAACTCGTTCTCATTTTCAGTTGCCCCACAGATATTGTATTCTTTTCGTCAACAAGGGCTATGTAAGTGTTTTCCTTTTCATTTGCTGGTTGGAACCGCAGCTTTCTCTGCTTGCGTTTTGGGAACCTGCGATTTTTCATCTTCTTTTTCCTCCTACGCCCATTTTTAGTGGTTCCCTTTCTTACTATTGAAACTTCCTCCACAGCAGAACTCTCTAAGATGTTAATTATTTCATCTGGTTGTTGGGGTTTATATTTTTTTTGACTTACACATATTAGAAAATTGGAAAAACACGCACTGTGTCTATAACCGGGGAAACACTTACATTTAACTTTTCCCCCAAATTGGGAACCTTTACAAAATCATTAGGCTTAACTTGGGACGGGCTTGTTATTGAATTTCTTACAGGTGTCGAACTTTCAAAGTCTACCAGCAGTTCTTTTGGCTCCCCTATCCCAATGACTTTATCAGCATTATGTATTACATTATGCGTTTGACATGCTTTACTAAATGTAGGGGAAGCACATTTCGCACAAGCTTGTCTATGCTGTTTAAGATCTAAAACCCCTCCTAAAATGGGCATGAGGACTTTGAGAATATGATCGGAGTTAGAAGTACTTTTCTCCAACAGAGATAGAATTGCGGATAGGATTTTTTCCAATTTGAGAAACGTGTTCATTAACCCCTCTGCCCCTGCATTCTCATTTGCGAACAATGAATACAGGGAATTCCTTACCCTTTTATCACCTGACATTAATAGTTCTTCACCTGTAAAATCATGTGAGTCCGAAACCAAAGAGAATTTAGTAGGAGTGCTACTATACATAATAGGCGTGTGTGAGTGAACTCCTACTCGAGATGTCAATACTTCTTTGTTAGATTGAGTCTCTGAGTCCAAACCTTGAGCATACAATTTTTCTAACTGCTTCACTCGATCAGCATTCTTTTCTAATGGGATGGCAATGTCCGGAAGAGTTAAATCCTCTATTTTTGCCTAACCATTAAGTAAGCTTCATTCTTTCTGCCGTTCCATTTTAGGAGTGAAATCACTTATTTTTACTAATGAGCAGTCCGACATAAACCTCTGAGACACACTAACATTGTCTTTTGCCTTTTCAAAAAGGGATATCAGATCTGCTAGTGGAGAAATTGGGCTAACTTCCTTTCTTCCACTGCCCTCGCCTTGAGGAGAATCCACTACCTTGAGCCTGGATAAGGCCATCTCCATCTCCATTTCCGAATTATTATCTTCTCCTTCTACTTGCTGCAGATCTGTACTTCTTACTGTTAAAGGGGGTACTACATTGCATTCATCCCCAATTATCTTTAATATAGTTACAACGGGGAAAAGCACCTCTGGTCTTATTGTATGACTCTCCACTCCATTCATAGCTATTATTTCGGAGGCCATTGTAACCTCTGGTAGATTCCCCTCCTTACCTTCATCTCCATTTTTTTGACCTGTTCCATACTTGAAACTTCTTCCCTTTTTGGTAAACATTGACTTTACTGATGGATAAGATTTCAAAAGTGTCACATGTGCACCACTTCTGCGTCAACGGATAGTTTTCTGAGGTTTTAAAGGACTCAGGGAGCTCTTGACACTCTGATTGATGGTTACTAGAGTTTCTGGTGATTTTATTTTTGACTGTGAGCGCAGTCGCCTAACAGACATTACCATTGCCCCAGTGATTTAGCGCCACTTAGATTTGTTGCTCCTCCAGCTGTTAATAAGAAAAGTTGAAAGCAGATGACAATACGTATGAGGTTGAATGAATGTAAAACACAACCTTGGATGAGTTGGAAGAATTGACTTTGCCTCAAATACTCCTCAGTTGCCTCACAGATGCCCCCTGGCTATTCACATACCACCTTGCCCGAGGCCTGGGCAATTCAACATTGGCCCAATCAGAGCCACACGCCAACCCCCGTCTGGCTCCTGGGGATGTGGTGGCGTGGTGACCGTATTAGACTCTGCGGTTTGATGGCAAAGTTTATGGCAAAGTTTATGGCAGAAAGGGATGGAGCAAGACCAGGTATACTCTTTTTTCTACTCAGCAGGTTCTAGGGATAGAGTGCTGCCGCGATATTAATACCAGGTCCACTGTACACACTGGACACACTGCTCGCACCAACCAAGGGACTGTTCAGGGGCTATAACAGGATTTATCAGGATTATTCAAGGATTATCTCCATTGTCCTTGATGTACGTCGGGGACTAGCAATGGAGGGCCTTAGGTGCAATGTAATGCAGTTGACTAGATGAGTAGATGAGTAGACACAGTCAAATTCAGTTGAGTGGATGTTTAAACACAGGCAGTCAGTTTTAAATTTAAATTGCCTCTGCTCCTTTTTCCTTTACTCTCCTGCTCTCCACGCTCTAGGGCTGTTCCAATAATTCCTAATCTAAATACTCCTGTTACAATTTATTCCAGGGGTAACCTGGCGGGAGGGCTCCAGGAGAGCTCCTGGAGGGCACACAATGCGAGGTTCGAGGTTCGAGGTTCGTGGCTAGAGGCTCTAGGGTTTAGGATCACCCTCGCCGTTCACTTCCTCCTCAACAGCTCGACACCAACACCAGGAAATGCCATGCCTTTGTCGCCTCACCTCACTATGCCTCCGCTTCACCTCCGCTTTGAATCCGCCATCTCCCTCCTCTGCACCTGCAGGGTGAACCACCGGGGTCTCTCCGGGATCACGCTGGGATCTTCAGCGCACCGGCGCACCCTTGCCAGTTGCTCGCCCCTTCGCCAATTTGCCTTTGGATGCGCTCTGTTTTGTCAAGCTCTCAGTGGGGAGGGCGGGTGTAACAGTGCAGGAACCTCCTTGCTCCTACGCCCCAACTCGTTAGTTAGTTACCGCTGCTGCTGCTCAATTGCACCACCAACCGCCAGGCAGGCATTCAGCGTTCACACTTTCACATTAGTGAATGTCCAAACAAAGGTGTAATAACCAAGGTCCAGTAAAAGCATCAGGGAATGCTTTCAGCTTTTGAACATTTCCATTTGCAGCAGTACAGTTTTTAAATAGAAAGGACTTATCTCCCTGGAGTGTCCTTATCCCACATTGGAGCCGTCTCAAAGGCAATCAGGAAAGCGTCAAAATCCGTTGCAGGGAAACGGCACGATCCTCCGCTTGGCAGCACTCTTACCAGTTACTCGCCCCTTGCAGGAGCCGTGGCTTACTTCCTTCCACCAGTCCTCCTTCCAATCAAGCGGTATAGAGCCGGTATCAGAGCCGGCCCGGGTGCTTGCTGCTTGCCGCTTGCTGCGGCTCGGGGCTGGGCTTGGCGCTTGCTGCTTGCCGTGTGAGGTCAGGAGGTCGGGGTGTCTCTACCTCTCTCCGTGTTCCCCTCACCTGTCACACTACGCCGGCAAAATTCACCAGATCACTGCAGCCGCAGCCACAGCCGTTAGCCGCCAACCTCCTTGCTCCTACGCCCCAACTCGCTGGTTACCGCTGCTGCTGCTCAATTGTGCCACCTCCTGTTCTTAATCAATCACTCAATCAATCTGGGGTTTATGAAGCGCATTACTCACCTGTAAGGGTCTCAAGGCGCTGGGGGGAGGGGGTGGGGTATTCGTGCAGCTTCATCTCATCTTCAGAGCCAGGTCTTGAGGCTCTTCCTGAAAGCTTGCAGTGTGGGGGCTTGTCTGATGCTGAGTGGGAGTTCGTTCCAGGTTTTGGCTGCGATGTAGGAGAAGTATCGGCCCCCCTCTCTGGCACTGCGGATGCGTGGTATTTCGCTAGGGCCAGATCGGCAGAACGGAGGCTTCTCTTGGGTGCATAAAAGGAGATTCTTTCATTGAGGTACTGGGGGTCCGATGTTGTGAAGGGATTTGTAGGCATGAGTGAGGAGTTTGTAGTTCACTGTCTTTTCGACGGTGAGCCAGTGGAGTTCTCGTAGGTGTTGGGTGATGTGGTGTTGTCGTGGGATGCAGAGGACAAGTCTAGTTGCTGCATTCTGGAATGTCTAGAGTTTGAGGAATAGAGATGTGTTTATTCTAGAGTAGATGGCGTTCCCATAGTCCAGTCTGCTGGTTATGAGTGCATGGATGACGATCCTTCTGGATTCTGGTGGGATCCATTTGAAGGTCTTGTGAAGGATGCGGAGGGTGTTGAAGCATGTGGAGGATATGGCATTGGTCTGCCAGTGAATAGTGAGGGAGGAGCCGAGTATGATGCCGAGAATGCGAGTGTTGTCTGTCGGTGTGGGGGTTCGCCGAGGCTGGTGGGACACCAGGTGTTGTCCCATGCTGGGGGTGGCTCAGAGGACGAGGACTTGCGTTTTCTCTTAGTTGAGCTTAAGGCAGCTGTTGCTCATCCAGGAAGTGACGTCTTTCATTCCTTCCTAGAATCTGTCTCTGGTGATGCCAATGAGGGAGAGGATGAGCTGGGTGTCATCTACGTAGGATATTATGCTAAGTCTGTGTTTCCTGACAATGGTGTCGAGAGAGGCCACGTAGGCTTTGAATAAACCTGTCTTGTGGCCTACACACTAAAGGAGAGTTGCCTTTTCTGGATCCACTTTATTCGTGTCCGTTTGAATGCCCAGCCCAACATTCAGCTGGCACAACTATGCCCAGGGGCGTAACTCAGGCCCCAGCAGCCCCGCGATGCGCGGGGGGAGAGCTGCAGAGGGACCTCTTAGCACAGTACTCAGGACTGAGAGCTCTGGATTAAATCCAGAGCTGGTGTCCCTCCCTTTACCTTGCAAGGGAGCCCCCTCAACTTTTGTTACGCCACTGACTATGCTGTGTTGCCAATCCAGTTTTGATCACACCACCATCAGGGATAGAGAGGGGGAAACAGTTGCCAAACCACTTTTCCTGTGTAGCCCTCAGGTATCCACGCCTCTAGGGTGCACCACCAAGCTCCACGTACTGAAAGAAAGGCTTTTGGCATCCTGGCAGTGGGCAGAATATTTCATTTGATAGCAAGATGCCACACATTGGAAGAAATCATCATCGTGTGTGGGGGGCATTGTGGTCCATTGGTTAGTGGTCACTGCATCTCCCAAGGGCAAGTTCTGGACATAAAAGTGGAACCCCTGGAAAACTTATCTCAGAACCCATGCACAGTGGTGAGAGGACTGAAGAATGGCTGCCTTGCTGCTCATTGGAGCTGGCAGAGAGAGGTTGCACCAAAGTCTGGACTGGACTGCACCTGCTGATCCCTGGGTTAGAAAAAGAAGGACTGTGCTTATGGTGCCCTACTCGAGGAAAAGTCATCCCATGAGACCCCAGACATAAGTGATTCAAAGAGTCAGTTGGCTGACTTCCTGTTACAGCCACAGAGCCACAAAAGCTGAGGAAGCCACTTTGGTGAGTTTGTACCCCAGATTGCCTACCCACCACTGACTGCCAAAGTGCCGCCTGTAAGATTAAATCATAATGCCCAGAAGTTTCACCTGAGTCTGCTGGACCCAGGAGAGTCCCTGGAGTGCAGTTTGGTTGCCCAAGTCAGACATTAGCTTTAGTAAAAGTGAACCCCTGGTTTCACTGTAACCGGAGACCAGTAGACCAGTAGCAACTGATTTTCGGTTGGATTTCTACTGGACCTGAGGGACATCAACCACTGTAGCCAAAGTCGCCTCACCATGTTCATGGACTTAGGGTTGTTCCTAGAAAGACCCCGATCATCAGATCACCGCGTTCACAACATTTTTCAGCATCCTGTATCACTTGCATCAGGACCTCTTCATTTATGTCTCTGGTAGTGCACCCATAGAGCCTGGAACTGGACTGAAGACTGATTTTACTGCAAGGTAACTGTCCTGCTAAGCCTTTTTGGCCCCTATGACTCACTTGCTGTCACAGTTGGTCACACAGACCGGGCAGGGGTAGTCGTGTTCAACTTTGCAAAAGTTTTCAAACGTTTTCCAGGTATCCCCTAACAGCAGTCATTGCCAATGTTTGTTTGTGATTTCAATGAAAAGCAGTGATTTATGATTTGCTTAATAATTCGGATATAGGAATGAAAAAGCACACTATCATTATATGTAAAAGTATAAACAATGTACTGTTGTTATAAGTGTAATGCAAATAAAGCAGTTGGGGGCCAAAGCTCCCAGGTGAACAGTGGTAACCAATAAACAAAAATGCATAAACACAAAAAACCTGCTTAGTATCAGCCTCCATGCCAGAAAAGATTGGGTTTCTTCATCATCCGAACTACTGGCTGAGAACCTATCATCTACAGTGCCTACAGAAAATGGGCCAGAATTCAATTCATCATGCAGGCTGAGAATGGAGCGGTCCAATATTCCCTATGTAGGCTGAGAATGGCTTGAGTCAAGCCACATTCCTCAGCCAGATTGAGAGAGGAACTCCACAGCCATGTCCTTCTCTTACCAAAAGGCTAGAAAAGTTAGTAAATGAGCAATCAATGGATTTCCTTGAAACGTTTAAGATACTTCAATGCATCATTGTGATTGGTAAGCACTCGGGCTTCTCTGACCAATCCTAATGCTGCAGTGCAGCCTTGTGATTGGTTTGGAGCATCCTGGTTCGATGCTCAACCAGGGAATGGGGGCCTGAGCTTGTTCTCCACGCAGGACGGGGAAAGTGCGCATGACTGGTTTGGGCGGCCTGAGACCAAACATTCATTGCGCACTTAGGAGTGGGCAAGCCACTCCTCCTCTGTTCAGCTCCGAGAGCAGAGCAGCCCCACCTATCCGCCTGCCCGCAAAGCAGCACGCAGCATACAATGATAATAACTCTAAGTTCTTATCATTTTCTATTTCTTCATCCTCGCACTGCTTATTAGCTGTGGGGAGACGCTCCTCCGCCATAGCAGAAGAGCTGCTACTGGTGTCTGGAATTTGTTTTACTCTGATTAAATCTCTTAAAAACATTTTCTAAAATTCTCCTACTCGCAGCGAGGAAAACTAGCCCACACACTTATGACCTCAAGGTTGGACTATTGCAATAGTCTTTATTTAGGCATTGCTAAGCACTTAGGGGCAGATTTATGATAACTGGCGCATCCCCAGGGATGCGCCAGTTATCTTGCGCCGCTGCTCCGCCACCCATGGTGCGCCGCATTTACAATGCGGCGCACCATAGGGCAAAAACGGCACAGATGCGTGACGCATCTGTGCCGTAAAAGTGCCGCATTGCTGGAGTTGCGTCGCAAGCGCGACGCAGCTCCAGCAAGGCTCGGGGGTGCCCCATCTTTACAATGCTGCGTCAAGACCTAACCCTGCTTCAAGCAGGCGCAGGGTTTTGACGCAGCATTGGCCTGAAAGTGACTGAGTGAAATCTTATAGATTTCACTCAGCCACTTTTGCGAGGCGCACCTGCCCCGGAACGCCCACCCTGCGCCGGAACGCCCACAAGTGGCGCAGGGCTTTACAACGTGGCGCATCTGCCTAGATGCGTCACGTTGTAAATGGGTCGTAGGGATGCGCCACGTTTACGCCGCAGTTGCGTGACGCAAACGTGGCGCATCCCCAACATAAATCTGCCCCTTACTTTACAGACTTCAAGTGGTCCAAAATGTGACTGTAAGACAGGTGTTTATGCTCCCCCTCAAGAGCTGTTTCCCAGAGGCTCAGTCACATGCACTGGCCACCGGTGCACAAGCAGGTTCTCATTAAATCCCTGACTATGGGTTTAGGACTCTCAGATTCTCCAATACGAATCTTTTACGAATTCCAAATTTCAGACTCAAAAAAAGAGTTGGAAAGTCGTTCAGCTGCTAAGGTTTTAAAGCCTGGAATCCGCTTCCCTGCCAACTGAAGGGAAATGAAGATAGATATCTTTCGGAGAAACCTAAAATCTTGGCTCTTTTCATCGTTAGATGAAATATGTGGACGGCTGATTTAAATATCTTGGGGTTCAGTCTCTCCTGTGGCAGCGGTCGGGGCTAATGACTGGTCATGTGTCCGAAATAGCGCCAGGATGCTCTGTTTTGAGCCACAGCGCACTCTACAAGTGAAAACCATTTATTCATGTCGCCAGCTTCCCTTGCTGGCACAAACAAAGGAGGCCCCGTCCCCGTTTGTTACTCTTTCTGGATTTAGTGTTTCTTTTCTTTGAATGGCTGCTTTGTTTAATGGGCAGACGTTATATAAAGGTCACATGTCCACAGCATCCACTGTCATCTGTTTACAGTCGCTCTTGGAAAAACTGCTCTAATGAACTGTAATTGGGCTCTTGCTATGGGGAGTTCATCTCAAAAGACCTGGCCACAGCTCAGCTCCCAGCAAGAGTGTCTCTTTCACAGCCAGTATTACATTGAGGATTCAGAAAATAGGTGGTGATGAACAGAGTGTCTGAATTAAGCAGACCACTCTTACCCAGTCCAAAGATCAGGGCTTGATCCATCACCGTTATTTATCTCACTGCACCATCCCAGTTCAGAACCTGGCTATATGCAAATCATAGTATACAAGGGGGTTACCCAATGGAATCACAGGGACCTGGGTTCAATAAGTGTTAAGAGGAAGGGGTCCCAGCGAAAGTGGAAGACATATAATACACTTCACAAGAATTGATCTAAAACACCTATTTTGATCCACAAATTTATTATTCAATAAGGGATCCGGTGTAATTAATACACGTAGCAAAGCAAACAGTCAACTGTATTCATGGTCATACAGTGCCCCAGGAAGGAAAAGGAAGTGATCGTGAGGAGGTAGGGGAGTGGTGGGATGGCGTGACAGTAAAATCAATAATTCAAAATATTATTCACGCTATGAATCACATAGCAGTAAGTGCCACAAGCTTATGGCAACATTATATCTGAACAGGCATACGACACATAGTACAATATAAATGCAATTTTTCGCATGTGTGGTTGCCGTAATTGAAAAAGCCGTCGACGTTTCGACCCTCTGAGACTGCAGGAAGATTTAACCTTGCTGCGGGGTCTTCATCAGGACCAAGGAAGGGGCAGGGGACCTAGTAAACGGGTATAATTAACTTAGATTAGAGGGGTGTAGCTTCGACCTCTGTTTATCACATAGGTAAATACGAGCGTGCAAGTGAATCAATATTTTAAAAAAAGAACTTGCATGCAAGTGAATCCACATTAAAACAAACTATTAAATAAGAATGTAAATCCATACAATTAAATAGATAAATGACTAAATTCATTGGCGTAGAATTAAATTGGCACATTATTACCAATGTCTGGGTGCCTGTGTGGGAAACTGGCAGAATACAGGGCGGACAAACACTCGCCTGATGGGGATGCACTAGAGTGCCAAATTAAAGAAACATAAGGATGACCACAAGGTCACAAAGAACCTAAATTTTAGTTTTTAAATTGGCTAACATTCGATAACCATGAGACAAAGAGTCGTACAATATTAGATAAGTAACGGACATACCACATGGTCCGTAGTTTACAATGTGGTCTTGTAGGTACTTAGATCATAGGAAGGTCTGAGTCAGCATCTAAAATAATGGGTGGTATTAATTAGAAAAGGGCTTAGGTGGCGATGACAACATACATAAAAAAGGTAGAACGGGAAGCTTACCGAAACACGGCATTGTGCCAGTAATCAGTGTTCAGTCAAGCAAAATGTGCGGGGAATTAATCCATAGTCGAGCTAGGGAGACAAAGCATGAGGATCATAAGGTATCTGTTCGCTAAACAGATTATATATGGCAGAGGACAGAGCGGGCGGGGGATCGTACTCACTCAATAGCGTTGATTCACGGAGCTCCGTACGCGGGCAGCCGATCAACGCAGCATTTCCTGGTTTAATGAAATAACCATAGAAACAGGTCACAGTCATAGTCTATATTATCACATCCCCAGTTCTCTGCAGCAGTGTCCCCATCCAAGAGTCTGCATTATTGCATGGTCAGCCCAATGCTGCAAAATCGATTTGTCAATTTCCTAGAGCAGCCTCCATCTTGGGTTCTTTGAGTGACCTCCACTGGCTTAGAGTCGAGAGCCGGATCAAGTTTAAAGCTCTGAGTTACATTTCCAAGTCAAGCAGGTACGGCTCCTCATTATTTGCAAAAACTAGCCAATCCCTATCTGCCATCACGTACTCTTCGCTCCACCACTCAGGGAAATTTCATGGTGCCCTATATTAGACTGTCCCACATGGGTGGTTGTTCCTTTGCCTACCTAGGCCCCTGTTTGTGGAATGTTCTTCCTCTATCACTCCGGAGTGAAACCATTTACACACACTTTTTTAAAGCACTCAAAACATGGCTGTTCAATCAGGAAATTTATTTTCCTGCTCCATCTCTGGCTGGCGCCTGGAAATCCTTTTTGGGTAGCTGTTGCACCTGATATAAATTTAATAATAATAATAATAATAATAATAATAATAATAAGCAGTGTTCAGTTCTCTGCTGCAGTCTCACCTTCACAGTCTATATCCTCACATCACCAATTCTCCCGAGCAGTGTTCCCATCCCAGAGTCTGAATTATTGCATGGTCAGCTCAATGCAGCAGTGGCCAGTTCTCTGCTGTAGTCTCCCCTTCACATATATTACATTGCCAGTTCTCTGCAGCAGTGTACCCATCCCATAGTCTACATTATTGCGCAGCGCAATGCAGCAGTGTTAAGTTCTCTGCTCCAGTGTGCCCTTCACAGTTTAAATTATAGCATCATCAGTTCTCTGGAGCAGTGTCCCAATCCCAGAGTCTGTATTATTGCATGGTCAGCTTAATGCAGCAGTGTTCAGTTCTCTGCTGCAGTCTGCCCTTCACAGTCTATATTATGCTATCATTAGTTCTCTGCAGCAGTGTTCCCATCCCAGAGTCTGAATTATTGCATGGTCAGCTCAATGCAGCAGTGGCCAGTTCTCTGCTGTAGTCTCCCCTTCACATATATTACATTGCCAGTTCTCTGCAGCAGTGTACCCATCCCATAGTCTACATTATTGCGCAGCGCAATGCAGCAGTGTTAAGTTCTCTGCTCCAGTGTGCCCTTCACAGTTTAAATTATAGCATCATCAGTTCTCTGGAGCAGTGTCCCAATCCCAGAGTCTGTATTATTGCATGGTCAGCTTAATGCAGCAGTGTTCAGTTCTCTGCTGCAGTCTGCCCTTCACAGTCTATATTATTCTATAATTAGTTCTCTGCAGCAGTGTCCCCATCCCGGAGTCTGCATTATTGCATGGTCAGCTTAATGCAGCAGTGTTCAGTCGCTCTGCTGCAGTCTGACCTTCACAGCCTCTATTATCACATTGCCATTTCTCTGCAGCAGTGTCTCCATTCCAGAGACTGCAGTAATGAAATGTCAGCTTCACGTAGCAGTGTTCAGTTCTCTGCTGCAGTCTCCTTCAAAGTCTATATTATCACATCGCCAGTTCTCTGCACCAGTGTCCACATCCCACAGTCTGTTTTATTGCATTGTCAGATCAATGCAGCAGTGTTTAGCTCTCTGCTGCAGTCTCCCCTGCACAGTCTACATTATCACATCGCCAGTTCTCTGCAGCAGTGTCCCAATTCCACAGTCTGCATTATTGCATGGTCAGCTCACTGCAGCAGTGTTCAGTCCCTGCTGCAGTATCCCCTTCATAGTCTATATTATCACATTACTAGTTATCTGCAGCAGTGTCCCCATCACAGAGTCTTCGTTATTGCAGGGTCAGCTCAATGCAGCAGTGTTCAGTTCTCTGTTGCTGTCTGCTCTTCAACTTCTATATTATCACACCGCCTTTTCTCTGCAGTAGTGTTCCCATTCCAGAGTCTGCATTATTGCATGGTCACCTCAATGCAGCAGTGTTCAGCTCTATGCTGCAGTCTCCCCTGCACAGTCTACATTATCATATCGCCAGTTCTCTGCAGTATTGTCCCAATCCCAGAGTCTGCATTATTGCATGGTCAACTCAATGCGGCAGTGTTCAGTTGTCTGCTGCAGTATCCACTTCACAGTCTATATTATCACATCACTAGTTCTCTACAGCAGTGTCCCCATCCCAGAGTCTGTGTTATTGCATGGTCAGCTCAATGCAGCAGTGTTCAGTTCTCTGTTGCTGTCTGCTCTTCAACTTCTATATTATCACATCGCCTGTTCTCTGCAGTAGTGTCCCCATCCCAGAGTCTCCATTATTGCATGATCAGCTCAATGCAGCAGTGTTCTGTTCTCTGCTGCAGTCTCTTCTTCACAGTCCATATTTTCACGTCACCAGTTCTCTGCAATAGTATCCCAATCCCAGAGTCTACATTATTGCATGGTCCACTCAATGCAGATGTGTTCAGTTCTCTGCTGCAGTATCCCCTTCACAGTCTATATTATCACATAACTAGTTCTCTGCAGCAGTGTCCCTATCCCAGAGTCTGCGTTTCTTCATGGTCAGCTCAATGCAGCAGTGTTCAGTTTTCTGTTGCTGTCTGCTCTTCAACTTCTATATTATCACACCGCCTGTTCTCTGCAGTAGTGTTCCCATTCCAGAGCCTGCATTATTTCATGGTCACCTCAATGCAGCAGTGTTCAGCTCTATGCTGCAGTCTCCCCTGCACAGTCTACATTATCATATCGCCAGTTCTCTGCAGTATTGTCCCGATCCCAGAGTCTGCATTATTGCATGTTCAACTCAATGCGGCAGTGTTCAGTTCTCTGCTGCAGTATCCACTTCACAGTCTATATTATCTCATCACTAGTTCTCTGCAGCAGTGTCCCCATCCCAGAGTCTGCGTTTCTTCATGATCAGCTCAATGCAGCAGTGTTCAGTTTTCTGTTGCTGTCTGCTCTTCAACTTCTATATTAGCACATCGCCTGTTCTCTACAGTTGTGTCCCCATTCCAATGTCTGTATTATTGCATGGTCACCTCAATGCAGCAGAGTTCAGTTCTCTGCTGCATTCTCACCTTCACAGTCTATATTATCACATCCCCAGTTCTCCCCAGCAGTGTCCCCATAAATCAATCAATCAATCAAACCATTTGTAGAGCGCGCTACTCACCCGTGAGGGTCTCAAGGCGCTGAGGGGGGAGGGGGGTGCTACTGCTGCTCGAACAGCCAGGTCTTGAAGTGTTTCCTGAAGGAGAGATGGACCTGGTTGATTTGTTGTTGTGTGAGTAGGGAGTTCCAGGATTTGGCTGCCAGGTAGGACAACGATCTTCCTCCGGCGGTGGTTCTGTGGATCCGTGGGACGGTGGCGAGGGCGAGGCTGGCGGAGCGGAGCTGGCGGGTGGGCGTGTAAAATGAGAGGTGGCTGTTGAGGTATTCGGGGCCCGTGCCGTGAAGTGCTTTGTGGGTGAGGAGCCTGAAACCCAAAGTCTGCATTATTGCATGGTGAGGTCTCTGCTGCAGTCTCTTCTTCACAGTCTATATTATCACATCACCAGTTCGGTGCAGCAGTGTCCCCATCCCAGAGTCAGAACAGTGGAGTAGGCGCGGCGCACAGCTGTGAAATCAGAACAGTGGAGTAGGCGCGGCGCACAGCTGTGAAATCAGAACAGTGGAGTAGGCGCGGCACACAGCCCATCCCAGAGTCTACATTATTGAATGGTCAGCTCAATGGAGCAGTATTCAGTTCTCTGCTGCAGTCTCCCCTACGCAGTCTATATTATCACAAAACCAGTTCTCTGCAGTAGTGTCCCCATCCCAGAGTCTGCATTATTGTATGATCAGCTTAATGCTGCAGTGTTCAGTTCTCTGCTGCAGTCTCCCCTTCGCAGTCTATATTATCGCAACACCAGTTCTCTGCAGCAGTGTCCCCATCCCAGAGTCTGCTTTATTGCATGATCAACTTAATGCTGCAGTGTTCATTTCTCTGCTACAGTCTCCCCTTCACAGATTATATAATCCCTTTGTCAGTTCTCTGCAGCAGTGTCCCCATTCCACACTCTTTATATTGGATGGGGAGCTTCACCCAGCAGTGTTTCCTTGGCAGATGTTATAATATCTAATGGTCAGTTGGCTGCAGCAGTGTCCAGAGTAGCCATACTATAATATCTCATGGTCAGTTGTTTGTAGCTATGTCCCTTTTAGATTTTTTTTGATCTCTTGATGAGTTTTCTGCAGCAATGCCCTCTTTAGTGAGTGTTAGACCTGCCTTTTTCAGCAGGTTTATCCCCAGACATTTTGCTTTTTGGCCTCGTGTTTTTGATCCTGTTTTGCTTGGTTTTATGACCCTGGGCACTTTACCACTGCTGATCAGTGCTAAAGTGCATATGTTCTCTGTGTACATTGTTAAGTTGGATTGGTGTTTCCATGATTGGCTTGGTTGACTTACTACTAAGTCCCTAGTACAGTGCACTGCGTGTACCTAGGGCATGTAAGTCAAAAGCTGCTAGTGGGCCTGCAGCACTGATTTGCCACCCACATAAGCAGCTTTCGAAAAGGTTCCCAGACGAGCAACTGCAGTGTCTGTGCTCAGTTTGGTACTGCCATGTCATCCTGGCAAGTGCACCCACTTGCAATGCCCTAACCTTCCCTTTTCTGACATGTGAGTCAACCCTAAGGTAGGCCCAAGGTACCCCTGTGGGCAGAAAGCAGTGTCTGTAAAAGGTACAACACATCTTGATGTGTACAACTGTGTTCCCTGCTTGAGGAAGATCTCCAAGGGCTTGAAGTAGAGCATGCCTCCTGTTCTTAAGTCTCAGGGACACAAAGATTTCACCACAGTCCCCCTAAAATACTATTTTCTGGGAGTTCTGACCTGCCAAGAGGTGTCTGCCAGTGTTATGGGCCTCTAAAAGTTGTTTCTGGGGCTGGGAACTGCAAAATACTAAAGAACTGTGAAAATTGACTTATCGCCTGGTCTGATGCATTGCAGCGGTGCAAGAAGAATTTCCAATGCATCCCCGCAGCCGAAGGACCGATGCAGCGCCTGCCCATGGTTGAACTGTCTGCCTTTGCGACAAGTCCTGCGCACCGATCACCGACGTCTGAGGTCACCACTCCGAATCTGATGCAGGCTCTGCTGTGCAAGAACCGAAGCATCAAATGGACACTGCTGGAATCATCGCAGCGCATCCCGTATCTTCATGCATCTCATCGTCCCGGATCGTCACGCATCGCATAGAGGCACCAGGTCTGTCGCAACGCTGTGGGACGCAGTAAGAAGCCAACGCATCACCTCCTCTCCTGTAAGGACTGACGCATCACCTCCCCTGCGCAGCAGTAAGGAACCAATACAACCACTCCCCTAGGAGCAAGGAACGGACACATCACCTTCCCTGTGAGTAAGGAACTGACGCATCACCTTCCCTGAGACCCTTTTTGCTTGTTGTTTTGACACATCCAAGGTACTTTATGTTGAATGTGTTGCATTCATCATTTTCTATGGATAAAATTGTTTCTACCTTGTTGAATGTTTTGCATCCACCATTTTCTATGGACAAAACTATTTGTACCTTTTAAAAGTCATACTTTGATTATTGTATTGTGGGTTTTTGTCATTTTGGTCCTGTTTGGTTTAGATAAAGATCACTTCTTTTTCTAAACTGGTGTGGTGTCCATTAGTAGTGTTTTCACTGTATTACTGTATGAGTACGCAAATGCTTTACAGACTGCCTCTGCGATAAGCCTATCTGCTCCTGCCAAGCTACCAAGGGAGTAAGCCGGGGTTATTTTAGAAGTGTAAACCCCTCAGATTGTGATTTGGCTGTATTTTTTTGGGCAAGGAGTCCTCTTTTTGTTTCTACTCCTTTTTTCAAGAGAGAGTAAGTCCACCTGAGTCTCCAACTTCCTGTTCCTGTCCACCAGGCTCCTCCCAGTGCTTTGTCTATGTGGTGTTCACTTTCATTTGGATTTGGAGCTGGATCACTCTTTGTGTATATCTGCTGCACCATAGCATTTGATTGGATTTATTGAGGACTTTTGGATTTGAACTTTTCATTTACAAGTAAGTTTGAGAATTGAGAATTGGTGTACTGTAAATGTTTGTTTGTTTTTTTTTTTTTTAACTACAGTTTTCTGTGCTTCTCAATCTTTCTTAAAAATTATTATTGAGGGAGGCCTGTACTTTCATGAGGGGCCAAGTTGTATGTCTTTGAAATTTCATCCAGTAGGCCTAGAGGTACCCACAGGTCCAACCATGTTTCTGTGGTGTCTGTAAAACATCATGGATGGCATTGGATTCAATTGCAAACTCTGTTGTAGTGGAATTTCAGTTTTTTGTGTGTAATTAGGTAACCGTAGTAGTTCATGTAGTTATTGTAGGCCTGCTTGAGTTCATTTACTTTATGTGGGTGGCTTTGCCAGGTGGTGGTGGCCATTTTGTGTTTTAAGCCACTGTGCTTTTGCCATAGGCCCCCAAGCTTGTGGCCTACTCTGCCAGTAGGCGCAAGGGTTCAACTGTTATTGTGGTGTTTAAGTTGTAAGTGTAACATCATGTACATCATGGATGGCTTTGGATTGATTAGCAAAATGTGTTTTTGGTGTTGAATTGCAGGTTTTGGGTGTGTGTTGAATAATATGGCTTTTTCTGCGCACTAGGTAACCCTAGAATTCAGCTCGCGTAGTTTTGGTAACTTTGCACAGTGCGACAACGCAACCTTAGTTTTGTCTTCTTCGCACGCTCAATGTGCATGCTCGGGCACGCGATAACGGTGTTTTGTACAATTCGCGCTGCCGAACACGCCAAATTTGCAATCTCGCGAGCAATATGTCTCGAGTTGCATAAAACCTTCTCAAAAATGTTGGTGCTGTTCATTTTGCTAAAGAAACTACTCAGGTTGTCATTTGGTTGTAGTTTTTGGAGCATGGGCCACTTACTGTTTCTGTCCTCTATGTACTTTGTTGTTTGAGGGTGGCCTGACCATGTGGGTGGCGTCCCTATTGTGTGACCTTCCTTCGTGCTTTTGTCGCAGGCCTACAAACTTGTGTGATTTCTTCAGCCAGTAGGCCTAGAGTCCCAGAGGTAGTCAGCGGGGGTGCCTGATATAGAGGTTTCCATTTTGTCTGTTGAATTTAACATCATTTAGGGTTTGAATGGCAATGCATTGAATTTCCAAATGTGGTGTTTGGGGTGGAGTTAACTTTTTGGGTATTTGGAAAAAAACTGGAATTGCCTTTGTTGTATGTGTTGTTGTTGTGTAACTTTCAAACCTTTTAGCCATGGGGATTTTCTTTTTTGCATTAAGATGTTATGTGTAACAGGCATCCTCCTTTATCTGGCCATATAGGGATAGAGGCCTGCTTGAGTTTATTGTTTTCTAGCCTTAACCCATGTGCCTGGGATGAGTGCCCATGTGGCTGGGAGCTGTGAAAGTGGTAGTAGTAGTGTGCTGTTTTGTTTTTGACAAACTGGCCTGTGTCTTGCCATTGTTCCTGTTGGCTTACAGTTCACATCCCCATTGCTATCTCCTGCAGGTCACTGATGCTGCATCCATTGGAAATGATGCACAAATTAAGGATAAACAAGTTCCACTTCCACTACATTTGCATTTTAGTTATTTGCAATTCTTACTCTTACTGAGTGCACTAATACTTCTAGTAGTAATTAAAATTAAAGCTAAAAAAAATCCACATTCGACTGATGTTATTCTGCCTTCTTTGCTTGTAGGTGCACAAAAGACTGAAGAGGAGGTGTCTGTCATCATTCATCGCCTGTTCTACTGCCAGACGGACGTCCTTCTGTACTACGTCACATGTGGTGTGACTCACCTGAGCAGACATCATTCTCAGCAACTTGTGGAACTGAGAGCTGCTGCTGACATCTGAAGATGGGCCCAAAGAAAGCATGTAACAGGTCCTCCAAGACCAAGAAAGTTGCTGCGAAGAAGAAGGAAGAACAGAAGAAGGAAGTGACACTTAGGTCTGGTGTTGACCCGAAAACCTTTTTTGGGGAAAAAAAGTATGCCTGCAGTAGCGGTGACCGGGGTGCAAGCTTGGGCCAGCACCTCTGCATCAGTGGGCCCAAGCCACCAACCCAGACCCAAGCAGATGAGTGGGGAAGAGGTAGCTGGCCTAATGGTGGAAAGCAGTGATACTGAGCCTGACCTAAACTTAGCGCTATCTCAAAATAGTACACAATCCACGCAAGAGGGAACACAGCAGAAAAGTGGTGAACAACAACTACTGC
This sequence comes from Lissotriton vulgaris, assembly GCF_964263255.1. Lineage (NCBI taxonomy): Eukaryota > Metazoa > Chordata > Amphibia > Caudata > Salamandridae > Lissotriton > Lissotriton vulgaris. The sequence continues at coordinate 1,870,969,299 of NC_141693.1, forward strand.
CTGCAATAGTAGATGTTCCAAAACAGCATCCACAACCACCGCCCGCAAAAGTAGATGTTCAACCAGAGCCACCGCCCGCAATAGTAGTTGTTCAACAACCACCGCCCGCAATAGTAGATGTTCAACGAAAACAACAACCACAACCAGCGCCTGCAATAGTAGTTGTTCAACAACCAGCACCCGCAATAGTATTTGTTGTTCCTCCCGAAGTCGGGGCAGTTCAGGAAATTGAGCCTGATGCAGAGCAAGAAGAAGAGGAAGCACCTCATGCAGGAGATCTATTGTTTCCCAAATCCCCTCCAAGGAAAAGGAGGGTTAGTCCTTCGAGTTCTGCGCCAAGCATCCCTTCTGATGATCTTGATCTCAATTGGGAGCCACAACAATCTGAGCATGAGAGGGAGAGACATCCCAAGAAGACCAGGCTAGGGAAAAGGAAGGTTCCAGGAAGCCTTACACTTATGGAGTGCGATGTTGAACAGCCGGATAATGATAGTGATGACGAGTCAGACCCAGTCATCACAAACATTACTCCTGGGCCTGAGGACATGGAGACCAACATTTTTACCCTATTGAGAATGGCTGCGACTAGTATGGATGTGGCACGAATACCTCCAACACAGGCCACATCAAAACTACCTCCAGCTTCCATTTTTACATTTGCACAGGGCCGGCAGCGTCCTACATCCAGCACAAGTTCCACCTCAGCAGAAGTAGGTAGTGGTACTACTGCGCAGCCACATAGTAAAATTCAACACACAACCTCCAGTAAATCCGGCATTGGAAGTGGCACCTCTAGCAGGAGACAAAAGTTAAGCTCCCAAGTGTGGGACTTCTTTACAGTTAGCGCAAATGAGGACAGCATTGCTATATGCTCCATTTCATTCCTCTGTTAGTCGTGGTAAGCTTGGTACAAACTATGGTACCGGAGGATGGTACCGGAGGCCAAATGACCCATTTGAAAAAACACCACACAATCAAGTGGGAGGACCACCTACGTAGCATAAAAGCAGGAACCATTAATGTTGGTGGGAAAGTAGTAGAAGGTCCACTCACGGTCGAACAGAAAGAAGAAGGAGACATTCTATCTGGTAGTGGTACACAAAGTACCTCTGTCCCCAGCACTGCAGTGGTAGAGCCCACATCCTCCGTATCAGCAACATCTCAGTGGCACCAGAGTAAGAGTAACCCGGAGACACCAAGGAGTATGGGTGCGAAGTCTGCAACGCGAAGTACTGCATCGAGCATAACTGAAAGAAATACCAAGCAGCGTACCATTCTTAGCATGTATAGGCAGGAAGGAAAGTACGAGTGCAACCACCCAATAGCACGTTTGTACAATGCTAAGCTTGCTAAAATGTTAGCACTGGACCTTCTCCCTGTTCCTTTTGTTGAAGAGGTGGGTTTCCTGGAATTTGTGACAACCATCTGCCCAAAATGGAATGTTCCCAGCCGCTACTATTTTGCCAGAGTTGCTGTTCCAGCACTACACCACAACGTGCGGGAATTGCTTGGAAAACCCTTGCAGCAGAGTGCTGTTCATAGTATCCACCTGACAACAGATATGTGGACCAGTTGCCAAGCCACTGATTACATGTGCATCACTGCACACTGGACCTCTTTTTCAGGTGTTAGAGACAAGGTATCTGCAGGCATTGACACTGTTGAGATTTTTAATGATACTCGCAGACATGCAACTGTACCCATGTTTGCTATGGAGAAATTGCATACTACTGCAAACATTTTGGCTGAGTTTAACAGCAAGGTCTTTGAACGGCTGCGACCAAGAGGCCTTAACATTGGTTTTGTTGCCACCGACAATGGCAGTAATGTAGTTAAGGCCATGCAAGATGGTCGCTATTTCAGGGTCCCGTGTTTGGCACACTGCATTAACATTGTTGTTCAAGACTTTCTGAAAAATGAAAGAAAAGTCAGCAACTTACTGACCATTTGCAGAAGAATCTGCACGCATTTCAACCATTCTTATAAAGCCCGGAAGTAGCTACGGGTCATTCAACGTGAGAATAAAAGGCCAGTCAAAGAACTCATCCAGGAGGTCCCAACACGTTGGAACTCTACTTATTACAGGCTTGATCGGCTTTTTGAGCAGTACATACCACTTAATGCTTATGTCATGAAAAGAAGATCAGGGGATCCTACTGTTATTAAAGCCATGACCGTTGAGATGTGGCAATGGAACCTCATTAAATGCCTGACAGAGATGCTACTTCCTTTTGAGGTCTTCACACGTGCAGTCAGCAGGGAGGACTGTACTATGGACCAAGCTATCCCATTGTTGTACATGCTAGAGCAAGAGCTGAAGGAGGTGTCTGAAACATACGAATGTGTTGAAGGAAAACTTGAAGCATGTTATTTGGAGAAGGCCTTAGCTGGCCCCTTATCTGAGAATACAAGGATTCAAAATAAGATTGTGTCACATCAACATTACATTACTGCCACAATTTTGGATCCACGGTACAAGTTATTTGTGAACAGTAATGCAGTAATTCCTTTTTCAGAAGGGGATGTTGCCAAGTACAAAACTGTAATAGCAGAGGAAGCCACTGATTTAGAAAACAAATGGCTCTCAATTAGAGGCCTGCCAGTGCCAGCCCAGGACAGTGCAATTACTACTGAGCATCCTACAGAGTCAAGTTCTTCTTCACAGCATGAGAGCAGTGTGTTTGCTTCCCAGCAGTCACCAACACTACCAATAACAACAACAGCACCAACAGGATCTGATTCATCAGACAAAACCAAAAAAATAGCTGCTTGGTTTTTACAGAAAGGGATGGGTAAGTCCATTGCTGTCGCAAAGCCAAAAGATGACAAGCAAACAGGAGCATCACTGAACATTGAGCGAATGGTCCAGGCCTATCTGGATGACACAACAGAGGTGTTCATGGAGCAAAGCCCATTGGTGTATTGGTATAGAAAAAGAAGCAAATGGCCAGTGCTCAGCAGGCTAGCGATAATGTATCTGGCTTGCCCTGTTGCAAGTGTCTCTTATGAGTGTGTTTTCAGTGCTGCTGGTGTCATTGTAACTGTGAAAAGGACCAGTCTCTCGCCCAAAAGCGTGGAGAGGTTAACCATGATCAAAATGAATCAGCACTTCATACCATCAGACTACAAAATACGTGAATCACAGCTGGAAGAGGAGAGCGAGTCAGAAGACATAACTAGTGGGTTACATGACCTACTTCTGTCAGAAGAACCACCAGGGTTTGAGGACGAGCTCCTCTTCCCTGACAACTAAGCTTTTAAATTGTTACATTCTCCCTTCCTTTATTTGTGTGTATATCTGTCTTTCTGGTTCAAGCTTCAAAACCAACACCATCCTTTCTCTTACTTTTAATTACCTATTGGAGTTGCACATCTGTGCATTTAACTGTGCACTCCACTCCTCAGAGTCCTGCTCCATCTTCCTGACTCACCCTAAAAACATTTCCATCTTGCCTACATTGGATGGAGATGGAGAACAGTACAACAATGTAGCCTCTAACAGTCCCTCCATAACTAGTGAAACGTACGTGCCTATAGCCATCTTCTGTTTTGTTTCCAATCTGAAACTCATCACTGTCTTAAGGCTACCACCTCTGTCTGCAGGCATACACAACTCTTCACTGTCAGAACTTGAGCAGGGTTCCAAAAGTAAAGTAAACTCGTCATCACTTTAAGAAGACTCTGCTGCATCTGTGATCTGACAGCCACAGAGAAGAGCAAGACAGGTATATGAAATGAATGATGCCATACATTGCATTGGATGCTTGCTGACTCCGAGCAAATGTGCATGAAGTAGAACTATACTAGTAGTTTAATATAATAACAAAGTACTTGTGTCTCAAGTGATGGTCAATGTTTCCATGTTGTTTAATAATATGTATCCAATTGCACTCCTACTACTGCAGGTGCAGTCTGGACTTAATCTTAGTCACTCACTACAGACTGAGTTGCTGTTGGTGGTCCGTTGGACAACACATACACGTGCCACACCGGATGATGATGACCACCATACATCTTTGCACACTGTCAGTCAGTTTGATCTGAGATGATTGATGGAATATGTTCCGGAAGTGGAATACAAGGTAAACACAACCAATCAACAAGAACCACAGCAGACCTAATCTACATGTGTGTGCAGTGGTGGAATAGAATAGTGGTATGATTGACTGACAATGGTGCATTGGTTTAATCACTTGATTTGGAAAATGCTAGGTTGCTGTATATGCCTTTTGTCTGGAACTGTGAAAAATTTTGGTAAATGGAGTTTGGGCCACAGACTCACGGCCTGGTGTTGTGGTGTGGTCCTTCTGTAACTGTTCTGTGCTGGCTCCTATCTTGTTGTTCTTTTCGATGACTGCTGTGCAACTAGAAGAGTAGAGTTACACAATGTATCCAAGCCGCCTCAGTCTGAAAGTCTTCTCGATCACGAGTCTTGTCTTTTTTACACTACACTGTAATTGATTTTTATGTTTTCATTCAGTTAACTTATTTTGTAATACCCCATTTCTTTTTCCATCAACACTTACAGGCTGGTCTTTTACCCAGTGCTATTATACTTGGAGCAACAACTCACACTTACCTTACCAATCCTCCTCATCATCCAGCCAGAGGCGCCCAAGAATGATATTCAGTCACAGTGTCCATGGAAGGGAGGACAAAGATCAATGACGAGATACAACTACACATTTGGACCTGGATAATACATTAACTTTAGTATCATTTTCGTAATTTTTTTAAATTCCTTTTTCCTCTTCATTTATTTTACGCTTGTGTTTGGTAATTGATTGTTCACTTAAACTATTTCTTAATTTTCTTTGCTAGCTTTCAGCCCGCTACAGCAGGTATTACGGTTTCTCAGAGGGCATACAGCCTAGGCAAAAGTCATATTCATATCATGTATAAGAAATACTTCCTTTGAATTGTGTAGTAGTAGTTAGGTACCACTCATTATATATTATTAACTATCAAGTTATAACTTATCTTCATCATGCATGCATTTCCTTTTTCTTACTTAACTTTAGATTTATTGGGTAGTAGTGGATCATCAATCATCATCTTCATTGTTTTGCTTTTGTTGTCTCCATGCGTACTGGTTTTCTTTGTCAAACCTTTCCCCAAACCCCAGTTCCCATCCATTCATCCAACCCTAACCCTCTCCTCCGGGCTGTGTGGTTTTATATTGAGGTGTGATCTTACTACATTAAATCTACACCAACAATTGATCACACGCTTGCTGGGGAAGATGTGGTGAAAGCAACACTAATGAAATCAAATGTCAACGAGGCAGAGCGAGGATCTTCTTCTGCTTGCCCACCCAAGCTCGCTGTATGTACTAGTGTACAAAGCAATTAATTTCCCAAAGGGACCCAACGAATAAATCTAAATAATTGGTGGCATTGTTTGAATTTAATTTTACAGCATTTAAGTTTACAAATTAGGATTGTGTTTTAGTGACTCCTTCAACACAACTACAGTTATCTTCTTGTACTTGGCAGTCCCGGACACCATTGATTTCTTTGAGTTTAGCAGTTGCAATATTGTTTTTATTTTATTGTCAGTCTTATGTACTGTACTTTTCTTCTTCTCCCCCATTCTCTCTCAGGCAAATGACTGTATCTTTGTTTTTGTTTGCCAATGCTAGTGCCAGTGTCTAGTCTACTACTACCATCATACAACCACAGCATATTCTCCGTTGTCTTGGGAAACCATGCAGCCCTTGCGGTGCCAAACTTAATCATCATCAATCACAGGTAAGAAGAGAAGTTTGCTGGGAGGTATAATGGAGGAGAGACTGGTAGTACTAATAGGACAAATATAACTCAGTGAGGGGTACCGCATCTATCTGTTTGCATGTTACACATGTGGTCAATTAAATCATTATTTAAATCAAACACTGGCCGCTGCCCTGCATCTAGAGTAAACCATGTGACTTGCAACAGTAACCCCACCACAAAACAACATCATATGTGTACGTTGAAAATAAATAACATTTATTCATGTATATAAAAAAATATCCTCCTAGTCCTACCCCACCCCTATCCCTACCCTAACCCCAACCAATGTCCAAGTCCAAAGAATTTCCCACAAAAATAACCCCAACACCCAATTCCCACCCACCAACAAAAGTAATAAAAAAGGGGCAAAAAAACAGGGTCCATTACAATCGGCAGGCTTTGAGGTGTTTTTCCACTATTATTTTGACGCGCTCCTCTAATTGGTCCTCCAGCTTAGCCACCCGGAGGAGAAGTTGTTGCCGAAATGCACGGCACCTACATTTGCATCCATGACGTGGGGGGGGCGGCAGATGTTGTGAAATGCCGGCGGTGAGCGGCTGCCTGACCACGGCGCCGTACTCCTGCAGGTGGGGTCTGGCCGGGGCCTGGGCAATGGAAGAGGCAGCACCTGCTGCCGCCGCCTCTTCCTCCTCCTCCTCGGCGTCAGCCACCAGCTGGCGGTACTCACCCACAATGGCCTGCAGCTTCCTTTGCCGGGCCCTGGCTGCCAACTCCTTCCGTGATGGTTTTTGAGAAGGAGTATGAGTATCTACAAAAAAAGAAACAGAATTGTAACAAACTGTTCAAAAATAATTCAACACATAGTGGCATAGTAGCACTAGCAAGCGCAGTACATACAATTGGTGGCAACTTTTAGTATCTATCTAATCTATCTTCCTGCTTCCCCTGCCTGTAACATTTGTTGAAGTTTTTTTCCGGCATTATACTTGCCCTAGTACTATGGGTGGACTTCAGTACACAGAAGAACACCAGTCTTTTTTGTATCTCCTTTTATATTTTCCAAGTAAGACTCTGCTTCCAGTGACAGTCTCCACCTATGATGAATACAATACATCCAGGAGGCATCCATCCATTAAAGTAAATATCTATCCTTCTTTATTATCGCCTTAGCTAGTTTCACTTTCACCAACAACCACCCATGCGTCCACTCCTTCCTTGCCTTGGGTTTGATTGACACAAACTCTGCTCATGATTCTTGCTATCCACTATATCCATGCACCCATATTGTTTTGCCCAACCAGGCATGCATCTTCTTTCACCTTCCAGTTCTACCCATCCTTCAACAACGCATGCATCGGATTCATATCAGCCACATGCATGAACCTTCCAAAGTATCCTTCTATGGTAGTCTTATTACATCTCTTTCATCCTTCCTCCTTCCACCCTAGTTCACTTCTTTCCTTTTTTGGTCAACACATCCCTCAAGGTCATCTGATCTGACTTTTAGTCTTCTCCATAACTTTCACAGCTGATTTGGAGTCTGATAGAAGAGGCCTTGTTTACTCAACTCACGCTGGTAATGCTGCAAAGGGTGTCTTCTTCAACCATTGTATATTGTCCAGTACAACTTCAAATTCATACTTTCTTAATAAGTCTCATAGCACAGTGAGGGAAATGTTCCCATTCCACCTAGTAATGCAAATAAGTAATGAATATAACTTACCACTGCCCACCGCTGATGTTTCCTCCCCCACTGGTACTCCTGCAGGTACTGCAGCCACTGTCCCCTCCTGGATGGTATTAGCATCGCCGCTGGCCCCGTCGGCACTGGTGGTTGGTAGTGATTGTGCACCTATAAAAGCAAGTACACCTTTTTAGATGCCTTCACACCTCCCCCTATTTTACTAGTTGTACTTTTTTCACCAGGAATGAAGATTGAAAAAACAGTTACGTACAACATAAATCGTTGTAACTAGTCCAAATTGCGTACTACTGTACAGCAGTCATTAGACTGAGGTTAGTTTTAATTTATTAGATGGTCCCTAGGGTCATCTCATCTCTACTCCTACTCTAGTCTTTGGAAAGTTAGCCTGAGCCATGTAACCATTTTAGATCCGGGTCTACTGTTTTGACCATGTTACCTCGCAGCTTGTTGCGCAGTAAGAAAGACACCTTTGAGGCCACATGAGTGTTGCATACAACTAAAGAGGTTGACAAACAAGTATTAGTCCCTTTTGCTTATCCATAATGTTACACTTTTTTACATGACTGCTAAAAACTTGCATAGTTGTATTCACCGTCTAACATGCAACATTTTTCTCATAGGCAGATAAGAAGATTGCCTTCTACGAACCAGAGATTTGCAGAACTTTCGAAAGATGCATGTCTAACCAGTATTCATTCAACGGTGAGGGGTCTCCCACAATTCCCACAGTACTCTAGCGTGCACTAGTTGTACAAAATGTATAGTATTTAATCTTCTTTATTTTGCATGGTGGAGCTGGATGTTTTTCATGGAACAACTTACAAGTTACAACAATACAAAGCTTGTTATTAAAAAAATAAAGTTTTTGAACTTGCACATAGACTCTTTGGTATATTTTGAGTGTCTGGGGTGTTGTGGACTTAAACGAGTGAGTGAGCGAAAGGGTGTTATGTTCTGGGTTGTGTAATAAAATCATTGGGTATATCTAGCTATCTTCGCGTGGGGGTCGGGATTGGGACAAATGACTATGACTGAGACACTTAGGTAGGTAGACGGTCAGTGAATTGTGGGTTCTTCTGAGTTCTTTGACTGGGTGTAACTAAGGTCCAACCTCCCTATCACCAACATCCTATTTTCTTGTGCATAGTTCTATATGTGGCTGTGCAGAGAATAACCACAACAGTAGTAGTGGTATACTAACCTAACAAAAATTAGTAGGCAAACATCTGGTTGCGCATTTTGTTGGTGGGAATTGACAAAGATTAAAGATTACAACGCAAAAGACAGGAGTGGACCCAGTGGCTACAGCTATTCTATCACAGCTTTATTTAAAAGAATACCTTAACTAAAGAGTGGCCAACAGGGCAAGCTTAGCTACAGACAGTCTAATAGTAGTAGCACAGAGAGTCATAGGGCAGAGGCAGTTTGAAGGAACTGAAAGTCAGGGATGGCATTGGATACCCAAAATTTGGAAAATAAATTGAAGACCAAAGAAGGTTTTGCAAACATTGAATTAGGAAGGAGGCTTAATAGGTTGGAAAAAATAAGGTGCGTTAAAAAGTTAGGGAAATATAATTGTTAATAATATGAGCACTGTAGTACTTACTGGGGCCAGCAGCAGGATCCTCGGTAGAGGAGCGCTCCTCTGGTGGTTGTCCCGCCGACTCGGACCCCGTCTTCTTGCCCATGGGTGGTGCTGATCATGTAAGAAATAATAAAGAAAGAGAAACATTGAATGCTGTGAAACAAATACATCATTCAAAAATCCTCTCAAAATTTTAGGAAACAACAATTGCAATAAAATTGACTTCGAAGTCTAAATGACTACTGGCTTGCAGGATTCACAGACCGTCTACTTATAGAACAGTAATCAAATGTTCCATAAACATTCTGATTGCAGAATATACTAATGAAGCCAGTACCACCTGACCTACACCACCTATTCCAGAATCCAGACGGGCCAATTGTTCAGAAAGTCGGCATTTCCATTTTCTTTTTGCCGCAAACATGCATAGATGAGATGGAGGACACATGCATAAATTTGTGCATACACGAAATTGTTGGTTGCTTGCGTCATATGAACTGCTACTAACTGACGTGACAATGCTATTGCTGCTAAGCCTACCACTCAGTAAACAAACTTCAAACATGTTCTATGCAGGGGTGGGATGAATAAGAACTAACTGAGAATTTAGTGACAGAGGAGGCGTCATGCAGACCGTTAAAAAATATGAACTAATACTATCCATCCATCACTATTTCACTAAAGGACAATGTAAGGACTAGACTCTAGCAATAGCATTAACTAACTTCAGTTCTCTAAAGTAAACTCTAACATCAATAATCACCTGCCCAAGCTAACGCAAACTTACAAACCAGTAAGATAAGTGGCAAGCAGCACCTGTGTCATACAATAACAGAGGATTTTGAGACGGAGTTGATCTGCAATGTAACTAAGTGTACCAGTAATCGTGTTACTTATTCGTCCAAGAATTATGCACAATACTTATACTACTATATATATATTAATATTACTAGCTACTCACCAATCCCTATGACCTCGACACCTAGCAGGTCCAAAAGGTCCTGCTCCCTGTCCAGAACGTCTGCCCACCGGTGGGCCAGCTGCTGGTGGGTGCGCCGGATACACGAGCGGCGGAAGAATGCCTGGCGCACCTTCGCCCACTGGCGGCAACGCTCCTCTGGAAGGTAACCGGAGCCTGGCCTGCCGCCTGCTGCCAAGGTCAAGGGGAGGTGGTGCTGGATGAAAAAAAACAGGGCGGCCACCTCCGCCTCCCCGAAAAGTTTCCGGGCCTGCACCCCTGCAGGTCGCATTCTGCCGCAAGGCAGCCGGCTCTCGGGCACAGGCGCCTTGCCCTTCGAGCCGGTTCAGCTGCTGCCCTTTGACATGGTTCTGGGGTGGAGGTGGAAAAGAAAAGTTATAACAAAAGGAAAAAAAGTTAGGGGGAAGAAGTAGGAGCTTAAATAAAGAAGTGAAATAAAACAGTAGAAAAGTTAAAAAAAAAAGGTGGAAAAGTAGAAATAAAATGCAAAATATAAACCTAGGGACACAGAGAGATATATGATAAGTAAAAAAAAGTCAGAAAAAATTTGAAAATAAGTAAAGATTGCCAAGATAAAAGGTGGATAGAAAACTAGGCCCAGAACCATAGCATAGAGTGTGAAAAACAAGATGGCCGCGCCCATCGTGACCACGTGGGTAAGTTCGCGAGCGATTTCAAGCGAACACACACTTTGTCAGCGTGAACAAGTAGTTGTGTTCCCGAACATGACTTGCACAACGGAACACGTTATGCGCGACCCGGAAGAGGAAATAGGAAACGCGAGCGGGCGGGACAATTGAAAAAACAAGATGGCCGCGCCCATAGCCCACAGCATGGGTAACGTCGCACGCTACAATCCCCGAGCACGCAGGCAGCGCCCCGAACACGCCCAACGCGCTCCCGAGCAAGAAAAACGGCTTGCGAACAGGTCCAGCAAGCTACTACGCACGCTCGCGAAGCTTGCGTAGTGCGAGAACGTCTTCCCGTAGCTTCGCGTAGCGCGACTACACGTACTATGCCCAGGGTTAGTCTCGACCAGCACTGACGACACTCTCAGCACCGCCAAACACATGAATTTCCAGATCCACACAGACCCCAACTCCTCCCTCTGAGGCACCCTCGCCTACCGACCACCGTGACCCCGGCCCCAGTTCAGCGACTCCATCACCGACTTCATCAGCACGCAAGCCCTGACCTTCACTCACTACATCCTCCTCGGAGACCTGAACTTTCACCATGAGAACAACGACAGCAACTCTACAACCCTGATCGAGAACCTCGCTAACCTCGGACTGAGGCAACCCATCACCACGCCCACCCACTCCGATGGCCACACGCTCGACGTCTCTTCTCCTCAAGCCTGTGCGTCTCCTTCGACCACACCACCAAACTCCTCTGGACCGACCACCAATGCATCCACTTTACCTTCCAGAAACCCACCACACACCACCGCACCCAACTGATCCTCCGCCGCTGCTGGAGCAAAATCACTGAAGACCAACTACGTGCAAACGTAGCTCTCAGCCCACCCACCGAACCTTCCAACACCGACGACGCGACCCACAGCCTCAGACGCTGGATCGATGACTGCGCCAACACCCTCATCCCGCTGAAGAAACCCCCCAACAGAGATACCAGCAAGAGGGCCAGTTGGTTCACCCCAGAACTCCTAGCCTCCAAGCAAGCTTGCCGGAAACTAGAGAAGAAATGGCACAGTGAACAGACTCCGGATAGCCACGCAGCACACAAGGATGCCATCCGCAACCACCACTGCCTCATCAGGGCTGCCAAGAGGACCTCCTTCAAAGACCGCCTTGACAACAATGCACACAACAGCAAGGAGCTCTTCAACATCGTGAAGGAACTCTCCAACCCCAAACACCAACAACATCCCGCCGTTGCAAGCACTGTGCGACTCCCTCGCAACTTTCTTCCACCGCAAGATAGCAGACATCCACAACAGCTTCAACACCCAGGCAGCCCCAACAGACAGCAACACAATATACTCTCCACAACCCATCGACCAAGACCCCCTGCTTGCCTAGGCCAGCGTGAGCATTGATGACACCATCAAGACCATGAGCTCAATCCACTCCGGCTATCCGTCAGACCCATTTCCTCACCACGTCTTCAACAAAGCAAGCAGCTCCATCGCACCCCACCTGCGGAACATCATCAATCTCTCTCTCTCAAGACCGCAACCTTCCCAGAAAGCTGGAAACACATCGAGATCAACGCCCTACTCAAAAACCCCAAGGCAGACCCAAGAGATCTCAAGAACTTCTGACTCATCTCCCCGCTCCCGTTTCCTGCCAAGGTCATCGAGAAGATCGTCAATAGACAGCTAACCCGATACCTCGAAGAGAACAGAATCCTGGACCATTCCCAGTCAGGGTTCTGCAGAAATCACAGCACCGAGACCGCCCTCATCGCCGCCACTGATGACATCAGGACCTTGCTGGACAACGATGAGAACACAGCACTCATCCTCCTAGACCTCTCCGTTGCCTTCGACACCGTTTGCAACCACACACTACGCGCGTGCCTCCATGCCGCAGGGATCTGAGACAAGGCACTGGAATGGACCACCTCCTTCCTCTCCTGCAGAACCAAGGGCGTCTGCCTCCCCCATTCCGATCCGAAGCCTCCGAGATCATCTGTGGCATACCCCAGGGATCCTCCCTCAGCTCGACACTGTTCAACATTTACATGGCCCCGCTCACACACGTCACCCGACAGCACGACCTCAACATAATCTCCTACGCCGACGACACTCAACTGATCCTCTCCCTCACCAAGGACCCCATCACCGCCAAAGCCAACCTCCACTAAGGAATGAAGGCCGGTAACGACTGGATGAAGATCAGCTGTCGGAAGCTAAACTCGGACAAGACGGAGGTCCTCATCCTTGGCTCCAACCCTTCAGCCTGGGGCGACTCCTGGTGGCCGACGGCACTGGGGGCAACCCCGACACCCACCTACCACGCACGCAACCTGGGAATCATCCTCGACTCAACGCTCTCAATGAACAATCAAGTCAACTCTGTTTTCTCCTCCTGCTTCAACACCCTCCACATGCTCCGTAGGATCTTCAGATGGATCCCGACAGATACAAGAAGGATAGTCACCCAGGCCCTCGTCTGCAGCAGACTCGACTATGGAAACGCCCTCTACGCTGGAGCCCCTACCAAGATCATCAAACTACTACAACGTATCCAAAACGCCGGGGCACAATTGATCCTCAACGTACCACACCACGGCCACATCACCCCCCACCTGAGAGACCTTCACTGGCTCCCCGTCAACAAGAGGATATCCTTCGGACTCCTCATCCAAGCACACAAGACACTCCACAGGACCAGCCCAGCCTACCTCAACAGACGTATTTCCTTCTACACCCCCAAACGCCAGCTACGCTCCGCCGACCTCCCACTCGCCACCATCCCACGCATCCGAAGAACGACCACTGGCGGGAGATCCTTCTACCACCTCACCGTCAAGACATGGAACTTATTCCCACTGAGCTTACGACAGATCAAATACCTGCTAACCTTCAGGATAACACTCAAGACCTGGCTGTTTGATCAGTAGCGCCCACCCCCCACCCCCACCTAATGCCTTGAGACTCTTGCGGGTATGTAGTGAGCTTTATAAATGACTGATTGATTGATTGATTGATTGATTGATTGATTGATTGATTGATTGATAAGGGCAACCTCATATATTAATTTTTTAAGTTTCAACTAAAAATAGTGCAGAAAAGCTCAAAGCACCAATGATAGTCAATTGTAGACCCGGACTGAAGTGATATTCAAGGCCGACCACAATGGATCCCTGGACAGACACAACAAGTAGATTAGTCCTAGTGTAAGTCTGGAAGTCAAAAATTGAAAAAGTTAGTAGGTCCCATTGGAGAAAGGGAGTTGTCACTTTTCTGAAGAAAAAGTTGACATTTCTTATAAGTCTCAAACACCCACCAGAAAAAAACTTACAATAAGGCTCTTGTGTCCTCAGGGGAGGGAACATAGAGAATCTCAGGGTGTCAGGCAGAGGCCGACAGCAAAGTCCAGTCCAGGACCAGTTGTGTCCCTGAAGTCACCCAAGAGTTCAGCCAACTGACCCTTGGAATCCCTTCTTTGACCTGGTATAAGAGACAGCATGTCCAGTCTTTCAGGTGCAGCCTTTCAGGGCTCCTCTCAGATCACAGACATCAGGTCTTGTGTTCTTACGTAGGTACAGAAAGTTCACTGATGGAGTGCCGGGGGGTGCCACATTTATGCCCGACACAAATTAGTGGATGGAGGTCCGTTTTGGACACTCTCTAACCAATGAGGTAAAAGTTACCATTGGTAATCCTACCCTCTTTTTCAGTAGAACCTGCTTGCCTTATTGCAAATAGGTGAATATGACACCTGTCACAGCACATTTTAAGATGTCAAAAGTCTTTGGCCACACTAAACTTGTGCCCTGAGGATTGTGGGTCTGTAGGGGAGCGCACTGAAGGAAGCACCAATCTTCTCTCCCATCTAACGCTAAAATACAGTTTGAAGCAGGTCATGTACCCACAACAAGCCAAGAGCCAGAACTCTTTTTATAAGTTTAAAAATGAAACTTTATCGAATATAAACAAAGGAAATAAAACACTAGTAACAATCACATTATGTTACAATCATCAGTAAATAGGAGACAGACGCCTGATAGGACAAAGTCAGGACCCTGCAGCACCTAAACAGTGGATACACAACTATTTTTCTAGTAACCTGTTTTCTTTCTTTCAAGTGCACCAATGTGTTACATGTGACTCAAACAGGCCTGTCACCCAGGATTTGACAGTGGTGTCAACAGAAAACACATAGCCCCTACCCTGATATTATGAAAAGCTCAAAAAAGTAAGGTTCAAGTCAAACTATTGTGTATCTCTTTAGAGGAATTTCACACCTCATTCAAGACTGAGATGGCTGGAGCTAATGCTAATTAGCTTTCTTAAAGATCAGGCAGGTAATGGAAAACTTTCTGAAATGTACTCTTCCTTGATATTTACTAAACGTCCGACTTCACCATTGAATTGCATTTTTAGTAGCTATTAAAAAGAGTGGTTTAATAATTTGGCTTTCTGGTCCCTTTCCATGAGTTAGCACTATTAGTGTTTTAATCTGCACTCCTGCATTTCTACAAGATGGCCTGTCACAGTGAAAATAGTTTTTGGGCATTGTCACTATAGGTTCATGGTAATATTATCTTGATGTCTGGCCCACTTTTAGGTTCCTGTCTTGTGGACTGCAAGGCCTACATAGGGGTGACTTATTAATATCTAAAATGGAGGTCTTCACAGGTCAAAACAGGTTATTTTGACAGGTCACCCTGAAGGTTTTACACTGCAGCAGTCAGGCTACACAGTGTAGGCCTGTAGTCAACTATGCACTGCCAGTGTAGTGGATGGCACAGTAGGTGCTGCAGTCCACAAGTGGTACAAAAGGGGGTGGTAATGGACGGAGCATCTGAACCAATCAAACACTCGCCGAGTGGATGAAGAACAGCCGCCTGAAACTGAACTCAGACAAGACGGAAGTCCTCATCCTGGGATCATCTCCATCCGCCAGGGACGACTCCTGGTGGCCCCCTGCCCTGGGCACCACTCCCAAGCCAACGGATCACGCACGCAACCTGGGCTTCATCCTTGACTCCTCCCTCTCGATGACCAGACAAGTCAACGCCGTCTCATCATCGTGCTTCAACACCCTACGCATGCTCTGAAAGATCTTCCGTTGGATCCCCACCGAAACCAGGAAGACGGTCACCCAGGCTCTCGTCACCAGCCGACTGGACTACAGAAACACCCTCTACGCCAGAACCACAGCCAAACTTCAGAAAAGACTCCAACGCATCCACAACACCTCCGCACGACTCGTCCTGGACATCCCCTGACACAACCACATCTCCGGCCACCTGAGAGACCTGCACTGGCTCCCCGTCAGCAAGATGATCACGTTCAGACTCCTCACCCACGCACACAAGGCTCTCCACGTCCTGGGCCCCAAGTACCTCAACAACCGCCTGACCTTCTACACGCCCACCCGCCAACTACGGTCGACCAGCCTGGCCCTCGCCGCCGTTCCACGCATCCGCAGAGCCACCGCCGGTGGAAGATCCTTCTCCTACCTGGCAGCCAAGACATGGAACTCCCTCCCCATCCACCTTCGGATAACCATCTCTCCTTCAGGAAACAACTCAAGACCTGGCGTTTCGAGCAGTAATGGACCCCTCTCCCCCAGCGCCTTGAGACCCTTCCAGGTGAGCAACGCGCTGTACAAATGTCATGATTGATTGAAACACTCTCACCCAATCAACAGATCTGGGTTTGATCCATCACCTTTCTTTAGCCCACTCTGCCACCCCAGTTCAGACATGGCCAAATGCAAATCAGTCTGGCCCTGTGCCTCATGGGAACAGTCCAGCCCGAACTGCCAAGCCATGCCTTCCTTGGACCGGAAACAAGCATCCGAGGACCGGTTTCTGGCATTTCAGCCATCTTCAGGCCGGCTTGCTTGACTCCAGTGGCAAAGTCCCCTTTTGTATCGCAGTCCACAAGTGGTCTTTAACTCCAAGGCTGCATTTTTTCCACCATATACTAGTCGTTTTCAATATGCCAATAATGGACACTTTTTTTTAACCATGTTTAAAGACTAATCAAAGACACTTTACTCCTGGTTAGCTGTAGTTAGTGTACAGAGTTCTAAAGCCAGCACAAATAGGGTGCAGCAAAAGGTGAAAGATCTAGACTGACCATGTGTTAAAGCCAGATTCCTACAATCCTTTATCAAAATTTGAGGGCTAGATTTCTAAGATGAGGAGTAGCCTCAAAAATACTTTATTTATTATCACCTCCACGGACTGTACTATTGTTGTATTAATCTTCAGATGTCATTAACTCTTTAGCATACATTATTTGCCTTAAGTTGGGTAGATGAAAATATTCTTTGATGACTGACGTTTTAACTGACATTAGTTACCTCTATAAACCCTGTTTTATTATATTACATTGATTATATTCAGAAACATATTAAACAAGCATTTGCAATGCAATAGGTCTCGCATTAGGAATGTTTGAGCTATTGGTATTGTAAATGACACATTTTTTATTTATGTGTTGGTTTTGAAAATAGCGAAATTAATAGCTTTGTCATTTACAATGCCAATACTTTTAACTTTCACAAATGTGACACCTATAGCATTTGTAATGCAATATGTGTTGTATTTACGTGACTTAGATGTATTGATATTACAAATAACAATTGCTTTTACATTTTTTTAAATAATTAAAACTTAAATGAAAGTTACTGTAATTTATAATGGCAAGAGCTTAAACTTTTGTAAATAACTTTAGTGAAGATTATTTTCAGTGTATTTTATTGTGACAAAAATTCAAGAACAGAAGTGAAATATTAACATCTTTTTGTGACATTTGTAATGAAGCTTGAAACATTGAGAGAACATATGTGAACCAATTGTTGTTGAATGGTTGCACAGATTGATGCTATGGTGGCGCTGAGTGATGTTATAGTTGCGACGAGTGATGCAGTGGCGTTCAGTGATGCTGTGGTAGCGCATAGTGATGTTGTGGTGCCCCTGAGTGATGCTGTAGTGGTGCTGAGTGATGCTCAGGTGATGCGATAGATAGATAGATAGAGTGTAATTATGTGGCGTGTAACTATGTGGCACTGAGTGGTATTTGGAGTGTATGTTGCATTGAGTGCATTGTAATTATGTGGCGTGTCATTATATGGCACTGGGTGGTATTTGGAGTTTTTGTTGCTTTGAGCGCAGTGTAAATATGTAGCATATACGTATGTGGCACTGAGTGGTATTTGGAGTGTATGTTGCATTGAGTGCAGTGTAATTATGTGGCGTGTACTTATGTGGCACTGAATGGTATTTGGAGTGTATGTGGCGTTGAGCGCAGTGTAATTATGTAGCATATACTTATGTGGCACTGAGTGGTATTGTGTGGAGTGTATGTCGTTGTTATGCTGGACGTCATTGGGATCGGTTTGAAGATTATGTTCCACCTCTCAATCTATCCAACGACTGAGATTGCCATTATGGCACAGCACATTGAACTGAATAAGTGAGGGATGTTTGTGGGGGGAGGAGGTTGGGAATCAGGAAGGAAAGGAAGGGGACAGCAGAGAGGGAGATCTGGAATAGACAGAAAGAGAACAAAACTCATGAGTAACTTTCCTTTCCTTCGATTTCTACATACAGTAATAACCAATACACCTAATCCTGTCTAAATACCTGTAAAGAAAAAGAATCCTTCAGGGGAGAGATAAATGATGATGGATGAGGGGGTAGAGGTGTAGCTGCAACAATATAAAAGCAACAGTGACTTATAACCTCCTATTATGCCGACAGATACAATAGCAAACACCAATATACTATTGTGGGCATTACATACCCCTATCTCACTCCTTGAACACGTCACAGGGATCGAGAGTTAGAATACCACTCCTGATCAATCCCTGTTAATAAAGGAGTAGAAGACATAGGAATTAAACACCATCCACTCTGAACCTCATTTCAGCACAGTGAAAGAAACAGAAAGTATTTGTCCCTGTGTTACTTCACACAAAAACGATTGTCGTTAATGGAATGCCCCCTGTACTGGACTCAAGTACAGGAGCAAAGTTTTGTCTCTCACAGTTTAAGATTGAACAGAAACAGCAAATAGTACTGCAAAAGGATCCATGGATTACTCTGCATCCACAGCACCGTCGGCCGACAATACCGACCGGGACAATCCGTAGGACTAGGGAGGGGTAAAACCCCTGTACGGAACCAGACAAAAACAGCCCACACGAAGCCACCTTCAGAACTGCGCTTCGATATGTTCAAATGCCAAAAGCCAAAAACCCTGTCCAGGTGCAAGCACCCTTACTGCACCAAGACGAACCGTGAAGCCACGAACAACTCGGACCGGAGAATTCCCGATGCTGAGCATTGCACACCGTCCTCCTTATGCTTCCGCGATCAACCTCTCGCGAGATAGCAAAGGATCATGGGAGCAGTAGTTCTCCCACCACAGTCTGCCAGGAATTGTAGTCCATCGGCGCCGCGTGAACATGAGAGTACATGCCCCTCACATGGAAGGCGAAGTCAAGGCCCCGGTTTAGCAGGATGTTTCCTATGAAAGTCTGCCACCTTCGCAGGAGAATGGATACCCGCAGCAGGCTCCCACGAATTCTCCTCAGGACCGTATCCTTTCCAGGAAACCAAATACCATAGTTTACGACCACGATACTTGGAATCCAACAGACCCCTGACCTCGTACTCCAGTACTCCATCCACCACCACCGGAGGAGGCCGCGACCGACCCCGTCCACGAGCTGGCTTCAACAGGGACACATGAAAGACCGGGTGGATCCGCAGATGAGAAGGAAGTCTCAGCTTCACAGCCACTGGATTCACCCTTTTAGCAATGGCATAGGGCCCAATGTACTTAGGGTTGAACATGCTGAGTTTCTTGAACCGTAGATTCCGAGTGGACAACCACACCATATCCCCTCTGCCATACAACGGACCCTGTCGCCGGTGTCTATCCGCAGCCGCTTTGTATTGAGTCTTGGCCTTTTCCAAATGTGACTGAGCCTTAGACAGAGTGTCACGAATGTGCCCCACCCTACGCGCAACCTCCGGTAATGCAGGATTAGCTCGCGGATGGACAAAAGGAAGGAATCTGGTATGCCTGCCATAGTTACAGTAAAAAGGCGTCTCTTTGGTGGAACCATGCATGGCGTTGTTGTATGCCACCTCAGCCAGCCATAAATGGTCCACCCAGTCCTCTTTACCTTGATCCACATAGCACCTCAGATACTGTTTGAGTGTCTGATTCAGGCGTTCCGTTTGCCCGTCAGTCTGCGGGTGAAAACTAGTAGAGAGAGCAGTCTGAATGTGGAGCATCGAACACCATTTCCTCCAGAATTGAGCCGTAAACTGCGCACCTCTATCGGACACGATCCCGCTGGGCAATCCATGAAGACGTACCACTTGTGACATAAGCCTCCCCGCCAGTTGCCCCGCAGTGGGCACCTGTGCACAAGCGATAAAGTGCCCCATTTTGGTCAAATAATCAACCACCACCAGAATCGCTGTGCATCCATGATCTTTGGGCAGGCCTACCACAAAATCCAATTATATCCTATCCCATGGAACAGAGGGAGTAGGAAGAGGTTGCAACAGACCTTGTGGACGACCATGATCGGACTTCATCCTAGCACATTGTTCGCACTCGGAAACCCACTTCCTAACATCAAGTCTCAATGAGGGCCACCAGAAATGACGGAGGACGTGTTCGATAGTCTTGGCTTCGCCAAAATGTCCAGCACACGGGGAGTCGTGGCACCATACAAAAACCTGCTTCTGCAATTGCACTTGGGCATTAGTAACCGCTTGTTATGCAACGGAAGGCCCCCATGCATTGGCCATTCAGGGTGTTTCCGTAGCCAAGTTTTCCAGGTAAACGAAGAAACGCCCCTCACGACATCCTTTAGAAAGGAGTCCGGTTGCAAGGCACACAGGACCTTGCCAGGGTCGATGATGCTGGCCACCGGTGTCCCCTCAGGAAGAACCACAGATGACTGACGGGTAAGAGCATCCGCCTTGCGGTTCTCTGCTCCAGGCCGATATGTGATAACGAAATGAAACCCAGAAAAGAACATCATCCATCTCCGTTGTCTAGGGGAGAGATGACGTGCGGCCGTCATGAATTGTAGATTGCGGTGGTCCGTGTACACGGTGACTACATGTCTGGCACCCATTAATAAGTGCCGCCACTCCAGGAAGGAGTCACGGACCGCCAATAGTTCTTTTTCGGAAATATGGTAGTTCTTTTCTGCAGTGTTCAATTTCCGTGACATAAAGGCCACTGGATGGAGTTGTCCCGTATCCGTGTTTCTTTGCGACAATACTGCTCCAATTGCCACTTCCGACGCATCTGCCTCCACCACATAGGCCTTGTCTGGATCAGGATGGGCCAATATCGGAGCAGACACAAACGCTTGTTTGAGAGTAGAGAATGCAGTCTGTGCCTCCTCGGTCCATTCGAATATCGTAGCCTTTTTTAACAGATGAGTGATAGGGGCCACCAACTTTGAGAAGTGACTGATGAAGCGCCTGTAGAAATTGGCAAAGCCAATGAAGCACTGAACATCACGGACATTGCATGGGACCGGCCAGTTCGTTACTGCTGAAACCTTGCGTTCCGCCATCTCCTGACCCTCCGGACTCAAGATTACCCCCAAAAACTCCACAGAACGGACATGAAAATCGCACGTACTCAATTTACAATATAAGTGGTGCGCTTGAAGTATACTCAACACTGTCTCTACATGGTGAAGGTGGAGTTTCTCGGACTCGGAATACACCAGTATATCATCGATATACACGATGACGTAATGATCCAAGATCTCACGAAGGACGTCATTTAGAAAGAATTGGAATGCCGCAGGGGCGTTGCAGAGCCCGAACGGCATCACTAGGTACTCGAAAAGACCATACCTGGTTTTAAAAGCAGTCTTCCACTCGTCCCCCTGTCTCATTCGGACCAAGTGGTAGGTCCCTTTTAAGTCCAACTTGGTGAACACAGTAGCCCCCTTGACTTGTTCCAGTAACACACTGATGAGTGGGAGAGGGTATCTGTTTTTGACAGTGATGGCATTTAATTCGCGAAAATCCACACACGCCCGCAATTCTCCATTGGTCTTAGGAATAAAGAAAAGGGGCGAGGCTGCTGGTGATTTGGATGGGCGGATGAATCCTAACCCTAACACCTTGTCGAGATAGGCCCTCAAATGCAGTGTCTTTGGTTCGGTTAACGCATAGATGCGTCCTGTAGGCACCACTGCCCCAGGTACTAGATCAATTTGGCAATCATACTGCCTGTGTGGGGGAAGTTCTTCTGCCTGGGCTTCGCTGAATACATTCGCAAACTTAGAGTATGCTGCAGGGAGCAACACACATTTTTCTGCAGCAGTGGCAATACTGGAACCTCTGGACAATGCTCTAGCAGGTATCAGAGATGTGGCATTCCCCACCAAGTAAGAGATTGCGAAGGCTACCTTAGCCTGGTTGGTTGGGAACAATTTTGGCTTACATGAAAAATGAAGTGCTACCTGTGTGAGAAACACCTGCACCTTCTCTGAATCCCCCTGAAAGCGTTCAGGAGAGGCCAAAGGGATGGAGACCGGCATCTCCACCACCACCGCAGTGGAAGGAGCAGGGGCGCCTGCATCAAAAGGGTTTCTTGGTAGACCGTCAAATCTGGCCCGCAGGTCTGCCGTCTCTTGTCTAGAAGCTGCTACTTCTAACTGCAAATTAGCTAAGGCTACTATCACCTCCTCCATGGTAGCCATAAGGTTCAACCCGACCGGGAGGACAATATCCTTGGATCGGGAATTCTGTTATGCTGGACGTCCTCGGGATCGGTTTGAAGATTATGTTCCACCTCTCAATCTATCCAACGACTGGGATTGCCATTATGGCACAGCACATTGAACTGATTAAGTGAGGGATGTTTGTGGGGGGAGGAAATTGGGAATAAGGAAGGAAAGGAAGGGGACAGCAGGGAGGGAGATCTGAAATAGACAGAAAGAGAACAAAACTCATGAGTAACTTTCCTTTCCTTCGATTTCTACATACAGTAATAACCAATACACCTAATCCTGTCTAAATACCTGTAAAGAAAAAGAATCCTTCAGGGGAGAGATAAATGATGATGGATGAGGGGGTAGAGGTGTAGCTGCAACAATACAAAAGCAACAGTGACTTATAACCTCCTTTTATGCCGACAGATACAATAGCAAACAACAATATACTATTGTGGGCATTACATACCCCTATCTCACTCCTTGAACACGTCACAGGGATCGAGAGTTAGAATACCACTCCTGATCAATCCCTGTTAATAAAGGAGTAGAAGACATAGGAATTAAACACCATCCATTCTGAACCTCATTTCAGCACAGTGCAAAGAAACAGAAAGTATTCGTCCCTGTGTTACTTCACACAAAAACTATCGTCGTTAATGGAATGCCCCCTGTACTGGACTCAAGTACAGGAGCAAAGTTTTGTCTCTCACAATTTAAGATTGAACAGAAACAGCAAATAGTACTGCAAAAGGATCCGTGGATTACTCTGCATCCACAGCACCGTCGGCCGACAATACCGACCGGGACAATCCGTAGGACTAGGGAGGGGTAATACCCCTGTACGGAACCAGACAAAAACCGCCCACACGAAGCCACCTTCAGAACTGCGCTTCGATATGTTCAAATGCCAAAAGCTAAAAACCCTGTTCAGGTACAAGCACCCTTACCGCATCAAGACGTACCGTGAAGCCACGAACAACTCGGACCGGAGAATTCCCGATGCTGAGCATTGCACACCATCCTCCTTATGCTTCCGCGATCAACCTCTCGCGAGATAGCAAAGGATGATGGGAGCGGTAGTTCTCCCACCACAGTCTGCCAGGAATTGTAGTCCATCGGCACCGCGTGAACATGACAGTTGTATTCAGTAGACTGTAATTATGTGGTGTGTACTTATGTGGCACTGAGTGGTATTTGGATTGTATGTTGCGTTGAGCACAGTGTAATTATGTAGCATATAGTTATGAGGCACTGAGTGGTATTTTGTGGAGTGTGTGTTGCATTCAGTAGAGTATAATTATGTGGCGTGTAATTATGTGGCACTGAGTGGTATTTGGAGTGTATGTTGCATTGAGTGCAGTGTGATTATGTGGCGGGTTATTATGTGGCACTGAGTGGTATTTGGAGTGTATGCTGCATTGAGTGCAGTGTAATTATGTGGCATGTAAATATGTGGCACCGAGTTATATTTGGAGTGTATGTTGCATTGAGTGCAGTGTAATTATGTGGCATGTAACTATGTGGCACTGAGTGGTATTTGGAGTGCATGTTGCATTGAGTGCAGTGTAATTATGTTGCACTGAGTGGTATTTGGTATTTGCATTGAGCGTATTGTAATTATGTAGCTGTTAGACCTGGCACCTTGGCGTGAGTCTCCCTTCCACTTTTTGCTGATGTGCCTCCGATGTTTTGCTGGTTTTCCGATACTCAGGGCACTGCGCCATGGCTGATCCGTGCCGCAGTGCAAGTGCTCCCTACTGTAAATTATACATACGATTGGTATCCATGATTGGTGCATTGGATTTACTGTGAGTCCCTAGTAAAGTGCACGAGAGAGTGCCGGGGCTTGTAGATGCCAATACTGCTGGTGGGCCTGCAGCGCTGGTTGCGCCACCCACCGAAGCAGCCGTAAAGATGTGTCTGGGAACTGCGACCGCAGAACCCACGTGCGGTCTCGTACTGTCACGCTCGCTGGGCAAGTGTCCCCACTTGCCAGCATCGACCCTTCCCTTGACTACATATTAGTCACCCCTAAGGTAGGCCTGCGGGCAGGGTGCGTTGTAGGTGCAAGGTAGGACAAGCCCTGAGATGCGTGGCATGTCCTAGTAGTGACTTACAACGAAGACCGTATTTCACTATTGAAGGCTACCTGCTCCATTAGGCCAGACTGAGCTGCGAGGATTATTACACCCTATAATCCCCGCAGGCTCAAGGAGCATGGTAGCGAGTCATGTTTAGTATGCCTGAACTCAGGATGATAAGATATTTCTTGTAGTCAAGTTTATTTTAATATCCTGGGTTTGCAAATGCTACTTTTAGAAAGTTAGCCTTTGCTTGCGTAACCATTTCAGCCGCCTCTGCTGGTATGTGTATCTGACTGTCTGGGATGTGTGAGTGACAGGGCTGGAGGGATGACAGGTGGCGAATGCGCAGATTACACCTTAGTGGGAGGTAGGAGTGCCTCTTGACTCGAACTGTCACTGTGCTCGGCCACCACAATGCTGGCTCCACCCTCCTGGGGAGCGGCGGATGACTCTGCCGGCACCTGGCCCAGGAAGGGCGAAGCCCCCATCAACAAGGTACTCTGGCCACCCCTGTCCGGACAATGCTGGCTCCACCTCCTGGGGGCGTCTGATGTGCCTGCCCCTCACACTGAAAGCAGAAGCCGGAGTACACCCGCGGGGGTACTCCAGAACTGAGAGTGGCTATGCAAAGGCCCCCCTGGCCTGCGAGAACAAAAGAATTGGCCTATAAAAGAAGGAGCCCTGCTCCTTGAAAATTAGATCCGGTTTGGGCCACAGAAAGACTCTGCCCTACGAGAAGGACCGTGAGAGACAAGGAAGGGTGCTGACTCTTGCCTGTGTCTGGTGCCTTGCTGCCGAAGGAGAGGAAGACAAAAAGACTACGAAAAGACTTTTGTGCTACTTGTGCCAAACTCTGCAAAAGAGATCTCCAAGGGCTCGCAACTGAACTTGCCCCCTGACCAGCGTCCCAGGACCAGTGGACGCTACCCCCTTGGAAGAAAGCGACTGCGGGTGCTGACCATCGCCGCAGCACTGACGGAGGAATCTCCTCTAAGGCATCAACGACCTCCCGACCACCGTGACCGGGGCCCAAAGCAACAGCGGAAGCAAAGTAAGGACCAGCCGCCGCTGGCCCGAACACCGTGACCGCAACTGCACCGGGAGCCCGAGAGCAAAGCAAAGGAGGACCCGTCCGGTCCGAGCTCTCGAGGTGACTGCACAACCTGCAAAGACGGACAATTGCCCTACGAGAATCCGCAAGGTCGGTAAGCCTGCCCGACAGCCCAGCTGTGAGCCCACAGCTGCACCGACATTTGGCTGGGTACGTCCTGCACTTGGGGACCGTACTGCCACTTGTCACCACCGCACAGCCGCCGCCTCCAGGGTCGGAGCGGACGACGAGGAAAGGACCCTGCCGCCACAGAACACCGCTGCCCCGGACGACCAGTGACCTGCTCGGCCGAAGAGCCGCAACGATCAGCGACCCCGGGAAGGCAACGCGACGTGGGACAGATCCCTTGGAAGCCGCCGGCTCCACAAGAACTTTGAGTAACACCGGCCTACGGGCCTCAAGAGAACTGCAATAAGAACTGTGGTAACCCGAATTAAGTAACTTGCAACCGTCTTCATAAAGTTATTGACTGTATTCCCAATCCTGCTTAAAATCTATATAAAGATATATATTTTTACAAGAATACGGTCTGGTCTCGTTGTGTGGTGGGTTGGTTGTAAAGGTGTACTGTTGCAAGTGTTTAACCCTATGTGCCCCAAAGATTAGCCTACGACTGCTTAAGCCACACTACCTAGAGGGTAAGCAGAGGTTGTCTGGAAGGTAACCCTCAGCCCTGACGAGGAAGAGAGAGTCCCTGCTTGTCGCTAGTGTTGCACTGCGCCAACTAGAGCCTCCCCCTTCCTACATTGGACGCAGCGGTGAGGATTTCGAATTTACACTTGCGATAGTTATACCTGAGCTTCTGACCACTACACAAGGATTACGGTCCAGTTACTAACCACAGACTTTGATTTGTGAACTTTGCTGAAAGAAGATTCCGAGCGCAGAAACCATGCCGGGCACAAAGAGCTTGGATGGAGCGGAGTCCACAACCTCCGAGGTGTTGGAGATAGAGTGGGATGCCGCAAAGCTGGAAAAATACTCAAAGCTGGAGCTGAAGTTTTTCTGTAGGAAACTAAAGGTTCCGCACGCTGGTTGCAAAAACAAGCCGGAGCTCTACAAGGCCCTGAAAGCCTGGGTGGAGTCCAGAAAGACCCCAGAAGAGCAAGACGTCCTCGCCGAGCAGAATACGACGGAGGAGCAGAATGCGCTTGGGGATCTGATCGATCTAGAAAGGCAAGACAGCGAGCACAGCTTGGGTAAAGGCCTGTCGCCAGAGGAGCTGGCGGACAGGAAGGAAACCCGGAATCACGAGAGAAAGTTGGCAGAAATGAAAATCCAGCTGGAGCTGGAAACCAAAAGAATGGCGCTGGAAGAGCGAAAGCACCAGATGGATTACGAAATCAAGATGAGGGAGATAAGTCTCAAGGAGAGAGACTTGGATCGGCCTCCCTCTGGTGGCAGCACATCGCCAGTGCAGGTAGAGTCAAGAGTGCACATCCCGAAGGACGTAGTTAAGGAGTTCTTTAAGGGGGATGACATAGGACAATGGTTTAGGGCATACGAGGTAGCCATGTCCTCCCACCGGGTCCCTGACAAGGATTGGGGAGCGGGGTTGTGGGGAAGGTTCCTTAGCGAAGGGAGAGATACCTTGCTAGATTTGCCCGTTGAGAATCAGAGATCCTATGCCCACATGAAAGAAGCTTTATTAAACAGGTACGGGCTTACCCCTGAAATGTATAGACAGAAGTTTAGGGGATGTACTAAGCGGCCTGGGAATACGTATGTGGAGTATGTGACTTACTTTTGCAGAGCACTGGATGGTTGGGTGAAAGGTAACGAAGTTAATGATTTTCAAGGTCTCTTTGATTTAATTGCGTGGGAGCACTTGTCTGATCACTGTTTTCCTGAGTTACGCCAACACCTGATCGATAGCAAGCTGTCCAACCCGAGGAAGCTTGCTGAGGAGGCGGACCGCTGGCTCAGCACCAGGGTCCACAAGGGTCCCGTGGGAGATTCCGCCAAGAGTGGGCAGGGTCCCCAGCAGAAGAGTGGGGGGGACAAGGGGGGAAAACAGAAAGGGTTCCAAAAAGGCCCCCAAAGTAGTTCCCAGGGGAATCCGCAGCAGGGTTCTCAGCCTCCCCCACCTCCGAAGCAGAATGGGGCCCCGACAGGTAAACCTGTTCCAAAGGGGCCCTTCAATTGTTTCAAATGTGGCGAGCCTGGGCACATATCCAGTGACCCCAAGTGTCGCCTATTTGGAAAACCCGCACCCACTGGTGCTCCGCCCCAACAGGTGACTAGCGTTCACCTGGGAGAAGAAATAATGGTCCCGGGGGGTGGAGATCCCGTTCACATGACCCTGGTCTCGTTAGGAGACAGCGAGATGATCCCTACGAACTACCTGCCCTCTAACACTAAGAAATATGGGCAGGTGGTGATCATCAATGGTAAGGAAGCTGAGGCTCTTAGAGACACAGGAGCCAGCGTGACTGCGGTGAGGCAGCACCTGGTGTCTCAAGAGCAGGTTGTACCCCATGCCTACTGTAGGGTTATCAACGCTGATAATTCTGAGAGTCAGTGTCCGATGGCTCAAGTTCCCTTCGAGTGGGGGGGGGTCTCTGGTACTCTGCAGGTCTGTGTGAGAAAAACCATGCCTGTTGACTGTTTGCTAGGGAACGACTTGGAGCACTCCCCTTGGGAAAAGGTGGAGAAAGCGACTCACCTGCGGATGGTGGGTCTGCCTGACTGGGCGTGCGTGACCACCCGGTCGATGGCAGCCAGTAAGGGTGACCGAGAGGTCCTGGGGCCTGATGGAGAGGCCCAGGAACCGGCCTTAGGGAGAAGGCGCAGGGGGCGCGGGAAACCGGCCCCTGAAGTTCCTACGGTCCAGGAGGAGGCAGACCTTGAGGGGGATGCCCTGGAGCCTACAGGGGAACAGATCGCCGAACTGGGGGACCTGCCTGAGCTGACCCATTGGCAGCAAGAAGGAGGACCCTCCAGGGAGGAATTCTGCAGGGAGCAGAAAGAATGCCCTTCTCTCATGGGTATGCGGCAGCAGGCTGCAGACCAGGCCAATGGTGTTCAGGCCAAAACACATTACGTATACTGGGAGAACGACCTCCTGTATTCGGAGCCTAAGGCGGCTGAACCTGGGTCAGCCCGTGTGCTGGTGGTACCCCAGAAGTTCAGAGCCTTCCTACTGGGTCTGGCTCATGATGTGCCTTTAGCAGGACATTTGGGGATGGACAAGACCTATGACAGGCTTGTCACCCACTTTTACTGGCCCCAAATGCACAAGAGTTCCGATGCGTATTGCAGAACCTGTCCAACTTGCCAGGCAAGTGGGAAGACGGGAGGGAAGAACAAGGCTCCCCTCCAACCCTTCCCTGTGGTCGGTACGCCATTCCAGCGAGTGGGTATTGACATCGTTGGGCCTCTGGACCCCAAGACAGCCATGGGCAACAGGTTCATCCTGGTCTTGGTGGACCATGCCACCCGGTACCCTGAAGCCATCCCTCTGAGGACAGTGACGGCTCCCGTGGTGGGGCGTGCACTGATGGGAATTTTCTCACGAGTAGGATTCCCTCTAGAGGTGGTGAGCGACAGGGGGACCAATTTCATATCGAAATATATGAAGTCCCTTTGGCAGGAGTGTGGCGTAACGTACAAGTTCACCACACCCTACCGTCCCCAAGGTAACGGGTTGGTTGAAAGATTCAACCGAACCCTCAAAGGCATGATCATGGGCCTGGAAGGTCCGATGAGGCGTAAGTGGGACGTCCTCTTGCCATGCCTGCTTTTTGCATATCGCGAGGTACCACAGAAGTCCCTAGGGTTCAGCCCCTTTGAACTGCTGTACGGCCACCCCGTGAGAGGACCACTGAGTTTGGTAAAGGAAGGCTGGGAGCAATCTCCCAGGAAACCTCCCCAGAATGTATATAGCTACATGCTGGCCTTCAGAAACCAAACCAGACGCTTCAGACAACTTGCCGAGGCAAATCTGGAAGCGAGCCAGGAGGAGATGAAGCGGTGGTACGATCAGAATGCCACTCTGGTCGAGCTTCAGCCTGGACAGGAGGTGTATGTCCTGGCCCC
The DNA here is from genome assembly GCF_964263255.1 of Lissotriton vulgaris. Lineage (NCBI taxonomy): Eukaryota > Metazoa > Chordata > Amphibia > Caudata > Salamandridae > Lissotriton > Lissotriton vulgaris. The sequence goes on from NC_141693.1 coordinate 1,870,998,958, forward strand.
AGTGGAGCCCTGTGCCCTTCAAGATAAGTGGACAGGACCATTTGAGGTTGTGGAGCGCAAGAGCCCCGTGACATACTTGGTGGACATGAAGACGCCCAGGAACCCTTTGCGGGTCCTACATGTCAACCGCCTCAAGCCCCACTTGCGAAGGTCCGAAGTGGGCATGTTGTTGGCAACCGATGACGGAATGGAGGAGGAGTCGGAGCCTCTTCCTGACCTCTTGGTGGCCTGTGAGAAGGATGGGTCAGTGGACTGTTTTAACCTCTCACCCTCCCTGACCGCCGAACAACAGGAGGACTGCCGCCAGTTGCTGGGGCAGTTTCCAGACCTGTTTTCCCTGGTTCCGAGTGTCACAGATTGGTGCGTCCATGATGTAGACACTGGAGACAGCTTACCGGTGAAGCATAAGGCTTACCGGGTAACTGACAGGGTACGGGCCTGCATCAAGGAGGAGGTCTCCAAGATGCTTGCCCTCGGGGTGGTTGAGTCTTCCAGCAGTCCTTGGTCCAGCCCCGTGGTCTTGGTTCCGAAGGCTGCTGCGCCGGGAGCCACACCCGAACTCCGGTTCTGTGTGGACTACAGAGGACTCAATTCAGTCACGAAGACTGACGCGCACCCCATCCCCAGAGCTGACAAGCTCATTGATCGGCTAGGGGCTGCCTGGTTCCTCAGCACGTTTGATTTGACGTCTGGGTACTGGCAGATCGCCTTGACCGATGGGGCAAAGGAGAGGTCGGCATTCTCTACGCCAGATGGGCATTTCCAGTTCCGGGTTATGCCATTTGGAATGAAGAATGCCCCTGCCACCTTTCAGAGATTGGTCAACCAGGTGCTGGCTGGGCTGGACGAGTTCAGTGCCGCCTACCTGGATGACATCGCGGTGTTCAGCGGCACCTGGCCCGAACACCTGCGACACCTCTGGGAAGTGTTGATGGCCCTGCGCAGAGCAGGCCTCACAATCAAGGCAAGCAAGTGCCAGATTGGGCAGGGTTCAGTGGTGTACTTGGGACACCAAGTTGGGAGTGGCAAGGTAGCCCCCTTGCAACCCAAAATCGAAACCATCCTGGCTTGGGAACCCCCCAAGACCCAGACTGCGGTGAGAGCCTTCCTGGGGCTCACTGGGTATTACAGGAGGTTTGTCAAGGGCTATGGCACGATCGTGACCCCCTTGACAGAGCTGACTTCGAAAAAGCAGCCCAGGAATGTGATTTGGACTGACACCTGTCAGAAGGCTTTCGACACCCTGAAGACTGCCATGTGCACGGCGCCCGTGCTCCTGGCCCCCGATTTCTCCAAAGAGTTCATTGTGCAAACAGACGCTTCAGAGCATGGTGTAGGGGCTGTTCTTTCACAGATGACTGAGGAGGGCTTTGACCAACCCGTAGCCTTCATAAGTCGGAGGTTACTTCCACGGGAAAGTAGGTGGAGTGCAATAGAGCGTGAAGCATTTGCTGTGGTCTGGGCGCTGAAGAAGCTAAGACCCTACTTGTTTGGGTCTCACTTCCGAGTTCAGACGGACCACAGGCCCCTCAGATGGTTAATGCAAATGAGGGGTGAGAACCCGAAACTGTTGAGGTGGTCCATTTCTCTACAGAGTATGGACTTTACGGTGGAACACCGCCCTGGCACCGATCACGCCAACGCTGACGGTCTGTCCAGATTTTTCCGCCTTAGTGATGTGGAACTCCCTGGGGAAGGGTAGTTCCCCCCACATTTCAGCTGGAGGGGACACATGTTAGACCTGGCACCTTGGCGTGAGTCTCCCTTCCACTTTTTGCTGATGTGCCTCCGATGTTTTGCTGGTTTTCCGATACTCAGGGCACTGCGCCATGGCTGATCCGTGCCGCAGTGCAAGTGCTCCCTACTGTAAATTATACATACGATTGGTATCCATGATTGGTGCATTGGATTTACTGTGAGTCCCTAGTAAAGTGCACGAGAGAGTGCCGGGGCTTGTAGATGCCAATACTGCTGGTGGGCCTGCAGCGCTGGTTGCGCCACCCACCGAAGCAGCCGTAAAGATGTGTCTGGGAACTGCGACCGCAGAACCCGCGTGCGGTCTCGTACTGTCACGCTCGCTGGGCAAGTGTCCCCACTTGCCAGCATCGACCCTTCCCTTGACTACATATTAGTCACCCCTAAGGTAGGCCTGCGGGCAGGGTGCGTTGTAGGTGCAAGGTAGGACAAGCCCTGAGATGCGTGGCATGTCCTAGTAGTGACTTACAACGAAGACCGTATTTCACTATTGAAGGCTACCTGCTCCATTAGGCCAGACTGAGCTGCGAGGATTATTACACCCTATAATCCCCGCAGGCTCAAGGAGCATGGTAGCGAGTCATGTTTAGTATGCCTGAACTCAGAATGATAAGATATTTCTTGTAGTCAAGTTTATTTTAATATCCTGGGTTTGCAAATGCTACTTTTAGAAAGTTAGCCTTTGCTTGCGTAACCATTTCAGCCGCCTCTGCTGGTATGTGTATCTGACTGTCTGGGATGTGTGAGTGACAGGGCTGGAGGGATGACAGGTGGCGAATGCGCAGATTACACCTTAGTGGGAGGTAGGAGTGCCTCTTGACTCGAACTGTCACTGTGCTCGGCCACCACAATGCTGGCTCCACCCTCCTGGGGAGCGGCGGATGACTCTGCCGGCACCTGGCCCAGGAAGGGCGAAGCCCCCATCAACAAGGTACTCTGGCCACCCCTGTCCGGACAATGCTGGCTCCACCTCCTGTGGGGCGTCTGATGTGCCTGCCCCTCACACTGAAAGCAGAAGCCGGAGTACACCCGCGGGGGTACTCCAGAACTGAGAGTGGCTATGCAAAGGCCCCCCTGGCCTGCGAGAACAAAAGAATTGGCCTATAAAAGAAGGAGCCCTGCTCCTTGAAAATTAGATCCGGTTTGGGCCACAGAAAGACTCTGCCCTACGAGAAGGACCGTGAGAGACAAGGAAGGGTGCTGACTCTTGCCTGTGTCTGGTGCCTTGCTGCCGAAGGAGAGGAAGACAAAAAGACTACGAAAAGACTTTTGTGCTACTTGTGCCAAACTCTGCAAAAGAGATCTCCAAGGGCTCGCAACTGAACTTGCCCCCTGACCAGCGTCCCAGGACCAGTGGACGCTACCCCCTTGGAAGAAAGCGACTGCGGGTGCTGACCATCGCCGCAGCACTGACGGAGGAATCTCCTCTAAGGCATCAACGACCTCCCGACCACCGTGACCGGGGCCCAAAGCAACAGCGGAAGCAAAGTAAGGACCAGCCGCCGCTGGCCCGAACACCGTGACCGCAACTGCACCGGGAGCCCGAGAGCAAAGCAAAGGAGGACCCGTCCGGTCCGAGCTCTCGAGGTGACTGCACAACGAGCAGCCACTCACCTGCAAAGACGGACAATTGCCCTACGAGAATCCGCAAGGTCGGTAAGCCTGCCCGACAGCCCAGCTGTGAGCCCACAGCTGCACCGACATTTGGCTGGGTACGTCCTGCACTTGGGGACCGTACTGCCACTTGTCACCACCGCACAGCCGCCGCCTCCAGGGTCGGAGCGGACGACGAGGAAAGGACCCTGCCGCCACAGAACACCGCTGCCCCGGACGACCAGTGACCTGCTCGGCCGAAGAGCCGCAACGATCAGCGACCCCGGGAAGGCAACGCGACGTGGGACAGATCCCTTGGAAGCCGCCGGCTCCACAAGAACTTTGAGTAACACCGGCCTACGGGCCTCAAGAGAACTGCAATAAGAACTGTGGTAACCCGAATTAAGTAACTTGCAACCGTCTTCATAAAGTTATTGACTGTATTCCCAATCCTGCTTAAAATCTATATAAAGATATATATTTTTACAAGAATACGGTCTGGTCTCGTTGTGTGGTGGGTTGGTTGTAAAGGTGTACTGTTGCAAGTGTTTAACCCTATGTGCCCCAAAGATTAGCCTACGACTGCTTAAGCCACACTACCTAGAGGGTAAGCAGAGGTTGTCTGGAAGGTAACCCTCAGCCCTGACGAGGAAGAGAGAGTCCCTGCTTGTCGCTAGTGTTGCACTGCGCCAACTAGAGCCTCCCCCTTCCTACAGTAGCATATAATTATGTGACACTGAGTGGTATTGTGTGAAGTGTATGTTGTATTCAGTAGAGTGTAATTGTGTGTGAGGGTGCAGAGTGTGTAAGGGTGCAGTGTGTGAGGGTGCAATGTGTGAGGGTGCAGAGTGTGTGAGGGTCAGAGTGTGTGAGGGTGCAGAGTGTGTGAGGGCGCAGAGTGTGTGAGGGCGCAGAGTGTGTGAGGGCACAGAGTGTGTGAGAGCGCAGCGTTTGTGAGGGTGCAGTGTGTGAGGGTGCAGTGTGTGTGGCCTAAAGTAGTGTGAGGGTGCAGTGTGTGTGGCCTAAAGTAGTGTGAGGGCGAAGTGTGTGTTGCCTAAAGTAGTGTGAGGGCGCAGTGTGTGTGTGGATTGAAGTAGTGTCATGCATACACACATTCAAATACACATACACTGGTGAAGGCTCGCAGACACACAGAAACAATATGTACGTGCTCTCAGACATACACATCAGGTGAAACTTCCCCGAGGCAGTCCTTGACATGCCCTTGTGTGTGAGGTTCTGTTGGTGTTTGGTTGCACCAAGTTCTGTAATGTAGTTGTAGGAGAACAGTGCACAAAATAGGGGCATTGGGGTAGAATGAATAGGCAGCACAAAATGGACGGGGTGAAAGTGAACAGAGGGCAAAGAAGGGAGAATGGATTGAGATGCATATAGAGAACAGAATAAAGAGGAGGAAAAGAAGGAGAGAAATAATCTGAATAAGTAGAGGGGAAGAATGAGAGAAAGAGATAGGATGGGTGGAGGAGATTCAATAGAAAACCCGGGAGAACAAAGAGGGCAGAGTTAGGGGAGAAGGCAACAATGAAAGAGAAGAGGACAGGAAGTGTAACTGAATAGGAAAAGAAAGAAGGTTACTAAAACTCAAACTATTCCCATTGCGATTTCCAAGATATGTTTCTATCTACCTTTTTTTTAAGAATAATAAATAAGACTGCAGTTCACTTGGGAATCTTGAGTTTCTTGGAAGCCAGTCGAGCGGCTGGAAAGCGACAAAAAAATGGTAGGAAAAGAGTAGTGGGGAAGTTGTGTTGTGGCTGCCTGCTGTCCATATGGCGTCGCTGATCTTTCCTGTGAAGCTTTGTGACAACGACTTGTTAATTTATGTTAGTAGGAGCGCCCGAGCGGATTCCTTTGAAGTGTTTGAAGTCTGATGCTGGCTGCAAGCAGGCCAAATGGTGTGCGATATGCATGAGCCCACACACATGCACTGTAGGAAAACCGCCGATGGGAGCATTTCTGAGACCCCTACTTAATATCTCGACCAAAGCATTGCTAAAGCAATGCCTTAGACAAGACCTAAAAAGGTCTTTTAGGTCCTATTATTTTAAATTATTTGAGTATATTTAATACTTTGAACATCTGCCCCCTTTTGTTGTGGAATTTACCATGGTGTTTTCTTTCCAATGTTTTGGACTAATGGAACTGTTCTTCGAAAGACTTCTGTGCCTTGGAGAGAACTGGCTTGAACATTGCTGCCTATGATCTGTTTAACCCCAACTGATGTCTTTTATCAAGATTGTCTTATATTTTACTTTTAAAGGATGAGACGGGCTGGCTTTTCGAACATTTCTAGGATTCAAAATAAAATTTGTACTTTGATCGCAACAAAAAAAATTGATCTTAAGACCATTTTGTGTCTGGACAAACCTTGTTGTACTGTATCTCTTGCAGAGCATCCGCCTCATTGTTTAACCCTGAGATGTAGGCGAAGGACAAAAGGATTTTGGTTTAATGGGGAAATCGGGGAAGCCAAATGTTTGCGATTTCTTTATTTTTCACACTTAGCATATGCGGTAATTGAATGAGCTGTTTGTGCACTCAAACTTTCAGGGCCAAGGCTCTCAAATATTTGTCATTACAGAAAAAGTAAAATGCCAAGACTTAACAAAGAACCTCCCAGATTATAAAACAAAGTTGATGCTTATTTGGTAGATCAGATACAGAATATCCTTTAGGTGCATAACCCTCTTATACTAAGTATGTGTTTTGCTGAATCTGAAGAAAGAGATAAATAAGTTGAGTAGCACTTATGTGAATCTCAAAAATGCACACATGGCTGTCAGACCAACTTCAGTTGTAGCTCATAACTTATTCAGCCCATCCGGAGACACTCTGTCCAGGCATGTCACTGGTTTTTGCGGGATCTGTTTTTTGAAAAGCTTGGTACCATGAACTGGAATTAGAGGTACATAAAAAACAAAATAATGTTTAAGAACGAGTGCAGGGATCCCGCCCCGTGGAATAATACCCAGCCTTAACCCTCCTTCTGACAGGGCTAATCATGCCAGGCCTCTTTCATGCATCCTTGAAAAGATGGGAAGCACTGGGTAGTATCAATGTGTCTCCTCATTGTCACAGGGCTGTTCATAATGTTCCCTGGAAATGTCAGCCTACATTTATTTTGTTTCTTTGGCTTTCCATTGGTAGCTGTGATTGAGTAATCCCGGGTTACACTAGGTAGGAAGACATTTGGGATAAAGTACAATATAAAAGAGTGTTTATTACAGTTAATAAATACAGGTTGTGATGCTGAAAAGGGTAGTTGCCGTTAGCACACCATTTTCATTGGAAATGTTTTTTTTTGGTTTGCTTATAACTTTGGGGCCATTTATTGATCTTCACAAAACTTTCCACCTCAGCTCCTTCCTGGAATGTTTCAGAGTGATCCCTCAAGTGGAGAAAATGGAAGTGTCTCAAAACATGTCTACTCCATGCAATTTTCCATAGAAAAATTGAACAGTGATACCGCAAAAACGGCCGAGCAGAATTACACTGAATTTGCCAGAAAGTTCGATCATGTTAAAGAAAGTGCACTTTTTGTGATTTGGTGTAAATCCATTAAGTAGTTTTTGAGAAATTAAGGTTCAAACTCTACATATATTTTATGCCATGGAGAATCCGGAGCTGTCTGCCTCCCTGAGTCTTTGAAAGGCCCTAGGTACCCCATCCTCCAGGGTCGCTTTAATTTTTTGGGGTGCGTGCAGCCCCTCTTCCAGAGCATTTGGAATGCCCAAAGACCCAATCCCACAGAGCTGATTTCTTTTTTTTGGGGGGGGGGGCAAAGTTATAGGGCCTCCCTCTCCGAGCCATAATAAGGTCCCCTGATCCACTTACGATATGCTCAATACCAGCATTGATAACATCACTGACATCTGAAAAGATAATATTTATGATAACAGTGTGCATGGCGTGTGTGCGAGTTATAATTATTTCAGGGCTTGAGTTCTAGTTACTTCAGTATACTATGACTGGTGAATTTCAGTGATTTTTAGTTCCAAATGTTATGTTGCAACTGGCTGTGTCACCTAGCTATAACATCACTTTAACTCTTGACATAGAGTGATGTGAAGTGGCATGTAGTAGAATGGAATCAAATAGAATGGTGTGGAGTGGCGTGGCATAAAGTGGAGGGGCATAGGGTACAGTGGCGTAGAGTAGAGTGGTATAGCGTGGGGTAAAGCCAAGTAGAGGGGTGTGGAGTAGAGTGGCATAGAATGGAGTCAGGTCGAGCAGAGTGGTGTACAATGGTGTGGTGTAGAATGGAGTGATGTGGAGTAGAGCGGCGTAAAGTGGCACAGAATAGGGTGGTGTGGCATATAGTTGATTTTAACAGAGTACCCTACAGTGGTATTGCATGGAATAAAGTGACATAGAGTAGAGTGGCATGGAGTGGCATTGAGAAGAGTGGCATAAAGTAGAGTGGTGTGGCATAGAGTGGGGTAAAGTGAAGTGAACTGGCATAGAGTAGTGGCATAGAGTGGAGTGGTGTAGAAAAGAGTAGCATAAAGTGGAGTGAAGTGGTATGGATTAGAGTGGAATGGAGTAGAGTGGAGTGTCATAGAGTGGTTTGGAGTGGTGTGGAGTGGTGTAGAGCAAGGTGGAGTGACGTAGAGTACACTGGCGTAGAGCGGCACAGAGTGGTTTGGTGTGGTGTGGTATTGTGTAGCACACTGACATGTAGTGACATAGAATAGAGTGGTGTAGAGAGAGTAGATTGGCTTAGAGTGGAGTAGAGGGGTGTAGTGTGGAATGGAGTGGCATAGAGTAGAGAGGTGTAGTGTTGCCTAAAGTGGAGTGGTGTTGAGTGCTGTAGAATAGAGTGGCACAGAGTGGGGTGGAGTAGAGTTGCATGGAGTGGAGTAGAATGGTGTCAAGTGGCATAGAGTGGACTGGCATAGAGTAGAGTGGCGTAGAATAGAGTGGGGTGGAATGGAGTGGGGTGGCTTAGAGTATAGTGTCATTGAGTAGCATAGAGTGGAGTTGCATAAAGTAAAGTGGAGAGGCATAGAGTAGAGTGGCATAAAATGGAGTGGCACATAGTAGAGTGGTGCAGAATTATAGTGGCATAGAGTGGAGTGGCGTAGAGTAGGGTGGCGTAGTATAGAGTGGCATAGAGTGAAGTGGTGTACAGTGGAGTAGCATAGAGTAGTGTGGCGAAGAGTAGGACAGTAGTATAGTTTTAGTAGAACAGTAGTAGAATAGTGCTGTTGTTGGTGTAAGTAACTAAAGCGTCAATATAGACACCAGACAGGGTGAAAGCAGCATAACTTTAAAAATAGGAAAATATATTGCACATCCAGGAATAATACTGAAACGATTATAGTAAAAATAGTCTGTTGCAAAAAGAAGAGGAAGATCAAAGACTAGGAAGAACACACGATCTTGGTCCATGCTCCAGGGAGGAGCTAACACAAGAAAGGAAGGGAAACCTACGGGAACTGAACTACAGAAAGATTGCAAATGAGAATGACAATGTAAACAACTATTGCTATGCTGTGAGCAGGTTCTCAGCCCACTGAATTGTAAACAATACGGCTCCCATCACAAACGTGTAAAAGCATTCGATAACAGGGCTACCACTTGTCATACTTTGATGTTAATGACATATGCTAAATGAAACATTTCCTAGCTAACGTAACGGAAAGTTTCAATTCTATTAAGGACAAGGAGGCGAGGATTATGCAGTCCTTTCTTCTCTTTATTATAATCAGCACTTTAAAGAAAAACCAATCAAAACGTTTTTATTGAACCACAACTCCCATGAGCACATGGGATACAGTGTCCATAGTAACCAACAGCCAATGATGGATCCGTCCTCCGTATAACTAGCCATGACGTCCTCTCCTTTTCCTCGTCTTCTCTGTGAGGCAGAATTTTCGGGAAGACATTTCATTCTTTCTGGTCTTGACCTAAAGCAAATAAGGAGACCGTTATACAGTTCTTCGTACAAGAAGTAAGGCAAAGGCAATACGCAGTATGCATGAGAGACAAGAAAATTTGATGATTTGAACGTTACCAGATTGCAACAGGAATCTAAGAAAAAACAGTGTTTCACCACAATGCATTGCATTAATACACAGTTGAAATCCATCATAAAAGTAATACTTACTGAAGTACGAAGGTGTACGGGTGGGACGAGACCGCCCCGTCTCGGGAGGGATAATCCTCGCCTCCTTGTCCTTAATAGAATTGAAACTTTCCGTTACGTTAGCTGGGAAATTTTTCATTCTATGTCAGGACGGAGGCGAGGATTATGCAGTTTCAAAGCTTATCCACAACAAGCTCTGCCGCGCCATAGATAGGCTTGAAGTAGAACTTTTTGAAGGTAGACTCCGAGGACCAGTCTGCCGCTGCCATGATGTCCTCTAACCTGCCTCCTACCTGAATGGCCTTAGAAGCCATGGCACCCCTAACGGAGTGAGCTCCAAAAGTGGTCACATCTATTCCCGCCTCTGTCATAAGCCAACGGACCCACCGAGCAAAAGACGGAGCCGAAACCGCCTTAAAAGGTTTCTTCAGTGCAATGAGGAGTTGGCGTTCCCCAGGAAGGCGGCAATCCTCTGTCATATCCTCGTATGCCTTGAGGCAACGCACCACACACAGTTTTGGATGGTCCGAAAAGGACGGGTATGATACTGACCTGATGCTAGTTTTCGTACGCCTAGCCACTGTGAACGTCACCCCTTCCGGAGTGAATACGCGTGCGGTGATGTCTAACGCACGCACGTCAGAAACTCGTTTACACGAGATCAGACACAACAACATAGCCAGTTTAGCTGACAGTTCTTTCCTAGACAAATACCTGTTGTCACGCCAAGAGGTAAGGAACCTGAGGATGATGTTGACATCCCAGAGGCTGGAATACCTGGGCTCTGGAGGAGTTGAAAGCCTGGCGCCCTTCATGAGCTTGCAAACCCAAGGGTGCTCCCCCACTGGTCTTCCGTCGACGTGAATATGCCCCGCCGAAATGGCGGATCTGAAAGAGCTAATGGACCGATATGCCAAACCCGAGTCGGATAGTTCGGCCAGAAAATTCAGAATGAGGGTAACGTCAGCCCCGACCGGATCGGCGTGTCTTCCCAGACATCAACGACGCCACCGTTGCCAAGCCGATCGGTACCTCTTGACCGTACCGGGGGCCCAGGCCCTGCTGATGAGTTCCGCAGCGCCCGCCAAAAGGCGCCCGTCCTGCCAACGTCCCCGGAAATCCTCCACGCCATGAGGACCAAGGTTTCCTGAAGTACCAGCGGGTGCCCCTCTCCCAGAGGCCCCGAAAGTAGCGACGGGAACGAGGGCAGTCGAATCGGACAGTCCCAAGACAGCTCCAGCAGCGAGGGAAACCAGGCCTGAGCCCGCCAAAAGGGGGTCACCAAGACCAGTGAGGCCTGTTGTCGGCGAAATTGAGCCGCTACTCGAGGAATCATGAGGAAAGGGGGAAAGGCGTACGCCTGCTCCGCCGACCAGTTCTGTAAGAAGGCATCGACCGCGACCGCCTCCGGGTCCGGTCTCCAGCTCACAAACCTCGGGAGTTGACGGTTGAGCCGGGAAGCAAACAGGTCCAGAGTGAACGGACCCCACGTCTCCCGCAAGGCCTGAAAGACCGCCAAGTGCAGCTTCCAATTGCTGAAGTCCAGGAAGTTTCTGGAATGCCAGTCCGCGATCGAGTTCTGTGTGCCTGGGAGATATTCCGCAGAGACTGAAATTTGTTTCTCTAGGCAATAGTGCCAGAAGTTCTTCGCCAGATTCGCTAGTGCCTTGGACCGAGGTCCGCCCAGGCGATTGATATACTGTACCGCTGATATGTTGTCCATGCGCAGCAGGATACAGCACGACACTTTGTTCTGTGTCAGGGACCTTATCGCAAAGGAGCCCGCTAGAAGCTCCAGGCAGTTGATGTGAAGCCGAAGTTCGTCCTCCGACCATCGGCCCCCCATCATCCGGATCTGATCCGAAGCGGCCGCTCCCCCCACGCTCCCTCACTGGCCATTGACTCGACCACGCTGGTGTCTGGTATCGTGTGCATTTCAGCCTGTTTAGCGCTCCTCACCAGGATATAGCGCCGAGCATCGCGCTGCAGTCATCCTTAATAGCGCGAGTTTGCTGTTGGCTATTGTACATTGTGCGCTGGGTTCTCTGAATGCTTAATTTGTAAGCTATCTGTACTACTTTGATAATATTTCCCTGCTGTTGCTCGGACCCTTAATCCTCCTGCCCCCCCCCCGTTTCTTGACTTTCTATCCCGCCCTCCATTTCCCTGTTGTTCATTCCCCTGGCCCACCTACCCTCCTCGCTACCGCCTCCCAGCTGCCCCTCCCGCGCTCCGCCCCCCCCCCTCTCCATTTATGACCAATGACCCAACGCGCAGCGTCCACGCGCTGCTGCCGCGCCGAAGGTGCGCCAAAGGTAAGCCTGTCTACGCCCGTCCGCGCCAAGCCCGCGCCCAGCGCCAGACCCCCTGCCCCCCGTCCCAACCACCCCACCCGCATTACATACGCCGCCTCCACCCTCCTAGCCCTTAACCCCGGCCGACTCTCCGACTGCACTCAAGCCGCCCCCGGACACACCCATGGACCCTTCACGTGCAACTCCTGCAAGTTTGACAGAACCAAGACCAACTCCACATCCACTAACACCAAACAGAGACCTAACACCAACCACCTAAAATGCATCCTGCTCAACACCCGCTCGGTCCACAAACACGCCATCGACCTCTGGAATTTACTAGACACCATCTCTCCGGACGTCGCCTTCCTAACAGAAACATGGATGAACGCCTCCTCAGCCCCAGACATCACCATTGCCATCCCGGAAGGCTACAAGATCATCCGAAAAGACCGCAACAAGCAAACAGGAGGAGGCATCGCTATTGTCCACAAGAATTCCATCCGCATTTCAACCAGCTCAGACGTCAACCTCGCTAGCGCCGAGCACCTTCACTTCCAGATCCACACCGACCCCAAGACCACACTCAGAGGCACCCTCCTCTACAGGCCACCAGGACCCCGAGCACAATTCAGTGAAGACATCACTGACTTTATCACCCCACACGCCCTCCCCTCCGAGGATTACATTCTATTGGGAGACCTCAATTTTCACCTGGAAAAGAGCAACGACAGCAACGCCACCACCCTTATGGACAATCTCGCCAACCTCGGACTCAAACAACTTGTTAATACCCCCACTCACCTCGCAGGTCACACACTCGACCCTATCTTCACCTCCAGCAAACATATCTCCTTCAGTCACACCACAGCTCTCCATTGGACGGACCACAGCTGCGTTCACTTTATCTACAAAAAGACCACAACCCACAACCATCCTCAACCTACTCTGCGAAGAAACTGGAACAAAATCACCATCGACCAGATCTCCTCATCGTTTCTTCAAAACCCCCCTGCCCACTCATCGAACGCCAACCAAGCAGCCATTAACCTCACTCAATGGCTAACCAACAGCGCCGACAACCTAGCACCCCTGAAAAAACGTCAAATCAAACTAGGCAGCAAAAACGCCCCCTGGTTCAACGATGATCTTAAGAAATCCAAGAAACTCTGTCACTCCCTTGAGAAGGCCTGGAAAAAAGACCCAAACACCAGCACCAGAGACGCCTTCAAAAACGCCACCCGCATACACCACCAACTGATCCGAACTGCCAAGAAAGCCGCTTTCAAAGACCGACTTGACAACAACGCCCACAACAGCAAGGAATTATTCGACATCGTCAAAGAATTCACCAACCCCACTGCCAACTCCAACGACATCACTCCTTCTCAAGACCTCTGCGACTCCCTAGCTTCGTTCTTCCACGACAAAATCGCAGACATCCACAACAGCTTCGACAACCAACCCGGAGACCAACCCACCCAACCTTCTGCCACACCTTCACCCCCCTTGAACATCCTTAATGACTGGAACCCAATCTCCACGGATGATACCATCCGCCTGATGAACTCCATCCACTCAGGATCCCCCACAGACCAATGCCCTCACCACATCTTCAACAAAGCAGATTCCATCATCGCACCCCACCTCCGAGATGTCATCAACTGCTCCCTCACCTCCGCCACATTCCCAGATAGCTGGAAACACGCCGAACTCAGCGCCCTTCTGAAAAAACCCACAGCTGACCCCACCAAACTCAAAAACTACCGCCCCATATCACTCCTTCCATTCCCGGCCAAAGTCATCGAGAAAGCTGTCAACAACCAGCTCGCCGCCTTCCTCGAAACCAACAAATCCCTCGACTCCTCACAGTCCGGCTTCCGAGCCAAACACAGCACTGAGACCGCACTCATCGCAGCAACAGACGACATTCGAACTCTACTGGACAATGGTGACACCGTCGCCCTCATCCTCCTCGACCTCTCCGCAGCCTTCGACACAGTCTGTCATAGCACCCTGTTACAACGCCTCAGAAACATCGGAATTCAAGGAAAAGCACTGGATTGGATCACCTCGTTCCTTGCCGGAAGAACTCAGAGAGTCCGCCTCCCACCATTCAAATCAGAAGCCACTGAAGTCATTTGCGGCGTTCCACAAGGATCTTCACTCAGCCCCACCCTCTTCAACGTATACATGAGCCCCCTCGCGGCCATCGCACGTCAATACAACCTCAACATCATCTCCTACGCTGATGACACTCAACTGATCCTCTCACTCACCAAAGACCCTAACACCGCCAAAACCAACCTACATAAAGGAATGAGAGAAGTAGCCGAGTGGATGAAGCACAGCCGTCTGAAACTGAATTCAGACAAAACAGAAGTCCTTATCTTAGGTACCTCCCCCTCCGCCTGGGACGACTCGTGGTGGCCAGAATCCCTTGGAAAAGCACCCATCCCAACAGACCACGCACGAAACCTGGGCGTCATTCTGGATTCCTCACTCTCGATGACCAGACAAGTCAACGCAGTTTCATCATCTTGCTTCAATATTCTTCGCATGCTCAAAAAAACATTTCGCTGGATCCCCACTGAAACTAGAAAAACGGTCACCCACGCACTGGTTACAAGCCGCCTGGACTACGGAAACACCCTATACGCCGGTACCACTGCAAAACTTCAGAAAAAACTCCAACGCATCCAGAACGCATCAGCCAGGCTCATTCTAGACATTCCGCGTAAAGATCACATTTCTGGTCACCTGAAAAACCTCCACTGGCTTCCCATCAATAAGAGGATAACATTCCGCCTTCTAACCCACGCACACAAAGCACTTTACGAACTTGGACCCGAATGCCTCAACACACGACTTTCCTTCTACACCCCCTCCCGCCAGCTACGCTCCTCCCACCAAGCCCTTGCTGCTGTACCTCGCATCAACAAAACCACCATGGGAGGAAGATCCTTCTCCTACCTGGCGGCTAAAACCTGGAACTCACTTCCCACTCACCTTCGCCTCACCCAGAACCACCTAGCATTCAGAAAACAACTTAAAACCTGGATATTCGACAAGTAACTCCCCACCCTTCTCCAAGCGCCTTGAGACCCTCTGGGTATGTAGCGCGCTATATAAATCACTGAATTGAATTGAATTGAATTGAATTGTGACATCGCCACAACGGGCTCCCCAGCCCGCTCTGCTGGCATCCGATTCTATGATCAGGTCCGGGCAGGAAACGAAGATCGCTCTCCCGTTCCACGCACTCATGTGTTCTATCCACCATCGTAACTCCGTTCTCGTTTCCTCCGTAAGGGAGATGAGTTCGGAATAAGTAAGCCCTTTCCGGAGATGCTGCGCCTTCAGGCGTTGAAGTGCCCTGTAGTGTAACGGGCCCGGAAAAATCGCCTGGATCGATGATGATAGAAGGCCCACTATACGAGCCAGGTGTCGAAGGGAGATCCTGTCTTTCCTCAGTGTCTGGGAAATTTCTCTGCGGATCTTGTGTACCTTCTGCTGTGGGAGGCTGAGGCTGGCCGAGTTGGAATCTATGAGGAAGGCCAGAAAGGAAATCTGTCTCTTCGGAAGAAGATCCGACCTCTGAGCATTCACCACGAACCCCAAGTCCTGGAGTAGGGCAATAGTCATGGTCAAGTGTGACCGTAGACGGTCCGGCGACTGATCCATGATCAGAATGTCGTCGAGGTATATGATCATCCGAACACCTCTCTCGCGCAGTGTTTCCACCACCGGCCGAAGGAGCTTTGTAAAGCACCAGGGGGCCGACGAGAGGCCGAACGGGAGGACTTGGAATTCGTAAACCTCCCCGTTCCACAAGAACTGTAGGAAGCGTCTGTGAGGGGGAAAGATCGGTACCGTGAGATACGCGTCCTTCAGGTCCAGACGAACCATCCAATCCCCTTGTAGGAGAATGTCTCGGAGTAGATGGATTCCCTCCATCTTGAAGTGGCGGTAAATCAGTCACTCGTTGAACTCCCGTAAATTGATGACCGGGCGAAACCCCTTGTCTTTTTTCTGGACCAGAAATATGTTGCATAGGAAACCCGCAGGGTGAAGGCGCGTTCTGCGAATCGCGCCTTTTCTGAGGAGATCTGCGATTTCGTTTTCGATAAGAATTTTGTCCTCTGAGGAAAAAACCAAGGGACGAGGGCGAACCCCCTGTTGGGGAGTGCCGTAGAATTCTATTCTGAAACCCCTGACTGTCTGGAGAACCCAAGGGTCTGAGGAGATTTTGCTCCAGTTGTGGAGGTGATCCCGAAGCCTCCCCCCCAGAACGGATGGGGAAAAAAGGGTAACACTCACCAGATGGGCCTCCCGGTGCATTGGCACCGCCGTGGTAGCCTCTGCCGCGCCCTCGTCCGGCGCCTCAACTCGGGTAGAAGTTCCCCTGGCGACCGTCATTCCAGCCGTTGTTCCGGCGTTGCTGGGCCTTGTTGTTAGGGCCTTGTTGGGGCTGGCGGCCGGAGGAGCGACCCCGTCCTCGTCCGGCCCCTGCAAAAACCTGTCCGGGAAAAATTTTCTTAATGGAAGTTTGAGCTCTGTCGAGTGCAGAGAAAGTTGTCACAAATTTGTTCAGTTCCTTTATAAAAGGCTCCCCAAAGAGTTTGCCTTGTGCAATAGGGCCCGCCTCCGATGTGGCTAAATCTCCGAGTTTCGGATCGATCTTGATGAGGAGAGATCTCCTCCGCTCTGCTGCCAACGCACAATTCGCGTTGCCCAGGAAGCATAGGGCTCTCTGTGCCCAACCTGCCACGACCTCCGTGGACATCGGAGTCCCCGACTCCTTGGCCCTCTCGGCCAACTGGATGATCTGGGTCACGGGGCCTACGGCGTCCAGGAGCTTATCCTGGCAGTTGCGCCAGGAACGATCTATACCCTTCCTGGGGTCCTTCATAAATTTAGCGAAGAACGCATAGAGCTTTTCGTCGATATCAGGAGTGGCCGCCACTCTGCCCTCCAGCTTAGGGCGAGGGCACTCACCCTGCATGCGGTTCCGAACCTCCTTTTCCAGAGGGTGGCGTACCTTACCAGCCACGTACGCCGCTACTTTGGGGTCTGGGGTCCATTCTGACGAAAGCAGATGGTAGATCCTCGACGGATCAAACATATCCAAACATCCCCTTCAAGCGACTCAGAGGAATGCGACGCAGGGCGCCAAGGGCGTCCTGAGTACTCGTCCGAGGAGTATCGTCCTCGGTAGCACCCTCTCCCTCCAAGGGGAAACCATTGTCCAGGTCAGAATTTGGGGCGACCTCGTCGCCATCATCTCCGGGGAAGAAGCCCTCCCGGCAGGGTAAATTTTTAAGCGTTCGCGCACTTTTCCGGAATGAGTCCCTCAGGCGATCGAACTCCTCCAAGTGCCCCGCGTGACGCTTCGCCGACTTCCCCCCCCCCCTGCGCACCTTTGGCTCCGCGGTTCACAGGAACTGCGCCACTGAACACCCCGGGGATGCTTTGAGTGAGGGCCTCCACACTCTCCCGCAAAGGTGCCAGTACGGAATCCAGCGACTGCGACAGCGCGCGGCCAACCGCCGGTGGCAGTGGTTGGGAACAGCCAGGTTCCTCCGTCCCCTGAGTGAGGGGAGTCGACTGTTCAGCAGTCTGCATTGTGCGAGGGTGAGAGCACTAAACACCTTGTACAAGTTACAGAAGGTAGCCCCCTTGCCGGTGCTCCGACAGTACCGCTGTCAAGTTTAGGGTGCGGTGACTGACAACCGCCACTAGATGGCGTTGCGCACGATGGGGCGCTACTACACCGGACCGGTGTCAGGCGAGGGTTGGTGAGTCAGGTGAGAAAACCTGCCTCAGCGCACCGTCCCGAGGGGCAAGCACCGCGAACGCAGCCTTAACCCAAACGGGGGCGCCCTACGGAGCTGAGGGGAAGCGAAGCCGCTCTCCGCAGAGCCCGCGCTGAGAAAAACGGCAGAGACGGCGCAAGCAGCGCCTGACGCACATCGAACTGCCAAAGGTCTGACAAAAGATCAAGCGCACCGCCAAGCAAGCGCGATTGCACAAGAAAAACACAATATTAAACCAATGACACCCAAACGTCAGAAAGATAAAAAGGTTTGACTTATCTGACGAGCAGAGAAGAAAGAGGAAAAGGAGAGGACGTCATGGCTAGTTATACGGCAGACGGATCCATCATTGGCTGTTGGTTACTATGGACACTGTATCCCATGTGCTCATGGGAGTTGTGGATCAATAAAAACGTTTTGATTGGTTTTTCTTTAAAGTGCTGATTATAATAAAGAGAAGAAAGGACTGCATAATCCTCGCCTCCGTCCTGACATAGAATTGGGAGCTAAAGCTCAAAAAACATTTGATTCTACATTAACTGGCCTCAACTGCTGGTAAACAGTCGACGCCTATATAGCTATGTTCTATATTGTGAGCAGAGTATTAGAACAGTGGTTACAAAACTCGACACTCCACTAGGAGCCTCCATTTCTATATTTCACCATGGAAATTGAAGGAAATATTTATTTAGGTTATATTGTTTACTAAGTAGCACATTTACATAACACATACTAGGGGGCTACAAGTTACAATTTCTATTGCAAATAAATAAATAACAGCACACCTTCAAGTTTATATAATGCCATGCAGTGTTACAATAACCAATCAGTAAAGAGTTATCACTTCTCATGGGAACTGGAAAGGCTGAGTGAGTTTGAAAGTGACGGGCTGTGCTTAGCTCATGTATCCACCGCAGGAGTCTGCACCATATTGCATACTTTGTTGCACCTACAGCTGCTTCTTGTGCAGTGGCTCGATTAGATGGTGGGATTCTGAGCACAGCATCTATGTTGCAAGGACTTTTGCCTGTGGAGGTGCAGCCCACCTTTGACAGTGGTAGGGATTACTTTGCCAGACCACTGTCTATTTATTCACCACCTGGGACAGATTTCCAGAGTTCTGGAGTGGATGAGAGGTGGGGGTATAGGATTCATTCTCCCTCCTACAATAGTTTCCACAACAAGGTATCCTATATGGGAAACATAATTTACCACGCAGTCTTTACAAGGAGGTTGGTACCCTGCATGCAATGATACTGCGTGTTACTTTAGCATGCAATTTGTTACAACGGCTTGCTGTGGAGGACGCATTGTTGCACTGGTTATTGGATTATTAACACCTTCCCTACTGTTGTGTAGACTGGAGTTGGAATAGTAATTTATACTAGTCCTAATTCCAGCGCCCTCTAAATCAAGTTGTTGTAACAACTTGCATGCCAAAGTAATACATGGTAAATACCCATGCGGGGTACTGACTGCATGGTAAAGGCGTGCAGGGTAAATGCCTGTGTCGTTCTGTCTTAATATACAGTTAGCTGTGTGAGGGTCTACCTAACAACACAATGTTTGTTGTCCAAATGCAGTGGGGTTAGCTTCACTTCATCTACGCTGTCTTTCCTGCAGTAGTCACAGGGAACACATCTAACTGTATAGGATGCCTTGATGATGCCGTGGAGTAGTGTGGCTCACTGGTTGGAGGCGGCAGACCCAGAAGCAGAAGTCGGCCCGGGACCAGGGTTCAATTCCCGACGCGGCACGGTGTTGGGCCAATGTCAGTGGGCTTGATAAATCTCGCCTTCGGTGCTACTCTAACCATGGGTCCCACTCAGCAACTCTGGGCAATAGCTTGCTTAATCTCCACAAACGGCCCCATCAACGCTAGGGATGCCTGGCTTCACCTTGGGGGTGCCCAATAGGGACCATCTCACAGGGAAAGCCAGAACGGGTTCCCCAGCGTTATACAGCGCCAGGAAACCTACGGGTAGCAGTGCGCTTTACAAGCTCAAATGCATTTACATTTTGTGGAAACTACTGCCAGGCCACAGTGTCAACAGGACTTTTATTCTCTGAGTGGAATATTCCTCTGCTTTCAATTGAACCAATTCAATAACATAGCTAATAACAATCATTTGTAAAATGGAAGGATTGGGATAATTGGTCATCCTTTTAGTGGAGAAAAGGTCACAGAACTCTGGTTAGCTGAAACCTCCCTCTGACATAATGGGCCCGGTTAACAAAGCAATTTTTGTCCGTAAATGCACTTTTATTGCTGCAACTGCACTAGTGGGTATTCACAAATTGGTACCTAGCAGGTGTAAGTGCATTTACCAGTACATAAACATACATCTTGATTGTGTAGAGGTATGCAGTAGTAATCCCCACAAAAGGTGTGGGAAGGGGACGAATGCAGACACTGGTTTGTCTTCTGAGTTTATGATTGGCCGCAGACTTGTGAGTTTCTGGACATTCACAAACTCCTCTGGAACCGTTTCTCACCCTGGAAATGGTTGGCAACTCACTCCAGGAAATGGGGCAAGTACGCCCCTTTGCAGTGTGGAATGGGGAAAGCACCAATCCTTAACTTTGTGGGTTTTTTGGGGAAACTATTTCTCCAAGTGGGGGAATGTTTGTTGCCCTGTGCAGAAAAATCTCTAAAAATTAAATAGTGAAATTGCGCAGTGGGGCTATCATTCTCCAAAGTGGATTTTTACTGTGTGCACAATTCTGCAAAGGAGTTTAAACGTGTCATGTAGCATTGCCAGTAGTACACATAAAAAGGTGCAACTGACACATCTAGTCAGACGCACTGCTGGCAATATTTGAGAGTTGTAAAAAAATTGCAAATCTGCAGCAGCTCGGAGGAATACGACGAGTGCAGTTGTTCTGCTATTGTGTGTATTGGACCCAAAATCTTTCATACTTAGCCACAGGTGAATAGTCCAAAAAGCATAAATCCATGGCACGGCATTGAGCAGTATTATCCTATTGCACAGCAGTACTAATATTATTTAGTGGTTGCATAGGAACTGTGATGACAGTATTTGTCTGACATGAAAAGCATACTGTATTTTGTGCCGTGACTCAGCATGTTAATAGGCCACTACTTCTGACACAGCTGTTCTGTTTTGGCTTGGTGGGTCAGAGTGAGACATTTTCTGAAATTACCCAAACAAGACACAGGGGGTGTCCGTAATCTGCTTAATTTGCCTTAGCCTAATTACGAGAAATTACAGCAAAATTGCACGATAATATGCATAATTGTGCAAAATGCAAATCTGTCACTTCATGCTGTACTTTAGCATGAAATGAGTTCTGGCATCAATTTTCAGGATGAGGACACATTTAAAAAAAAGCACTGCGAACAACAGCTGCTTGCATTCGGTTGTCCCTGTGTGTTCCTGGTAAGTTGTTACCACGAACTCGGTCTTCACAGCAAACGTTTACCACGAATGGCACATAAGTATGTAACGTGGCGTAATTGCATAATTTTTTTAATGCTGTGAACTATTACACCTCCACAAACAGAATTATGCAAATCTATCCATTTTCTTTGGGAAAAGAAAACAGAAAGAGAATGAGGTAAAGAGAAAGCCTGTGCCATCCTACCCTTTAATCTCAGACACAATCAATTAATTTTCTAATAATGCCAAACTGTTGAAGAGGTTTCTATGATAGACACACTGAATTCCATACTGGTAAAGCCCACCAACCAGGAGTTAGTCTGAGACCCCAGATCTCATTTCGCTTAATTGCATCGCCAGTTGAGATAAAACTGGTTCACATGAAGATGAAAAGTTCATAGAGGAGTCCCCATTTCTTTTGAGACAACCAGGATCTCTAGGATTGCCTTTCATGCAGCCTGTAAGCAGTTGGAATATTATTTGGGGTAGGTGACTACCCACTGTAAGTAATAATCACAACCCTCATGATGGTGAACCCTCAAAGTAACTAAAATAAGCTAGGCTCCACTCCCTGGTAGCTATGGCATGGCGTAGACAGGCTTAGCTTATGATATTGTGTGAAATATTTATTCCGTACCAAAACAGTAATAAAGTAGAAAAGCAACACAAGAAAAATTCCAAACCAACTTAGAGAAATAGAGAAAAGTTCAAGACACAAAATGACACCAGAAAGACAAAAATCCAATAATGGGAAATGGAGATATTATTTTTTAAAGTTTCAAGTAGGAATAGCTCCAAGAAGCATAAAGTGTCAATGATGGTCATTGGTCGCAATAGACTGTGACCTTTGACGTAATTTAATGCTGAACAGGATGGAGCACAGGTTGGATACACCAAACAAGTTCATCATTGTCAAACATGTTACCTTCTGACTTTAGACTCAATTCATTACAGCATTGCACTTCTTAAGCCTCCAGAACCTATGGAGAGGCACTTCGAGACTCACAGGGTGTAAGGCAGAGGCCAAACAGAAGGGTTCAGTCCATGTCCAGTGCCACTGGTTAAATGGCCAGCTGGAGTAAAGACCTCTTGCTGCTTGTTGCATCCCTGTTTGACCCTTGGAGTGAACTTCTTTGTCCGGGATACAAAATGGAAAGCAGATCCTTTAGGGCTTTTATCAGGACTAACTCAGCAGGTTCAGTCCTATTCTGATCTTCCTTGTGTGCAAGAGTACTCTGTCGTGGGTGCCTAAAGATGCCACGTTTATGCCTGGCACGAGCTAGTGGGTGGGAATGACACCAGAGTAAAAGTTCCCGTACCAACCATACCCAATTTGAGCATTTTCAAGATTTCAGAAGTCTTTGGACTCTGAGTGCTCGGTCTGTGTATGGGGAATCTACTGTGGTAATCTTAGTGTCCTCCCACATTTAACACAGAAATCCAAATTTTGAGAGTCACTGTACCCCAATAATCCCAGATAGACAGACGTCTAGTAGAACAAAGCAGGATTTTCCAGCAACCGGACAGTGGATACATGTGATCTGTTTTGGCATCCTGTTTCTGCCCTTTGTAGAATGCCCCTGTTAGACCTGGCATCTTTGGCGTGATTACCCCTATCTTTTTGCCTCTGCCTCCTGTATTTTTGATGCTGTGCTGGATTCGTTTTTGCTGGTTTAGATGCTTTGGACACTCTGCCACTGCTGATCAGTGCCAGAGTGTAAGTGCTCCCTATGTAAATTGTTATTATGATTGGATATACATGTTTGGCATATTTGTATCACCATGAAGTCCCTAGTAAAGTGCACTGGGTGTGCCAGGGCTGGTGATGACAAATGCTACTAGTGGGCCTGCAGCACTGATTGTGCCACCCACAGGAGTAGCTCTAAAAATGGTGTCTCAGGCCTGCCACTGCAGCGCCTATGGGCAGTTTAGAACTGCCATGTCCTCCTGGTCAGTGTCCCCACTGACCAGGCCTAACCCTTCCCCTTTCGTGCACATCAGTCACCCCTATGGAAGGCCCAAGGTACCCCCCTGGTAAGCATGGGCGAATTTTGCGAATCTCGCGTTCGCGAATTTTGCGGATTTGCGAACTCGCAATCCGCAAAATCCGCAAATTCTCGCGAAGTTGCGGATTTTTTTTTGTGTGTTTGCGCGGGTTTCTGCCAGTTCGCGAGGGTTTTGTACAATGTCGCAAATTGCGAACTTACCTGTCGGGTCGCAAGTTTCGCGAACTTGTTGTTTCTACGTGTCCAGCCTGTTTGGGACACTCTTCTTCATCACTGCCACTCTCTGTCACCACTGCCACTCTCTGACTACTCATACCACCCTCTGGCCCACCCATGCCACCCTCTGTTTCATCACAGCACCCTCTGGTTGTCCAGTCAGTGTACATTATTGTGGCAACGCAAGCACACCTTCCCTGCCTCAAGTGACCTGAATTAATTTGGGGCTGATTAATGTGTCACAGAATATTTTTTTAGCTGGCACCTGCTTCCTTAGTGCTTCCTGATTAGTGATCTTTTGCACTTGCTAAGTGCTTTCATTGTTGCAAAATTAGTTACAACACCTGCCCTGCCCCAACTGACAATAATGAATTAGGGGCTGATTAATGGATTTGAACTTCCAGCCTGGCTCCTGCTTGTCTCCCTTAGCTGTAATTCAGGACCTTTGTGGCATATGTGTAACTATTCTGAGGTTCAGAGCAGGGTCACATAATAGTTGCAACTGGCAACTGAACTCTGGAGGGGCCCCTCAGGAAGCACTACAGGAAATGGCTACTAATGATGAGCCTGAACTTTTGAACCTGGTAAGTAGTTTCAGTTTTGCTAAGATCGTATTTCTGCAATTTTGCACTTATTCGCGGGGCGCGAAGTTGTACTGGGAAGCCGCGAACAGTGCGAGCAAAATCCGCTGCTCGCGGATTTGCGGATTTTGCGGGAGATTCGCGAATCTCGCGGATTGCGAATTTACCGAAAATCCGCAAAATCCGCGAGCGAAACGGATTTTCCGCCCATGCTTACCCCCTGGGCAGGGTGCAGTGCATGTGAAAGGTAGAGCATGTACTAGTGCAGGTGACATGCTCTGGTAGTGAATTACAGCCATTTTCGTTTTTCACTATTGTAAGGCTATCTTGCTCCATAGGTTAACATGGGGGATGCTGGCTACAGTGGTTAACAGCATTTCTTCCCATAGGAACAAGATAGGACATAAGTATCTAGTATCCCTGAACTCAGAATTTAATAACACATCTTTTAGGAAAGGTGGTTTTTAAATCCTGTGTTTGAGAACAGCACTTTTAGAAAGTTGTTGTTCTCTTGTCTGACCCTTCTGTGTGCCTGGGCCTGTTTGTGTATTGACTGTCTGGTTTGTGAGTGACAGGGGCTGGGGAATTCCCCCAGAGGCTGGATGGGTCAGCACAAGGCTGAATGAATGCATTGCAACCTGAGTGGTGGGAGGAGTTAGCACCTGGGCTGAATAGGGCTGTGCCTGCCTGCCACAATGCTGGCTCCACCTCCTGCTGGGCGGCTGAGGACCCTGCCCCTCACTCTGAAAGGAAAGATGCAGCCAGCACAACAAAGTTCTCAGGATCCACCCAGTACTGGTTCAGACCGGGCTCAGGGCCCACATGCACAGAGAGAACAAAGACTTTAGGGGTATAAGTACAGGACCCCTGACAACAGAAAATTAGATCATCGTGAAATCAAGAAGGAACCTCTGCCAAGGAGAAAGCTGATTTTGAAGAAGGAAGACTGTCCTGCTGTTGGTCTGCTGGACTGACCTGCTGTTGCTTTGCTGCCAAGGAGATGGGAAGGACTTTGCTGTGAGCTGTGTCCCCTGTCTTGAAGGAATCTCCAAGGGCCTGAGAAGAGCTGGCTCCCTGTTTTTGAAGTCCCAGGAACAAAAGAACTTCACCCCCAGTTTCCCTGAACTCTGCTGAGAGAATTCTGTCCTTCCTAGAGTGCTTGATCCAGTTGTGGGGCCTCTGGAAGTTGTACCTGAGCTGGGAAGCTTGAAACTAAGCTTGAGAGACTTTTGAAACTGAAAAGTGTCGCATCGCTTGCTTGCGGAGCGCATCCCCGACAGTGTGAGAAGTTTCCCGCCGCTACGAAGGTCGAGATTGTTGCAGCGCCTGACGCCGCTGCCAGAGCCGTCGCATCCTTCGTTTACGGGACGCACCAGACCGGTGGGGGAAAATCGAACATCGCTGCGAGTGTCGTCGCAGAGCCTGTCGTCGCTGGGTGAGATCACCGCACCGCTTGCTTGCGGACCGCATCACGTCGCTGCGAGCATCTTCGCAGAACCATCACATCAAGGAGCTGCGAGAGAGAGGGTCACCGCTGGACCGCGCATCGTCGCCCCGGAGATCGTCGCAGCCCCCGCGAGATTGTCGCATCGTGCCTTTGCGAGAACAGACTTCCTACGGAACCTACGCACCGGAATCCACACAAGTGGTCTTCCTCCCCATACAGACCGGATTCGTCGCAACACGCCCGCTGCTGCAGCGGGGCTGTCGTATCGCCTCCCCAGGGTCTCAGGAGTAACGCATCGCTTGTTTTCCAACGCACCAGCTTCCTGCTTGTGGAACTTTGTTGAATCTAAAAGGTACTGTGAGTAAACGTGACGCAACTGTGAACTTTTCACGCATCTGTGGATTATTTTAACGCAACTTAAAGAACTTTGATTACAACCTGAAGAACTCTTTTGAAACCATATTCTTGAACTGTGTATGTTGGATTTTTGTCGTTTTGGTCTTGTGTAGTTTAGAATAAATATCTTTATTTTCCTAAACTGTTGTGGAATCAGTTTGTGGTGTTTTCACTGTGTTACTGTGAGTGTTGGTACAAATACTTTACGCATTGCCTCTGGTTAGCCTAGACTGCTCAGGCCAAGCTACCTAGAGGGTGAGCAGGGGTTATCTAAGAGGGTTATCTCCTTGCCCTGACTAGAAGCAAGGGTCCCTATTTGGACAGTGGTACCTACCTCTGCCAACTAGAGACCCCCAGTTCTAACATTGGTGGTCAGGCGGTGGGATTTGAACTTGTATTTGTACTTGACCCACAGTAATTGGTGTACATCACTAGTGAGTGCAGACCACTACGCCACCGCATACTATTGGTTTTTGATTTTGATTCTATTTTTGAGTAACTCTTCCAAGCATCATGTCTTTGAATGGGAAGGCACCCAGTAAGGAGGCAGAAGTAGAATTGGAGTTTGCCATTGGAGATTTGTATTCATACAAAGTTGAGCAACTTAGGAAATTCTGCCTTGAGTTTGAGTGCCCCATAAAGAGCGCCTACAGAAAAGAGGAGCTGCAGAGAATCTTGAAAGCCCATTGGGAGGCACAAGAGAGAGATGATGATGTGGATGTAGAAAATGCTTTTCAAGGCAAAGATCTGCCAGTGGGCAGAGTAGGCTCAGGAGCTGGCAGCAACCACTCCGGTAGGGGCCTCACCCCAGAAGAGTTACAAGGAAATCAGAGAATGAGAGAATATGACTTGGAAGTCATGAAAATAAAACTGAGGCAATTGGAAATGGAGAAAGAAAGGGCAGCGGAAGACAAGAGAGAGGCCCGTGCCCTAGAGGAAAAGAAATTGCTTTTGGCTCATGAGTTGAGCATGAAAGAACTGGATCTTAAAGCCAAGGAGGTGGATGCCAGTTCAAATGGTGGCAGCGTGCAGCCAGTGCATGGGGGTAAAGTATATATTCCCAAAGACCTGGTACAGAATTACCATAGGAGTGAGGATATTTATGCCTGGTTCACTTTGTATGAGATTGCATTGAAGATGAATGGTGTGCCTGATCAGCATTGGGGGGCGGGCCTGTGGAAACATTTTGAGGCTTCTGGGAGGAGTGCTCTAGAGCCCTTAGAGATGGCAGATGCCATGACCTACCCCAATATGAAGGAGGCCTTATGTCTCAGGTATGGCCTTACTCCAGAGCAGTACAGACTGCAGTTTAGAAACTCCAAGAAGAAAGAGTCCGAGACTTGGATGGAGTGTGTGAATGGGTACTCGCGTGCACTGGAAGGTTGGATGAAGGGCAGTAAAGTAACTGATTTTAAGGGGTTGTTGCATTTAATCAGTTGGGAGCACTTGAGTAGTCTTTGTGTTCCAGAGCTGCGCCAGCATCTTTTAGACAGCAAGCTGAAAGACCCCATTGAGCTTGCTAAGGAGGCGGACCGCTGGACCAGTACCAGGGTCCACAGAGGAATTGTGTGTACCACAGCCAAAGGAGGGCAGGGTCCCCAGCTGAAGAGTGGGGGGGACAAGGGCAACCAAAAGGAGTTCTCACAAGGGCCCCAAAATAGTTCCCAGGAAAAGGATTCCCAACCCTCCAAATCTAAACAGCCATGGCCCTCTAAGGGCAGGCGGGACAATAGAGACAGGAGAAATAACCAGGGTCCCCCTACCTGCTATCACTGCAATGAGGTGGGCCATATTGCTCCAAAATGTCCCAAGAAGAAGCCCGCATCCACTGTTGCTCCCGCCCCAGTGTTAGCTAGTGTAGCTTTGGGTGGGGATTTGGTTTCTAGTGACTGGGGGGAGCTAGCAGTCATGACCCTTGTCTCTCTAGGAGACCAAGAGATGGTCCAGGAAACCTTACTGCCCTCTAACACTAAGAAATATGGGCAGAAGGTGACCATCAATGGGAGGGAGGTTGAGGCACTGAGAGACACAGGAGCCAGCGTGACATCTGTGAGGTGTCAGTGGGTGTCTGAAGAGCAAATCATCCCTGGTGTACTCCGCCCTGTAGTGGCAGCTGACAGCTCAGTGCGCCTCTGCAAGCTGGCGAAGGCTTCCTTTGAATGGGGAGGAGTCTCTGGTCTTTTGGAAGTAGTAGTCAGTGATGCCTTGCCTGTAGACTGTCTGTTAGGCAACGACCTGGAGAGTTCTCCATGGAAGGACATAGAACACAGAACTCACTTGGAGATGTTGGGTCTGCCTGCGTGGATCTGTGTGACCACGCGTGCTATGGCAGCCAGTAAGGGTGAATCAGCAGAACTGGAGCCTGAAACAGTGGCCCAGAGACCTGCCAGGAGAGGAAGAGGCAGAGGGCGCGGGAAACCAGCCCCAGCCGTTCCCACGGTCCAGGAGGAAGCAGAACCTGAGGGGGATGCTCTGGAACCTACAGGGGAACAGGTGGCCGAACTGGGAGATCTACCTGAGCTGACCCATTGGCAGCAAGAAGGTGGTCCCTCCAGGGAGGAGTTCTGCCAGACGCAGAAGGAATGCCCTTCCCTCATTTGTCTGCGGCAACAGGCTGTAGATCAGGCAGCAGGTGGAGCAGTCAGAGATCACTATGTCTACTGGGAAGATGACCTACTTTATAGCGAGCCTAAGTTTGCTGAGCCCGGTGCAGCCCGTGTGCTGGTGGTACCCGAGCGCTTCAGAAACTTCCTAATGGGTCTGGCTCATGACGTGCCTCTTGCAGGACATCTGGGGCAAGACAAGACCCTAAACAGGCTTGTCACCCACTTCCACTGGCCCCAGATGAGAAAGCACATTGGTTCCTTTTGCAGATCTTGCCAAACCTGTCAAGCTAGTGGCAAGACTGGAATGAAGTTGAAGGCACCCCTTCAACCCTTCCCAGTGGTGAGCACCCCTTTCGAGCGGGTGGGCATAGATATCGTAGGGCCCCTGGACCCCAAGACAGCCTTAGGCAACAGGTTCATCCTGGTCTTGGTGGACCATGCCACCCGGTACCCGGAAGCAGTCCCTCTCAGGACAATCACAGCACCCGTGGTGGGCCGTGCATTGATGGGGATCTTTTCCAGTGTGGGGTTCCCCAGAGAGGTGGTCTCCGACCGGGATACCAACTTCATCTCTAGGTACATGAAGTCTCTGTGGGAGGAGTGAGGGGTAACTTATAAGTTCACCACTCCTTACCACCCTCAAGGAAATGGGTTGGTTGAAAGATTCAACCGGACCCTAAAAGGTATGATTATGGGCCTAGCGGAGCCCATGAGACGGAAGTGGGACGTCTTGTTACCATGCCTGTTGTTTGCCTACAGGGAGGTGCCTCAGAAGTCCTTAGGGTTCAGTCCCTTTGAACTCCTGTATGGCCACCCTGTTAGAGGACCTCTCTCACTGGTGAAGGAGGGTTGGGAAAAGTCCTGTGGGAAAACCCCCCAGGATGTGTTCAGATATGTGCTGGCCATCCGCAACCAGACACAACGCTTCAGGAAACTCGCTCAGGCGAACCTGGAAGCAAGCCAGGAAGAAATGAAATGATGGTACGACCAGAATACCACTCTGGTCGAATTTCAACCTGGGCAGAAAGTGTGGGTGATGGCGCCAGTGGAGCCTTGCGCGCTCCAAGACAAGTGGTCTGGGCCATATGAGGTGGTGGAAAGGAAGAGTGAGGTAACCTACCTGGTTAACCTGGAGACTCCCAGGCAGCCCCTGAGAGTCTTGCATGTGAACCGCCTCAAACCACACTTTGAGAGGTCTGAAGTAACCATGCTCATGGCTACAGACGCAGGAATGGAAGAGGATAGCGATCCTCTCCCTGACCTCCTGGCAGTTAAAGAGCAAGATGGGTCAGTGGATGGTGTGGTCCTCTCGCCCACCCTGACCCCAGAACAGCAGAGTGATTGTCGCCAAGTGTTGGGTCAGTTCTCCTCTCTGTTCTCCCTGACCCCAGGAGTCACCAACTGGTGCGTCCATGATGTGGACACTGGAGACAGTCTGCCTGTGAAGCAAAAATTTTACAGGGTAGCTGACAAGGTCAGGGCCAGCATCAAGGAAGAGGTTTCCAAGATGTTAGCGCTAGGGGTGATTGAGCCCTCCAGCAGCCCCTGGACTAGCCCAGTGGTCTTGGTTCCCAAGAAAGCTGCTACACCTGGTGGCCCTCCAGAACTCCGGTTTTGCGTGGACTACCGTGGGCTCAATGCGGTCACGAAGACTGACGCACACCCTATCCCCAGAGCTGATGAGCTCGTGGATCGGTTGGGAGCTGCCCAGTACCTCAGTACATTTGATTTGACTTCAAGGTACTGTCAGATTGCCTTAACTGATGGGGCCAAAGAGAGGTCAGCATTTTCAACGCCAGAGGGGCACTTCCAGTTCCGTGTCATGCCCTTTGGGTTGAAGAATGCCCCTGCCACATTCCAGAGACTGGTTAACCAGGTACTGTCCGGGCTGGAGGAATTCAGCGCCGCATACCTGGATGACATTGCTGTGTTCAGCTCCACGTGGGAGGAACACTTGCAACACCTCTGCGAAGTGTTGAAGGCTCTGCAAAAGGCAGGCCTCACTATCAAGGCCAGCAAGTGCCAGATAGGGCAGGGATCGGTGGTGTATTTGGGACACCAGGTGGGGAGCGGCCAGGTGGCGCCCCTACAGGCAAAGATTGATTCCATTCTGGCTTGGGAGCCCCCCAAGACCCAGACAGAGGTGAGAGCCTTTTTAGGACTCACCGGGTATTACAGATGGTTTGTCAAGGGATATGGCACCATTGTCACCCCCTTGACAGAACTCACTTCCAAGAAGTTGCCCAAAAGAGTTGACTGGACTGACGCCTGCCAAACTGCTTTTGAGGCCCTGAAAACTGCAATGTGCACAGCACCGGTGCTCAAGGCACCTGACTTTTCCAGTGAGTTGATAGTTCAGACGGACGCTTCAGAGCATGGTGTGGGAGCAGTACTCTCACAAGCCACTGAGGAGAATGGAGACCAGCCAGTAGCTTTCATTAGTAGGAGGCTAATCCCCAGGGAACAGAAGTGGAGTGCGATTGAAAGGGAGGCTTTTGCTGTGGTCTGGGCTCTGAAAAAGTTGAGGCCCTACTTGTTTGGGACTCACTTCCGTGTTCAGACCGACCACAGGCCCCTCAGATGGTTAATGCACATGAGGGGCGAGAATCCCAAACTGTTGAGGTGGTCCATCTCCCTACAGGGAATGGACTTTACGGTGGAACACCGCCCTGGTACAGAACACGCCAACGCTGATGGTCTGTCCAGGTTTTTCCGCCTTAGTGAAGAGAACTCCCAAGAGGGTGGGTAGTTCTCCCCACTTTCAGCTGGAGGGCACACGTGTTAGACCTGGCATCTTTGGCGTGATTACCCCTATCTTTTTGCCACTGCCTCCTGTATTTTTTGATGCTGTGCTGGATTCGTTTTTGCTGGTTTAGATGCTTTGGACACTCTGCCACTGCTGATCAGTGTCAGAGTGTAAGTGCTCCCTATGTAAATTGTTATTCTGATTGGATATACATGGTTGGCATATTTGTATCACCATGAAGTCCCTAGTAAAGTGCACTGGGTGTGCCAGGGCTGGTGATGACAAATGCTACTAGTGGGCCTGCAGCACTGATTGTGCCACCCACAGGAGTAGCTCTAAAAATGGTGTCTCAGGCCTGCCACTGCAGCGCCTATGGGCAGTTTAGAACTGCCATGTCCTCCTGGTCAGTGTCCCCACTGACCAGGCCTAACCCTTCCCTTTTCGTGCACATCAGTCACCCCTATGGAAGGCCCAAGGTACCCCCCTGGGCAGGGTGCAGTGTATGTGAAAGGTAGAGCATGTACTAGTGCAGGTGACATGCTCTGGTAGTGAATTACAGCCATTTTCGTTTTTCACTATTGTAAGGCTATCTTGCTCCATAGGTTGGGGGATGCTGGCTACAGTGGTTAACAGCATTTCTTCCCATAGGAACAAGATAGGACATAAGTATCTAGTATCCCTGAACTCAGAATTTAATAACACATCTTTTAGGAAAGGTGTTTTTTAAATCCTGTGTTTGAGAACAGCACTTTTAGAAAGTTGTTGTTCTCTTGTCTGACCCTTCTGTGTGCCTGGGCCTGTTTGTGTATTGACTGTCTGGTTTGTGAGTGACAGGGGCTGGGGAATTCCCCCAAAGGCTGGATGAGTCAGCACAAGGCTGAATGAATGCATTGCAACCTGAGTGGTAGGAGGAGTTAGCACCTGGGCTGAATAGGGCTGTGCCTGCCTGCCACAATGCTGGCTCCACCTCCTGCTGGGCAGCTGAGGACCCTGCCCCTCACTCTGAAAGGAAAGATGCAGCCAGCACAACAAGGTGCTCAGGATCCACCCAGAACTGGTTCAGACCGGGCTCAGGGCCCACATGCACAGAGAGAACAAAGACTTTAGGGGAATAAGTACAGGACCCCTGACAACAGAAAATTAGATCATCCTGGAATCAAGAAGGAACCTCTGCCAAGGAGAAAGCTGACTTTGAAGAAGGAAGACTGTCCTGCTGTTGCTCTGCTGGACTGACCTGCTGTTGCTTTGCTGCCAAGGAGAGGGGAAGGACTTTGCTGTGAGCTGTGTCCCCTGTCTTGAAGGAATCTTCAAGGGCCTGAGAAGAGCTGGCTCCCTGTTTTTGAAGTCCCAGGAACAAAAGGACTTCACCCCCAGTTTCCCTGAACTCTGCTGAGAGAATTCTGTCCTTCCTAGAGTGCTTGATCCAGTTGTGGGGCCTCTGGAAGTTGTACCTGAGCTGGGAAGCTTGAAACTAAGCTTGAGAGACTTTTGAAACTGAAAAGTGTCGCATCGCTCGCTTGCGGAGCGCATCCCCGACAGTGCGAGAAGTTTCCCGCCGCTACGAAGGTCGAGATCGTCGCAGCGCCTGACGCCGCTGCCAGAGCCGTCGCATCCTTCGTTTGCGGGACGCACCAGACCGGTGCGGGAAAATCGAACATCGTTGCGAGTGTCGTCGCAGAGCCTGTCGTCGCTGGGTGAGATCACCGCACCGCTTGCTTGCGGACCGCATCACGTCGCTGCGAGCATCGTCGCAGAACCATCGCATCGAGGAGCTGCGAGAGAGAGGGTCACCGCTGGACCGCGCATCGTCGCCCCGGAGATCGTCGCAGCCCCCACGAGATCATCGCATCGTGCCTTTGCGAGAACAGACTTTCTACGGAACCTACGCACCGGAATCCACACAAGTGGCCTTCCTCCCCATACAGACCGGATTCGTTGCAACATGCCCGCTGCTGCAGCGGGGCTGTCGCATCGCCTCCCCAGGGTCTCAGGAGTAACGCATCGCTTGTTTTCCAACGCACCAGCTTCCTGCTTGTGGAACTTTGTTGCATCTAAAAGGTACTGTGAGTAAACGTGACGCAACTGTGAACTTTTCACGCATCTGTGGATTATTTTAACGCAACTTAAAGAACTTTGATTACAACCTGAAGAACTCTTTTGAAACCATATTCTTGAACTATGTATGTTGGATTTTTGTCGTTTTGGTCTTGTGTAGTTTAGAATAAATATCTTTATTTTCCTAAACTGTTGTGGAATCAGTTTGTGGTGTTTTCACTGTGTTACTGTGAGTGTTGGTACAAATACTTTACGCATTGCCTCTGGTTAGCCTAGACTGCTCAGGCCAAGCTACCTAGAGGGTGAGCAGGGGTTATCTAAGAGGGTTATCTCCTTGCCCTGACTAGAAGCAAGGGTCCCTATTTGGACAGTGGTACCTACCTCTGCCAACTAGAGACCCCCAGTTCTAACAGCCCCCTAATGTTATTTGTAAACCAGAGAAAAGCTGTCAAGGAGGGTTTGCCCCTGCAGCAGGATTTGACACTGTAATGTGAAAAAGAGGACCACTATGATTGGAGTCTGCCTGGCAGAGGGTACAAAGGAAGGGCCATGCATAAGCATCAGTTCATATTTACTTTTGTGAGGGGGAGTCTCTTTGAAGTTAATCCAGTTCCTTGGGCCAACCCTACTGGTCACCCTGTCCGGTAACAGCAGCACCTCCTCACACACAGGCCTTTTTTCTCTGTTCTGAGAGCAGTTTTGACACCTCTTCAAATGCTAATTGCTGGCTGGCAGAAGTGGGAGAACACGTGCAAATGGACCTCCAGAGCTTTAGGCATAGAAAAGGTAACTTTTTAAGAATATTTTTTCCTTAATATTTATATCTTAATATCAAAACTCCAATTTTGTCATTTGATTGGATTTTTAATAACCACTAAAAATAGTTGTTTAATTATTTTTCTAGCTGTTTCCTAACCAAAATTAGCATTATTAAATGTAATATTATAACCCAATTTTTTCCCATGGAACATCTATCCTTACATTTGTGAAAATAGCTTTTGGGGCTTTATCCTTGTAAGGACATGTTTAAAATTTAATTACCACCTGTCCTACTTTTAAATTCCATGCAATCTGTATTTTAGGCAATAATGCCTACAAAGGGGGGGACTTATAATTATTCAAAAGGAAGATTTTGACCTGTCAAAAGGGGTTATTGTGACAGGTCAAATTTGCAGTTTAAAACTGTAACAGTCAGGCTATAAGGTAGGACTGTAGTCATGTTTGCACTGTCGCTGTACGGGGTGTGCAATCGGTGCTGTAGGCAATGAGTGACATTTAGCTTTCAGGCCTTGGGTACACTTTGTACCAAATACCAGGGGCTTATAGGCAAGTTAAATATGCTAATTAGAGGTATGCAAGTTTCACTATGTTGAAAGGGGGAGCACAGGCTGTTATCATTCACTGGTTAATTTTTTTAATTTTATTTATTTGAAACATTTATTGAGTGCACAGATACCTCCAACGGAGCAGAGAAGGGCTAAGTGTGGATGAACAACCAGGTCTTCAATGTTTTCCTGAAAGCTGATTCTAGTTCAGTTTTTCAGATATGTAAGGGCATGGCATTCCAGAGCTTCGCGGTGCTAACTGCAAATTGCTCTGCCACCCATCCTGGCCTTACGAAATAGTGAGCAGATTCCAATGGATGGATCTGAGGACTCAGCCGTATTGGTAGCATCGTAGTCTGCGTTTCAGATATATATCGGGCCCCGACCCATGGTGGCTCTATATGCCATGGTGAATGCCGTAAATTAAATTCTTCTGCTGATGGGCAGCCAGTGCAGATTTTGCAAGTGGGGAGAGATGGAATGACACAAAGACACCTTGCATATCAATCTAGCTGTAGCATTCTGAACCATTTGTAATCTTCGGATCAAATATGCTGGGAGTAGAGGCTGTTAGAGTAGTCCAGGCTGGATGTAACCAAGGCATGAACTACAGTCCGCTGGATGTAACCAAGGCATGAACTACTGTCCGCCTACAGTCCAGCAGGAAAAAGTGGAGGCATTTCATCAGTGTGCGCAGCTTCCAGAATCATATGAGGCCTGACTGATCTGGGCCTTACAAGAGAAGGCATTGTCGAATTTAAACCCCAAATTCCTTACCGCCCAACTGGCACATGAGGAGGATTCAGTTCTGTTGGCCACTACAGCATGGAGGGAGGTGGGACCAGTTGGTTAAAGAAGAGCACCTCAGTTTTCTCAGTGTTCAGCTTTAGGCAGTTTTTAGTCATCCAAGCCGAGATGTTGCTCTAGCACCATCTAGAGCTGACAAATGTTATTTAAAAGAGAAAATCAATGGGTTGTCGTCAGCGTAGGAAATCACTTTCACTCTGAGAGTCTCCACCAAGATCGCGAGAGGGGTAAGGTATAGGTTTAATAGCAGAGGGCTCAGAGCCCTGAGGGACCCCGCAAACAAGAGGCTTCTGAGTGGAAACAAAGGGGCGCAAATAGACCTGTTGTGTGTGGTTCCCCAGGAAAGACTGGAGCCAGGACAGAACCGTACCCCATACTCCCAAATGCTTGTCTCTCCAGGAGAATCGAATGGGCCACAGTATCGAAAGCTGCGGATAGGTTAAGCAGCACCAGCCTAGCTGTGTTGCCCTGATCTATGGTTTCGGATACGTTCTCCGCAACTTCCAAGAGTGCGGTCTCCGTACTGTATCCTGCTCTAAAGCCGGATTGAGAGTCATGGAAACAATTATGAGATTCCAAAGATTCAGAGAGTTGATTCTGATCTACCTGCTCAAGAATTTTTACTGGTGCCAGCCGCAGAGAGATGGGTCGAAAGTTTTTAAGTTCTGTAGGATCGGCATTCAGCTTCTTGAGGATAGGCAGTAAGAATGCTTGTGTCTGTGTCTCTGGATATATACCTGATTTCAGGAAAGAGTTCCAGATTAGGCTCAGGGGGCATTAAAAGAAGGGGCCAGCAGTCTGAAGAAGTGAGCCGAGCAGGAATCGCCCACAGAGCCCGATTTACAGCTCTGTAGTTTCTTATGGGACACATTCAGAGGAAGAGTGCGGTCTCCGTACTGTATCCTGCTCTAAAGCCGGATTGAGAGTCATGGAAACAATAATGAGATTCCAAAAATTCGGAGAATTGATACTGATCTACCTGCTCAAGAATGTTTGCTGCTGCCGGCAGCAGAGAGATGGGTAGAAAGTTTTTAAGTTCTGCAGGATCGACATTCGGCTTCTCGAGGATAGGCAGTAAGAATGTTTGTGTCTGTGTCTCTGGATATATACCTGATTTCAGGGAGGAGTTCCAGATTAGGTTTAGGACGGCATTAAAAGAAGGGGGCAGCAGTCTGAAGAACTGAACCGAGCAGGAATCGCCTAGAGAGCCCGATTTACAGCTCTGTAGTTTCTTAAGGGACACATCCAGAGGAAGGGGGTGAAACTCCGACCAAATATCAGTGCAATCTGGCGTAGGATTAGACTCAAGCAGAGACGTGTTAGACGCGAAAGTGGAGTAGATAGATTGAATTTTATCCTGAAAGAATTCTGAGAGGTCATTACAAAGGGTAGAAGATGGAGTCACAGAGCTATCAAGAGCAGCCGGTTTGGTGAAGCATAGAGCAATTTTGAATAAAGGCTTTGGCTGAATTGTCGACTGAATTGATCTTGAGTGAAAAGTAGTCTCGCATAGCATTACGTTTGAGTCTGTGGAACTTTTTTAGGACTTTTCTATAGGAGCACTTGGCTGCGGGATCATAAGTGTGTCTCCAGGAGCGTTCCAATTTCTTACAAAGACTTTTCTCTGCAGGAAGTTCCATAGAAAATCATGCGGCAGATGATTTTTTTCCTGGAGGATATTATAGATCTGAGAGGTGCCACCTTATCTAAGGCGTAAGTAACCCAGCTATTTAAGCTGGATATGTCTTTGTTGGGATTCCCTGTCAACTGGAGGGGGGAATTGTGAAGCACAGGAGTCATAGCATCAGTAGTGACATTCCTCCAATCTCTCCTTAACTCTGGAATATGCTTAGGGCCATTGCTGCAGTGTATGGCATGAATGTTTATCAGGGATAAAGTGCAAACTATTCCATAGCCAGCAACAATATAGGTTGCAGCAAAAGGGAAAACTTCAGAAAGGACCCTGCTGATGAAGCAAAATCGTAAAATGTAAAAATGATTATGGTCCATCTCTTCCTCCGTGAAAACTGAGTTGCTTGGCCAATGATTGTTTCCCAATTTTTTATTGCACTAACATTCACTTTTGATGGTACAAATATACAACACCACCATATTTAGCTATGTATTTGTGAAAAATATTGTCCAAAAATGCACCACTGGACTCTCCACAGTCCACGAACTCTGCCACTAAGTGTGTTTTGCTCCTTTTTTACACTCTGTCTTAAAACAACAGATTGATTTTTTTAACTCCTATGCCTTTACGTGAGGTGACATTGAGGGCACAGACCCCCACTGAGAACTGTTCTAGCACCACTGAATGCAGCACTGTAAGAAAATCTTCAGCACTGTCAGTCAATCAATCATGGGTTTGTAGAGCATGGCTACTCAAATGTGCGGGTCACAAGGTGCTGGGGGAGGTGGAGTTGCTGAGCCGTTGGGGCACTGGGGTTCAATCGAAGAGCCAGGTCTTGAGACCCTTCCTGAATTAGGTTAGCAATGGGGATTGCCTGAGGTGGAGAGGCAAGGGGTTCCAGGTCTTGGCGGTGAAGTAGGAGAAGGATCTCTTGTCTTGTGCATCCATGGGACGGTGGCCAGGTTCAGATGGGAGTAGCAAAGGTGCCTGGCAGGTAGGTGGAATGAGAGGCGATGGTTCAGATATGCTGGTCCTGTGACCTGGAGGGCTTTTTAGTAAGCCTGGGCGTAGTTCGCGTAGCCGTACTCCGCGAGCTACGCGAAGATGCACTTGCACTCCGCGAACTACGCATAGCTCCGCGAGCATGCGTAGTAGCTTGCTTGACCCGTTCGCAAGCCATTTTTTGTCTTCGGGAGCGCCGTGGAACTCTGGAACCTGCTCGACACCACATCTCCAGACGTCGCCTTCCTCACAGAAACATGGATGAACGCCTCCTCAGCGCCCGACATCGCCGTCGCCATCCCGGACGGATACAAGATCACCCGGAGAGACCGCGTCAACGAGACAGGAGGAGGCATCGCCATCGTCCACAAGAACTCCATCCGCATCACGACCAACTCAGACGACACCCTCACAGCCGCTTAACATCTTCACTTCCAGATACACACCGACCCCAAGACCACACTCAGAGGCACCCTCATCTACAGACCCCAGGGACCTCGCACACAATTCAGCGAAGACATCGCAGACTTCATCAGCCCGCACGCCCTCGCCTCCGCTGACTACATCCTCCTAGGGGACCTCAACTTCCACCTGGAGAACAACAACGACAACACCACCACCACCCTGCTGGACAACCTCGCCAACCTCGGACTCATGCAACTGGTGAACACCCCCACCCACTACGCCGGACACACGCTTGACCCAGTCTTCTCCTCCAGCAAGTACATCTCCTTCAGCCACTCCACCGGACTCCACTGGACAGACCACAGCTGCTTCCACTTCAGCTTCAGAAAGACCACGACTCACCACCACCCGCAACAGGTTCCCCGCAGGAACTGGAACAAGATCACCACCGACCAGCTCACCACTTCACTGAGCCAGAACCCGCCCGCCAGCTCAACGGACCCCAACCAAGCAGCCAACAACCTCACACAGTGGATCACCAATTGCGCTCGCCCAACCAGCCTCGACCACTCGCAGTCCGGCTTCCGCGCCAACCACAGCACTGAGACCGCCCTCATCGCAGCCACTGACGACATCCGAGCCCTGCTCGACAACTGGGAAACAGCGGCCCTCATCCTTCTAGACCTCTCCGCAGCATTCGATACGGTCTGCCACTGCACCCTAGTGCAGCGCCTCAGCAACATCGGAATCCAAGAGAAGGCGCTGGAGTGGATCATCTCGTTCCTCACCGGAAGAACCCAGAGAGTCCTCCTCCCCCCGTACAGATCCAAGGCCACCGAAGTCATATGCGGCGTACCACAAGGATCATCACTCAGCCCCACCCTCTTCAACGTCTACATGAGCCCCCTTGCAGCCATCGTACGCCAACACAACCTCAACATCATCTCCTATGCCGACGACACCCAGCTGATCCTCTCCCTCACCAACGACCCAGGAACCGCCAGAACCAACCTACACGAAGGGATGAAAGACGTAGTCGAGTGGATGAGGAACAGCCGCCTGAAAATGAACTCAGACAAGACGGAAGTCCTCATCCTTGGATCATCACCCTCCGCCTGGGATGACTCCTGGTGGCCCCCTGCCCTGGGCAGCGCACCCAAACCAACGGACCACGCACGCAACCTGGGCTTCATCCTGGACTCCTCCCTCTCGATAACCAGACAAGTCAACGCCGTCTCATCATCATGCTTCAACATCCTATGCATGCTCCGAAAGATCTTCCCATGGCTCGC
This sequence comes from Lissotriton vulgaris, assembly GCF_964263255.1. Taxonomy (NCBI): domain Eukaryota; kingdom Metazoa; phylum Chordata; class Amphibia; order Caudata; family Salamandridae; genus Lissotriton; species Lissotriton vulgaris. The sequence continues at coordinate 1,871,038,443 of NC_141693.1, forward strand.
CACCGAAACCAGGAAGACGGTCACACAGGCACTCGTCACCAGCCGACTGGACTACGGAAACACCCTCTATACCGGAACCACAGCCAAACTCCAGAAAAGACTCTAACACATCCAGAACGCCTCCGCACGACTCATCTTGGACATCCCTCGACACAGTCACATCTCTGGACACCTGAGAGACCTTCACTGGCTCCCCGTCAGCAAGAGAATCACGTTCCAACTCCTCACCCACGCACACAAGGCCCTCCACGACCTGGGCCCCAGGTACCTCAACAACCGCCTGACCTTCTACACTCCCACCCGCCAGCTACGATCGACCAGCCACGCCCTCACCGCCGTGCCACGCATCCGAAGATCCACCATGGGAGGAAGATCCTTCTCCTACCTGGCAGCCAAGACTTGGAACTCCCTCCCCATCCACCTCCGCCTGACCCAAGACCACCTCTGCTTCAGGAAGCAACTCAAGACATGGCTGTTCGAGCAGTAGCGGGCCCCCCTCCCCAAGTGCCTTGAGACCCTCTGGGTGAGTAGCGCGCTATACAAATATCCTGATTGATTGATTGATTGATTGCCTGCATGCTCGGGATGTGTAGCGCGCGAAGTTACCCATGAGGTTTGTCCCGCCCGCTCGCGTCCCCTTATTTCCGGTCACTACTAACGTGTTTGCGAGTTATTCTGTGCCAGATTGCAGTTTCTGCGTGTTCGGCAACTCGATCTTACCGACAAACATCCTCGCGCACGCGAAAATGCTATTGAGCGCGCGAGAACTACGCTACGCAGCAGTTTGCGGAGTATTCGACAACTTCGCGTTCTCCGCGGAGCGCGGAGTTGCCGAAACTCCGCAAACTCCGCGAACGGAGCATAGTTCTTCGCCCAGGGTTACTTTTTAGGCATGAGTGAGGAGCTTGAAGGTGATTCTTTTATTGACTGGGAGCCAGTAGAGTTCTCAAAAGTGTTCATTGATGTAACTGCTGCGTGGGATGTTGAGGACCAGTTTGGCTGCGGCGTTTTAAAATATCTGTAGTTTCCTGGGGAGTTTCTGGGTCACTGGATTCAGGCTATCCTGGCTGATGAGGGGTGATACCCCGAAACTGATCCCAGGATGCTTGTTTCTGGGACCTGGCCTGGCAGTTCGGCTGGACTGTTCTCATGGGTAGCAGGGTCAAGACTGGTTTGCAAATGGCTGAGTCTAAACCGGATCAGCATGGCAAGCAAATAAATGATGGATCTACCCCAGATCTGTGAATGGGGTAAATGTTTGATTTGTTTAGCATTCCGTCCAACATCTGTTCTTTTTGCATTTGTTGCCCTAAGTGGGAAGGGTATGCCCAAACTTGGATCCTGTGCTCTCTACCCACTGGATTCAAGCTAGCCTGGCTGATGAGAGATGATGCCCCGAAACAGGTCTCAGGATGCTTATTTCTGGTCCAGGGAGGATCTGGCAGGGCAGTTCGGGCTGGACTGTTCCCATAGGGAGCAGGGTCCAGGCTGATTTGTAGCGTAGAGTGGAATAGCCCACAGTGGAATAGGCTACAGTGGAGTGGGGTAGAGTGGAGTGGAATAGAGTTGAACAGTGTAGAGTTTAGTGGCACAGTGTAGTTGCGTGAGGTTCAATGGAGTATACTGGAGTGACATATAGTGAAGTGGGGTGCAGTAGAGTAGTGTAGATTGGAGTGGTGTAGAGTGGAACAGTGTACAGTGTTATAGAGTGCAGTGGCGTAAAGTAGAGTGGTGTACAGTAGAATAATGCACAGTGAAGTGGTGAAGAGTGGAATAGCGTATAGAGGAGTGTGGTAGAGTGTAGTAGCCTACAGTGGAGTTAGGTGGAGTGCAGTGGCATAGAGTGGAGTGGCATACACTGGAGTGAGGCACAGTGTACTGGCATAAAGTAGAATAGCGTAGAGTGGAGTGGTGTAGAGTGGAGTGGCGTACAGTGGAATATAGAGCATTGGAGTGGTTGTCAATTGAGTGGCGTTTAGTTGGGTGGCTTACAGTGGAATTGTGTAGTGTGTGGAGGCATAGAGTGGAATAGTGTAGAGTGGAGTTGCACACAGTGGAGTGGCATAGAGTGAAGTGAGGTACAGTATACTCGCATAAAGGGGAACATCGTAGACTGGAGTGATGTAGAGTGGAGAGGTGTATAGTGGAGTGGCGTAGACTGGAGTGTTGTCAAGTGGAATACTATAAAGTGGAGTAGACTATAGTGGTGTACAGTATGATAGCATAATGTGGTGTGGCGTGCAGTTGTGTGTTGTAGAATGGAGTGACATACAGTGGATTAGCAGACAGTATAATGGCATAGAGTGGAGTGGTGTAGATTAGAGGGGCATACAGTGGAGTAGCATACAATGCAGTGTTGTAAAGTGAAATACCCGTTGAGTGTTGCTGGTGTACAGTGTAGTGACATAGAGTTGAATGGCTTATAGTGGAATAGTATAGAGTAGAGTGGTGTAGAGTGGAGTGTCATACAGTTGGATAGGGCAGAGCGTAGTAGCGTAGAGTGGAGTGGCATAATGTGGAGTAGTGTAGAGTGGAGTGGAGTAGAGTAGACTGGAATTATGTACAGTTTAATAGCATACGTGGATTGTCAAGTGCAGTGGCATATATTGGAGTAGCTACAGTGCAGTGGCATAGAGTGGAGAGGCATACAGGAGAATAGCGTACAGTGCATACAGCGTATTAGCATAATGTGTAATGTCATAGAGCAGAGTTCCGTACAGTAGAATAGCATACCGTGGAGTAGTATAGAGTGGCCTGGCATACACTGGAGTGTCATAAAATAGAGTGGCGGAAAGTGTAATAGCGTACAGTGTAGTGGTGTAGAATGGAGTGGGGTCGAATGGAGTGGTGTACAGTGGATTAGCGTAGAGTGGAGAGTTGTATAGTGGAGTGACGGAATGTCAGGAGCTCAACTTCCCATCCATGCTGTGCTTTGTTCTCTGTAAGTAGTGTTAAGGTTATAAGTTTTAAGTATTGTTTTAGCATTGGGAAATATATAAACACTTATACACACACAATAACTTTGCCCCCGTTTGACAAATCTCCACAAAACTTTCCAGACCTATAGCTTTTTCTACATTGGCAGAGGATGGAAATTTTCATGGTGATTGGTCAAGGGGGTGCAAAAATAAAAGGGGGGGGGTCTAAAAATACTTTTTTCCAATGGTGCATTTTCCATAGATGTTTGTATGCAGCGTAGTGCGAAAACTGTTGAACTGATTTACATGACATTTGGCAAGATTATACATTATGGTGCGTAGATTATCCTTTTTGGTACTGCACCGGGTTACAGTGAAGGACTACCTTATCTCAGACGAAGAAGCTGGATATTCTCCTATCAAAAGCAAATGTAAGGCCTGTGACAGGAAAGAGTATATCACACTATATGGGTAACAGAAAATGTATTAACAATTATCTGACATGCATTTCTAGTTATGTGGTTTATGTTTAGGTATGCCTGCGTGGCAAATGGTGTACTGCAAGCATAAATACTGCTTTTAAAAAAAGGGTGCTAGAAAACAAGTTTATACAGAGCAATGATGGCCAACATCTAATGGCAAGACATTTTTTTACACATCACAATAGCGATAGGAACTTACTCAGCTTCTTCTTCCTATATAGGGTATGCCCTCACAGTAGGGAGGGAAATCTAGAGCAGATATCTTCATAGATAACAATCCAGGATGAGAGTGGAACTGGAGACCAAAGTTCCACTGGGACTCAGTACAGAGGAGGAGCTTAGTGTGCATTTGGGTAGTCAGCCCGTGGAATTGGCTGAGTTTGGTGACTTTGCATTACTTTAGTAAAATGAGTACCGGGCAAATTCCACCAATTGCCTTGTGGTGGAATCCTTTTCCTACAAGGCTCTAAAAAAGCGAGTTGGGGACCATGAGCAAGATTTTGTTCTCCCCAGGAGCGATTTTATTACAAGACCGGAGACTCATATTGTGCTGTATTTTCTTGCAAATTATTAACCGCAGACAAGCAAGACAAAAACATTAATTACCCAGCAACCCAGGTAAAAGAACTACAAACAGTGACATCATCATAACACAACAAATGGAATGTCGAGTAATTCAATAATTATCTTGACTGAGAGCAACAATCCCTTTTTTCTTGCTGCTTGCAGCCAAGATAAGTACTATACTCATATTTCCTTTACAACTGTATGGTTTACATGAATGTATGTTACTACTGTGTTTTTTATTTCTGGTAGCATTGTTTTTTACTGCCTTTGCTCGCTCACTCGCAGTAATGCTCCTCTCTGTCTCAAGCTTTTCATGCCATTTGAGGCATTTCAGATTTGCTCGCCTTCACTTCAGGTTCTCCTCCTCATTACTACCTTTGACATTGTTTCTCTGGCCTCAAGGGGCTATTCCCTTCTGAACTGCTTGGCGGTATTATCCTTTCCTTTCCTGCTCTTCCTTCAACATCAGTCTCTGACTGTTGATTACTCCTCCCTTCCTCACACTCCCTCTCCCTTAGAGCTGCACTAGCTTAAAGGCTCATTTTCCTTTAAGGCTACGATAGTATTAACCCTTTCCCTCAGTTCAGTGATACTAATTTTTTATTCATTTTGCTTGATGTTTGAGGAGTGTTACACCCATTTTACTGAATTAATTATTATTTATTACCTCCTTTCTATATTTTTATGGACAAAGAGGGAGCATCTCATGCATTCAAGGAAAATTTGAAATATTTTATTAAGGATTTCTTTCAGCAGGCAATATCTCTTCTACATGCTGGATGTTTCAAAAACTTTAGAAGGTTTTATTTCTAAAATGCTCTCTTCACTTTCTGAAAACAGTATAAGAAACGTGCAGCGACTCCTAGTGTGTTTGTTAGAGGAGTTTCATTAAAAACATTTCCTTCCACCGGAGAGGTTTCCTTTTTGGGGCTCCCTTCTTTCCCTCTTCAGGTTACCCATTTAAATGACATTTCTATGATGATGATGTCCTAAATTATAAAGACAATTTTGATGGATCTACAGATCCTTTTGGTTATGGGCCTCCGGAGAAAAAGTGTAACATTTCTCCTAATGATGGTGGTGGTTCCCACCCAGTGTCTAACAAATTAGTTAACCATCTTGGGAAACACAAGTTTGATCCCTCCCTTATTCATCACCCCAATTCCACAGAGTGGTTCCCATGCTCTTGATAAATCCACTAGTAACAAATTAGGATTAGACTATCCCTGCCCTTCCCAATAACATTACGGCTACTCCTGTCATTGATCCTAACATGTTGATGTTTTTTACTACATTTGGAAATGGCCCGTAAAAAGGAGTTGACAGGGCCTGGTCCAACTCTCAACCCAGCATTATAGATGGGGTTGGTTCTCTTACCAAGATTGTGGATCTGGCTGAAGAAGCAAGGATTAACGGCACTCTAATTGATCCTGACACCCTCTCCATTTGGGCCCAATGGGCTATTTGAATTTTGGGCATTGTCAACGTGCACATTTCCCAGGAGAGGTGGAAAAGTTTGTTATTAAAAATTGACCCCAATTGTATCTGTCTCACCACCAAAGAACAAGGTTCACTGGCTGAAGTTCTTTTTTTAGTGATTCCTTTATTAAGGAACTAGGCAATATTTTTCCACATTGGAAACAATGGACAAAGCCCAACTCTCTATTACGAAAATGTTCTCTTCTCAGGTTTTTGCCAGGGCGGCAAAGGCAGGAGTCGCTTAGCTAGCTGTGTCCCCGTAAGAGGACAACACCTCAGCAGAGGCTCCTTCGATCAAACCTCCCAAGTCAACTTCTATATTGGCTAAAAACCCCATTCTATCTCCATCATTCCAGAGACTTCTGGTCCAGTGGATATAGAAATCTAGGAGAACAATACTCAGGTAAGAGTTTCCATTTCTGGCCTTCCTCCCGTTGGAGGCAGATTAACTCTTGGTCAGAACGCTTGGTTTTGTCTCACCACAGATCCCTGGATGATTCAAACGGTTTAAAGGTATCTCATAGAGCTTCACTAGTCCCCAGTACAATTACATTTTCCCCATCTTCTTCATTTTACCCAGAATCAATTCTTTCTGGTCCATGACGAAATTCAAGTTCTTCTTCAAAACATGCTATTGAATGAGTAGACTTCAATCCAACAGGTTTCCTCAGAAACAACTTCTTGGTACAGAAAAAGAACAAAACATGTTGCCTTGTAATAAACTTTAACATTTTCAACAAATTTGTAGTATATCATAATTTCAAGATGGAGACTATCCTCTACCTCAGAGACATATTATTGCAGGATGATTGACTAGTCAGACTGGATCTTCCAGATGCTTCTCTTATGATTCAGATTCATTCCTTTCACAGGAAAGATCTCCAGATTCAAGGGGGTCCTTCCTTCTTCCAATTCAAATCTCTTCCTTTTGGCATAGCATCAGCTTCTTGGTGTTTCACCAAGATTCCCAAATCAATGATAGCATTCCTCAGGGCACAGTGAATCAGATTAATCGTGTACCTTGACAATTTTCTGATTATGGACCAGGACAAAAGTGTTCTTCTTTTGCACTTACATCTTTACCAGGACATTTTACTTTGACTAGATTTCCCTATCAATGTCCAGAAATCCTCTCTAATTCCTTATCAATGTCTAGAATGCCTAGGGTTTTTGATAGATTCCTCTCGATCTATCCTCCAACTTCCTCCACACAAGGTGATTCTCATAAAAAAAGAGATTCAATATTCCTTAACTCTTACTCATTTTTCTCTCTGATCTCTAGCATGTCTTTTGGGACTTCTAGCCTCATCAATGCAGTCAATATTTACTGGACCTCTTTATTACCATAATCTCCAAAGATTAAAAATGTGACTTCTCCACAGAGGCCTCACCTATTCAGACCCCATTTCACTGGATCCAGAATCCAGAGACCAGCTCCTTTGCTGGCTGGCTCACTTAGACGCTTGGGACAGGAGAACGATGCAAGTCAGACAGGTTGGACGCAAGGTGTGGTCCCATCTTAAATGGTGTGTTCTTAAACTGAATTGTATGCCCCAGAGGTAGAATTTAAAGTGAGTTATAGCCCAGAAACAAGCCAGTACTTCTTTCTCTATTGTAGAGTAATTGAGTTCAGCATCCTTGAGAGTCCCTGATGCAAAAGCTGTGATCCTTTCCTTTCCGTCGATAATTTGTGAAAGAGACGCACCCAAACCTCTAGTACTAGCATTTGAGGTTAAGATGGTCTTAGCTTTCACGTCAACATGTCTAAATGGGAAGCACTAGAGATTGCTTCCTTTACTTGGTCAAAATTTGATTGGCTTTCAGTACTCAACTCAAAAGGAGATCCATTTTTGAGTAAGATTCTCATGGCGTTGACCCGCTCTGAGAAATTAGGGATATATTTGGACGTATACTTCACTAAGCCCAGTAAAGATTTGAGTTCCTCCTTGCAAGAGGGTGTAGGTGCTAGTTTGACAGAGTTTACCTAGCTATACATAGGCTTAATGTTTTCTTCAGAAATGTTGTATCCCAGGGATTCAACCGATTTTACCCCTATCCTGCATTTTTCCGTCTGTGTAGTAAATCCAGATTTACTACACAGATGGATACCGAACTCAGCACCCTCCTGAAAAAACCCACCGTGGACCCCACGGACCTCAAGAACTTCCGACCCATCTCGCTCCTCCCATTTCCCGCCAAAGTCATCGAGAAGACGGTCAACAAACAACTCTACGCCTTCCTCAAGACAAACGGATCCCTGGACCCGTCACAGTCCGGCTTCCGAGCCAACCACAGCACTGAGACCGCCCTCATCGCAGCTACCGATGACATCAGGTCCATGCTCGACAACGGGGAAACCACCTCACTCATCCTCCTGGATCTCTCAGCAGCCTTCGACACGGTATGCCACCGCACCCAGATACATCGCCTCAGCGACACCGGAATCCAAGGCGCAGCCTTAGAATGGATGATCTCATTCCTCGCCGGCAGAACCCAGAGAGTCGGCCTCCCACTGTTCTGCTCCGCGACTACCAAAGTCATCTGCGGCGTCCCACAGGGATCCTCGCTCAGCCCCATCCTCTTCAACGTCTACATGAGCCCCCTCGCGGCCATCGCACGCAAACACAACCTCAACATCATCTCCTATGCCGACGATAAACAGTTGATCCTCTCCCTCACCAATGACCCGGCTACCGCCAGAGCCAGCCTCCAGGAAGGAATGAAGGACATTGCGGAATGGATGAAGCTCAGCCGTCTGAAGCTGAACTCAGACAAGACAGAAGCGCTCATCCTCGGACCATCGCCCTCCGTCTGGCACGACTCCTGGTGGCCACCTGCCCTGGGCACCGGCTCCAAACCCACAGACCACGCACGCAACCTGGGCTTCATCCTGAACTCCTCCCTCACGATGACCAAGCAAGTCAACGCCGTCTCATCGTCCTGTTTCAACACCCTGCGTATGCTCCGAAAAATCTTCCGATGGATCCCCACAGCAACCCGGAAAACGGTCACCCAAGCTCTCGTCACCAGCCGCCTACACTACGGAAACACCCTCTACACCGGAACCACAGCCAAGCTCCAGAAAAGATTACAGCGCATACAGAACGCCTCACCAAGACTCATCCTGGACATCCCCCGCCACAGCCACATCTGTGCCCATCTGAGAAATCTGCATTGGCTCCCCATCAGCAAGAGAGTCACATTCCGACTCCTCACCCACGCACACAAGGCTCTCCACGACGTGGGCCCGACGTACCTCAACAACCGCCTCGCATTCCACACGCCAACCCGCCAGCTCTGCTCCGCTAGCCTCGCCCTGGCCTCCATCCCACGCATTCGCAAAGCCACCACCGGAGGAAGATCCTTCTCCTACCTGGCAGCCAAGACATGGAACTCCCTCCCCACCCACCTCTGGCTGACACAGGACCATCTCGCCTTCAGGAAGCAGCTCAAGACCAGGCTGTTCGAGCAGTTGCGTCCCCCCACCCCAGCGCCTTGAGACCCTAACGGGTGAGTAGTGCGCTTTACAAATTCCTTGATTGATTGATTGACTTAGTTCATCAAGCACTTCTTCTAAGATTTTGTTGTGTTCCTCTTTCAAATTTCCTTACATTTAAATGTCATTCTGAAAACCGAGGACCTTACAGGTCCCCAGCAATTTGTGCTGCATTATCCGCCGGAACACTGCAGCAGCGGATGCTAGGCCAAAAGGCATCCTGCAGAATTGGTACGCAAAAAAAGAAGTAATAAACAATGTTAAGGTCTTAGAATCTGGCTGAAGAGCTACCTGGTGGTAGGCCAAGCAAAGGACTATCACACTGAAATAGCTTGCTCCTTGAATAATGCTCAACATTTCACTGATGTTCAGTAGACTGTGCCTGTCTATCCAAATATTTGTGTAAAGCTCTCTAAAATCAGTGCATAAACGAATACTCATAACCCCTTCTTTAGAGGTGATGACAAAAGGGGCCAACCATTCAGCAGTTCTCTCACTTACCCCCGAATCGTCTAATTTGTCTAATTCTTTCTTGAGGGGAGTCCCTCATCAGTAAAGGAATATGATGTTGTTTATGTGTGACTGGCTTGGCTTTAGTTTTAAGTTTAATCTTGTGAAAAAAAGTTTTGAGTAATCCTAACTTATTTGTGAATTCTTTTGGAAATTTCTCACATATTTAAATGCCTGTGACCGTCCTGTTGACTAAATGGGCTTGTTCAATAGCATTGGGGTTCAACTTGATCCCTAAGTATTTCTTATGCTTCCAACCTAGGAGATTGGACCCATGTTTAGAGATGTACACTTTACCCACAGTGGTCCTGTCTTTGACGGTTATGCATATTAATAACATCCCTGCCAAGGGAATGAGATCTTTATTGTAACCTACAGGGTTCACATCAGCAGGAAGAAAGGTATTTTCCTTGTTAGGGAATTTCTCTCTAAAAGTAGATTAATTCATCACGGTGTAAGGTGAGCAGGAATCCACAAAACCCCTGACAGCAACCCCATCTAAAACGATGTCACATGTGGGATATGTCAATTCAGCATTTGTAACTTCTTTACAAACTTGAAATACAATATCTGTCTTTTCTACATCTTCATCATTGACCATGTGAGTGACCGTGTTATTAATATCTTTATAAACTGTTGCAAAATTATCCTTTCTTGTTTCACTTTTTGCATGTTACCCCTCTTGCTGGACACTTTGGATTATTCGCTGAATGTGACTAATTTTCCCATGTCTCTATCATCTCATACTTTCATGCTCCAATTCTGTTCAGGTACTACAGAAGAGCTTACTTTACCTTTGTCACTTTTCTCTTTAATTTTATGAACGTTGTTGTCTGTAGCCACATTGGTATCTTTGGTATCTAGAGATTCTTTCATCTCTTCCATACAGAATGCTGCATGTTCTATGCTTTTAGCTATACTTCTGGCTTGGTTCAAATCTGGATTTTCAGCTAACAGTTTCTCCTGAACCTTGTTATCCCTCATTTGCCGTACTAGTTGGTTTCTTATAAGAGAATTAGTAAGTGACCCAAATTCACATTTAGAAGATAACCCTAAAAGAGCAGCAATGTAATTAATCACTTTTTTGTTCTTCCCTTGTGATCTAGAAAATAATTTATGTCTTTCTAAAATCAAGTAAATTTTTTCTCCAAATTGTTTTTTCCAGTTTCTTAAGCATAATTTGATAAACATCTAATTGAAAATCAACTTGCACATCTTGATTTCCTTCTTGCACCCCCGCCTTTAATTCTGGTAAATCAATAAAAACTTCCCTTGCACAAGCTCCTAGAATGTGTAAAAGTATATGCTGTTTGCCCACCAATGAGAATCTATGTTCTCCAATGGCAATCAGGTGAGATTTCAATTAAGGGTGGGCGTAGCTCGCGAAGTAGCGCTACACGAAGCTACGCGAAGTGCACTTCGCACTACGCGAACTTCACGTAGCACTACGCGAGCTGCGTAGTAGCATGTTCGCACTGTGCAAGATGCGTTTTCAATGATTGCACAGTGCGGACAAGCATCCGGCACTGTGCAATCATTGAAAATGGCATCTTGCACAGTGCGAGCTGTATTTTTCTGCTTCTCGAGTAGATTTTTACTCGAGCGGCAGCTTTCTCAACGCGAACTGGTAGTTTCTCATTGCGAGCGGTCGCGAGCATGCGCAACCACTCGCAATGTGAAACCTGACCTACCCACGTTGAGAATCTTGCCGGGATGTCATTTTGCTTGCTCGCGGTCGCGAACGTGACGTTGAGGACCACGAAAAAGCAAAAAATGACCTCTGCACTACGCTACGCTGCACTACGCGTGTTCGCACTGTGCTACGTGCAGCTCGCACAGTGCGAAGTTGCGCAAACTTCGCAAACTACGCGAGTGTAGCGTAGGGCTTCACCCAGGGTTAATTTAAATAACCTTATCCACGTCTTCCACAGGATTAAAGGTTCCTTGAGGACATTTAGGAAAGGTGGAGGTTGAGACATCGCAAAGGAAGAAATGATACGATAATATTATAATAATACAGCAACTGACAACACAGAACGATAATGAAGTTAATTAACATAATACTGAGAAGGAGAAGAAGCTGCAAAGTCAATTATAAACTTAGTACGATACGTTCATAAACTCTATAAGGCAAAATTTGGTTATGCTAATTGCAAGGTACAGCATCAATTATAAGGTAAAACAGTTTAAGGAAAAGTGCTAATTAAGTATGTAATTCTAAGATAATAAGGTAGAATGATGAGAAAATACACGTAGCACTAGAATCTCTATGCAGTTATCTCCCTCATAATATTTAAATGAAGGAAATCCTATGACAAACATACATAAATATGAGGGATACTGAGGAGATTGTAATTAAATTGAAGTTGCAGACACTGGACACTTCTCTGAGAAGAGATATCAAACAGCGCTCACCACAGCTTATGAATACAAAGCTACTAATGAACAGCTGTGCAGGTAAAAGCGGTGGGGTCGGGTGAGTTTTTTTCTCCAAAAGACGATGACGAGGGAAAATTAAATAAATAAATAATTTTCTCTTGTCATTGTCCGTTGAAATCCTCCCTCACCTGGCCCCACCGCCCCACTGCTTGTACCTGCACGGGCCACAGCTGCTGATGAAATGAAGCCACCAAAGTTGATATTTCCTCCACTGAAGTCTCTTCACAAAAGTAGAATGCTGAACAGCATGCTGCGACTCTCCTAGGTTCCATGAGGAGAAGGGTGCTCGCCAGTCGATTCTTCCTGAGAAGGCGTGACTAGAAGTATTGAAGTTGACGGCTCCTACCAGCGTAGACAGGAAACACCACCCCTTGCAAAGAGGAAGCCTCCCTTGCCAATGGCTACCTTCACGCCTGACTCCACCTTCTTAACTTGATCCAACTTCTTCGTGTGGGCGCACTCAAGGCTGCACTCTGAAGAGGAAAGGAAATTTTTTAGAAGAAATCCACATGGAGATATTAGCTTCACATCAGTATTCTAGACTTGGAATGGAACGTGAAAATGGCAGAAAGGAAGGAGGGGAAGAGGAAAGAGGGACAAGGGAATCAATCCACTAATCAAGATAAAGATTACAACACGTCTCTCTTTGAAAGGAAAGAGATCATTTTGCGAGAAGTTGTAATCAAAGGGTAAATCATGTAAAGTGTAATGTCAATATTTACTAGAATAAGATTACCCCATTTGATAGAAATGACAACAATGTGATTCTTTGTTATTTGTTGTTAACTTCTTGGGGGCTACAAATGTTCCGTCTGTATTGTTTAGCTATATTTTTAGACGATCCCTATTGAGCATGGATTGAGGACAGCTTAAATCTTGTTTTATGGATCAGCTGATATGAAAGTCGCCAATTCACTATGGCGGTGCCTGAAATGGTGGCTTTTCAGTATTCCATGTTTACCTCCAGCCAGCTATAATCAATCAGCCCACTTGATATTCAAAATGGACTATTAATACACACATTTATAGCTTTCCAAGTAGAGCCAGAGGTGATTAAAACCATGTCTGATTTAAAACTAAGGTTTGGTCTAAACACAGTATACCTCTTCAAAATGGTGGAACACTTTCTTTGAACACAATACCATGAACAATGACTTTCCTTGTTTTCACTACTGACACTGTTATATGGTGAACACTTGTAATAGAATTCAACCATGACCAAGTCCACACCTCGCCCGAAATGCATTGGGATTTTGAACAATAAACTCCATTTCAACAGCAGCTTGGGAGTGCGTGGATATTTTTGCTGGCATTACGGCCATTCTTATAGCTTTGGGTGGGCTAAATTGACCTAATTGTCACCTGGGAGTGATATTCGAAGAGAAGGGCTCTTGGTCCCCACAGGTGGACGCAAAATCCCTAGCTGTCACCAGATCCACCTCTGCACTTTTGAGTTTTGCCAAACGTCTTGGGTCTCGACCGATGGAGGCATTATTGAAGGTCTACAAAACCAAATGTTTATCTATAGCCTCCTACGGAGCCCCGCTGTGGGGCTACGCAAACTGTGGCAAACTACAAACAGCAGAAAACCACTTTCTCAGGTCCTTGTTGGGTGTTCCACAATCCACACCTGTCCTTTCTATACATACTGAATTAGGGCTGGGTTATCTCACTGACTCACTCCAACTAGCGCCCCTCATGTGTTGGACCAAAACTTGGCTGAACACGGACATTGCTTTGAACCATAAAATCCTCAGGGATTGCATGTCCTTGGATAACGCCTTAAAAATCCCATGGCTGAAATACATAAAGGGGGAGATGGGTAGACTTGGCAGACCAAACCTATACAGCCACCCAAACACTATACTCAAGGGAGATTTGAAATGGATCAAAGAAAACTTCATAAGGAGGGCAGTTCAAACACGGGAGGAGAAAGAACTAATTAAACCAAGAGTTAGAGCTAATTTCCTACTCCTGACTTCGCCCCAAATTGAACCTTATTTAATAATCGTGAGCAGACCGTACCATCGTCAGCTGCTTATCAGATTCCGGTTCAATTTAATCCAATACTCCCTGGGCGATTTTCCTGTGTGGGGTGTTCCTGATGAATCTACCCTGTGTAGCTGTGATAACTTCTCTGAGCAAACCCTCATGCATTTCATTATGTTTTGTAGCCACTACAAAGCGAGCAGGTCGAGGTTCTTGGCACCCATTTTAAGAGATGCAGGTTTTGCCCAGGTACGGCCTGCTTTACTCTACCTTCAGCTATTAGGCAGCACCAGGACAATTCTCTGGGTTGCTAGCTTCCTGGTTGCTGCTATGCGTATTAGGACCAGGATGCTATCCCCGAGACAATTGGAAGGGTGATTTTACCACTATGATTTCCGGTTTGCTTTTAACCTCCATGAATTTTACTGAATTGTTCTGCCTTTGTAACTCACATGAATTTTATCAAATTGTAATGAATTTTATCAAATTGTAATTAATTTTTAAATACATGTTGTTTTGTTGCTTTTATGATTTTAAATGTAATCGAATAAAGCTTGTTTTGACTGACTGACTGACTGACCTAATTGTCACACATTTGGGAGTGCGATGGTCCATAGTTGTATTGGTACTCTCACTGGCAGCTCTGGCAGGGGCAACAAGTGCTGCAAGCTGCAGTAGACCTCCCGAGAAGGATCCTGGCGCTAGTATGTATCTGACACACCAGCTCCTCTCAAAATTCCTGAGCACATGACCACAGCTATTACTGCACAGTGACTGGTGCTGATGGAGATTTTACTACAATTTGAAGACCACAGTATCGTGACATCTGGGATTACAACAGACAGTTCTAGGTGTACCCTGCTGTATTCAAGACCTGAGCAACAACACAGGGTCCTAACTCTTCCCGAGCAAGGCTGAGTTAATTAAATCTAAACAACAACACCGATGCCAATGCTGGACTGCAATCAACACTTTTTATGTCAGCTAATGGTACGAATAAAGCATACCAAACCGCTATTTACTTACGTCAGTAATTTATTTTAGTCAATTCAAGTCACTAGTTGAATTATTTTCATTCTTTTTTACAAGACAGTTTTTTGTGCATATATACATTATATACAAAAACACACTATTTTTACATTTGCATAAAATGTTGACAAATTTACAATATAACAACACATACACATATCTCTTTCGCTCTTCAGACATACATCTTTCAAACCCAAATGAAAAACTCTAAATCTTTTGGAATAAGGCCCTTTGTCACTGCCTTGTTTAACCATATGCGATCATAGATGATGTTTGTCTAGTCATATAATTTGAATAATATGAAGAGTAGATCAGTCAAGGTTTTAATCCTATCTTATCTAGACTGTGTTAATTTAAACAAAACCATTCCTTAATGACAAGGAGCCTGAAGTGGTCGACGCGTTTCGAATCCTTTATTATGGGATTCTCCTCAGGACCAATAGTTTCTTATTAATCCTGCAGTGTTAGTGTCTCAAAAGGGGAGTGTGGACAATGTCTGTCGTGTGGCTGTAATGTGAGTTCCCGATTTGGAATTGTATCTTCCCCGGTCTGGGGTTCAATAAGAGTCGCGCTGCTTGTCCATACGATCAGGAATTTTAAGCGCCCCGTTCTGGGGTTCACTGAGGGTCGCGCTGCTAGTGCACACGGAGAGATATCGTAGTAATTTCTCTTAAAGGTTCGTGAAACCCGGCATCTCCGCTCATTCTGCTCCGTGTTCTGCTCATTGTCCACACTCCCCTGTTATTATTCAAATTATATGACTAGACAAACATCATTTATGATTGCATATGATTAAACAAGGCAGTGACAAAGGGCCTTATTCCAAAAGATTTAGAGTTTTTCATTTGGGTTTGAAAGATGTATGTCTGAAGAGCGAAAGAGATATGTGTATGTGTTGTTATATTGTAAATTTGTCAAAATGTTATGCAAATGTAGTGTGTTTTTGTATATAATGTATATATGCACAAAAAAACTGTGTTGTAAAAAAGAATGAAAATAATTCAACTAGTGACTTGAATTGACTAAAATAAATTACTGACGTAAGTAAATAGCGGTTTGTTATGCTTTATTCGTACCATTACCTGACATAAAAAGTATTGATTGCAGTCCAGCATTGGCATCGGTATTCAAGACCTGACATCCTGGGGCCTGCCGGCTGTGTGTTTGGTCTGTGTGCAGCTAGTTATGTGTTTGGTCTCGGTGCTGCTTGCTGTATGTGTATCTTCAGGGCTCCCTGTTGCAGTATGTTTTACCTTGGTGTTTGCTGCATGCTCAGTGTCTGCCCTGACTTCTGTTCTTTGCTGTCTCATATGTGCTAAGTGTGGGTGCATCTGGTGGTATGTTTAGTCTCGGTGCTGACTGCTGAATGTGTATTCTCAGAGCTCTCTGCTGTATGTTTTACCTTAGTGTTTGCTGCATGCTCAATGTCTGCCCTGGCTTCCGCCTTCTTTTGGTGTGTTTGATATGTGTGCTGTCTCCTGTGTGCTTGATCCAGGTGCGCATGCTGTGTGTTTGGTCTTGGTGCTGCCTGCTGTATGTTTATCTTCAGGGCTCCCTGTTGTAGTATGTTTTACCTTGGTGTTTGCTGCATGCTCAGTGTCTGCCCTGGCTTCTTTTGGTGTGTTTGATATGTGTGCTGTCTCCTGTGCGCCTGGTCCAGGTGCGCAGGCTGTGTGTTTGGTCTCGGCGCTGCCTGCTGTGTCTTTGGCATGGGTGTTTCTCTGTGTATGTAAATGTAAATGTACAGGAATTTATATAGCGCAAATCACCAACTGGTCTCTAAGCGCTTGCTTAGGGAACCCGTCCTGGTATTCCCCTGTGAGATAACCCCGGCTGGGTATCCGCAAGGTGAAAGCCAGGCAAGCTATTGCCCAGAGTCGCAGAGTGTGAACCCGTGAATCGAGTAGGCACCGGAGCGAGAATTGTCGAGTCCATGGACATTTTAGGACTCAAGTCCTCGCCGAGCCGGGAATTTAACCCTGGTCCCGGGCTGACCTCTGCTTCCAGGTCTGCCTCCTCTAACCAGTGAGCCACACTTCTCCATGTCTTTAGTAATTCCTGGTGTGATTTTACTATGGTGTTTGGGACATGCTATATGTCTGACCTGGCTTCTGATGCCTTTTGTGTTTTTCACCTGGTGTGCTGTTTCCTATGTGTTTCGTGTGTGCTGTTTCCTATGTGTTTCGTGTGGGCGCTGTTTCCTATGTGTTTCGTGTGGGTGCTGTTTCCTCTATGTATGAACTGGGTGCCGCCTGCTGTGTGTTTACCATGGATCATGATGGATGCTATTTATCTTCGGTGCTTCCTTGTGTGTCTCTGATCTGGCTCCAGTCCTCCAGAATGAGTTTCCTGGATTTTCTGCCGTCTCGTGAAGCCATGATTGTTCAGACTCGGCTCAGGCTCACGCACACAAGCCGCACAAGCGGGCACACGCACAGCTCGTAGCTGGACCCCACAGTCTGCCACGGGCTCGATTTGGGGTTTCGCCACGAGCTTAGCTGAGTGATAGAGACGACTACCCTCTGGGTGAGTAGTGCGCTATACAAATCACTGAACTTGAACTTGAAGCCACAGGCTGTCACGTGCTAGGCTGAGCAGCATCCCTGACCGGTCTCTGTAGTGCTTGAAGCCACAAGCTGTCACCGTCAGCACCGCCGCCCATATCGTAAACTTACGTGTAACGTACATTTAGCGAGCAGTGGCCGGAGGGCTCACACACATATGTGTAGTGCTTGATGCCACAGGCTGCCATGTCTAGGCGCTGGGCGGAGCACCTCTGACCGGTTTGTGCTGTCATTGCAGCTTGGAGCCACACACGCCAGACGGCCTTGTACCAGGCAGGGGGTGCAGTCCACCACCCCACCTGCCAAGGAGAGGCGCACACCAGACCCTCTGTCCGCAGAAGCGGCCCTCCAGCAGTGTGCACAGGGGCACAGCAGGGCCCCGAGGTGGGGAGGGAAGGGTTACTTTATCTTCCTCACAGAGGGCTCTTGGAATGGAACGAATCTGCGGCCCAGTTGACGGATGGCATCGGGTTACCGTCATGGCAGGGTCTCTGTGGTACGACTTGGCAGAGTGCAAGCGAGGGATTGTGTTCCTAAAGCTTCACCCTGACGGGGTGGATGATGGAGAGGGTGGGGGGAAAATGTATAGGACACGATGTCTGGAAGCTGCACTCCGGCCCCCCTCGAAGCTCCACCCTCGAGCTGGACTTGCGCCACCGGGCTGCAGTTTTATATAGCGCGAACTCGACCCGAAGGTATTTGAGCGCTTTACATGAGCACCGGCAACATTTCACAAGGGCACATTCACTGATGGTAGGCACAGTAGGTGATTTGATCTGCATTAGAGGATGTTGAGCCGACGCCCAGACTTGAACCTGGTTCCCCAGCTCCAAAGTCTGAAGGCCAAGCTGTACCGGGACTCACTGTACCTCTGGAGGCTGAGCTGTTCCCTGGGTCTTCCTCACATTCCTTTAATGGTTTTTGCAGTTTTATATAGCGCACACGTGATCTGTGGAGGTTAGAGAGCGTTGCAAGACAGCCAATAATGTTACACATTTTTATCTCTCACCTCCCAGATAGGTTCTAGTTGTCTGTAGGGGAAAACCTCTAGTGGATCATAATACAACTTAAACTGCGCTTAGAGCCCGCCCATCGCTTACCATTGGTAGGATTTAGAGTCGCTCCCATCTGCTTGCCACTCATTCAATGGCATGCTTTCATATTCTTGTGTTTGTCCCCAGGGCTTTAAGTGGGATGAAAAAAGTGGTGGTTAGGGGGGAGCCTGAAAGGGGCACATCCTATATTATTAAGGGCCTGACTTGAAAGTATGCAATATAATTTGCAGAAAGTGCCACCCTACCCACACATTTACATAGAATCACAAATACAACTGACATATGTGATCATTGTTCTGTTCTCTTAGCAGAGAGGCCAGGAAATGGATGACCATGCATTCTGAAAACGCTTTTACCCCTGACAGGTGCTGCGAGAAACTCGCATTGCCTTAAGCCTCAACTCAAGTGTGCCCCGTTATAAACGCCTGGATCCCACAGGCTAATATGATGCCTAAAAACAAAACCCCAAAATAGCAGCATCTTGTAAAAAGCGAAAACTTCATAGGGAATGCAGGATTGAGTAAAGCAAGTGAAATATTAGCAGGAATCCATGAACTGCCTTAATGTTTTTACACTAATTTTTTTTAGAAACCGATCAATGATTTTGCATGATACGTTAAGGACATGAATTATGGTCGGAAAGGGACCCGTTTCAATGTCCGTTTTGAATAACTACCAGGACTGAGACCCGGCTCACTTAAAGCCCTGTGTGTTCCTAATCTAGAGCATTGCCTCTTTACCATCAATTTAACCGGATAACATTGATCCTTTCACTGCACACATTCAGGGAACTACGGGGCATATTACCAACCAGTAGCGATATTTATCGCGAAATAGGCTTAGCAGCGATTTTTTTATCGCTGAGCATCGCCGGAATTTATCGCTGAGGTAATGTGCTATTAGCAACGTTTATCTCCAAAGCGATACATTTTCCGGCGATAGCAGCGAAATGCATGAATATCGCTGAGAATACAGTGATATGCACGCATTAGCGACGAAATGCACTTAGCCATTGGATAACATGGCTAAGAACTGGTCTGAGCAGGCGTTAGTTTTTGGAGATATTCGCGCTTAGTGCGAATATTTCCAACGCTACACCTCTGTTGGTAATAGGCGATAGCGATGTTAGCGACTGCTGTCAGTCGCTAACAGGTTAGGAACGCCCACTTTGCATGTAATTAGCGATAAATATCAATGACATGCAAAGCGGGCCTCAAACCGCTCGCTATCGCCTGCAAGCTGTTGCTAACTGCTGTTAGCGACAGCTTGCTAATAGGGCGATAGAATTATCGCCGCTTAGCGGCCGAAAACGCCCGCTAAAGCAGCGAAAATTCACTATCGCCACCCTTTATAATATGCCCCAACATTTTTCATTTTTTTCAGCATTCGATGTGATTGCTTGTGTTATCTTGTACTCTTCCTTGTGTGCACCAAACAATGACCCCAGACATGGTCAATGTTGCTCGTTCATCTCCCCTCCAGCTCATCTATTGATTTTCCCACCCCTCCCTGCATTTTCTTTGTAACATTTCTTTTATGTTTTCCCGGTACCCAGCCTAAAATGAGTCAGTTGCTTCCTAGCCCACTGCCCATTGGGCACCAAACGCCCCACCCACTACTTTGTTGGGCCCCAAATCCTTCACAGACATTTATCCTACTTTTTGGGAGGGTCTGGTAGCCGCCATTGTTGCCAGACAGCTCGGATGTGAAAAAAGCACTCATGCACCATTATAATGACATGTTTTCTTATTAACTGACCCAAATGGCACTGATAATCTTGGATCGCTAAATAAAATAAAAAAGAAAATGGCACCCATATCATTCCCTAGGTGTGCGTATCCTTGGTGACACATAAGCACACATACTTCAACATGTATGCACACACTTAGGAATGACACAAGTGCTGCGCAGCTGCCTCTTATTGTAGCTGATGCACAGTATCAGCAAAAAGCAATGGCAAAGTCAGTAGTAGAATTCGGTGAGACCCAATGGCTTTGCAAAAACTTGTTTTTTAAGGCACAGGATGCTTAAGTGATTTACTCAGAATCACAGGATGTTGACCTGAGGCAAGGATTCAAATCTGTTTTCCCAGCTTCAAATGGGGCATCGTTAGCTCTGGCCCTGAGTCTCCTTGATCTATCTGCAGCTTTTGGCACAGTCTCACATACAACACTCCTACAGCGCCTCAGTGCCACAGGCGTTTGTGGATCTGCATTGCCTTCTTTCTGTTCCTTTCCGGCAGATAGGTCCCAGTCAGTATGGATGGCCCCATTTGCCTTGGAACCTAAACCCTTGGGCTTTGGGGTGCCACAAGGGTCTGCACTGAACCCTACATTATTTGTGTGTATATGACCCCAATGGCAAACTTGATTGAATCATTTGGAGTTCAAATATTATCCTATGCTAATGATACTCAACTTCTCCTCGCTCTAGATAAAAATGCACCCAACGCGTGGAGCAATTTTAAGGCAATTAAGACTGCAGTGTTCCAATGGATGTTCGATAGTTGCCTCAATGCAATACCAGCAAAACAGAAATCCTGCTCTTCAGGATTCCACTGTCCCAGCCTTGACAGTGTCTTCTGGCCAAACGATATTTGGTAACACCGCATCCTTTGCCCCTTAGGTGTCTGGCATAGTAGGCTCCTGATTTGGACTGCTTAAAAAGTTCCTTTACCTTCTCTCCCTTCCGCAGCAAAAAAGGTGATCCAGGCCCTGTTCATCTCAAGGTTGGACTATGCTAACTCACTATACTGGGGTCTACCAGCCTACCTCCTGAAAAGATTACAGCTGGTGCAGAACTCCGCTGCCAGGCTTTTACTGCAACTCTCCAGGAGAGTCCACATCCAACCATTCATATAAAGAACTGCACTGGTTACCTATCAAGAACGTGTGAGGTTCAAGGGGCTGGTTTAGACTCATATACTTTTCTAACACATTGGCCCTCAGTACCTGTCCAGCAAATTTACCCCCTACCAACCAGCCAGGTCACTACGGTCCTCCAGCTCCTTGCTTGTGGTGATTCCTAGATTCAGAAGGAAAAAGTGGGGAGGCAGTTCTTACTCCTACGTGGCTGCTAGAGCTTGGAATGCCTCAACAAAAGGATCACGTTCAGGCTCCTCACCCACACACACAAAGCGCTCCACGACATAGGTCCCGAATACCTCAACAACCGCCTCACGTTCTACATTCTAACACGCAAACTCCGCTCCGCCAGCCTCTCCCTCGCCACCATCCCACGGATCCACAGAACCACCGCCGGAGGAAGATCATTCTCCTACCTGGCAGCCAAGACGTGGAACTCCCTCCCCACCCACCTACGACTGACCCAGGACCACCTCACATTCAGGAAACACCTCAAGACCTGGCTCTTCGAGCAGTAGCGGCACTCCCCCCGTCCCCCAGCACCTTGAGACCCCTACGGGTGAGTAGCACGCTCTACAAATGTATTGATTGATTGATTGATTGAATGCCTCCCACAACAGCACTGTGCCACTGAGTACAGCCAGGTCTTTAAGTGACTCCTCAAGACCTGACTCTTTGGGTCTGGTCCGAAAACCCCTTTTTAGTATTGGATCAGTCTTTGCTGCTAGCACCAGTCCAGGACACTCACTGAGTAGCTGTTGAACTTTACAAATATCCCAATAATAAAATAATTATAGCCTCATCTCTTCCCTTCTTCTGTCCTGGTCTAGACAGGTCCCAGGTTGCTTACACCCACTGGAGGCTGAGCTGGTTCTGTGGTGCTTTGATCCATTGTAGAGAATGTGGCGCAGTGACCAGAGCTGTTGGGAGCTGGTTGATCTGGGTTTGTGTCTCTGGGTGGGTGCAACGTCCTGTGATTCAGGGTACATCCCTTAACTTCCAGTGCTCATGGACAGCGCCTGGATACCTTCACTGGTGATAAGCCATACTATATACATTTACAAACTTAACTTAAACTATTGGAGGCTGGTTCTCGGGAGTTTTCTTCTTTTGAATGCAAAGCTGGTGCCAAGGTCCTTATGTCCACCAAAGGGTGGTTTGGTCCTCAGGTGATTCCATCCATTCAAGGTTGGGCTTGTCCCAGGGTGCTTCAGTCTAGTGGTGGCTGGGCTTGTTCCAGGGCACATCCGTCCAGTGGAATTAGGCTGTACTTGGGGTGTTTCCTTCAATAGATGGCTGTTTTGCTCTTGGGGTGCTTTTGTCCATTAGACATGATCTGGTTCTGGGGTGCTTCTATCCATCAAAAGCTGCTCTTGTCCTGCAATCCATCTGTCCACTAGACACTGGGCTGGTCCCTGCTGCTTCTGTCCATGGGGGTGTCGGATGGCCAAGGGCACTTCTGCTACTAGAGGCCAGTCAGGTCCTAGGGTGACTCCATCTACAATAGGCCAGGCTGGTCCCAGGTTGCCTTTGTTGATTAGAGGCCAGGCATGCCCAGGGGTGCATCCGTCCACTGAATGGTGAGCTGGATAAAAAGTGCTCCTATACTGTGGAGGCGGGGCTCATCCTAGAGTGCTTATGTGTATTGGAGCTTGGCCTTGTCCTCGAGTGCTTACATCCATTGGAGGATGGGCTGGACCTAGGGTGCTTCTGTCCATTGGAGGAAGAACTGGTATAAAGGAGATGTTGCCCATTGTAGACTTGGCTGGTCATGGAGTGCCTTAGTCCATTGAAGGCTGTATACTGGCGGCATGCTTCCGTCAATTTGAGGACAGGCTAGTCCCAGGTTACTTCCATCCAATGGAGCATCAGCAGTTCCCACAGTGCTTCCATCTATTGGAGGTTGGACTTCTCCTTTCGTGCATTTGTACCATGGAGGATGGGCTGGTCCAGGGTTGCGTCCATCTACTGGAGGATGTTCTGGTCTTGGTGTGCTTCTATTTATTGGAGGCTGGGCTGGTCTTGAAGGGCTCCTGTTCATTGAAGGCTGGACCAGTGCATTGTTCTTTATCCATTTAGGTTTAATGTTTCTTTATTGATTTTTCCACATATCACAGCAATACTTTGTGCATTGACCATCCACATTGTGGGAAAGCTTTAAGTTTGAAAACTACAAAAACAACCCCCCATCCCCATGAGACTCAACCCTAATACTCCCCTCCTTCCGCACCCCTGCTCAGATTTGGCCGTGCTAGTCCGTTGTGGCTAAGAGGTCTCTTGCACTGGTTCAGTAAGGCGCAGCAGTCTCAAATATTTAGGGTAGGTAATTTGCCAAGAAGGGTCCCCACAGCTTGGAGAATGAGTTGCCCTTGTTCGTAAGTTAAAGGGGAAACCTCTCCATGTCAAGAATGTACCACATGCGATGTAACCCTCCCTTGTGTGTAGGTAGGCGGGTGGAGCCCCAGTGTGCAAGAATGTTTTGGAGGGAGGCCCCTAGTACCAATGCAATTTGCCAGCCCCTGCAATATTTAAGGTGAAACATAAGGGCATTCGGCAGACCCAAAAGAATATACACTGGTAACTAGGGTAAGTCTGTGTTGATATGGGTATCTATGTGCAGCAGCCCCTGCTTTCAGCATGATTGCAAACGTGGGCAGTCCCACAAAATATGGGTCAGCGTGCCCTGTGATCCGCACCCCCTCCAGCACAGTGATTTTTTTGATGGGTTGCATTTGTGAAGTAGAGCTGGAGTATAATACCAGTACCAGCCCGGCTCTCCACCCCACTCCCGCCTCCCAGCTGCTCCTCCCTCCCACTAAAGTTAAGGCTCTACCCACTCTCTGAAGCGCTGGGACCGTCCTGAATTACTCAGAAGCGGTCGCTCCTCACGCTGCTCCCTGAACTAAAATCGGTATCGTAGCGCTACACTGCTACACTGCCAGACTGCTCATTGGCTTGAAATCACTCTTGCATCGCTCGCACTGCTTACTGCAAGTATTTGGGCATATTGATTGATCCTAGCGCTGTACTGTTAGACTGCTCATTGTTGCTACTCATTTGTACATTAATCGCTTTGCCTGCTTGAATTGTTGTGCCTGTTTGTACCGGTGCCACTGCTCATTACATTGCGATTGCCAGGTTGTGCCCCAGTCTCGTCGTGTTTCACTTTTGATTTCGCTGCCATTTTGTTATTTGTTGTGCCTCCCAGCCCGGTTCTCCACCCCGGTCCCGCCTCCCCGCTGCTCCTCCCTCGCTCCGCCCCCCCCACTCTCCACTTATGACAGTCACTCTTGTGAGCAGCGTCCACGCGCAGCGGTCGCGCCCCATGCGCGCCGAAGGTGCGCCAAAGGTAAGCCTGTCTAAGCCTGTCTGCGCCTGGACCGCGCCCAGCGCCAGACCCCCTGGCCCCCGCAAAATCCACTCCGCCCGCATAACGTACGACGCCGCAACCCTCTCAGCCCTTAACCCCGGCCGACCTCCAAACTGCTATCAAGCCGCCCCAGGACACACCCATGGACCCTTCACCTGCTACTCCTGCAAGTTCGACTGCATCAAGACCCACACCAAATCCACTAACTCCAAACAGAGCTCTGACACTAACCACCTGAAGTGCATCTTGCTCAACACCCGCTTGGTCCACAGCCACGCCATTGAACTCTGAAACCTACTCGACACCATATCGCCGGACGTCGCCTTTCTTACAGAAACCTGGATGAACGCCTCATCAACGCCCGACATCGCCATAGCCATCCCTGACGGCTACAAGATTATCCATAAGGACCGCATCAACCAAATAGGAGGAGGCATCGCCATTGTCCATAAGAACACCATCCGCATCACGACCAGTTCCGACGATAACCTCGCAGCCGCCGAACACCTTCACTTCCAGATCCACACGGACCCCAAGACCATACTCAGAGGCACCCTCATCTACAGACCACCAGGACCCCGCACACAATTCAGCGAAGACATCACTGAATTCATCAGCCCACACGCCCTCCCCTCCGAGGACTACATTCCACTGGGAGACCTCAACTTCCACCTGGAAAAGAACAACGACAGCAACACCACCACCCTTCTGGACAACCTCGCCAATCTCAGACTCAAACAACTAGTAAACACCCCCACCCACAACCCCGGACACACGCTCGACCCAATCTTGACCTCCAGCAAGCACATCTCCTTCAATCACACCACAGCTCTCCATTGGACAGACCACAGCTGCGTTCACTTCAACTACAAAAAGACTACGACCCACAACCACCCACAACCAATTCCCCGCAGAAACTGGAACAAAATTACCACCGACCAGCTCTTCACATCGCTTCACCAAAACCCTCCTGCAAAATCGTCGGACCCAAACCTTGCAGCTACCAACCTCACACAATGGATCACCCACAGCGCCGACAAATTAGCACCCTTGAAAAAACATCAAAGCAAGCAAGGCAGCAAAAAAGCCCCCTGGTTCAACGATGACCTTAAGAAATCCAAGAAGATCTGTCGCACCCTCGAGAAAGCCTGGAGAAAAAACCTAACCACTGACAACCTGGCCACCTTCAAGAATGCCACCCGCAAACACCACCAACTGATCCGATCCACCAAGAAATCAGCATTCAAGGATCGACTCGACAACAACGCCCACAACAGCAAGGAACTATTCAACATCGTCAAAGAATTTACCAACCCCACCGCCGGCACCAACGACATCACTCCCTACCAAGAACTCTGCGACTCCCTAGCCTCATTCTTCCACAACAAAATCACTGACACACATAACAGCTTTGAAAACCAGTCCGGAGACCAGTCCACCCCACCCTCCTCCGAACTAAAACCCCCCTCCAGCAACCTTTGCGCCTGGAACCCAATCACCACTGAAGACACCATCCGTCTGATGAACTCCATCCACTCAGGATCGCCAACCGACCCATGTCCCCACCACATTTTCAACAAAGCAGACTCCATTATCGCACCCCATCTCCGAGACGTCATCAACTGCTCCCTCAACTCCGCTACCTTCCCGGAAAGCTGGAAACATGCCGAACTCAGCGCCCTCCTGAAGAAACCCACAGCAGACCCCACTGAACTTAAGAACTACCTCCCCATCTCGCTCCTCCCATTCCCTGCCAAAGTCATTGAGAAAGCCGTCAACAGTCTGCTCGCCGCCTTCCTCGAATCCAACAAATCCCTCGACCCTTCACAGTCCGGCTTTCGAGCCAAACACAGCACAGAGACCGCCCTCATCGCAGCAACAGACGACATTCGAACACTACTGGACAACGGAGAAACAGCTGCCCTCATCCTACTTGACCTCTCCGCAGCCTTCGACACAGTCTGTCATAGCACCCTTATACAAAGCCTCAACAACGTCGGAATACAAGGAAAAGCATTGGACTGGATCATCTCGTTCCTCGCCGGAAGAACCCAGAGAGTCCGCCTCCCCCCTTTTAGATCAGAGGCCACCAAAGTCATCTGCGGCGTACCACAAGGATCTTCACTCAGTCCCACCCTCTTCAACGTATACATGAGTCCCCTCACATCCATCGCGCGCCAACACAACCTCAACATTATATCCTACGCAGACAACACCCAGCTGATCCTCTCCCTCACCAAAGACCCAAACACCGCCAAAACCAACCTACACGAAGGGATGAAAGAAGTAGCCGAGTGGATGAAGAACAGCTGTTTAAAACTGAACTCGGACAAAACAGAAGTCCTCATCTTAGGATCATCCCCCTCCGCCTGGGACGACTCATGGTGGCCACCGGCCCTGGGAAACGCACCCATACCTACGGACCACGCGTGTAACCTGGGCTTCATCCTGGACTCCTCCCTCTCGATGACCAGACAAGTCAACGCCGTCTCATCATCATGCTTCAACATCCTACGTATGCTCAAAAAAATCTTCCGTTGGATCCCCACCGAAACAAGAAAGACGGTCACCCACGCCCTTGTCACAAGCCGACTGGACTACGGAAACACCCTTTACGCCGGAACCACAGCCAAACTACAGAAAAAACTCCAACGCATCCAAAACACCTCAGCCAGACTCATACTAGACATCCCCCGCCAAGCTCACATTTTCGGTCACCTGAAAGACCTCCACTGGCTCCCCGTCAACAAGAGAATAACGTTCCGTCTCCTCACCCACACACACAAAGCCCTCTACGATCTAGGACCCGAATGCCTCAACACGCGCCTGCCCTTTTACACCCCCACCCGCTAACTACGATCGTCCAATCAAGCCCTCGCCGCAATTCCACGCATCCATAGATCCACCATGGGGGGAAGATCCTTCTCCTACTTAGCGGCCAAAACCTAGAATTCTCTCCTCACCCACCTCCGCCTTACACAGAACCACCTCTCCTTCAGAAAACAACTAAAAACTTGGATATTCGATAAGTAATGTACCCCCCTCCCTCAAGCGCCTTGAGACCCTCTGGGTGAGTAGTGCGCTATACAAATGCTAAACTTGAACTTGAACTTGAACTTGAACATTGCTATTTTGGTAGCTGTTTTGACACTAGCTATGTTACGCGCAGAGGGTTTGGCCCTATGGTATATGTCCTCCCAGTCGCGCTGAGTGAAGGTGAACTCTAATTCTACTTCCCATCGCCTTTGACTTGGTGTCTTGTGAGGGGTGGGGGTGGGGGCCTGTCTAATCAGGCTGTAAAGGTGATATATTAGATGAGCATCATCTTTCTTTATCCATTTAAAGGCTGGGATGGCCCTGGGGTGCTTATATCGATTATAGTCTGGGCTGGTCCCATACTACATTTATCCACTGGTGGGCCCTATGGTCCTTCCGTTCATTGGCAGCTAGGCTGATCTGGGCGTAAATTCCTTCTATTGAAGACCGGACTGGGCCCACAGTGTTTCCAAACACCGGGGCAGGTCTGGTCATGGAGGGCTTTAGTCCAATGGAGGCTGGTTTTGTCCGAGGGTGCATCCATCCACTGGAGACTGGTCTGGTCCTGGGGTGCATATGTCCACTGAAGACTGGGCTGGTCCCAATTGCTTTCCCCTATTGGAGGCTGGGCTGGTCCTGCACTGCTTCCATATATGGGAGAACAGGCGGGGTGCAGGGTGCCTTCATCCATTAAAGGCTGGGTTTGTTCTGTGATGCCTTCATTCATTAAAGGTTGATCTGATCGCAGGCAGCTTCTGTCCTTGGGCTTGGGTCTGGCCTGGGGTGAGTCTGTTCACTGGAGTCCTTGCTATTTCTGTGGTGCTTCCATCTATTGGATACTGGTCTGTTCTTGAAGTGCTTTCGTCCTTTGTAGGATGGTCTGGTCTCGGGTGCATCTGTCCATTGGAGGCTTGACTGGTTCCAATGTACTTCAGTCCATTGGAGGCCGGGTTATCCCTGCATGATTTCATCCATTAGAAGATGGGCTGGTACTAGGCTGCTTCCATCCACTGAACCGTGGGCTGGTCCCATGGGTGCTTCCACCCACTTGGGTTTGCTCTTCAAGTGCTTTCGTACCCTGTAGGCTGGATTTGTCCCATGGTATATTGGTCCATTGTATGTTTGCTGGTCCTGGGATACATTCATACACTCATTGAAAGCAGCGGCGGTCTAGGCGCCTTCATCCATTGGAGGCTAGGTTCATATCGGGTTGCTTCCATCCATTGGAGGGTGCGCTGATTTCAGGGTGGTGCAGTTCATTGGAGGCTGGCTGGTCCCAGATAGCCTTCATCCACTGGAAGTTGGGTGGGATTGGTGTGCTTCCGTCCATTGAAAGCATGACTGGCCAAGTGGTGCTAGCTTCCATGTATTGAAGACTGGGCTGATGCTAGAGTGCTAGAGTTCTTCTATCCATGTAAGGCTAAGTCTGGTCCAAAGGTGAATCAGTCCATTGGAGGCCAGCCTGTTCCTCATGCGTCCATCCACTGGGGTCAGATTGCTCCAGGGTTGCTTCTGTTTATTAGAGTCTGGGAAGGTCCAGGAGTACCTTTATCCATTACCTTCCATCCTGATGAGCTTCAGTTGCTCCTGAGGTGTTTCCTTTGAGTGTAGGTCAGGCAGATCCTCAAGTGCTTTGGTTTCAGTGGCTGCCAATCAGATCCTCGGTTGCTTTCGTTGGGTAGACCGAGCCTTTAATAGCCCCAGGGTCCTTTTGGGGTGCTTACTTCCACTGAATGTCAGGCTGGGTCTGAGGTGCTTCCATACAGTAGAGACTGGGCTCGTCCTGGGGTGCTTCCATTGTTTGGAAGTTTGGTTCGCCCTAGGGTTTTTGCTGTCAATGGAAGGATGGGCTGTTCCCCAGGTGCTTCAGTCCACTAGAGGCTGGGCTGGTCCCAGAGTGCTTCCATCCCTTGGAGGATGGTTTACTGCAAGGTTGCTTCCATCCACTGGAGTATGGCCTGATCCCAGTTTATATCAATCTATTTGAGCCTGGGCTGGTACTAGGGTGCATCTGTCCACCGGAGTATAGGGTGGTCTAGAAACATTCAGGGAACCTGTTAAATGACCCCTGTGAACCCGGACTGTGTACTTTTTGATCAGAGAAAACAAGTTTCCACTATGGGGGTCTGGAACGTATTTAGAGTTTGGTGGACCGGACCCAGTCCACCAAACTCCTGGTGCGCCCGTTCTATTTAGTGTGGATGAAGTATCATGTTTTCACCAGCAGTGTCTCTGCTGGCTCCGCTAGGCCAGCTGGTGGAAACCTTTGACTGACAGCTTGACTAACATTGCGAAAAGTACCCTGGGCCTTTTAGGCAAATATTCCAGCACGTTTGTTTTCCTTTTTGGGTCTGCCAGAACAACCCAAACAGTAAAACAAATAAATGACCTCCACATGCTGGTGGAAAACTTGCAATGCCTCAGGGACATATATTTTTCATTTTTCAAGAACTAATTCCTGCTTTGGGAGCTTGTTTTTGAAATACAAAACACTGTGCTGCACAGGTGCAATGAACACGGCGCCCAAAAACAAATCTTTAGAACCTTCAGAAGAGCCACCATGGTGGCATAGAGGTTTCCAGCAGACAGGCACAGATCCTTAAATATGACGGGCTGCAGTCCACCAGAAAAGCGCAGTACATCCCTCCGCTGCCCTGGTGGAACAGAGTACAGCGTGCTGAGGGCTAAATAAGCTCCTTAGTTTTTGCTGGGCAAAAATGTTTCAGGGGCATCACTTCAGCTCCCTCCTGATCAGGTAGATCCATGCCAGACAGGCATTGCTTAATTTGTAAAAAAAAAAATAAGTGCCAGGGCCCTCGTCAGTTGGCTACTGCAACTTGCACCGCACATTGTCCCTGCCAGAGCAACCAGTGATAGTACCAATACAATTACTAACCATCACTCTCCTGCAAGTATGACAATTCAGACTATTCCAGGGACCCAAACATATAAGAATGGCTTTGGCGGCAGGTAAGTCAAGTCAAGTCAAGTCAAGAGATTTATATATCGCGCTACATACCCATAGGGTCTCAAGGCGCTTGAGGGGGGGTGGGGAATTACTTGTCGAATATCCAAGTTTTAAGTTGCTTTCTGAATGCTAGGTGGTTCTGAGTGAGGCGAAGGTGAGTAGGAAGAGAGTTCCAAGTTTTAGCTGCCAGGCAGGAGAAGGATCTGCCTCCCATGGTGGTTCTGTTGATGCGAGGTACAGTGGCAAGAGCTTGGTTGGAGGATCGTAGCTGACGGGAGGGGGTGTAGAAGGATAGTCGTGTGTTGAGGCATTCAGGTCCAAGTTCGTAAAGTGCTTTGTGTGCGTGGGTTAGGAGGCGGAAAGTAATCCTCTTATTTACGGGGAGCCAGTGGAGGTTTTTCAGGTGATCAGAGATGTGTTCTTTACGCGGGATGTCTAGTATGAGCCTGGCTGAAGTGTTCTGGATGCGTTGGAGTTTTTTCTGGAGTTTTGCGGTGGTACCGGCGTAGAGGGTGTTTCCGTAGTCCAGGCGGCTAGTGACCAGTGCGTGGGTGACCGTTTTTCTAGTTTCGGTGGGGATCCAGCGGAATGTTTTTTGGAGCATGCGAAGAATGATGAAACGGCGTTGACTTGTCTGGTCATCGAGAGTGAGGAGTCCAGGATGACGCCCAGGTTCCGTGCGTGGTCTGTCGGGATGGGTGCTTTTCCAAGGGCCTCTGGCCACCAAGAGTCGTCCCAGGCGGAGGGGGAGGTGCCTAAGATGAGGACTTCTGTTTTGTCGGAGTTCAGTTTCAGACGGCTGTGCTTCGTCCACTCGGCTACTTCTTTCATTCCTTCGTGTAAGTTGGTTTTGGCGGTGTTAGGGTCTTTGGTGAGTGAGAGGATCAATTGAGTGTCGTCAGCGTAGGAGATGATGTTGAGGTTGTGTTGGCGAGCGATGGTCGCAAGGGGGCTCATGTAAACGTTGAAGAGGGTGGGGCTGAGAGAAGATCCTTGTGGCACGCCACAAATGACTTCAGTGGCCTCAATACTGAGTAACACAGTACCCGTCACCTGGAAGCATGCAATGGTACGGGCTCTCCTTAAGAAACCATCCCTAGATCCAGCCAACGCCAGCAACTACCGACCAATTTCCCTACTCCCATGGGTCTCTAAGATCCTGGAGAAGCACGTTAACACCACTCTAACGACATTCCTCGAGGACAACCATCTCCTTGATGCTTCCCAGACAGGCTTTCGCCCTAAGCATGGGACAGAGACCGCCCTATTGGCGGTTACCGAGGAAGCAAGACGGATCTTGGATCGAGGGGGATCAGTGGCAGTGATCCTCCTCGATCTGAGTGCAGCGTTTGACACGGTGCACCACAAAATCTTGCTGAACCGTCTTGCCGACCTAGGAGTGTCTGGAGGTGCACTGTCATGGCTGGAATCATTCTTGTCCGACAGAACCTTCCAGGTTTTCGATGGCACATCGGTGTCCTCCAGTAGGCCACTAGGGTGCGGGACCCTATGGTCCTTCCGTTCATTGGCAGCTAGGCTGATCTGGGCGTAAATTCCTTCTATTGAAGACCGGACTGGGCCCACAGTGTTTCCAAACACCGGGGCAGGTCTGGTCATGGAGGGCTTTAGTCCAATGGAGGCTGGTTTTGTCCGAGGGTGCATCCATCCACTGGAGACTGGTCTGGTCCTGGGGTGCATATGTCCACTGAAGACTGGGCTGGTCCCAATTGCTTTCCCCTATTGGAGGCTGGGCTGGTCCTGCACTGCTTCCATATATGGGAGAACAGGCGGGGTGCAGGGTGCCTTCATCCATTAAAGGCTGGGTTTGTTCTGTGATGCCTTCATTCATTAAAGGTTGATCTGATCGCAGGCAGCTTCTGTCCTTGGGCTTGGGTCTGGCCTGGGGTGAGTCTGTTCACTGGAGTCCTTGCTATTTCTGTGGTGCTTCCATCTATTGGATACTGGTCTGTTCTTGAAGTGCTTTCGTCCTTTGTAGGATGGTCTGGTCTCGGGTGCATCTGTCCATTGGAGGCTTGACTGGTTCCAATGTACTTCAGTCCATTGGAGGCCGGGTTATCCCTGCATGATTTCATCCATTAGAAGATGGGCTGGTACTAGGCTGCTTCCATCCACTGAACCGTGGGCTGGTCCCATGGGTGCTTCCACCCACTTGGGTTTGCTCTTCAAGTGCTTTCGTACCCTGTAGGCTGGATTTGTCCCATGGTATATTGGTCCATTGTATGTTTGCTGGTCCTGGGATACATTCATACACTCATTGAAAGCAGCGGCGGTCTAGGCGCCTTCATCCATTGGAGGCTAGGTTCATATCGGGTTGCTTCCATCCATTGGAGGGTGCGCTGATTTCAGGGTGGTGCAGTTCATTGGAGGCTGGCTGGTCCCAGATAGCCTTCATCCACTGGAAGTTGGGTGGGATTGGTGTGCTTCCGTCCATTGAAAGCATGACTGGCCAAGTGGTGCTAGCTTCCATGTATTGAAGACTGGGCTGATGCTAGAGTGCTAGAGTTCTTCTATCCATGTAAGGCTAAGTCTGGTCCAAAGGTGAATCAGTCCATTGGAGGCCAGCCTGTTCCTCATGCGTCCATCCACTGGGGTCAGATTGCTCCAGGGTTGCTTCTGTTTATTAGAGTCTGGGAAGGTCCAGGAGTACCTTTATCCATTACCTTCCATCCTGATGAGCTTCAGTTGCTCCTGAGGTGTTTCCTTTGAGTGTAGGTCAGGCAGATCCTCAAGTGCTTTGGTTTCAGTGGCTGCCAATCAGATCCTCGGTTGCTTTCGTTGGGTAGACCGAGCCTTTAATAGCCCCAGGGTCCTTTTGGGGTGCTTACTTCCACTGAATGTCAGGCTGGGTCTGAGGTGCTTCCATACAGTAGAGACTGGGCTCGTCCTGGGGTGCTTCCATTGTTTGGAAGTTTGGTTCGCCCTAGGGTTTTTGCTGTCAATGGAAGGATGGGCTGTTCCCCAGGTGCTTCAGTCCACTAGAGGCTGGGCTGGTCCCAGAGTGCTTCCATCCCTTGGAGGATGGTTTACTGCAAGGTTGCTTCCATCCACTGGAGTATGGCCTGATCCCAGTTTATATCAATCTATTTGAGCCTGGGCTGGTACTAGGGTGCATCTGTCCACCGGAGTATAGGGTGGTCTAGAAACATTCAGGGAACCTGTTAAATGACCCCTGTGAACCCGGACTGTGTACTTTTTGATCAGAGAAAACAAGTTTCCACTATGGGGGTCTGGAACGTATTTAGAGTTTGGTGGACCGGACCCAGTCCACCAAACTCCTGGTGCGCCCGTTCTATTTAGTGTGGATGAAGTATCATGTTTTCACCAGCAGTGTCTCTGCTGGCTCCGCTAGGCCAGCTGGTGGAAACCTTTGACTGACAGCTTGACTAACATTGCGAAAAGTACCCTGGGCCTTTTAGGCAAATATTCCAGCACGTTTGTTTTCCTTTTTGGGTCTGCCAGAACAACCCAAACAGTAAAACAAATAAATGACCTCCACATGCTGGTGGAAAACTTGCAATGCCTCAGGGACATATATTTTTCATTTTTCAAGAACTAATTCCTGCTTTGGGAGCTTGTTTTTGAAATACAAAACACTGTGCTGCACAGGTGCAATGAACACGGCGCCCAAAAACAAATCTTTAGAACCTTCAGAAGAGCCACCATGGTGGCATAGAGGTTTCCAGCAGACAGGCACAGATCCTTAAATATGACGGGCTGCAGTCCACCAGAAAAGCGCAGTACATCCCTCCGCTGCCCTGGTGGAACAGAGTACAGCGTGCTGAGGGCTAAATAAGCTCCTTAGTTTTTGCTGGGCAAAAATGTTTCAGGGGCATCACTTCAGCTCCCTCCTGATCAGGTAGATCCATGCCAGACAGGCATTGCTTAATTTGT
This sequence comes from Lissotriton vulgaris, assembly GCF_964263255.1. Taxonomy (NCBI): domain Eukaryota; kingdom Metazoa; phylum Chordata; class Amphibia; order Caudata; family Salamandridae; genus Lissotriton; species Lissotriton vulgaris. The sequence goes on from NC_141693.1 coordinate 1,871,073,121, forward strand.
AAAAAAAAAAATAAGTGCCAGGGCCCTCGTCAGTTGGCTACTGCAACTTGCACCGCACATTGTCCCTGCCAGAGCAACCAGTGATAGTACCAATACAATTACTAACCATCACTCTCCTGCAAGTATGACAATTCAGACTATTCCAGGGACCCAAACATATAAGAATGGCTTTGGCGGCAGGTAAGTCAAGTCAAGTCAAGTCAAGAGATTTATATATCGCGCTACATACCCATAGGGTCTCAAGGCGCTTGAGGGGGGGTGGGGAATTACTTGTCGAATATCCAAGTTTTAAGTTGCTTTCTGAATGCTAGGTGGTTCTGAGTGAGGCGAAGGTGAGTAGGAAGAGAGTTCCAAGTTTTAGCTGCCAGGCAGGAGAAGGATCTGCCTCCCATGGTGGTTCTGTTGATGCGAGGTACAGTGGCAAGAGCTTGGTTGGAGGATCGTAGCTGACGGGAGGGGGTGTAGAAGGATAGTCGTGTGTTGAGGCATTCAGGTCCAAGTTCGTAAAGTGCTTTGTGTGCGTGGGTTAGGAGGCGGAAAGTAATCCTCTTATTTACGGGGAGCCAGTGGAGGTTTTTCAGGTGATCAGAGATGTGTTCTTTACGCGGGATGTCTAGTATGAGCCTGGCTGAAGTGTTCTGGATGCGTTGGAGTTTTTTCTGGAGTTTTGCGGTGGTACCGGCGTAGAGGGTGTTTCCGTAGTCCAGGCGGCTAGTGACCAGTGCGTGGGTGACCGTTTTTCTAGTTTCGGTGGGGATCCAGCGGAATGTTTTTTGGAGCATGCGAAGAATGATGAAACGGCGTTGACTTGTCTGGTCATCGAGAGTGAGGAGTCCAGGATGACGCCCAGGTTCCGTGCGTGGTCTGTCGGGATGGGTGCTTTTCCAAGGGCCTCTGGCCACCAAGAGTCGTCCCAGGCGGAGGGGGAGGTGCCTAAGATGAGGACTTCTGTTTTGTCGGAGTTCAGTTTCAGACGGCTGTGCTTCGTCCACTCGGCTACTTCTTTCATTCCTTCGTGTAAGTTGGTTTTGGCGGTGTTAGGGTCTTTGGTGAGTGAGAGGATCAATTGAGTGTCGTCAGCGTAGGAGATGATGTTGAGGTTGTGTTGGCGAGCGATGGTCGCAAGGGGGCTCATGTAAACGTTGAAGAGGGTGGGGCTGAGAGAAGATCCTTGTGGCACGCCACAAATGACTTCAGTGGCCTCAATACTGAGTAACACAGTACCCGTCACCTGGAAGCATGCAATGGTACGGGCTCTCCTTAAGAAACCATCCCTAGATCCAGCCAACGCCAGCAACTACCGACCAATTTCCCTACTCCCATGGGTCTCTAAGATCCTGGAGAAGCACGTTAACACCACTCTAACGACATTCCTCGAGGACAACCATCTCCTTGATGCTTCCCAGACAGGCTTTCGCCCTAAGCATGGGACAGAGACCGCCCTATTGGCGGTTACCGAGGAAGCAAGACGGATCTTGGATCGAGGGGGATCAGTGGCAGTGATCCTCCTCGATCTGAGTGCAGCGTTTGACACGGTGCACCACAAAATCTTGCTGAACCGTCTTGCCGACCTAGGAGTGTCTGGAGGTGCACTGTCATGGCTGGAATCATTCTTGTCCGACAGAACCTTCCAGGTTTTCGATGGCACATCGGTGTCCTCCAGTAGGCCACTAGGGTGCGGAGTGCCGCAGGGTTCTTCCCTAAGCCCCACACTCTTCAATGCTTACATGAGGCCGCTGGCTGGGATTGTGCGTCCGCATGGTGTCAACATCATTTCCTATGCGGACGACACCCAGCTGGTGGTTTCCCTTGCACAGAAGAGCGGGCTTCAGTCTTCACCTGATCTTGCGGCATGCCTGGAGGACGTAAAAAGATGGATGTTGAGCTCATGCCTGAAGCTCAACGATGATAAAACTGAGCTTATGCTCCTTGGCCCAGCGACTCCCTCCACTATGGAGCAACTATGGCCCCCTAGCATGGGCACCCCCCCACTTCCCAAAGACAACATCAAAAGCCTTGGAGTATGGCTCGACAAATCTTTGAGCCTTAATACCCAGGCCACTAAGGTATCAGCTACCTGTATTGGTCTTCTCAGGGTGATCAGAAAAATCCTTCCCCTTCTCCCATTCGAGGCCAGACAAACTGTTATACAGGGCCTAATCCAATCACGGTTGGACTTCAACAACGCCCTGTATCTCGGAGCCCCTGACTACACCCTGCAGAAACTCCAGCGTACCCAAAACTGTGCTGCCCGAGCACTTCTGGGAGTGCCTCGGAGGACCTCCATAAAATCTGGCCTGAAAACTCTTCACTGGTTGCCTGTCCGGGACAGAGTAAAGTTCAAGGCTCTCTGTATCGCCCACCAGACCCTCTGGAAGACAGGACCAGAGATAAACTCCTCCTTGATCTCTCCCTACCTGCCCAACAAAACCTTCCTCAACCGCCAGACTTGCCAAAATTCCTAGAATCCTCAGATCCAGAGCAGGAGGACGTTCGTTCTCATACAACGCCGCAAGACTCTGGAACACCCTCCCTCTGCAGTTGCGCAACAATGCCAATCTCACCAGCTTCAGAAAACAGCTTAAAACTCTCCTGTTTAACAACTAGTAACCTCAGAGGTCAGGTCTGTTTTCTAGCTTTAGCGCCTGGATGCCTCAGGGCAACTGCAGCGCTCTAAAAATCTAATTTTCATTTCATTTCATTTCATGGTGGGAGGCGGACTCTCTGGGTTCTTCCGGTGAGGAACGAGGTGATCCATTCCAGTGCTTTTCCTTGGATTCCGACGTTACTGAGGCGATGTAGAAGGGTGCTGTGGCAGACTGTGTCGAAGGCAGCGGAGAGATCGAGGAGGATGAGGACGACTGTGTCTCCGTTGTCCAGTAGAGTTCGAATGTCGTCAGTTGCAGCGCTGAGTGCGGTCTCAGTGCTGTGTTTGGCTCGGAAGCCGGACTGTGAGGAGTCAAGGGATTTGTTGCTTTCGAGGAAGGCGGCGAGTTGGTTGTTGACAGCTTTCTCTATGACTTTGGCCGGGAATGGAAGAAGCGAGATGGGGCGGTAGTTTTTGAGTTCGGTGGGGTCAGCTGTGGGTTTTTTCAGAAGGGCGCTGAGTTCTGCGTGTTTCCAGATTTCTGGGAAGGTGGCAGAGTTGAGGGAACAGTTGATGACATCTCGGAGGTGTGGTGCTATGGTGGAGTCTGCTTTGTTGAAGATGTGATGAGGGCATGGGTCAGTTGGGGATCCTGAGTGGATGAAGTTCATCAGGCGGATGGTGTCCTCAGTGGAGATTGGGTTCCAGTCGTTGAGGATGTTCAGGGGGGGTGAAGGTCCTGCAGAAGGTTGGGTGGGTTGGTCTCCGGGTCGGTTGTCGAGGCTGTTGTGGATGTCCGCGATTTTGTTGTGGAAGAAGGCAGCTAGGGAGTCGTAAAGGGCTTGGGAAGGGGTGATGTCGTTGCAGTTGGCTGATGGGTTGGTGAATTCTTTGACGATGTTGAATAGTTCCTTGCTGTTGTGGGCGTTGTTGTTTAGTCGGTCTTTGAATGCGGCTTTCCTGGCAGATCGGATTAGTTGGTGGTGTATGCGGATAGCGTTTTTGAAGGCGTCCCTGGTGCTGGAGTTTGGGTCTTTTTTCCAGGCCTTCTCGAGGGAGCGACAGAGTTTCTTCGATTTCTTAAGATCATCGTTGAACCAGGAGGCGTTTTTGCTGCCTTGTTTGCTTTGACGTTTTTTCAGTGGGGCTAGGATGTTAGCGCTGTTGGATATCCATTGGGTGAGGTTAGTGGCTGCTTGGTCGGGGTTTGAGGAGTGGACAGGAGGGTTTTGAAGAAGCGATGAGGAGATTTGGTTGATGGTGATTTTGTTCCAGTTTCTTCGCATGGTGGGTTGAGGATGGTTGTAGATTGTGGACTTATTGTATGTGAAGTGAACGCAGCTGTGGTCCGTCCAGTGAAGAGCTGTGGTGTGACTGAAGGAGACATGTTTGCTGGAAGTGAAGATAGGGTCTAGTGTGTGGCCAGCAATGTGGGTGGGGGTAGTGACCAGTTGTTTGAGTCCGAGGTTGGCAAAATTGTCCAGAAGGGTGGTGGTGCTGCTGTCGTTGCTCTTTTCCAGGTGGAAATTGAGGTCTCCCAATAGAATGTAGTCCTCGGAGGGGAGGGCGTGTGGGGTGATAAAGTCAGTGATGTCGTCACTGAATTGTGCGCGGGGTCCTGGAGGTCGGTAGAGGAGGGTGCCTCTGAGTGTGGTTTTGGGGTCAATGTGGATCTGGAAGTGGAGGTGTTCGGCGTTGACGAGGTTGGCGTCAGAGCTGGTTGAGATGCGGATGGAGTTCTTATGGACGATAGCGATGCCTCCTCCTGTTTGGTCGGTGCGGTCCTTACGGATGATCTTGTAGTCGTCCGGGATGGCAATGGTGATGTCTGGGGCTGAGGAGGCGTTCATCCATGTTTCTGTTAGGAAGGCGACGTCTGGTGAGATGGTGTCAAGTAGATTCCAGAGGTCGATGGCGTGTCTGTGGACCGAGCGGGTGTTGAGCAGGATGCATTTTAGGTGGTTGGTGTCAGGTCTCTGAGTGGTGTTGGTGGATGATGAGCTGGATTTGGTGCCGTCGAACTTGCAGGAGTTGCAAGAGAAGGGTCCATGGGTGAGTCCAGGAGCGGCTTGGACGCAGTTGGGGGATCGGCCGGGGTTAAGGGCTAGGAGGGTGGAGGCGTTGTAAGTGATGCGGGAGGGTTGGGTAATGCGAGGGCCAGGGGGTATGGCGCTGGGTGCGGTCCAGGCGCGGACGGGCGTAGACGGGCTTACCTTTGGCGCACCTTCGGCGCGGCCGTAGCGCGTGGATGCTGCGCGTGGGACCATCTGACATTAATGAACAGTGGAGGGGGCGGAGCGTGGGAGGGGCAGCAGGGAGGCGGTAGTGTGGCTGAGGGGCGGGTCAGGGGAGATCAACAACAACAAAATGGAGGGTCCGAGGGAAAGGCAGGCAGGGGTATCACATACAAAAAATACAGCGAGTTAACAATAAGCACAATCTGAACACAAGGCTGATGAAATAAACACAATTACAGACTATCAAGTGAGCAGTAGTCTGGATATCACATGCGCAGACAAGCCAATAGTGAACCCAATAGCCTGAGCGAGGTCGCGCTGAGAGAGGCAGGAAATTAACAGAGGCGCTATGCGAGTGAGGTGCTAAAATACTAAGGTAGCAGCAGTTCAGTGATCAGCGCGCTGAAAACGATACCAGGGAGCTTTGCAGCTGAAGCACAGGAGAACGGTCGTCACGAGCACTACCTTGCCAGTGCTGCGCACGACCGTTGGCCGACGGGTCAGCATTCGTTCTTCGAACGTTCAGCACTGGGCGCTGAACGTTCGACGCTCGGAAGGTGTTAATGTATATTGAATTAATAAACAACTGCTGTTATGCTCATCTCCAAATTAGACAGACAGTGCCACCATGTGTCAGACTGTTACAAGTGTAAGTGTTGATAATTAAGTGCCGAGTACCAGAAACCACTGGCTCAATTTAAGCACTGCAGAAAGGCTGGAATCCCTCAATAGGACGGACAGTCCACCTCATCTATGGTGGTAAAGATCATGACCTTTGCTTCCATGGCAGGATTGGTGCTGCCAGCCAAGGACTAAATAAGGTCCTAATTTCTTCTAACTACAAAGAGTGCTGGGTCCGAACGACAAAAGAAGCATGATCTGGACACTGGTACAATTCCAAGCACAAGAACTGGGATCTTGACCCTGAGTAAGACTCAAGCTGCCCCACTTTGCACTTGTAGCTGCAGGGACTCTAGCATGGATTAGATTTGTCTGCACACACTGGAGCTACTGCTGCACAGACTTTCTGCAGCTGGGCTGGGAAGGGAAGCGCCCCCCAGAGGAGGGCGGCTTCAAGGCTCTAGCAATTTGGAGTTCAACAGTTAGTTCTTGAGCCAGTAATGCTGCTCAGCTTTGCACCTGAGTGAAAGGGGATGGACTTTGGCTGAACTTGGAGGACTGCCGTTGTGGACGCTTCAAGATGCTCCATAGACAATCTGCCACCATTTCTGTTCTGTGGAATTTACCCTCAGTCCATGTGTTCGCTTCCTATTGTGCTGGTCTGTGCACAGCTGTGGAAGCAGAACCAGCTGCAAGAAGATGGAAGGTTGACAGCTCAATGTAATAAGCCTGACTATACAATGTCAGGCCATTTATAGGCGGGGGCGGGGGGGCAGATAAAAGTTCTAAACTTAAGGGGTACAGAGCAGAGCCCTGTCAGTGGTGGAAACCAACTGGCACTGGTGGAACCAGCATGTAAGTGGCTGAACAAAGCATGTGACTGGTGGAAACTGGAATGACAGTGGTGAAGTCTAGCATGTCAGTGGTGGAACCCAGCATGTCAGTGATGGAAACTGACATGTTAGTGGAAGCGCACAGCATGTCGGTGGTATAAACTAGCCTGGCACTGGTAGAACCAGCATTTCAGTGGTAGAAGCCAGCCTGGGACTAGTGAAACCAGCGTGTTACTGGTGAAAACCGGCATGTCAGTGGTGTATACCAGCGTGTTACTGGTGGAAACCGACATGTAGTGGTGAAACCAGCGTGTCACTAGTGGAACCCAGCATGCCTGTGGTAGAACCTAGCATGTAAGTGGCTAAACACAGCTTATCAGTGATGGAAACCGGAATGTCAGTGGTGAAATTTAGTATGTCAGTGATGGAAATTGGCATGTCTGTGGTAGAACCTAGAGTGTCAGTGGATGAACACAGCATTTCAGTGGTAGAAGCCAGCCTGGGACTAGTGGAACCCAGCATGCCACTGGTAAAACCAGCCTGTCAGTGGTGTATACCGGCGTGTTACTGGTGATAACTGGCATGTCAGAGGTTGATTACAGCATGTCAGCGGTGGAAACCATTAAGACAGTGTTGAAAACCAGCGTGTCAGTGGTGGAAACCAGCGTGCCAGTGGTAGAAACCAGCGTGCCAGTGGTAGAAACTAGACTGTCAGCGTTTGAACCCAGCATATCAGTGGGGAAATCTAGTATGTCAGTGTTGAAAACCAGCTTGTCAGTGGTGAAAACCAGTGTGTCAGTGGGGGAAACCAGTGTGTCAGTGGTGAAAACCAGCATGTCACTGATGAAACCGGCATGTTAGTGGTGTATACTGGCGTGTTACTGGTGGAACCCGGCATGTCAGTGGTGGAAAGAGGCATGCCAGTGGCTGAACACAGCGTGTCAGTAGTGGATATGGACCTGCCAGTGGGTGAATTCTAGTATGTCAGGGGTTGAACACAGCATGTCAGTGTTAGAACACAGCATGTCAGTGTTAGAACACAGCATGTCAGTGGTTCAACAAAGCATGTCACTGGTGGAACTCAGCATATCAGTGGCTGAACAAAGCGTGTCACCGGTGGAAACTGGCATGTCAGTGGTGAAATCTAGTATGCCAGTGGTGGGACCCAGCATGTCAGCGGTGGAAACCATTAAGTCAGTGTTGAAAACCAGCGTGTCAGTGGTGGAAACCAGCGTGCCAGTGGCAGAACCTAGACTGTCAGCGTTTGAACCCAGCATGTTAGTGGTGAAATCTAGTATGTCAGTGGTGGAAACCAGCATGTCAGTGTTGAAAACCAGTGTGTCAGTGGGGGAAACCAGTGTGTCAGTGGTGAAAACCAGCATGTCACTGATGAAACCGGCATGTTAGTGGTGTATACTGGCGTGTTACTGGTGGAACCCGGCATGTCAGTGGTGGAAAGAGGCATGTCAGTGGCTGAACAAAGCGTGTCACTGGTGGAAACTGGCATGTCAGTGGTGAAATCTAGTATGTCAGTGGTGGGACCCAGCATGTCAGAGGTGGAAACCATTAAGTCAGTGTTGAAAACCAGCGTGTCAGTGGTGGAAACCAACGTGCCAGTGGTAGAACCTAGACTGTCAGCGGTCGAACCCAGCATGTCAGTGGTGAAATCTAGTATGTCAGTGGTGGAACCCAGCATGTCAGTGTTGAAAACCAGCATGTCAGTGTTGAAAACCAGCTTGTCAGTGGTGAAAACCAGTGTGTCAGTGGGGGAAACCAGTGTGTCAGTGGTGAAACCGGCATGTTAGTGGTGTATACTGGCGTGTTACTGGTGGAACCCGGCATGTCAGTGGTGGAAAGAGGCATGCCAGTGGCGGAACACAGCGCGTCAGTAGTGGAAATGGAAGTGTCAGTGGGCGAACTCTAGTATGTCAGTGGTTGAACACAGCATGTCAGTGTTAGAACACAGCATGTCAGTGGTTCAACACAGCATGTCAGCGGTAGAAGCTAGGCTGGCACTGGTGGTACCAGCATGTCAGTGGCTGAACAAAGCATGTCACTGGTGGAACTCAGCATATCAGTGGCTGAACAAAGCGTGTCACTGGTGGAAACTGGCATGTCACTGGTGAAATCTAGTATGTCAGTGGTGGGAACTAGCAAGTCAGTGTTGAAAACCAGTGTGTCAGTGGTGGAAACCAGCGTTTTAGTGGTATAACCTAGCATGTCAGTGGTTGAACACAGCATGTCAGTGGTGAAATCTCATATGTCAGTGGTGGAAGCTAGCATGTCAGTGGTGAAAACCAGCATGTCAGTGGTGGAAACCAGCATATCACTGATGAAACTGGCATGTCACTGATGAAACTGGCATGTTACTGGTGTATACTGGCATGTTACTGGTGGAACCCAGCATGTCAATGATGGAACCTGGCATGTCGGTGGTGGAATCCGACACGCCAGTGATGTGACAGTGCACAAATAAGGGAAGGACCTCCAACTTCCTCAAATGCAATATTCACCCAGAAACTGTAGAGACCTCTAGAGGCAGCAGAGAGCATCCACCACCAGGACACCATCAACGACTTAGTTCTTCATCTATGTCCAGCTTGTAAAAGATTGAGAGCATCATTACTTTCAATGCATGGATGTAATTGGCTCATTCTACAAGAGAGGTCTGTTGAAGCTGATAAGGGGGAAAGTTATGTGCTGCTGCTGATGCTTGGTGTGGCCTGACCATCACATTCTCGAATTAGAGCAGGTCCGAATTAGCTTTTCAGCCTTCCAAGATCGATAAACAAAGTCCCATTAAATCGGGTTATAGTAACTCTTGTTATTTAGAGTGCTGAGGAGAGCATTCACTGTGGCAGTAAGCTAAAACTGAACTGATTACATTATCATTGTTTTGTTATTATTACTATGTAAACACTCCAGTGTTTTGGCCGGAGATGTAGGAAAGAAGTTTATTTAAATTTAAATTATTAGCTAATGGCAGGGTAAACAACCACACGAAGTCTATCCACAGATGGAGTTTATTTACTCCGATCACGTGGTTCTCCAGGTTTGGCCTCTGGCTTCTCTGCTTGGCACCAATGTCCGGTGTTTCTTTCTGGATCCGGTGCTAGGCAGAGACCTCTCATGGGCATCAGGGATGAAAGTGCCTGCTCTGTTCACAGATGTGGGGCGTTGATTGGCTATCTGGACGGCTGTGGCTAGCTGAGACTCTCTATGTGTCCTTGACTCTAAAATGGTAGCTGAAGCTGACTAGTTAAGGCTGACAAATAGGATTGTGTAGGTAGCTGCAATGTTGTCCCCCCACTTTTTGCTTCCATTAGAACTACAAGGTGCTGGTTTTCGACTCTAAGTGCACGGAAGCCTGCTGACCAGGCACCATTGCCAGTGCTATTGCCTTAAAATTAAGTATCTGTTTAATTGTACCCCAATTGCCAAAGACTTTAGACCCCCTAAAAGTCTCTAGTAAATGGTACCTTTGGTACCAGGGGCATGGGTACCAAAGAGGGTCCCTAAGGGTCGCAGCATGTATTATGCCACCCTAGGGGACCCCATACAAATTGCATTCAGGCTGCCATTGGAGACTGCTTGACATGGTGCAAAGCTGGTGTGAAAAGAACCCGCCATGACACACTCACTGTGTGCCATGCCAAAGTCACTACATGTAATATATATGTCACCCCTACAGCAGGCCTTGTAGCCCTAAGGCATGGTGAACTATATCACATGTGAAGGTATCTCTGCCTCAGCAGCTATACCCCAGTGCTGTCTAGTTCAAATAGTAGATGGTACAAGTGAACAGGGAAGCAATCTTCAATATATTTACTGAGCACTGGTTGCTACACGTTCCCCAGCTACATGAAGGATTTACTGAAACCTATGGGGTTTGGTATGAAACACCTTGTCTTAATAAATGTGTACTGTTGCCAGCACTAGATTTATTATGACATGCACCTGGAAGGCACCTTAGCCCCCTGAAAAACCTACTAGTATCTACTGAGCTGTCTGGTATCGACCAGCCTGCAACCACAGACACATTTCTGACCCCTTACAGGTGACAGCCCATGCTTTCCGAGGTCAGAAACAATGCCTGGTCTGGAGGAAGGTCTTCACACCTCCTCCAGCAGGATGGCTAGAGAGTTAGCATATCAAGACAAGGGGCTTCAATGCCTCTGCCACCTTTGCTATGCAACCATGGCTTCCCCCAGACATGGGAGTTGTCTTGTCACCCCCTGCCCTGAGGCCCATTTGGCACCAGCAAAAGGCAGGAAAGTAGTTATGCAGTAGGTGTGTTGCACCTCCAGGCTAGTCACACCTAATGTGCTCCGCAAAAGAAGGGTTCCACCATCTTGTTTTTGATGGGATGAGTAACTCTGGAACAGGGTTATGCCGACGCTCCACAGGAAGTGGTCATATTGGTCATATGTAGTGACCAAAGGGCTAAGTAGCCCATTGGCTACTACCTTTCACTTCCCTTCAAGCCCCTAAATGTAGTATTTGGGTGGCCTCCAGACACCAGGAACTCAAATTCATCTGCATGGAAAAAGAAAAAGGACACAGAAGAAACAAAGACGGGAGAACTGTGGACCAGCACCAACTTTGGTGCAAACCCCTGCCTGATTGCTGCTTTTCCAACAATCACCGACTCATCCAGAAGCAGAACAGCCTCCACAAACCCTTGGAGGTCTGCACAGAACTTCCAAACATCTCCCTTGGAGCCGCTCCCCTGCACCAGCAGGCACTGACTGCAGCTGCCCAGTTTACCCTTCTGTCGACCACTGGACCCACCAAGAGAGCAGCATGTTTGCAGATGCCAGGACCCCCAGGAGCTGCCCTGCACCAATACCTGAAGTATCTGAGTCAGTTGGAAGCACCACGGCTTGTTTGTGCTCAGTCAGAACACCACCGCTGGCAAAACTTACTTGCATGTTGAGGGCCTTCGAGAGAGGCCTTTTCCACACCAAGAGTGGCCCTTCTGTGTTTCTTTTCCCTTTTCTGCGGGTACCTCAAGAACCATGAGAGCCTTTAACTGACTGACCCTCCGGACAAAACACCTCTGCACCCGAGCTTCCCAGCCTGGGCTCAAAAAACCAAAAGTGTCTCTGTGGCCCGGAGACCCTCAACAGCCAAGCCCACCCTTGGGTTCTGCCGGACAGGTCCACCTGCCCCCTCCTACAGCCTTTTTCTTACAGCTACTTTTCCCATTAATTTTAACAGGTAGCATTCGAGAGTACTGCCACGCAAAGCACCTCTGCACCTGGACACCCCAGGGCAGGTAAACTAAAACTCTTGGTGCTTTCTTGGACCTTGGCCCCTACTTACCTTAAGTCCAGAAGAACTGTCCTGTCAGTCGTTTGCAAGTGTATCTATGCAGTGAATGTGAGAAAGTGCCATCTTTTTCTTGCATGGTATGCCCCCACTTTTTGCTGAATTGCTGATGTGCTTTGACTGAGTGTGCCCTGGGCTCCTGCCAATCAGGTGCATAGGACCTGTGTTCCTTCCCTAAAACTATGTTGAAACTAAAACCCAATTGGCGTCTCTGGCAACATGTCAGTCCCTGGTAGGTACCCAGGGCATTGTGACCAGAGAAGTCCCCTAACGGCTGCAGCACGTATTGTGCCACCCTTAGGGACCCTGTACCTTGACACACACACACTGCCTTTGCAGGCTGTGTGTCCTGGTGCAGAACTAAACAAAGAGTCGACACGGCACACATCCCTGTGTGCCATGCCCACAAACACACTACCCTGGCATACATCAGCCACCCCTCTAGCTGGGTGCACTATGCAAGTGGTGTAGGCCCAGGTGCATGAGCCCTGTGCCCCTACAGTACCCAGGGCCATTCCTGGGTACTGTAAGTGCAGTGATGCCATTAAGAGTATATGGTGTTGGGAGGTTGTAATTACGAACTCCACAGCACCATGATGGCTACACTGAAAACTGAGAAGTTTGATATCAAAATTCTCAGCACATTAAGCCCACACTGATGCCAGTATGGGATTTAATGCCAAATGCACTATAGAAGGCATCTTAGATATGCCCCCTGAAACCTAACCAACTCCCAGTGTCCTGACTGCATGGCTACCGAGGCTGCCACCACCAGACATGTTTCTGGACCCCTGGGTCGAGAGTTTGCCGCTCTCGGGGGCCTGAAACAATGCACTTCATAAGACGAGGTGCAAAGCCTCCTCCCCCAGGATGGGCAGGGGAAGCATCAAAGGCATGCCCCCTTTTGTGAGCTTCCCCAAACCAATTGCTGTACTCAGCAACTGGCCCCCACCGATTCTGACCCCAACTCTGGCGGGAAGACAGGTAGGAAACCCTAATTGAGGAAAGGGGGTGTGCCAGCCTGTGCCAGCTACACTACTCTTGTGGGAGGGGTGAGGTGAAACACAACTCCAGGTTCCGGCCATCTGGAGGATGGGAAGCCCTCCCAATCAGAGATAGGCTCCTGCCCCCCTCCCACAGGAGAGGAGCAGGATAGGGGTGTACTCATCCCAGGACAGGAACCCATTGGTCCCTGCCCTCACCCTACCTGTACCACCCCTAAATTTAGTATTTAGGGGCACCCTGAACCTTCCTTCCTCAGATCCTAATTTGAAACAAGAAGAAGAACAAGAAACAAGAAGACCTGCCGTGCAGTTGCTAACAAGAGGACGACTCCAACTGACTTGGCCCCAGAACCAACAAGCCTGTTGATCCTTAAACCTGCTCCTGCATAAACCCTGGCATCTCTTGGGGACAGCAACCTCGAGGACTTGCCTGCCTTGATCCTCTAAAAGACTAGGACTCCCATGAGCAGTGGTTCTGCTCAAACAGCAACAACCTTGGTGTCAGCCAGGAACCACAAGTCCAGCACACTCTGCACCCGCCGAACCCGGCCTGTGCCTGAGTGGACAAAGACCACGAGGATGTCCCCCCGGCAACTTTGACCCAGAATCCAGTGCCCAAAGACCCTCCTCAATGATCCTGATGATACCTGCAGCCTCGCAACCAGGGACTCCTCCAACCGCGACCAGCTGAGGGTAAGATTTCCCGACGTCCAAAGACACCCCTGCACCCGGCACCACACAGCCCCTTGTGTCCAACTCCTAGATGTCTACTTATCCTTCAAGATCCCAACTTACCTCTCGAAGTGGTGGTCGCACCTGAAGGATCTCCGTCCGTGAGCCTGCAGCCGTAGTTCAACTTCCAAATCAACCAGTGAATAACATTGAGCGCCCGATGGCCTAAAAGCACCTTGCACCCAGCCGCCCGAGTGCCCGTGAGAGTGCAACCTCTGTCCTAATCTACTTCCCCATTTGCCCTCAGCAAGTGACCAGGAGCCCAGCCCCCACAGCCACGTGGCCTGCTTGCCAGCAACCACCAACCCTGCCTCCCATAGTATAACATTGGGCCTACTACCTCTGCATCCGGCTGACCCTATGCCGCTGAGGGTGTAACAACTGTACCTACCTGACCCTGGGAGACCCCTAAGTCTATGCCCAGAATCGTAACTCTGCCTGTTGAGTACTTACCCAAAAGCTGATAACTCACTTTTCTTCCATATGTTTACATTGACTGGTTTCACTTTGAAATTCTCTTAAATGTGGAGTTTTGAAACTTAAAATATTCATCTAAAATTAACCAAACAACGAATTCCGATTTACTCACCTGTTATCAGGAGAGATCCCAGTGCTGTATCTTTCAGCCCAGCACTGAACCTGAAAAGTAACTATAACCGTGATTTACTGTTAACTCAATTTTCCTCCATATGAATCCATTGTCTGGTTTTCACCAGAAAAGTTTTTAAGTGTCGATTTTGGAAACTTACAAATATTCTCTTGTATGACCTAAACGCATTCTTTCAATTGTTTACAGGAGATGCACCAGTGCTAGAATCAGGATCCAACACTGAGTAAGTAAAAGTAACGATAACACTACTTACCTGCTAAGTGAATTTCCTCCTATAGGATAACATTGGTGATTCTATGTGAAAAAGTTTCTGTCAACTTTTAAAATACAATAATATTCCTTAAGAATCACTTCTGTAACCAAAACGCTTTTACTTAATTGTTTACAGGAGATGTCCCAGGACTGAATCTAGGATCCAGTCCTGTGGTTAGAAAAGTAATCTATAAAGTAACTAATTGCATTTAACTAGAAATTCCCATTGAGCTCAATGTAACATTGTGTTTGAAATTGTGTTGCCTATTGCAACAACTGTAGCTATTGTATTCAAAAGTATGTTGCCTATTTGAAAAGTATTTAACTAAAGTAACTCATTCTGAGAAAGTATATTTTGATACCTATTGTTGGTTCTAAAATAAAATAACTATATATTTTTATACAATTGGTCTAGAGTTCAGTTCTTGAGTGTGTGAGACCATTTGCTGACTGAGTGTGTACAACAAATGCTTTAAGCTGTCCTCTGATACTGCCTTACTGCTCGACCAAGCTACCACTTTAGAGAGTAAGGTTATATCTAACTTTAGACTCTGCCATACCTCTGGGGACTGCAGACTCTGTGCACACTGTACCTTACTTTGGTCCAGTATATACAGAGCCACTTTCTTACAGTGAATGTTTCTCCAATAGGATAGCATAACTGCGATGGGTTTCGGCTCCCATTGTAGACACCTCTTCCGTGTCCTGTACTCCAACCCCAAAGCAAGAGTCCAGACCAATGGTGCCTTCTCTGAGGTGTTTTCAATCCGAAGAGGCGCGTGTCAGGGGTGCCCTCTCTCGCCGCTCTTAGTGACACTGGTGATGGAGCCCCTGACCTGCCCCATACGTAAATATCCCCAAATCCAAGGGCGGTCCTGGGAACCCCACCAGGTTGATCAAATTGCCCTACATGCAGATGACATCCTACTTTTCTTGGCCGACCCAGAGATCTCCGGCCCACACTGTCTGGAGGTGCTCCAAGCCTTTGAAAAAATCTCGGGCCTGCGGCTCAATCCGGCAAAGTCCACTCTGATCCCCTCATTCCCTCGAGATCTTACTTTGACTGGCAATCCAATATCCCCTTACGGAGACAATCGTTTAAATATCTTGTGATCTGGGTGACTCTGCTTCTGGAGCTGGAGTGGGCTATCAAGCTTACACCCCTGGTCACGAAAGCCAGAGCCGATCTTAAGCGTTGGCAGTCCCTCCCACTCAACCCCCTTGGAAGAGGGGCACTTTTTAAAATGATGATTCTCCCCCATTTTCTATACATTATTCAAAATATCACCTTTCACCTCCCGGGTAGTTGTTTCCGTGAATTCAATGGGGTAATTACAAGGTTCCTGTGGGTGGGGGGGTGAGAGACCACGCATGGCCTTGGCTCGCTGCCAGATACCTCCCTTTGACGGTGGCATGGGTGTGACCAACCTTCACCGCTACTACTTGGCCCCTAGACTCATTGTCGTCCACGACTGGTTTGCTGGAGGATGGTCTGACCCGGCTTACTGGACCGAGCTCAGAACTATGGACTTCCCGCAAATTTAAGCCTACTTGTATGCTCTGCCCTGCCCTTCCCTGCGCTCTGCCCTGCGCTACACGAGCTGGAACAAGAGGCTTACCTAGCATACACCTCTGGGGCATGGCACATGGCTGCGTGAAGTATCGACCCTTCAGGGTTTTCGGCAATGGGATCGGATTGCGATTTCACTCCTTGGGGACATTTGGGTAGGAGATCACATCAGGGCCTTCTCCGATCTGCAACAGCGTCACTCCTTTCACACCACCCAATTTTATAAGTATCTGCAACTCCGTCATGCCTTCACTATGCATATTCCACCAAACACCTCACTTCCTGAGTTCAGTCCGCTAGAAGCCTAGGTCAATATGGGGAAGGTGGGCAGAGGTGTGGAATTTTAGTTTACGGGCTGAACATCATCTGCGCCAGCTTGTCACCCACGTACAGCGCGCACGACGGCCATTTTAGGTATCATGGTCTCCCTGCCCACGATCTATCGCCAGCGCGCCCCTCTGACCCAGCAAGCATCCTCCGCGCACCCTGGCTCCCCCTCCCTCCCTCTCATGAGCATAACCCTTCTGCATGACCCTGTCCTTGGGAGTCACGCCTGCGCCTGACCAGCACCTCCTCTCCTTCCATGAATGCCCCTCTGTTGATAAAACTTCCCTCCGCGCTCAATTGTCCACGCGGCATGAATACCACTCCTTTGATGACCCCTGCCCCGTGTCCGACTGTCCACACAGGTCCGAGCCCATCGCCTAAGCCGGGAGACACCATTTACTGCCCCTCATTGTATGGAGTCGCCCCTCTTCAAAGGACACACTGTTGATCGTGGCCTCCCCACCCCATGGGATGCAATCAGGCGCACACATCCTAAGACTCGGCGGAACACTCAGCTGCGTGATGACCCCCTCCTCTTATCAGCAGGTTGAGGACCTCTATTGTGGAGGTATAGGGGGGGTGGGATTGACACGAGGATTACGGGGATGTCTTTTTCCTTACTTCACAATGTCTTGATTATAATAAAGAAAGGTCACATGCCATAAACCAGTGTATAAGAGGCCAGGCCTCAGAGAGGCTGTTAGAGCACCTCGAGACGATACCTTGTTGTCTGATCTGATGTGTTCTGCTCCGTCGGAATAAAACTTCTGTTTCCTGCCTTCTGGTCTCCGGCGCCTGCCTCATTGCTTGGTAATTTGAATGGTACAAAGGCGGTTAGCGCCGGGCAAATCTTGAAAAAGGTCGTAGCCCTACCTTTTTCCACAATTGGCGTCCCAAAGCGTGGGGCCCATCAGCGACACGTGGATCCAGTGGGAGAGGTCCCGACGACAGAGTGAACGACTGCAACGATCGGGAGAGCTCGTGTCCGATAGACCCTCGTCTGACAGCCGATCATCCGACCTTCACTAGTTCCGAACAGACCTCTCTCGAGTGATCTATGGTCCTGACTGGGAACCATCAGGAGTGCCACGAACATCACGAAGAAGAGAGGACGATCGGGCGCTAGATTCGGAAGACAGGAAACCGTCTATGCGGTCCGGGTAAGGTCGTGTAAACACGACAAATTAAGAAATGCTTGTTTGATTTGGATAATACTAGTATTACGCTTTATTGATCCCTCTGGAGATTCACCGTCTGCAAACGGAGAAAACAACAGGCTCTCTCTTTGCAAACAGTGAAGGATAGGTAACGCAGACTTTTGTCCCCATTGTAATCCGTCGTGCCTATCTTCCTCCCCCACTGTTTTCCCGAACTGTCGTTCGTGGATTGTTGTCTGGAGATTCTCTGTCTGCAAACAGGGAAGAACAAGGTCTCTCTTTGCAGGTAGAGAAAGAGTGGGTAACGCAAAACTTTAACACGTCGTACCCACTTATTCTCCCCATTGATTGTTTGATTGACCGTACACTAAGTGTTCGGTATTGGTTCTTTTGAGGTATTCACGGCCTACAAACAACGTAGAATAGAAATATTCTGTCTAGTCTTTGTCCACCGTGATAAGATAGGTAGTGCAGACCTTTGTCCCCGTAGGTCCCCCAATCATCTACATGCCCCCTCCATATGCCCCCTGCCAACAGCACCTGCAAGCCTTGAGTGCGAGCGAGAGCAACCTTAGTGCTAGTGCACCAGCCCTCGCGGCCTCCGCACCAGCCTCATTAGCAGCACCAATAAATGACCCCGAGGCTAGCAAGCACCCACCAGCCAGACCAAATAGGTTGAGCAAAGATGAGCGGGATGGGATTGACAAGGTAGCAAAGATCTTAGTAGAACGAAGGGAGAGCGAAGAATACACAATGAACATGTATAATTCGCATGCCGACAGCCACAGACGGCATTTCATTTTGCGATTCAGCTACCACACCCTGAACGCATATGAGGATAGGTATCAAAGTAAGGGCCCCGCTAAACTGACAACGCTGTATAGGAAGATCGATGTTGGAGATGGGACTGAACGTGAGGCGGCGGAGCTCTTCATGCAGACGCTTGAGGTCTTCCGCCACCTCACGGAACAAAAACCAGAAGCCAAGGTTACAGTCCCTGAAACGACCTCAGTAGAAGTAGCCAACACTATGATGCCCATCAGAGAGGCGGCCCCTTACTGGATCCCGCCACGTGGCCAGGGAACAAGCGATGATATTAATCACACAGATGCAAAAGGAAGGGTTGTGTACAATTGGGTTTACCAACCATGGGACCGACAAGATATCCTAACCTTTAAACAAACTCTGCCCGATTTAAGAAAGAACCCGACAGCATTCTATACTGAATTAGGCACAGCCTTGGGTTCGACGATAATGACTTTAGCGGACATTGACTTGTTTTTCGGGTTATGCCTGCCAGCTGACGTGTGGAAGCAAATCCGGAAGGCTGACCACACGGATCTGTTTGGACATACCTGGGACCAACTCAGTAAACTAGATAGACAGCGAGAGCCTGGAAGGAAACCAGTAAAGGACATATTAGAACTCCCAGACAAATTAGTTCAGAAATTAAAGACACTGATCCCAGAGAAAAAGGTAGATTGGTCGATAGTCACGGCCTGTCGTCAGAAACCCCAGGAAGATGTATCGGAATACTTCTCCCGATTCGAGACAGTGTTCTCCGACTACAGTGGCCAAGACATGACCACCGCAACCGGACAACACCTATTTGTGCAAAATTATGTAAAGGGTCTATCACAAGAGGTCTCCCAAAAACTGCAGACGAGTGAGAGCAGTTGGGGGGCCTCCAAACCCGCAGCTATCCTTCAGATGGCTCAGTATTACGAGCACCAAAAGAATGAGAATGATAGGGCGTCCGAGAAAAAGAAGAAAGATTTAAAAGAAAGGGTGATGATAGCCCAGATACAAGGTATAGCGGTAGGACGGGAACACCAAAGGGGGAACTACCAATCAACCACCCCCAGAAATCCACCTCCTAAAGATCACACCCCAACACCCCACACTGGACGTAGAGACATTAGCGATGACCAATGCGCCTTCTGCAAAGGATTCGGCCATTGGAAATCACAGTGTCCGGTTCTGCTAGAGATGAACAGAAATAGGGACCCCAGGGATGTGGCGGGCGGTCCGAGAAATAGAGGACAAGGATGAGGGCACACAAACGACACCAACAATGACAGATCAGGGAGATTGAACACATTTGACCGCCCCCGACAGAACCAATATCAACTATCCGACGGTGAGAATGCCCCCGATTTTGCATAGGACTGCCAGGGGCAAGGGAGGGATCCAGTCGAGCTCTGTGTTGACCAGCAAGGTCCTTATGTCACCGCTAAGGTCCTGGGTACAGAGTCTCCATTTTTGGTAGACACTGGGGCGACACGTAGTGTGTTATCGAAACGACTGATTCCAAGGGCACCCTTGTCTGGCTCACACATTACATCGATAGGTTTCGATGGGACGCCCTCCACTAACCCCCTGTCCGTACCTATCACCTTTGACCTAGAAAACAACACCACTGACACAACATTTCTGCTCTCCTCCAACTCCCCTGACGCCATTATGGGCATTGACTTACTGAAACATTTCCGAGCTACCATTAGGTGTTCCCCAGATGGGATCCGAGTCATCCTGTACGACAAGCCAGACATACCCAAATCTTGCCCTGCACGACACATGTGCTCCATAACTGATGCTGACCTGTCCATGCTTGATACCCTGCCTCCGTACCTATGGGCCAAAAATGACTCTGATGTGGGACGAATGATGATTGACCCCATTCATATAACTGTAAGACAGGACGCTATACTCCCGAAACTCCCACAATATCGGATATCCCCCGAGGGCGAGAAGGCACTGGTAGCGATCATTCAGTCTCTGGTAGATGCAGGAGTGGTTGAAGAGGTGGTTAGCAACGTCTGCAACAGCCCAATCCTACCTATTGTTAAGAAGCAAGGCGAAGGAGATGAGAAAGCGTACCGCTTCATCATCGACCTGCGAGAAATTAACAAAGTGGTTGTACCCCAATACCCCGTAGTCTCAGATATCACCACCATTCTGACCCTCATCCCGTCCACTGCCACCACCTTCACTGTTATCGACCTTAAGAATGCGTTTTTCTCTATCCCCATCCATCCAGACAGCCGTTATCTCTTCGGCTTCACCTTAAAATCCCGCTCGTACCGATTTTGTAGAGCTCCCCAGGGGTACACTGAAAGTCCCAGCATTTACAGCCAGGCCCTCAAAAGACAGCTGGATGCCTTCCAGCTACCAGACGGAGTGGTGTTGATTCAATATGTCGATGATATCCTTTTGGCGGCCGACACCACCCCACTTGCAATCACAGCCACTGTCCAACTCCTACACTTTCTTGCAGAAAATGGCCATAAAGTTTCCAAAAAGAAATTGCAGTTCTGCCAGCCACAAGTGACATACCTGGGCCATCTCCTGTCCAAAGAAGGGAGGAAACTCACACCTGACCGAATCCAAACCATCCTAGACACCCCCGTCCCAAAAACACAAAAGCAAGTTCGCTCTTTGGTTGGCCTAACCTCTTTTTGCAGACAGTGGCTACCTAATTTCAGCCTCATTGTAAAACCCCTACTTGCCCTATTAACCAAAGATGCCCCCTTCCCGCTCCCTTGGACCCCTGAGTGTCAAGCATCCTTTAAGGAATTGCGAGATGCCCTCTGTTCAGCGCCTGTCCTGGGAACACCGGATTACTCCAAACCCTTCTCCCTCTTCACCCACGAAAGGGAGGGGTGTGCATTGTCTGTCCTGACTCAGTCCATAGGTCCAAAACAGCGCCCTTGTGCCTACTTCTCTGCCACTCTTGATCCTGTAGCCAGAGCTTTGCCTGCCTGCCTTCGAGCGGTAGCTGCCGCTGCCATCTCTATCCGCCAGAGCGAAGGAATCGTACTTTCAAACTCCCTCACCGTGTTAGTACCCCATGCTGTCGACACCCTTTTGAACCAAACCAAGACTCAACACCTGACTAGCGCACGACTGACAGGGTACGAACTGACGCTGCTTGCACCCCACATCACACTAAAGAGATGCACGACTTTGAATCCTGCCACATTGTTGCCCCTGCCTGAAAATGACCCCGACGTGCCTCCCATACACGACTGTGTGACCCTCACGGACGAACAGACTAGGAGTAGAGTTGACCTCCGAGACACTGCTTTTACAGACCCCGATGGAGAGCTATGGGTAGACGGCTCATGCATCAAACTCCCAGATGGCACCACTTCAGCTGCCTATGCAGTAACGACAGCCCGAACAGTAGTTGAGACAGCCTTCATCACACAACGATCTGCCCAGGCAGCAGAACTGATAGCCCTCACACGAGCATGCATCATAGCCACAGGGACCACCGCGAACGTATATACAGACAGCCAGTATGCCTTCGGGGTGGTTCACCATTTTGGGCTCCTGTGGAGGGAGAGGGGATTCCTGACGTCCCACGGCACCCCTATCCTTCACGGAGATCTGGTTTCTGCCCTGATTGAAGCGGTTCTCCTCCCCAAACGACTAGCAGTGATCAAATGCCAGGCACACAAGAAGGTGACAGACTTAGTCGGACAAGGGAATGCACTGGCCGACATCACTGCACGAACCACAGCTGAGAATAGGACGGTGACACGCATGTATGTGACCAGGTCACAAGCAGAGAAATGGACTGACGCAAGGGAAATGATCAGAGACATCCAGTCGGCCAGCACCCCTCACGAACTGACCGAGTGGACACGGGTGGGTTTGAAGGTTGATGAGGGCTGCTGGCGAACAAAAGATGCAAACAAATGGTTGCTACCTGACTCATACCTGATCCCCATACTGACAATGGCTCATTCCCCCGCACACATAGGATCTGCACCCATGATCAAACTGATTTCCAAAGTCTGGCACAACGACAAAGTCCCGACTCAGCCAGACGCCTAGTCCAGCAGTGCCTTATCTGTCTGCAACACAACCCCGGGAAAGGAACTGTGGTACCCCGGGGAGGGTTCGGGACCCCCAATCACTCCTTTGAGGTCCTTCAGATGGACTACATCCAACTAGAGAGATGCCAAAGCTTGAAGTATGTACTAGTCATCGTATGTGCCTTCAGCAAATGGGTAGAGGCCTATCCAACCCGTGACAAGACTGCCATGACTACTGCCAAAGTACTACTGAAGGAATTCTTCCCTCGCTATGGCCTTTGCCGAATTTTATGGAGCGATAATGGCCCCCACTTCATAGCTGAGGTTATCCAACTAATCCTAAAGGGATTGGGGGTGAAACAGAGATTTCACGCAGTCTTCCACCCCCAATCCGCCGGCCTGGTGGAACGCCATAATGCCACACTGAAGTTGAAATTGTCAAAAATAGTGGCAACCACCGGACTTAAATGGCCAGACGCTCTCCCTTTGGCCTTGCTATCGATGCGCTCTACTCCCACCAAACACCATTTGACCCCCTACGAGGTTGTATTCGGGCGACCGATGAACCTCTGGACTGCTCCCAAACCAACCTCCTTTCATGACGTCCCGGACGTCCTACTGTCTGATTATTTGTGCAAATTAACTAAGACGTTGTCTGTCATTCATCAACAGGTGCAGCAGGCCATCCCCAATGCTTCCAGGGACCTAGGCCACGACATCCAACCGGGAGATTTCGTTCTAATACGAAACTTCCAACGGACCAAGAGTCTGGAACCCCGGTGGACGGGCCCCTGGCAAGTGCTGATTACCACTCGGACGGCGCTTCGAGTGGAGGGGAAGAGGCACTGGCTGCACGCACATCACTGCCGGAAGGTCTCTGCGAACCTGGCCGCGGCAGAAAACGTCAACACCCAAGAAGAGCTCCTGAACAAAGATCGACCGACATTGAACTGTTATCCCGATATTGAGGCACTCGAACTTGCAAAATTCTCTGATCCCACTGTGCCATCCAGAGAAGGGTATTTCCTGCGTCGAAAGGAGGGAGCTTCGGCTAAGTAGGCCACGGACTAAGTTGAATCTCAGAACGGTGACCTAAAACACAACCAAGGGTTACCGGGAGAGAAGCTAAACGAAGTCTGTGGTTCTGCCCGCTACCGAGCCCCCTTGAAGATGATGGAAGCACCAGATAAGAAGATGATGGAAGCGCCAGATAAGAAGATGATGGAAACAACAGGAAATACCCACTATAGAAACCCAAAGACTGACAATTTGCACAAATCAAAGACAATCGCCCTCTTTATTGTCTTCCTCTTCTGCCTCCTCCTCATGACCTCCTTCTGGATTCTGGAGGAAAGCACACCGGCTCATGAGGCATTGCTGCCTACTGCACAACCAACCCCCGTGAAAGAGCATCACCTAATCTCCCTGTCGCCTCAACTCCGAGAAAGGCGCAGGGAATTTTGGAACAATTCCTTCGTGCAACTGTTGCACCAACACAACCTTGCTGCAAACGCTACGAACTGCTGGATTTGCGGGTTGCTCACGCATGCCACTGGACACTCCATCCCCTTCATCCCTTCTCCTTTCTCAGTTCACGGCTCCTGCCTCGCCTGGTTGATCCTCATGCAAGAGAGCCACAAGGACAACGCCACCTCCAGCCAGACAGTGTTGCACTTCTACTCTGGGTTCTGGCTGAACAAAACCGGAAAGACCTCTGCTGCCCTGTGTCCTGCGCTCACGGGCGCCACCTTCCTTAAAGACATTCCAGCCAAAGAACGAGTCGAAGTACAGGTGCTCCACAATCCAGCCAGAACCACCTTCTCTCATCTGCAAAAACAAACTACCGCCACTCTGACTGTGGCTCTGTCTGTTATCAATGTCACGGGTCTTGTGTGTCTCGAAGGCCATGGAACACAGCTGGTGGGTCACAGTTCCTGCCGAATCACCAGAACATTGGACTCAGTTGATCCCCCTTCCTTTGTTGCTTCTCCAAATATGTACTTTGTGTGTGGCACCAAAGCTTACACCTGGCTCCCGAAAGGTTGGAAGGGTATCTGCTACATTGCCTTCATTCTCCCCCCCACGTATGTGGCCCCTGCTAACCATCACCGGCAGAGGCGTGCAGATGACATTGGACAAGCCGACTCCACTGGAGCTCAGTTCTTGGATGCAGCAAAGGGACTCGTTCCCCTGTGGGGCCCAATGGCAAACAGCCGCGCTATCCGACACCTGACCCAGGCAGTAGAAACAACGATCAACATCACGGCTGGCATCCTCGCTAACAACACGGCGGAGCTTCAGGCGGTCCGCCTTGTGGCCCTTCAAAACCGCCTGGTTCTAGATGTGGTCCTAGCCGATCGAGGAGGAGCATGCCGCATCATCGGATCTAGCTGCTGCACCTACGTGCCAGATAACTCGCTTTCTGTCTACAAAGCAATTGAGCACCTCCACAGACTTTCCTCGGAGGTTCACCAGGAACAAGAAGGATGGTCGCTTGGGACCTGGTTTTGGGACACTTTGAAGGACTGGGGTTGGAGGTTGTTTTCCTTCATACTGATACCTGTTGTGATATTATGTGGGTGTTGTTTAGGTATCCAATGTCTGCCCTCTTTGTGCAGTTTTGTTTCTAACTGTATGTGCCCAAAGACTTTGGACTTCCGAAATGAGCACATGAGTCCCCTCTATGAAGTAGAGATACGTGGCCTTATGGGGATAAATCCGAACTGACAAGTTGGCGAGACATGTTAAAAGGGAGGACTGTGGAATTTTAGTTTACGGGCTGATCATCATCTGCGCCAGCTTGTCACCCACGTACAGCGCGCACGACGGCCATTTTAGGTATCATGGTCTCCCTGCCCACGATCTATCGCCAGCGCGCCCCTCTGACCCAGCAAGCATCCTCCGCGCACCCTGGCTCCCCCTCCCTCCCTCTCATGAGCATAACCCTTCTGCATGACCCTGTCCTAGGGAGTCACGCCTGCGCCTGACCAGCACCTCCTCTCCTTCCATGAATGCCCCTCTGTTGATAAAACTTCCCTCCGCGCTCAATTGTCCACGCAGCATGAATACCACTCCTTTGATGACCCCTGCCCCGTGTCCGACTGTCCACACAGGTCCGAGGCCATCGCCTAAGCCGGGAGACACCATTTACTGCCCCTCATTGTATGGAGTCGCCCCTCTTCAAAGGACACACTGTTGATCGTGGCCTCCCCACCCCATGGGATGCAATCAGGCGCACACATCCTAAGACTCGGCGGAACACTCAGCTGCGTGATGACCCCCTCCTCTTATCAGCAGGTTGAGGACCTCTATTGTGGAGGTATAGGGGGGGTGGGATTGACACGAGGATTACGGGGATGTCTTTTTCCTTACTTCACAATGTCTTGATTATAATAAAGAAAGGTCACATGCCATAAACCAGTGTATAAGAGGCCAGGCCTCAGAGAGGCTGTTAGAGCACCTCGAGACGATACCTTGTTGTCTGATCTGATGTGTTCTGCTACGTCGGAATAAAACTTCTGTTTCCTGCCTTCTGGTCTCCGGCGCCTGCCTCATTGCTTGGTAATTTGAATGGTACAAAGGCGGTTAGCGCCGGGCAAATCTTGAAAAAGGTCATAGCCCTACCTTTTTCCACAGAGGGGGGGTGTCGCAGATATACCGCACCCTCGTGAACAATAGTCCCACTACCTTAGACTGGTTGCGAACCCGCTGGGAGGGATGTTGGGTCCCCTGGAGGAAGCAGACTGGTGAGACGCCTGTATGGCTCCCAAAACTCTGACGACCTCCTCTAAATTACGTCTCATCCAACTTTATTACCTTCTTGAGGCATATCTCATCCTCATGCGCTTACACAGGGCAGGACTACACCCCTCCGCAGAATGTACACAAAGCAGCCATGTCCCGGCCGATTTTTACCACATAGTCTGGCTGTGCCCAGCTCTCACTCCATTCTGGTCGGGTGTGGAATCAGAGCTCATGCAGACTGGGGTGGCAGGTCCCTCATGATCCTATACGCCTTCTCATGGGAGTATTTGATGGCCTGGACGGCTGTAGAGCCGACAAACGCTTCTTGGGCACTGCGGTTGTCAAGCGAGATATTGCATTGGCTTGGATAAAGGCCACACCCCTTATCATATGTGAGTGGCGACTGGGGGTGGATTGGTACGCGGCCCAGGAGGAACCCCTCTCCGAGGCCCCGGCGTGTCCTGAAAAATTTCAAAAGGTATGGGGCAAGTGGCTAAATCTAATGTTTTGAGATATGCGTTTGATTTCTCTCCTATATCGCTACATTGTTCTTTACAGGAGGTGGCTTGTTCGAGGGCCTTACATTCAGGCCTGGTCTCCTGCTGTCTGGCGGTGATGGACTTATTTATTGTGCATTCACATGCTGTCCTTGTATGTCTTGGTTTTTCCCAAATGCAAATAAATTTAATTATAAAAAAAAAGGATAACATAACCGCATCCTAGGCTCATGCCTCAAATCTTACAGCTGCCATGTTCTGCTGTTTTTACTGTAAAATTTGATATTGTCAAAAGTACTTACCAGATTCTGATAATTTTGGTGTCAAAACATAAAATCCTGTGTTATTTTTCTAAATTGGTGTTGAGTTTCTTCTTGAGTGTGTGTCTCATTTATTGACTCTTTGGGGCAGATTTATGACCGTTTTTGCGGTCGCAAACAGGAATTCAGCCCGTTTGTGAACACAAAAAAAGGCATGTACAAACGCAATTTTGCGAGTCAGTGACTCGCAAAATAGTGTTTGCGACTCTCAGTATTAGGAAGGGGCATCCCTTTCTAATAGCGAGTGTGAATGCCATGTACTATTGTTTCACGACTGCATTTGCTGTTGCAAAACACTTGCAGTTTACCACCTACATCAAGTAGGTGGTAAACTACTCGCAAACGGGATGGGGTCCCCAGAGGACCCCTTAACCTTTGTGAGTGTGTGCGAAAAAAAAATTTAAGAGCAGGCAGTGGTTCCATGGACCACTGCCTGCTCTTAAAAAATGAAACTTAAAAGTTTCATTTTTCTTTTTTAAATGCAGCCCGTTTTCCTTTAAGGAAAATGGGCTCCATTTTTTTTAAACTGCTTTATATAAAAAGCATTCAAAGGCATGGTGGTCTGCTGACCCCAGCAGGCCACCATCCATGTGAGTGCTAGCTATTCCCAATGGGGTCGCAAATTGCAACTGCCTCGTGAATATTAATGAGGCATGCAATCTGCGACCCCATTAGCAATCCCAAACAGTGTCTGAGACACAGATGTACATTCACATTTGCGAGTTGCAAATTGCGAGTTGCAATTCGATACAATTTGCGACTCACAAATGTGAACGTTCACACATCTGGCCCTTTGCGTACAACAAATGCTTAACACTACTCTCTGATAAGCCTAAACTGCTCACCCACACTACCTCAAAGAGAGTACTTGGGAATATTAATTTAAGCGCTGTAAGCCAGTAAGGGTTGTGGCCTTTCTACATAGTGTACCTCATTTTAGTACACTACATGAAAATCCATCTTCTCTTACTGCACTGCGCCTCTACTCCTCCTCTTACTGCCCTGGGCCTCCACTCCTCTTACTGCCCTGGGCCTCCACTCCTCCTCTTACTGCCCTGGGTCTCCACTCCTCTTACTGCCCTGGGCCTCCAATCCTCCTCTGACTGCCCTGGGACTCCTCTCCTCCTCCTACTGCCCTGGGCCTCCACTCCTCTTACTGCCCTGGGCCTCCATTCCTCCTCTTACTGCCCTGGCTCTCCACTCCTCTTACTACCCTGGGCCTCCACTCATCTTACTGCCCTGGGACTCCACTCCTCTTACTGCCCTGGGCCTCCAATATTCCTCTGACTGCCCTGGGACTCCTCCTACTACTGCCATGGGCCTCCACTCCTTCTCTTACTGCCCTGGGCCTCCATTCCTCTTACTGCCCTGTGCCTCCACTCCTCTTACTGCCCTGTGCCTCCACTCCTCTTACTGCCCTGGGCCTCCACTCCTCCTCCTACTGCCCCACCGCTCTACTCTTCCTACTGCCCTGTGCCTCCACTCCTCTTACTGCCCTGGGCCTCCACTCCTCTTACTGTCCTGGGCCTCCACTCCTCCTCTTACTGCCCTGACTCTCCACTCCTCTTACTACCCTGGGCCTCCACTCATCTTACAGCCCTGGGCCTCCACTCCTCTTACTGCCTTGGGCCTCCAATATTCCTCTGACTGCCCTGGGACTCCTCCTCCTACTGCCCTGGGCCTCCACTCCTTCTAATACTGCCCTGGGCCTCTATTCCTTTTACTGCCCTGTGCCTCCACTCCTCTTACTGCCCTGTGCCTCCACTCCTCTTACTGCCCTGGGCCTCCACTCCTCCTCTTACTGCCCTGCCTCTCCACTCCTCTTACTGCCCTGGGCCTCCACTCTTTCCTCTTACTGCCCTGGGCCTCCACTCCTCTTACTTCCCTGGGCCTCCACTCCTCCTCTTACTGCCCTGCCTCTCCACTCCTCTTACTGCCCTGGGCCTCCACTCATCTTTCTGCCCTGGGCCCCCACTCCTCTTACTGCCCTGGGCCTCCAATCCTCCTCTGACTGCCCTAGGACTCCTCTACTCCTCCTAATGCCCTGGGCCTCCACTCCTCTTACTGCCCTGTGCCTCCACTCCTCCTACTGCCTTGAGTCTGAAGGGCTTCACCGGTCGACCTGAGTCAGCAAACCTTAGCTCACTACCAAAGATGGGAACTGTTCCTCTCTTCATCCTTCACCTGCTATGCTTCTCTTACTGCCCAGGACCCTTCGGTGATCCTCTTACTTTGTGGGTCTGCAGTGCTCGGCCTGCTCTGCTTCTCTAATACTGCCCAGGACAAGCCCTGCTCTTCTCTTCCCCTTGTTCTGTTACGCTGCTCCTACTGCCCAGGGCATGCACTGCTCCTCCTTTCACCCTCGGTCTGCTCCGCTTCTCCTACTGCCCAGGGCATGCACTGCTCCTCCTTTCACCGTCGGTCTGCTCTGCTTCTCCTATTGCCCAGAGCCGGCTCTGCTCCTCTCTTCCCCTCGTTCTGTTACGCTTCTCCTTCTGCCCAGCGCATGCACTGCTCCTCCTTTCACCGTCGGTCTGCTCTGCTTCTCCTACGGCCCAGAGCCGGCTCTGCTCCTCCTTTCACCCTCGGTCTGCTCTGCTTCTCCTATTGCCCAGAGCCGCCTCTGCTCCTCTCTGCGCTCCTCCGCGGGGGGAGCTGGCTTGCCTCCGGGTCACTGAGTGCTTCCATCCGAGGGCGGGAATCTGCTGCGTCAGACGCTGCCTCTTCACGGCGGTCTCCATTTATTCTACATTAAATGCGAGCTGCTTTTCTTCCGTGCTGCCCTCTCTGCTTTCCCCTTCGCCTCCGCTACCTTCCCTTCCGCTCTTACGTGTTTACTCGCGCACCAGCCATTTATCTCCCTCTTTACACTACTCTTATTGCCTGTTCTGCTTTCCCTTCCTCGCTGTTCTCTTTCACTTCTCTAACCAGGCCTTGCTATCTCCCTGCTTCCATTGTCCCCTTATATCGACCTCTCTGACAATCCCTTCCCACTGTCCCTCGTCTCCCTTCCTCTTATTGCCTCTCCTACTGACTGCTCTCGTTCACTACCCTCTTTTTCTTCCTTCTACATTTCGTCCTCTCTCACGCCACCTGCATCCTCACCTTGAAGGATGAATGTCTGGTGCTTCTTGCAGCATGTTTCCTTTTCCCGTTAATTCCTATTTGTGACTGTTTTACATGGTCCAGACCAGACCCAAGTGGTCTTTATGTTTGCATGGGAGCCTGCGCGACTCATAGTGGCACTTCTAGGCGCACAGCACCAGGAACAGTAGCGCCAATCAACTTTCACGTGCAAAAGTTGGTTAGTCACAAAAAAAGACACAAGCACAGTGCTTTGAGTCGTGGGGTAGGCCCTTCCTATCACCAATCCAAAATCTGGTATAATGGGTGAATGAATACCTGGTTGATGGCAGAGTTGAGTGGAAATCTCTAGAGTGCACCTTCTATCCCATACTTTTGGGGGCATCGTCTTAACATAACGTGTATTCCTATAGCGCACGTTTAACCATAGGTATCTTGGTGCTGAATAACAAATGTTTATTATTACCCAATGGCACTCATTTTATCGACCTCAGATGGATGATAAGCTAAAGAGACCTGCCTGGATTCGAACATGTGACCATGAGACTGAACACAGGGCCCTATGGTGGACGCATTAGTCCACTGAGTCACCAGATTCTCACCTTCTCTGCTAAACTTCCGCATAGGCACTTTCAAGCTCAACTTTGTCTTACAGGCCATGATAGGCATAAGTTATAGCATTTGTGTGATAGCATTAGAATGCAATCTCCATCACACATAACATTTACCACACAGTTTTTACCACACAGGTCTTTACCTCTACCAGAGATCATTTACCACACACAGGGCTCAAGTTGGGGTACCACGCAGGTGGATGACGTCCCCCCACTTATTTTACCAGTGGGACGCCGTCCCACCTGCCAAACAGCTGGACTTCACTCTTTGGCCTCTCTGGGACGAGGAGCTCGGCCCCTTTTGTGACGTCACTTCCTGTCGTGACGTCACTTCGGATGACAGCGTCCCCCCACTTCTTTTTTTACGACTTGTGCCCTGACAACACAGGTATTTTTTTTTCAATAACATAATTTTTTATGTTATTTACAAAAAAGGTGGTAAAGTTGTGGATCGAAGTAAAGGAAGGCAAGGGTGATTTTAGGGCTTAGGGTGGATAATGATAAAGGGAGCTAAGAGAGCTTATAGGGCAAGATGTACGACTGACCAATTTGCGAGTCGCAAATTGCATCGCATTTGCGACTCGCAATTTGCAACTCGCAAATGGGATGCACAACAGTGTCTGAGACACTGTTTGCGATTCCCAATGGGGGTCGCAAATTGCATGACTCATGCATATTCACGATTTGTGACCCCATTGGAAATGGCTGGCACTCCCAGGGATGGTGGCCTGCTGGGGTCCGCAGACCACCATGCCTGGGACCACTTTTAAATAAAGCAGTTTTTAGTTTTTTTTAAATGAAGCCCAAAAATGGGATGCATATAAAAAATACAAATTCAACTCTTCAGTTTCATTTTTTGAGGGCAGGAAAGGGTCCCTGGGTTAGTACATCTGGCCCATAGGGTTTAGGGCTTTGTATAGGAAAAGGGAAGCACAAATACGTTTCGGGGTGGGTAGAGGTAAAGGGGGCGGCAAGGGTAATTTTTGGGTTTAGGGGTGGGCAGAGGTAATGGGAGGTATGGGTAAATACCAGGCATAAGTAAAGGGAAAGTAGAGAAGCGTACATTTAGGATTACAATATATAAAAATATATTAAGAAAGTTAAAAAAATTATAAACACATAAATATATATATTCTTATAGATTTAGATTATAGCCCACTCGCCACTCAGTAATTATAGTCAGGATCTTGTTCCCATAAGAAAAGCGTTTTGCTTATATCTTTGGCGCCCTCTGATAAATTTACATTAAACTTTCCCTCTGATTTCTTTTCTTACCTCAGTTCTGTACTGGAAGGTTTCAGGGGATCCGTCACACGGGGACTAAGAAAAAAGAGGATCCCAAAACACGTTTTCTCTATACATTTTTCAATAGGAACTGTACTCTGCTACAGCCTAAATTTGGCAGAAAGGTAGATCTTGGTCCAGAAAGAGTGCTTTTTAGGTCTCGCGTGCGAATGCAGCGCATGTCCTGCTTCACTAGTGAGGCTCTATTGCTGCCGCTTTCTGTCCCGAAGGGAAACAGGCGGTGGCACACGCGAACAGGAGATTTGCACTCTCTACACGTGCACATCTCCTGTCCCCGGAGGCTGACAGCACGCGCATCGTGCGCTTTCGGTTTCCCTCCCCCATCGGCTCCACGGAGCCAGCTTGTTGTCGAAAGTTTTGGCAAGCAACTTCTATCCTGATGTTTTAATGTTGGAGGGTAGTCTTTAAATTTAAAAGGCTGTGATTTCGTATCATGAAGCATGGCGAACATTTTGTTGTTCTCATCAGGTTACTCATGCGTTTGGTGATAAACTTCACTCTGCTGCTGCTTTGGTTCTGCTAGGGGTCTGCGGTTTTAGTTATTGGACAGATGACTTCAGCTTTACACTGCTCTTATGAATTATGAATGCACATTTTTTCTTTATTTTTCTTTTCAGTTTATTTGTGCTCCTTTCCTTTGTTTTTAACATGCCTGTTTCTTTTCAATTTTAATTTATATTACAGCTGGCTCTGATATAGTTTGCTTCCAGTTGGTGCCCACGCATAGACACAAAGTGTTTTGGGGATCTGCCCTCAATAAATCAAATAAACACTAGGGGCCCATTAGGATAGCGTGGGGAAAACCACCCCGACCACCATGGAGGCGGAAATCAACCGCCAGCCATGACCGCGGAAAAACCGGCATGCGAATTAGGATCACCCGCCACGAAATACCGACCGCGGCGGTAGATGCCAAAATAAAACCGACCGACGCGTGCGGTGATGGCAAAACTCCGACTGCGGCGGCCGGAAAAGCAGCGGATAACACAAAACCGTCCACAGGTCCATCGGAGACACCGCACGGGAAATTAGGATAACTCCGAGGGTGTTCCAGCCGCAACCGCCCACACCGACCGCCGCGGACACACCCAGGAGTGAATCCGAGAAATGGCGGCCAAGCAGCAGCAAAGCCACCGCTGCGGACGAACATGATAAACATGGCGGACGATGTGAAAAGACCTCAGTGATGCCTAACACTGCATAAACAAAGTAGCCCTGCACCCAAAACATACAACACACATACACAGAAACATAAATTACAAAAATAATACACAGAACCACTCCCACAACACACCTGACCACCTAAATCCTATTGGACACACCCACACAGCTGAGTATAAAGCCACCCCCTGCACTGACCACAATCCTTTGCATCACTCCAGAAGACAAGGCCATACACCACATCTGACAGGAGAGGCAAAAGAGCACAGCACACCCATCCACCAACCACCGCCACAACCACCATCACACCATCACAAACAAACCCCCACCACACAACACCCCACACACATCTTCACCACACCCCTCCACCCACACACCCCTGCACCCACAAACACCTCAACTCCCCCATACCATGACAGCAAAAAAATGCCCAAATTCACCGAGAGTGAGTTGACAGTCATGGTCAACGAGATTGTAAGAGTAGAGCCACAACTATTTGGTAGCCTGGTCCAACAGACACCATTAGCCACCAGGACACAAATGTGGGAAAGGATAGTCCAAAGGGTGAATGCAGTAGGGGCCACCCCAAGATCCAAGAAGGAGATCCAGAAGCGGTGGAATGATCTCAAGAGGGTTGTCAAGGAGAAGAGGAGCAAGAACTGGACGCTGGCAAACGTGACTAGCAGTGGCCCTCCCGTCCCACAAAAGACATTCACACCATGGGAGGATAAGGTGTTTGCCATCCTTCTATCTGAGAGTCCCACAGGAGTAGCCGGGGGAGCGGAGGCTGGTAAGTACAGACAAATGTCCTACGCCACAATGACAAGTACCTCCTTGCAATACCCAAACACCATTTTAATGTCCACCCCCACCCAACATGTAGCCAGCCACCCTGCTTAGGAGGCCTGTATGGGCAAGGGAGGTCTGTACAACAACTCACACCATACCCCCTGTATCAAAGCTGAGCAGTATGGAGGCCTCCCCCACCCAGGAGCATGTGTCAGCCATTGCACTGTTTGACAAACAGACTTACATGTTGGTAGCCATCTTGTATTGGAGTATTGTTTTCGGGTGGGAGGGTTGTATCACAACTCCCAGCATCCCCCCTGTACCACACCTCAGCATCATAGAGGCCTCCCCCACCCAGCAGCATGTGTCAGCCATTGCACTGTTAGAAAAACAGACTTACAGGTTGGTAGCCATCTTGTATTGGAGCACTGTTTACGGGTGGGAGGCCTGCACTACCACTCCCACCATCCCCCTTGTTCCACACCCCAGCATCATGGAGGCCTCCCACACCCAGCAGCATGTGTCAGCCAATGCACTGTTTAACTAACAGACTCACAGGTAGGTAGCCATCTTCACTGGGAGTGTGTGGAAGGGAGGGAGGCCTGCACTACTACTCCCAGCATCCCCCCTGTACCACACCCCAGCATCACGGAGGCCTCCCCCGCCCAGCAGCATGTGTCAGCCATTGCACTGTTAGACAAACAGACTTTCAGGTTGGTATCCATCTTGTACTGGAGCATTGTTTTCGGGTGGGAGGGTTGTATCACAATTCCCAGCATCCCCCCTGTACCCCACCCCAGCATCATGGAGGCCTCCCCCACCCAGCAGCATGTGTCAGCCATTGCACTGTTAGACAAACAGACTTACAGGTTGGTATCCATCTTGTATTGGAGCACTGTTTTCGGGTGGGAGGGTTGTATCACAACTCCCAGCATCCCCCCTGTACCACACCCCGGCATCATGGAGGCCTCCCCCACCCAGCAGCATGTGTCAGCCATTGCACTGTTAGACAAAAAGACTTACAGGTTGGTAGCCATCTTCACTGGGAGTGTGTGGAAGGGAGGGAGGCCTGCACTACTACTCCCAGCATCCCCCCTGTTCCACACCCCAGCATCATTGAGGCCTCCCCCACCCAGCAGCATGTGTCAGCCAATGCACTGTTTAACTAACAGACTCACAGGTTGGTAGCCATCTTCACTGGGAGTGTGTGGAAGGGAGGGAGGCCTGCACTACTACTCCCAGCATCCCCCCTGTTCCACACCCCAGCATCATTGAGGCCTCCCCCACCCAGCAGCATGTGTCAGCCAATGCACTGTTTAACTAACAGACTCACAGGTTGGTAGCCATCTTCACTGGGAGTGTGTGGAAGGGAGGGAGGCCTACACTACTACTCCCAGCATCCCCCCTGTTCCACACCCCAGCATCATGGAGGCCTCCCCCACCCAGCAGCATGTGTCAGCCAATGCACTGTTTAACTAATAGACTCACAGGTTGGTAGCCATCTTCACTGGGAGTGCGTGGAAGGGAGGGAGGCCTGCACTACTACTCCCACCATCCCCCCTGTTCCACACCCCAGCATCATGGAGGCCTACCCCACCCAGCAGCATGTGTCAGCCATCGCCTCCTGCACAGTGACTTAACAGGTACGTATCTACAGTAAATCAGCATGAAGTGTGTGTGTGTGACCTGCATCCAGTAAACCTACAACAATCTAACCCAAAGCATTGACAATCAATATGTATGACTCCATGATGTCCCCCAGCACTATTAAATGTTAGACGGTGTTGCCATTATCACTACAACTGATGACTGCACATGTAAGTAGAGTACAGACAGATGATGATACACAGATGACACTAACACTGACCACTCCCCATCTACTCCACAGGTGACGAAGAATTCACTGCTGAGGACAACACCAACGACCAGCAGAGCCAGTCTCCACCCCCGGCCCATGGACTCTCAGAAGTGGACTCCCAGGACAGTTTGTATGATGAGCTCCTGGCCGGCCCATCACGTGTGCCACAGACCCAGAGGTCCCATGACCCCATCCTCCCCACCACCACCTCTGCTGCCACTACAATGCAGCAGACCCCTGCAGCCACTGCCTCTACCACCGCAACCACCACAGCCACCACCGCCACTGCCACCAACACCACCAGGACAACCAGTACCACCTGCAGCAACCTCCCTGTCCCCAGGGACGACCAACCCACACCAACAGCTGTGGAGGGCAGGGAGAGAGTGCGTGGTCCCCCAGTGGCGAGGGAAGAGGTCTGTTGCGGCAGAACAAGTGGGAGGGCCAGGGTCACCACGAGACCTCGGGAGGAGTGGACACCATCCCTGGACCACTTTACCAGAGTTGTGGAGGCCTACCAAGAGGTCCAGGGACAAAGTGGCCGGTCAGATGAATTCATGAGGGAGCTCATCCTGCTGATGAGGTCCATCGATAACCGTCTGGGACAGATGGTGGACCTCATGGGCCAGCAAGTGGCGTTGCAGAGGGACAGGCCTGTATCCCAACCACCACCTCCGTCCCCTCCTGTTGTGCCGCAGGATGACACTGCTCCATCCTCCCCTGCGCCAACAGAGAGGTACGAGTCCCCTGACGTCGCTGGCCAATCAGCAGGCCCGCCCCACAAAAAAGATCTAGGGGGCGTCCTAAGAAGAGCCTGGGAGTCTCTGGAGGCAATGCACCTACCACACGCCAGTCACGGAGCCAGCCGTGAAGACAACCCTCTTCCCAACTGCATTCACAGTTTGGACTATCCTTCCCCACATTGCCCTGGCAATGGCACCTCACTGTTGGACTGGGTCACCACATCCATGTGGTCTCTACTCTTACAACTCATTGAACTGGACTGTCAACTCAGTGCTCATTCCACACCTTCCTGTAAATATCACCGCACCAATCACATGTACACTCCAAAAATAAAATACCTGATGCACAAGATTTTGTGTAGTGATTTTTATAGTGCAGTATTTACATAGTTGCAGATCTCTATGATGTGTACCAATGATGTACAGTATGCAGATCAGGAACCCTCTGTAGCACCTAGGGAGACACAATAGAACAACAGTCACTGGTGTCATTGTGGCAACACACAGCCGAAGAAGGCTGAAATGCCAGAAACCGGTCCCCGGTAGCTTGTCTCCTTTCTGGTGAAGAATTGGCTTGGTAGTTTAGTCTGCCCTGTTCCCATGATGCACTGGGCCAGGGACAGACTGATTTGCATATAGCCAGGTTCTGAGCTGGGATGGTGCAGTGAGATAAATAACGGTGATGGATCAAGCCCTGATCTTTGGACTGGGTAAGAGTGGTCTGCTTAATTCAGACACTCTGTTCATCACCACCCCCTTTTCTGAATCGTTTTTGGCCACTACAGGTGTGGAAGGGTATACTCAGACATGAGTCCCTTTCTCACTGCACCATCAGGATTCAAGCAAGCAGCGGAAGAAGGCTGAAATGCCAGAAACCGGTCCCCGGTAGCTTGTCTCCTTTCTGGCGAAGAATTGGCTTGGTAGTTTAGTCTGCCCTGTTCCCATGATGCACTGGGCCAGGGACAGACTGATTTGCATATAGCCAGGTTCTGAGCTGGGATGGTGCAGTGAGATAAATAACGGTGATGGATCAAGCCCTGATCTTTGGACTGGGTAAGAGTGGTCTGCTTAATTCAGACACTCTGTTCGTCACCACCCCCTTTTCTGAATCGTTTTTGGCCACTACAGGTGTGGCAGGGTATACTCAGACATGAGTCCCTTTCTCACTGCACCATCAGGATTCAAGCAAGGCGGGCAGAAGAAGGCTGAAATGCCAGAAACCGGTCCCCGGTAGCTTGTCTCCTTTCTGGTGAAGAATTAGCTTGGTAGTTTAGTCTGCCCTGTTCCCATGATGCACTGGGCCAGGGACAGACTGATTTGCATATAGCCAGGTTCTGAGCTGGGATGGTGCAGTGAGATAAATAACGGTGATGGATCAAGCCCTGATCTTTGGACTGGGTAAGAGTGGTCTGCTTAATTCAGACACTCTGTTCATCACCACCCCCACCACCCCCTTTTCTGAACACACAGATCACAGCACACAAAATAACCTAAACTTCACAGCCATATTACACAATGTCTAGCACATGTGCACAAATACAGTCCTATATACATCTCGGCACTGAACTTCCATTTCACAAACTACACACATGGGTGACAGTACATGTGGCCATTGGTTACTGCCACGCATAGCCATTCATAACAAGAACAACAACATCAGACAATGTTCACATTGTACCTAGTCACCCACCTTCAAGTGAAGTAGTGGTCGATGAGCTGTTGGCGCTGATCAACTCCTTCCTCCTCTCCACTGTCCTCATCACTGGATTCTGGTCCCTGAGCAGGTTGTGGCCTTGGGTCATCACCATCATCCAGGAGCACCAGTGGATGGCCAGGTTGTGCAGCATACAGCATGCCACGAAGATCTGGCACACCTTCCCAGGCGAATATGCCGGTCCTGTCAAGGCACCGGAACCTTGACTTAAGCAGTCCGAAAGTCCGTTCGATCACCTATCGGGTCCTGCCATGGGCATCATTGTAGCGGATGTCTGCTGGTGTCTGGGGATTCCGTAGTGGGCTCAACAGCCATGGGCGACTGGGATATGCTGAGTCACCTGTGAACGGAAAACACACATTGCAATGTTGTACAGCCAGAGTGCAGCAAGTCACACACAGCACGCCATTGCAGTAGTGAAACTCACCCACAATCCAGGCACGTTCGGGATGCAGATTCTCCATCATCCGTGGCACCATGCTGTTCCTCATGATGTACGAATCATGGGCCGAACCGGGAAACTTAGCACACACAAGTGAAATGTGAAATTGTCATGTCTGCAAGGCACACCACCTGCACATTCATGGAGTGGTAGTGCTTGCGATTATGATAAATGTGCTCTGTCGCATGAGGTGGCAACAGAGCTACATGTGTGCAATCGATGGCACCAACCACATGTGGGATGCCCCCAAGGGCATAGAAGTCACCCTTCACAGTAGCCAATTCACGTCCCTTGGGGAAATGTATGTATTGATTGCGATATTGCATCATAGCGGCAAGAACATCTCTCAGCACCATGCTGAACATGGGCTGCGACATCCCCCCAGCATTGGCCACGGTCTCCTGGAATGAACCAGTCGCAAAAAAGTGGAGTGCCGCCATCACCTTGTAGGTGGGTGTGAATGCCGTAGGATAGTGACGGCAAGGCTGCAGGTGGGGCTCCAATAGATCAAAAGAAGGAGTATCCCCTACGTCAGGCTTTTTTTAGAAAAACTTACGGAGGGTGAGTTGTTTGGCAAAAAAAGGAAAAAATCAACCTTTTTGTTAGGAAACCCCTCACTCACCACCTAGTGGTGACTTGCTTCATCATCGGGGTCCACCCTGGTGACCTAGCGTCACCAGGATGTGCTTCGACACCTGTGTTACAGTGGAGCAGGTTGTGACTGTATGTGCAAAAAAAGGTGTTAAAAATTGTCCTGGTTTAACTTAAAATCAATTTTATTATAAAGTAATCAGAACAATGTTAAAAATCACTGGCGAGATACTGCTTGGTGAGTTACGGCCAAGGTATCTCTATATGTGTCTGAGTGGCTTGGTCGACATGTTTCTACCATCAGGGCAGTAGCCCGGTATTCTTCAGGACCAAAAACAGGTGGATGGGAGGTGTGTGCCCCCTAAAAGGTACACCCTATCCTGATCCCCTGTAAACCAACTGGAAAAATGACCAGTGGTAGATGTGCTCTTTAAAAATAAAAAGAGCCGTCTGGTTGCAAAAAAGGGAAAGAGACCTGTAGGGAAAAGCAAAAAAGTACTGATTTCAGTAGAATTTCTATACTTTCCTGTAACGTCGTGAAGTGTCTCTGTGATATGACTAATCATGCCAAGGGACGTGCCCTCCGAGTGATCAAGTATTGTGTTCAATTCGGGTGGTTGGCAGGGAAGTATTATCCGAGTATGCACTCTTATCAATAGGTGCTCGTGTTTGCCATGCAGTACATATTTGTTACCTTTATAAAGATACACGGGCATGCACTTCATTTCAAATGCATGCATACCTGATTTATCATTCGTCTCATTCAACCACTTATTGTCTTTTGTGCCCAGTGAATTTCTATGGGCGTCTCTAGATAGGTGTGGCAGGTTGTGGCGTGTCCTCGTATATACAATTATACTTAGTTGTGCCAAAAATTATAGATAATAACAAACAGGACACACAAACATATAACATGTAGTGGCGTGTCCTCGTATATACAATTATACTTAGTTGTGCCAAAAATTATAGATAATAACAAACAGGACACACGAACATATAACATGTAGGAGTGCGCGTAGATTCCATGGTTCGAACAGGGGGCTTACTTGTTATAAGCCTCTAGATTACTTCAACGGGCAGGGGGTAGGTTCTTCTAACCGCCAAACCAAGTTCTGAAATGGCGCGAAAGATAATAGCGGGGTGAGTAAGTCGAGCGAAGTGCTCGGTAGGAATCAAAATAATCACAGGTTTTGGGTTCCATCTCTGTTTGGAAAGACGAGGGGCATTTACTTACAGTTAGCGGGAGAAATAAACGGCCATTCACCTACTCCTATCCTCCTCTGCTCGGCTAGTGGTGCCGTGCGGGAGTTCTTCCGTTAAATGAGATTACTCTTCCGGGAAAGGCGTGGTGCCGTGCGCCGGAGGGGGAGGAGTTACAGGGCGGGACCTGGTGACGCGGTCAACGCGAATGTTTGTAAACAAAATGCGTGTCGGTTGCTATACATCGCTAGAGATGGTTTTGGGATTAGGGTCACTAGATACTATTGATTAGTGGACATCAGTATATTGTTATTAATCCCAGGAGAGAAGTGCTTAGAATTATAAAGTGCATGAAAAAAGGGGTATGATTAGGACCCACTGATGGCGGGTGGAGCTATCTGTGGGAAACCACCTTAATTTATGCAGGTTTTAGATCGTGATGTGGACGTCATTATATATTAATCCCAAGAGACAAGTGCGTGGGATCTTAATGCACTATGGAAAGAGGATATGAATTGGCCCCATTTATAGTGCGAGACCTGGTGACGCGGTAAACGCGTATGTTGGTAAACAAAACGCGTGCCGGTTGTTATACATCGTTAGAGAAGGTTTTGGGATTAGGGTCACTAGATACTGTTGATTAGTGGACATTAGTATATTGTTATTAATCCCAGGAGAGAGGTGCTTAGAATTATAAAGCGCATGAAAAAGGGGGTATGATTAGGACCCACTGATAGCGGGTGGAGCTAGATGTGGGAAACCACCTTTAATTTATGCAGGTTTTAGATCGTGATGTGGGCGTCATTATATATTAATCCCAAGAGACAAGTGCGTGGGATCATAATGCACTTTGGAAAGAAGGTATGACTTGGCCCCACTTATAGTGGGTGAAGCTAGAAGTAGGAACACAACTGCAGTTGTGCAGGTTCTCATCGTGTGATGCAGGAACAGAGTTCATGGGTCATTTGAGCACATTGGCCCATGGAATGTTATCATTGAGTCCAACTTTATGCGTGGAAAGTCTATAAATCCACCTCTGCTCTTTCTCATAGAGGCGTGACTGTATGTTGGGACCCTGCTGTATTTGCTCAATAACAGTCCACCTCATGTCGTTTGGGGTATGCCCCATTGCCAGAAAATGGTCCGTGAGTCTTGTGTTGTTTTTCTTGCATCTGATTGTGCTACGATGTTCAGATATCCGTTGCTTCACTTTGCGGGTGGTCATTCCAATGTATGGTATATCACAGGAACATTTGATCAAGTATACAACATTTTGGCTATTGCAGTTTGTGTGTGCCCTCTGTTCCCAAGTTTTGCCTTCCTCAAGGTTCAATGTTTTAGTGTTGGTAGTCAAATGGCAGACACTGCAATCCCCACATCTTGAATGTCCTGTGACACGGGGGAGCCCCCATATTTCCGTGATTGTGGGGTTAGTAATGGTCAAGGTGGGTTTAGGTCTAGTGTTCACCAGAGTGTCTTTTAGACTGCGTGCCTTTTTGTAAGAAAACAGAGGTTTTTCCCATTTGTAGTTTCCTGTATGGAGTATGGACCAGTGTTTCTTTATACTTTTGCTCACCTGATTGGATATAGCATTGTATGTCGTGACACATGCTAGTGGAACCTCATCCTCGTTTTTGGTTGTGTCTTCCAATAGAGCTTGTCGAGGCTGGTTACGAGCTCTTTTCTGGCATTTGTTAGTAATTTTCTTGGGATAGCCACGTGAGGAAAGTTTTTGTGTTAGGTCATCTGCCTGGCTCTTGTAATCGGACAATTTACTGCAATTCCTTCTGAGGCGGAGATACTGTCCATAGGGAAGGTTTTCCCGTAGGGGGCGAGGATGGAAACTCTCGTATCTAAGCAAGTTGTTCTTTGCCGTTGGTTTGAAATGTGTTTTAGTTATTAGATTCTCATTTTCCCTTTGTATTTCGATGTCCAAGAAGACCATCTTGTTTCTGTCTATGCAGTGGGTGAACCGTAGATTCCTGTCACGGGTGTTCAGCCAAGTTATGAATTCCATAAGAGTTTCTTCTGAGCCTTGCCATATGGAGAAGACGTCATCTATGTATCGTCGCCAAAATTTTATGTGGCTGCCAAATGGGTTATCCTCTGCCAGGATGTATTTCAGTTCGAAGTCATATACGTAGAGCCCCGCCACACTAGGGGCAAAAACACTGCCCATAGATGTACCCCCTATTTGTAGGTACAGGGTGCCCTCATATTCAAAGTAGTTCCTTTTAAGGGCCAGGGTGGCACATTGCAAGACGAACTGTTTTGGTGTGTGGTAGTTCCAGGTGGTGTTTCCCAGGGTTCTTTCCAACACATTGATGGTGGCGTCTTGTGGGATGTTCGTATAAAGGCTTTCGATGTCAAAGCTGAGGAGAATGTAGTCTTGTTCCATTTTGATGTCCTCCAAAATTCTCAATAAGCTTTTGGTGTCACGTAAGTACGTGGATGTTCCCTGTACAACAGGTTTCAGGAAGAAGTCACTGAATCTTGATAATGGTTCAAGAAGTGAGCCGATGCCTGACACAATGGGTCTGCCTGGTGGGGGGATCTTGCCCTTGTGCATTTTAGGCACCACATAGAAGTAAGGAATCTTATTGTCGGTTTTGCTCAGATAATCTGCTTCTTGTTTTGAGATGTTACCTCGGGCTTCAGCTGTTTCCACCATGTTGGTGATTTCAATTCTCAGATCTTCAGTAGGATCTCTGGGCAGTATTTTATAGTTTTTTGTGTCGCCTAGTAGGCGTCTGCATTCTGCATCGTAGTCAACCCTATTCATCACTACAAGTCCTCCGCCTTTATCTGCCGGTTTTATGATTATGGTTTCATCATTTTTCAGGTCAGATATGGCTTTATTTTCAGCTCTGGTGTTGTTATGGAATTGGCCTTTTGCTTCCAATTTTTCCACATCATTGAATACTGCCTGTTCAAAAGTGATAATCTCGACTGGAACCGAGTGTGGTGGAGGTATGAAGGTTGACCGTAACCTGAGACCTGTTTCATTGGGGGTGTCTGTTGGGTCGTCACTTGTGTTATCATTGGTAGGGTTCTTTTCGAAGAAGGCTTTTAATTTGAGTTTGCGGAAAAAGGAAGCTAACTCGCAATGTAACTTGAACTTATCTAGGGATGCAGTAGGTACAAACCCTAGTCCCTTATTAAGCACATTTGATTCTGTGATGGTTAGTGTGCGTGATGATAAGTTCGTGACTAGCTCCTCGCATTGCTGGGGCCGGCCTTGTTCGCTCCTGATTTGCTCCTGGTGATGCTGCCCGTGTTGTCCTCTTCCTCCCAGTGGACGTTGTTCCCCCTTCTGTTGCGTCCCCTTCCGCGCCTGCCTCTGTTGTGAAAAGGAGGACGGAATTGGTTCTGTGGAAAGGGGAATTGCTGGAAGGGTGGTTGCCATCCATACATTTGGAAATGTGGTGGTATTTGGTATGGGTTTGGTGGTGGTTGTTGGTAGGGGTTCTGGAGGGGATGGTTGTATTGGGGCCATTGGTTGTTCCCTCTGTGTCCACCTCTCTGTCCCCTTCTCGGGGTCCCATTACTGGATCCAGTGCTGCTATTTGAGCTGGAGGTGTTACTCGCGGCGTCAGAGTCTTGGTCTTGTGGGCCCGATATTTTATAGTCCGGGTCTGAATAAGGGTAGACCTTCACAAATGAAAATTTTTTCAGATCTTTTTGGAATTTCAATGTTTTTTGTTGTAGTAGGTTGTCTTTGTATTCATTAACTTCCTTATTTAAGTCATCCAATTTTTGCTTGTAGCCTTTGATGCTGGCTTTTATTTGAGTTTCTGTTACTTGAATCTCTATCTGGATTTTCTCAGACAGACGTATGGCAGTTTTTAGGATCAATATAATCCAGTCATGCGTGCAGTGCCACGCAATTAGGGCCCAGTCTTTTCTAAATTCTGGATCATCCAGAAAGATGCGTGGTGCGTTGGTAACCAACAGGCCCTTAGGAGCTATATTATTGGTAACATACTCTTTCATGATTGTACCATGTAGTATGGTTCTGATCCGGTTCCGCTTCCGGATCAGAACCATACTACATGGTACAATCATGAAAGAGTATGTTACCAATAATATAGCTCCTAAGGGCCTGTTGGTTACCAACGCACCACGCATCTTTCTGGATGAGCCCTAATTGCGTGGCACTGCACGCATGACTG
Organism: Lissotriton vulgaris; assembly: GCF_964263255.1. Taxonomy (NCBI): domain Eukaryota; kingdom Metazoa; phylum Chordata; class Amphibia; order Caudata; family Salamandridae; genus Lissotriton; species Lissotriton vulgaris. The sequence goes on from NC_141693.1 coordinate 1,871,117,439, forward strand.
GATTATATTGATCCTAAAAACTGCCATACGTCTGTCTGAGAAAATCCAGATAGAGATTCAAGTAACAGAAACTCAAATAAAAGCCAGCATCAAAGGCTACAAGCAAAAATTGGATGACTTAAATAAGGAAGTTAATGAATACAAAGACAACCTACTACAACAAAAAACATTGAAATTCCAAAAAGATCTGAAAAAATTTTCATTTGTGAAGGTCTACCCTTATTCAGACCCGGACTATAAAATATCGGGCCCACAAGACCAAGACTCTGACGCCGCGAGTAACACCTCCAGCTCAAATAGCAGCACTGGATCCAGTAATGGGACCCCGAGAAGGGGACAGAGAGGTGGACACAGAGGGAACAACCAATGGCCCCAATACAACCATCCCCTCCAGAACCCCTACCAACAACCACCACCAAACCCATACCAAATACCACCACATTTCCAAATGTATGGATGGCAACCACCCTTCCAGCAATTCCCCTTTCCACAGAACCAATTCCGTCCTCCTTTTCACAACAGAGGCAGGCGCGGAAGGGGACGCAACAGAAGGGGGAACAACGTCCACTGGGAGGAAGAGGACAACACGGGCAGCATCACCAGGAGCAAATCAGGAGCGAACAAGGCCGGCCCCAGCAATGCGAGGAGCTAGTCACGAACTTATCATCACGCACACTAACCATCACAGAATCAAATGTGCTTAATAAGGGACTAGGGTTTGTACCTACTGCATCCCTAGATAAGTTCAAGTTACATTGCGAGTTAGCTTCCTTTTTCCGCAAACTCAAATTAAAAGCCTTCTTCGAAAAGAACCCTACCAATGATAACACAAGTGACGACCCAACAGACACCCCCAATGAAACAGGTCTCAGGTTACGGTCAACCTTCATACCTCCACCACACTCGGTTCCAGTCGAGATTATCACTTTTGAACAGGCAGTATTCAATGATGTGGAAAAATTGGAAGCAAAAGGCCAATTCCATAACAACACCAGAGCTGAAAATAAAGCCATATCTGACCTGAAAAATGATGAAACCATAATCATAAAACCGGCAGATAAAGGCGGAGGACTTGTAGTGATGAATAGGGTTGACTACGATGCAGAATGCAGACGCCTACTAGGCGACACAAAAAACTATAAAATACTGCCCAGAGATCCTACTGAAGATCTGAGAATTGAAATCACCAACATGGTGGAAACAGCTGAAGCCCGAGGTAACATCTCAAAACAAGAAGCAGATTATCTGAGCAAAACCGACAATAAGATTCCTTACTTCTATGTGGTGCCTAAAATGCACAAGGGCAAGATCCCCCCACCAGGCAGACCCATTGTGTCAGGCATCGGCTCACTTCTTGAACCATTATCAAGATTCAGTGACTTCTTCCTGAAACCTGTTGTACAGGGAACATCCACGTACTTACGTGACACCAAAAGCTTATTGAGAATTTTGGAGGACATCAAAATGGAACAAGACTACATTCTCCTCAGCTTTGACATCGAAAGCCTTTATACGAACATCCCACAAGACGCCACCATCAATGTGTTGGAAAGAACCCTGGGAAACACCACCTGGAACTACCACACACCAAAACAGTTCGTCTTGCAATGTGCCACCCTGGCCCTTAAAAGGAACTACTTTGAATATGAGGGCACCCTGTACCTACAAATAGGGGGTACATCTATGGGCAGTGTTTTTGCCCCTAGTGTGGCGGGGCTCTACGTATATGACTTCGAACTGAAATACATCCTGGCAGAGGATAACCCATTTGGCAGCCACATAAAATTTTGGCGACGATACATAGATGACGTCTTCTCCATATGGCAAGGCTCAGAAGAAACTCTTATGGAATTCATAACTTGGCTGAACACCCGTGACAGGAATCTACGGTTCACCCACTGCATAGACAGAAACAAGATGGTCTTCTTGGACATCGAAATACAAAGGGAAAATGAGAATCTAATAACTAAAACACATTTCAAACCAACGGCAAAGAACAACTTGCTTAGATACGAGAGTTTCCATCCTCGCCCCCTACGGGAAAACCTTCCCTATGGACAGTATCTCCGCCTCAGAAGGAATTGCAGTAAATTGTCCGATTACAAGAGCCAGGCAGATGACCTAACACAAAAACTTTCCTCACGTGGCTATCCCAAGAAAATTACTAACAAATGCCAGAAAAGAGCTCGTAACCAGCCTCGACAAGCTCTATTGGAAGACACAACCAAAAACGAGGATGAGGTTCCACTAGCATGTGTCACGACATACAATGCTATATCCAATCAGGTGAGCAAAAGTATAAAGAAACACTGGTCCATACTCCATACAGGAAACTACAAATGGGAAAAACCTCTGTTTTCTTACAAAAAGGCACGCAGTCTAAAAGACACTCTGGTGAACACTAGACCTAAACCCACCTTGACCATTACTAACCCCACAATCACGGAAATATGGGGGCTCCCCCGTGTCACAGGACATTCAAGATGTGGGGATTGCAGTGTCTGCCATTTGACTACCAACACTAAAACATTGAACCTTGAGGAAGGCAAAACTTGGGAACAGAGGGCACACACAAACTGCAATAGCCAAAATGTTGTATACTTGATCAAATGTTCCTGTGATATACCATACATTGGAATGACCACCCGCAAAGTGAAGCAACGGATATCTGAACATCGTAGCACAATCAGATGCAAGAAAAACAACACAAGACTCACGGACCATTTTCTGGCAATGGGGCATACCCCAAACGACATGAGGTGGACTGTTATTGAGCAAATACAGCAGGGTCCCAACATACAGTCACGCCTCTATGAGAAAGAGCAGAGGTGGATTTATAGACTTTCCACGCATAAAGTTGGACTCAATGATAACATTCCATGGGCCAATGTGCTCAAATGACCCATGAACTCTGTTCCTGCATCACACGATGAGAACCTGCACAACTGCAGTTGTGTTCCTACTTCTAGCTTCACCCACTATAAGTGGGGCCAAGTCATACCTTCTTTCCAAAGTGCATTATGATCCCACGCACTTGTCTCTTGGGATTAATATATAATGACGCCCACATCACGATCTAAAACCTGCATAAATTAAAGGTGGTTTCCCACATCTAGCTCCACCCGCTATCAGTGGGTCCTAATCATACCCCCTTTTTCATGCGCTTTATAATTCTAAGCACCTCTCTCCTGGGATTAATAACAATATACTAATGTCCACTAATCAACAGTATCTAGTGACCCTAATCCCAAAACCTTCTCTAACGATGTATAACAACCGGCACGCGTTTTGTTTACCAACATACGCGTTTACCGCGTCACCAGGTCTCGCACTATAAATGGGGCCAATTCATATCCTCTTTCCATAGTGCATTAAGATCCCACGCACTTGTCTCTTGGGATTAATATATAATGACGTCCACATCACGATCTAAAACCTGCATAAATTAAGGTGGTTTCCCACAGCTAGCTCCACCCGCCATCAGTGGGTCCTAATCATACCCCTTTTTTCATGCACTTTATAATTCTAAGCACTTCTCTCCTGGGATTAATAACAATATACTGATGTCCACTAATCAATAGTATCTAGTGACCCTAATCCCAAAACCATCTCTAGCGATGTATAGCAACCGACACGCATTTTGTTTACAAACATTCGCGTTTACCGCGTCACCAGGTCCCGCCCTGTAACTCCTCCCCCTCCGGCGCACGGCACCACGCCTTTCCCGGAAGAGTAATCTCATTTAACGGAAGAACTCCCGCACGGCACCACTAGCCGAGCAGAGGAGGATAGGAGTAGGTGAATGGCCGTTTATTTCTCCCGCTAACTGTAAGTAAATGCCCCTCGTCTTTCCAAACAGAGATGGAACCCAAAACCTGTGATTATTTTGATTCCTACCGAGCACTTCGCTCGACTTACTCACCCCGCTATTATCTTTCGCGCCATTTCAGAACTTGGTTTGGCGGTTAGAAGAACCTACCCCCTGCCCGTTGAAGTAATCTAGAGGCTTATAACAAGTAAGCCCCCTGTTCGAACCATGGAATCTACGCGCACTCCTACATGTTATATGTTCGTGTGTCCTGTTTGTTATTATCTATAATTTTTGGCACAACTAAGTATAATTGTATATACGAGGACACGCCACTACATGTTATATGTTTGTGTGTCCTGTTTGTTATTATCTATAATTTTTGGCACAACTAAGTATAATTGTATATACGAGGACACGCCACAACCTGCCACACCTATCTAGAGACGCCCATAGAAATTCACTGGGCACAAAAGACAATAAGTGGTTGAATGAGACGAATGATAAATCAGGTATGCATGCATTTGAAATGAAGTGCATGCCCGTGTATCTTTATAAAGGTAACAAATATGTACTGCATGGCAAACACGAGCACCTATTGATAAGAGTGCATACTCGGATAATACTTCCCTGCCAACCACCCGAATTGAACACAATACTTGATCACTCGGAGGGCACGTCCCTTGGCATGATTAGTCATATCACAGAGACACTTCACGACGTTACAGGAAAGTATAGAAATTCTACTGAAATCAGTACTTTTTTGCTTTTCCCTACAGGTCTCTTTCCCTTTTTTGCAACCAGACGGCTCTTTTTATTTTTAAAGAGCACATCTACCACTGGTCATTTTTCCAGTTGGTTTACAGGGGATCAGGATAGGGTGTACCTTTTAGGGGGCACACACCTCCCATCCACCTGTTTTTGGTCCTGAAGAATACCGGGCTACTGCCCTGATGGTAGAAACATGTCGACCAAGCCACTCAGACACATATAGAGATACCTTGGCCGTAACTCACCAAGCAGTATCTCGCCAGTGATTTTTAACATTGTTCTGATTACTTTATAATAAAATTGATTTTAAGTTAAACCAGGACAATTTTTAACACCTTTTTTTGCACATACAGTCACAACCTGCTCCACTGTAACACAGGTGTCGAAGCACATCCTGGTGACGCTAGGTCACCAGGGTGGACCCCGATGATGAAGCAAGTCACCACTAGGTGGTGAGTGAGGGGTTTCCTAACAAAAAGGTTGATTTTTTCCTTTTTTTGCCAAACAACTCACCCTCCGTAAGTTTTTCTAAAAAAAACCTGACGTAGGGGATACTCCTTCTTTTGTTTACATAAATATTCCTATCAGGGGAATAGGAGGTATCTCTTTTCACTTCCGAGTGACAATATCCCTTGCTCTCTCGTTTGATTTCAAGCTCCAATAGATCACACAGGATCTTCAGTGTTGGTCTGTCCAGCCTGAATTTTCTGATGATTGCCTCATCCTCCATGCCCTGCAGCACTGTCAGGTGACGGAGTAGATTCGGCCTCCTCCTAGTCAAGGAGTGAAATGAAAATGTCAGTGACAAGCAACATGTGATGAGCATTGCACACAGCATACATGATGTAACGTGAAACAAAGGAGTACCAGAGAGATGCATGGCACTTCAGGTGACTTGGCTGGCCAATAGTTACACACAGAGGGCACGCCTCTCCAGTGACAATACACAAGTGCCACAAACACATCTGGGACAGTGGAAGTTGAAATAATGGAAGAACAATTCACATGTGCATACAAGGTGCAGCAAAACCCGCCAATTTATTGTGATTCGCCATGTCTATCATACCCATCTGGTGTACCTGCCACACCTCAAAGCATCATGTGACGTCGGAACACATTCATCAACACAATGATCACAGTAGTAGGGACACATCCGGTTATGTGCATGAGCAGTTTTGAAAGCAGAAGTCTTGTCCGATACAATGCAGTGACAACATCCAGGTGAAGGTCTGAAATGAGCCACAACACATTACACGTCACTACACCATTTACACCAGCTGGAGTCTGTCAATCATCATCAGCCATCAAATTTCACACTAATATGGATGAACAACAGGCCAAAGTGTCTCACACTGAACGTGCGTCCACCTGTGGATGACATGGCTGTGTGGCATCATGTGTACAATGATGTGCCCTTCACCATGTTGCTGCAGGGTGCTGATACAGTGGCCCTGATTGTAATACACAGCAATGTGTACGAACATGGCGGTACCTACCACCGGTCCCCGGCGGTGTGACCCCATCACTACCCCCTTCAGGAGTGTGTTAGCCATTGGCATATGGACATGTGAATATGGCACTGGGATGTTCCGCAGCATGATTCGCGGTACCTACCGCCGGGCCCCGGCGGTGTGACCCCAGCACCACCCCCTTCAGGAGTGTGTTAGCCATTCGCATATGGACATGTGAATATGGCGCTGGCATGCTCCGCAGCATGATTCGTGGTACCTACCGCTGGGCCCCGGCGGTGTGACCCCAGCACCACCCCCTTCAGGAGTGTGTTAGCCATTGGCATATGGACATGTGAATATGGCGCTGGCATGCTCTGCAGCATGATTCGCGGTACCTACCGCCGGGCCCCGGCGGTGCATCACCGCCGTGGAGCATTGCATCCAGCCAATGGCATCGATGATGGCGTTGGCATGATGCAGATTTGAAAGTCGCGGGAGGTGTGCTCCGCTACCGCAGAAGCGGTCATTGGATACTTCTAAATGATGCACCATCGCGGAAGCGCACTCCGGGCGCCCGCGGAGCGTGACTGGCGTGGAGCATTGCATCCAGCCAATGGCATCGATGATGGCGTTGGCATGATGCAGATTTGAAAGTCGCAGGAGGTGTGCTCCGCTACCGCGGAGGCGGTCATTGGATGCTTTTGAATGAGGCAGACCCGGACAACCAATTGAAGCTGCTTTCAAGCTTCCTAACAACCACAGGGGGCTATAAATCTGTGGGAGTGAGCCTCACATTCCCACTGCTCCAAGAGCCTGCTGCCTGTGACTATCTCCTGCTGCCTGAGACCCTGTCCTGCTGCCTGAGACCCTGTCCTGATGCCTGGGACCCTGTCCTGCTGCCTGGGACCCTGTCCTGCTGCCTGAGACCCTGTCCTGCTGCATGAGACCCTGTCCTGCTGCCTGAGACCCTGTCCTGCTGCCTGAGACCCTGTCCTGCTGCCTGGGACCCTGTCCTGCTGCCTGAGACCCTGTCCTGCTGCTCCAAGAGCCTGCTGCCTGGGACCCCTCACAACTCACTTCCGCCACAGGTCTGCCATATCCACAGTGATGTCAAGAACAGAGAAGATCCGTGCCAGTCCATTCACGAGTGAGGAGCTGGATGTCCTTGTGGACGGGGTGCTGGCACAGTACCCACGGCTGTTTGGTGGTCCCAATGTTGTGGTAAGTCACCATGAAAGGAGCTGCAGGGCAGGGTGGTGTCAGACGTGTAGTCGTGATGCTGCAGTACATGCTTGGGGATGTGGGATGATGACTTACACTGACAGACAGGCTGTTTCCTGCTCGAGGTAGTGTGTGTGTTGCAATGTGAGTCTTTCCTAGGACTGTACTCGTATGTGTGAGTGGGGGGTGTTACATTGCCGCCCATACAGAACCAACGGTTGTTAGCCTTTTAGATGCCAGGACAGTGAACGCTTGTGAGGAAATTTAAGGGTGCCCCTGTAGTCAGAGTCAGTGTGAGCCACAGAGTGGGTTCAGTGGCAGCATAGTCAAACCTTGAACATCAGCCAACTTACATGCTACAGTTGCTTCACACTCATTAGTGGATATACCCCATTGGTGCCCTGTGCAATTTCCGATTTACACACTGCTGTCGATGCATTTGTGTTGAGGCATTATGCCTTTGTGTGCATATCATGGAGACTAGGGACCACAATGTGTGCATGCATACACTAATATTTATGCCATGCAGAGGTTACGCCCAGTTCTGGAGGGAGGGAGGTTACTGTGAGTCCAGAGTGTGTGTCTGGCTGCTGTAATGATAGATGCTGACATCTTACATTCTGTAAATGTTGTTTTGCCCTTCTTTACTCTCATGCCTGCAGCTCAAGGTACACCAACGTAAGGCGTGTGGAGGGCCATTGCAGCAAAGGTGCGAGCCCTGAGGGTATCAAACAGATGACACACACACTGTCACAAGAGGTGGGACGACATCAGCCGACTGGCTAAGCAAGTGGCAGAGATGACCTTGGGTATGGTACCATGCACAGGACGTTTGGAACGTCGCACCATGACTCCGCTGATGGCACGCATACTGGCAGTGACCAATCCAGACCTGGATGCACGTCTGAAGGGGCATCAGCAGCAAGACAGAGAAGGTGAGTATCTGGGGAGGGAGAGTTTGTCTGGGAGTGGATGCATGTGTACAGGGCCGGTGCCAGCGGTGACACATGTGATGTGCGTGTGTTGCCATGCTGTGTCATGTGATGTGAGTGGCGACTTTGATGTGTGCCTGTATGAGGCATTGCGCCACCATGGCCTTACTGTTCTGCCCATGCATGCAGTCCTCAGTCCTTGACAGATTTTATGTGTCCACATGGTCTCTCTGCTCTGTGATGGTGTGGGGAGTCCATATTGTGCCGAGCTGCAGTGTCCATTTGATGAGTGTCACACCATGTCTGTGTACTTTGCATGCATCCATGATGTTTGAGGCCCACTCATCCGACGATAATGTGTAGCCTGATTGCCACATGGTGTTTGCTATGGCCTAGTTGGCATTGTTGCTAAACAGAACAAAGTGGCTAGCCAGGATACTTTAAATTCAAATTAGAAACCACACAGCCATGAGTTCTGCGTGACCAAGCCATTTGTTTATCAAAACATTTATTTTAATTCATAATCAAGTTTCAAAGTTCATAAAAGCATGTCATCAAAAGGAAAACACTGTCAGAAACAGTCAAGTCAAAGGCAAAAACAAACAATTGTGTGCACAAGGAATACAAAATATACAAACGTAAATACTAGATATTCAAACAATTACATGACACCAAAGTGCAACTTAAAATACAATACATACATTCCAAATCAATTGTGATAAAAAAACATTAGTCATGTAATGAAAAGACCAGTCCTTTAACTAGAATACCAGTGGACAGGCGGAATTAGAGGTGGAAAACAACTGCCTGCCTGTCTCACAAGACCTGTGACTAGATGTTTAGTCTGGTTGCACGCAAGGGCCCACAACAGTGGAGTGAATTGATCCCTAGCTACACCCTTCTTTCTTGTCACAGGCTGGGGGTCAACGCGTTTGGAACCACAATAATTAAAGGTTCTCCTCAGGACAGGGACTTGGTACAATTTTCACTGTGAAAAAAATTGGAAAGGGTGGTGTCAAGCTGGTAGTGTCACAATTTGAGGAACCTCTCTGTCTATCCACAAATACGAAAAAAGCAAGTTACCTGCACCACGAGCAAAAGGAATTGCAGGAGTGAAGGTAGACTGTGAAGCAGGACAATTAATGAAATAATAGATGAAATGGGTGGCAATGAGGGTGATGCGATTAATTACTTGGGCACCCTCACCAAGCTCCTGTGTTTTTAATAGCGAATAGATACCTGAATAGAGTTGTGAAGATGTCAAATGACGAGGCGCCCACAGTCTACCTTCCCTCCTGCAATTCCTTTTGCTCGTGGTGCAGGTAACTTGATTTTTTCGTATTTGTGGATAGACAGAGAGGTTCCTCAAATTGTGACACTACCAGCTTGACACCACCCTTTCCAATTCAATTTCAAAATGCTTTATTCGGTTTGTACAAGTACAACCATATAGCAACACATAAATACAGTTTCAGATTCATATTTATGTGAATTAAATAATAAAACATTTAAAATAACAACAATATCCATACCGCACTTTTTTGGTTCAATTGTAGTACAACGGTATCACATTAGGGAGCTGAGTTAGGATTAGTTACTCTATATATTCCAGCAGCAAAATATTATACAGTTGGTAAATGTAAAAGAAATGCAGATGTAAAGTACAAAAATTCAAAGGACCTATTATATACATAAAGTGCTATTGCTATTAACATGTCAATAACTATAAATATAAAGTGCAAAGGATTATTTTGTCAATATAGTCATTATGGCAGCAATTTTGTTTGCAATAGATATCTGTGCAAAAACACTTGTGCAAAAACTCTAGTGCAAAAAGGCAAATTCCACTTTAAAATGTAACATTTAAATTTAATCACTCTAGCAACAATTATTATACAGTAGGTAAGTACAAAAAAAAGAGTGCAGATGTAAAGTGCTAAAATTTGGAAGACCTACTGTGTACAAAGTGCTATTGGCATATCAAATAAATATAAAGTGCAGTAGAATATTTTATCACTATAGACGATATAGCAGCAGTTAGTTTGCAACAGGGATTTGTGCAAAAACGCTAGTGCAAAAACGCTAGTGAAAAAAGACCAAATACTTCTTGAAATATAACGGACAGGAGGATATACGGGGGTAGGAAAAAAGTCATATTATTATAGATTTTCTTTGCCACATACATTTTAGGATATAAGTGGCCACACGATAACACACATCCGGGGAACCCAAATAAAACATCAGTTGCATTGCGGCTCTTGTATTGCACATGTTATAATTTAAAAATAATTGTTTCAAGTAAAACTTCCTAAAACCAGTATAAAAATTACAAAAGAGTAGAAAATGGCAGGTGCTCTGTTTGGATTTCCCATCGCATGGGCACAGTGGGAAATGCCACTAGATGGTGAACTATTCCCAGCCTAAAACGGGCTAGAACAAAGCGATGGGAATTGATACTGACAAATGTGAGATAGGGGGGAAGATTGTATTCCATGTATAATTTGAACGTACTTTGTGTGGCATACTTCGCCACTCTAATCCCTTTTACGTGGTCCAAATAAATGGATTTAAGATCGCGCTTTGTTAAAATTGATTCTGTTAATAAGTCTTTAAAAATATCCTGGCCAAAAAGGGTCTTATACCAAGATTGAATATGTTTTAGCCAGGGGATTTTCGAGTGACAATCTAGTTTAATACAATCCATAATTACTTCCTGGGTAAACCTGGTTTCTTCTTTGGCCCATATGGACCGCCACAGGGACAGGGGGCGCAATTAAGCATGAGCGAATTTTGCGGATCTCGCGTTCGCGAATTTTGCGGATTTGCGGATTCGCAATCCGCAAAATCCGCGAATTCCCGCGAATTTGCGGATTTTTTTTTTTTTTGTGTTCGCCCGTGTTTCTGCCAGTTCGCGAGGGTTTTGTACACTTTCGCAAATTGCGAACTTACCTGTCGGGTCGCAAGTTTCGCGAACTTGTTGTTTCTACGTGTCCAGCCTGTTTGGGACACTCTTCTTCATCACTGCCACTCTCTGTCACCACTGCCACTCTCTGACTACTCATGCCACCCTCTGGCCCACCCATGCCACCCTCTGTTTCATCACCACACCCTCTGGTTGTCCAGTGTACATTATTTTCGGCAAAGCAAAGCACACCTTCCCTGCCTCAAGTGACCTGAATTAATTTGGGGCTGATTAATGTGTCACAGAATATTTTTTTAGCTGGCACCTGCTTCCTTAGTGCGCCCTGATTAGTGATCTTTTGCACTTGCTAAGTGCTTTCATTGTTGCAAAATTAGTTACAACACCTGCCCTGCCCCAACTGACAATAATGAATTAGGGGCTGATTAATGGATTTTAACTTCCAGCCTGGCTCCTGCTTGTCTCCCTTAGCTGTAATTCAGGACCTTTGTGGCATATGTGTAACTATTCTGAGGTTCAGAGCAGGGTCACATAATAGTTTCAACTGGCAACTGAACTCTGGAGGGGCCCCTCAGGAAGCACTACAGGAAATGGCTACTAATGATGAGCCTGAACTTTTGAACCTGGTAAGTAGTTACTTTCAGTTTTGCTAAAATCGTCTTTCTGCAATTTTGCACTTATTCGCGGGGCGCGAACTCACGCGAACAGTGCGAGCAGTGCGAGCAAAATCCGCTGCTCGCGGATTTGCGGATTTTGCGGGAAATTCGCAAATCTCGCGGATTGCGGATTTCCCGAAAATCCGCAAAATCCGCGAGCGGAACGGATTTTCCGCCCATGCTTAGGCGCAATGCAATCAAATCTATAACATGATTTATGCCTAACTCTCTATGTGTGATCTCATTTGAAGCCGAAGCAGGGAGGCATAATAGTCGTTTTAGGTACTTGTTTTCCTCCTGCTGGATAGACAGGGCAATCTGGCGGTTGTATCCCCATATCCCTGCTCCATATAGGGCAGAGGACATACACCTGGAATTGTAAATGGAGATCATCTCTCGGATTCTACGACCCCCTAATTTTGAGGCAAATCTGAAAATACAGTTTACATTTCTGGTCATTTTTAAATCAACATTAGATTGTTCATTTACCCATCTCCCATCTCTGGAGAATATGATACCTAGGTAACAGAAATATTGCACAGCCTCGAGTTTATCCCCATCTAAAAAAAATGTTTTATTTTTCTTCGTTTTCTTCCCACAAGTCATAGTCATTGTTTTCCCCTTGTTAATTTTAAGCATCCTGCCATGAATAAAAATATAAAATTTGTCGATTAGCTTTTGTAACCCATTCGCGGTCCTAGAAATCAGGACTGCGTCGTCCGCGTATAAAAGGATGGGTATTTGCTTTCCATTAATAATAGGGGCATCAGCGTGGGATTCTTGTAAAAATTGGTCAACCTGATTAATAAAAAGGGAAAATAAAAGAGGGGCTAGCACGCACCCTTGTCGTATCCCTCTGCCAATTTTAAAAAAGGGGGTACATTCACCATCTGTTCCAAATCTAACCTTACTTGAGAGGCTACTATACATTCTAGCCAAGAGGTGAATGATTTCTAGCGGGGCGCCCATGGCCAATAGTGTGGGCCAGAGCAGTGCATGTTCCACCAAGTCAAATGCGGAACTTAAATCGGCAAAGCACATAAACAAATTCCCTTCCTTGGCCTTCGTGTACTTGCCGATAATAAGTTCCAGGTTCACGCACTGCTCCATAGTCCCTAGACCCCTTCGGAACCCGTATTGAATAGGTGAGAGAATGTTATTATCTTCAACCCAGGACTCTAGTCTTGCCAGGAGTACACGACTCAAAATTTTTAAAGACGAGTCCAAAAGTGATATTGGGCGGTAGTTACGTGCTTCTGCCCTAGAACCCTTTTTAAAAAGTGGCACAATGAGTGATTGACCACATGAAATTGGCAACTCATCTTCAATAGCAGCATTAAAATAGCGAGTCAGGATGGGGGCCCATAGGTTAATCTCAGATTTATAAAAGTCCACAGGGACCCCGTCCGGTCCCGGGGCTTTCCCCCCCTTACTCTTCTCAATTGCCACAATCACCTCGCTTAATGTCACAGAAAACAATATTTTCTCCCATTTAAAATAGGTTAAAATATCAATTAAAACATTGGGATTAAAATCAGAAATAAAACCAGGGGTAAATTCGGAATTAAAAATCCCTGTAAAGTGTGCTATCCAGGCCCGACAACTGACATGTGAAGTTAACTCGGGAATGTTATCATTCTTCAGGAATGGGCTGTTTACAGTGTCCTAAAAAAGTTTGTGGTCTTTAGTGTCAGCAGCCAGGTCTAATTCAGCCCATGCCTCGTCCTGTAATTCCTTCTTCCTAGTGGAGAGTGCGATTTTATAATGGTGACGCTCTTCCCTGATCTTGCTGGCATCTCTTGGGATAGCATCAAGTGAAATTTTCAGCCTTTTTAGTGATTGTGCACAGTTGTCGTCAAACCACACCGCCTTGACCTTCCTTACTTTTCGGGCTTTGTGTGTCAAGGATTTCTCAATCTCTTTTGTTATATTTAGGAAGTTGGATAGCAAGGTTCGTGTGCATGGATTAAAGGACAAACAATATTCCACATCTCTGCAACAATTTGTGATCACATTAGCTACAAATTGGTTGGGGTCAACTTTTATCCATTTCACCCTCATCCCATTAGGTCATTCTGCCGCGATGTCCTGGATTGGTTGGCCATAGGTGTTCCTTTTGGTTCCCCAGCCCAGTAGTTCCACGGTTACACTATTATGATCACTGACAGTTTGTTCAATTACCCAGACATTAGTATATACTACAGAGCAGGATATCATAATATGGTCGATGAAAGACCGACTGCTTCTCCCATGAAATGTCGGACACTTGTCATTATTTGCGTTCTTGTTGCATTCTAAGAGGTCCAGGTCATATTTGGCTAGTAGTTTATTCAAAGCACCACCATAATTATTATGCGGGAAATGATTATATACATTAGTTTCCCTTCCCGTGTACTCCTCCCTGTGGCCACAAGCCCCCTTGAGTGCATAGTTGCAGGTTTTAATATTAAAATCTCCAGCCCACAAGATTGCAGCTGGTTTTATTGTACCTGATAAAGTCATATCAATGGCCTGCTCAATTTCGGGGATAATCAATCCCCGTTTACACCCCACAATATTATTGTAATAGTTCACTACTATTAGGTCTCTACATCTGCTGTGGGCCATGCGCAGTACAGAAGCGTGTTCACCCAGTACAAAGTGATTGCTAACACGAAATTCGGTCAGTACAGTAGATATCAATGTCACAAGACCACCTTTGGCTACCAGCCTGGGAAGCCACAGCCTTCACACTAAAAGATGTATATCCCTCAACGTGTACATCTTCTCTGTCCCAGGTTTCTTGCAGGCAAATGATGTCATACCCCTGTTTGATAAAATCAGCCCACATGGGGGTGTTGACCTTAGAGGCTAACCCAGCTATGTTCCACGTGATGACCCTCAAGTTCTCCTCTGCAGCTACGTATGGTGAGTTAGTAACGGATGTGATTGATGGCGTTATCTGATTTTCCAGTTCATTCTCACCATTACAAATAATTGCATCTATAAGGGGTGGATCATCAAAATTCACTGCAGCAGTGTCTATTGGGGATTCCTTAACCGTGTTGACATCCATCAATCTAAGTTCTTCAGTTACCGGTGGTCCAGCAACGGAGTTATCCCCCAGTCAATCGTTTTCATCTAGTGAATTAAATATCTGGAACCTGTTAGATGTTGGGACTGCATATTGGCCATAAGCACTAGTACCTAACACAGGAACATTAGAATTATTAAGATAGTTTGGATTTAATATTCTAAATAGGTTCGGTGGTTGCTGTGGTACATATTGGATACTTTGGCCATGGGGAAACATTGAGTGCCTGACTGGTTGCACTGGTGCCTGTTGTACAGGTGGGTGTGGCATATTTATTACTCTAGGGTGTTTGAAGTTCTGCACTGGGACTTTAAATCCCACCTGATTCCTATAGAAGTAGTCCAATGGGAACAGAGTAATATTGTATTCAGTATCCGATGGGATCGGTGCATTCAAGATGGAATCTCTTGCCCATTCTGTGGTTTTATAGTTTATAATTACACAGTCCCCGCTTATTTCCTTTTTGCTGGGGCCCACCCACCCTACCCGTTGAGTTGAAAGAATCTCACTTGCCCCTCTTAAGGGAAATCCACAATTGTGGGCAAGCCAGTATAACATTTTATTTTTGAGAGTCTCATTGTTTTCATATTGGGAGGGTTTAAGTTTCGGGACATTGGCAAGGATGGCCACATATGGTCTACTTTCTGGCGGGAGGTTGATCACTGCAGGAATGATGTTATTATATTGGCTATGTGCTAGTGAATTACCGTTTACTGAGGTATAGCCCATTGCCTCTCTACCTCTAGCCTCAGATGGCCCACTTATCGTATTGCTTATAGTAGGAGTATGCAGGTTACTGGACTTGGCAGTAGTTGCCGTGGGGACGACATTTCTTGCAGGGGGAACCTGCGTGTTAGATGTGTTAGTTAAAATCACATTATCCTTGTTTGTATGAGATGCGTGCGAGATGGTTGAAATAACTTGTGTGCCCAGATGTTCAAGAATGTCTAATTTAGCTAGACCTAGTTTCTCCAAATTTTCCACCCTTTTACAAATCTGATCAAGTTTGTCAGTTAGGGGGGAAATAAGAAACTTTATAGCATCTATTATTTTGTGCGTTAGAGATTCCTCATTAAATGTGGTAGGGTTAGTATTCACTCTTAGCCCAGGATCTAAACTTGGCTGTATGGATAGTGACTCTCCTCTATTAGACTGCCTAGGTAATGACAGAGTTGCCTTCTTTTTCCTACCCTTTTGTTTCGTGCACATCCTACTCGGGATCACTAATTTTCTTTTGCGTGTGCGTCTAGATGTACGGTGGGCAGAGCCATAATCAGGCGTGCTATCTGCACAGCTATTGATGAGTGAATTTGTTATAGGGATAAGATCTTCATTATCACAGGAAATCAAAACTGCGCTGGAGTTGGACACATTACTACTAGGACCCGGTACCTCAGGTAATGTAACATCAATCTGTAAATTTGGCGTTGTAGACAGACGACTTTCCCTATCTTGAAATAATGCAGGAACATTAGGATCTTTTCCCACGTGCGTTGGCTCGGCCCCAGGAAGACCCGTGTAGGATTGCATTAAAATGGAATCGTTAGATAGTGAAGTCACATTGATATTATTAATGTTGTTTACGCTGCAATCATTGGGTTGTGGTATATGCTGAATTAGACAGGCACTAGGTGGTAAGGATAAACGTCTTTCAGTGTTTTCAATAGCGTTCGCTACCACCACAATAGTCTGTTGTAACATGCGATCAATTGCAGTTAAAGTTGGTAGCGGCGTTTTTACAGACGCAGTGTTCCTTGTGACAGAACGAGTATGGATAGGCGTCTTTTTTACCGAATTCTTGGTGTTCACCTTGGGCTCCATAGGTGCCATATATGTAAAGAAAATTAGGCACAAATTTAAATACCTTATAGATTTTTTTTTTTTTTAAATATATTTTTATTGCAGGAATCAGTACAACAATACAGTAACGACCAGCATCATATTATAGCCAACTCTTACAAGATATAGCCCACCGACCCCTTTCCATAGTATTGCTATACAGCCAAGCGGCCCGTGTCCTTGGGGTTGGGCGGTGAATGTAGCTGGGGTCAGTAGGATGCTGAAGCTGGTCCGGATAACACACTGTCCGTCATCTGCTTTTCTAAACAAACCCCAACCCCCAAAAAGATACCCCCCCCCCCAACTACCAGGCATTATGAAACCCCCCCCCCCCCCCCCACCATCAGCGCCAGGGAGTTTATCACTGTAGGATCCACTGTTTGACCCACGGGGAAGGAAATAGTGCTGTTAATGCTAGTGTCTAATGGGACTCGGGTCTAGTTGCTTCTTCGCTTTCGGAGTCGCTGGGGGTACAATAATCCCTGAGGGCCTGCACCAGCGTTTCCCATTCTAACGCGGCCTCCTGCGCCTTCTCATTGTTTTGCCTCCAAGCCAACTGATATCGCAGCGCACTCTCACCCGCCGCCCATTTCAAAGGTTCACCGTGCCATCTGCTGCCCGTAGGACCAGCACGTGCCTTCCAGTTCCTGGTCACCTCTCGCTTAGCCAGTAGGAGCCCCAGGTCTATAAATTTACTGGTGATTTTATTCCGGGGGGTATGGGGGAACCAGTGCAGTAGCGCTACCGCCGCATCGAACGATAAGTGCCTCCCCGTCACCTCTTCTAAAGTCGCCGCCACCTCCTGCCAGTAGGACGTTAGTCCGGGACAGGCCCATAGCATGTGTAGGAGGTCCGCCTCCTGAGCCGGGCACCTAGGGCATTCCGCCGAGGCTGTGGCAAAATAACGCCTGATCTTAACCGGGGTCAGGTACGCCCTATGGAGAACATAGTAGTGGACCAGTTGGAAACGGGCACAACGTGTACCCTTCCATGCTCGCCTCACCAGCTGGGACCAGGTCGTTTCCGGGATCTCCTTACCGATGTCCTCTTCCCAGCGGGATTTCAGTGTGGTGAGAGGGACCAACCCCTCGGTAATCAGCCTGCCGTAAAGGCAAGTGACCGCCTTCACTGTTCCCGCCGACATCATTACATACTGGCACACCTGAGACAACTGAGGTTCCTCTAGTCCGTTTTGCCAGTACGCCTGGATCACTCGCACAATGGCCGAGTGCAGCAGAAAGTCGCCCCGGGGAATCCCAAAGCGGTCAATGAGACCCTGAAAGGACAGGAGCACTCCGTCCTCATACAGGTCTCCGACGAGCTGTAAACCCGACTCCTCCCAGTCCGCCAGACGCGACCAGTCTCCTCCATGGGGGAGGGCCGTCAGCATCCCCAATGGTATTTCAGGTGCATATGGGGTCCGCAGGTGACCCCTGTTATGAGCCCGATTCCAACAGAGTCGGATAGTCCGCTCCTCCATCGACAGGTCCCGAAGGACTAAACGCTGCCGCAGCGCGATAAAGGAGAGGACGTGTCTGGCTATACCCGTCCCTCTACCGTCTTCCGGGCCTCTGAACTCCCTGGCTATCTCCTGGGTGTATGTCTGGAGCTGCGCCGCCAGATAGTACTTCTCAAAGTCCGGCACCGCGAGCCCCCCTTCGTCCTTCGGCCTCATCAGGGTATTGAGGGCCACCCGCCGCCGGCCCGTGCCCCAAAGGAACCCGATCACCATAGAACGCAAGCGGCGAAACGTAGCCGGCAGGACCCAGATCGGCAAAGTCCGAAAGTAATACAATAGTCGGGGGAGCGCCACCATTTTGAGCAGGGCAATGCGCCCTGCCACAGAGAGCGGCAGCGTGGCCCAAAAATCCATGCTGCCTCGGAGTGCTCGTATGCAACGGGCGATGTTTCCGTCTAGGAGGTCGGGTTGGTCGTGGTACACAAATACCCCAAGGTATTTAAAGCAGTCGGGTTCCCATCTGATCTCTCTACTTAGCGCCGGAGCGGGGACACCCCTACGCATCGGGAATAGGCAGGTCTTAGACCAGTTCACTCGCAGGCCTGAGACTTCCCCGAACTCCGTTAGCGCTGATTCCGCTCCCCGTAATGCGTTGATCGGATCTTCCAGGAAGAGCAACAGGTCGTCCGCATAGAGCGAAACGTAATGCGGGCCCGCCGCTGTCCATAAGCCCGTATAGTGGGCTCCCGAGCGAAGATGCATCGCTAGTGGCTCCACCGCTAGTGCAAAAAGAAGCGGGGATAAGGAGCACCCCTGCCGCGTGCCACGCTCCACCGGATATCGCGATGAAATCAAAGGGCCCGATCTAACCCTGGCTGAAGCAGAAGCGTAAAGAACCGCTGTCCATTTAATAAATCCCTCCCCAAGGCCGAATTTCCGCAATACCGCGTCTAAATAGTCCCACTCCAGGCTATCAAACGCCTTCTCCAGGTCCACCGACAAGACTACCGGGGACGGGGCATCCACGAACGGTTCCCCAAGCAAGCGAAACAACCGTCGGATGTTCATGGTCGTATTTCGCCGTGGGATGAAACCGGCTTGGTCCTCGTGCACTAGGGAGCCCATGTGTCCCAACAGCCTCGAGGCCAAGATGCTGCTCAATATTTTGTAGTCCACCGTCAACATTGAGAGGGGACGGTAGGACCCCGGGTCAGACGAATCTCGGCCTGGCTTGAGGAGAGGAACCACCAACGCCTCACACATCGAGCCGGGGAGGCGACCCAGCCTCTTCGCCTCCCTGTAGACCACCATTAAACGAGGGGCCAGGAGGTCAGCATAAGCTGCATAGAACTCCACCGGCAGGCCATCCAGGCCCGGGGTCTTGTTCCTCGCCATCCGTTTGATGGCCCCGCGGATCTCCCCCAAGCCTATGTCAGATCCCAGGGCGTCTGCCACTTCTCGTTCCACTGTGCGGAGTTCCAGCGGGCGAAGATAGTCATCAAGCCGGTCCGGGTCACGCGCGGAGCGACTGCGATATAAACACTCGTAATAATGCCGGAAGCAAGTAAGAATCTCCGGTTGGGTGCACACCTCGGTCCCATCCGCCCCACGCATCCCAGTCGTCGGTTGGGACTGGCGCGTAGGGCTGGCCAACCACGCCAGTAATGCGCTCGATCTGTCGCCCTCCGCTATAGATCGGACCGTGTAGGCCTTGTAATCGAAACAGCGGAGCCGTTCTACCTCCACCGCCACCTTCTCCCTCGCCTCTACCGTTCGTGTTTGCAATTCCGGGTGTCCGGGTCGGCTAATTTCGAGCTCGCGAAGCGTTCGGTCCGCTGCGTCTAAATCAGCCAGGATAACACGCCGCATGCCCACCCTCTTAGAGATACAGTACCCCCTCACCACCACCTTGAAAGCGTCCCATTCGAACGCCCTAGTACTCGCGGAACCGCCGTTGGCCGCAAAATAATCCGTGATTTTTTCCCCTAGGTCTGCCCTGAAGACACTGTCCTCGAGGATCTCGGGGCGCATCTTCCAGGTGGGTACCGCTGGCGTCCCAGGGAACCAGCGAATGTCCAGTAGGAGGGGGTTATGGTCTGAAATGGTCCGCGACAAATACTCCGATCGGACCGCTGCCGAGACTAATTCGGACGAACCAAGGAAGCCATCCAGTCTGACATGCAGCTCATGGAGGCTCGAAAAGTACGAATAGTCTCTAGACGCGGGGTGATGCGCCCTCCAGATGTCCGTCAAACCCCAGCGGGTCTGCCAATCTTGACGGCCCTTAGCCGTCCGCCGGACCGGGGAGTCGGGGAGCGGGGGATGCGAGCGGTCCATATCTACATCTACCACGGAGTTAAAGTCTCCCCCCAGCAGGAGGGGACCGGTGAAAAAGTGGGCCAACGAGCCCGATAACCCGGAAAGGAAGGCAGTCTGATCCATATTAGGGGCATACACACAACAAACATTCAAGTCCCTCCCTCCTAACGTGCCTGATATGGCCACGAAGCGCCCCTCCGGGTCCAACACTGTCCTCGTGACCCGGAAGGGGACTCCTGCCCTGATCCATATAAGCGCCCCCCTGGCATAAGCAGAGAACGCCGTGGAGAAGACCTGCCCTCGCCACCTACGCTGAAGCGCCGCCCCTTCTGCCTTGTTCAGATGCGTTTCCTGCAGCAGCGCCATTTGCACTCCCCTACGCACTAAATAAGCGTGGACCTTGTGACGCCTAGACATAGTGTGAAGCCCCCTCACGTTCCAAGTAATACATTTCAAGTTAGCAACATCAGCCATTGTCCCAAAGTGTTCTTGCACAGTCCCTCCGTCCGGGTCCCCACAAAGAAAAACCATCATTCCTCCCAGCGCTGTCGGCGGCCATTTTCCCCAACCAGAACCAAACCCCCCAAAACCAAACAAAACCCCCTCCCAACCACCCCAGAACAGGACCCAAACTGCACCATCTAGATCCCATCCAAACTTCTACGGAGAACAACCCCAAAAACCCCGCTAGTCCTACGGTCGCCACCGTAGGAAGGCCTTATGGGCCAGGTGCGGGCTGAGCGGAGGCAGTGGGCCCTCGTCGCCCAGGCTGCTAGGACTATCATAAGCCCCCCCGTGTCAAAATCTTTCGGGGCAAGAGTAGAAGCCTCCCGACCCTCCCTCTCCCATTGTCAGCAATAGAGGACGGCAGCCGCCTCCCCCCTGTCGGGCCCCCACCCAAAACAAGGCAATCGATCCCATTACCCCTGTCCGTCCAGAAGGTCCTCCACCGATTTCGGTGTGATCACCGGTGTGTGGGTACTGTCTGCCACTGAGTCTTCCGAGTCCGATGGTGCCCCCTGAGCACCCGGGTTTTCTTCCTCCTCCTCGACGTCTTCGCCCCTTGCTCCTGACAGTTCCGACAGAACTTCCAACACTCCCCGCCGCTCAGATGATGTCTCCGCTGTCGAGGGTCCTCCTGTGCGGCCGCGGCGGTTCCTGACCCTTTTAGATCGCCTCCTTTGTTCCGGCTCCTCCGCCTGATGGGTCGAGGCGTTATAACCATCCTTCCCTGTTCGGTACAGTTCGAGCCAGTCACAGGCCTCCTCCGGGGTGTCGAAGAACTGGGTTTTGTCGTCGACAATGACTCGGAGCCTCGCGGGAAATAGGAGTGAATATTGGATGCCTTCACTCCTGAGTTCACGCTTAACCGCCAGGAAGGAGAACCGCTTGCGCTGCGTCTCATAGGTATAGTCAGGGAAGATATTCACCTGGCTGTTTGCAACCTGGAACGGGCCATTGTGTCTGGCGGCATTTAGGATCAGGTCTCTGTCCCGGAAATGTAGCAACCGCGCCACCACCGGCCTCGGGGCTCGTCCCTGCTGTGGGGGTCGCGCTGGAACTCTGTGGGCCCGTTCTAGAGTGTAAAAGGAGGACAGGCCCTCCGGGACCACCGTGTCTCGGAGCCATGTCTCCAGGTAGCGCACCATATCGCCTTCCTCGACCTTTTCCGGCAGGCCCACTACCCGAATGTTATTCCTCCTGTTTCGGCCTTCCGCATCCTCCGCCCTCCGTTCGAGGGTCTCGATTCGGGACATGGCATCCTTTATCGTCGCAGCCAGGGTTCTCTGCGCCGGTTCTATAGTCCCCACCTTGCTCTCCATCTCCTTGACCCGGTCCGAGAGCTTACCATGGTCTGCCCTAAGGAGGCCCAGGCCAGTCGCCACCTGGGCAATGTCCTGTTGTAGGGCCGACCGAGTTGCCTCTATGGCTTCCAGTACACGGTCGAATTGTTGTTGGAGTGGTGCGCCACCAGGTCTTGTAGGATCTCCATGTTCTTCCTTGTCCTGGGCCTCAGAGTCCGAGGTGGCCTGGCTGGATCCCTTGGCTCCTCTAGGTTTCCCCATGCTGTCAGGGGCTCTCCGCAAAGGTCCCGGAGTAGTCGCCTCCGTGTGCAAGTGTCCAGCACGATTGTCCCGGGATTTCGCCCTCCAGTCCGGAATGGGCGATCTCCTTCTCCAGAGCCCGTGGAGACTCCGCCGTTTCGACTCACGCCACCGCCACGGCGTCCGAGGGCACCGATAAGGGGGCGGAGATACCCGTCCCCGAGTCGGGCAGGTCCGTTCACCCACTATAGCTCCGGGGCAAGGGCCACCAACTCCCCCGGTTGTCCTGTGGCGCCCGAGCGTCGCGCCATCCATGTAATTGGGGCGGCCAGGAACTCGCAGCCAGTTGCGGAGTCGCGGTGTCGACCACTGCCTAGAATTGAGTGCACCCGTGCCCGGCGCCCTCTAGCGCATGGGCACCCGCCCGGTCGTCTAATCGAGTATGGTCCCGCTGTAGAGGGTCCGGACCAGCCAATGTCTAATGTCTAAAACAACTGAGGCTGGTGAAGCCGGGTGCCGGGCGACACCCGCGAGACCTCCTCAACTCCGCAGGTTCGATCAAGGAGACAAAGGGGTCCGGGCGCCATATTGGGTCGCACTCCGCCACTCCGCAAACTTCGGCATTTCTTCAAAGCCACCTCCGTCCAAACTCCACCAGGGCCCTCGGGAGGGTGTCGTCGCCTCGCTTAACCGAATGCGGGGTCTGGGGTGCCCCTCAGCCTCCGATATTCAGGATAATTCCGGGCTCAGTCCCGGAGCCGAGCTCTCAGGCGACCATCGCCATCGGCGCTCAAGCCACGCCCCCCCTTAAATACCTTATAGATGATGGTGATAATTTGGCCAGGGGGTAATGCCCAGCCCAGTCTCCTCAGGCCTCTGAGGGCCACAGAGGGCCCGCCCTTTGCCCGGGCTTAGCCCCGGGCACGGCCCCGCGTGCGGTCCCGCGACGCGGGAAGACCAGCCCCTTAAGCAGCGCCTCCGGACGCCAAGCCTCTACGCGACTTCCGCTCGTGTCGCGGAGGCTGCTGGGAGTTGTAGTCTCTACTGCCCCTGCTCAGCTGCAGACCCGGTGGTGGAGGGTTGCAGCGGGGGGAGGAGACAGCAGGCAGCAGGCGCGGTGAAGGAGGCACTGAATCCCCGGTTCCGTGGGGCAGAAGAAGCACCTGGGTCCCTGGACGCTCACTGGCAGGCAGGCTGATGGACAATCCGACGAGCAGGTAGGCTCGTGTGCTGTGCTGTAGCAACGTAGCGCTGAAACCGACGCCCGCTCCCCAGCAAGGCCAGCCCCTTAAGCAGCGCCTCCGGGCGCCAAGCCTCTACGCGACTTCCGCTTGTGTCGCGGAGGCTGCTGGGAGTTGTAGTCTCTACTCCCCCTGCTCAGCTGCAGACCCGGTGGTGGAGGGTTGCAGCGGGGGGAGGAGACAGCAGGCAGCAGGCGCGGTGAAGGAGGCACTGAATCCCCGGTTCCGTGGGGCAGAAGAAGCACCTGGGTCCCTGGACGCTCACTGGCAGGCAGGCTGATGGACAATCCGACGAGCAGGTAGGCTCGTGTGCTGTGCTGTAGCAACGTAGCGCTGAAACCGACGCCCGCTCCCCAGCAAGGCCAGCCCCTTAAGCAGCGCCTCCGGGCGCCAAGCCTCTACGCGACTTCCGCTCGTGTCGCGGAGGCTGCTGGGAGTTGTAGTCTCTACTCCCCCTGCTCAGCTGCAGACCCGGTGGTGGAGGGTTGCAGCGGGGGGAGGAGACAGCAGGCAGCAGGCGCGGTGAAGGAGGCACTGAATCCCCGGTTCCGTGGGGCAGAAGAAGCACCTGGGTCCCTGGACGCTCACTGGCAGGCAGGCTGATGGACAATCCGACGAGCAGGTAGGCTCGTGTGCTGTGCTGTAGCAACGTAGCGCTGAAACCGACGCCCGCTCCCCAGCAAGGCCAGCCCCTTAAGCAGCGCCTCCGGGCGCCAAGCCTCTACGCGACTTCCGCTCGTGTCGCGGAGGCTGCTGGGAGTTGTAGTCTCTACTCCCCCTGCTCAGCTGCAGACCCGGTGGTGGAGGGTTGCAGCGGGGGGAGGAGACAGCAGGCAGCAGGCGCGGTGAAGGAGGCACTGAATCCCCGGTTCCGTGGGGCAGAAGAAGCACCTGGGTCCCTGGACGCTCACTGGCAGGCAGGCTGATGGACAATCCGACGAGCAGGTAGGCTCGTGTGCTGTGCTGTAGCAACGTAGCGCTGAAACCGACGCCCGCTCCCCAGCAAGGCCAGCCCCTTAAGCAGCGCCTCCGGGCGCCAAGCCTCTACGCGACTTCCGCTCGTGTCGCGGAGGCTGCTGGGAGTTGTAGTCTCTACTCCCCCTGCTCAGCTGCAGACCCGGTGGTGGAGGGTTGCAGCGGGGGGAGGAGACAGCAGGCAGCAGGCGCGGTGAAGGAGGCACTGAATCCCCGGTTCCGTGGGGCAGAAGAAGCACCTGGGTCCCTGGACGCTCACTGGCAGGCAGGCTGATGGACAATCCGACGAGCAGGTAGGCTCGTGTGCTGTGCTGTAGCAACGTAGCGCTGAAACCAACGCCCGCTCCCCAGCAAGGCCAGCCCCTTAAGCAGCGCCTCCGGGCGCCAAGCCTCTACGCGACTTCCGCTCGTGTCGCGGAGGCTGCTGGCAGTTGTAGTCTCTACTCCCCCTGCTCAGCTGCAGACCCGGTGGTGGAGGGTTGCAGCGGGGGGAGGAGACAGCAGGCAGCAGGCGCGGTGAAGGAGGCACTGAATCCCCGGTTCCGTGGGGCAGAAGAAGCACCTGGGTCCCTGGACGCTCACTGGCAGGCAGGCTGATGGACAATCCGACGAGCAGGTAGGCTCGTGTGCTGTGCTGTAGCAACGTAGCGCTGAAACCGACGCCCGCTCCCCAGCAAGGCCAGCCCCTTAAGCAGCGCCTCCGGGCGCCAAGCCTCTACGCGACTTCCGCTCGTGTCGCGGAGGCTGCTGGGAGTTGTAGTCTCTACTCCCCCTGCTCAGCTGCAGACCCGGTGGTGGAGGGTTGCGGCGGGGGGAGGAGACAGCAGGCAGCAGGCGCGGTGAAGGAGGCACTGAATCCCCGGTTCCGTGGGGCAGAAGAAGCACCTGGGTCCCTGGACGCTCACTGGCAGGCAGGCTGATGGACAATCCGACGAGCAGGTAGGCTCGTGTGCTGTGCTGTAGCAACGTAGCGCTGAAACCGACGCCCGCTCCCCAGCAAGGCCAGCCCCTTAAGCAGCGCCTCCGGGCGCCAAGCCTCTACGCGACTTCCGCTCGTGTCGCGGAGGCTGCTGGGAGTTGTAGTCTCTACTCCCCCTGCTCAGCTGCAGACCCGGTGGTGGAGGGTTGCAGCGGGGGGAGGAGACAGCAGGCAGCAGGCGCGGTGAAGGAGGCACTGAATCCCCGGTTCCGTGGGGCAGAAGAAGCACCTGGGTCCCTGGACGCTCACTGGCAGGCAGGCTGATGGACAATCCGACGAGCAGGTAGGCTCGTGTGCTGTGCTGTAGCAACGTAGCGCTGAAACCTTTCCAATTTTTTTGCAGCAGGTACATGACCGGATGTATGTGGAGGGCTGGGTCCATGGGGTTCATATTGGGTGTCGGCGTTCGTGCTCCGCTGTCGACTTTCCGCCTGCTT
The DNA here is from genome assembly GCF_964263255.1 of Lissotriton vulgaris. Classification (NCBI taxonomy): domain Eukaryota; kingdom Metazoa; phylum Chordata; class Amphibia; order Caudata; family Salamandridae; genus Lissotriton; species Lissotriton vulgaris. The sequence continues at coordinate 1,871,143,565 of NC_141693.1, forward strand.
CAGCTGTGCGGTGTCCCCGCTGCGGTGCGTCTGCTTGTTTGGCCCATCCTAATTTGTCGGACGGGCCGGACGTCATTGGGCGCTGCGGAGGCTTTCGATTGGCTCCCGCCGCCGCGCTGGCGGGCGCTGTTTGATGGCGGCGCGCCACGGCGGACGGGAAATGACCTGTGTTTACCTATCCTAATGTTGCGGATGTGAGTTCCGCAGCTCGCGGCGGAAAAAGCTGTTTTTCCGCCCCGCCACCACCGCGGTGGTGCCACCGCCCGCCATCCTAAAGGACCCCAAAGTTTCTTTCTTTACGTTTTGTCATGCTTTGGAGCGCCTTTAGCACTTGCATATATTGAGCATCTGGATAAACACCTTTAATGCGCCGGTCTGCACTATTTAGCCCTGGCTGTTAAAACATCTCATGCCCCTTTTTAGTAGCACTGATTACTCCAGAGCCGCATCCTCACACGGCCATTCAGAGGTAACCTTTATGACAAAATACCCAGTGTGCTTATGCTATTCCCTGATATATCAAGTCTTCACTCTTCTCCTGCCCTTCAGCGTCGGCTTGGGTGGAGACAATTCCGTGTCCATGAGGAACCTACCCATTCAAACCTGGGATCCGTAGCTGTGATCTTTTAGGACCTCTGGCAGTGCCCAGGAGGGAGGACGGCAGAGGGTTATGGCTCATGTATCGTGTCTTGTGCCTATGTATGCTGACGTCTTTATTTTTGTCCTCAGCCTAAGAGGAGGTCTGCACAGCTAAAACACATCGCAAACAAACATTTCAGCACGGAAAGGTTGAGAAGACGTGGACTAACGGATAGAGCTGCCGACCTTTAAACGGGGGGAGGGTGACGTGGTCACATTCGAGTTGTGGCTTTATTTCAACGTCCCGCAATCCTAAACAAATCAGTTAATCTCTCTGTACCTAAAAAACATGAATCCGACCTCATGTAATGTTATCTGGTGCTTATGTAAAGTCCATGGGTCAAGTTCACGCTGTAGAAAGAGTACACAAATAATACATTCATAAATTAGTAAATGAAGTGTTTTTAGCAGAAAAAAAATATTTTTAAAGGTGCATATTTATTAGAACTAGTACTGTCTGAGCTGTTCCGATGACGCATCTGCTCGTACAGAAATACCGTACATTTTCATGGGCTGTTCCAGTCAGAGTAGAGGGTGAAGAGGTCAGCAGAGGGCACCAATACAACTAACTAAAGCTAAGAGATTGCACCTTTGATAGTAGTCACACAGAGCCTGAACCATGCCCTCCACCAGCAGGGCCATGGGTAATGTAGTAAATGTAATGATGTCTTGTACAGCGCCTGAATCACCCCACATGGGGTATCTCCGCGCTGTAGACCGCTGGGGAACCCGTCCTGGCTTTCCCTGTGAGATGTTCCCTCCTGGGTATCTCCAAGGTGAAACCAGGCATCCCCGACGTATGTGGGGGGACGTTGTGGAGATGAGGCAAGCTACTGCCCAGAGTTGCCGAGTGTGATCCCTGGTTAGAGAAGGCACCGAGGCGAGAATTATTGAGTCCGCTGACCCTGGTCCACGACAGTACAGGCCATTTCTAGGCGGTCCGCCGTGTTGCCAGTCGAGGGAGTCTGTCACCTCACTAGCACATGAGAGGTGTGAATGTGAACCGCGCAGGTCAGGAAGCTCCATGTTGGCTCAACGACTGCCCCGGTATGTAATTTATATGGCACACGGGGAAGGCGAGCTCGGTACCAGGAAACGCGAGACAGGCACATTTCACAGGTTGCATTACCATAGGAGGGAGTGCTCTTCAATGGAACAGCATTTCCTGAGAAGTTCCAGAGCACTTACGTCGGCGAGATGTAATCAATGTGTATATGTTTTTGTGACTTTCATTTTGTCAAAGTCATCCCAGGTACTTTTCCGCCCTCCTCAGTACCACATTCTTTAAAACAAGAATCTCCACAAGGCTATCTCAGTCTGTTATCGTACCACGATAAAACAAGCAATGCTGCTTAATGTAAATAAAACATGCGTTTTTGGATGGAACACGAGCGTGGAGACTACGCAGAGGAACAACAAGAAAGATTGCCGTTTTGGGGATCAAAGAAAAGCGCCAACGAGCAGGGCCGTCGGGGAGGGATGGTGTGTTGGTGGATTGCGAGGTGTGTCGTGGGTGAGAGGGGCTGCGCCGGTCTTTTCGGGAACTCTCTGCCCAAACAGGCACACAGCGACTGCAAACACAAGCCCTCCCAAAACACATGGGGGCAGATTTATGTTAACTGGCGCATCCCCAGGGATGCGCCAGTTAACAAGCGCCACAGTGCGCCTCTGCTCCGCCACCCATGGTGCGCCGCATTTATGATGCGGCGCACCATGGAGCAAGTTAGTGAAGATGCGTGACGCATCTCTCGGCGTACGGGCGGCGCATTGCAGGAGTCATGTCGCAAGTGCGACATGACTCCTGCAATGCACAGGAGCCACCTCTGTAATGCATGGTGCGTCACCCTTACGCCTGCTTCAAGCAGGCGTAAGGAATTGACGTAGAAAGTGAGTGAGTGAAATCTCATAGATTTCACTCAGCCACTTTTAGGAGGCGTTCCTGCACAGGAACGCCCCCCTGCGCAGGAACGCCTCCTCATGGCGCAGGGATTTCCAACGTGACGCATCTCCTAGATGCGTCACGTTGTAAATCGGGCGCATTGTTTGCGCCGCCGTTGCGTCACATTAAGTGACGCAACTGCGGCGCAAGGAGGCGCAAGCGCCTCATAAATCTGCCCCATGGTGCAAGAGTGTGCGCCGCAAGTATGAAATGCCTGAAGAGAAATGATCCATGTAAAAGGGCCAGTCACTATGGGCATGACAAAGACACCCAAAGTAGGGACAAATGGCAAAATTCACCGCACAAAAGAGGAGTTAGAAAGGCACAGGAAAGAACCAATTCAAAGTGGTGGGCGTGGCCAAGCGCCTCATTCCGAATGCGGAATGCCTCACACTGCAGCACATGCATGCGGACTCTAGGCTTGACCTGAACATGTATTAAAACTCAAAAGCACATTAGAAACTTCATGCCGGCCACTGTTGTGGCACACAGCCCATGTAAATCAGGAAACAAGCATTTGCAATGCAATAGGTCTCGAATTTACGCAAGTTTAAGCTATAGGTGCTGTAAATGACAATGCCTATTATTTTAAATGAAAAGCAGTGTAATTTACAATGCTAATAGCTTAAAATCGAGTATTTGTGAGAAGACCTATTGCATTGCAAATTCTTGTTATGATTTGGTGCAAATTAATTCAGTAGTTTTTAAGCAATTAATGCTCAAAAATTTTGTACATTTCACGCTGTGAAGGCTCCACAGACCAGAAAGATCTCCTGCTGAGGTCTGATTGGCTGCCAACACATCAACAAGGATGTGGTAGCAGCCATCTTAGAACTCAGGACTCAGCCGAAAAGACTTAAGGGGAAGGGTAGGGATACCCTGACCCCCTTGACCTGGTAGTGGGGTTCAGAGTATCCACAAATCTGTGTTTTTTTTTAAAGTGTGGTAAAAAAATACACCTCAGTGTGGTCAGGGTCTAGGAGGGTGGAAGTTGTGCAAAGGTAATGTTGAGGCAGTTAGGCAAATGGCCCCCCTTCCCAAGCCTCTAAGAGGCCCCAGGAACCCCATCCAAGGGATCAATATTTTAATGAAGGAGACACGAGCTGTGCCGCCCTCCTCCCTGACCCTAAAAAAGTCCCCGGGATCCCATCCCCCAGGGGGACATGTTTGTAAAAGGGAGGGGGATGCATGGCGCTCCTCCCTAATCCTCTAAGAGGCCCTGGGAAACCCATACCCCTGGGCCGATATTTGAATGAAGGAGAGGTGGACTGCCCTCCTTTAAGCTTTAGAAGTTCAGTGGAGACCCCATTCCCCGGGGCTAAACAGAAGTTAAAAGGGGGGATGCACACCAGAAAAGGCTCTTAGGACCCGATTCCCCTAGGGCCAGCTCGATTACTCTGTTCCAGGAAGCCCACCCCTGGACAGAGTATTTTTCCTGCCCGCACTAGCGCGGGCAGGGAAACATATGTTTGCTCCTACCTAGCGGGAGCATTTTTAAAACTCCCGCCAGGTGGCCACAGACCTGTCTTCCCTGCCTGCAGCAGTGCAGGCAGGGAAGACATGCCTGCTCGCAGTCAGTGGGAGATTTAAACACGGTCCTCCCAGGTGGGAGCCGACTACTGTTTCCCTCCTGCGCTCCTGCGTGCAGGAAAACAGAACTGATATTACTCCCACCCGGAGGGAGCATGCAAAAAAACTGCTGCTTCCTCAGGGTGGGAGAAATGCCAGCCCCTGCAATATATGGAGAGTCGGCTGGGACCACAGCTCCCCCAACTTACTGCTTGGGGGGTGCCCCTGGTGTTGCTGGGGCACCCACCCATGATTAAGGCCGACCCTGGGGATGGTCTCCCCGGGACCATAATGGGCTCGGTCACACAGCCCCTCTCACCTTTTATTATGGATTGCTCCCTGAATAATGAGCCCCCTGGGGCCTAATAAGGCCTGAAGAGCAGGGCTACTTGACCCCCTCCCCTTTATAATGACATGTGGCCCGAGCCATGGGGCAATAAGGCTCAGGCTCAGGGAGGGGGGCCACGCAGATACAGTAATAAGATATTATTTTACTCACTTGTAGAAGACCCCATGGTCTTAGCAGTGGCTTCTTAGTGTAGTGTAGTTCCTATATTCCCAATAGGCTCTGCGCATTGGAATAATATATCCTATAGATGTGACGTAGGACTTAAGTCGACTAGGTCTCTATTGAATGTATTAGACTTAATTGTGAGTGCCAGCTAGCTCAGAGGTCACTAGAAACTTTCTTGAATAAACAAGAAGGGATTAGTTTCTGACAACAGTATAAACATGACAACTTTGTTTCCCCAAGATAAAACGTATCTTCAGAGTCGTGGAAACAATAGATAGATATTTTTGTCAGTCAATCGTGCATGCTTCATTTCATCAGAGGTGCAGAGAAATAGAGAGACGGGCGTTTTCAATAAAAGTATTTATTGAACAGTCTTCATTCTCATGCAGAAGAAATGAACTGCTACAATCGTAACACTGGCTGTAAATGTCAGGATTTAGGCCATGATGCGCCTACCTAGAAATACACTTCCCATGAATTACGGGCCAAGAACTACTGGTCCCATGCTCCTTTGCTGCGCCTGGATAAAGCGGGGCAGGGCCAGGAAACAGTCCTCGCGATTTTGTTTGAGTTCCGGAGAGCTATCCCGTTTCCTGTTTGTCATCTTGCGTGCAGCTTCAGAAACGCTGGTTCACTTAACCCGAGGGAAGGAATCCTGCCGGGTAATGTGTTCGCGCTAATGCGCTAATGTTTGTGTTCGTTTTGTTTCCGACGTACACTGCTGTCGGCTAAAGATTCTGAGACCCTCGCGGCTGCGAGTGGTTTCCATCGTTTGTTTTACATAACGTACTGTGGTCAGCTACCTCCGGAGGGGGGTTGCAGCATTCTCGTCCAGTGACGGATTGTCGGGGGGGAGGCCTCCGCAATGCCGGCACGAAGGAAAGTGTTCGTGGCTTGTGTTACAATGGATTACAAATACCTAAGCGGATGTTGGTAGTGCCTTCAACTACAACATACCGTGTTTGGTTTATACTTGGAGACTATAGATTCTGGAACTTGTTTTTGCATACATTCTAGCAGCGGAGGATTGCTGTTTGGATGGGGATTACTTTACTGTTTGAATATCCTTTTATATGTCACTGGGAACTGCTCATTGAAGTCTCAGCCTTTCTAGGAAGGGTTTCCTTTAAGAGTAACCTACTACTGGTGTGGGTAGGTATCTAGAGGAGTGTCAGTACTATAGAAGGTCAGGTTGCCATTACCTTGTTTTGATGTTTGTGCTTCTTCTGTTGTGCAGGGGCAGGAGGGACATATGAAGACACTGCTGTGTGAAGGGGCAGAAAGGTGATTTATTATAGGTGAAACTAGGTTATGTTTCCTTTAGCGAGAATTGAATGAGAGTAGCATTAAGAATATTATTAATGCTTGTGTATTTCTATTACAGCTTCTATTCCCCCGCTGACCCTTCCCTTCTATCTTTCTTTTGTTTTTTTTCCCCTTTTGGGGTTTTTCCCTCACCGTATCACCTGAACACCCTGTGATATCCATTCAGGGTGTTTGGAGGGTCCGGAGGTGGAGCATTTCTTCTACATACGGATTCTGCGGAGTGTGATCCTGACAGTAAAGTATAATGCGTACAGCAAGAAGTGTATTATAAAATAACATTGTAAAAGCATGATATGGTTTCCAAGCCATACAATACATACATAAATAACAAATACTAATAGTACTCAACTGGTGCTTCTAAAATACGCCTACCCCGATGTACCTAACCTAAGTCTAGTACGAAGGAAGAAGTAAGTATGTGTTTAGATTCTTTGCCAAGAATCTATCCAAGATTTCTCTTAGGGTCCAATCAGCTCCGTACCTTGGTTTTAGAATGAAGGAGGTCTGGTATCTCTGTCTCCGGACTCGATTTACCAACACCCTGCAAGGGGAGCTTGGAAACACCGGAGATGGATTCTCAGCGAGAGAAAGGCCAGCTTCTCTGTCAGTGCGTCAGCTGGAGGGTCGGCTTCCTTCGGCACTTGCTGTAGCGAGCTGCATCGGGTAAGTAGATAGTCAAACTTCTCCAAACCACTGTGTGTTTGCTAGGGCAAGTGTGGGCATATTTATACCTTGAAGGTGTGTGGTTTTACGTAAAGTCGGACATAATAACGTCACTAAAGCACCCCAAGGGAATGGTAGTTCTTTGAAAACGCCATGATTTCTAGGACAAATCAATATCCAAGAAAGGGGATGTCCCTGACTGCTGAAGCCGAGTTTTCCAAGAAATTTTTGTGGCTTTTTGGAACTGGTGAAAGTAGCCATGCCTGCATTTGGACTGCATGGGCTATGTCTAAATATGGGTATAATTTCTATGCCTATATAAGGGTAATGTGAATTATACCTATATAAGGGCATGAATCGGGAACATTACACTAGGGTCATAAAACGCTAAACAACCTTAGAAGGGTTTGCAAACTGGATGCACGAGAAGTGGCAGAATGAGGAGCCAAATAGGTAGGCAGGAACATACAAAGAGGAGCCCCAGAACAATTCTCAAAGCAGTAGGAATTGTCAGGGTTCCAAGCAAGAGGAGGTACCCTACATGAATGGATCTATTTCTACCAGTAAAAAATATTAAGGCCTCAATCACACAATTAAAGCCATATCCCCCTGATTGTCCATCAATGTTTCGATGCTAGGTAGGACTTAAATAGGCCTATGTAGATTGTGCTTGTCTGGAGCATGTCAAGGTAACCTAAATGTACAGACTGTCTATTGAGGATGGACAATGTTTCAAAGGCATCTGAGATGCTGGAGCGAATAAGGTGCTGCTGGACCAGAACACTATTGCAAAGAGAAACGTGTCTTTGGGGCAGGTAGCTTGTGCCAAGGAGCCATGGGACCAGGTCTGGTGACGTTCCCAGTCTCACTAGTACACTGAAAAGGATATTTAGTAGCCAGAATTAGATTTAAATGTTGAGCAGCTGGTATGCTGGTATTGTGTGGAATGTTCCCACAGTAACAAAATATGAAAACTGAAAACCCTTCCCATGATATGTTGAAAGCTCCCTTCAGCATAAATCGAAAAAAAATAGCTCTAGACATATTACAAACCATACAAGTCGAGTGCGGCAGTTCACAGGGTATTTTTGTGTTTTCCGAATTATATTAAAGGGTTCTTGATATTGTATGTATCAAGTAACTTCAACACAAGGGGTATCGTCAACTTTCTACTGAGCTTTTCAGGGGAGAGGGTTTCCAAACTTTGACACTAATGGACTATGGTCTCCAGCTGACACTAAAAGAGATGGAAGAGTTCCTATTTTGTAAATCATCACTCATAGAAATGTATGTTCCATCATCTCCAAAACTAATAGCATGGTAGAAACATTAAATGGAGCAAATAAAGAATGCATTCAGATGGCTAATAGTTCTGGAAACCGCAAAATAAATGGATTTCAAGGAAAAAGAGGGAAATAGAATCATTTCACCTTACACAACTGGTAAAGTTCCATGAAGGAATGAATGAATGAATGAATGAGATAAATTATATAGCGCAATGAATGTCCGTAAACGTTTTGGAGCTTTGAGAGCAGAGTGAAAGGGACTTCAATTAGCGGTAACTGGGAAAAAAGCCAAGGGCCTCATTTATTGGATTGTAATTGAATGTATATAGTGCTTACTATCCCTGACGAGGTGTTAAAGCGCTTTTTCAGTGAGTAGCACGCTACTCCTGAACCCATAAAGGACTAGTGTTGAATTAGTATAGTGAAATATGAAAGTAATTTGAGTGGTGGATAGGTTAGTCAGTTATTTGTATTCAGAAGGATAGCCGCGGGATAGAATAGGGAAAAAGGCTTGCAGGGAGGGAGAGGTGTGGCGCTGCGGCCAGGGCAACTGATGCTGAGATCTGGGGATCACGGTTCGATCCCCGGAACCCGCGGAAGATTAGCCCAGCACCATGTGACTCTGGGCAATAGATTGCTTAATCTTCCTGACGGCCCCCAGCGCCTGTAGACCCTTACGGGTGATTGTTCGCGTTTTACAAATGTGGATTATTATTGATATAGCGCTTGTTATCCCTGATGGGCTGTTGGAGCGATTTTTTCCGGTGAGTAGCACGCTACTCTGGAACCCATTTATGAAAAGTGTTGCATCATGGGGAGAAACCAGCGATGCAACATTTTTCAGTGCACCCTCCTTGCAACAACTTGGATGCGCCGTATTTACTGTACAGCGCTCCATGACCCAAGGATTTACAGTTACACCAGGAATCCTGTTTTATCTGTAGGTGCAAAAGTGATACATTGCTGGGGTGTGTCTGAAAACAGACGCAACTCCAGCAATGTGCCCTTTCACATGGAGCAAGCCCCATGTGAAAGAGCCTGTGTCACCCTTAGGCCTGCTGTGAGGCGTCCTAGAAGTGGTGCAGTGAAATCTGATATATTTCACTACACCACTTCTACAAGCCTTTTTTGAGGGGGAATGCCCACCCTGCATACATTGAACCTAACGTAGAAATAATGTAGCGCAGTGGTTAGGAAAGTCATGTGTCTGCCTAGATGCGTCACTTTTTTAAATATGGCACAATGTGGCACATTATTTAGGCCGTCAGTGCATCAACAAAGTGACCGATTGGAGGCATACAAGTGCCACAAGGGTCTCATAAATAAGCCGTCAAATTTTTAATTACTTCCTAAAAGCTGAGATAGAGGCAGCAGTTTTTAAACTATAAGGGAGATGATTCCAGTTGGTAAAAATACCTTATGTTTTTGGATCCAAAGATGATGGTGCTGGAAGATTTGTCTGGCACCGAAGCCAGACATACAAAAACAGCTCCTTATAATGAGATTTATTTCAAGCAGAAGATGAAGGAGCAGCTATACAAAAGGACCCCTTCCTTAAGAGTTTGAGTTGGATTGCATTGAAGAGTCACTTTCCTGTGAGCCAACCTGAAATGCTACAAGGCAGCAAACATTTAAGGTGGAGAAATCACTGTGCAGGAAGAATACAAATTCAGGCCCACACTTCTACTAACACGTATCAAAGACAGCATTTCTTAACCTGCGGTCTGCAGACCCTTAAGGACCGTGATGCCTACTAAGGGTGTCCATGAGTATTTAGAAAATTTAGGGGCATATTACCAAGGGGGGTGATAGGCAATTATCGCCGATTTAGCGGCCGTTAAGCGGAGATAATTCTATCGCCCTTTAGCAAGCTGTCGCTAACTGATGTTAGCGACAGCTTTTAGGCGATAGCGAGCGGTTTGGGGCCCGCTTTGCATGTCAGTGATGTTTATCGCTAATGACATGCAAAGTGGGCATACCCAACCAGTTAGCGACTGAAAGCAGTCACTAACGTCGTGGTCGCCTATTAGCAAGGCAGGCGTAGCGTTGGAAATATTCGCGCTAAGCGTGAATATCTCCAAATACTAACACCTGCCCAGACCAGTTCTTAGCCATGTTATCCAATGGGAGGTGGATAACTTGGCTAAGAGCATTTTGTCGCTAATGCGTGAATATTGCTGTATTCTCAGCGATATTCACGCATTTCGCCACTATCGCTGGATATTTTAGCACAATGGAGAATACGTTGCTAATAGCATGTTTTCTCCGCTAACATATCCAGCGATAGGCAGCGATAAAAAAATCGTCGCTAAGCCTCTTTAGCGATAAATATCGCTATTTGTTGGTAATATGCCCCTCAGTTTTACATATGCAAAATTAAAAATTTGAAAATGAAGGAATGTGAAATCAGAGGCTAAAATGTGTTGATATTATTGGCTTGAAAAAGAAAATTGAAAATCTTCAAATCCTATGCAAAAGTGAAGGGATTTGAACTTAGAGGTTAAAAAATATACAGTAAACAGAATCTAGTTTGGATGATTGATGGCATCTATTTGGGCACAGCTATATGCAGACAAAATATGTATTAGGAGCAAAAAAAGGGCATTTGGTGGATGGATTAGTTTCCATTGGGATGCGGAGGACACTACCTCCACCACCTCAACGGTACTCCGCCAGTCTAATTTATAGAGGGTTGGTGGCCCCGGGGTCATCTCTGTACAACCCTCCCATGTACTGAGAGTTTGGTGGGCGGCCGCTGTTGGTTTTGAGGGCTATCCACCAAACATTTGACATTTTATTTTCCCCCCAAAAAACTCCCAAAGCGGGAGTTGGTTTCTTAATAACAAAAATCGAATAACTGATACACCCTGGGAGATTTTTCCCATAATGTCGGGGGTCATTAATGTTTTGTTCCTGTCCATCAATGCAAAGTTTTCTAAGTGTTGACAAATAGGAAAGTAAGACATTACATTGTCCACAATAAATACAGTAGATGTGTAAGTTCCTTCATCTGACGCCTCCTGCTCCATTTGGAAGTTGGTGGAAATATTCTGCTGACAAAGCCAACATGGGCTCCATCGACAGAATACTTCAGATCCATCTGTCTCTAAATGAGGTGGGCAGACCGAGGGTTTGCAGAAAGGAAGACCAAATTCTAAACTGGGCTCAAAAGGATATTCTAAAATCTTGCATATTTGCTCCGTCTTTTACGAAAAGAACACGTTTTTGAAAAGCTCCACATATCCCATTAAAAATAAAACATTAATTTGTATACATTGGTTTGTTTGTCAACTAAAGAACATATTTCATAATTTGTATATCTGTTTGATGTATAGTTTCTGTATTTCTGTATATTAGTTTGAGGTTCAAATCATAGAAATTGATTGGGCCGAGGTCCCTGGCTTCAGTAGGGGATTCAGAGAATTCAAAAGGTTAAGTACCTCTGTTCCACACAACCATCACCACTCACCACTTCACTAACACTCCCAGGCAGTTACCCCTAGATTACAGGGAAATGGGGGGATCTCTAGGGATTTAAAGAGACCCTCTCATGGTGCTCCTCAACCAGGAAGAGTGTTACTCTGCCTGGTGACATAGAGTGCCTACACCTGGGAGCTCTCTCAGCACAGGTGCAGTTCAAAAACGAATTATTTGATTTTCAACATATCCATTTGTGGTCATTGCATGCAAATTTATCGTTTCAGTCTATCAGTGCAGCCTACAACATTATGATAAAATGTAATTTTCTTCCAAAACATTTGACTTTGTAAAAGGGAGACCAGGGGGTCCATGATACGTTTTTTGTAGAGCAAAAGATAGGTTATATAATTTCTTCCATTTCTTTCCATTGTACAAAACCTCTTTCATGCAGCAAACGCAATCCACTGGCCCATCTCTGACATCTCTGTCTTGTAGAAAAAAATTCCATTTAAAGGTTCAGGAAGAGTTGTCTCTCGTGTTAGTACTTCTGCCCCCAAAAAACAGCCAGAGGCAGCTTCTAGTTAAGCAACAAAATACAGCATTTTTCATGCAGGTTCACATAGGGGCACATGCATCAAGTTAGGCTATTGCGATTCCTTAACAGCGATTATTAAGGAATCACTATTAAGAAATCGCAATTGCCTATGCATGTTGGTTTCGTTAAATTATTAGCGATTCCGACATATTCCTTAATTGCGAATCGCAAATAAGGAATGGCTTCCCATTCATTCCTATGGGCTTTTGGCCCATAGGAATGAATGGGATTGCATGCACAATTTGCCAGTACAAAATAGGTCCTCGCAAATTGCGCATCCGATTTGAAGGATGAAAGGGGGCCAAAAGGCTACCCTGATGCACCTCCAAAAAATGGTAAATATGCACTTGTGGTGCATACAAATGCCCTTAGGGCACCACAATGCACTTTAAAAAATGCATTTTTGAAAGGAATGGCAAATTACTATCACCTGGAAGTTGGTGTTAATTTGCGATTTCGAATTGCGAAAACGCAATTTGCGAATGCATACTGCATTGTATTTAGTGAATCTCAATTTGCATTTCCCTAAATACATTTGCAATTTAGGTAATCACAATAAATTGCGAATACCTAATTTGCGAATGCATTTTGTTTGATTTTTTTTTTATAAACTTAGTTTTTATTGCAGATTTATAAAATATACAGTCGCATGTTCTAATCGTCCCACCATTCAGAAATAGATGTCCTGCATATATCATGATACTAGCATTACACAGCCATTTAACCCACATCCCGGAGGCCGGGCGGCGATAGCGGGATAGCACCAAATTTGGTGGATCCCCATAGAAACAACGACAACTGCTCGGCAGGATGTTCTAGTATCTGCTTTACTTTATTTCCCCGTCCCCTAAACCCCCAACAGATAACCTATCCTACATTTCAAATAGTGTTTACTGGTAGGTACTGCTAAAGTGGTTAATCGTCCTAGCTCCAACCCTATTGCCCCCAGATTAAGCATAACCTGCGAACTAACTCTAACTACCACCCCCTTGGTGGAGAAAGGCTTGAACAATCGTACCATCCCATGATCCACACAAGTCGTTCATAGAGGTCAGTACCCTCCTATATCAACAGTAGGATCCCCAATTACCAGCCCCTGTCTTCCCCCCTAACCGCTACTGGTGTGGGCCTTCCTGTATCTTAACTCTTAACATGAAGGAACCTGTAGGATCAAATCTCATTCTCCCATGTATCCCATGGAACCTCTGTCAGAACCCTCTCTCTTTAGTCCTCCACTGGTGCCAGACTGTTTTCCAACGTTCGTACTATTTCCTCCCATGCACGTGCCATCTCTAGACTCTTCTTATTAGCCATACGGGCTACCTGACGAAGTCTCACCGTTCCTTCACTGCTGGCCCATTTAAGCAGTTCACTCGCCCAACGTCTACTAGAGGGACCCTCCTTCGATTTCCAATGCTAAGTTATCTCCCTCCGGGCCAAGATGAGACCTAAGTCAATGAAGTTACTGGTAATTTTGGTCGTTTTCATGTGAGGAAACCAGAGCAACAGACAAGTCGCCATGTCATATTCCACTTGCCTATCTGTAACTTCGTTGAGAAGCGCCCCTACTTCAGACCAATAAAGCCCTAATTTCGGACAATCCCACATCATGTGATCCAATTCCACTGCAGGCGACAGGCATCTAGGACATGCTGCATCCTGTACGTGGAAATATTTTCGGATTTTCCCCGGGGTAAGGTAAGCTCTGTGCACTATAAAAAAGTGCACTTGCTGAAACCGAGCATTTATGCATCCATTCCAGGTTCTCCTCAAGATATGACCCCACGTTGTGTCCGGGATGGGCTTCCCCACACTCGTCTCCCATTTCTGTTTGAGAACCGTCAGTGGATCTAAACCTTCGTGTAACATTCGAGAGTGTAGGCAAGTGACTGCCTTGAATGTGCCCGCCGCCATTACTACATATTGACAAGCCATCGTGGTACGTGGTTCCGACTGCCCCGTCTTCCAATGTTTCCGCATCGCTGTCGTCACAGCCATGAGCAAGAGGAAACTCCCATCAGGGAGGTCAACGTGGTCCTGCACCACCCTAAAGGGTAACAGCTTGCCTTCAGCATACAGGTCGCCTACCATCTGAAACCCCATCTCCTCCCATTCCAGGAGCTGGGACCAGTCTCCGCCATGTGGCAACGCCGTCAGCATGCCCAGATGTATTTCAGGCGCATACGGATGTGCTACTCCTGCCCTATTCTGGCTTTTATTCCAGCACAACCTCAGGGTCTTCTCCTCTAGGGTCAAGTCCCGCACCACAAGCTGCTGCTGCATGACAGTATACGAGAGGACATGCCTCTGCATATCCGTCCCACGAGTCTGGTCTGGGCCCCTGAATTCTGTGTAAGGATCTGCAGCTGTGCTGCCAGATAGTACAGTTCGAAGTTAGGAAACGTTAGCCCCCCTTCCGATTTCGGCCTCAAAACGTATCCAGTGCCACTCGCCGTCTCCCGTAAAAATTCAATGGTAAGCGTCCGCAATTCTCGAAAAAAACGTGGAGGCACAGATATCGGCAGCATACGGAAGTAGAAAAGCAAGCGAGGTAAAGCTACCATCTTGAGCAGCGCTACTCTCCCCACCACCGATAGCGGCACAGTCGCCCAAAACGCCATGCAGCCCTTCAGAGCTCTTATACAGCGTCCTACATTCCCCTCCAACATGTCGTCCGCCTCATGGTAGATCCGAACACCCAGATAGGTGAAGCACGATCGTTCCCATATCAGATCAGCGGCCATTTGCGGCTGTGGCATATCCGCCCTCAGAGGGAAAATGCATGTTTTAGTCCAATTCACTCTAAGGCCCGACAGCTTCCCAAAATCCGATAACATGTTCATCGCCCCTCCAAGTGCCACCGTCGCATCTTCCAAGAACAACAGCAAATCATCAGCATACAATGATATGTAGTGCGAAGTCCCACCACACATCAAGCCACTGTACGCTATCCCCATCCTCGCGTGAGCTGCCAAAGATTCAATTGCTAGCGCGAACAGCAGGGGTGAAAGCGAGCACCCCTGTCTCGTTCCTCTCTGCACCGGGTAATCTGACGATATTACCGTACCTAGTCGCACCCTAGTAGTTGCTAAGGAGTACAAGACCTCCGCCCAACGTCTAAATTGCTGTCCTAAGCCAAATTTCTCCAACACCCTATCAAGGTACTCCCATTCCAGGCTGTCAAATGCCTTTTCTATATCTACGGACAACACAGCTGGCGTCATATCTATATCCAGGTCGCTCCCCAGTACTCTTATAAGGTGGCGGATATTGATCGAGGTATTCCTAGTCGGAATAAACCCTGCTGGTCCTCATGGACCAGAGCAGTCTTGTGGGGCAACAGCCTTGTGGCCAGTATGCGACTCAATATTTTATAGTCCACCGTCAGCATAGACAGTGGTCTATAAGAGGTCACATCACTACCCTCTCTCCCAGGTTTCAACAAGGGGACGATCAGCGCCTCCCTCATGGACTCTGGCAGGTGGCCCAGCTCCACCGCTTCGTAATAAACCTCCGTTAAATGGGGCGTCAGGATATCAATGTACTTTACGTAAAATTCTATAGGGAGCCCATCCACCCCCGGGGTCTTGTTTCTAGCCATTTGTTTGATTGCTCCCCTGACCTCCGCCAAGGTAATAGCCTGACCCAGAGTCTCAGCATCCTCTACATCTAACTGCGGGAGCTGAATCCCCGCCAGGCAGCCCTCAATCTCCAGCGTGTCCGCCTCCAGATGACTCTGATAGAGTGTCGTGTAGTAACGCAGGAAGCGCCGACAGGATCGCAGATCGAGAATAGGTCATCTCCCCCGATTCCATGCGCACACTCAAAACCGGGCACCCTCCTGGCAACAGGTTCACCAGTCTCGCCAGAAGCGTGCCCACCTTGTCCCCCTCTGCATGCACCTTCACCATATACTGTCTATAGTCGTAACTGCGCAATCTCTCCATTTCAGTCGCCACTAATTCCTTAGCCGCTAAAAGCCGTTCCTGCAATTCCCTCTGTTCCAGTCTCTGCTTCTCTAACTCTCGCAGTGCGTCCTCTGCTTTCTTAACCTCAGCCAGTACTACTGTCCGTTCCCCTGAGTGTTTACTTATGCATAATCCTCTCACCACCACCTTAAATGTGTTCCATTCTATTCCTCTAGTAGAGGTTGTTTCCCTATTTGCCATGAAGTAACGTTCTATGCCATCCTGGATTTTGGAGCTAGAAATCTGATCCTCCAAAGTGTCTGGCCGTAACTGCCAAGTGGGGATCGCTGTCCTCACCCGCTGCCATTAGAAGGACACCAACTGCAGATTATGATCTGAAACGGTTGTAGCCAAATACTCAGATTGTGTTGCTAGAGGTGCCAATGAGCGACTACACAAGACAGTTTCAATTCTAACATGTAGCTCATGAAGCACGGAGAAAAGGGAATAATCCCTATCCTCAGGGTGGTGCTCCCTCCAAATGTCAGTTAACTCCCATCTGCCTTGCCTATCCGCCCTCTTCTTCGCAATCTTGCGGACCTGGGAATCAACCTGTGGTGGGTGTGACCTGTCTAATGTTACATCAGTGATCTAGTTAAAATCTGCCCCCACTATCACCGGTCCCGCCAAAAAACATGCCAATGTCCCCGAAATTATGTCAAAGAATCGGGGCTGATCTGTGTTCGGGGCATAAATACTGCATAGCACCAGATCTCTTCCATACAACCTTCCCTCTACCGCCACATATCTACCTTCCGAGTCTATAACACTGTTTATGGCCTGGAACGGAATCCCCGCTCTCACCCATACCAAAACCCCCCTGGCGAATACAGAGTAGGTAGTCCCAAACACCTGGCCCCGCCACCGCTTCTGCAACGCAGCACACTCCTGTTTGTTAAGATGGGTCTTCTGAAGCAACGCTATCTGGACCCCCCTCCTCACCAAATACGCATGCACCGTGTGGCGCCTTGACATAGTATGCAATACACGTACGTTCCATGTAATACATTTCACCTCAGGTAATGTCCCCAATGCAACAGTCCCACAGTGCCTCCTCCTTCACATTTTGCCAGCCCACACCAGAGCTACTAAAACCCCAACACTGAACACCTAAAGGAACACCTCTAATCCTCCCCCCAGAACAGGACCCACTAACACATTATCAGTCCCCATCCAAACTACCCCAACAAATCACACAGTACTACCCTGCAGTAGTTACTAAAGGCTGCCTTAAGGGCAATGGGAAGGTGGTCCAGCCCGACAGGTGGCAGCCCTTGTCCCAGCCCTCAGCCCCTCAACCCCCTACAACAAGAAGGCACATCCATAATATTCACAAATGTCACCAGGTACTCCAGCACTGTCAGGTGTAGTCTTCCAGTAATGACGTAATGACCCCCCCGAAGCTTGAAGCAATCTACAAATCATCAGCTGTTCTAGGTGTCACCTCCGGACCCTTGATGCTGTTGTCGTCCGAAAGTTCTGTGACCGAATGTCTCTTGCCCTCCTCGGAGTCCGTCCCCCTAGTGGAGTCCTCCTTCTGTGACCCAATTATCGCCGCAGTTGCCGCCATAGCCCCCTTTTTGTCAGCTGCCAACTGTGTGAGCTGTGAAGCCTGCCGTAGCCTGTTTTTTTTTGCGGAGACGCTGTGACTGGCGCATCCCCGGCGGTCCAGGTTGTTCGCTGTCTCCCCTACCCCTTCTATCTGTGCCTGCCCTGTACGATTTGAGCCAGGACCAGGCTTCTTCGGGGGTCAAGAAAAATTGCGTCGAGCCATCCAGGATCACTCTCAATGTGGCTGGGAACAGCAGTGAATATTGAATCCCCTCATCCCTTAGCTCCTTTTTAACAGTTACGAACGTGGCCCTACGCCTTTGTATCTCCTGGGTATAGTCCGGGAAAATCGTGACAGTGCCGTTCTCCACTTTGAAAGGCCCTGTTGAGCGTGCGTTCTGAATTAGCAGATCCCTATCTTTGTAATGTAGGACTCCGGCCACTACAATTCGGGGAGGGCTGAGGAAATAGAAATTTTACATGGCCAATGTGTCCCCTGCGTGTACCCAACGTTAAGTGTACTTGCATGTCATCCATGCATTTTCCCTCTCAGGTCTGAATAATGAAGCCTCTGCATTTACGTCTCACATTAGGATGTCAGTTACCAAGTCTTCCATGAAAGAAACGTTAATTCTGCACTGAGGCCCATGTGTTTGCATGTGTTTGCATTATGCACGTTTAATATATCGAGATGAACCCATTTTGTGGCTCAGCCTGAGCCAGGACCCGAATTAAGGTTTCATGCCTCCAGACACTCTGAGGGCTGCAGCTCCGTATCCCTGACCTCTCGCATACTTTTGGCTAAGCCGAGAGGGGCCCAGCCCGGGGTGCCAAGACAATATTTTGCAAAACAGTTATCTGCTTGCTCTACAGAATCACATTCCTGCCTGGTGAAGAAGGTAAACAGAACCCGTCTGCAGAGATAGGGCCTAGCTTTTCTGTCTCCGTTTAAGTGATTTGCAGTGCTCGCATCCATAGAAAGCCCACGGCCCCCACGCAATGAACGAAGAAATATATGAAATATATGCCCACACCGGCTCTTGGTGATGAGCAACCTTTGCTTGAGCGACCTTTGCTTCAGATAATACATCCCCGGACCTAAGATATCAGATAATACCAGACGTGCAGATCGTCCTGACACTGAAGGCCTTTCTACTAGACCGAAAGTCAGCTTCCCCCAGTTACACGTCAAATTGCACGTCATGACCAAGTTGCGCACACAAGTAGGATAAAGGTTCCAGCTGGCCATGCGACCCCCTTCATGCATCCACCCACCTATGACTCACCTATGACTCCTCAAGTGAACGCCCACATGTACGCCCTCATTCACGCCCACATGCTCTTATCTCTCTCTTTCTCTTGCTCTGCCTGGAGCGCTCCTCCTTCTCTATACAATCGAATGTATAAATATTGTACTCTGTGAATAAAGTTCAGAAGACCCTTCCTGAACCTTAGTGGTGATAGAACCGATTCTCCCTTAACTCGAGTTATTGAAATAAAGCCCTTTTGAATCGGACACCACGGACTCTGCCTCTCATTTAATGACCTTTTGTTCAAGTATAGAAATTATGACACGGTAATACTTTATTTACCACATAAATCTGGTGCCCGAATAGGGACAAATCCCCTTCCCCACGCGCCGGAAGTGTAGGTCCAGCCCTTGCCCCCTTCTACAGCCGTGACGGACTTCAAAGTGCACGCCAGCGGGACTTCCTGCTCACTCCCTCAGGCCCATGGAGGAGACGGACTGCGACCAGGCATCCACACGAGGCGGTGAGGATCGCGGATCATCCCAACCAGAGCCCAACCCGTGAGAGAGCAAGGTCCGAGGTTTCCGAAGGTCCACCTGTTCCGTGGTGCATGCGCAGGCAGTATCAAGTTTCCGAGGCCTTCAAGTTCTGCTTCCTGGTGAGTACCTCTATTGGGAACGCATAAAGTACAAGACAGGTTCATTTATTTGAGCTCGGTAAAGACGGGTCCATTTCGGTGGGCACGGTAAAGACGTGTCCGTTCATACGGGCACGGTAAAGACGGGTCCATTTCGGTGGGCACGGTAAAGACGTGTCTCTTTACGAGACCGGTATGGTTGTACTGTATTCCAGTGCACAAAGTTAACTGTTTTCAAGTACATGTTTTTCTCCATGTATCAGGTTAGACTGTTATCTGTTTTAATGTTTTAGTGTTGTAGTGTGAATGATTGTTTCAGTCAGAGTATTTTTGTGTTTATTGTGTTTTCGTTAAGTTGGTTTCAACATGCCACTGTTTTCGAAATTACGTCAGATAGGGACTAGGAAAGGCATACTCGAAGAGTCCGTTAACATCCCGCCTAGAGACACACCTGGTCATTACATGTATAATAAGCACGGGCTAGACGCCATATTGTTTTTAGACTTATGGGTAGATTACACGAAGGATTTAGAGGAAAAGTACAGATGGCCAATTTCGGGAACATGGGATTCTGAATGCATTATGAAAGTAGAGGAAGCGCTATGGAAAAAGAAAGCAAGACCCTCTCAGAAAGATGCCATTGAGTTATGGCGTAAAGAGTCACATAGGAGAGCAGAGAAAGAATTCCACCAAGCAGAGAGAAGTAAACAAGCAGCGGAAAAAGCCAAAGAAAAAGAACTGCGGGAAGAGGGGGAACGGGTCAAGGCAGAACAGGCTGATAGAGAAAGAAATGCTGTTGTTACTGGTATTTATCCCGTCCGCTCAGAAGAACTAGCTAAAGTGACCCCCTCAGAAACACCCTGTAGGTCGCGAACGCCACCACCTGTACCCTTTAGAGTACGTAGAAAAAAGCCAACAGCCTCCGAAGCTTTTATTTCCTCCTATCTAGAAGAGTCCGCACCGGACTATGTAAACGCAGATTTCCCTCCGCCCCCATCAGCGGCTCAGCTCCAACAGTTCCACCAGGTCGTGAAAGACGACGTAGGGCCAGGGGCCGTAGGGGGTCCAATGCCAATACCACCGCTAACGCCAACGCCAATGCCAACGCCAACGCGAACGTCAACGCCATATAAGTTTACAGTAGATGTAGCAATCTCACGCTGTATTTACGATCCAGAACCAGGAAAGGGTTCAATGCTCGTGTTTTCACTAAGATTAAGACAAGCCGTCGACTATTTGGTCACACTACCAGACATGTAAGAACACCTAGATAAAATATACCGTTTCATCAGGACGGGGCAGGGACCCGAGTCTATAGAAGAGGCCATGGAACACAGAAAGGTGGGGGTCAAGAACTACATCCTACGTTTTATGATTAACTGCCTGATCAGGGAACAAGACCAAGGAGACGGAGATGTAAAGCATGGTTTGATAGAATGGAGTGATAACATAGATGCCGGTCGGCATGATAAACAGGGACAGACAGATAGCATGACGATGAAAATACGAAAGGAAATATTAGCGATACACAGAGTAGAGTCTGACGAGAAGGGTGAGTCATCATCGGAAGAGTCAGAAAACGAGGCGAAGGACAAAATGAATTATGTAGGTAAGGCACAACAGTTTGACAGGCCCAAGTGCCTCGATTACCGTAAACAGGGATCGGCTATAAAAGAAAGATATTCCCTTGAAAATCTATTCCAGGCTACTGAAAAAGCACTGAAACGACGGATAGAGAGCGAGCGATCTCACACCCCACACGAAAAGGAATTGGCCCGGTCAGCCACCCAGTGGGTGTCCAATTCTAATATATATAGCAATGATATAGTGGCTCAGACTTTCTTGAGCCTTCTGCCGAACGAACAGCGTTTGGCCGGTATTTACATGGTCCAACATTTAATAACGTTGTATGAGCATCGATATTCTGATCCCGGTCCATTGTATAAATAACTGGACGACATACTTCTAGAAAGATGGACAGGCCTAGGTACTGACTTAATTAATGTGATCCTGGATCAACGACATAAGTACTTAAATTCTCTGACCACATGCATGCTTCCCGCCCCACACCACGACAGAAAGCACCTATACATAGACAGACAGAACCCCCTACGAGAGGTACATCCCGTTAAAAATGCAACAGGTGAACTTCAACGAGTGTATGTTTACACCCCCTTAACGAAATTAGAAATACTGGAAATGAAAAAGATGTTGCCCTGCCATGATAAAGATCCGGGGGGGTTTCACCGAGAATTAAAAGACATTCTCCGCATCAGAGATTATACGTATGCTGACATTCTGAAACTATTGAAAGTACTGTTGCCTGCAGGTATTTATGAAAAACTTAAGGAAAAAGACTGGGAGGTGGGAGAGAAAAAGATAAGTTGGACAGAATTGGAAACAGAGGATAAAGCCAGGCTTCCGGGGGTTGGTCTTGGGGACAAAGCTAGAGAACTACCTGAACTCCTAATACAGGTTTTGCCGAGACTATTGACTACTAAAAAGGAAGACTGGGATGCTATTTCAGCCTGCAAACATGAACCAGACGAGGACACAAGTGATTTCTATTCTAGATTTGAAAAATGCTTTGCTATTAATAGTGGCCTTAAGCCCAGTAGTGAGTCATATCCACATCTTTTCGTGAGCAAACTAGTAGAGAATTCCTTACCCCAGATCAAGAATAGAGTACTGAAGGTTGAGAGTACTTGGCAAGCAAACAGCCCTTCGCAAATGTTGCAAATGCTACAATATCACCAGAACAGGATTAGAGAAGAGCAGGATCAGGAAAAGAGACGCATGAAAGAGACAAAAATGAAAGTGCTGGTTGCCCAAACGGTACCGGCAAACACGAACAAAAATGGCAAAAATGCCACGACACCTGTCAAAGGGAACTGTAATTATTGCAAGCAACCCGGTCACTATGTAAATGAATGTGCTGTCCTGAAACACAATATAGCTACAGGCAAGACAAAAGAGCGACCACACGTTCCAAGGCAAAATAGCACCCCACAGAGCACACAACAGACAGTAGCGAATTTTCCACCCCCACCACCGCCCGTTCATGCCACACAACAAATGTATCAGTACACACAGTCAGACTATCCAGAATACCAATCGTACTCATGAAACAGCCTTGAGAGGGAAGTTGGCTTGCCCCTTATTGAGGTTCCTGTAGATCAAGAGGGTCCTTATGTACATAGTCGTGTATTGGGACAAGACAGAAAATTTCTGATTGACACAGGGGCGAGCAGAACTACCATCAGTCATGACGAGGTTCCAGGGGCACCCCTCTCGGGCTCACAGAATGTTTCCCTGGGATTTTCAGGAAAGCCTATTGTTAATGAAGTATCGAAACCAGTCTCCCTAGGAGTTGGTCCATTGTCACGTACCACAGACTTGCTACTTACTAAATCATGTCCAGAAAACTTACTTGGTATAAAGACATTAAAAGAAATAGGAGCAGTTATATGTTGTTCTCCGGAAGGAGTGCGATTGTTCTTACGCGATTTTAAGGGACATTATGTGTTGACAGATTTTGACCACAGACTCCAGAATGTACCACAGCACCTATGGGCACAAGGTCCGACTGACGTAGGTTACATGGACATAACACCACACCGTGTCACACTCAAAGCAGGAGTAGTACTACCACGTATACGACAATACAAGTTACCACATGATGCCGTAGTGGCCTTATTGAAAATTATTGACGAACTCATTGCACAAGGGGTGGTAGTGGAGACAGACTCGAATGTATGTAACTCGCCTGTTATTCCTATCCTTAAACGAACAGACTCTAATGCACCACCAGTTTACAGACTAGTTGTTGACCTTCGAGAATTGAACAAATGTGTAGTTCCACAGTACCCAGTAGTCCCAGACATTTCTTCATTACTGACTGCTATTGATTACGAAGCAACGTTCTTTACGGTCATTGACTTGAAGAATGCTTTCTTTAGCGTTCCAATACATCCAGACAGCCAGTATCTCTTCGGATTCAGTTTAAATGGACGCAGTTTTAAATTTACGAGAGCACCACAAGGTTTTACAGAGAGTCCTAGCATTTACAGTTAAGCATTGAAAAGACAGCTGGACAGTATTAATATGCCTACCAACACTGCACTGCTCCAGTACGTAGACGACATCCTAATTACAGCACGATCAGAAACAGACTGCGAACATGCATCACTGACAGTTTTACACTTCCTGGCAGACAAGGGGCACAAAGTGTCCCCTTCAAAGTTACAATTCTGTGCACAGCAAGTGGTGTACCTTGGACACTTGCTGTCCAAGAGGGGTAGACAGCTGACACAAGAACGTATTCAGTTAATTGCTAACCTTTCACAGCCAAAGACACAGAAGGAAGTACGGGCCTTCATTGGCCTCACTTCATACTGCAGACAATGGATTCCCCAGTATGCCTATCTAGCCAAACCACTCATACAGTTGACAACACAGGAGGCAGCGTCTTCGACTGTCCTCCCTTGGACACAGGAACATACCCTGGCATTTGAAGAATTAAAAAGAGCCTTATGTCAAGCGCCAGTTTTAGCGACTCCTTGTTACAGCAAACCCTTTATGCTTTTCGTGACTGAACGAGATGGAACAGCATTATCTGTACTCACACAAGATCAAGCAGGAAAGCACAAGCCTTGTGCTTATTTTTCTAGTTCACTTGACCCAGTGGCCCAGGCTCTGCCTGCATGCCTGAAATCAGTTGCAGCAACAGCCCTAGCCATAAGACAAAGTGACTCTATAGTGCTGGGACACCCCCTGACAGTACAGGTACCGCATGCAGTGGAAGTTCTCTTGAACAGGACACAGACACAACACTTGACCGTAGCGAGACTGACAGGATATGAACTGACGTTATTTCAGTCACACATAGAAATCAGACGATGTAACATTCTGAACCCTGCTACACTTTTGCCCTCAAGTACAGTAGACACCGCACCACATGACTGTGTGGAAGTAATGAATATAGTGACGAAACCAAGACAAGACCTGACAGACATTGCACTCACAGACCCTGACCTAGTACTCTATGTGGACGGATCATGCATGAGAACGAGTGCAGGAGAGTTAGTGGCAGCATATGCCGTGACCACTGCTACTGAAGTCATAGAGACACAAAGAATAGACATACTGTCAGCACAAGCAGCAGAGCTCATCGCTCTGACACAAGCCTGCATGAGAGCTAAGCACTTCAAAGTGAACATTTATACAGATTCACAATATGCATTCGGTGTAGTTCATGATTTCGGAGTCCTGTGGAGGGAGAGAGGTTTCTTGACCTCCCATGGGGCCAAAATTCAGCACGGCCCGCTTATTCAGGCTCTGTTAGAAGCAATACATTTACCTACAGCCATAGCTATCCTGAAATGCAAAGCACACACGAAAGTTACAGATACCATTTCCCAGGGTAATGACCTGGCAGACCGAACTGCTAAACTTACAGCCCAGACACCAACAGACACGACAAAGACAGAGGTATCATTACTGACAAAAAGTATGACAGTCAGGGATCATTCTCAAGATGTACTTGACATACAGACACATGCCACTTCAGATGAAATAAAGAAATGGACTGAACAAGGAGGGGTCCAGACTGGCCAAGGTTGGATGACTAAGGGAAAAGCTACATGATTTCTTCCAGATTCCATGGTACAAGTGATCATAAACACAGCACATAGTCCAGCACACTTAGGAGGGAAGGCAATGTTAGACAGCTTACAGAATATCTGGTTTAATAAGCACCTACATGCAGCAGCGGAACAAAAAGTTAGAACTTGTATGATCTGTTGCCAGTTCAATCCAGGTAAAGGCATTCCGGTGGAACAAGGCGGATTTCATCCTCCTGACCATCCTTTTGAGGTCCTCCAGATGGATTATATCCAAATGGACAGATGTAGAGGTTACAAGTATGTCTTGGTAGTTGTGTGTGCACTATCTAGATGGACAGAAGCGTATCCAGTCCCAGATTATACTGCTGTGACAACAGCCAGGCAATTGGTACGAGAGTTCTTCCCCAGATATGGATTACCCCGTGTCGTGTACTCTGACAATGGTCAGCCTTTTTCTTCTGAATTAATGAAACAAGTGTTCCTTCTGTTAGGATATAATTGGAAGGTTCATTGTGTACGACACCCTGAAGCAGCAGGCCTTGTAGAAAGGCATAATCAGACAATAAAGACGAAATTAGCAAAGATCTGTGCAGAAAAAGGCGTGGATTGGATGGTAGCCTTGCCGGTTGCCCTCTTTTACATGCGTATGGTAGCCCATTCCAGAACAGGCCTATCTCCGTATGAAGTGGTTTTCGGTAGACCGCCAAATATGTGGGGTACGCCCATGCCTAAGAAAATAACTGATGTTGACAGTAACATGCTGACAGATTACCTGGCTTCCTTGATGTCTGCACTACTCTCTTGTCGTTCACAGGTTGCCGCAGCCTTCCCTGCCAACACTCAAGTCAAGGAGCACGCCATAGTCCCTGGCGACTTTGTCTTCGTGAGGAATTTTGATCGATCAAGCCCCCTTGAGCCGCGTTGGAAGACGCCGAAATTAGTGTTACTGACCACGAGGGCAGCCATCAAGGTCGAAGGAAGAAAAGGATGGCTCCATGCCCACCATTGTAAAAAGTAATTTGGAGATTCTGGAACTTTGATAAAGACAAAAGACAGTACAGACTTTGAGCCCCCTTTGCTAGAAAAGACTTCACAGCAAGAGTACAAGTCCAAATTACGATCTAGAAAGTCAGACAGCGTTTAATTGTTTAAGTCCACTAGGTGGTGAATCGGTTAGACAGGTTCCTGACATGTATACGATCGTAGACCATAACAGCCATAACAGTAAAAAGAGCAATATGAAAGAAAAATACTGCAAGATATTACGCAGTAGATGTATAGTAACTCTGATTTTTCTATCTCTTTTGTGCATCATTATAATCTGTATCAGCTTAATACTACATGTTTTCTTTCCTCCTATTGCCTCACATATACACTTTTCCATTAATGACACTGTAGAGCATACATTTAGTGATCTGCCACCCCATGAACTGTCATATCGACTAGCCCTGCGCAACAATACTTTCATTCGAATGTTGCACCGTTCTCATCAGACCAGCAATGCAACAGATTGCTGGGTATGTGGCCGACTGCCACCTTATCAGAAAACGAAAGGAGTTCTGCCCCTCGTCCCTTTTCCGTACTCCCACAATGGTTCGTGCGGAGCATGGTTTGCTTTAATGTCATCACTAGACAGAAAGTCCACAGTTTACAAGGGTGACTGGATATGGGGAAACTTGAATAAAGTTATGAATGAGGCATGTTTTCCAGACGAAGACGGTCTTCCCCAAAGGAAGGGGACCGATCTAGAAAATGAAGAGTACGAGCAAGGAAATGCTTCCCTCAGCTTTATGATTCTGAATGTTCAGCCCATGCAAAATGCGGGTCCGCCGTTTATTACAGTCCTACCAGTAAAAGGTGATTTGTGCGTTAGAAAGAAAGGATCAGTACATATGGGACACAGCGAGTGTAATGCTGTAGTCGAGTTTAATGATAAAGGAAAGTCTTCTTTCAAAGCATCTCGCCATACCTATTTCATTTGCGGTCAGACAGCCTATGTACATCTGCCCTTAGACTGGAGTGGGACGTGTTATATAGCGTTCCTGCTGCCACCCGTCTTTCTGGCCCCATCCCATTATCATCGAGATTCACGATTAGAGCATGTTAGACACAGGAGGGAGACCGATTCCCCAGTGATTGATCAGACTGAGACAGCTTGGGAGCAATATACAGATTTTAATAGAGGATTCTTTTTCTTCATAGGTCCCGTCCAAAACAGTAAACTCATACGCAGGTTAACAAGAACTCTAGAAGCAGTAGTGAATGAGACTGCATCTGCCCTGGCTAACTTGACCCAGGAACAGTCTGCCATGAGACTTGTTGTTCTTCAGAACCGTCTTGTTCTTGACGTCATCCTGGCAGATAGGGGCGGGGCTTGTAGAGTGATCGGCTCCAGTTGTTGCGTTTTCATACCTAATAACGCGCCATCTGTGTACGCAGCAATAACAAGGCTCCACAAAATTGCTCCTGAGATACATCAAGACCCAGGCACATGGACTTGGTCCAGTTGGCTCTGGAGTGTAATATCGGCATGGGGATGGAAAGTGTTGTCGTTCCTAGGAATGATACTGCTTATGATATTCGGCTGCTGTCTCTGTCTGCAGTGTGGCCCGGCGATTTGCGGCCTGTGTGCCACTGCCTGTGTTCCCCATCCACGTATACAAAAGGTCAAAGATGAACAAATGATGCTGTATGATCATATATACAGTATCATGAACATAGATGTATCCTGAAGGGTACAGTAGGGGACAAGGAGGGAATGAGGAAATAGAAATTTTACATGGCCAATGTGTCCCCTGCGTGTACCCAACGTTTAGTGTACTTGCATGTCATCCATGCATTTTCCCTCTCATGTCTGAATAATGACGCCTCTGCATTTACGTCTCACATTAGGATGTCAGTTACCAAGTCTTCCATGAAAGAAACGTTAATTCTGCACTGAGGCCCATGTGTTTGCATGTGTTTGCATTATGCATGTTTAATATATCGAGATGAACCCATTTTGTGGCTCAGCCTGAGCCAGGACCCGAATTAAGGTTTCATGCCTCCAGACACTCTGAGGGCTGCAGCTCCGTATCCCTGACCTCTCGCATACTTTTGGCTAAGCCGAGAGGGGCCCAGCCCGGGGTGCCAAGACAATATTTTGCAAAACAGTTATCTGCTTGCTCTACAGAATCACATTCCTGCCTGGTGAAGAAGGTAAACAGAACCCGTCTGCAGAGATAGGGCCTAGCTTTTCTGTCTCCGTTTAAGTGATTTGCAGTGCTCGCATCCATAGAAAGCCCACGGCCCCCACGCAATGAACGAAGTAATATATGAAATATATGCCCGCACCGGCTCTTGGTGATGAGCAACCTTTGCTTGAGCGACCTTTGCTTAAGATAATACATCCCCGGACCTAAGATATCAGATAATACCAGACGTGCAGGTCGTCCTGACACTGAAGGCCTCTCTACTAGACCGAAAGTCAGCTTCCCCCAGTTACACGTCAAATTGCACGTCATGACCAAGTTGCGAACACAAGTAGGG
Source organism: Lissotriton vulgaris (assembly GCF_964263255.1). Lineage (NCBI taxonomy): Eukaryota > Metazoa > Chordata > Amphibia > Caudata > Salamandridae > Lissotriton > Lissotriton vulgaris. The sequence continues at coordinate 1,871,172,074 of NC_141693.1, forward strand.
TAAAGGTTCCAGCTGGCCATGCGACCCCCTTCATGCATCCACCCACCTATGACTCACCTATGACTCCTCAAGTGAACGCCCACATGTACGCCCTCATTCACGCCCACATGCTCTTATCTCTCTCTTTCTCTTGCTCTGCCTGGAGCGCTCCTCCTTCTCTATACAATCGAATGTATAAATATTGTACTCTGTGAATAAAGTTCAGAAGACCCTTCCTGAACCTTAGTGGTGATGGAACCGATTCTCCCTTAACTCGAGTTATTGAAATAAAGCCCTTTTGAATCGGACACCACGGACTCTGCCTCTCATTTAATGACCTTTTGTTCAAGTATAGAAATGATGACACGGTAATACTTTATTTACCACAGGGCGGCCCGGTAAAGGTGGTTTGGCTGGAACCCTATGTGCCCTCTCGAGCGTGAAGAAGGAGGAGAGACCCTCCGGGGCGACATGAGTTTTGAACCAGTTCTCCAGATAGGCTACCATATCCGTTCCCTCTATTTTTTCAGGCAAACCTACCACCCGCACATTATTTCGTCGATTGCGACTTTCAGCATCCTCGGCCTTTTTCTCCAGCGTCTCCAGGCGCCTCAGTGCATCCTCCAGCTTGCGTTCTACTGTTGTCACCGCTGGTTTCAAGTCTTGAATGACCGATTCCGTTTCTTTAACCCTGTCAGCCAACTTTGAGTGGTCCGCCCTCAGGAGCCCCAGCCCTGTCACGACTTGCGTTATGTCCTGATGTAGGGAATCCTTCGTCGCCTCTATGGCGTCCAAGATTTGATCCAGTCGTTTGTTCAGCCTCCGCTCAGAGAGCGTGCCCTCGGTATCATCCCCCTCTGCACGGGCGTCTCCCGGCTCCACAGCTTCAGCATTCTTACTTTTGGGTTTCATCGTACGGGAATGGGAGGTCCACCGCCTCCAGATCCACCCCCTCCTGTGCAACAACACCTCCAGCAATGTCTGCTCAGGTGAACTTTAGAGTCATGTGCTACCAAGTGGGTCCACACACCCCACAGCTTATCTCATCATTTGTCCTCAGCACCGCTTAGATCACATTCACAGCTATGGACACCGTCTGTTTCCTCGCCGCAATCCTCATCTACTGGTAGGGTGCCCCAAGGCCCGCCGGTTCAGCCTCCCCTTCCGTGGCGTCAATGCAGGCCCCAGCCCATCACTCGCAAGCCTGCTCTCCTCCAGCTGCCACTCCTCTCCTAGTTCAAGTCACATAATATCCCCCTTAATGCCTCCAAACCATTAGGCAAGCACTCAGCAACTCTCGTAATTTCGAACTCCCAGTGCCGCTCCCCAAATAATAGTCCGGTGTGTTCCACTACCAAGTTGCGCTGTGGTCGCTCTCCACCTTTAAAGCTATCGGTCGAACACCCACGACCCCCGGCTGCGCAGCACTCCAGGCCTGCCCCGCCCCCACCTCCGCAGCAGCGAGATCAGGCCCGCACCGCCCCACTCACCAGAGGCCCCTGGAAGAGCCCTCCGTCTGCCACACGACTATCTGTCTGTCCCGCCGCTCCGCAGCACTCCCTCCGCTGTACCACATTTGCCGGATCGCAGAGCCTCACAGCCGGCTCCTCAATGGGCGAGCACCGTCCGCCTCAAGCCCTTCGATGTCTCAGCTCCTCCACAACCAGTGATCCACCATCGGCGCCTCTGCGTGCAAGAGCCGCTGTCAATGCCACGGGTGTCACCTCCTTCCCAGTCCGCCGAGGTCACCACCATCCAGCTCCATTACTACTGCTGCGCGACCCATTCAGCACTTTGTCCGGGTGCCATTTTAGAGTTGCTGCCCACCGCGCCAGCTCGTCACCCACGTCTGTCTGCCAGCCGCTGTCACCATCCGGAGCTTCGTTAAAGTCAGCGGGACAGTAGGCTGTGCCTTGCAACTCCTCGGCGCTACCGGTCCAGGCACCAGCAATGCCGCAGGGTGTGCGGGTCGGTCCAGCTCAGTCTCCCCAGCTGAGTGCCGCCGCCATTTTACTGCTCCTCCGTTAGCTCCCCCGACAACAAACTTCGATTCAGGGGCACCCCGGAGCCAGCGGAGTCCACACCGTTGAACAGAAGAGTGCCCCTAGTCGTTCCGACGCTCCTTGCTGTCACCACAGATGTAGCCCAGGCAGTTTTCAGGATTATTGGCGGGGTCAGGGACGGAGCTAGCTGCTCACGCCGCCTCCACCATCGGCCCCCAAACCACGCCCCCCAATGCATTTTTTTTGATGCATCGCAAATTGCATTTTACTGGTGCAAATGGGCCAATTCTGGGAATCGGCCCATTTGCGACCATAAAATGTTTGATGCATGTGCCCCCCAGTGTCTTCTAATTCCTTTTGTAAGTACATTTCTCAAAATTTTCAAGCATTTTCTGTTTGATTTCCACCTCACCTTCTGGAAAGTATACATCACATAGTTGACAACAGCAATTCTGTTCTTATCATTTTAGCAACATTTCTGTTGAAAATAAATTTGTTGGTATGCTAATGAGTTTGGCATAATTTGCTGCATCTGCATGAAATTTGAATTGTTTGAATGATCCAGCTATGTTTTGGCATATCAAGTTTTGTGCACGAATAAACAACATACGTTCTGATGTCTGCTACAGCAAAAGCCAAATAACTGAGTCACACCAAACTTGGCATGAAAGCATGGAAATCATTTAGGGGTCACCAGAGGTAGCACCTGCGACCACTGCCTTGCCCCTTGCTACCCCTGGCTCTGTTTTTGAAGGGTCTGGCCTCAGAAGTGGCAAATTCAGTGCCTGAACCACAGGGGCAGCTCTTCCTATTAGACACTGGTTGGACTCCACTTGTCTAATTTTCTGTCAATTATTTTATTATACAAATAGTAAATGATATTATTCACTATTAGTGTAAAAGAATTGAGTACATTAGCTGGAATATGACTCTATCTGGAAGCTAAGATAAGTAAAAAATGTAGTTAAATGTATGTTGTAAGCATGCTTGCGGGTTAGAGTTTGTTTAGGTGTGCAAGAGTTTGTGAGTGTGTTAGTAAGTATAAGCGTGTGAGTCTGAGTCAAAGTAAAGTCAAATGGGGTGCAATGTCACTTCTGCTACTCAGCAGTGGCTGCTGCCAATCCAACTTGGGTTCAGCAGAGGGAATAAACATTTTTTTAAAAAACACATACCTTTCTCTGCGTCCCATGATCTTCTGCTCCTCAAGGTGCTGCGCCTCGCTGCTCCTGTCATTGCAATCCCCAGGAGCACAGGCTCCCAAACAGCTTCTCACATGCAATTACTCCCAGCATGAGCGTAGCGCTGTGATTGGGAGGAGCGGGCCAGTTTAATGCTCCAGCAGGGACTGGGAGCCTGTGACCCTGAGCATTGATGATATCTCCCAGGAACAGCCTGGAGATATCAGAGTCCGCTTGTTGGTTTTGCCGGCCATGGACAGGCCGCCTAACTGACATGCGCACTATGAATGCCTAAAACCACTTCCCACCCCTGCTGCTGGAGCAGAGACATGGCCCGCTCCTCCCCAGACTCATGGACTGTAAGTTAAAAATAAAATGACAATAAAATAGTTTTAATCTCATTTTATTTTTCTTCTGTCTGCTGGCACTTTACCAGTGGGGTGGCGTTCCGCCGCCCAGGCAGGGGAGCAGCGCCTGCCGCTTTCCCAGGCACTTTGGTGAATTGGGTCCATGCACGAAAGTGAAACTTTACTTAGAGAGTGTGCTTATTCTGGTCTGGTACACATATTTTCAGTAGTTTTTCAGATATTAGCATTACAAAAAGGAATCTGTCTGGCATCAAACTTTTAATGCCTTTGTATATTCTGACAGTTGACTTTATAAGTGCGAAGTTCACCAGTTCCGTTAATCAAAATTGAACGTTGAAGAAGAACTTTGAAAAAAGTTTAAAGCTTGTTGCGCTGAAAAACAATGAGCACCAAAAAAGCAAAGCAACAACAGGAGAAACCCACACAGACATGGAACAACCACCTTGTTTGGATTCTTAAAAGACAGGTACGAAATCTTCAAGGGGAAAGAGGAACCCAGAAGAAGAAAGAAGCACAGCTTCCAGTAACAAAGGCCCAAGTACTAACCTATAGGAGATTTTGATTCTGTAATGCAGAGGATTTCACTCAATCAATCAATCAGTGTTTGTATAGCACGACTACTCACCCCTGAGGGTTTCAAGGCGCTTGGAGGGATGGGGGAGGAGGGCTGCAGATCCAAATGGATGCTGAGGTTCAGTTGAAAAGCCAGGTCTTGAGGTCCTTCCTGAATTGGGTCAGTGATGGGGGTAGCCTGAGGTGAAGAGGCAGGGTGTTCCAGATTTTGGCAGTGAAGTAGGAGAAGGACCTTCCTCCTGTCCTGTACTTGTGGATCCGAGGGATAGTCGCAAGGGGCAGTTAGGCGGAGGGGATGTGTCTGGTGGGTACGTGGAATGAGAGGCGGTGGCTCAGGAATGCTGGTCGGGCGTTGTGGAGGGCTTTGTAGGCGTGTGTGCGGAGCTTGAACTTGACTCTTTTGTTTCCTGGGAGCCAGTGGAGTTCTCTCAGGTGATTGGAGATGTGGCAGCAGCGGGGGATGTTGAGGACCAGTCGGGCTGCGGTGTTCGGAATTTTCTGTAGTTTCCTGAGGAGTTTCTGCGTAGAGCATGCGTAGAGTGAATTGCTGTAGTCGAATCTGCTACTGATGAGTTTGTGGGCGACTCTCTTTCTGGCCTCAGTGAGGATCTATCTGAAGGTCTTTCGAAGCATGCGAAGAGTGTGGAAGTATGAGGAGGAGATGGCATTGATCGGGTGGTTCATTTTGAGTGAGGAGTTCAGTATTATGCTGAGGTTTTGCGCGTGGTCCTGGGATGTGGGGGGATTCATAGCACGGCGGGCCAGTAGGAGTCTTCCGAGGCAGAGGTGCTGGTCACTAGTATGAGGACTTTGGTCTTGTCCGAGTTGTGCTTGAGGCAGCTATCTATTACCAGGTAGCGACGACATTCATCCTATCATGGAAGTTGTTTCTAGTGATTGTGGGCTTGTTGGTGAGGGAGAGGATCACCTGGATGTCGTCAGCGTAGGAGATGATGTTGAGTCCGAGGTTCCTGACTATGGCTACGAGCCTGGCCATGTAGACGTTGAAGAGGGTGGGGGTCACGGAGGAGCTCTAGGAGACTCCGCAGCTGGTCTACCTGGGATCTGAGAGGAACAGTGGTAGTTTGACTCACTGAGTTCTACGGGTGGGGAAGGAATGGATCCAGTCCAGTGCTTTGTCGTGGATGTCTCATGCTTAGGGTGCGGTGGGAGATGGTGTCAAAAGCAGCAGAGAGGTCCCGGCGGATAAGGGCTCCTGTTTCTCCCTGTTCTAGGAGGGAGTGGATGTTATTGGTGGTGGCAATGAGGGCGGTCTCGCGCTGTGGTTGCTTTGGAAGCCGTTTTGAGAGGCATCCAGGACATAGTTGGCTTCGATGAACTCAGATCTCATCTCAGCACTCAATTTCAATTTTTAAAAAAGACAGATTTTAGATCCTGAACAAAAAACCTAAGTTCACGGAAAACTGCTGAAGGAACTAAAAACATGGAGTCTAGCCTAAAAGCTGCACAACCACCTTCTGTGCAGCAGATGAAGATATTCCCGGGAGGTCTTCCTCTCCAAATTGTGCCATTTGAAAGCTGTGAGCATCAGCGATGTTTGCACAGGTCTCTTACTCATCACAGAATGGTGGTTGTGTTTCCTGTTGCCAAGAGAAGAGCACTTTTGGTGTGATCTAAGGATTCCTGAGCTCCGAGCCAATGAGAAGTTCAGAATTGCCTTTAAAATGAGTCCAGTCCTCATTGGTGGAGGCACTGGGCCTGTGGACATGAGAAAGAGACAATTGACCTTGTACACAGAAAATAAATTCAGTTCAATTCATCCGTAAAATTCAACCTGATGCCAGGGTGTATCGAGGGGGACATTAAAATTTAAGAAAAGTTCATTTCTTAATTTTAGAATGTCCCCATATGCATTAGGAGTCAGTGGAGTATTTTCTGAGGCAGAACACTAGACACGTTCAAAATGGCACTGGTAGAGCATAGTCTCAATACCACGCTGTGGACTAAGCAGTCCTATGAAATCACCATTGTCCGTAATCTAGTAGTTAAGACCATAGACTATGGGTGCCATCTTTAGTACATTGAGGATGCAGCCAGGCTGTCAAGCCCTTGGACTACTGGTTCAATTTTACACGTCTTTCAGAAGTAAAACTGCTAACTCTAGACTTCACATATCTACATCTATGCATGGAAAATTGGAGACTTGAAGTACATCACAATACACATCAGACTTTGGACACAGCTTCCATTTTTTTGTTCCAGTGTGTTCTGTTCATTACTTTTCTATAAATCTATATAAAAACCGAATGCTTATGATTCATATAGGGACTAAGAGCCTGATTTACAGTTTGGCTGATGAGTTACTCATCACAAATATCACGTATATCCCATCTGCATTCTATCCTATGACACTTGTAATAAGTGGTCAGAGAGGATATAGGTCATGTAACCGTCCATGAGTCTTTAAATCTGGCCCAAAATATTGGTACAGGCAATGGTTCTTTTGTTAGGATGCAATATATATGAAATGTACAATGTATTCTTTCTCTCTCTGTTCTTGTGCAGAATTGTGCATATAAAAGATGAAATTCTGTCAAAACTGATAAAGGAGGCCTGGCTGTCCTTCCTTAACATAATTTATATAAGGTGGGAGAACTGGCATTAGACTTCTCAAACAAAAGGTGGGTATGTTTCTTTCAAAACCTCACTAAAAAACTGAGACTGAAGAAGTGATATCCTTTCAACAAAGCTTGTAAGTAAATAACTTTTTTAAGTCTATAGAAATATATAATTAAGTAGAACTCATAGTTATACCACATTTACTCTCACAACATAGGGCTGTATTAAAAGTTAACTGTTATATGGTACAGGGATAGCAGGGGGGCTGGAACCTCTAATTCTGGATGGTATTTGCGTACTAAGTAGGCCTGGGCAGTGACCTTCAGTCCGTTTGCAGAGTTGGCAGAATTTTCCAAACTCAGCGCCCCCGGACCATAGCTGTGTGTGGATTTTGAATGTTCTCCAAGGCACTGGTTAACAGCACAAGGCCACGTTTATTATCCCAACTATTGTGGTCCATCTCAACCTGTAGGTTAACCGTGAGTCTTGATAAAGAGGCAGGAGCTTGGGCAAGATGGTAAATTGTATATTAACACATTTTATGTTTTTATTTTGTATGTGCTGCATGGCTAACATTGTCAAACAAACACAACAAATGCTTCATCACCATCAATAGAGGTAACACAAGCAGAACTTGTTTAAAGCACTGCAATGATAATGAAGTAGCCTCCTATGAGTTTGTCTGCCATGGGGTGCCCCTGTACGCAACTCAACTGTATACTAATCCACTGTACGCCACTCCATTGTACTAAACTACACTGTTCTCTATTCCATTGTATGCCACTCCACTCTACAACACTCCAGTCTACGCTATTTCACTTTATGTCAATACCCTCTTCTACACTCCCATATACACTATAAGACTGTATGGTATTCCACTGTACACTATTCTACTATATGATACTCCACTGAACGGTACTTGCCACAACAGTGTATGCCACTGCACTCACTCTGCTCCACTCTAAAAAACTATACTGCACTATATGGCACTCTACAAGACTCTACTACATTCTATCCACATACACTCCACTGTTCAACTCTACGGTCCAATCCATGACTGAACACTTCTCATTACTCTATGATACAGAACTTTATTCTAATATAGGAAACAACACTCCAATTTATAAGAGTTTACTTGACTATAGGCTACGCAACCACACTTTAGCCCACTCTAAACCACTCTGCTCTAAGTCACGCTAATACACTGTATTATACTTTACTCCACACTACGTTACGCAACTCCACTAAACTCTACTCCACTCTACTCCGCTTTGTGAGATTGTACCTCACTCTGCGCCACTCTCCAGTCATCCACTCTACGCAGTTCCACTGTACAGCACGCTACTGTTCTCTATACCACCACACTCTAATACACTGTTTCCCACACTACTCCAAAACATTCTACTGCACTGCACTCAATTTCACTATATAATCTCCACTCTACGAGACTCGACTGTATGACACTCTCCTTCATTTTACTGTATGACACTCAAATTAATGTGACTTTAATAAACAACACAACACCACGATTAGAAACATATTTTCAAAAAAATATAAAAACATTTAAATTCTTTGAAAAAAAGAAAAAGGTTACAGTTAAATTATAGTTAAACTTTATTTATTCTTACCATACACACCATACTTAAACTACACAAACATTAGAAATTCTAAAGTTATAATTATTATTTAAATTTAGAATTTATATACCACCTTCAAAATACTATGAGTTGCCACTGCCGTACACAGGGCCTGATTCACAAGGTAAAAGACCTATCTTTTTATGTGCAGAGTCTCCGCACTCATAAAGATACTACTCATAAATTACTTTGTGAATACCAAACAATGATAAACTCACACAAAAGTGTACGTTTACCTTTGTGATTCAGGCCCACAGTATTCTCACCTCACTCGCCATACATACTACATTAACTATAACTCACAACTCTACCATGCACTATGTTCTGAAAAGTCATCTCAATTAAGATCTCATAAGTGTTGTTATGAAAGCTATGATTTAACATGATATAAGTGATGTCATATGCAAGGATATAACCAGTGCATTGAGAAGGAATGATTTATAATTAATGTAGTATGTCAAACAACCCAGGGGCTCAAGTGGGATTACTTGCAATGATGTGTTTTAAAATTGGATTCAGGAATATTATCAAACAATTTTGCACTGGTGGACAAACAGGGCTAATCATTTTTAATATTCCTTACATATAGACCAGGGCTTTGGCGACCTACCATGCACCAGCCAGTGAATTACCAGTGGGTCATGACCCACAGTTTGAGAAAGCTGGGTTAGAGAATCAGTCAGTGGGCGAGCATGGGAAAATAAATAGGAAAAATCTTTGAGAGACATATTGGCATAGCATTTAGGTACTGCATGGGCACCTTATGTCTTTTATGGAGGAAAGATGAATGTAATGTTAAAAAATTCAAACAGTCGTTAGCAGATCACAGACTTCCAAATTATTTACCTAGCAAGAAGTACAAAATAGGGAGGGCACACAGTGTATAATAATTAAATTTGATACTGCCTAGACCTGGTGCAATTGTACTATGGCATTATGCATCTTGGGAACATGGATGAGCCGTGAAGGTTCGCTGTAGATTAGAAGACCTATTGAATGAGAAAAAGGAAAGGGCAATATTATTTGTCATTGAATAAGGTCAATTTCCAACTAGAAGCATACCCACTGAATACTGGATCACCCAAACAATAACAAAGCCAAGCTTACCTCTGCACATCATGTCCACAACATTAATCCCTTAGGATTGCCACTCAAGTCACTATCTAGCATTCTTTTAAATAAAATGCTTCTTTCAAATCTATAGGCGGGTACATCTTTGAGTCTTCTTTTCCCAAAGAAGAAGATAAAGACTGATCCATCTCCTGAATATATTTGGCAGGACGTGCAGATTTTATTTTCTTCGAAAAAGAGGCAACCTTTTTAAACACAAAAAGGTAAATACAGTGAGACTTAGAGTCAAGGTAGTCTGTGCTGCCTCAGAAGAACCTGCAGTTAATGAAAGGCCTATAACATAATACTCCCAGGAAAACATTGAAATATGCATCCAGAGTTATCACCCAAACTTTTTTAAAAAACACAAGTTTACCTAAGCCCCTTATATTTGGCACCTGTTCCAAACCAGTGGGGTAACTATGTGTCTCTTTTTCCATTTAGTTTAAATTGTGTGCTTCTATAGTGCTTGAATCACCCCCTAAGCGGTATCTCAGGGCTCGTGGACTTGCAAAGAAAAGTTGTCACAGTGAACAGGTCTAGAAGAGGGCAGTTTTCAAAGCCTTTCTAAATTTCAAGTGGTCTGGGCATTGCTTTAAAGCTATGGGAAGTTGGTTCCAGAAGGAGGGTGCCTGATATGAAAAGGCCTTACCTCTGTCCTTGCTTTCTTGACCATAGGATTTTTAAGCAAAGATTTCGAGCCAGGTCCCTTAGGGGGTTATATTGATGGAGCCTCTCCGCAAGATAGGCAGGTCCATTTCCCCATAGTGCATTGTGTGTCCGACAGCAGATCTTAAACTTCACTCGTTTACGCACAGGTAACCAGTAGAGTTGTTGTAGAAGAGGGAGTGAAGCTGATCTGTGAGGGGCGTTTAAGACTAAACGTGCTGCAGTGTTTTGTACTACCTGAAGGCAGTTTAGAGAAGACTCGTTATCCGTGATCAATAAGGCGTTACAGTAATCTATTTTACTCAACTCCAGGGTTTGGATTAGGGTCTTTCGCAAGGAGTCGGGGAGATAAGGAACAACTCGTCTCAGCAGGCCCAACACATGAAAGCATGAGCCAACAGTGTGTGTTAGATGCTCTTACATGGTTAAAGTCTGTTCAAGACGCACTTCTAGGTTCTTTGCCGCTTGGTGCTGGAGCTGTTCCTAGCTCTATAGGCCACCAGTGTGGTGTCCACAATAGTGGCGCCTCTCCAAAGGCCATCTCATCCACTGTGAGATGGTCAGCATGCCGGAGGAGAAGGGAGCTTGGCCTGTCTGAGAAGTCTTGTTGAAGGAGAAGGTAAGTTGGGTGTCATCTGCATAGGATATCGGGATAAACCCGTAGTTCCTCAGTAGTGAGGCCAAGGGGGCAATGTAGATGTTAAACATGGTTGGGCTTAAACATGAGCCTTGGGGCACTTCCTTGGTCAGTTCTTTCGTGTTGGAATGGTATGGTCCCAGGTTAATAGTCTGGGTACGATTAGAGGGGAAACTAGTCATCCTCTGCAGTGCCACTCCCCCTATTCCGGCTTCCCTCAATCTCCTGGTGGTCGACCGTATTGAATGCAGCGGAAAGATCTAATAGCACTAGAAGGGTAGGTTGGCAATTATCTAGTGCAAGCCTGCTGTTATCAGTAACGGCCACCAGAGCTGTTTCTGTGCTATGATTTGGCCGGAAGCCCGATTGAGATGGATCCAGGTAGCCGGCGAATTCGATATGGTCAGAAAGATGTTTATTAACATTTTATTCCAGACCTTTGCTCAGAAAAGGTAAGAGGGAGATGGGGCAAAGATTAGAGAGATCATCCATGGATGATCTGAGCTGCCTTCCATGTTAAGGGTAGGTGCCCTTCCTTCAGTGATAGATTCAATAAAGAACAAGTAGGATCTGGCAGAAATTTGGCAAGAGAGGCTGAAATTCTTGCAGGTAAGACATCGAGAGGTGAGCCAGATTTTACCTAACACATTAATGTTTCTGTCTCTTCCCGGGATAAAAGGAGGAGATTGAACAGAGATTTTGACCTTGTGCTAGTAGAGGATACCTTTATGGTGTCTGCCGGCAGTGGACAGCTTGCCACAGTGATCTTATTGTAGATGGTGTTGTTTTTCTGTATGAAGAAATCACTTATTTTACCACAGAGACTGAGAAAAGTTTTCTTCCAGGTCACAGGCTTTGGGGCTAGTAAAAGCTTTCAGGATCTGATACAGGGCTTTGGGGGTGTTCTCTGCTTGGCTTAGTTGTTGAACTATATGAGTTTTACGAGTCTGCTTAATGTTTTTGTGATAAAGAGTGAGGGCTGACCTGTATTTATCGTTATCATCTATAAAATGGGTTCGGCGCCATCTTCTTTCCAAGTTTTTACACAGGCTTTTTTCCTTGTGGAGTTCAGGAGTAAACCAGGCTGCCTGGGTTTTTCTGGATTTATTTGATCGGGTTTTCAGTGGGGCGATCAGTTCAATAGTGGCTACGGCTGTTTCATTAAAATGGGCTAGACTCTCTTCAATACTACTAAGTGCAATGCGCCCAGGTGGCGTGAAAGCCGTAGAAAAAAATTCTGGATTAATTTTATGCCATTGTCTATATGAAGATTGATTATGTGGGGTGAGCGGCTCTAGTTCTCTGGATCCCTGCACTTGAAAGTCAATGAGTGCGTGGTCAGACCAGCATAAAGGCTTTGGGGCTTCATATATGAGGAGAGGTGAATTAGAGAAAATAATGTCTAGGAGGAAGCAACCTTTGAAGCTTCACTGACATCTGAGCAAAGTTAAGCTTGGAAGGCATTTTGTTTTTTCAGGATACATATTCATCTATGACTTACTTGGAGGCTGTTGATCATTGAAAGGTTTATAGTTGGCAGTAAGGTTGAATTAGATGACTTTGTCATCACTGAGGCACAGAGCCAAATGGCTTTGTCTCACTTGATTATTCAAGCAAACTGGCCAATCCTTAATTTATTTACATTTCGTGTCACGCAAAACACAAATATAAAAACACATTTTTTTCTTCTCTTTTTCTTCTTTTTATTTTGTTATTAGTGTCTTAGTTTTTCTTATTAGTTCAGAATGTATAGTTCATATTGATATTCAGAGACTTCTTCTGGAGGATGATCTTTTCCCAGACTTGAGATTTCTGAGACGTTATACCCTCATCCACTGCTATGTCTTCTAGATCCTGATTATTTTTAGGGAAGACATGTTTATTCATTTCGTTCATTATTAGTCTCTCCGCCTTTGAGGAGAGAAATTGGCCCTTCAGACCATGTATATTGCACCAGCTGCACTGAAAACTCACTCAGAGGGTTCAATAGGTATAAGACATGCTAGATCATTTATTTCCAACCTCTTGAGTTTTGGCCATTGTAAGCTTTTTTCTCATGCCAATAGGTGAATGACTCTTGATCCACAAATAATCCTATTTTGTCATTCCAATGGTATGGGTACATCTTCTCTATTGTCCTAGTAGTTGGCATTTGCTGTTTGCGAGTTTCCAGAGTCTGTGTGCCTGATTTAAGTCCTACAACTGTTTAAAACTGACCGGACACAGAGGTTGGTTGAAGTGATGCTTGTGGTTTTGCTGAATCATCAGCAGGTGTGTCTTGTATTGGGTATTTTTTTTACCACTGATGGATACTGAAGCAACTGTAACATGCCAATTGGCTTGAAAATACCAACATGCTCTCAAGAGGTTGGTAAAGAAAACACTTTGTAGTCCTTGAAGCTCTCTTCCAATTCAATGGCTTTGTTGACGAATAAATGCTATAATTGGAGACATCCAGTGCTGAAAAAGCAATGAAAGTAAATAGCCAGTGTTTACACCATGGATCCAATAGAGGCACAGATGTCCTCTTTGGAGGACACAATCTCTTGTTGCAGCCTGAAATGTATATCCATATTAAAGATGGTTACTAAAGCTTTGAATTTAACAAATGTAGGACGTCTATTCAAGTTTTTTAATGCAACTGAAAGCTATGGTACTCTTACGGGACCTGGCCTGCACTGCTTCAGGGTTCACAGGATGGAGGTCCAGATATAATGCAGTAGGTTAATGACACTGATTAGTCTTCATTTTCCCCTAGTCATCTACACACTCCAGTGACCGAAGTCTGCAGAGCCATCCTTCCTGCCCTAGTCTTATTGCCTAGCATCTGCAGAGCTCCTCCAACTGCCCTGCACTCCTCCGCCCACCCTGCACTTGAGAGCTCCCCTTTCTGCAGTAAATCTCTAGTGCTCTTCTTATTGCCCTTTACCTGTAGAGCTTTTCTTACTATCCTTTACCTGTAGTGCTCTTCCTACTGCCCTAATTGATAGTTACTCTTACTTGTGTTAGCCTGCAATGCTCTTCCTACTGTCCTGTTCTTACAGAGCTCCACTTACTGCGTTTAGTCTGCAGTGCTCCTCTTACTCCCCTGTCCCTGCTGCAGTGCTCTTCTTACTGCCCCGCACCTACAGAGCTCCTCTATCTGCCCTGCACCTTTAGTGCTTCTCTGAGTGCCCTTACTTTTCTGAGCTCCTCCTGCTGCCCTGTGCCTGCAGACCTTTACTTACTCCCCTTCCTCTACTGCCTTGTACCTGCAGAGCTCCTCTTACTGCCCTGTATTAGCAGAGCTCCTGTTACTGTGCAGCACCTGTACTGCCCCTCTTACATGTCCTATTTGCAGAGCTCCTCCTACTGCCCTCAGCCTTCAATGGTCCCCTTACTGCCCTCGGCCAGCACTGCTTCTCTTGTCGCACTGGGCCTGCACTGCTCCTCTTACTTCCCTTGCACTGCAGGACTCCTCTTACTGCCCTGTGTCTGCAGCGCTCCTCTTACCACCCAGTGCCTGCACTGCTCCTCTCTTTACACCTGGTCTGCTACACTTCTCTTACTGCCCAGGGCATGCACTGCTCCTCTCTTCCACCTTGGTCCGCTGTGCTTCAGTTACTGCCCAGGGCATGCACTGCTCCTCTCTACCTCATTGGTCTGCTAAATTCCTCTTACTGCCCATGGCATGCCCTGTTCCTCTCTTCCTCCTTGGCCTTCTGTACTTCAGTTACTGCCCAGGGCATGCAGTGCTTCTCTCTTCCTCCTTGGCCTGCTGTGCTTCAGTTACTGCCCAGGGCAGGCCCTGCTATTCTCTTCAACCTCGGTCTGCTATCTTCCTGCTACTGCCCAGGGCTGGCTTTCCTCCTCTCTTCACCCTTGGTCTGCTATGCTCCTCTTATTGCCCAGGGCCTGCACTGCCAGCGGCAGATCCTCCGTAAAGGTGGATGAGCCTCGCAACACTTAGTGCAAAATGAAAAATAAAACAATAGTAACATTTTTTATTGTTGTTTTATTTTTCAATGGCAGCCAATGCTGCTGAGTCTAGGACGGGCTGGGTCAGGCAATCCTCTGTTGACAGGGCGGGGACTGGAAGGAGGAGTGGTGGGCACTTGTAAATGCGCATGTCAGCTTGGCCGGCCATTTAGATTTCTCCAACCCAGCTGTGTCCCACAACCGGGTGGAGAAACGGCACAGACTCCCTGTGCCTGTGCGAGCAGCAAACCAGCCCTCTCAGGCCAATCCCCCTACTAGTCTCCTAGATGAGAGCATCATCTGGATTGCATGGGGAATTGTGAATGATGTCCCACTGAATGCTGGGAGCAGGAAGAGCAGAACAGCACCGGGGCATGAGGTGGTTGGCCGGTCGACATCAGGTAGTTTTATTTATTTTATCATTAATTGTAGCCCATCCACCTCCCATCTCCCGCCCCCACCGCTGCTGTCCTCCCCTGTACATTGGCAGCAGCTGCGACTGTGCACTGCGCCTCTCGCTGCGCTCCTCCTCGGGGGGAGCTGGCTTGCCTCCAGGTCACTGAGTGCTTCCATCAGATGGCAGGAATCTGCTGCGTCAGATGCTGCCTCTTCACGCCGGTCTCCATTTGTGGTACATTATACACAGCTACACTATAAACAGCTTTTCTTCTGCACTGCCCTCTATGCCCTCTCCTACAACTCTCCCCAGCTACCCTCCCTTCTAGTTCCATCTTGTTTGCTCTTACTAGCAACTGTTCTCACCTACCTCCTTAGTCCTCTTCTCCATTCTTCCCCTTTCCCTCCTTACCTTATCACTCACACTCTATTTCTCTCTCTCCTGTGTCTGTCTTTAATACCACTATATAAAAGGGTTTCCTAACTGCAGTCATTTTATTTAACCTTACTGTATCATAAAACTCTTTCACTAAGCGCTGTGCAGATGTGTTTATCAGACAATACAAATATACAGGTGCATACAGAGAGATGAACATAAGGCAGAATCACATGACTGGTGTGAGGCTAAGGGACGAGGAGCTGTTTTTAGGAGAAAACACACAAAAGGTGATAGGAGGAATTCTTGCCAAAAGGTTTTGTCACTGGCAATCGCTCTGGGTACCCTTCCAACCCAGTGTTCTTCTGCCCACCATGCCACCTCAGCTTGGATCCAGTTTGCAAATCAGTACTGACCCTTCTCAAATATGAGCAGTCCAGCCCGAACTGCCCGACCAGATCCTCCCTGAACTGGAAAGACAAAGAACACAAGACTGGTTTCACTCTGATGGGCGCTCTTCAGTAGGGTGTAACATGTATCCAGTGGCACAGTGTGTACAGGACCCAGTGCTGAGCATAGTCTAGGGCACTTAGGGCATTACATCAAACACACAAAAGGTGATGAGAGGAATGTTTGCAACAATTATAACAACTGGTAATAACTCTGGGCAGCATTCCAACCCATCGTTATTTTGCCCACCATGCAAAAATTAGAACCTCTGCAAATTGCATGAGGTAGAATTGCAATCCATCGTTCTTTTTCCTTACCTGCCTCCTCAATTTATACCCAGCCATATGAAAATCAGTCTTGACCCTGCTCAAATAGGAACAGTGCATACTAAACTGCCAGGCCAGGTCCTCCCTGAACTTCAACACAAGTAATCCAAGACCGATTTCGTACTGATTGGGACTTTTCAGTAGGGTGTAGCTTGGTTCCAGCAGCACAGTGAGCACGAGACCCAAGTCCAGGTATATCCTTGCCACTTAGGGTGGTACATCAAACACACAAAAGTTAATGGGAGGAATGCTTGCAGTGGCAATTGTTTTGGGTAGCATTCCAACCCATTAATCTTTCACCCACCATTATACCTCGGTTTGGACTCAGTCACATGCAAATTAGGCTTGACCCTGCTCCAATAGGAAGACGCCAGCGCAAACTGATAGGCCAGATCCTCCCTGAACTAGAACACAAGCATCCCAAAACTGGTTTCACCCTGATTGGGGCTCTTCAGTGTAGTGTAGCTTGCAGTGGCACAGCAAGCACAAGATCCACATATGGGAATACCTATGGCCACTTAGGGCGTTAAATCAAACGCACAAAAGATGATGGGAGGAATGTTAGCAAAAATTCAAACCACTGGAAATTGCTCATATTAACATTGCAACCCATATTTCTTTTGCCCACCATGATACCCCAGTTTATACCCAGCCAGTCTTGACCCTGCTTCATTAGGGTCAGTGCAGTCCGAACTGCAAGGCCAGGTTCTCCCTGAATTGAAAACAAGGAACCCATGGCCAATTTTGCCACAGTAGTAGCTCTTCAGTGCGGTGTAGCCTGGTTCCAGTGGCACAGTGAGCATTGAACCCACATCTGGGCATAACCTTGCCACCTATGGTGTTGTATCAAACCCACAAAGGTGGTGATAGGAATGCTGCCAAAAAGTCTAACCACTTGCAATCGCTTTGGGTAGCATTCCAATCCATCATTTTGTAGCCCAGGATGATACCTCAGTTTGGTCTCAGCCATATGCAAATAAGGCTTGACCCTGCTGCAATAGGAACAGTCCAGCCTGAACTGCCAGGCAAAGGTCCTTGTGGTACCTTTTGCAACGGGTTCTCACCTGGCAGTGCAGGACAGTCTTTTCCCATGAAGAGCAGGTTCAGTAGGGATTTATATAAGGCGGAACTCTCTTTTGAGTTGCATGGTGGATAAAAAGCTGTATCCATGAGAATTTCATTCATCACCTTGTTGTTGCAGTGTACTCCCCACATGCGATGGGTATGCCCAGACGTAGTCTCCCAGGCTCAGTGTACTAAATGACTAAAGCTATTCCTCATTGATGAGATCTAAGTAGGTCGAAACTGGGGTTGCTTGTGGTCCTTTCGAGTGGGGGCCTAGCCTGGCAGCTCGGGATGGAATTTTCTCATGAGAAGCAGTGTTGGCAGTGATTTGCATAAGGCAGGCCTTTGTCTGGTGCGGCATGGTGGGTGAAAAACGATGGACTGTAATGCCAATGGCTGAGATCTATTAAGGCATTCCATGCATCACCTTGTTGTTGTTGCAGCTTATGCTCTAGATGTGGACCCTGTGCTCACCGTGTCATAGGATTCATGCCGTACCTCACTGATGAGACCTAAGTTGGTCAAAATCGGTCTGGGGTTGCTTGCGATTCCATCTGGAGGGGGACTCACTTGGGCGTTCAGGACCGACTGTTTCCATCAGGAACACAATATGTACAGGTGTGCATGGACTTTGTCTAGAGTGGCATGGTGGACAAAAAACGATGGTCTGGAATGATGCCAAGAGTGACTGCTAGTGACTGAGATTAAGTCAAGCATTCCATCCATCTCCTTGATGCTGTTGCAGTTTTTTTAGGAGAGAGCGGAAAGAGTGTATGGTGTGGATCCTGACAGCGAGAGAGTTCCAAGGGGCAGATTTATGAAGGACTTGCGCCGCCGGTGCGTCACTTTTTCCCATGTTAAAAATGACGCACCGGCGGCGCAAGGCCTTCATAAATCTGCCCCCAAGTTTTTAGCGCCGGAGGAGGCCGAAGACACACTATAAGCTGCTAGACAATGAAGAATATGTGAGTTTGGGGAACAAGGTTGTTTCATACACCACTCTCCTAACGGAAGTAAAGCGGATATTGGAGATGGGAAATGTCCACAGTCTCTCTAACCCTAGGGGAAAATGGGGATGGAGAGAGAGAGAACAACTGGAGCTGGCCCCAGTGTGCATCCAGTGAACTCCTTCGCAAATACAGACTTTTTACATTGTGAGGCTTTTTATATGGAAAAAAGGCACGTGCAGTCACAGTAAGACCTTATTCTCGAGCTTTGGGGCCTAGCTATCATTAGACTCGATCCCAATGCGGGGAATTTGAGGATCCCAGTAAGTCAGAGGAACCCTCTCAGAAGCAGCGGCAGACGACACAAGTGCAGAACACCAACAGTCTTGGTAGTCAATAGCCAATACAAGGGCATAGCAAGAGGGGGGGTGGTCCTCCGTGGGTGGCACGAGTTTTGGGGTGGTGGAGTCCCCCCTCCCTCTTACCTGCAGCTGTCATGGGGTGGCATACGCAGGAATCACCAGCACCACCCTTGTCACCTCCCCGCTCCTCTTACATGCCGCCTCCAAAGGGCGGCAAACGCAGGGACTGCCACGGGCAGCAAAAGGTCTAGCTACGCCACTGAGACAGAAGTAAAGTGAAGAAGTGCAAGGTAAATAAATGTGCATGGAAAATCTATATGATGAGCAAATGTTCTGCAACTGGAAGACCTAGTATGAAAGAAGTTGTAAGGCAACTTATTCCATCTTGCCGACTCTATTCAAGCCATCTCGGAAACGCTGACCCAGCTCCTGCAGTGCTCCTCTTGGCTGCCTAGCTGTCTCTCAAATGGCTGCTCCTTCAGTTCTACCTCCACAGTTTCCTCTGGCTCAATCTCCACCTTCTCCATTTACTCAATTCAGTTTTTCGCCTTACACCTACTTTCTTGTTTTCTTTGCTTCCTGCCCTTCCTGTCATTGTCCTCTCACAAGCTTGTTTCAAATTCCAGACAGAAACAGAGAATTATATTCAATTTCAACAGTGTCACTGGAGACCAGTATATGTATTCAAAGTTCTAATATGGATGATTTCTCCATCACAATGCTCTGTTATTGAGGGAGCTTGTCTTCACCCATGCTGTCCCTGTGCTTCCCTACTCTTGAATTGTCTGGGCCACTTCCTTCACTTCCTGTCCAGTCCCAAGACAGAAGGTAGTGCCCAGTGTCCCTGCTCTGGACCTGGGAGAGGGCTGCAGGGTACCAGTGTCAACATCAGGACATGGTATATTCACCCTTCTTAGAAAAATACATATCTTGCATGCCATCTTCACTGTCCAGCTTAAAGAAAGGCAACACATGGTTCCAGACATGAAAAGGAAGCTCCTAGACATCTTTCCTTGAGTCCAGTCTAGTGTATGCAGACTCTGTTTAGTCATTAGTGCTATGTCTTCTGGCTTAGATGGTGAGATGTTCAGGTCCTGGTGCGACTTCAGCTAGAGTGATATATTCAGTAGTGTCACGGGTGACCGTTTCACTAGAGTGTGAGCTCATGTTCTATGGATGAGAGATGCTCGCTGGATTAAAAGTAAGTGAAATTAATGTCATAAAAGCAAGTTACATCTAATATAAAATTCATTTTTGATCACAAGACTTAAATACAATGATTTAAAAAATACTATAAAATGATTAATATATATACAACAAACATACGCTGTTAAAATCTGATTAAACAACAAGAACAATACGTTGGATAAAATATTGGATTGTCCCAATTAGTGCATTAAAAAAATTTAACTGTATTTAAAAATACTGCAAATGGATAAACACACGCTTTAATTTGCTAAGAAAGAATTTCAGACATATAAGCCAACCGTTTGTCAGTCAGATAGTGCGTAGAGAACATGATCTTATAGCCCACCTGAGGAGGGCAAAGGCAGCACGTCCGTATGCGCCGGAGATCCCTCTAGGGATGCTGACGGCGCTGCCACATGGAGGCGACTGGTCCCCGTTGTCGGAATGGGAGGAGTTGGGTTTGCAGATGGTGGGGGACTTATATATTGACGGGATGCTGGCCCCCTTCCGGGTTCTGCAGGACCAGTTTGGTCTCCCAGATGGGAGTTACCTCTTGCATGCAGCAGTGATCGCGGCAATGCAAAAACACTGGAAGGGAGGGCTGGTGGAACCGGACATGACCATGGCCTGCCAATATGTGGTGATGGCTGCAGGTACGATCAAAGCGGTGACCTGCCTCCAATCTAGAATGTTGCTTGAGGGACTAGAGCCGCTTAATGCGCTGAAGGAGAAATGGGAGGCCAGCATAGGTAAACCCATACCAGACACGGTCTGGGGCCATATTTTGCAACGAACATGGAAAGGTAGCAGAAATGCCCGCTTCCAGCAAGTGTACTTCTTTATACTGCATAGGGCCTATCTGACTCCGGGGAGGATCAGGCACTACTTTCAGGTACAGGATGCAGCGTGCCCCAGGTGCTTAGCACTTGAGGTCGAGCTGGATCACTTGCTGTGGGAATGCCCGAAGTTGGGGACGTATTGGTCTGAGGTGGGAGAACTTATGAACACAGTTACTGACCGGGAGGTGGAATTTGACATGGCGACATGCCTGTTGCTTTGGTTCCCTCACACGGCCAAGACAAAAATCACGAGCAAATTTATTGACCTAGGGCTCATATTGGCTCAGAGAGAGATCACCTGGCACTGGAAATCCAAGGAGGGCCCATTGGTTAGAGGATGGATGAATGAGTTATTGAAATGGTCCAACTGTGAGAGTGTGATTAGAATGCGACAGGCTACTAGGACTGATAATGATAAGAGCTTGGAGATGGCGAGGGCTTGGGAGACGATAGTGCAGGCTTTGCGTGACTACCTGATAGAGGACGAAGAGTAGGATCATTCGAGGAGAGTGAGGTTCCGTGAGGCTTGGGAGACTGACTGCATAAACTCAATAAGTGGCGAGCCCTTCTGTCGATACCCATAAGTGCAACCCACATCAGCAGCAGCTGGGGGGTGGGGGGGTTGGAGGGGAGTTATTGAGGTACCGCTGTGATGTCCAGAGGGGTGCCCGCGGGAGGGATCTCTGGCTGGTGGCTACAGGAGAGGGATTTCTGGGCGGATACATTGGGTTCACGTAGAGTGGTTACCGATAGGCCCAGAGAAGGCCACCGGGGGAGAGCGCTGGCACAGAACTGATAGAGCGGGTACTGGTGATACGGGCGTCGCCCACATAGGGTGACTGACTATATTTGGCAGTGGTTGGGGGGGGGGGTAGTTTGGTGGGTATAAAAAAGCAGAAACTAAATATTTTGTTGACCAGACATCTCTTTGAGATGACCACTGTGACATTTGTGATGGAACGTACTGGTACGCCGCCCAGCCTCAGGGATGTGGGCTGAATGGCTGTGTGCAACTTTGTTGACACTTTTGTGTTTTGAGATGTCATGAGCATACTGGTTGACCCACTTCGATGTTTTGTTTATAACTCTGCAATAAAAATATATTAAAAAAAAAAAAAGATCTTATAGCCCACATCCAGCTAAGGTATTTAGCTACAGCTATTGCAATGCAAGGAAGAGTGTCATTACGCAATATTCTCAGTGAAATACTGCATATTCTAGTGCCTAGCAATCTTCAGATTGGAACTAGCCACACTTTGCGCGGCACAGTGTATGCTGGGCACACAAAAAGAACGTGGACATAGGACTCTTCACACGTCTCACAAAAAAGGCATTTACTATCACCCTGACTTGCCCATTTAGCCGTGAAAGATCTCAAAGGCAGTGCCCCGACTCTAAATTGGACGTACAACTTTCGATCGTGGGGTTTGGATATAATGTCCCAGTACATCTCCATATTAGGCTGGGGTTTCACTGTTAGTGAGGAGCTATCACATTTATTGTAACTATCATGAGAAACCATATCCTAGTATCTTTCTTTTACACTATGCTTTGATGGGAATGGGGTGTTTGTTGGGTGTTCCCATAAATTTAGCATACCCATGTTTGTCAGCAATTCTCTTATTTCACATAGCCATCTGATCTTGTGAAAGGAGTCTGCTTTCATTATATATCCTAAGGCCTTAAGCGTATGGTAACAGTTCGGGTGTATTCCTGATTGTGCACCAGTACAGAATAGGGCGCGACCTGGCAAAGTCAACCAGAGTCTTACGGCCAAGGTCAAGCAGCAATGGCAATTTCGGGGTGGTTTGTTGGAGAGCTGTGATGTTACGTAAAAAGTGAGCAAAACAATGATGGATTTAACCCAGATCTCTTGACTGGGGGTGAATGTATGATTTATTCAGCATTTCGTCCATCATTTGTTTGCATAGCACTTTCACCCTAAGTGGGATGGGTATGCCCAGACGTGGGTCCTTCGCTCACTGTGCCACTGGATTCAAGCTAGCCAGGCTGATGAAGCGTAATACCCAAAAACTGTTCCCAGGATGCTTGTTTCCAGTCCAGGGAGGACCTGGCTTTGCAGTTCAGTCTGGACTGTTCCCATGAGGCACAGGCTCAAGACTGATTTGTATATGGCTGGGTCTAAAGTGGGGTGGCATGATGAGCAAAATAATAATGGATTTAACCCAGATCTCTTGACTGGAGGTGAATACATGATTTATTCAGCATTCCGTCCATCATTTGTCTGTGTGCCGGCGCTAGGCAGCTTTATTAGCGGATGTACGTTGTTACAACGCATGTTGTAACAACGCATGCCTTTACCACGCAAGTCTTACAACGGAAGTCGTTACAACGACTTGCGTTGTAGGGCGTAGATTTAGGAATCTTATAATTTTATATTCCAACACCAGTCCCCATAACAGTAGGGAAGGTGTTGGAATATAAAATTGCAAGATTCCTTATCCCACAGCGCCATCCAGCGCAAGTCGTAGTAACGACTTGCGTTGTAATAGCTGCGGGGTTTAGGCACTGCGGTGTAAAAACCGTGTCGTAAACGATGTTCCACATATTAGCGCCAGCGCTGGGGGAAACATAGGGGTGCAATGTATTTTTGTTAAAATGGCGAATCCCTGCATTTAAAAAATTTCAGAGGGCTGCATTCCCAATTTTGACGTAACACCACGGTCCGATATTTTGTTGTAAATATCCCTCTAAAGGTGTAGGGCAGATGTTTGCAGCCAGTCCTCACAGTAATCTTCAGAGCAGCTCCCAGCCTTGAGTTCATTTTTAACTAAGAACTGCAATAAATAAGTCCTCATGTTTTATGAAGCATGTTTCTTCACATTAAATTCCTCGCATTTAAACAAATGACTGTATTTTCCTGTTATAAATATGGCACCATGTCTACAGGCCACTGGGAGTAAAATGCCTGCTGTTTGTAAAGACACTTTGACATGGGAGAAAACTAAAATGATGAGTTTTATATGATGCATATAACATAAAGTTAACTCTTCGGTTGAATTTCCTCCCATTTCAAAGTATCTCATTCACACACAGCAGACATCTTAATCCCAGTGGCTGGTAAACATGATGTCATATTTATAACCTAAAAATACAGCCATTTTTTTAAAATGGGAGAGATTCAAAGTGCAGAAAAATGTGCCTTCAAGTAAAAAAAATGTTATTATAGAAATTTTTGCTAAATATTTTTCTGCATTTTCCCATTTAAAAAAAATAAATGGTTGTATGTTTGTGTTGTACATGTAAGAGTGCCACATATGGTGAAAGGTATTTCTGTGCCATGAGTACTAAGCATGGGCGGAAAATCCGTTCCGCTCACGGATTTTGCGGATTTTCGGTAAATTCGCAATCCGCGAGATTCGCGAATTTCCCGCAAAATCTGCAAATTCACACGCAGCAGATTTTTTTTTCTTGGTGATACAATTTTGCGGCATGCGGCGTTCACTTACCGTCATTCAGCGTTTGCCGAGTTGTTTTTCTCGATATTTTGCGAGTGCTGCGCCATTTTGGGTCTTGCTGCGGGATCCCGCGGGAGTTTGGCGACGCATCGCGCAAGTTCGCAATTGCGAACATGTAGGTGC
This sequence comes from Lissotriton vulgaris, assembly GCF_964263255.1. Classification (NCBI taxonomy): domain Eukaryota; kingdom Metazoa; phylum Chordata; class Amphibia; order Caudata; family Salamandridae; genus Lissotriton; species Lissotriton vulgaris. The sequence goes on from NC_141693.1 coordinate 1,871,196,316, forward strand.
GGCGGGCAGCAACAATCTCGCACTCGCGAAATTACAAAATTTGCAATTCTGCACAAGAAATCCACTAGCAAGCAGCATAGACCTTCTGAAAATGATGATTTTTATCAGAATAACTCCTCAGGTTGACATTTCCCTGCACTTTTTTGGATTTGAGGCCTTTTGACTTTCTTTGGATCACTTTTGGATTAGAAATCAACTTTCACAAGTAAGTTTGTTTGGGGCATTACAGTTGCTGTTCTGCAGAAAAACGAGTTTTGCAAAACTGAAAGCACTCAGCAGGTGCAAAAGTTCACTCATCATTAGTAACCATTCCCTGTAGTGCTTCCTGACTGGGGCCCCTCCAGAGTTCAGTTGCTAGTTGCAACAATTGTATGACCCCGCTCTGACCCTCACAGCAGGCTCATACAATAGCTACAAGTAGGCCACAAAGGTCCTGGAAAAAAAAATTGCACTGCAACAGAAAGCAAATTACAGATAAGGAAGCAGGTGCCAGACTGGAATTTTAAAACAGTGACACATTAATAAATCAACCCCAAATTAATTCATGTCAGTTGAAGCAGGGCAGGTGTGCTTGCTTGCTTTCCCCCCCCATAATCTACAGTGATGATGAACCAGAGGGTGGCATTGATGTACCAGAGGGTGGCATGGGTGAAACAGAGGGTGGCAGTGGTGAAACAGAGGGTGCTGGGAACCTGTGATGATGAACCAGACGTAGAAACAACATAGTCACGACCGTTGCGAGCCGACAAGTAAGTTCGCAATTGCGAACTGGTACAAAACCCTCGCGAACTGGCAGAAACCCTTGCGAACACAAAAAAAAAACCATCCGCAAATTCGCGAGAATTCGCGGATTTTGCGGATTGCGAGTTCGCAAATATGCAAATTCGCGAACGCCAGATTCGCAAAATTCGCCCATGCTTAATGAGTACATCCAACACAGGCTCTTGGTGGTCACACATATATCCAATTCATTCATATATTTTTTTATACATCCCCACAGACCATGCACTCACTGACGCACATGGCAGCCCTATCATAGGCGAGGGGGTGTCTGGTAACAAGGCATGAGTTACTGGGCCTTCAGTAGCTCACAAACATTTTCACTGATCAGAAGTATCCCTCTTTATAGAAAAGGTAGGAGGCCCCTGGTGTAGGGTAAACAGGATAATGGTATGGGACTAGGGATTGAGGCTAATTGTATGAGGAAAATCCTATAAAGTTAAGTCTTAGGGTTTACTCTTAAGGTTTAAGGATTCTGGTATAGGTTTAAGGGTTAAGGATACAGACTTCTGTGTTTGCAATGAAGGGTCAAGGATACAAAGGATACAAAGTTAGTGGTAATATAGTTAATGGCATGGGTTTAGGGTAATGGGTAAATGCTCAAAGCTATAGGATTAAGGGCTTGTGGTACAGGGTTATGGGTTGAAGGCCTGGGACTAAGGCATGGGTTTAGGGTATGGGCTTGACGGTCACAGGTTTAGGGTATGGGGATTAAGGGTTAAAGGGTTATGTTTTTTCTGTGTTCTCAAATGCATTGGAAAATTGCACATAGAGGTACCTACCTAATTTACATAAAAAATAATTATACCTATTTCATCTAACCCCAAAAATGTCAATATTGATAAATACATCAAAAAAACAAAGAAGAACAGAAATTTGGGACTACCCTGAATGTATAGACTCAATGTGCGAAGGGGAAATTACTATAGGTAAGTTATTAGGTACCTCAATTTGAAGTACTACAAAACGGTTGAGAACACGCAAACAACCTTTAGGTTTTGGATATTTCATTACCATATTGCATTCTATTTGAGACGATACCTTCTGAAATGACCACACGGTAATGATTTAGTGATTTTTGGAATGTGCTGTTCATCATCTTGAAAAATATACGCTGATACAAGTGACATTGTTCTGGTTTAGCACTACTGCCCACTAAGTGGCCTCTGTTGCTTTCTGCATGTTGAGAACAAATTAGTCTATTGTATTGTTGGAATAAGAACAGTATCCTGTACTCCGTTTCCGTTTTTCGTTTGATGTAGACTAAAGGCATGATTCACAAAGGTAAAGTTAGACCTGAAGTTTAAGTTTACATTTAAAGTCTAACTTAGACCAAAAGTCTAACTTTACTACTTTTCGGTATTCACAAAGGCAAGTTACAACTAGTAAAATTACTAGTAGTAAAGCTACTAGTAGTAACTTACCTTTGTGAATAATAAAAAGTAGTAAAGTTAAATTTTGGGTCTAAGTTAGACTTTTGGCCTAACTTTGCCCTTTGTTGAATGGGGCCCTAAATATATATATTCATGAGATCAACGTTCGTAATTTTTAGTTTTTTTTATTCTGTACTGATTTGAATTAATCAACAATAACAATTATCTACAAACCGCAGCTTAATTTGTGCTGAGAATTCATTGAATGTACAGGGTAAAAATGTCATTCTAACCATCCACACTCGCTCGTTCACCCTGAGTAAAATCACTGGGGGGAGGGGGTGCATATTATCAACAACAGCGATAACATTATCGCCGCTTTAGTGGCAGGAAACTGCCGCTAAAGTGGCGATAAGGGGCTTGATAATATGCCCCTGTTAATTCCCATAGAAGACTAGGTTCTGGTGTGCAGGACACCAGAACCTGGGCTTCAATGGGAATTCACAAGGGCATATTATCAAGCACCTTATCGCCGTTCTTGATAATATGACCCTTATAAACCATAAAAGGTAGGAAAATCCTTCTACACAAGGTATGACCGGCGTTCTTAATTTGATATTATTATATTATCAACATACTTTAAACTAAACACACTTCCAGCTGTGTTATTAAACTAATTTAATTATACTTCCTGAGTCAAGCGCAGTATTGTTGGCAGATAGGTGCTGTTTTAGGGAGCCCTCTTTAGGTGAGCACCAGTTTTTCACTTTCGACTTACTTTGGGGTGTGGTTGCTTATGCCTTAGCTGACTTGAAAGTTGCTTGGTGTGTGTTGGAAAAAAGTTATTTTCAACCTAGCTGTATGAGAAAAGAAAAGAAGCAACTATTAGGGTTAAAAATTCACTGATGTCATTTTCAGTAAAAATAAAAATCTAATATGGTAAACATGGCTGGTGATCCTGACAGGTCCAGGCAGGCAATGCCCATGACTCAGTGCCCTTAGCAATCACGCATGGGCAAAGTGTGTCCAAGAGGTGAAGGGAGGTATGGGGAACTCTTGTGTACATGAAGATGCACAGAGAAGATGACAAGTCTGTCAACAGGCGCTGAAGGTGAGAGCAACAGAAGCCCAATCCAGGGCCAGTGGATGGAGGCTGGACCCAGAGCTCAGTCTCACGGCACACCATGCACTTTCTGATCTGTTTATTTATTCATTGTACCAATCTTTGACTTATATAAAGTGCCTGTGCGCCCTAGGGGTTTCTTGGCACTAAGTAGACTGAAAGCAGCAAGCTCCCTAACTAATACTAAAGAAAAGGGCCGAGTATTTGTAAGTGCTGGAGACTAGGCCGGATTTAAGTTGCTTTCAGAATGAGCTGTGCTAATTCAAGAAGTGTAAAAAGGAAGCCTGTTACCAGAGGATGGGAATTATCTGGAGTTACTTATATGTAATCTGTTTCATACATGTCCACTAAACTATTGTGATTAATTGCGTTTTGTACATTGCTATGTTCCCCTGTAAAGCGCTCTGATACCCTACGGGTCAAGTTTGTGCTCTATAAAACAATAAAACAAACAAACAAACAAACATAAAAGACGAACACCCCAGGGTCTGTCTCTGGAAACCTGGGACGACTGAAAGGCCTGGAGTAGCAGAGTCCAATGCTGAGCAGGGCTGTAGGTTGTTAGTCTGATCCAGGAAATGTGACTCTTTGCAAGAGCCTTTAAGGAGACTCAGGGTGAGATGGGCAGGCGGTGGAGCTCGCTTGCAACAGGGGTGGGCGGCCGGAAGGTATATACATACCCCCTTCACGAGGTGGACTGCAGCATTGTATGGTACCTGAAGGCAAAAGGGGAGGGTTTAGGCAAAACCAAGACATAAGCCATGACCAGAAGCCAATCTGGATCCTATAGTTGTGAGGGCAGCTAGTCTATCTTCAAAGGGAAGTTATGGAACTCAACTTCTTAAAATGAAAGAAACATTATAAAATCTTATGAGACAGTCATTCACTCCAACTTGCCAAAAATAAACCTCACAACTCTTTAGAATTATATGCTCACTCTACCGACCACACCCCTCAACAAAATAAAAATCAGACCCCGTATTCGATGGAAACATTTGAAAAGTCCTATCACAGACCATGGAAAAGCACTGAAATATCTTAATAATGCCAACTTGTGGGCTAATCACGTGCTGACAATAACATAACATTGTAGTAAAACTTTAATCTACGAACTATATTTCCTTGTCTACTTGGATTATTTGACCAGAAGAGCTTACTATAAACATGTATTTGTAAGAATCACATTCACACAAAAGGGTATCTTGGCGCTGAATAGCAGATGCTTATTGTTACCCAAGGATACTCATTTTACCGACCTCAAAAGGATGAAAGGCTGAGAAAACATGTAAGGATTTAACAGGGCCTGCTTTAGAGCTGGTGGCGCCCCATGCAACAATGTTTGTTGGGGCCCCCCAATGACCACCTCCGCCACAAATTCCTTCACTGCCATCTTTTCACAGTCCCCCTCAAGTCTCCACAACAACTCTCTCTCAGATGCATTTAATTCGTTTTATAGCGCCACTCATACCAGTGTAGGGTGTCAGAGCACTTTACATCACAAAGATTACACAGATACAACAAATCATATGTGTGTAAATCAGTGTATAGGAAATGTTACATAAGACAGATCACAGGAACAAGAGAACAAGGCGTAGGAGTCACATGCCATCCATACTGGTAGGCACTATAGTTTGAGAGTGCTTGGCCTGGAGAAGCACAAACTTAGAAAAATGTAAAACATAAAACCATGGTTGAGAGTTCTGTTTAATATTAAAAACTGAATTCTACCCAAATGAACCCCTTTTGCAACATTAGGTTAATGAAAGACGGTAAAAAAAATCATAACGCTCTAACCTATACTTTGCAGTTCTCATGCAGCTCTTTGATAAGTTAATAGCTCACTGTTCTACATTAGGATTTTAACTTACAAAAAAGCAAGTAACAAAAGGATCTCTTTGACAAAAGCAGTAACCCACTAACCTATTTACAGTATATGCACATAGGGGCAGATTTACAAGAAACTGAGGCAGCTGTACAGATGCGTCTCCATACGAAACCCTTGCGCCACTACGGATGCGCCGTATTTACAATACGGTACACTATGGCGCAAGGATTGACAGATGCGTCAGAAATCCTGATGCCACTGTAAAGCTTTAGTACAGATTGAAACTGAACACGGCTACATCACCAATCAATAAAGCCCTCTGGACTGAAGTACAAAGCAACCGAAAATCACCCTATAATCAACACCTAAACAAATCTTTGTCAACAACTTGCACAAATGAATTATGGAACAAAAACCTGTCCATTAAACACACACTAAATAAAGTAGCAAAAAATCATTCCTTACTAATTGACAAAAACATGTTCCGGGCAAGGTCACATGCCTGGATGGTGATCAACAATTATAAGACACTTGCACCGGCCTATTATTTACATACAACATTCTCTATTCACCTGATAAAGCAATTCATGGCTACACGCTTCGTAAATTTACCATCATTAGCGGATCAGCCTATTTGGTTATATAAAGGGCCAAAATCATGTTGACTCTGTGGTTACCACAATGAAGATTTTATTCATGTAATTTGCATATGCACCGAACTCCACAATGCTCGTACCACCCTTCTTAGACAAACACACTTTTAAAGATAGAGGCCTGGGGGGCGTGGCCAAGATGGCGGTGTGAGTGGTCGCACTTGCCGCGATCTCCTCCGCACCCAGGCCCCTAAACCACTGGATTGCCGCTGATCTCCCCCCACGCTGCTATCTACCGGCAGCAGAAGGTGTGGGGAACTCAGGCGTCTCCCCCTGCAGAGAAAAGAGCCTTGGGGACGCTGCTGGCGAGCTCCGGACGCCGGGCCGGGACTAGTGACGGCCTTCGGGTCCGGCCGGAAGTGGTGTCGGGCCCGCCCTGCGGTGTTGCCCGAGCTCGGGAGGCCGCCCTGCGTCACCGGAGCCCACCCGGACCTATGCGGAGAGCCCTGCCGGGGTTGGCTACTGCCTGTGAGAGGCTTGGCGGATTTTCCCCAGAGGCGGAGACGCGGGCGATTGGAGATACAGGCCGGGGCCAAGTATAGCGCGAGGTCGCATCGCGGCCGTCAGGAAGACCCGGGTGGCGCCGGGAGTGACTTCGGGCTTGATTAGCCCTGCGGGAGGTGCGGCAGCAGTCCTTCCTTTCCAGCGGTCCGGCGGCGGCGAGTGCCCAGATCCACGTGGGGGAGGCCGCCCAAGGCCGCTTGCGTCCCCGGCGGCCATCGGGGCAGCTAACTCACGCGAGGCCCCGGCTTCCCCCACAGAAGGCCTGACGTGAACTGGTGGTGCGCCGCCCGGGCAGCGAGTCGGCACTGCCTCTCCGGTGCCTGGGGACTGTGTTTTTGCAAAAGCTGTGTCGGGGTCAGGCCTGGAAGCTTAGAGGACCCGCAACGGTGACTAATTCGGTGCCGGCCCTTACACCGGAGTGTGGATGCATTGAGGGCCGGAGGAGCCGGGAGACGCGGGGGTCTGTGGAAGTCTGCGGGCAGAGCTGCGGGGGAGCTTGAGGCAGCGTCCCCCTACCCCTGCAGAACCAGAGAGGTGAGGAACACATCTGACCGGGCGGCCGGGGATTTCGCGCCTGCTGGCGGGGGAGCAACGCGACGCCACGGCTGCGGCCCACGAGCCCTGTGGTGCTGGTGAAGAACAGGCCTCGGGGGCAGGCATGGAAGCGGACCCGCCCGACACCCCCTCAATATTGCCTGGGGGGGGACTGGATGTTCGCTGGCCGGTCTGGCAGGTGGTTGCTTCGGCCCATTGGTGGCACAGTGGATCGGTGAGACGGTGGTGGGCTTACCTTGCCCCTGAGACACAATCGGCCTCGGAGTGTGAGGTCTTACCCCCGCCCGGCCGAGTGGTGGTAGTCAACATCGGCGTGGCCCTAGGGGGATCAGGGGTCCCAGTGGTGGATTGAATTGTCGGCAGAGTGGTGCTGTGCCCTGGGTAGACCGCCTTTCCATCATTGCCTACGGTCGGGCCGGGCTCAGCGCGTGGGGCCAAACCCCCAGGAAGTAGCCGGATTGGGACAAAGCAGACATTTGGAGGAGAAAAACGGGCACTGGGGATCCAGGAGAACGAGACTGGTCAGTCGACTGGTGACCTGGTGACGCGGCGATCATTGGTATCCCTAGTGGGGATTGCAGACCCCGGTATATCGCTCAGAATGGCTGGCAATAAAGGGAGCAAGAAGGGTGATCACACCCTACCGGACATGCTGAACAGGGGCGCAGCACGGCAAGACCGAGGACAGCACTCCCCAGGACAATCGAGCAGCTCGCAGGGGGCAAGTGGAGGGGAACCGCCAGTCACCAGGTCCTTTCTAGAATCCCTCTTTAGCGCCCTCCGAGAGGACTTTCAGACACTTAAGCAGGAGGTTGCGGGAGAGGTCCGAGAAATACGGAGGGAGGTTGACGGCCTGGGAGAGAGGGTGTCCTCCGTAGAAGAGGCTGGTCATGCCAGAGATGAGAAGCTTACGCACCTTCAGCAAGAGGTGATACGGCTTTGAGACCAACAAATCGATCTTCAATCGCATGTGGAGGATCTTGAGAATCGTTCCCGGAGGAGCAACATTCGGGTCCGGGGTGTGCCTCTCGGAGAAGAAGGGGAAGACGCTGCGGCCTTCTTGCAGGATCTGTTCAGAGACATCTTGGATGAACCGACCGACTTTCTTGTCAAGATCGACAGAGCGCATAGAGTGGGCCCGCGGCGCAGATCCCCAGCGCCCCCTCCCGACCTCTTGGCCTACTTGCCGGACTACGCCTTAAAAGAAAGGATCCTCATGGTGGCCCGAACCAAGCCCTCTCTAGAGTTCAGGGGTCATCGTGTGGCCCTCTTTCAAGATCTTTTGGTGGTCACCCTACAAAAACGCAAGTCCTTTAAAATCGCGACCGACTTCCTACGAGAACGTGACACTCAGTACTCCTGGGGCCACCCGTTTCGCCTCATTTTCCGATGGAATGGTACATTGCATCAACTGCGCTCTCTTCAAGACACTTGTGCGGTGTTGGGCATCACCGCGACTGATGAAGACGCACCCACCCCACGCCGTAGGCGTGTCACCAGAGACGGCTGGCAATCAGTCCCTGGCCGCCGAAATTCAGCTTCCTTGGCGAGACCTGACTCGCCTACTATCCGGGCGGAAATGGATAGTGCAGTGAGAGGAGTGGCTAGAGACACAGCGACTGGTGAAGTTGCGCTGACCGCTTGAAGAGTGCTCCGGGGGGAGATCGACATCGCTTTCATGGAATTGCAGGTTTGGGGGCTGGGGGGGGGGAGAGCGGGGGTTGCGTAGTGGCTGGATGTCCACTTTTGTGACTTTCCATATACATAGACTTTCCAGTTTGGGCCGGACTTGGACACTGGTTCTTTTGGTACAGGTTGCGAGGAGAAGGGTGGGGTTGGGGGAAGGGGGGGTCTAGTTGGGGTAGGGGGACGTTGGGGTGGGACCCGGGAGTTGGGTGAAGGAACAGGGGTCGTCCAGTGCACCAGGCAGGCATTTGTAGCTTTAGCTGTTTTTCCTTATATTGTTTTGGCCGGTAGGAGACGGGACGCGCATGCGGAGCAATGGGGACGGGTTGGACGTTGCGCTGCACAGCATGAGGGCACTTTGGAGTCCGCCGCGCGCAGCAGTTTCCCTGGCAGGGATTTTAACTGGGGGTGGGTACACACATCTTCTATGACCTTCGCACAGAGTGACGGCGCTTCCATGCACACTATCCACTATGCCTCCTTACACCTTTAAAGTCGTGACCTTGAATGTCCGGGGCCTGAACAATCCAGTCAAGCGACGGGCTGTGCTCTCCCTGTTGGAGAATGCTCACGCGGACATATGCCTCCTCCAAGAAACGCACCTACTGCCACATGACACGCGCAGACTGCGCTCCCACAAATTCCCGACACCGTTCTTCTCCTCTTGCGCCTCTAAGACTGCAGGAGTGGCGATTTTGGTGGCTAGACACTTTAGGGGCGAACACCTCCACAAGTTCGTCGAGCAGAAGGGCAGGTTGCTGGCACATAGGTTCAGAGTGGGGGGATTTACGTTCACGATCGGCTCCCTCTATAGCCCCAACGATGGGCAGGAACGTTTCCTGCAGTCTGTAGTGGAAGATATCACCGCTTCGCCAGACAGACATGTTATCCTCGGTGGGGACTTTAATATGGTTTTCGATTCTACAGTGGTCGGGGAATTCTCGGCCTGCTGTAAAGCAAGGCTTGCGGAGGTAGATCTCCTGGATCTCTGGCGTCATATGCACCCCACAGATAGGGACTACTCGTATTATTCCCATGCGCACAAGACCTATGCGAGGCTTGATCACCTTTTAGTAACCTCACCGGTGCAGGCGCTGGTCTCATCAGTGGACATGGGGGTATTGTCCTTATCGGATCACGCTCCGGTTGAGGCTTCGTTGTGTCTGCCCCCTACCGTTTAACCCTCGAGGACTTGGCGCCTTCGGGACACTTTGCTACATAGGAAGGTGGTGGTTGATCGTATTGGAGAGGTGCTCCAAGACTATCTGGCTCACAATGATAACGCCGATACCACTCGGGCCACTCAGTGGGCAGCGTTGAAGGCTGTCCTCAGGGGGGAATTTTTGTCGATCTCCGCGGCTGACAATAGAGAGCGACGGGCCAAGAGGGATGAGCTTACTGATAGGGTTCGGGAACTCGAGCTAATCCACCGCAGGACGGGGGCGCCAAGGATTTGGCGGCAGCTCAAGGAGGCAAGGAAGCTTCTGGCGGCCTTGGATATGGATCGGGCAGAATACGCGGCTCTCCGGCTGCGTCATGCCTTTTACACGGGGGGAGATCGTAGTGGTAAGCTGTTGGCCAATAGACTTCGGGTAGCACGGCAAAGTCAGACGGTAAAGGATATCTCTGACCCCACCGGAAGTCTGGAGACGGATGATGCCTGTATCTCAGCTGTGTTCCGGGGGTTCTACGAGAACCTCTATGCCGGTGATCCGCCGGACGTACCGGCCATGACTTCTTATTTGGACTCGGTCACCTTGCCGTCCTTGGAACCACTGCAGGCGGACCACCTGCATAGGGATATTGGAATTGAGGGAGTGGTGTCCGCTATTGCCAAACTCAAACATGGCAAAGCGCCGGGCCTGGACGGCTACTCCGCCCTTTTTTACAAGACGTTTTGCACATTGTTAGCTCCTATTCTCACTCGCCTTTTTAACTCTTTCGCGGACCCTGGAGCCATCCCGTCCGACCTTTTGAGAGCCTCTATCACGGTCCTCCCTAAACCAGGGAAAGACCTGAAATACTGTGGGTCCTATAGACCGATATCCCTCCTGAACATAGATTTAAAACTCTATACCGGGATCCTGGCCAGTCGCCTGGCGCCCCACCTGCCCGGTCTAATTGATCCGGATCAAGCGGGCTTTGTCCCAGGGAAGCAGACGGTCGACAACACAAAGCGGGTGGTCCACCTGCTGGAGAAGGCTTCCCGGATTCCTGGAGAGCGCATGATGCTAGCGGTAGACGCGGAGAAGGCGTTCGACCGAGTACATTGGCCCTTTCTAGAACAGGTGCTGGTGAAAGCAGGCATTGGAGAGAAGTTCCGCTCCATGGTCCTCAACTGCTATAAAGAGCCTACAGCCGTGGTCCGTGTGAACGGATACACTTCCACGCCCTTCAACATTGAGAGAGGCACTAGGCAGGGTTGTCCACTCTCACCCTTGCTCTTCGCTTTATATATGGAGCCTTTTGCTCAGCGGGTGAGGGTTAACCCGGCTGTGGAGGGGATACGGATGGGTGGTTTTACCCATGCGATTAGCCTGTACGCCGACGATGTCATCTTCACGCTGGCTACACCCCGGACGGCCTTGCCGGCTTGTGTGGAGGAGCTGGACGCTTTCAGTGCCGTCTCAGGCTTTAAGATGAATGTGGGGAAGTCGGTGGCTTTGGATATCTCCTTGGAGCCGGCCACCAAGGTGTACCTACAGAACAGGTTCCCCCTGCTTTGGTCCTCGGAGGCAATACCATATCTGGGGATTAAGATAGCGCCCACGTTGCCAGCTATGGTTTCGGCTAACTACTCGGCCTTGGGAGCGAAGATCAGAGAGGAACTGGGCAGCTGGAACCGCGGCATACTCTCCTGGTTGGGAAGGATTGCGGCCGTTAAGATGACGATTTTGCCGCAGGTTCTCTATCTATTCAGGGCTTTGCCGCTTCAACCCCCGGCCGGGTGGATCCCGCAGCTGCAGTCAGATGTGGCACGCTTCATTTGGCAGGGGAAAAAGCCCAGGCTGCGCAGGGCCCTCTCCCTTTTGTCTCCTGAAGCAGGAGGTTTGGGCATTCCCGACTTTCGTAAATATTTTCAAGCGACGCAACTGCGGTACTTTGTAGAATGGTGTAGATGGGAGTCGGATAAGCATTGGCTTTTCCAAGACCAAGAGGTGGCGGGTCGGCCTCTACAGGAGATTCCATTCTTGCACAGGTCCAATCGGCCTAAGAATCTCTACGCCTCCTTTATCACCAGGGTGCCTTTGCGGGTCTGGGACGCTACTTGCCTTAAGTACGACCTTACCTCGTTTCCGTCGCCACTCTCACCGCTGGTGGATAATCCGGCTTTTACTCCCGGAATGGAGAAGGGAGCATTCACGCACTGGCGGCAAGCAGGGTGTAGAGCTTTGTGTCATTTGTACGGGCCCGAAGGGGTCATCCCATTCACACAGTTTCGTCAGGAATTCTCTCTCCCCGAGACCGAGAGGCACCGCTATATGCAGGCCCGACATTGGGCTCTTCAGCCACAATTGCGAGAAGCGGCGGATAGACTTCTCTCACCGTGTGAGCGGTGGCTGTTGTCACGTACATCAGACTCGAAACTAATCACGGATTTATATAGGTTTTTACAATTACCCTCAACACATTTTCATAACCCCGGGAGGGAGAGATGGGAGCGGGAACTCGGGAGAACATTGAGCCCCAAGGAGTGGAACCACATCTCATATAGGGCGCGCCACTCAGCATATCATATAGGCCTCACGGATACATTCACCAAAGTTTCCACCTATTGGTACTACACGCCTGAGCGGATACACGAGTTCGATCACAGTAAGGCTGACACATGCTGGCGAGGGTGTGGGCATCGGGGTACGCTTACCCACATCCTATGGGACTGCCCTCTTTTGGCCACTTACTGGAAGGTAGTGCTGGACGAAATAGACTCTCACTTTGGTATTGAGCTCCCACGCTTCCCTGCATACACCTTATTAGGACTCCCAAATGACCTAATGTATCCCCTCAGATCCAGAAGAGGTAGGCAGATCGCTATCGCCCTGGGCTCTGCGGTCCAGAATATTCTGATACACTGGCGCACTGTTACCCCACCCACCATCACAGGCTGGCTCCACAGATTGTGGCATGTGCTGGGTATGGAAAAACTGTCTCTTGTGGCGGCTGGGGACATTGCACAATTTAACGAACTCTGGCAACCGTTTCACTCTTTACTGCTCACGGAGTTCAGGGAACTCACCTGTCCCAGATACCTCCGCCTCCTGCGGCTTACGAGCCTGCCGGCACCGGACCGGTGAACTGGTATGACATCCCCTCTCCTTGTGACCTGCGGCTTTGGAATACTTATTGGATGATGATAGTGCACTGGACGGCGGGTGGGGAAGGTGGGGGGTAGTTGGGGTGGGGTTACTGGGAGTTGGGGAGGGGGGGGGGGTGTTTGTATTGAAATATTGTGTCGCACCAGGCCTATGCACTCTCTATTGCTATGCTGGACTACCATATGCGACCTATGCCTGCTAACTTCTATGATCGTTGGGACTCTCTGGCTCACATGGGTTGTTCTATGCTGATGTGTATTTATCTTGGTGTGTCATGATGAATAAAATACTTTAAACATAAAGATAGAGGCCTCAGGACCTGTAGAGCCGCAATAATTGCAATCCTAAATCCATCGGACACACAATTAAATTGTAAATTGATCAAATTTCTCAAAGTTTTTGTACAGGCTCACAAAAACTTGTTCTCAGGACTGACCTCAGAAAAAGGACAATAATGTAGTAAAATACTTGTTAAACAATGATATTCTCTTTTAATGTTTTAACTTATTTTTTATATATGTTTATATTGTTAAGGTTTTAATTGACCAAACAATAAAAAATTTACTTACTTACTTACTGATGCATCTGTTGGCGCAAACGTGATGCAACTCCAGCAATGCGCCACAACACATAGCTGAGTCCCAGCTAAAAAGCCTTGTGTCATTCCTTATGCCTGCTCTGAGCAGGCGTAGGGATTTTGACACAGTGAAGGCGTAGAGTGATGCAGTGAAATGTTGTAAATTTCACTTCATCAGTTCTACATGGCTTTTTGCATGGGAACACCCACCCTGCATACATTATACCTGATGCATGTATAATGTGGTGCAGGGCTTAACAAGGTGACGCATCTCCCAAGATGCGTCATGTTGTAAATTGGCTACAATGTGACGCTTTGTTTACGCCGCTGCTGCGTCACAAAAAGTGACTCCACGGTGGCGCAAAAGTGTCGCAAAGGACTTGTAAATCTGTCCCTTTGTGATCTGCATGGCACACATTCCTTGCAGCAGGCATATTAACTGTTTGCGCCACCTTACCATGAGTCAAAACTTCCACTAGACAATCTCTCTCTCTCTCTCCTCTCTCTCTCTCTCTATCTCCACAAAGAACATTAATCAACGGAGTTATTTTAAACATTTTTATTGTTAGCTGAAAATTGCTGGAGGCAAGGATTGCAGCAGCGGGTGCTTTTAAAGCCAAATTATACGGCGCACCGGATTTAAACCTGTGGCCATGAGGTCAATTACAGGCCCCTACAGTGGACACATTTTAAAGAAGTTTTATATAGCGCAAACTCGAACCGAAGGTATCAGAGCGCTTCATATGAGTACCAGTAACGTTACAGATGGACAATTTCATTTTTTTGTTAGGCACGGGGAAATTAAGTGATTTGCCCAGAATACTAGGATGGTGAGCTGACACTGGGTCTCGATCCTGGATCCTCAGTTTCAAGGCCGACCGCTCTATCCGTTGGGCCACATCCTCTCCCTGTATCCGTCCACTAAGCCAGCAGACCCGGCAGTAACAGCAATTAAACATGGTAAGCGCATGGAAAACAGCATCCGTTTTAAAGCCCAGATTCTGGGCAGGCTATGCTAGTTTTGGACAGTCACACAATTACATGTGTCAAGAGGCAGAGCTCTAGAGGTCTGCAGTGGACCCCATCAACTAACGTCTGCTGTATCTGAGCTTAGCTTGAGCCAGTGGATCCCTTTAACATCGCCAGGGTCATCCATTACAGAGCTCCCTCACACCAAGCATAGAAGGATCCTGATGTCATCTAGGCTCATAGAACAGCAGAAGCACCAGCATGGGATGGGTTTAGGTGGTCATACAGGCTAAGCAAGAGACCAGACCCCGAGGGACCCCCTAACTTGGATGGGCCTCTAAAGTAACAGGGGATGAAGCAACTTTTTCGTTATGTCAGTCAAGTGTCTTGGGCCTGTAGTGGACAGCAAGAAACTTGATAGTATTGAAAATAATGCTTTCAAGCCTGTTAATTTCCTGGTGAGCCTGTTATCTGCAAACAAAGGGCATATTTACAATAAAGTGGCAAAGCGTGTTGTGAAGCCAAGAAGGCTAACGACTCGCTTCGTCACTTTAGAAAGGCAGGGCTGCACCATATTTACTCAAATATGGTAGAACCCTGCGTTTCCACCTGCACTGGCGCTAACTTTAGCTGCCTAGCGCCAATGCAGACACCCTTACACCATAGTCACTGAAAGTAACGTTTTGGTGGCGATAGGGACTTGTAAATATGACCCGAAGTGTATTCCAGGCAAGTACAGAGAAGATTCTCTTAAACTAGTACATTTAAGGCAAAGCGTCACTTGGTCAAAACCAGCTGAGAGTGCTCGGTGTGGCGAGGGATGTGAGAGCATGGGCAGAGCTCAGGAAGGGTGGACTTTAAGGCTGTCTTGGGTCTAGTGTTGGTGCATTTTTGGAGTAAGTGTATCCATCTTATCTTTTTCTCATGTCTTCCCCTTCATCCTTGAATTCCGCTCCTAAAGAGCTCACACTGTCAGTGCACTTCTGGAGAGAGCTGTCTCGTCAGAACCTGTTAATGGTAGTCTTGTTAAGATTTCAATTCTTCCTCTTTTCTCTCCTTCTTACCCTCTCTTTTCAAGCACTTCTTCCCTTTTGACAGCAGCTTTTCTTTTGTGCTCCTTTTCCCTTTGTTATTTTATTTTATTTTCTGATTTTCCCATTTTCATTCTTATACTTTCTTTTCACATGTTAGCTGTGGCTCTGTTTTGCATTCTCTCGCTCCTTTCACCAGTAATCCTTGGTGTTCTTTCTGCAGTTTTATTTTTCATAAGGTGATTATCTTTTTCTCTTTTGCAGTGTTCTTTCTTTCCTCTATTCTGTTCCAGCAGTTCATTGCGACCTTTTCTTCTTTCCATTTCTATTTTCTGGCCATTGACTTGCTGTTTCACCTGTTTTCTTCTCTGTATTTTTCTGATTATTCCCTCTTTTTTTTCCTTTTTCTCTTTTCTTCCTCCTCGTGTGCCTTGGGAACCAGTGAAGTGACGTGTAGAAAAATGATCCATAATTCCAGCTGTTACTATAGTGATGCCATGCACCCTTTGACCCCATATGATAGGGTTGAGCACTTGTTCCATCTTTCTCTCCTAAACAGAATCCTGGTTGCTGCTGAGAGGCTAGGGAAAGAAAAGGAGAAAACTATACAGAAAGTAAGCATGGCTCATAGTTGCTGTTTCCCTGACCCCTGAGAGCAGATGTGGCAACAGCTGTACCAGGGGTAACAAATTACAAGTCCGGTTTAGCAGCAGATAATCTTGCAGGGTCTATATGAAGGTAGTAGATTCTAAGCTCGTAAACATCGATGTATAGAGAACGTGACTGCGGAAACACTTTCAGAGCAGTTTTTAGACGCAGCCAAAGTTGACAACTGCCTAGGGACCTACCTGCATGCATACAAAAATCTTCCTTAATTTTACTGCATGGAATGCACCATTGGCCCACCCACAAACCTTGAACTCCCAGGCAGTTGGTGAATATTAAATTAAAAAATAATATTTCTATCTTTCTTCCTCCCCCCACCTAACCCTCTCTCTCCCTGCCTCAACATACAGGGCCTGGGCAATGGCCAGACATGATTACACTCTGTGAGTATGGCTCTTACTCTTTCATTGAAAAAAAGGTGGAAGACACCACAAAACATGTAGATAAGGCAGCAAAAAGGGGAGTACTACCAGCAAATGGTGTGGGAATTCAAAATCGCACTCTAGGACAGACAACATTTTTCTCGCAGCTTGTTATCAGAAACATGAGCAGATCATGTCTCAAACCTGTAAGTTAACTTCTCCGAAAATTGGAGAAATTGGCAGGGTAGATTTGCTTCCTGTCCAGGAAACAGCTGATGCACACAGTAAATCTCTATTGGACCAAAAGTTCCGGAGGGTAAATAGTTAAAGAAATTAGAAATCCCTTCCCAGCTTAATAATATAAGACTCATTAAGGATACTGGACACTAATAAAATAAATGCCTCATTGAAAGAAGAAGTGCAGTGAAGCCTGCTCTCAGCTTGAACAGAATATACCACCAATAAAGTGAGAATCAATCTATGTGCATGGTCATGGCATGGAAAACAATCTGTTTATGATCACAAAGGGGGCAAAAGGAGTGGGATGTTCATAATTGCTTCCTCTCAGACCATACACTTTATAAATCGCCAGGCAATCAGGATGTGAGGGCCTTTCCTGAAGGATATGCCTGATTCTGAAATGCCCTGATGTCTCATATAGCAACATCACAAAATAAAATTATGGATGGAGTGTTAAAATCTTTCGAACACTAACCTCCAGTCACAGATCTGGATTTAATCCAGCGTTATTTTGCTTGCCACATCACTCAAGTTTGCACTCAGCCATATGCAAATCAGTCCTGACCCTGTGCCTTCTGGGAACATTCTAGCCTGAACTTCCAGGCCAGGTCCTCCCTGGACCAGAAACAAGCTTCCTGGGACCGGTGTCAGGGTCTCATCCCTCATCAGCCAAGATAGACTGAATCTAGCGAGCAAGGGGCCCACCTCTGGACATAACCTTAGCCACATAGGATGAACATAACATAGTTGCAAGCTAGCAAGGAGGAAACAATATATCAGTCTCGTAAAGCCTAAAGAACTCTATATTTATAAAAAAAGAATGTGCTTTTGATATGTGACCCTGTTTAATTAATTTATAGGAACGGACAACAGGACTGTGTACTGTTCTTAAGGAAATATAGAGTTCCTTAGGCTTTAAGAGATTGATATATTGTTTCCTCCTTGCCAACTTGCTTCTATGTGGTGCTTAGTATTTCGGCCAGGTAAAGTAGGGTGATTTGGGTGAACCCTGATTTTTTATCTTTTTTTTACAAAGGATGAACACCGAAACATCACAAAATAAAATGATGGATTGAGTCGTCAAACTTTTCAAACACTCATCGCAGGTCACAAATCTGGGTTTCATCCATCGTTATTTTGCGTCACCCCAGTTTGGTACTAGCCATATACAAATCAGTCTGGACCCCGATACCCATGGGAATAGTCCAGCTTGCACTGCCAGGCTTGGTCCTTTCTCAACCGGGAAGCAAGCATCATGGAGTTTCACTGCTCATCATCCAGGCTAGCTTGAATCCAGCGGCACAGTGAGCTAGGGACCCGCGTCTGGGCATGTCCATAGTCACTTACGGTGCACATAGCAACATCACTAAGTAAAATGATGAACGGAGTCTTGAACCTTTTCAAACACTCACCCTCATAAAAGGGCTTTTGTAAAGTGATTTTTGGGGCCCCAAACAGGGCCCCTGTCCCACTGCAAAGTGGC
Organism: Lissotriton vulgaris; assembly: GCF_964263255.1. Classification (NCBI taxonomy): domain Eukaryota; kingdom Metazoa; phylum Chordata; class Amphibia; order Caudata; family Salamandridae; genus Lissotriton; species Lissotriton vulgaris. Next base: position 1,871,214,459 of record NC_141693.1, read on the forward strand.
CAAGAGGGCACATGAAGTGCCCCCACACATCTCCATGCACTGTGTGCCAAGCACACGGTGCATGGATGTGCAGAAAGTGCTCTTTAACACTGCGGCTTGTACTGCTGCCTTCTTTCTGTGCTGCAGCACAAGCCGCTGTGTTATAGAGCACTTTGCAACCAACAGCACAGCAGTCGCATCCTAATTTGGGGTCCCAGAGCACCAACTGCTCGTTGGGCAGTCTCCTGAGCGCAGACATCTAAGTGAGATCCTTTGTGTTTTAGAAAGTCAGGGTATACCTAGGTCCTTAATATAATCATCAAAGATGCCCAGGAATCGAAATCAGTGTGTAGAAAATAGTTTAAGTGTCAGGAAATCCTGTGGTTATAGTTCATCTGAGGTCTAGGAGCCTGCATTGTCATATGACGACCTAGTATTACTGCTAACCTCCATTATTCTTGTCCGAATAGCAATATTAAACCAAAGAAGATTCATATGGCCCGATTCACAGAAATAACTTATGACAAAATCCTAAACTTACTACCATTTTGGTATTCACAGAAGGCACTTACACTTTTTGGTATTCACAGAAGGCACTTACTCATTTCGGTATTCCTAAAGTTAGGAGTCCTAACTTTACTACTCCTAACCTGAGAAAAATCCTAACTTTAAGACTTTCGGTATTCACAGAAGGCATTTAGGAGTCTTAAAGTTAGGACTCCTAACTTCTGTGAATACCGGAATGAGTAAGTGCCTTCTGTGAATACCAAAATGACGTAGGGGCATATTATCAAGGACCGGTGTTAAAATTATCGCCGTTTTATCGGCAGGAAACTGCCGATAAAACGGCGATAATGGGCTTGATAATACGCCCTTGTTAATTCCCATAGAAGGCCATGTTCTGATGTTAACATGGGCTTCTATGGGAATTAACAAGGGCGTATTATCAAACTCATTATCACCGTTTTATCGGCAGGAAAATTTAACACCGGTCCTTGATAATATGCCTCTAAGTGCCTTCTGTGAATACCAAAATGGTAGTAAGTTTAAGATTTTGTCTTAAGTTAGTTCTGTGAATCGGGCCAATAGTGTCTTAGCCAGCTGTTTGCACTCTATAGTGTAACTTTAGCATATACTACACTACTAAGTTCCCTTTGACAGGCCAGAATATTTTCTTGCGATCCATTCTTAACATTTGCAGATTATGAGGCCTGATGTTCCATTTCAAGCAGAGATATAACTCTATCAAGCTTTGCATCCAAGTTTTCTGATCGACGGTGATTCTCAATCCAAGCAAAGAGAATGCGCCTGTAAAATGAGCCATGGATGTGTCCCAAACTATGCTAGCTTCAGTAGATCCTTCATTGTTGGTGAAGAGTAAATAATCCTTTATTAAAATTACTAACTGAAATATTAGTTCTGGAGTGATATTTAATCTCACAGGATTTTGCATGTAACCCCCTAATCCTTAATATTTTTCTCAAATGAATACCAATCCCCAAAAATTGAGCGACCTGATAAGGCGATTGGGACTAGTGTATTATATATGTTTGTTATACATTGCATTGTCAATAACAAAAAAAACAGTGAGAGTACCAATTATACCATTCAGATCAAACATAAAGCCAGCTTCAGATGGATACATATTTTACCAGGCACCCTCAAGCTGTAGAACACCAATCATTTAAAATAATACTGATTGGGAATGAGGTTTGCTAACAGCAAATATTGCAGATAAATCATTTTCATTTAACGTACAGTTCAATCTCGAGAAAGTACATACAGCCTTCCCCTTCTACCAGAGTAGAGCTGAGAACATGTAAAATGCAGGGAAATCGATGCTGGGGCCCTAAAAGATAGCAACAGTAATTCTTACAACAGACAGATTTCCAAGGGTGGCTATTTCCCATCTTAAAGTTTAAAATCACCCCATCTACTTTCATTAATTGATATAGCCACCCTCTGGATAGCTGATGTTTGGAAAGATGTATTTAGCTCCACCACCCAAACTGGATTAAAAACATTTTTGGGCATATAAAAAACGTGTCTCCTGATGCAGAATAACCTCTACCCAAGCCTCAGTAAGCACTGTCAAGACAACCTTTCATTTACTATGGTCTGGCAATCATAATTCCTGTCAGAGCAGCCCATCGTCATGTAAGAGCCAACTGCAAATCTCCATGCCTAAAGTCTTGCAGTAACATTTATTCAGAAACTAAGGACAGCTTTTTCCCTGAATCTACTACACACATTCTCCTCTTTCCCAAGTGGCTGGAGGAACACCTACATCTTTCAAAGTGGGAGAAAGGTTACCCTAAGGTGATGCTCATCATCGGCAGGCCACCGATACAAAGGGGGAGAAGGATTACTTAAGAGAGATGAATAAGAGGAAATGGCAAATAAAACATACTACTCTAAGAGGAAGATCCCAAAAACAAAGAAGAGAAAAATACCAGTAAAAACAAAGTAAGCCACTGCAGCTCCAAAAAATCTGCATGCTCTTCTGATGGTTGTATGTCAGAATATACTTTAACAACAAGAAGAGAGGGAAACAAACGGAGCCACTCTTGGTCGCCCTGGGAAATAACAAATAAACAACAAAAGAGTGCTGCCCGATAAAAAAAGAGCCAGCAAGAGAAGTCTCTCTTATATGAAAAAGAACCCTCACTCACCATCCTACTTGGTGACATGCTTCATCATTGGGTTATTTTATTTATTTATTTGTTTGTTTATTTATTTATTTATTTAATGTGATTATGTATAGCGCAAACATTCCCCGAAGGTGTCAGAGTGCTTTACAAAAGAACTTGTTGCGTTAGATAAGGACTTTGGATTACATGAGTTACATAAGAGATATAAACAGGAAAACAATTGCAAATGTACAAGTGGAGCGAAAGGAGGGAAAATTGCAAATGTACAAGTTGTAAAGTCACTCAAGGCAGAGATACAAACAGATAAACTCTAAAATCACATACAAATGGTAGAAAATACAAAGGTCTACTACATATACTAGTGTTTAGAGTTATATATACAAGTGGAGTGAAAGGAGGGAAATATTGCAAATGTACACGTTGCAAAATCACTCAAGGAAGATATACAAACAGAAAAACTCTAAAATCACATAAGAATGATAGTAAGTACAAAGGTCTACTACATATACTAATGGTTAGAGATGAATAAATATATACAATTTGCAAATTCACTAAGGATTACATTTTAACAGCGATTAGGCTTGGACAATTATATATTATATATTTACAGAGCAGGAAATTCTTGCCATCTTTCAGCCAGGTGTTTAGGTGGTGTTGCACTCAAGGGTGGTGGTCTTGGGTCTGGATGGATCCCCGAGTTGGAGATGTCCATAGGGGGCCGGATGGTGGATACTTTTTATATGGCCGTCATTTTAGGGTCAGGCCGCTTAAAACATTGATCACCGCAAACATTAACATCCTTTTGCATATCTGCAGCAAAATAATTGTACCTTAGCAAAGAAAAACATGGTTGATTTGATCTTCAGGTAACTGGGGCTTGGAATGGTAATCAAGACTTCATTGGTAATGTTGTAGTTAATGATGATCGTCATCAGCCATTTTAGACCATCACATTTTACTTTTTCAGGTTGGTGGGATTACGGGTGGCAATTATGCTTTCTTGACCTTCCTGAGTGCAAATGGCTGACAAGAAACACTGATTATACTTTCAAACATTGTGTAGTAAGCAAAGTTAGCTTTCACCTGATGATTGTGTTCCAGGTACCTCATAAGCAACAGGAGGTTGGCTCTCTTGCTCACTGCGCCACTAGATTCAGCTGGCCTGGCTGATGGGGGGGTGATACCCCGAAACCGATCCCAGGATGCTTGTTTTTGGTCCAGGGAGGATTTTGCCTGGAAGTTCGGGCTGGACTGTTCCAATGGGAAGCAGGGCCAAAACTGATTTGCATATGGCTGGATCCAAACTGGGGTCACCTCTGCCCCATCAGAATCACTGATCTTGGCGGAGGCTGCGGTTTGTCCCCTATCAGATAAGCATCCTACCACCTGGTCCCACCATCATCACAATGAGAACCAAAATTATATTTTGTTATCTTAGACAACCTCAACTCAGATAGACGCATTATGAAGAGAGCTGAAGAATGAAAAGGCAGCAGACCATAATGGCCTGCACTTGGAATATGATATGTTTGCCTGAAAGTCTCTGCCATGCTGCTGTGGGGTTCCCCAGCTATATCATGTGAGGCTGTAAGTATCATCTCCCCCCCCCCCCCCCAATAAGAAATCTATCCAGCAAGCCTTATGCTAACCTGTTACTCTGCTAAATTGTGACAGCAATATCTAACTGGACTTGGTGGGATCCAGACTTAACATGGTGGGGGGGTTATTATTCACCCCATCAACAGGACTTCATCTCTCAATCTCTGAACAGAGGATAGGGATGAATATCCCAGACCTGATGCCTAGTATGTTTGTATGTATGTATATATATATATATATCTAACAATGGATTGTAAATATATCTCAGGCATAATACATGCCTTCGATGGGAGTGATGGTTAAAACTAAGAAAGGCTTTTGACCGGGTTAACTGGGGCTACCTTGGCTTAACAATTACACAGCTGTTATGGCCCAGCATTGGTGTCCTTCAGCTGGGCTCTACAGTAGTACAAAATGATCCGCTTTGTTCAGGATTTATAGAGGCCTTCATCAGGACCATCTTACTGTCTAGTACTTAGAAACTTAGGCCCATAAGGCTCAGGAATGAGCAAGGAATAGGGCAAGGTAAGAGAGGCCATTCTGGCTTGGGTATCCCTGTGATCCATTGGGAACAATCAACAGGTAGTTTCTACACCCTAAATGAATGATCGTAATAGAGAAGTACAGATGGGACATTTTATGACAATTGGAAGATGTCCTGTTAACTCCCTCCTTGAAAGAAGGCCCTGACACATTTTCATAAGCTATGTATATAAAAACCCAGTGAGCATCTAAATTAACTTTTGTTACACCCGCAAAATAACTTTGTGTTAACAAACATTGAACTGAGAACGGTAAACTGTTTGTAAATGAAGCTGCAAAATCAATGAAAAATATATCCAATTCTCAAACAAAATGCATAGAAAAAGGTAACATAAAAAGTAACCTAATTTGACTCTTCCTCTGAGTTACTAGTTCCCAGTTGATACAGCAACACATGTTTAAACAAGCAGGAAACAGCATCAGCTCTTAAATATTAGACTAACATTTTTCCTTTGGACAACAGAAAGTTCATCAAGTGGAGCACTGCTTTGGGGTTAATATTTCATTGCATCTTACACCATATTCGCCTGTGACAAATTACACTGTGGGGGTGTGGACCTTTTTCCCCTTAAATTACAATACTAAAATATACTAAAATATTGAGACAACTTAAATCCTATAAAGGAATGAGATTGCTACTGATCTGGATGTAATTCTTTAAGATTGCATTAGCACATGGGTAACACATAGGGGTCGATTCTGATTTGGGAAAAAACGCTCCGAATAGCCGTTCGGAGCGTTTTTCCCGTACGAATCATACCCTTCGTACCCTTCGTCGTACCCTTCAACGTCCCCCGTACGTACGACGAAGTACGATTCGTACCAGGAGCTTGACTCCATACAAATCGTACAGAGAGCGTCCGAATCAAACCCCCGTACGAATCTCCCTCGGAACCCGCTGTATGCGACATCTGTACGGTTCGCGGCTGCTTTTTCTGACCCAGCAAGTACAATTTGTGTCGGGTACGCACCGTACGACCCTTTTTTCTACGGGAGCTGAAAACAGCCGTAAAAGCAGAGTTCGCCCCGAAAGAGGTATGAAACGTCCCCCTGGGTACGGTGCGTACACCCCATGATAGCAAGGGTATGGTGCGTATTCCTGCAATCACGGGTGTACGCACCGTACCCCGCGATCTTGGGGTGTACGCACCGTTCCCCATGTTCGCTGGGTGTACGGTGCGTACACCCTGCGATCGCGGGGTACGGTGCGTACACCCCAAGATCGCATGGGTACGCACCGTACCCCTGCTATCATGGGGTGTACGCACTGTACGGTGTGTAAGTGATTGTGTACTTTTCCGTACAAATCGCCCTTACCTGATGTGGACTGTACGAATCGCGTCCTCATACCCCGGTCCGGATCGTACTCGTCGGGTCGTACAGCATGTGTACGAGTCGTACGGTTCACTGTTTCAGCCTTGCAATACGTATGGATCGCGACGATTCGGACGGATTGACGGAATACGCATTGCACTACGCGACTCGGACGGACGGGTACGAATCGTACGGCGATGGCTCCGGATGAAAATCGTACGGACGTTTTTTTCCCGAATCGGAATCGACCCCATAGTGTGGCATCCAAGATTAACATTGTTATTTGTCCCAGACTAAATCCTCATGGACCTTAAAGGGAGATGAGAGGCTTTGAAAAACTGTATATAAATGGAAAGAAGGGGTCCCCTATGAGTCCAGCACGTCTGGGTGGCAACTGTATGTGAGCGATTTGTACTATAAAACTCACCCTTTAGGAAATCCTGAAGGCATGCTCAATCATTGAGTTTTCACGATGGAGTCAAATACTTCCACTGCAGGGTTCAACCTGAGCTCTCTCAGGTCGCACTTACAGATATTTCAAGGGATCCTAGCAGTAAATTGTTGAAAGACTGACTGAGGCATACCTGGAACAAACTTTATTAGCTAAATATTGCCTTGCCGTGTTAAAAACAAATGCAGACACTATGTGAGGTCTAATTACCCAAGTATCCTTCCTCGTGGTCTATATTTTTCAGATTTCCTAGAAGACACTGAAGTTTTCGTCAGGACCAGTATTTCTATGATCCATATGGACAGCCTGATCCTTTATAGGTCAAACAAGTGGGGAATTTCCCCTACTCGCACATCATACTTCCATTAACACCATGCATAGACTTTATGCTTACGTACCGAGCAGAATAATCATCGGTGGGTATTGATATTTTTAGCTTTTCACTCATTTTCTATCAACGAGGGAGGATCAACATTCTTATAGTCACACTCTCTTTGGACTCAATCGTGTAAGCGTCCTCACTTCTCACCCTTTTTGAAAAACAACATATACATTTATGAGGAAATTTTAATTTCTTATAGGACAGTTATAAATAATTATTCATGGCTACATTAGAATTAGTTAGGAAGTGAATGCCACCCTTTTGGCCCCACTTATTGTGATAAATTTAGCAATATACACATAAGTAGTGCGAAGGGGTGCTCCATTTAATAAAATCAACATGAATATGCGTATGCCAAATTGATCTTCATGAAAAAATACAATGGTTAGTTTTCATCTTTAAGTCGATAGCATTGCGTTGCCTAGATGGTTTGATAGTAGAAACTAGGGGTGGGCTTCACTGCCATAATTCTCTCTATTTTAATTACTCAGAATTACCTCAGAAATACTCAGAATAATGCGTAATTGTGTGAAAGCCTACTCAAGCATTTAGAGCTATTTTCCTAGTCAAAAAAGGCACCAAGGTCTCCAACATGGGCTCGAAGATGCATTTTTCTCTCAGAAAATAGCCCTAAATGCTACAGGACAATGAACAGCAGTAGCCAGCAGCCACTCGTAGTCTCTTAGTTTGTTGGTCTGGGCTCCTGCTGTAGGATTATTGCCTGAAATGACTCTTAACTACTCAAGCTGTAGTGATTGCATCATTTCTGTAATTTTTCATCACAAGTGTATGCATTATTACTGAAATTACTCTAATTACTCTGGCATAATTAAAATTTTGCCCAAGCCTAGTTGGCACATGATTTAGGTGAAAATATGCGTATCTGATGCTAAATCGTCTTGGGAAACATCCTTTACACCGCAGTAATTTTACTCCAATGCCTTTAGAACACAGCCATTACAACGCAAGGGCTACATCGACTTGCGCTGGATGGCGCTATAACCTAAGGAATAGTAGGATTTACTATTCCATCACCTTCCCTACTGTAGGTAGACTGGTGTTGGAATAGTATATCTTACTATTCCTAAGTCCAGAGCCCTCATGCACAAGTCGTTGTAACGAATTGCGATGTAAAAACTGCGATACTACATACCGCAATCATTTTGATCGCGTTGAAACATCACATATTCAATTGCCATGGACCTTAGGGGGCGTGGTGAGGCTGAAAACAACAAATACTTGTGAGCCAGAATGATCTACCATCAGGAGAATTATGATTACATATTGGGATGTAGCTGCAAAGGAATGCATTGGAGTAAGTGTCACCCATCTAGTGCCATCTTTTGCTCAGATCAGATATACAACTGTGTAGAGGGGCGCTCCATTTATTAACAACAAAATAAATATTTGTGAGCCATGTTGATCTTCATAAAATTAAGAATGATTACTTCTCTATAATGTTATAGCATTATATTAGCTAAAAGGTGATCCGGTTTGGACCACGTATGGTTACTTTTTCTGAAGTAAATACTTAGAAACGCTCTGACTAGTGTCACTTGTTGTTTGCAACCTTACATGCCTCATTTTGCTTGGCTCAGACATTTAACATTTAAGTAGTGTCAAGAGGTGACCAGTTAAACATCTGACCAGGAATATTTCTCTGCCATGTTGATCTTAATGAAGATAGTAATGGTTTCTTCTTTTGTACACTTGGTGCCATGTTTCAGAGAAAAAAGTTGCTTGGCTTTGGCTAAACGCACATGGGTTATGTACAGGGCTTCCCAGTTTATAGACAGCAAAGTGAAAGTATGGGTGCAACCCTAATTCCCATCTTATAACATTATGGCTACTTATTCAAAATTTCGACCCACAACTTGCATGGTGTAATGTTATGTATTGTGTGTCATACACCGTATGACCTTGCTGTTACACGAGCCACGGCTCGTGGATTAACACGAGCTACAGTCGTGGATAAACATGTTGTCCTTCAAATGTAATGTTACTCGTGCATGGACGCTTGATCCGTGGTTGGCCATTGTCACCGTTGGCTTGCCGCTGATCGGACGCTCCGTGATCGGGTGGAGTTTCTTCTGGAATAAACTTTATTCTTTTCATCTACAAAAGTCTACCGAATCATTCATCACACATGGGTTTGTGAGTGGCATCAAATCAAGTAAGGAGCAACTCAAGTAAACTACTGTAGTAAAATATCATATTCTTTCTTCTACACAATTGTACTTCAGAATTTGGATTTCAAGGCAGTTATTAAACACTAGATAATGGAAGTACAATTCACTCCAAACATATTTAGAAATGCATTGGGTGGGGAGAGTAGCTCATATGCCTACAATTTTCTATGTAGGAAATGTTATTTGTATAGGCATACAAAGATATATACTTGCCACATTTGTGAACACACAAACACACACAAAAAGGAAGTATGGAACACTCTGCAACACCACTGGCACTCTAAAACTGTAACCCACCTCATATGTCTGATTTTTTAATAGGGTCTTTAAGTAAGGCTGGTTGTGACTGCCCAGAAGACTTTGAGCGATGTCATAATAAGGTGAATGTTGTGCATTTGTTTGTTCTACGAACAGGATGTCTCCGGAGGTACTAAGATTGGTGTTCATTATGATAAAAGAAGGACTATTGCTAGGGGCGTGGCTTGATAGCCTAAGAAAGCGGATGCATTAGGCCGAAGCTCCGCATCAGCCTGCCAATTATCCTGATACATCTGTGGTAGTTGGGGGCTCGGGCATCCTGTCGGGCAGTCCCATATACAGGAAAAGGCCCCTAGAAGTCACCCAGGGCTGCATGCTGGTTGAGGGAACCTGAGCGACTGAGACCTGGGAGTGAGTGAGCGGGCCTGCACTTCCCAAAAATGGCGGCCTAGATCTCCCTTGGGACGGACAGCGTGCGGCCCAGAGGGGTGATTGGGCCGGCCCTGTGAAGACCTGATGAGGACTGCCTAGCGGAGAGATAGTGCTGCGGAGGTGGATCCTTGGTGGAGCTCAGAGACCTGCAGGGACCGAGCTGATGAGGCGAGGCCGGAGCCCAGGAGGCTTCTACCTCAGCCTGGGTGGTGCTGTAGAGCTGCTGCACCTGAGTGAGACCCCAGAGGTCACCTGGGGCTGCAGGCTGGCTGAGACCGAGACCTGAGAGTGAGTGGGCCTGTGCTTTCCAAAGTGGTAGCCTAGATCTGCCATGGAACGGAGGCAGTGCGGCACTGAGAGGTGTTCAGACTGGCCCAGGACTGTGAGGGCTAGATGAGGACTGCCTAGTGGTGAGACGGTGCTGCGTAGGTGGCTCCTTGGTGGAGAGGAGAGATCTGCAGTGACCAGGCTGCCACGGCGAGACTGCAGCCCTGGGGCCCAGCCGCATCCTCGGTGGCACTGTAGCTCTGCGTAAGAATGCAGAAGAGCAACCAGGAAAGGAGACCAGGCGGCTACCGGAAAAGAAGGGCAGTGAGTAGTGGCAGTCGATGCTCGGGGTCTGGGTCGGGGCCCGGTGTCACCGTGGGGTGGAGCGAGGCCCGGTGACTGCCAAGAATGGCCGCTACTGCTGCACTATTGCAAGTTGGACCCCTCTCCGGGTTGAATGCCCACAGACTCGAGTGGCTGCCTGGGACTGTGAAAGGACATTTGTGGGGAGCACAGCCCTGGTGGGGGAACATCACGGTCGGCAGTGGGTTGGAGACGCCTGATGCGATTGCCTACTGGCTAGGACCCAAGTCAGGAGGAAGGCTGCGGAACTTGGTCCTACAAAACCGGGGTGCCGAGGTCTGACCCTGCAGGGATTAGATAGCTGGAAGAGACCTGGTCAGCTGCTGTGACCTCCAGGGGGTCCCTACATTATACAACCCATGACCAGAATATAACTGGGGTGCCCCCCCTGGGCTTGAGATACTGATAGGGCTGATTAGAATTCTCGAGGCAGGCTGAATAACAGAGCAAGTGAGAGATTCTCCACCATTCCCCCACGAGATTGCGGCAAACAGCAGGTGCTGGCCCCGGACACCTGCACCCCTGGGCACTTCTGCTGGAGCTCCAGACTGCACTGGTGTGGCAGGAGCCTCCACTTGGTGAGCACATAAAAGCGCTGGGCTACAGGACTTTAGAACAGTGTAGACCTGGGTTAGTCTCACAATCTTACCTGACTACGCTACTACATTGGACATTGGGCACTGTAGGTGGGATTGCCCCATACCACTGTTACCTCAACCACTTCTGATTCTGAGAACACCCTGTGGCACCCCAGGGTGAGTCAGATTGGGGTCAACCAAGATCAGGAGGGTGAATCTCCTGAGCAACTACAGAATGATCGTGGAACCGTCCCCAGGAAGATCCAGGGCAAAAAACAATTGGCCAATATATTAGAAGCCATAGCTGACACCAAAGCCAAATTGCACCAAGATATAAGCATGGTGTCAGTGTGACTGGGTATCCTTAGGGCGGAACATAAAAAACTGTCAGAAAGAGTGAAATTGACGGAATCCTCGATAGCGGACCTCACACCATTGCACCAAGCACTGACTCTACAGGTGGGGGAACTCTTCGACAGGGTCCGCACACTGAAGCGCAGGGCTGAGGATGCAGAAGGTTGGAACAGGAGGAATAACATCGGAGTCCTGGGCCTAGCAGAGGGAGCGGAAGGAAGTGACATGATCGTCTACATGGAGCCTTGGCTCTGCACGCCTGTCACACCGGAGGGACAGTCGACATTCTACACTCTAGAAAGAGCCCACCAGGTCCCGCCAGGCTTACGGCTCCAGGCCAGCCTCCGCACCCAGTGTGGCCAGACTACTCCACTTTAAAGACATGGATACTCTGTTTCAGAAGGCGCACACTAATAGCACTTATGTGGTGGGCAATAGTAAAGTCTCCTTATTCCTCGATTACACACTAGAAGTCCAGAGACAATGTGCCTCTTTCCTTGAAGTCAAGAAAGCACTGAGAGACGAGGGACTCCAATAATATTCCCAGTCTGACTGCGTATACTCTTAGATAGGAAAGCCCATTTTTGTGAAGACCCCAAATTGGCATGGGAATGGATCGAACACTACAAACCTGAAGGACCGCAGGTGGCACGGGAACTCACAGGGCCACTCCCAGTTCATGAACCCAAGAAAATAATCAGGAGACGACCCAGACATGTTGCTTCAAAGAAGCCAAGTCCATCGAAAATGGAGAGGGAGAGAGCTGTTGCGTTGCAGGCTGTGGCTGAGATTCTGCAGGACCGACAATCCCCATCAGAGGTGGGATCATGCTCACCGACAGGGACCAAGTGATCTGACTCCTCCCGAGGTGACAGTATAACCCTTGGAGTGGTGACCTCGAAGATGGCAGATGAGATTATCTGACAATGGATCATCACACAGTCAACCTTGGAACTTCATAGGAGCGGGCGGCCCTAGACTAGGCCAAATCTGTGCTGGTGCGGCCCTTGCAGACATTTGACTTTTACCTCAGTTTGAAATCGGCCGTGACCTCTCTATGGTCCTCTCTGTGGTTGGTTGGGCCTCAACTAGATACTGATGTTTTGAATAAGGTTTGGGTGGCTGGCTGTTGCCAGACTGCTCTGGGAACAGCTAGTTGTTGTTAAATGTGGGTGTTCTTCCAATAGTTTGTTTTTCCTCATTTGCAGGAGAGGGTGGGAATTTATAAATTGGAGGCCAGCTTGGCAGGAAGGCCAAAGAGGTCAGAATGAAGGCTACACTTAGTTAATATCCCACCCACACAATACACGTTAAAGTTCCTAACGTGGAACATAAAAGGGATTGGATCTATGATCAAACGTCACTATGTGTATCCCAACCTAAGGCAACAGGGTGTAAATATAGCCCTCCTCCAGGAGACTCACCTAATTTGGGGCGACAGAGAAATTGCTCAGGTGCTGGAGAGGGCAGATCTTTGCAACAATGTATTCAGCTTATGCCCGGGGTGCTCTGATATGGATACGGACTGGAGTTCTTTTTGACTCGACACACACCCTCATAGAAGGGGGGTATATATGTGCTCATCAGGGGGAGGCTATTTAGTCGGGAGATAATGCTTAGCAGTGTATATGTGCCCAACCAAGACCAGATCACCTTCCTCGCCATCCTTTCGGCCCAGATGTCCAAGATCATGGGGGACATGAAGTGCTGAATGGAGATTTCAACTGTGTTGCTGACACTGTAGCGGATTGCTCTCATTTCCCCTGCCGGGTACGCAGGCCTTCTGCACAGCATTGGGGCTCCGTGACTGGAAGAATCATTGGGGGCTAGAAGATATTTGAAGGGTGCAGCATGAGGAAAATAGAGAATTCTCTTTCTTTTCTCATGCACATCAATTACACACTAGGTTAGACACCTTCCTGGGTACACCGGCCTTCAGCAGCTCTATCACACATACCAAATACTTGGGACGGACCTTTTCCGGCCATAGCCCTTTATTGATGACCAATCAACACCTGGGTGAGTGCATCCTAATCCTCCTATGGAGACTTAACCCTGTGATGCTAGAAGATACCCCATTCAGAGAGTCCCTGAGTACCCTTATTAATACAGTCTTCCCCGTTAATGCCCACACTGTGTCCATGGCATTGGTGGAGTGGGAAGGGTTTAAGGTGGGGGTGAGGGGACATTGCCTGGGCCAGTCGATTGGAGCCCAAAGGGAAATCCGGCAGGATTTCATAGACTTGGAGGATGAGCTGTGAAGGCTAGATAATGCACAGGGAGCTGACGCCCACTCCTCGTCAAGACTGCAGGAAACACATACACGCTCCAACAAGACCTTAGATAGCCCGAGGTGCCACAACCATAGGGAATATCTCGATAGGTTGCAGAGGGAGGAGGGGAAAGCTGGCTGCCTACTAGCATGGTTGATCAAATCAGAGACCCGAGGGACACCCAGGCTGAAACAGGTGAATCTATTTATGACCCTGAAGCGATTAACACCTTATTTCGGGAGTACTACGAGACACTGTATTCTGCCCCCACCAGTCCCACAATCAACACTTAGGGAATTCTTAGCTACTCTACCACTACGGACTGTAGATAGACAGACACAAGCAAAGCTGGGTGGCCCAGTGACCCTGCAGGAAGTTCTCAAAGCTATGACAGACATGGCCTCTGGCAAAACACCGGGGCCAGATGGTCTCCCTGCAGAATTTTACACAAGGTATGCCCCCACGTTGGCGCCACATCTGGTGACTCTGTACGCAGAATCCTTACAACTAGGAGGCCTCCCTGAAACTACCCAGAATGACCTTGTGATCCCACTCCCCAAGACATCAGAGGTGGGTGCCCTGTTGTAGGATTACAGACCACTCTCTGTGCTCAATATGGACTTTAAAATTCTCAGTAAGGACCTGGCACGCAAACTCTACTTCATTCTCTACTCTTTTGAGGCGAGTTCCATATCACAGGCCACAGTCCTTTCAGTCGACCTGGCAAAGCCCTTTAACACAGTATGCTGGGACTACTTGTTTGAGACAATGAGGCGCATTGGCCTCAGGAAAGGCTGGGTGAAATGGGTGCATCTTCTTTTTGCATGTCCAACAGCAATGGTTAAGATGGGCAAAACAGTATCTGTACAGTATGGGACCTTGTTTTAGCAATTGAACCACTTGTGGCACTATTTTGCCAAGGATGTGAGGGAATAGGACTCATGGCAGATGTTTGGATACATACTATCTTTTTGTATGCAGAAAACCTCCTGATTTATTTGAGGGAGGCCGTGGAGGGCTCTGACACAGCCCTACAACTCCTGGAGTGGTTTGGAATGCTATCGGCCTAAGGATCAACAAGTCCAAGAAGAACCTACTCCCCGTTGCGGGACCCCTGCCCAAGCCTGCAACTGGACACCACACTCATTTAAATATCCAGGCATCCACATCTTTCATTCTCTGGATGATTTAAGAGAGGGGAACCTAGGGGTGGGAGGAATTTGCGTAGTCGCGCTACGCAAAGCTCTGCAGAAAGGCAAAAAATCTCTGCGAGCATGCATAGTTCTGCGAACACGCGGAATTGCTTGTTCCGCCCGTTCGACAATGCTTTTTTCCTGTGCTTGAATGCTGTTTGCGTGCTCAGGGGGAAATATATAGCGAGCACAAGCATTTTGAAAGCACAAACAAGCAAAAAATTCTATGAAGCCGCGAATCGTGGCATTTTTGGCAATTCCGCGTTCTTTGCGGAACGTGAAATTACCCAAATTCAGCAAATTCTGCGAGCGGAACAGAGTTTATCACCCAGGCTTACAGAGGGCACTCCGGTCCCTCCGGTCATGTGTGCTTTTCTGGCGTACCCTGCAACTACCCTTCATGGCCAGTATCTCACTGACCATAATGGTCATGCTCCCCGTCTTCAATACTTTTTAGCAAACTACCAGTCTTGATGCCCACGGGGTGGTTCTGACAGCTAGACTCCTTGTTGTGGGACATAATTTGGGGATATGAATGGAGGAGAGTGTTGCTGAGGTTTCTACAGCACCCTATGATGGATGGCACCCTGTGGGTACCGAGTCTTGGCCGCTCAGCTGCCATGGTTGGCACATTGGCTGGATGGAGTGCACACAGAGGGAACTTTCCTGATGGAGTGCCACACACACGCATCAACTCCTGCTGGCCAAGCTGTTAGATCCTAAGATCACAGTCCCGTACTGTTCTACATTGCAAGCCACTGCCTTGCAGAGCTGGAAAAGATGCCTGGTCAAACTGACTGTGTCCCCGAGGTACACTCCAATGTTGCCATTAGTTGGTTTACCACTCAGAGATCAATATTCACATCAGACCCATTGTCCCTCTGTACAGAAGCAGGACTAGATACGGTAGGCCATTGTTTCCAAGAGAAAACACTAATCCCATTTGCAGAGTTGGTAGATAGCTGTGGTCTCCCCGGGACAGTTTCTATAAATGAGGCCTTGGCGTACACCTTTGGACAGCTATGGGGAATGGGTAGGGAGGAACCGGAGACACATATAGTATTGCACTCATTGATTACCCTGGGTGATACGGGGCACCAGGTAAATGTTTTTACGCTACGCTGCTGAACGCATATCTCCCCCCGCTGCACACGTTACGAGTGAAATGGGAAAGGATCATAGATAGGGAAATAATGGACGCAGAGTGGGGCAAGATTCTACAATCTCCTAAGAAGATCTCTTGCAATACACGATTGAAAAATATATACAATTTAATTTTGAGCACATGTCATACATGACGCTACATCGCCTTAACGTCATATATAGGGGGGAGCTGCGAAAGTGCCCCAGATGTGAACACGTTGATGCAGACTTCATACACATGACTTGGGGATGTACAATGGTACGCAAATTCTGGGACGCAATTCTGACTAAGATTAAGGCCTCCTTGAGCGAAAGTTGGCCCCCACAGTTGAAGTCTGTATGTTGGGACACTTTCTCCGGCCACATAAACGCAAAGTTGGGAAAAGGCTAATAGACCAAGCCATGACCCTAGCCAAAAGAAGGATAGCTCAGACCTGGAAATCAGCCGGTGGGCCACAGGTCACAACCTGGAATCACGAGGTAATCAGCTGGGCTGGAGCCAAAGGCAGAACCCTGAGTTGGGAAAAATCTAGGGGAGTGATGCAGTACCCTATAGCTGATCAGTGGAAAGAGACTCTGTTATCTTTGGGAAAACCCAACACAGACAAGCAGTGAGGGTGATGGATCGGGAGCGCATCCGACCAGTAGGAAGAATTCGTTCACATGAGGCCTTTATTAATAAAACAAAACACCCACAAACCTGTACCAAAGATCTTACCTCCCGGCACCTCAGGTATTCATAGCAATTGCGTGGGAGGGGAGCGATGCGCTGAACCCAGACACAACTGGTAGGGCTCTCTGGCTAACAGCTGCAGACTGGCAATCACCCCTGAGTTGATACCCCTAGAGACACATATACATCAATCCCCTGCACAATGTTAAATAATCATACATAAATAGCATTGCTGGGCCCTGGTCCATAAGCTGGAGGGTAAGAGGAACACTTAAATTGCCATATAAATCTGCTAATCACAGTGTAATAATGCCTCTATGTATTGACCCAGCTAAAGACTGAAGAAACAAAGCATCATTACTTATCATTCTAAACTGGAAACGGATAACTGATTATATGTCTCATATCCAAAATTATGTGTATAAATTATAAAAATTGCTTGCAGGTAAACCAAAGCACTAATATATAAAATGGTAACAAAAATAAGTTTTTTTAAAAAGTAAAATAAAATGGCTATTGCTCAATTATCTACATGTCACCTTCATAAAAACAGGACTAGTGCTATTTACATGAAGATTTTAGAGAATAATATATATATAAAGTAGTCAAACTGGCTGTTTTATTTATTTCTGTTCTCATACAAAAAATTGTAGGACTGTATCTCTCCTAGGTGAAGGTCAGCAATACTTCCATCAAAGCCAATGAAAAAGAAAGCAAAACTTTAGCTTTACAATTCATTGATATATTCTTCTATGTTGCTATGTCTTTCTTATGTTACATTGTTATACACAAATGTAATTGGTTAATCATATAGGAGACTCATAATATGCCATTGTGCATCGGTCGGCAGCAGTAAGTGATACTATATATGTGGGTCAATGTCTTTTTAGCATGTTGGGCAAAATAGTTTTGGAGTACCTCAATTTTATGTGCATTAATAAATGGACACATGGGGGCTGATTCCGATCCTGGAAAAAAAATGTCTGTACGATTTTCATCCGGAGCCATCGCCGTACGAATCGTACCCGTCTGTCCGAGTCGCGTAGTACGATCCGCATTCCGTGAATCCGTCCGAATCGTCGCGATCCGTACATATTGCAAGGCTGAAACAGTGAACCGTACGACTCGTACACACGCGTACAACCCGACGAGTAAGATCTGGACCGGGGTATGAGGACGCGATTCGTACGGTCCACGTCAGGTAAGGGCAATTCATACGGAAAAGCACACAATCACTTACACACCGTACGGTGCGTACACCCCATGATAGCAGGGGTACGGTGCGTACCCCTGTGATCTTGGGGTGTACGCATCGTACCCCGCGATCTCAGGGTGTACTCTGCTTTTACGGCTGTTTACAGCTCCTGTAGAAAAAGGATCATACGGTGCGTACCGGACACGAATCGTACTTGCCGGGTCGGAAAAAGCAGTCGCGAACCGTACAGATGTTGTGTACAGCGGGTTCCGAGGGAGATTCGAGTCGTACGGTCTTTGTATGATTCGTATGGAGTCCTGCTCCTGGTACGAATCGTACTTCGACGTACGTATGGGGGACGTTGCAGGGTACGATTCGTACGGGAAAAACGCTCCGAACGGCTATTCGGAGCGGTATTTCCCTAATCGGAATCGACCCCAGGGTGTAAAATGAATTATTGCATACTAAAGGTTTTTTAATCCATGTTGCAGTATGAGTGTAGTACTTGTGGGTATCTGTAGGAAAGTGGGTTATTAGTAGTGGTAAATATGCATTTACCACTGGCAATAAGGCCACTAATACGGTCTAGGGTTCAGTATCAGTCTCAATAAATTATTCCTATGCTCAACCATGTGTATCTTAACTTAAGAGAGTGGTATGTAAAGCATTTAAAAACACCAATTCAGTAAATAATTAAGGCACAACACACAATAAAAATCGCACACAAGTTTATAAAAACAGTAAATATTTATTATCTTTAAAATGACACCAAAATGACTAAAAATCCAATGTAGAGAATCAGAGATATGTATTATTAAAGATTTCGCTGTTCATATCACTCAGAAACATGTAGCACTACATTGGGACATCTAGTTGCGCTTGAGTGGGACAAAGTCAAAGTTTCAGACCAACTGCGATGGAGCCCTGCTCAAATAACCCTCGCAGTAGGCCTTGGTTGAGATTTTCCCTTCAAAACGTTTCTGGAGCTTTTTCTGCTGGGGTCCCTCGATGCTCTTCACCAGTCTGGGTTCATTGAGGGTTTGGTGGCTTGTTTTCCAGGGAGCTCCCAGTCAAACTCTGGAAGTCGGACCTCTGGAGCTGTGCAGGGGGCGAACCAGCAGTGGTTGAAGGTCACCTTGGCTATCAATGTTGAGTTGGTCCCCTTATGGAGCATTTTTCAAAAGTTGCTCCAAACTTCTGGCACTTCTTCTTCAAGTTCTTCTTGGGGTCCAAAGTATCCAAAACACAATCCAAGATCTGGTATCTCCAAAATGGTCCTGAAAGTTTGAGACTTCAGTTCCCACAATCAACTAGGACAAAAACCCTTACAAATCCAGTGGACGCGATCCAGGCTAGGGATTCTTGGTGGTGATGGTACAAGTGAGCTCTGGTAACCTGTAGCTTGCAGAGTCCACTCTTTATTCCTGTTGAAGCAAGGTACATCCAAAGGTGTGTAGTTCCAGATAATCGGGCAGGCACAGTTAGTCAGAATGCAGGTGCAAATCAAATTTCCAGCTTGACAAGCTTCTTCTTCTCAGTTTCTAGCAGCAGGTCTGAGAGTCTCTCCTTTTCTCACATATTTATTCAGTGTTCTCTGGGGTCAAGCAGGAGAGCACTCCTGTCTAATGAGGTACAGGGAAACACCCCAGAGCATGACCACTTTCTCTGAGTGTGGCATAATCTTCTCCCAGACAGCACTATTCCTCCAAACTTCAGTATGGCTGAAATATCAGCAGAGGAGCAAGAACTAGTTAAACCAACCTCCAGTATGGCTCATTTCCAAAGCTCTCCTCTCCCTACCATCTGCTTATGCCTGCCATAAGCATGCCATCTGCCTGGGCCAGAGGGCCTGGGGGGTAGATGAGCCTGGTATTCCCTGCCTGCCCTTTTCCGCTTTGAAGCTCCATGCTTTACGACCCCTTCCCCCCTGCTCTGGCATTCCTGTGTAACAGAGCTCTCCCTAACAGATAGTCTGTCTATGGATGAACCACTCATCACTTCTTCAAGCCAGCCTTGCTGTTCCCGTTAACTCTGACCAATCAAGGGAGACCACAGGAAGGCATAATGTTGGTTTACCGACAAGAAAGTCTTATAACTTATTTTCTGTATATTTTAGGATACATTCAATGTTAGCATATTGGTGGATTTATCAATACCTTTCCCCTAAGTCATTGAATTATATATATTTTTATTCCTAGCAGTATTTATGCATTACTAAACTATTACCATATTATTAAATGTGGCTGTGGATCTACAATGGGGAACATGAAATGTGCAATCTCTCTATCCTCAGGACATACATAACCTCTTTTATAAGGGATCCCCGTATAAGTACATGATGACCCCCACCCCTGGGAAACCTAGGGGAGACCCTGGGGGTGCCTAATATGCTAAAATATTGTAGTTTATCACTTTTTAGTGCCCTACCCAGAAAGTTGAGTTTGGGCAAAATTTACATTTTGAAAAAGTCCTGCAGCACAGGGCTGCTTTTAAAATATTCTCAGGCTCTCAGTAGTGCACACATGCAAGTGCTGAAAGGTTTGCTGGCCTCTAAACTGCCATGTCCTATCATGTACTCTGGACTTAAAGGTAGTCTTAATCCCCCTGCCCTACTAGAGACTTATAGGGTAGGTCATGCCTATCATAGGTGTACCCTAGCATATTCTGTGTCCTAATGCATGTGAGTGCTTTCAACATGGCACTGAGCCATCGCAGCAGAGTCCAGCACAATCTCAGAGTCAGAAAAACAAAATCCACGGGTCTCAAATGCGGCAAAAAGTGGGGGGACACTACAAAAAGGTTCTGATTTCCAACAGTATCACTACATGGATACGTCCATCATTCGTGTTTGTAATTATGTTTTGTGCAGTAGACAGAGTAGCTGAGGGGTTTGTAGTAGGGGGGTCTGTCTCTCTTTCTGTCTAGGCCTTGTGGGTCTAGGAAACCTCACACAAGAAGTACACACACATACGTTAGCTATCTGCTGACAAATACCCTGTATGGTCTTACACCCATTTGTTCACATCCTCGGACCGCACAAGGCCCGGGGAGTGCCACAGGTGGCAACAATGTAGTATAGAGGCTGGACAGCTGTCTGCAAGGTTCACCCACATTTCTTACTTCATGGGTTGTTGAAGTTAGTAGGTTGTGGGCTTCTCTACAACCCTTTATCCCATATCACTGGCCACGCTGTAGATCATGGTTTCCTGATGTACCTCAAGGCGTTTAGTGAATGATGAGTTTGATTAGCACACAACCCTCACCTGTGTTGGCGTTTTGACAGGACTGTGTAATTTCACCTTGTGTGGAGGTCACAGGGGCTTTATGTTTTTGGGTGTTAATTCCACCGCAGTGGGTCATGGCAGGTTGGGTATTTAGGATGTTACGTTATTCCTGTGATAATTTCAGCACAATGAGTGGTGTAGGTTTGATTTTTGATGTGTTTCAATATTTCTGAGGAATTCCACTGCGAAGTGATGGTGACATGTTGGATGCTTTGAGTTGACTCAGGTTTATTTTATTTTTTTAGTAATGCCATCACAGGAGGTATAGGTAGATTTTGATTCTACCATTGTGAACATAATTCCACAGTATCAGCGATTTCAACACCACACACAGTGCAGCAACAACTGTGGAAAATTCTTGATTAAACAAGGTAAATTTGAGCTGTATGGATGAACTGGCTGCTTACGATTAAAGGGCCGACCACTCATTGAAAGTTAATTAAGTCACATAACTCTTAATTCCCCGCAGAAAGTTTTTGAGAGATTGACACGGTTCAGTGACTAAATATCGAGGGACCGAATATCGACTGCCCAAAATATCGACTCCAAAATATCGAGGGACAGAATATAGAATGCCTATCTACAAACAGGTAAGTACGGAAATATCAATTCCAAAATAAAGAAAGTTAAAATACAGTTAACAAAAATATTGAATTTTTTAAATGTATTAAAAATACTATAAAAGTAAATAAATAATAAACACAATTCCAGAGAGTGCAACAGTAGGGAAAGAGATGGATAGCGTAGGGGTAAAAATTACTATTCCCACTCCAGAGAGTGCAACAGTAGGGAAAGCATTGGCTAGCAGGAGGGTAGAAATTACTATTCCCACTCCAAAAAGTGCAACAGTAGGGATAGCGTTGTATAGCGGGAGGATAAAAATTACTATTCCCACTCCAGAGAGTGCAACAGTAGGGAAAGCATTGGATAGCGGGAGGGTAAAAATTACTATTCCCACTCGAGAGAATGCAACAGTAGGGAAAGCGTTGGATAGCGGGAGGGTAAAAATTACTATTCCCACTCCAGAGAGTGCAACAGTAGAGAAAGTAATGATTTAATATTTAAATAAGAATAAATTGATTACCAATACCAATTTAAAATTAATTAAAATTAATTACTAAATATTTAATAATTGAGTAATTATAAATACCAATAGTTATTTATTAAAAATTAATTACCTATTATTAATTATTTAACAACTAGTTATTTCCAAAACCAAAAATGTAATAAGAATAAAAAAATGACCAATAATTAATTAATACATTATTTATCAATACACAAACATAATTGGAATGCTTATTTAATTACTTTATTTTATTTATTGATAACTTTATTTCGGTCGAAGACCATAAAAGTGCACATAAAATACAAACCAGCACAAGTTGTTCAAACAATAAATAATCATTACAAAGTTTAAGAAGAGAATTAAACTATGAGTTATCAATAAGAAAAAACAGTAACATTTCATAGTTACTAACAGTTAAGTTAAAAATATTTGTCTCCGACGCCACATACTGAATAGGTATCGAGATACAGCAAACACAATGGGGGGATGGGTGTCATAAGTCAATATTCTACATGCCTGGAAAAAATGCAGAAATTTAAGGTTCTTACAGATTGGAATCAGCCAACAATTTCTAATTGCAGAATAAGCAGGACAAAAGAACAAAACATGTAGTACATTTTCAGTTTTGTAGTCACAAGCAGGGCAAACTACAATATTAGTTTTGGACCATTTGGTTGTAAATGACCAAATGGGTAAAGTGCCATGCCTTAACTGAAGATACAACTTTCTGGCAAGAGGGGGTTCGATTAGATCCATGAATTCCTCAATTTTGGATTCCGATTTAAATAAGAGGAACTCAGACGTTAGCCTGCCCATAGTTGCAGAACTCAGGAGTGTTTGGAAATTCTGCATACGTATCAGTGTAGCAGGTATCACATATTTACTCTGATAGGAACCAATCTTGTGGAAGGCAAAGAAAACACGGAGAGATTGTGGACTCTGTTCTTCAAAAAATTTTTATGTAGATTCAATAAAGTAAATTTCAGTTCAAAGTATGGGGAGACATACATAAAAAGCAAAAAAGAAGTGAAAAGGGGTACATATCACTTCACCACATCGATTCACCACTTTAACATCAACTCCAAACAATTTTGTAAACAACAACCAAAAGAAATTAATTAGTGATGGTTGTATGTCTGTGCACAAGCAACAGAGAAGGAGATGATGATCTCCTTCTCTGTTGCTTGTGCACAGACATACAACCATCACTAATTAATTTATTTTGGTTGTTGTTTACAAAATTGTTTGGAGTTGATGTTAAAGTGGTGAATCGATGTGGTGAAGTGATATGTACCCCTTTTCACTTCTTTTTTGCTTTTTATGTATGTCTCCCCATACTTTGAACTGAAATTTACTTTATTGAATCTACATAAAATTTTTTTGAAGAACAGAGTCCACAATCTCTCCGTGTTTTCTTTGCCTTCCACAAGATTGGTTCCTATCAGAGTAAATATGTGATACCTGCTACACTGGAGTTTGATATTATTGATACGACTCCCAACTGATCTTAAACACTATTCAAACAAATCCCTTGTAGCATTTCTTTGACCTCAAATAACCATTGCCCAAGCCTACAAGGGTTTATTGGGTTTCCCCTGGTACGATCGCATACGTATCAGAGCACAGAGTTCTCGTTTTGATATCCCAGGGCAAAAAGTCTCCGGTCTTTCCCACAAGTCCGGGAGACCAAGCCGGACACTGTCTGCCCTGATATGCTCCAACCACGGTATATTTTTGCTTTTAAGAGAAGACCAGATCTCAGATAGTTCTGCTCTGTAAGCGGCCAATTCTGGAACTGACCACAACCTCTTCCAGTACATAATTGGTCTTGCACTGGCAATTTCCTCTATTGGCTCCATCCCAAAGTCCATTCGTAGGGGGGTCAAGGGTGTGCTAGCAGGTAAGCCAACTAGATTCCTGATAAAGGTTTGTTCCACCCTTGAAATGGTCGATTTTTTTTGTGCCCCCCAGAGCTCCGCCTCATAAATTACTGCAGTTCTAGCCTGGCGACAGTATATTTCCAAGGCCGAGGACACTTGCTTAAATGTTGACCACTTGACTACTTTACTAATTCCCCCCACAAGCTGTGATAATTTTAGTTCTGACTTGGCAATCTGTGTGCTCCACTCAAAGTTCTCTGTAAGGGTAACACCCAAGTAGACAAATGTCTCAACCCTCTCAAGGGGAATACCATGTAGGACCGGATTTGGGCGTGCCTGCTTAGGGGGATTGAATATCATAAACTTTGTTTTTCCCAGGTTGATTTCCAATCCCCGGAGCGCACAGAAGTCTACAAAACCATCAAGTGTTTTTTGGATGCCTGTCAATGTTTTAGACAACAACAGAGTGTTGTCTGCAAACATCAGAGCGGACACCCTCCCCGTAGCCAGTTTGGGGGCGTCGTTATCCACCACACCGTTCAGATAGTCCACAAGTCCATTAATGTAGAGGCTGAATAACGTGGGGGCCAGTACGCACCCTTGGCGAACCCCTTTTTGGACAGGAAATTGTTCTGTGAGATCACCATGCCTACCACATCTAACCTGGGCATAATTGTTTGTATGGAGCCTAGACAGAATGGACAGCAGGTAAGGCGGAAGTCCTAGGTCTCCTAGTACCTTCCACAATTTCGCTCGAGGAACTAAATCGAAGGCTGCCCGCAAATCCACGAACACAAGGTAGAGGCTGCCACCCTCCACCTTTGCTACCTTCCAATACAGGACCTACAAGCGAAATATCTGATCTAAAGTGGGAGTGCCGGACCTAAAACCTGCCTGGAATGTAGATAGGATCTAATTTTCGTCAATCCACCCAAGAATCCTGTCAAGGATAATCCTCCCCATTAGCTTTTGTGATGTATCAATTAAGCTAATTGGTCTATAGTTCGAGGGGGTAAGCGGACAACCCTTTTTGAGGATTGGCACGATCTCATCCCCCAGCCAAGTAGGGGGCAGATCGGCACCCTGGAGAACCCCGTTAAGTAGAATGACCAGATAAGGTGCCCAAATTGTGGGCTGTGTTCTAAACAGATCCCTCTGGCCTTGTTGGGAAGCAGTTTACCTATTGCTGCCTCAACCTCTCTCAGTGTAAAAAGTTCAACCGGGGGGTGGAGACTGGGGACTATAGTCATCATTCCACACTGTTGAGGCTCAAGGACATTTAGAATGTGTTGGGATTCAGAAATATCACAAGTTATAGTGTCTGTCTCAGGGATTCCATATAGGCCACCAAAGTGCCTTTCCCAAATTTTCGGAGAAATATTAGGGCCAGGCACAGGGTTAAGGCCATGAAGGCCGGTTGCAACAATAGACCAAAATAATTTGGAGTCCTTGGAAGTAAGTGCAGCTCCCAACTCCTCCCACAGGAGAACCTCCCGTTCCCTCCTAGCGTCACTAATTGCCTTCTTATACAGAGTACGTTGAACTTTAATAGCTCCAACGCCATTGGTTTTTAATGCTGATAATAAGGTTTTTTTGGACTTACGGCATGAGGCGTTAAACCACAAATGCTTGTTGGCCCGGGGCTGACTAGTCCTTACCAAAGGGCAAAGGGCATCCTTTAAAGTGGGCAATAATTGATTATGTATATCAGTGGCCCTTCCCATGCATTCAGATAACTCTGATACCGCCACTCTCCTAGCAGATATGTCCATCTTTGGTCTCCTCCCCCTGGTTCACTCCCCCACGCATGAAGGAGGTCACACGTTGGATGGCATCTTCACTAATGCCCCGGGTTTTCAAGTCACCCAAATACTTCCCCTTACTTGGTCTGATCACCATCTCATCCTGGCATCCCTGTCAGCGCAGGACCCCCTGGCTGGCAAATCTAACCCCAATCCCCGCCAACCTTATTTGGCTTGGGACGACATAGACGAAACTAGGCTGGAAACCCTGCTTGAGGACACTTCTCCTACACTATCTACCGATCCTAACACTGCTACCTCCCAATTCTATAACTGGGTGAGCTCTGCGGCCACAGACTTGGTCCAAGTCAAACAACGGTCCCGCAACAGATCGACCCCGTCGGCCCCATGGTACTCAGAGGAACTACGCACACAAAAGCAACAGTGCAGGAACAGAGAGAGACATTGGCGGAAAGATTATACAGACGAAGCCAAATCTAAATACAAAGAATCAGTGGCAAAATACAAAACCTTAATCTCTGAGGCAAAGAAAAAGTATTACTGTGATAGAATAGAAACTGCTAAAAACTCGAATAAATCACTATACGAGACCACTAAACAGTTAGCTGGTCTCTCCGTCGATCTGACACCTCCCCCTTCCCAAGCTCTCTGTGACGCTCTGTCCAACTTTTTCTTCAGCAAAGTTGATGACATTTATCAGGTTTTTGCCAACAACGCCACTACCTCCCCGAGACCTTCAACTCACCACCAGGGTCCCACCTTTTTGCAGTTCAAAGAGGTCACTTGCTTGCAGGTACAGAACATCGTGTTGTCCATTAAATCGGGCTCGGCCCTAGACCCATGTCCCTTGAAGGTCTTACGTCCGATTATGGAAGCAGTTCTCCCGGCCATGACTGCAATCTGCAACTCCATGTTCTGCACAGGCATCTACCCAGAAACATTAAAAAAGACCCTCATAAAACCTCTCCTCAAAAAACCCAACCTCGATAAGGAAGAACTCAAAAGTTATCGCCCTATTGCCAGTCTCCCACTGCTGGCGAAAATAGCAGAAAAAATCATGAACTTCCAACTGCCTTCCTTTATCGAGGAACACAAACTCCTGGATGAATCACAGTTTGGCTTCCGCCAATTCCACGGATCTGAGACCGCCCTGGTCAAAGCGGCGGATGGCATTAGATCCATCCGGGATGCGGGAGGAACAGCTGTCCTAATCCTGTTGGACTTATTGGCGGCCTTCGACACGGTCGACCATGCCACTCTGGTCGACCGTGTCGAGAGCGTAGGCATTCGCGGCAATGCTAAGAATCTTCTTGCCTCTTTCCTGGCAAACAGGTCCCAGGTCGTCACTGTCGGACCTTTTGAATCTTCCCCCCTGTCACTGCCATGCGGAGTTCCTCAAGGCTCATCCCTAAGTCCGACACTTTTTAACATTTATGTGTCGGACCTTGCCAATGTCATCAGGGCACACGGGATGAGCCTCACTTCCTACGCAGATGACACTCAACTGGTCCGTCAAGAATGACGGGCTCAAAATAGCCAACAACTTCAATCAAGGCATGTTGGCAATTGGGAGTTGGATGGCTCATAACTGCCTGAAATTAAACTCCGATAAATCGGAAGTCGTAATCTTTGGCAACTTATCCCCGGAGTGGTCCCCCCTTTGGTGGCCATCATCTATGGGCCAGCCCCCGGACCCGATCAAAAAGGTGAGGAACTTGGGAGTCATGTTCGACAATCGCCTGAACTTTCTACCACACGCAAACCAGATTTCCTCTTCAGCCTTCCACAAATTAAGGCTCATTAAGAAAATTCTGCCCTTCCTACCCGAGAATGCCGGCAAAACGTTGGTGAGCTCCCTGGTCTTGTCTACTCTAGACTATTGTAATGCCTTGTTTCTAGGTGCCCAGGAGAGAGTGCTACTGAAAATACAGGCTATTCAGAATGCAGCCGCCAGGCTCCTAGGGCGCATTCCCAAATATCAACCGGTGTCACCCACCATAAGACAGCTTCATTGGCTACCGGTGAGAAAGAGAATCAAGTTCAAGTCTCTCTGCCTGGTATACAACGCTTTACATAATGTTGGACCTGCATTCTTTACCCAAAACCTCATTCCCTACTGTCCCTCAAGAACGTTACGCTCATCCAGCTCACATGAACTAGTGGCACCCCAAACCAAATCTGTCACATGGGGTGACAGAAGATTTCTTGTAGCCGCACCGAAATTGTGGAACACACTGCCACACTCAATCAAAACCAGCACCTCCCTTTGGTCTTTCCGCAAGCAGCTGAAGACCTGGCTTTTTAATCAATGAACTTCGGCCCCCCTTGCTGGTTAAACATTGCAGTAACTTCAGCGCCGAGATGCCCAAGGGCCTTCGTTCGCGCTTTACAAGTGCTTTTATAAATAAATAAATAAATAAGGTCCCCCATTTCAGCAATTAATGGAATTGCAGTCTCAAACAAGTCAGCAAGTTTGCTCGGGGAATCCTGGAGGTCTGGCCATTTAACCCTTCGACTACAATTGGTAATTATAAGTGTTTGCGAAGCACTTTTTTGGGTAGGTGATGGATTTTTTAACCCAAAGCTCCCTCGCTTAAGAGAGAGAACTAAAGCATTATGGTCTCTATCATACCTGTCAACAACCCTAAACTCAAGCAACCTATCCCAATGCCTGGCTTCCATGAAAATATAGTCAATCACAGAAGTCTGATTTAATCGATTAATGGTAATTCTCCCAGGCCTGTCGGGCTCCACCCTCCCATTGCATGCTCGTAATGAAGTATCTAACGCCAATGACTGCAGTTGCAGAACAAGTGGGGTCCAAACCTTAACCTGGGGAATCAGCGGGTCCGGGATAGACCACAGCAAGTCAACTTCATCTGGGTCGCCCAATTGTGGGTCCACCAGAGGCTCAAAATGACAATTGAAATCTCCACACAAGATTATCACAGTGGAGGAATCCATCGTCTGGATACATTTTGATAAAGTTTCTATAGCCTCAGACTCCGAGCCCCGCCTAACTGGCCTTGAGTATACATTAATCAAAGCTATCTTTTGCCTATTTAGCGGGGTTAGAAGTACGCACTGAGGGCCAGATGTAGGTAAATCCGATTTACCGACTTTTAAATACCGAGTCATACCGATTCGGTATTTAAAAGTCGGTAAATTGGAAGGAGGCAGATGTAGGTAAAAAATTACCGGATCTGTAAGAGTCGGTATTGACCGATTATGTAAATACCGACTCTGTATTTCCCATTGATTCCTATGGGCCTTGAAGCCCATAGGAATCAATGTGAAATACAGATTCGGTATTTACAGAATCGGTAAATACCGAATCCTGCAAGGGTGCAGGGGGTGTCACTTTGACACCCTCTAGCACCCCAATTCTGGACTTGTGTGTAATGCCAGAAACCGGTCCCCGGGAGCTTGTTTCCTTCCCAGTGTAAGAATTGGCTTTTGTAGTTTGGTTTGCCCTGTTCCCATCATGCACTGGGACAGGAACAGACTAATTTGCATACAGCCAGGTTCTGAAACTGGGATGGTGCAGTGAGCTAAAAAACGGTGTTGGATCTAGCCCTGATCTCTTGACTGGGTGAGAGCTTTCTGCTTAATTCAGAGACTCTGTCCCTCACCACCCCTTGTTGTAAATATTGTGTGCAATGTGGCACACAGACATGCCCTAAGGGCATGTCTGTGTGTCACATTGCACAGGTGTGCATGCACAGATGTGCATGCACACCTGAATTCGGTATTTTACCACCCAATAGGATTGGGTGGTAAAATACCGATTTTTAAGGGCCTGTGGCACTCTTAGGAGTACAAATTTGAAAATGTGGAACGGTCGCACTCCTTGGTTCAAAAGTACGGTAATATGTTAATCCAAGTGGGT
Organism: Lissotriton vulgaris; assembly: GCF_964263255.1. Lineage (NCBI taxonomy): Eukaryota > Metazoa > Chordata > Amphibia > Caudata > Salamandridae > Lissotriton > Lissotriton vulgaris. The sequence goes on from NC_141693.1 coordinate 1,871,244,178, forward strand.
AGGTGCTGTTTGGTGTGCCCCACTGAGTATTGGGGTCCTATAATAAGTTTGTCATTTTTACATCTGCAGAATCCGTCCGGGTTCACTTCGTAAAACGCTATCACACAGTGGACATTATGACACGTTAAGGTACGGCTCTTTATATGTTTTTGCCAGATAATGGCGATAGTTCGTGTTTACACTCGTTTGTTTACTGGTACTCTTTGGTATTCCAGATAAATATTCGTGATCGAGAATCATACATGTGCTTATGAAAGATACTAAAGTCCCATCCTAAGGTATTCATTTTGCTCATATGTTTCCCACATTTTCGATACCCTATTCTTTTTAACGCACACTTGTATATTTCCTTCAGTTCGAAACTAGTGGATGACATTTATAATGACCTCTCTATGTTGATGTTCTTGTACATGTTGAATGTTTGGTATTAATTTTGAGTTTATTTCCACATATCGTTTTTACTTGGCACCAGTGGGCTATAAGGTTCTACCATTGGTGAAACTTATCTAAAATGTATATACTGATGAGTAACTCATATGTAATGGTTCTAATAGATTGATGGATACTTCCTTTGTTTGCACAGAATTTCGAGACCCTGAAGAAGGGCCTAGTGCCCGAAATGCATTGGGCATTGATATAAATGTTTGGATGTGACTGTAGCATTACAAAGAAAAGAAAACATTGAAAAATGAAACCGTAACCAAAAAGAACTTTGAATAAAACTTTATTTCGTGCAAATCAAATTACATCAGCCTTACAATTTTCTTTATTGAGTGCACTCTTAGGAGTGCCACCTACATGTGGTTTTTCCGAATCGGTAAATATACCGATTTGGTATTTTACCGATTCTGTAAATTTACCGATTCTGTAACTTTAGAGAATCTGTAAAATATAGGCCCCCTACATCTGGAAACCCTAATACCGGTCGGTAACGGCCGAATTCGGCCGTTACTGACCGGTATTAGGGCTCCTACATCTGGCCCTGAATGTCTAGAGAGTTAGTATTAATATGCGTTGCCTGAACCCCCAAATGGGTACCAACCCAGATAGACAACCCGCCCGATGGCCTTCCACGACCGCCCATAGTTGCTAAGACATTAAAAGTTGCAAAACCAGGGACTGTATTTTCTTTTAATGCCCAGGTTTCCTGTAGCATGCAGATATCATGTAAGGACATGAAGGAACCCCAAGCAGGAATGGGCAGTTTGTTCTTCAATCCCGCCACATTCCAGGAAGGAATTTAATTTGTGAATCGGCTAAGCCTTGCTTAATCGGTACACAATCCCAGGAATCCGGGGGTTCACTAATTTCATCAATACTCACATTCACCATTTCCTCTGTCTCACTGCTTAGTATAAATCGGTCAGCAAGAGGAATAGGGGATGGAGGCTGGGATACCTGTTCTGGTGCTAAGGATTTGGCTATGATAGTATGATTTGCAAGTGCCTCAGTTTCTTCAGCAATGGGCAGAGGACTACGGGGGAACCCAATCTGTCAATCACAGGGCATTGAATCTATTCGTCACCTCAAGTGGGGTGAGCGGACCCCATGGATCAGTCCACCTACTTCTATGTTGCCTAGATGGAACAGTATCCCACCCAAATACTCTTTCAGGGGCCGTGGAGTAGGATACATGGGGCATATAACGTTTTTTAGGAGGTATAAGATGATTAGGTTGATAAAAGGCTAGAGCCCCGGGATGCATTGTAGAAACCACTAAGGGTCTTGGGTAGAAGTACGTCAGATCGGTGGGAATGATAGAGTTACTACCATTACCTGGGAGCCAGCCTAAGGGTTGTCTGACAACAATAATGTCCCCCTCAATGCCCTTGATTCTGTTTCCCAACCACGGGAGACGCCGAACATGCAGAATCTCTCCATTTATGTTATGGGGGAGTGGTCTGTGCTGGCTAAGCCAGTGGCTGACTTTATGTTTTAACTGAAAAAAAACCTCCCTTTTACCCTCTACAAGTGTTGGAACTCCTGTAAGGACCACCACGAACGGTACTGCTTCTGGGGGCAATTCCACTGGGCGTCCCTTAGGCTTCTCTGCCCTAACTGGGCTATTACTACTCCTCCCATCTTGTACAATTCCTGGATGAGCTGTTCTAATTCCCGTCTGAGCCTCTCTAACAGCGTTCTGCACTGGTTTGTTTACAAGTTTGGTAGGGGTTGCCCTCTGTTGATCACAGGTGATTGGTTTGGTAATTTTAATTACCTCCTTCTGAAAGTTAGATTTTGGAGGTAATGCAGAGGATAAATGTTCACTGACGGCTTCCCTAAATCCTTAATTAGCCCTGTATTTATACTGATTGCCTGCTCCAAGTTCCCTAGTTTTAGCTCCAAATTTTTTAGCCTTTCTACAATCGGGAGTATAAAGGATCTAATTAACTGTTCCATACTTCCTAGTAAAGCAGGACATGGTGTTTAATTTGCCGGGGGTGTGGTTGAGTAACTAAGCCTACCGTATTAACTACCTTCAGTGTGGGTATTTTAGAATTTTTACCTAAACCAGCATGGCTAATCTTAGTTCTCAGTGGGTCACTCCTCCTCTTTCTCCTTTTCCTTGGCGGAGAACCCTGCACTTTGGGAGTCTCTTTTTTTTGGCCCTTTTTTGAATTGCCTCAACTACTAGTGGGGACGGCTCAGATAGTGTTTCTACCACTACAATGGATTTTTTAAGGAAGGGTGAGGTGTTAGTTAGGGATGGTTTTGAACTTATCGGATAAAGGAGTAGTCTCGCGAAATAGCATAGGAATGCTATCCGGAAGTGATATATCAGGGTCCTCATTTAAAGTAAGGGAAGTCATATGTACTGATATAACTGACTGCTGGGGATCCGAGGAAGAGCGATTGCCTTTAATAAATTCAACCGAGCGGCGACGCTCAGCCCGGCGCTCGACTAATACCCGCTCTCTTTCAGTATCTAAAGAAGCCCTTGAAAAATAATTATCTACGATTCCTCTATTAGGCCCCCCTGCTAGCATAGATGTACCTTTAATGGGACTTAAAGCCATGATACACTTCAGAAGATAGACTCAATCAATCCCAACCAAAGTCTCAGAGAATGGGCCCGACCCGACCTCCGAGGGCCACAGAGGGCCCGCCCTTTGCCCAGGCTTAGCCCGGCACTCCCGCTCGCTCCCGCGGAGCGGGTTTCAATGTTGATTCAATACCCTTGTGGTAGCTGGTGGGCGGGGCCGAGCAAGCAACGCAGACCAGGTGTTGTGGTCTCGCAGGGACTCCTGGACAACTGAGTCCCTGCGCCGGTCGCTAGCCCGCTCGCTCACCCTCTGCGGTCCCAGGCGCTTGCACAGCCCAATCAGCAGCCGGAGAACACCTCCTGTTATCTTGACAGTCGAAGTGGCACCCGCGTAGTGGGTGCTGCGAGGTGTGGGCACAAATGTAGCAGGGAGTACCTCCTTATGAGCAGCCCCAATACAGCGTCCTCTCAAGTCAGGCAGATTAAACAGTTCCCGTTTTGGGTAGGAGAGTTGGTAGGTTTTAAGCCATGGTAGCTGGTGGGCGGGGCCGAGCAAGCAACGCAGACCAGGTGTTGTGGTCTCGCAGGGACTCCTGGACAACTGAGTCCCTGTGCCGGTCGCTAGCCCGCTCGCTCACCCTCCGCGGTCCCAGGCGCTTGCACAGCCCAATCAGCAGCCGGAGAACACCTCTCGTTATCTTGACAGTCGAAGCGGCACCCGCGGAGCCTGTGCTGCGAGGTGTGGGCACAAATGTAGGAGGGAGTGACCTCCGTATGAGCAGCCCCAAAAGAGCCCCAACATTACTTCCCACCCTATTCCCCTATAACCCACAACCCACTCCAAATAATAAATTAAAACAATTAACATAATTATCAATTAAACAATGAATTAAAAATAATTTTCAATTAATAAAATGTAATTACCGATTAATAATTAATTAACAATTAATTAATTATCAATAAATATAAATACATATTTATTTATTTATTATTATTTATTAATAAAAAATATAAAGCACGAACAATGGCCCTTGGGCTTCTCGGCGCTAGGATATCTGCAGAATTTAACCGGTGAAGGGAGGAGAGGGTCTACTGATTAAAAAGCCAGGTCTTAAGTTGTTTGCGAAAAGACCAGAGTGAATGGCTTGATTTAATCGAGGGAGGCAGTGTATTCCAGAGTTTAGGGGCTGAAACAAGAAATCTTCTGTCTCCCTATGAAACAGATTTGCTGCGTGGCACCACGAGATCATTTAGGCTGGAGGAACGTAGAGTTCTGGAAGGACAGTAGGGAATCAAATTATGGGTAAAGAAAGCGGGTCCCATGTTGTGCATGGCCTTGAACACTATGCAGAGAACTTTAAATTTTATCCTATTCCTTATAGGTAACCAGTGTAGTTCTCTGATAGTGGCAGCAGCGGAATGGTATTTGGGGATTCTGCCCAGGAGCCTAGCTGCTGAGTTTTGGATTAGTTGCATTTTATTCAAAACTCCTTCTTGTGCATTCAAGAACAGAGCATTGCAGTAATCCAAGGTCGACAATACTAGTGAGGTGACCAACGTTTTGCCAGCTGAATCGGGAAGGAAAGGAAGGATTTTCTTAATTAATCTCAGTTTATGAAAAGCGGCGGACGTGATCTGGTTAGCATGGGGGAGAAAGGTGAGACGGTCGTCAAAAATGACTCCGAGATTCCTCACCTTGTTAACAGGCTCCGGGGGAGGGCCCAGTGACGCAGGCCACCAACAAGAGGACCATTCCGGGGTCAGATGACCAAAAGTGACTACTTCCGTCTTGTCGGAATTTAATTTTAGGCAATTGGAAGCCATCCAATTCCCAATTGCCAACATGCCCTGATTGAGATCATCGGCTTTTTTGTGGCCATCATTCTTGATGCCAAGGACCAACTGTGTGTCATCCGCATAGGAGGTGAGGGTCATCCCGTGTGCACGAATGGTATTGGCAAGGTCCGACACATAGATATTAAAAAGTGTCGGACTAAGGGATGAGCCTTGAGGAACTCCACATGGCAGAGACAAGGTGGAAGAATGGAACAAGCCCATTGTAACTACCTGAGTCCTATTGGCCAAAAAGGAGGCCAGCAGTTTCCTGGCGTTGTGTTGGACACCTATGCTTTCGACACGGTCGATCAAAGTAGCATGATCGACCGTGTCGAAAGCCGCCGACAGGTCAAGCAGTATTAGAACTGCGGTCCCCCCGGCGTCCCGGATGGATCTAATATCATCCGCGGCTTTGATCAAAGCTGTCTCCGTCCCATGATATTGGCGAAAGCCAAACTGGGAGTCGTCGAGAAGATGGTGTTCCTCTAAAAAGGCCGAAAGTTGTGAGTTCAAAGCCTTTTCGGCTATTTTTGCTAAGATTGGAAGGTTGGCGATCGGTCGATAGCTCTTTAATTCTTCCATATCAAGATGAGGTTTCTTTAACAGTGGTTTGATGAGAGTCTGTTTTAAGGTGACTGGGTAAATACCTGAGGTGAACATGGAGTTGCAAATAGAAGTGATGACAGGAAGCACCACTTCGATGACAGGAAGTAGTACTTTGAGAGGACATGGATCAAGAGCAGAACCCGATTTTATGGTGGATATAATGTCCGCGACCTGGGAACTGGAGATGTCATTGAACTGAGAGAGAGTAGGTCCCGTCCGAGAGATTATCGGCGAATTAAAGGGGGAATTAGTGTTGTTTGTGAAGGCGGAATAGATGTCATTAACTTTGCCGTAAAAGAAATTGGCCAAGGCGTCACATAGCGACTGAGAGGGTGGGGGGGTTACGTTAGAAGAGTAACCGGCTAGCTGTTTAGTAGTTTCGTACAGTGTCTTGTTGGAGTTTTTGGCTAGTTCGATTCTGTCGCTAAAGAACTTTTTCTTAGCCTCGCTAATCATAGATTTATATATAGCCAGCATTTCTTTATACTTGATTTTGGCCTCAGCAGAGTAGTCTTTCCGCCAGTGCCTCTCTTTGTTCCTACATTGTTGTTTCTGATTTCTTAGAGCCTCTGAATACCAGGGGGCCGAAGGAGCAGATCTATTACAAGATCGTTATTTAAGAGGGGCCAGATGGGTGGCTGCGGAGCCCACCCACGAATTAAATTGTGTAATGGCGATATTGGGATCGGCTGTAAGGGTGGGGATAGAATTAGTCAAAAGAGTTTTCAGGCTGGCAGGGTCAATATCGTTCCATGCCGGAAAAGGCTGACGTGGGATGGAATGTTACTTAATTACAATTACATTACTTTCCACCGGATTCCCCTATAACCCACAACCCACTCCAAATAATAAATTAAAACAATTAACATAATTAATCAGTTAATTAAAACGTAATTACCAATTAATAAAAAATAATTACCAATTAATAATTAATTAACAATAATTCATTATCAATACATACAAATAAAAATACATATTTACTTAATTACAATTAAATTACTTCCCACCCTATTCCCCTATAAACCCACAACCCGCTACAGAACTAAAACACAAAATTAAATTTAAAATAATTATTAATTCATAAAAACTAATATTTAATTTACTATAATTAAAATACTTACCACCCTATTCCCCTATAAACCCACAACCCGCTACGGATTAAAATTATGCAAAAATTAAATAACATAACATTCATGATATTTTAAATTCGATATTATGGAAATCGATATTTCTTACCTTAATTTCGATATTCTAACCACCTATATTTTGGTAATTCGATATTGTGTCTTCTCTATATTTTTAATTCGATATTCTGGGCAGTCGATATTTCTGAATCGATATTTATGGTGTTCACCGATTGACACACCTCTTGCAAGAACCTTGCTAAGAAATTACTAGTCTTTTTTAGAAGCTTCACATCATTGTATAAGGTCCTGAGGAGGCCCAAATAATGCAGGCCGAAACATGTCAACAGTTTTTTCAAATAGAGCTTCCAAAGCTACGTTGATTGGAACATTCTCAGGGTGGATCATGGACATTAAAGTAATGCGGCCAGCCCTGTTGAAATTGTAAGCAAGGACTGGGCAATAATGTTACCGGATTGTTATGATGTGCACACTGTGGTGTGTTTACATGAATAAATTAGTCTAACGAGCTACTTATGGCAATTTGTAATTTGATTGATTATAAGTATTAAAAGGCAAAGCATTTTAATATCCATATTGAGTATTCAATGTACATGAACTGATAAGCCGTTGTAACTTATTTCACTATTGTATCTAAATAATAGAGTGAATCTATCCCTATAGGGAACCGTTTCCCAAACAGACATTATGTACCCAGGTTCACATAGGGTTATTCGAATACTCTCATATAACCTTGATGATAAATCTACTGTAATGCACAGTGGCGTTCTTCATTTTCTCTGTAATTCCAGTTCAGCTATATGCGGGTGGTGGTAGACTGGATTTTTCTAGTGGTTTTTAATAAGCTTTGGTGATTCCACTTTTATTAGAGTTATGGCAGGGTAGCCCTTCAGCGGGCCTCCATGCACCAGTGCATGGTGGGTGCTACAGTGCTGCTAGGTTATTCTTTAGCTGTGTGTGTGTTTGCCTCGAGCATGTCTTGTGACATCGCGCCTATAAAGTCAACGTTTGCAGGTGTCAAATGTGGCTTCAGACTCCCTCTGTGTGAGGTGCCACTGCGCTTTTATCAAGAAGTGCAGGATGGATGTATCCTCTTATGTAATCTGGTTTTGATCTGTGTAAGTCTTAGATAGTATGTTAAGCTTCATGCGTTGTGTGTTCAGTGCTGCAGTGTTTTATTGTAGTGTTTGTGTTGGTGCATGGGAAGTCGTGAAGGGATGAATGGACTTTTCTGTTCTTTGTGTTTGTTAAGAAGGGAGGCGAGTTGACCCCTGTCTCTTGTGATCTGGGTCTGTCATGGAGTCTTGTGAACACTATCTGGAGTCTGTGATGTAAGTTGGTATGTGAGTGTGTGAGGATTTTAGTGGAGGCTGTTGGAGCATCAGAGGAGAAAGGAGAAAGGGCTTGCTGCAATCAATATACTTCCGTTTACTTCAATGCTTTAACTTCTTATGTTCATACCAAACACCTAGGCCCTCACTAAAAGTTTCCCAATAAAGCTTATTAGGCCTGAAGTTTCAGCCCGAATCAGGATTACCAATTGTGTGGTAAACTCCGTGCCCTTAGTGTCCTCTCAGACACATTCTACCTGTTAAAAGCAGGTGGAGTCCATGAAATGATAGGAAACCTACAGAAATCAATCTGCACACACACATATCTTGGGTTATTCCTCATTTCGATTAAAACGCTTCTGAAGGTGTGGTAATCCTGCACCTAATACTTACCATTGCGTCCGCTACTGGTAATATCAGATGCGGCATTACTGCTTTGTCTTTGCCGCATACCTCCTGATGCAGGCCACATGTGCTCAGAGAGACCCAACTCTGAGACAGCAACAAAGTAAATACCACAGAGAATTAGTGAACAGCAGTGTTAGTCTTACTGTGATGTGCTGAGTAGATGGAAATTCTGCTGGCTAATACTTTGAAAGGTCCAAATATAAAGAATTACATGTCTGGAGGCCTTTAATGCGGTAATAGCAGAAATACGTCCACAAGGTGTTAGGCCCTCTGGTATGCTCTTTAAATCCTTCCCAGGAAAGAAAGCACAGAGAGGAAGTGGCAGAGCTGGGTGGGCTGAGGGAGAACCTTAAATCTATTTTGAAACCGAGAGTCTTCACTGTGTTCACTTAAGCTGGGCAGGCTCCTGATCTGAAGTTGAAAGTGATTGGGATCAGAGGTCTTCCCCGCTTCCAACAATCTTAACCTCTTCTTTCCTTTAGTTTGAGCCAGTGCCCCACCTTCCAGTTTTGCTCCTCCAGCATTCAAGGTTGAAAACTAGTTAACAGCACCCAGGCACTGCAAATCTAGAATATCACCTACATCTATCCAGTGCCTAAACCTCGTGAGGAGGCCAATGCACCTTGCCCAGGGCCGGCTCTAGGCATGTGCAAGCTGTGCACCTGCACAGGGCCACCAAACCCTAGGGGCCACCAAGCCAATATATATCCTTAATATATTAATCCTCTGAGGATGGATACATATTTGCGTGGTGGCCCCTGGCAGGGATTTGGCGGCCTCCGGCTCTGTTCCACTTCTAAACACCCTGACCCCCTCCCCTCTTTACTGGCCTGCGGGCTCCGCCCCACCCGGACCCCCTCTTCCGGGCCCCCTTCCTATGCTCCTTGCCCAGGGCCACCATGAGCCTAGAGACGGCCCTGCCTTGCCCCACTCATTTTCCCTGCTATGCTGCAAATGATAGAAACAACATAACTACTAACCATCACACTCCTACAAGTGTGACAAATCGGACTATTTCAGGCCCCCAAAGCTATAAGAGTGACCTGGGAGGCAGGTAATAGAAATTTGTTAATGTATATTGAATTCTTAATTAACTGTTGATGTGGTCAACTCTAAATTAGCCAGAGAGTGCCACCTTGTAGCAGACTGTCACAAGCGCCAGTGTTGACAACAAAGGGCCGGCGGAGACCACCAGCTCAAACTAAGCACTGCATGTATCTAAAGATGGCGTCATGAGAGCCAAATAAGGTGTGGCAGTGGCTAACTATGCACACTAGATATTTTTGGATATGTCAAAGTGTCTCAGGGTAATACCAGGGCACTCTACACATCAAGGGTCTGGACTCAGAGGTTTTAGGTGAAGCAAGATAAAAAAAAACTAGAATCAATGAAGATCTGTCCACACAACCTCAATAACGTGGAGGCTATTCAAGGGAAATACATACATGATGGTATCATATGTCACTGGTAGATCTGGCAGACCTAAGAGTGGTGGCACTTGGGGTGATGCCAAGAAACGCTTATGGGACTTGGCTGTGACATAATGTGGGTTGATAGTGGGAACAAGGCAGTTCGAGAGAGGGTTTCAGGGTGTGCTTTAAAAGAAACTTTAGATGGGGCATAACTTGATTGGTTAATAACACTACTGAGAATTGTGTAGTATTTAAAAGCAACATTACTGATCAGTATGAGATATTCTCTAAAATAGTTGAGGAGAGAACATGCATTTTGAAACACACTTTAAAATAAACAACAATAAAACTGGATACGATTAAAAAAATACTTTTAGAGTATTGTTGTTGTTGGAAATGGCCCTTTTTGCAGGGTTATGCCCAAACGTTTTGATTCTTCCTCCCTTATTTTTCCTGACCCGTGGGTGTTGGCAATAGGACTCTGGGCACTTTACCACTGCTGATCACTGCTAAAGTGCATATACTCTCTGTGTAAATTGTTACTGTAATTGGTTATCCATGATTGGCATATTTGTATCACCAAGAAGTACCTAGTAAATTGCACAGAGTGTGCCAGGGCTGGTGATACAAATACTACTAGTGGGCCTGCAGCACTGATTGTGCCACCCACATGAGTAGCCCTAAAATGGTGTCTCAGGCCTGCCACCGCAGTGCCTGTGTGCAGTCTGTGAACTGCCATGTTAACCTGGCCAGTGTCTCCACTGACCAGGCCTAACCCTTCCCTTTCTGTACACATAGGACACCCTTATGGAAGGTCCAAGGTACCCCACTGGGCAGGGTGCAGTGTATGTGAAAGGTAGAGCATGTACTAGTGCAGGTGACATGCTCTGGTAGTGAATTACAGCCATTTTCGTTTTTCACTATTGTAAGGCTATCTTGCCAATAGGCTATCATGGGGAATGCTGGCTACAGTGGTTACTTGCATATCTTCCCATAGGAGCAAGATAGGACATAAAAGTCTGGTATCCCTGAACTCCGAATTTAATAACATCTTTTAGGAAAGGTGGTTTTTAAATCCTGTGTTTGAAAGCGGCACTTTTAGAAAGTTGCTGCTTTCTTATCTACTTTACTGTTTTGCCATTTTTATACTTTAATACTGCCTGGGAAAAGGATACACCTCTTTGGCATCAGTTTAACACCTAAATACAGCAATCAGCAACTGAAATGTGACCAGCTGACCTGTGGAAAGGGGTTGCCAATTCTTGGCTTTGCGCGTGGCAGCGTTTTTAGTAATTTTGATGCGTTTGAGCTAGAAGCAATTTTTTCTTGTTCACACCGGGCATTATGCAGCTGAATATGGATTATGTGGTAATTGGGACAAATACATAAAAATGCGGATAAAAGCCACCAATTCACATATTTCCAGTGACCTGCCTATCTATAGGCGAGAGGTTAAATTCTAGGGAGACAGTGCGAAGAGGGAGGAGAGAAGAAGAGATAATGGCAGAAGGGCAGGGGAGATTTCAAAATGAAACTGAACTAGCTGCCACTGTCCACTTGCGTAAGTACCGCACTGCTGATGGTTTCAGGTGAGTGTATTGTTTTATCTTATATCGATACTTAGCGCAATGACACCCAGCGGACGCCGCAGTACAATTGTGCTTACCGGGTTTGGAAATGTGGAGATATACAAGTTACACATTTGTTTTTCACAGATCAAAAAATAAAGATGGATAAATAAATGTTAGTAAGAGGAGAAACGTGAAAATGTACAGATCAAAATGTCAAAATAATAAATACCATAAAATTGGAAGGCCTGAGTAGCAAAACAAGCATTTGAAGCAGACATCTCGTAATTCGAGTGACTGCATGGTTTCTTGTCAAATGTTTTTATCCATTATATGTTAATGCTATTTGTTTGTGTGTACAATAGCCTCGCTCTGGGAGCATTGCTTCGAATGAGACCTCGTCTGGAACATAGCACGTGCGAAATAAACACATCTAATGAAACATAATCTGAATTTTAGAAAGCTTGAGTGGACGCCAGGCCCTGTCCGGCCGATAATGGAGTCCGCTGTGGGCAGCTGGGCAGGGGGTGGGGTTGCAGGCATCGCGGGATAATGGCTGGCATTGCCAGTAATTTCTCGCATTGATTGTAAACGTCTGCAAAAGCCCTCGCCTGAGTAGTTCCGGCTCCGCTGCTGGTGAAAATAATCACAGGGGCGTGGCACGTGGTCAGAAGCGCACACGAGGGAATGGAAACATCTAGAACTCTCCAGTGCTGCAGCAGGAGATGGTACAATCAGACCTGGCAGAAATGTTCACCCGAGCCTAGAGCAGCCGCGGTCGGTAGTGGGAGTACCTGCCAGGCGGTGATGTGGGGAGAGGGAGGGGGAGGGTGGGGGGTAGTAAACTATGGATTAGGGTGGTTTACAGGTAAGTAAAAATATAAATAAATAAAACGAATTTTGTTGCATGCACTGCATCCCCAAATGCGATGCAGTGCACATAACTAAATTTGTTTTATGTATTTATAAGTTTACTTACCTGTAAACCTCCATAATCCATAGTTTACTACCCCCCACCCTGCCCCTGCCCCTCCCGACATCACCTCCCGGCAGGTACACCCACTTCCTACTGCGGCTGGCCTAGCGTGGCGTAGCGTCCCGGATTTGCTAGGACAGTTCCTGGTTTTCCACTAGCTGTCCGGCAGATTTTGGCTCATGTTCACGTTTTTAAAGGGGGGTGTCGACTGAAAACAGTGAGAGGCACTTTTTAGCTGTTTCAAAGCTGTGCTAGTTAGCAGCTGTATTAAGTAAGCAATTTAACCCCTTCGATGCTGCGGACGCCCACCGGCTGGCCCACGTGACGCTGGGCGTGTGCGGAGGACGGCCGGGGCATCCAAACCCCGCACACTGATTAGAATGCCAGCCCCGTGCCAGAATTTGCGTCGCGGTCAACGTGTTAATGAACAGGTATGATGCTGGTTTTAAAAAATACATTTAATTTATTTTCTTAATGCTTCTATTGTATTCCTATGTTGATCGGAGCTGTCACTCTGTGCCGCTCTGTGGATGTAAAATTGTAGTCCTTCTTCTATTTTTGCAAAATGTCTCACTTTTCAGTTCTTAACATCTGGTCACTCTACCCCAGCCCCACACTACAGAAGGCGCCAACTAGAATGGGGTCGCCGGGGCTTTGCAGTGGGTTCATGACATAGCATTGCTGCCCTAGCCCTAGCCCTAGCCCTATGAGGATATGAGGACCCTTAAAAATGACAACAATACAATGCATGTGACATTATGAATGACAGTGACACTGTTTGTGGTTAAAATATGTTGCAAGTGTATTGATTACACAGGTCCGTGAGCTTATGGGCGATCCAGGTGTCAACTCTGACTTCCTTGAATAGCCAACACCCATCCTGAGAAAGCTAGAGCTGTCCTGTTGGTGTTTTCAGCACCAGCACACTTAGATTCTTTTCAGCTTGTTCATTTAAAGTGGGTTGCCTTCCTACTCTTAACTTTTGTGTCATGCTCTTGACAAGTCAGAGAGACACCCCGACCAATCTACACAGTTGCTCAGGATTTCAACTGTCCCTTGAAGAATTAAGAAGCACCATTGCGTCATCCTGGACCCCGCTGTAATGAACTGTAGTGACCAGAGGAATTGTTTCTTGGCTCCAAGAGCCACAATCTTTTCAGTTGTGTACAGCTTTAGGATCACCCTGTAACTCCGCCAAGCCTCAGACATATTACCCAACGTAAAAACTGCTCAGGCTTTCTTTGCAACAGCTATCGCCCACACTATCAGCCTGATTCATCAAGCTGAATTGCGCTCGCAAAGGGCCAGATTCTGAGAATCTGGCCCTTTGCGAGTGCGATTTTTGCATTTGGGATTCATCATCCCAAATGCAAAAAATCAGTAATAGCGATTTCGCTATTTTGCGAGGAATTACATTTAAGGAATCTCTATTTGAGATTCCTTAAATGCAATTCCTCATCCATTTTAAAAGTGCGAATTCGCAATTTCGGCCCTCTATTTACCGCGAGGTCAAACCTCGTGGTAAATAGCGAAAAGTTAGAAAAATGCTTTTAAAAGCATTTTTCTAAGTTGCATGTTGCACACACACATGTCCTTTGGACATGTGTGAGCGCAACACCTGTTTACATTTGCATTTAAGGGGTGCTACAGGGTGTCCTTTGGACACCCCTGGCACCCTTTAAATCGCTATCTTATTTGCGATTAGCTAATTGCTAATCGCAAATAAGGAATACTCCCCATTCATTCCTATGGGCCTTTTGGCCCATAGGAATGAATGGGGAGTATTCCTTATTTGCGATTAGCAATTTGCTAATCGCAAATAAGGAATATGTAGGAATCGCATTTCTTTTTTCGATTCCTACATGAATCCCGTTTTGCGAGCCTGTAATAGCGATTCCTTATGAATCGCTATTAAAGACTCGCAAAACGGGTCTTTCATGAATCAGGCTGTCAGTTCTTTTTAAAATCACCACAGTTAACCTGCTCATGCAAGTGCCAATTTCCCCGAAAGAAAGTGTGACATGGAAATGCTAGCTAACCATGATTTCACCTGTATGGACAGCAAGCAACGCTCACCGCTACAGATGTTTTAGTACCCTGAGCGTCCTTTCCGGCCGATCATGCAGCTAAGGCTGGAAGAAGCAAGAGTTATATTCAGCCTTACTTTCCTCCCTTCCAGTTATCTGTGTATATTGACTCGGGTAAAACATGTGCCATTTAACAGCTGAAAGACCCCTTATTCTTCAGCCTTTTATACAATATAGAGGCCCCAGTTAGTGCAAAGTGAGCCTCGATGTCTTGCTAAAGTAGCCACAAAAGACCACTATCCGTTGGTGATTTCCCCACTACGATATGTTACGACTCAACGTCTGTTGAGATTAGAAGCTTGTGGCATTAAGAAATCTTTTAGCATTAAGAAGTCTTTATATAATTGCACTATGTCCATCATTTCTTGACAGAATTACAGATCTTCACAGTGTAATACTGTAATAATGTGTTGTCATGCTCTCAATCTTGCCTGACCTATTAACTGCAAACAGTGTGAGTGGTTTGATGACATTAATATGGAAATCTAATAGTCGCAGTTTCATATTTTAATGAAGCCCACATTATTGTAGGTTCTTTTGGAACACTTCTGCTTCAATGTAAGTACATTATGTACTTAATTTAATTGATTCCTTGAAAAATAGTCATTAGATGTTCCCAGCTGTTGGCATGCATGTGAAAACAGCTCATGACAACGTGTCTAGTGATCTGAAATAAAAACTGGCTCACGTTCGAGGCAAATGTACATTAAAAAATATATATTATCTTATGTGCTTCCCACAAACACGTTCCCATGATCTAGAATTCATGATGAATGGTAGGCCTAATGTGCCCAAATGCTGTGGTCTGATGCATCCTGTGAAACAGTACATCTGACTGGAGTCAATGAGACTGGAAACATCAAAGATAAGTGAACTTTGCAAATCTTAGAAAATACAGCAATTGAGGGATGAACCTGAACAGAACATGTCAAACACCAATGTGCTACGCCAGCGTCAGAACAAGAACATCATCTAGCAGCATTTGGGTGCAAAAAGAACAAAAATATAACAGGACCATGTACCTCCTATGATGAGGAGGTAGTGGTGGTAGGCTTCTGCCTGAGAGTCGCAAAGCAACAAGGTTCACCTGTCAACAATGCTTGATGTGAGCAGAATATTAGAAGAAATAATATCTGGTTTAGGGTGCTGATCGATCTGCACTGAAAGCAGCCAACTGCTGACATTAAAGTGTCCTGTGGGAATGTAAACTGTATGATCTAAAGGGGGCAAGGACGGCAAAATGGACATTGCCACCGAATTAACTATGGAAACAGGGGGACGCATTGTATACATGCCCAAAGTCATCTCGTGCTGCTGAAAGCAGCCATATGCTGAATTACCCAGAGTAAAACTGCAGATAAACTTTGCCCAGAAGCCAGAAAAGTCATAGCAATCGCACACCAAACCTGTACACCTTCCTTGTGGAATCACACAAATGTGGCAGTCTAAGAAGTCAAATACATGAAGGAGCCATAACCCAATAGTGAATGGCAATATCACAGGATAAACAGTCCAATGTGCGCTAGGAAAAGGGTTTTTGTTGTGTAGCCCAAAATAATGGTTAAATCGGTAACAAAAACAAAAGTTGGCGTTGGTTAATTGTGATGAAAAAACCATATATAACAACGGGTCAAGAAACAGAGTAAAGCTATCTGAAAACCTGGACGGGACGGGTATCTGATGGGAACACATTTTTCACCATGAATACTTTGGATTCACAGATTGTATCCTATCAACAGCACACAGGTTTTCAGATAGCTTTACTCTGTTTCTTGACCCGTTGTTATATATGGTTTTTTCATTGCGTGTAGGGATCATAACAATGCAAGGTCAATAAATATTTCCCCCATACGCCCTCCTTATTGTATCAATGTTGGTTAATTGTGCCAAGGAAATTCGCCGTAAGACCTGCTACTGCAACAAAATTGTAAAATTGGCACAGGGGAACATATTCTTGCACAAAAAAACCTGGTGATCATGTGTCTCATTGGGCAAAGCCAAACCGTTCGGGTGCAAATTATACAGTGTGAGATAGGCAGTCCAATCACATTGTGCACTGCATTATGGCATGCCTGGTCTATAGGTTCAAGTGGCGACATGCAAAAAAATAATAAACTGCAAGCTATGTGCTTGAAATTTGGTAAACACCTCAACAGGATTAGTTGATTACCCCAATGTCTCTGTCTAATCCGCCTACATTCATATATATATGTATATATATGGATGTGGCGTCTAGTCATATTTAGAAGCAGCAAAATAGGGCCAGAGCGATTTGGCTCATCGCTTTAGAAGTTTGGTTGCAGCGTGAGGTAGGATAAACGCAGGGCACAAGTCTTAAAAAAAGAAGTGGGGGGACTAAGTTAGGCAGTATTCAAGTGACATCACGGCGTGACAACACAAAACATGGCCTCACAGGAAGTGACATCATAATAAGTGACATCAGAACTTATGACCTCACACATATGTTTAGCAGGTCTATCATCAGTATATTTTAGTGCATTGCAATATTTAACACATGAGACCGCAATGCAAAATCTGGGCTTCCATTTCTACTGTTTTTTTTTTTAAAGCTACCACAAAGTAATTCGCAACAAGGAGAAATGTGGCAGTAAATCTCTTTGGCTTAATTGATTTCAAAGTGTATTTTAAAATATCTTATGGGGTTAAGGTTCCTGTTTCAGATATTGTTGTATGGCCAGTAAATCTTAGGCAATAATATTGTTAAAATAAATCTGGAGGCTAAGGAATTTCCAGGAGAAATCTATGTGTTGGCTAGTTCCAGTTTTGAATCAAAGTAGCATAGAGGGTTTATGTGTCACCTGCCAAGCACATCATGTACCAAAGAAATGACCGATTTTTATTTTATGTAGATAGGTAAACAGGTTACTGCTTTTAACATGGAGATCCTTTTGTTACTTGCGGTTCATACATTGCAATCCTTTAATCTAGCCCAGTAAGCTATAAAGGGCTTGGGACTCCTACACCATGTGAACCTCATGGTCTGCTGTAACATATCCTGTCTATTGATTTACACACAAATGATTTATTGTGAATGTATAATATGTACTTGTAATGTAAAGCGCTCTGACACCCAGCATTGGGACGAGTTGCGCTACAGACCTATAAAAGAAATAAAACCGATTGGTGGTTTTAAATTGTTGTTTGTGTAACTACCGGGACAAACCAACACATATGACATTTCTATAGTACATGCACATCTCTAATATGCAGTGACTGATATCAGGTCAAATGTTTGCCTCTCTCTTAAGTACCTGTGAAGTGATAACTGTGCGCCTTTGTTTACCCTCCATCGCATTTGCATCTAGGTGTGAGCTCCAGATAGCTCCCAGCCAGAATACTCCAACAGAAGAAGGCCTGATGGCCCCTTAAAATTTGGCCTGTGTTTTGGGCCCAGCTGGAATTTAAAATACCAAAGCCTCCACGCCTGTACTTTGCTACTCAGAATGAAAGCAGACAACGTGCAGGCGCTGCTGAATGTGTCCTGGTGTCTGAAAATTGCACCAAGACGAGTTTAACATATTTCTGTGGGGCCAAAATTCTTGGCAGATACACGGCATCCACCCTGTGAAAAGAGTGAGTAGATGCAGCTACCTGCATGTACTCATGACTTGTGCCCTGGGTAAAAGCAAAGGGGGCACTGATCACTCTTAATCTACGTGCCCAGGTCAATACAATTTTCCAATTGTGCAGTTAATTAAACCCTTAATTAAGCTCACCTTAAAAAGGCAATTGTGGTACCCTGGCAAGCTCTGGTGCTGATCACTGCATTCCGCAAAACACCTGAACTAACAGCCCAAGCAAATGCTGATCGCTATATCCACCCCATAGGAGGAACACCTGCAGACAGGCTCAATTTCCTATGACAATCCATCCAAAAGTAGGACAGGAGGTGCATTATGTGTTTTGAGCCGGGCACAATCTTGAGTGTGCATACTCCCACTAGTGCCTGAGACCCCATCCGATGCATGGCCAGTGGACAAACAGCTATGGCTGAGAGGTCAGAGGCATACACAGAAGAGTAAACTGACATTTTGCCGAATGGCCATCATGGGTCACAGGGTGCGGGTTGAGGCACAGTGCTCACCAAAACAGCGCTTGACCCTCACTCAGGCCTGGAAGTAATTACAGCCAAGGCACCCAGGCTAGTATCATGCCTTGGGCAGGGACTTTGCACCCCAACCCCTGTTGCCTTACACTCATCTTCTAACAGGTGATCCACCCGAGCCCAGCTGAGAACTGCAAACACGATGTCCACTGCTAAACGCTGATCACCAAAGAAACCTCACACTACCGCATGACCATATTCAAGACCCCAGAGCTTTACTCCACCACTCCTGATGCCCAGGGCACTAGAACAGAGGGGTGGCCGCTACTCTCCACCTAAGGTGCCCCATGCGTATCCAGGCAAGGGAGCAGCACTAGAATGTTGTCACCATGTGTGCAACATGGCCAGCTGCAGACCAGCAAGCTCTGAAAGCTGCCCCTAGCCTGCAGTTCACCTGGAGTGGCAGAACAGCCAGACCTACCCTCACCCAGAGAGACGCCGGCTAAAGCCTGGCCCAGATATCAACGTTTAGAACAGCAAAGTGCGATAATAATAAAGTCCCGGGAGAGGAGGGGGGGGGGTGTTTTCCCCATTGACTTCTATTGCATCAGTAGCAATGTAGACGAGCGGCAGCTCAAATTAAGCTATTTTTGGTTTCATCAATCGAGAGTCTCATCCTTGAATGGGGTCTGCTGGCATGTATGCCGCCACATCGTCCCTGTTCGTGGAAGGATAGACATCTTCTACGGGGTATCCAACACAGAGCCAACCGTTGCACTCTTCACCTATATAGTGCACTTCTTTGCTTTGCATACCTTGTATCCACTGCCATGGCATCGCCGAGCCAACCATTCCAACCTCTCAATTGCATACATATCATTTTCCTTTGGTTGCCTAAACCCATTGCAGTGGTCAACCCACAGGAACCCAGCGAGCCATTTCACTCTATCAACCATGCTGCTTCTATTTTTGGCTTCAAGCACCTTCTACTGATTACTGTGACTCATGCACAACTGCAGAGCTGGCAGCCTCACCCTCTCAAACACATTACTGGGATGGAGGGTTTAGTCATACTAGAGGGCTCGAGCAGGTGGGAAAACATAGACCTCTTAAGCGCAGCAGTAAAAGGAGGCAACGCTTGCAAAGCAGGATGCAGTTATGGATCCAGAGAGCCTCAGCTCAAGACATTTGTATCAGGGTCAGCGTTAGTGTTGGTGGCACCCAGTGAGACCATCTTTGCTGGTGCCTCCCTCTCCTACAATGACTTCCTTCTACAGGAATTCCCTCACTGCTATCCTTCATTAGTGCCCCTCGCTTTAACCATAGCCCCTCTCTCATATTTTAACCCCTTGCATGCTGATGAAGGCCCCCATCCGTCATGCACTACAGCGCTCGTGTGCTGATGACGGCTGGGGGCGTCATAAACCCGCCCACTTGCAATTTTGCCGCACAGGCGCAGAATCACGGCAGCATGCAAGGGGTTAATACTAAAAGAGCACTACTCATCCCAATGTAGATTGTCAGAGTGCTATATGCCACAAACATATTATACAGAGACAATGAGTCATACAAGTGTGTAAATCCATGCATAGGACATGTTACTTAAAACAACAAGGATTACAAAGGGCTTGGTCTGGAGAAATGAAGTGATAGTACAGTAAGCAAAGATGCGAAGCCCAGTTGTGTGAAAGGAGAGAGCACAACAGCCTTATGCGGCCTATTTACAATGAAATGGCTGAGAGTGGAGCTGTGCCAAATATTGCAGCGCTACACTCTGCCATTTCCAAAAATCAGGAATGCATCATATTTACAATAACCTATGTTTTCCCTAGTGCTGGTGCTAAAAATAGCTGCCTAGCGCTAACATAGACACCCTTGCGCCATAGTGCAAGGGTGCCTGCATTGCAGGGATGATTGTTTATGTGCAGGAAGTTGGCCCTTCCTGCACATAAACAATCAATAATGGTGATTTGCATTCTGCAGCACACATCGAAGTAGCAAATCGCAATTCTTTAATGATTATTTATGAGTAGTAAGGGACACCTTCCTGCACATGAGCAATCATTAATGGAGGTTTGCTGTTTCTATGTGTGCTGCAGAATGCACACATTGAAAAGGCAAAAAACGAGGAGAAATACAAGTATTTCTCCTTGCTGCGCCGTTCTAACGCCTGCTATTGCATAGCGTTAGTTTCATGGCATTCGTTTTCGGCACTGTCTCAGATTCACAGATCCTTGTAAATCTGGGGCAACATCAAAAAGCAATGGGTCTTGCAGTGGAATGCCCAATGCAACACCCACTGTATGCCACATTCATGCAGATATCTGCGTGATAGGGTACCATGTTTACAATGCGACATAAAGTAACAATAAAAGTGACGTTCTGATGGCGCAGTCCCCTTGTTATATGCCCCTCAATATGTACTAGCATATGGTGCTGTTGCTCTCTCTACTGGGTGATGCCAAGTATAGATTTGATATTGGAAAGGTACCCTTGCAGCACCAAATTCTATGCCTATGAAACGTCTATCACGTTATCACTGTGTGTGTGCAGTACAGTGCTGCACACATGCAAAGTTGGAAAGATGTGGACAAAATACATCTTTTCTCCAACTTTGCGCCTTCCATGAGGAGGTGTAATATTTGGATGCAAATCCTGTTCTTCCAAAGTTGATAGATGTGAATCAGTGCCAAAATTCATGGG
This sequence comes from Lissotriton vulgaris, assembly GCF_964263255.1. Lineage (NCBI taxonomy): Eukaryota > Metazoa > Chordata > Amphibia > Caudata > Salamandridae > Lissotriton > Lissotriton vulgaris. Next base: position 1,871,265,299 of record NC_141693.1, read on the forward strand.
TGAGGACCTTGTACCCTTAGCTGTCACTCTGACTCTTGTACTGGAACAGTGAGACATTAAACTCTCTCAACAACAAACGTCCCATTTTAATGTGAAACCCTTGTATCCATTGCAACAACTGGTGCACCACTATAGAGGATGCAATCCCAACATGAAAGGTCCTTTCTAGAGAACAACAGGGTGCTGAAGAGAACACAATTTTAGATTGAGTGCAACACCTTTGACAATGAGGGTGTGGATGCTCATGCAGGTAAGGTCCCAGAAGTCGATGATGACCCCTCACTCAAGTTAATGGGATGTTCTTAGTGTAAAAGGTAGGGCCGATTCCGACCGATAACCTTTAAGTATTTGCCCTGCGTTAGCAGCCTCTCATACCACTCGAAATTATCAAACAAAGAGGCAGGCACTGGAGGCTGGAAGGCAGGAAACAGGAGTTTATTCCGACGGAGCAGAACACGTCAAATCAGACAACAGGGTATCTTCTCGAGGTGCTCTAACCGCAACTCTGAGGCCTGGCCTCTTATACACAGGTTTATGGTCTTTATTACAGTTTATTACATGCAGCACATTCCTGCAAATACTTTGAAGTACGAAAGACATCCTCGGAATCCCGGCTTCAAGCCCGTTCCCACACACATTTACAGTAGAAGTCCCCACCCCGATCTCAGTAGGTGATGACTGTCACGCAGCTGGACATTCCGCCGGTTCCCAGAATGTGTGCGGCTGATCAGATCTCATGGGGTGGGGGCTTTGATCAGTCGTAGATCCTTTGAAGTGGGGCAGCTTCCTACTGTAGGGGGCAATAAACTGCATCTGCAGGGCCAGGTGGTGGCCTGGGATCGGGCCTGGACAATCGGGTACAAAGGAAGGGGTTTATCAAAGGATGTGTGATCATGAAATGGGATGAAGGGAGGTGTTTAGCTGGGTACGGGATGTGGCTCCGAGGCAGGGTCGCGCTGAAGGGGAGGTTTATGGCCCAAGCATGTGGGAGCGGGGGCTGTCAGCGTGCGGGGGATGCTTGCGAGGTCAGAGGAAGAGAGAGAGACGTGCTGGTTATCGTCAGTGGGCAGAGAGGCCATGGCATTCAAAATGGCTGCTACTTACGCGCACATACAAGCCTGAAAAGGGACAAGACGGCGCCGATAATGTTGATGTCGTGAACTAGATTTTAACAGTCCTCCCTTTTCAACATATCTAGCCAGCTTGTCAATCTATATCTATCCCCATTATATTTCGAACTTCAACTTCATACATAGCTCTCATGCGTTCGGCTTCAAAGTCCAAAGTCTTGGGGCAGATACAGTTAGCACAAAGTGAGCACAGGGGTGGCAAGCATTGAACACCCAGGCAGAATCCACATATTACGACAATCGGTATCAATACGATCATAAACAACCTCCACCCCCAGTCCTTTACAGCACTCCAGAACCAACTCCCAAGCGACCATTCTTCTTGTTCCTGATGAACTTCTGAGGAAAGTCTGTGGAGGTGTTCAATGGCTTTGTAAACTGAGGGTGAATTGTCCGGTATGTAGGTGCAACAGCTGGACCCAATGATACGGCATGCTCCTCCGCAATCCTCTAGAACCACATCTAGAACAAGGCGGTTCTGAAGAGCCACCATGCGGACCGCCTGAAGCTCGGCTGTATTGTTTGTGAGGATGCCAGCTGTAATGTTCATTGTCGTTTCAACTGCCTGGGTCAAATGTCGGATGGCACGGCTGTTCGCCATCGGACCCCAGAGTGGAACAAGTCCCTTCATTGTGTCCAGGAACTGTGCTCGGGTGGAGTCGGCTTGCTCAATGTCTTTTGCTCGTTTTTTTCGGTGATGGTTTGCTGGAGCCACGTAGGTCGGAGGAAGGATGAAGGCAATGTAACAGGTACCCCCCCAGCCTTTGGGGAGCCAGGTGTAGGCTTTCATACCACAAACAAAGTACATGTTCGGAGAAGTGACAAAAGAGGGTGGATCAGTTGAGTCCAAAGTTCTGGTGATGCGGCAAGCGCTGTGGCCCACCAGTTGTGTCCCAAGGCCTTCGATGCATACAAGGCCCGAGACATTGACGACGGATAGGGCCACCGTCAGGGTGGCAGCTGTTCGTTTCCAGAGGTAGGAGAAGGTGGGTCTGGCTGGGTTGTTGAACAACTGCATTTCAATCCGTTCTTTGGCAGGGATGTCCATATGAATAGAGTCGTTGGATGTCAGAGGGCAAAAGGGGGCAGCAGTTCTTCCTGTTTTGTTCTGCAAGACCCCATGATAAAACCATAGTTCTGCTGGAAGTGGCATTATCTCTGTAGCTTTCTTGCAAGAGGATCAGCCAAGCAAGGCAGGAACCATGAACGGAGAAAGGTGAAGGAATGAAGGGGATAGAATGTCCAGTGGCGTGGGGTAACAACCCACAGATCCAGCAGTTCGTGGCATTGGCAGCAAGGTTGTGTTGGTGCAGCAACTGCATGAAGGAGTTGTTCCAAAACTCCTTACGTCTTTCTCGGAGTTGAGGTGAAAGAGAGACCAGGTAGTGTTCTTTCATAGTAGTAGGCTGTGCAGTGGTCAGAAATGTCTTATGAGCTGGTGCACTCTCTTCCACGATCCAGAGGGTGGTCATGAGGAGGAGGCAAAAGAGAAGGGCGATAAAGAGGGCTATAGTCTTTGAGCTGTGGATTCTGTTAGTCTTTGGGTTTCTGTAGTGGGTCTTCGGATGTCCGGGTGCTTCCATCATCTTCGTGTCGGGTGCTTCCATCATCTTCATATCGGGCGCTTCCATCATCTTCAAGGGGCTCGGTAGCGGGCAGAACCACAAACTTTGTTTGGCTTCTCTCCTGGCAGCCTTAGTAGTGTTAGGCCACCGCTCTGAGAATCGTAACTTAGTCAGTGGTCTGCTTAGACGAAGCTCCCTCCTTTCGTCGCAGGTTATACCCTTCTCTGGATGGCACAGTGGGATCGGGGAATTCTGCCAGTTCAAGTGTCTCTTTATCAGGGTAACAGCTCAGGGATGGTCGATCTTTGTTCAGGAGTTCTTCTTGGGTGGCCACGTCTTCGGTCGTCGTCAGGGTTGAGGAGATCTTCTTACAGTGGTGTGCATACAGCCAGTTCTTCTTTCCTTCCACTCGAAGAGCTGTTCAGGTGGTGATCAAGACTTGCCAGGGGCCCGTCCACCGGGGTTCCAGACTCCGTGCACGCTGAAAGTTACGTATCAGCACGTAGTCACCGGGTTGGATGTCGTGTCCGGGACCCCTGGAAGCATCAGGAATGGCCTGCAGCACCTGTTGATGGATAACAGACAGTGTCTTAGTCAGATTGTACAAATAGTCAGACATGAGGACTTCCGGGACGTCTTGAATGGATGTCGGTTTTGGTGCGGACCAAATGCTCATAGGTCGGCCGAAAACGACTTCGTAAGGGGTCAAATGGTGTTTGGTGGGGGTGGAACGCATTGATAGCAATGCCAGTGGGAGAGCGTCTGGCCATTTCAGTCCTGTGGTAGCCACTATCTTAGCTAGTTTGAGCTTCAGTGTGGCATTATGTCGCTCAACTAGTCTAGCAGATTGGGGGTGGAAGACTACGTGGAACTTTTGTTTTACACCCAACCACTTTAAGATGAGTTGGATAACCTCGGCTACGAAGTGAGGGCCATTGTCGCTCCACAAAATTCGACAAAGGCCGTAGCGAGGGAAGAATTCTTTCAGTAATACCTTTGCAGCGGCAATGGCAGTGTTGTCGCGAGTTGGATAGGCTTCCACCCACTTGCTAAATGCGCACACGACAACAAGTACATATTTCAGAACTTGGCATCTTTCTAGTTGGATGTAGTCCATCTGTAGGACTTCAAATGGATGATTGGGGACCCCAAACCCTCCCCGGGGTACTAAAGTTTGTTTCCCAGGGTTGTGTTGCAGGCATATCAGACATTGTTGGACCAGACGTTTAGCTGAGTCTGTAATCTTGTCATTGTGCCAAACTTTGGAGACAAGTTCGGCCATGGGGGCAGATCCTATGTGTGCTGGGGAGTGTGCATGGTCAATATGGGGATCAGGTGCGAATTGGGTAGTAACCATTTGTTCATGTCTTTTGTTCGCCAGCAGCCTTCATCGTCTTTCAATCCCACCCGTGCCCATTCAGTCAATTCGTGTGGTGAGCTGGCCATCTGGATGTCCCTAATAGTTTCCATAGTGTCCGTCCATTTTTCTGATTGTGACCTGGTCACATACATGCGTGTCGTTGTCCTATTCTCGGCTGAGGTTCGGGTAGTGATGTCGGCCAGTGCATTCCCCTGCCCAATGATGTCTGTCACCTTTTTGTGTGCCTGGCATTTGATTACTGCAAGTTGCTTGGGAAGGAGGACCGCTTCAGTCAGGGCGGAGACTAGATCTCCGTGTAGGATGGGGGTGCCGTGTGAGGTCAGGAGTCCCCTCTCCTTCCACAAGAACCCGTAATGATGAACCACCCCGGTGTAAATATTTGCTGTGGTTCCTGCTGCTAGGATACATGCTCGTGTGAGGGCAATCAGTTCTGCTGCCTGTGCAGATCGTTGTGTGATGCGGGCGGTCTCTACTATAGTTTGGGATGTGATAACTGCATAAGCAGCTGAGGTGGTGCCATCGGGGAGTTTGATGCAAGAGCCATCCACCCACAGTTCTTCGTCAGGGTCTGGGAAGGCAGTGTCTCGGAGGTCAACCCTACTCCAAGTCTGTTCGTCCATGAGGGTCACACAGTCCTGTATGGGGGACACATTGGGGTTCCTAGGTAGGGGCAACAGAGTGGCTGGATTCAGCGTGTTACATCTTTTCAATGTGATGTGGGGTGCAAGCAGAGTCAGTTTGTACCCAGTCAGTCGTGCACTAGTCAGATGTTGCGTCTTAGTCTGGTTCAGGAGAGTGTCGACCGCATGGGGTACTAACACCGTGAGGGATTTCGAGAGCACGATCCCCTCACTTTGCCGGATAGAGACAGCAGCGGCAGCTACAGCTCGAAGGCAGGCAGGTAGAGCTCTGGCTACAGGGTCAAGAGTGGCTGAGAAGTAGGCACATGGGCGTTGCTTGGGGCCAATGGACTAAGTCAGGGCAGACAAAGCACACCCCTCCCTTTCGTGAGTGTAGAGGGTGAAGGGCTTTGTGTAATTGGGGGTTCCTAGGACGGGGGCCGAGCAGAGGGCATCTCGTAGTTCTTTGAAAGAGGATTGGCATTCAGGGGTCCAAGGGAGTGGGAAAGGGACATCTTTAGCCAGTAAGGAAAGCAGAGGTTTCACAATGAGGCTGAAATTTGGCAACCACTGTCGGCAGAAGGAGGTGAGGCCTAGCAGGGAGCGGACTTGTTTCTGGGTCTTAGGGACAGGAGTTTCTAGGATGGTCTGAATTCGATCAGGTGTAAGCTTTCTCCCGTCTTTGGACAAGAGGTGGCCTAGATAAGTGACCTGGGGTAGGCAGAATTGCAACTTCTTCTTGGAGACCTTGTGGCCGTTTTCCGCGAGGAAGTGCAGGAGTTGGATGGTGGCTGTGACTGCGAGTGGAGTGGTGTCGGCCGCCAAAAGGATATCATCGACGTATTGTATCAACACCACTCCATCCGGTAACTGGACTGCGTCCAGTTGTCTCTTGAGGGCCTGGCTATAGATACTGGGGCTTTCATTGTAGCCTTGGGGTGCTCGACAGAATCTATACGAGCGGGCTTTTAGGGTGAAGCCGAAGAGGTAGCGGCTGTCTGGGTGGATGGGGAATAGAGAAGAATGCGTTCTTGAGGTCGATTACAGTGAAGGTGGTGGCAGTGGAAGGAATCAGGGTCAGAATGGTGGTGATCTCTGAGACTACGGGGTACTGAGGTACAACTACTTTGTTAACCTCTCGTAGGTCGATGATGAAGCGGTACGCTTTCTCATCTCCCTCACCCTGCTTCTTTACAATGGGTAGGATAGGGCTGTTGCAAACATTGCTAACTACTTCCTCTACCACTCCTGCATCTATCAGGGACTGGATAATCTTTACCAATGCCTTCTCGCCCTCGGGCGACATCCGATATTGTGGAGGTTTTGGGAGTATTGCGTCCTGTCGAACAGTTATGTGCACTGGGTCGATCATCATGCGCCCTACGTCCGAGTCAGTTTTGGCCCACAGATATAGAGGTAGAGTGTCAAGCAGGGACAAGTCAGCATCAGTGATGGAAAACATGCGTCGGGTGGGACAGAGTCTGAGCAGAGTTGGGTTATCGTACAAAAAGACTCGAACTCCGTCATGCGAACACCTAATAGTACCTTGGAAATGCTTCAGTAAGTCATGTCCCATAATGGCATCAGGGGTGTTGGATGAGAATAAAAACGTTGTGTCAGTGGTGTTATTTTTTAAGTCAAAGGAGATTGGTGTGGACAAGGGATTAGTGGAGGGCGTTCCATCGCAACCTATTGATGTTACATGTGAGCCAGACAAGGGTGCCCTTTGAATCAGTCGTTTAGATAACGCAGTACGTGTTGCGCCAGTGTCTACCAAAAATGGAGACTTCGTACCCAGGACCTTAGCGGTGACATAAGGACCTTGCTGGTCAACATAGAGCTCGACTGGATCACTCCCTTGCCCTTGGCAGTCCTATGCGAAGTTGTGGGTGTCGTCGCAGTCAGACTGTTGGTACTGGTTCTGTCGGGGACGGTCAAATGTGTTCGGTCGGCCTGGCCTGTCGTTGTTAGTGTCGTTCGTGGACCCTCATCCCGGTCCTCTATTTCTAGGCCACCCGCTACATCTCTTGTGCCCCTATTCTTGTTCATTTCTAACAGGACCGGACACTGGGATTTCCAATGGCCAAATCCCTTACAAAATGCACATTGGTTCTCGTCGATGTCTTTACGTCCAGCATAGGTGGCGGGCATACGGTCTTTATGGGCTGGATTTCTAGGAGAACTCGACTGGTAATTTCCCTTGTACTGCTCTCTTCCTATAGTCACCCCCTGCAACTGTGCGATCATCACCCTTTCTTTCAGGTCCTTTTTCTTTTTCTCAGTCGCCCTATCATTCTCGTTCTTCTGATGCTCATAATACTGGGCCATCTGGAGGATAGCCGCAGGCTTTCAGGCCGCCCAACTACTCTCACTAGCCTGTAGTTTCTGTGAGACCTCCTGTGACAGACCTTTAACATAGTTCTGGACAAACAGATGATGTCCGGTTGCAGTGGTCATGTCCTGGCCACTGTAATTGGAAAACACCGTCTCAAACCGGGAGAAGTATTCTGATACGTCTTCCTGGGGTTTCGGGCGGCAGGCCGTTACTATCGACCAGTCCACCTTCTTTTCTGGGATCAGGGTTTTCAATTTCTGGACAATCTTGTCTGGAAGTTCTAAAATGGATTTTAAAGGTTTCTGTCCAGGCTCTTGTTGTCTGTCTATGCCATCGAGTTATGACCAGGTATGTCCGAACAGCTAAAGGTGGTCGACTTTCCGGATTTGCTTCCACACATCAGCTGGCAGACATAACCCGAAAAACAAATCAATGTCAGCTAGGGTCATAATCGTCGAACCCAAGGCTGTATCTAATCCAGTATAAAAGGCAGTGGGGTTTTTCCGTAAATCGGGCAGGGATTTTCAGAACGTCAGGATATCTTGCCGATCCCATGGTTGGTAGACCCAGTTATAAACTACCCTACCTCTCGCATCTTGATGGTTAACGTCATCATGCGTTCCCTGACCTCGTGGGGGAACCCAGTAGGGAGCGGCTTCCCTTATAGGCATCATTGTATTCGTTTTTTCTATTCGAAGTTCGGTCGCTACAGGAGTCGTAGTTTTAGCTTCTAACCTTTGTTCGGTGAGGTGGCCGAAAACTTCAAGCGTGCGCGTGAAGAGGTCCGTCACGTCACACTCGCCTTCACCCCCAATGTCGACTTTCCTATACAATATCGTTAGACTCTCAGGACCTTTGTCTTGGTATCGGTCCTCATAGGTATTGAGGGTGTGATAACAAAATCGCACGACAAAGTGTTGTCTGTGGCTATCGGCATATGAATTGTATATATCCGTTACATACTCTTCGCTCTCCTTTCGTTCCACCAGTGTCCTTACTATCGTATCGATTCCTGCTCGTTCATACTTGCTCAACCTGTTCACTCTAGTTGAATCTTTCTTTCGGGCCTCAGGGTTATCTGATGTTGCTGTCTGCGTTGCGTCAAGTACAAGAGGCTCGGCCAGCGCGGAGGCCGTGAGGACTGAGGCCCTGGCACTATTCTAACCTGTGCTTGGGGGCTTCGGGTGTTGTACTATGAGTTGGGAAGGGGCATACGGAGGGGGCATATAGATGATTGGGGGACCCAGCAATAAATCATCGTTCGCTCGTTGTTTCGAGGGTAACTCAGGGTAGAGCGTAGAGGGTGTTCTAACGGGACACTGGCTTGATGTTTCGGACTCTTGCTTCTGTTTGGCTTCCTCTCTTTCCTTTATCTCTTCCTCTAACTTTTTAGCAGCTAGGTGAGCTGCTTTTTGTAGCTCTTTCTCTAATCTGACTTTGTTTCTCTTTTTTCGTTGTTCTGCTTCTTTGCGCCACATGCCGAGACTATCAAGCATAGTGGGCGTTGTCTTATTGTTTCGAAGGGCTGTTTCCAGCACGTTTATTTTATCGTCATCAAAGGATCCTATCAGTGGCCACTCACTTTCCTGATCCTTTCTCGTATATTTGTGCCATAGCTTACTATAGGCTACGGCGACTAGTCCATACTTGGTGAACATATCTTATTAGGGGTGCCTTCCAGTGGAGCTGGATGGTTCATCTCTAATAAGCGGTCCGGGCTGAACCAACTACCAATCAGTGGGGAGAAGATAGGCATGACAGATTACAGCGGGGGACAAAGGTCCGCACTACCCATCCTTCACTACTTGCAAAGACTAGACAGAATATTTCTATTCTACATTATTTGCAAACAGAGAATACCTCAAAAGAACCAACTTCGAACAATCAATGTTTGGACAATCAATCAATCAGTGGGGAGAAAAATACGCACAACAGATTCCAATGGGGGACAAAAGTCCGCGTTACCTACCCTTCACTATCTGCAAAGGAGAAGAGAATATTTCTATTCTTCCCTGTTTGCAGACAGAGAATATCTCAAAAACAATCAATAAGCAATACTAGTATTTTTAAACAATCAAACAATTGTTTCGCAATTTGTTGTGTTACACAACCTTACCCGGACCGCATGGACAGTTTCTCGTCTTCCGCTTCCAGCGCCCGATCGTCCTCTATTCTCCGTAATTGCCGTGGCACTCCTGAGTGAATAGAGTCCTCTTATTACCCAGATGCTGCATATGTAAATGTAGAGTATTTATATAGCGCACTTCTACCCGGAGGCCTCGTAGCACTGCATTCATACCGCTGTGGAACCCATCCTGGCTTTCCAGTGAAATCTCCACTCCTGGGCACCCCCAGGGTGAAGCCAGGCATCCACAGCGCTGCTGGGGCCGTTGTGGAGATTAAGCAAGCTATTGCCCAGAGTCACAGAGTGGGACCCATGATTAGACTAGGCACCAAGGCGAGAATTATCAGGTCCAGGGAAATTGAGTCCAAGAGCCGCCGAGGCGGGAATTGAACCCTGGTCCTGGGCCAGACCTCTGCATCAGGGTCTGCCGCTCTAACCACTGAGCCATGCTTCTCCACTTCAGGTACTTAGGCATACCTCAATCAACAGTCCCACTCATTACTCATCTACAGGTACACAGGAGCGGGCCCCTGAGCAGAGCAGAGAGAAAAAACCTAAAGAGAAGAAATGTATGCACATATCCACTAGGAAAGCAGCGTAGTTCATAAGGTGGCAGGAAAGTGTCAGTGTAGCATGTGTGAGGCAAGAGAATGGGTAGTAAAAGTGTGTGTGTGGCCCTTAGAAAGCAAGGGGCTTATTTACAATCCCCTTGCGTCACCCATAAGTCACTTTTCCCATGTTGAAAATGAAGCAAAAGTGGCGCAAGAGGCTTGTAAATAAACCCCAAGAGTGAAAGGGAAATAACTGTAAAATGTCTGTGTTTGATGAACAGGTGTGTGGCAAGAGTATGTTACATGAGTGGCAGAGGCATGAGCATGAACACCTGGGGGCTTATTTACAGCCCCTTGGGTTGCCGATGCATCACTTTTTTTAATGCCACAGCGGTGCAGTGTGCTGGCCAATATTTACAAGGCAAGTGTGATGACATCAATGTAAACGAGGTACATATGATCTGGCGATGTCCTTCGATCGAGCTCTTCTGGGTTCACATGAGTAATACCATCTCGGAAATACAGGGGAGAAAGGTTGGGTTAACAGCATTGACAGTTATTTTTGGGGTAATCTCAAGTGAGATAGATAATATTGGTGTCTCAAGAAATCAGAGGGCTTTAATCTTTGTATTGATTCTTCTGGCACGAAGGGAGATCTGTATTAAATGGATCTCACCCGTTGCACCTACTAAATTAGAGATAAGCTCGATGCAACGTATTTCAACTCTTGATCGAGCAGATAGAAGAGCTAAAAAAAAAAAATTCTAGGATTTATGGCATAGTGGTTCGCATCTTTTGCTTTCACCTAGTCTGGTATCACTTTTGGGTTAACACAGCTAGAGTTATTTTTTCACTGGAACATGCCTCTTGAGGTTTCTTTATTCTGTGCACTGATTCCCGACGTGGATACCCCTGCTTTATTTATTGGTTTTTTTTTTTGTTTTTTTCTTTCGGTCCAATGATTATGAACCTGATCGTGTGGCCGAAAAGTTGGGAAACTAGCTAAAGCTAGGTGTGACTGGCCCTTAAAAGAAGAAGAGCCCTGGTTATTACTCATAAGCCCTGTTGAAAAAAGTGCTCGGGGTCAAGCCTTCCCATCCTTCAGTAAGAAGAGACTGGGCTTTTCTTTTTTCTTTGCTATTCTGAGCTGCAGTATTTTGGACCAACCGGCTCTACAGTCTTGAACTTTGAATATGTTTAGTTGAATGAGGACTCAAAATATATATATATATTTATAAGGCCACACAAAGCCACCCTGTGTGGCTTTTCATGGCCTTGTAAATCCGGCCCCCATTTCAAGCATCACTTTTCATGATAGGGATGTGCATTGGGTGTTGCTGTTGGTGTTCTCACGCAGCACCCATGGATTCTGCCAAATTGCCAGATTTACAACATGTCGTAAACTTTGGAATGGTCAGAATTCTATGCCTCCCCAGGGGAGGTGTAAGGAGGTACAGTGAGGAGAAATACTTTCATTTCTCCTTGTTTTTTCCTCTTTCTATGGGTGCTGCCTTCTGCAGCACGCATTGAAAGAGGAAAACACCATCAATGATTTTTTGTGTGCAAGAAGGTCTCTTCGGAGAATCGGGCCGTTTTTGACCTGAAAAATTAATTTTCCTATGTACCAAACCCATGGAATCACAAACATTTGCTATAAGGAAAGCGCAAAATGAAACCTACTTACACTTGACCCTTTAGCTGAGTTTTTGGGACAGAAAGCGCTCCAGCAAGGGTAATATTTCTTCAAGGTATAACTTATAGAGCACACTAGATACAGAAGAACGCTTTGAGCAAATTTCCCTGTTCTAGGATGATTGTTGGGCAGGCAGCACTAATGGCAACATTAGACACAAGTATGCATAACTCCCTGAACCCGCCCTCTAGACTCTAAGACAGGTATATGCTCACCCAGTGCTGTCTCTGTGTCGAAGAGCTCTTACTGCTGAACATGAACTCGGACATCTAGTTATTATTATAAGAACTATTATTATTATTACAGTTTTGTATAAAGCAGCAATCACCTCATAGGGTATCTTGGCGCTAGCCTCTTAGAAGAAAAATTCTAGAACCTAGGGGATTCTGTGAGTCAATTTATCTGGGGAATAGCCAGGTTTTAAGTCAATTTCCTAACCTGAAGCAGGTCCTGAGAGGCATCAAAGAACCTGGTAGACTATTCCAGAATTGAGAGGCAAAACCTAGAATGCTCGATCACCTTGTCTAACTTTCTGAAATGTTGGAATGCATAGAAGGGTTGCTGTTCAAGTGCGAAGATCTCCCAGAGGTATATAACGTTTACATTTCCTTTCCAAGAAAAGAGGGCCCTTTTATGTACGGCTCTGAAAACTATACACAGTGTTTTGAATACAATACTTTCCTTCAATAAAGTTCTAGAAGATTGTGCACACCTTGGCTTAGTCAGTGCCAGCTCAGAAGCTGCTGCTTGTCCTCTATCGAGTCTTATGATTAGGAATTCTGCTGCACCTAATAAAAAGGCATTACAATAGTCAAGTCTGTTGTAGGCTAATGCTCTGTACTACCTGTGCACTTGAAGATGGTGGTAGAAACGGTAAGCAGATCATGTTACCGCTGTCTTATTGACAGGAGACTCCAGCATAGATTTTTGTCAAAAAAGGCCCCTAGAATGCAAAACTTAACGGATACTTCCAAACTTTCCAAGTCCAAAAATTGGAGGGAAGTTCGCTTAAAGGTTTACCTAGGACTGACCTAGCCCATCCCAGATCCGCTCCGACTGTACCACACTTCTCCATCGCCCGCCACCATGACCATCAACCCCAACCCCTTGTCCTCCCCCCTCATTAAACGTCACGGGCCCAACTCCTTCTCCATCACCCCCCCTATAAACATCTCTCACAATGCAAAAAAATCCCTTAAGCACAAACTAATCAGGCAATTCCCTGAATCCCTCTTCGCAGATATATACCACTGCCCCTCAAAAGGTCAAATAAAAATGGACCTCATCTTTCACACTGCCAGACCAAGCTACTGGATCTCTAACCTAAGAGAAAAACGCCTAATCACAAAGACCACGAAGACAATCCATAGCTGCAAGCTCTCCTTCCTCACCCCGAACCACCTACCCAACCACGGGATCACATCTGTGACCATATACTCGAATGGCACAGTCCTGATCCAAGCCAACAACGCCAATCTGGAGGTTTTTGACCGCCTATTCCCCCTCCCTCCTTGCAAATCCTATCACACCTGACCCATACCAGGCACACCAGCCCATCATGATGCTAAACCAAACCACAACACCCCCCAGGCACACACCCTCACCCATACATCCCCCACCCCTCTCAAAGGCCCAGGAAAACATAGTCACTGTCCTACCCAACATCACGACCCACTATACTGAAACGCGCTCGGTACAAGACACCCTCCTAGCAGCCCCAGGCCGCCATAAGGCCGGACCTGAGCCCCCCCACACCCAACCTTCTCCTTCCCCTGTCATGAATAACCGCCCAACGCAACCCACCCACCGCACCCCCCCTCCCCAGCCCATGACTCAAACAGGCATCCCAACCCAATCGGACATCCGTAACGACCACAAAACCCAACTTAACCACAACGTCTCCGTAAACCAACTCCCCCTCCCGCAGGAGGCCACACACGACCGCCTCACCCGCATCGAAAACCAAATAAACACTATAATTCATGGTCTGAACCTTATCCTCACCAACCTCGACACCCCCCGCAACACCCACCCAAATTCCCAACCCGCCCCCCTAGACTCGCACGCCCCCGCAAGACCAACCGACTCAACACCCCACTCCAACTCACACCCCCCCCCACCGTCCCAGACCTGGAGACCTAGAAGAGCGGCGAAAGCCATGACCTGGGAAAAGGCACTAGAAATGGCCGCCTCTTACACAACACCTACCACCCTCCCCACCCAGTCCTCCATACAGGTAGTCACGGGTCTCAGATACGAACAACCCATACGCAAACCCCCCAGACCCCCGATCACCCGCATCACCATTCCCACCGAACCCAGGAAAAAAGAGTCTCCCCAGACCAACTGCTTGCTCATAAACTGCAGATCCGCCACCAAACACTCGACCGAGCTAGCAGAGACCATCCTCAACCACAACATAGACCTAGCTTTCATCACTGAGACCTGGCTTGACGAATCCTCCACACCTATCCTAGATACGCTTGTCCCCCCTGGCTACTCCATCATCAACAAAGATAGGAAGGACCAAAAAAAAGGCGGAGGTGTGGCTATTATCCACAACAACAACCTCGCAGTGGCCGAATGCGACGCCTTCAACTACAACGCCTTCGAATGCCTTACAACCAATATCAAAACCACCGACAACAACCTACCCCAATGCCACCTAATATACCACCCCCCAGGCAACAACGCTACATTCGCAGAACAACTGTCAAACCTCATCGCCAACTGCTCCCTCAAAGAGTCTAACACAATCATTCTAGGGGATCTTAATCTGCACTGGAACAACGAAAACAATGCCACTATAAAATCCCTAAACGAACTCCTCCACGCAAACAACCTCTCCCAACACTGCTCAAAAGAGACCCACAACAAAGGGGCTACCCTGGACGCCATCATAGCCAGGAAAGACGCAATCTCTATTGAACACATCCTCCCGGTAGATTGGTCGGACCACCACCTAATCCTATTCCACCTCACAAAACAGATCCAATCCCTCCCCCCAATCACAGCCGCCAGCACGTGGTCCAGAAATCTATCACAAGTCAACTCAAAAGATCTAGAAGAAAAAATAGCCTCCTCCCTGCCAATCCCCACAGAAGGCCTCTCAACTACCGAACTCATCTCACACTACAACACCACCACGTCCGCCATCCTAGACCAACTGGCACCCCTAAAACAAAAAAAACCCAGGAACATCCCATCGAGAACCTGGTTTAACAAGGACATCAACGAGAAAAGGAGACTACTCAGAGCCACAGAACGACATTGGAGAAAGAACCCCTCCCTTAGACGCCACGAGGAACTCCGAGCAATTAGAAGAAGGTACAAAAACCACATCAACAACGAAAAAACAAACTTCTTCTGCAATGCTCTAGAAAAGGCAAAAAACAGACCAAGAGAACTCTTTGACATCATCAAAAAACAAACCTCCAAGCCTTCCACGGTCCATGCTCAACCCTCCAAAACCCTATGTGACAACTTCGTCTCCTTCTTCAATGAAAAAAAGGCAAGATCGAACTATCCCTAAACATCAACCCTGCCCCGACCATCAACATCAACCTAACTACAACATTCACCATCCCTGGAGACACAACCTCCACCGCCTGGTCCTCTTTCGACCCCGTCCATGAAGCTGAGGTCCTCAATCTAATCGCATCCTCCAAACCCTCCTCCCACATCCTGGATCCCATCCCCGCCCAAATGGCCAAAGACTTCAAACTCACCCTTGCTCCACTCTGGTGTAAAATCATCAACAGCTCCCTAAAATCTGGCATCATCCCGGACTGCCTCAAAGTCGGCCAGGTCACTCCCCTCCTAAAGAAACAAGGTCTAGACCCCAACGACCTAAATAATTTCAGACCAGTCTCAAGTCTACCCTTCCTAGCCAAAATCCTAGAAAAGTGCGTACTACGCCAACTCAACAACCAGCTCGACAACATCAACCTTCTTGATCAAAACCAATCAGGCTTCAGAAAAGGCTACAGCACCGAAACCG
This sequence comes from Lissotriton vulgaris, assembly GCF_964263255.1. NCBI lineage: Eukaryota > Metazoa > Chordata > Amphibia > Caudata > Salamandridae > Lissotriton > Lissotriton vulgaris. The sequence continues at coordinate 1,871,280,699 of NC_141693.1, forward strand.
CAATCCTGAACATAGTAGACGACATCCGCAACTCCCTTGACTCTGATCAGTGTTGCATACTCATCCTCCTTGACCTGTCAGCGGCGTTTGACACGGTTGACCACAAGCTCCTCATTAAGGCCCTCAAAGAACGAGTAGGTGCGGACGACGTGGTCCTGAAATGGTTTGACTCCTTCTTTCAGAACCGCTTCCAAACAGTAAAAATAAAATCCTTCACATCCGACCCTCTCCCAGTGACCAGAGGGGTCCCCCAAGGATCCGTTCTCTCCCCTCAACTGTTCAACATATACATGGTCCCTCTCACCACCATACTGAAGAAAGCCAACATTCCTTTCCATCTATACGCGGACGACACACAGATCTACATAGAAGCTACTTCCTATAACGACATTCTAAGGCTCAACAACACGCTAAAAGAAATCCAAGACTGGCTAGGATCAAATCACCTCAAACTCAACCAAGGCAAAACCGAGATCCTCCTCATCTCCAACAAAGACAACAACCCACAAATGACCGAATGGGTGAAAGCCATCGACATTCTCAAAGGAAATCTCACCCTGACCAACTCAGTAAAGTCACTTGGAATCACCCTGGATCATAAACTAACTATGTCTAACCACATCAAGAGCTCCGCGAAAAGCGCCTTCCTTAACCTGAAACTCCTCAATAAAATCAAACCTCACATCCCACAAAAAGATCTCCAACAAGCCACCCAAGCACTGGTCCTGTCCAGACTGGACTATGGGATCGCAACCCTATCCGGCACAGCCAAATCCCACCTAGCGCCACTGAAAACCACCCTCAATGCAGCAGCCAGAATGATATCAGGTGCAAGGAAATTTGACCACATATTCCCCGCACTCAAAAATCTTAAATGGCTCCCAGTGGAAATGCGTGCAAACTTCAGAACAGCCTGCCTAACACACAAAGCCCTACACACAGGGAAACCGGAATATTTAGCCTCCAAGCTCAAGAAAGCGGGTCAATCAAGAAATCTCAGAAGCTCGAACTCCCTACTACTCATCCCCCTGAAAACCCGGAAACAAAAAACAGCCAGCCGCTCATTTGCCGGCAACGCCCCAAAAATTTGGAACTGCATCCCAGTGGACATCAGAACTACCCCCTCCTTTCCAGAATTCAAGAATCGCCTAAAAACCCTCTACCTCAACAGCGCGTTCCCGAACTCTACCTCTAGAACGCAACATGGAACTCGCACTACCTCGAAAACACTACCTCAAAACCGCCCCCCAGGCGGAAGACCTCTATGCTAATCTATGAACTTATACGAACCCTGTTTATGTTATACTGACTATCTTCGCACCTGCTTTTCCCAGACTATATGTAAAGCGCTCCGATACCCTCGGGTCTGGCCAGCGCTATAGAAAACTCCAAAAATAAAATAAATAAAATAAATAAATAAAAGAGCGGCCAAGAATTTCAGTTTTATCTCCATTGAACTTTAATGAGTTTCTATTTAGCTAGTTTGCAATATCCCTCAGGCAGGTATGAAATGGTTTCAGTAACTCTGGTAGAGTTATCTAAAGCAAGGATCAACTGAGTGTCATCTTCATAGTTAATAAAGTGGATGCAAGTTGATTAAAAAAAGAATAGTGGTCTAAAAACACATACCTATTGCTGGCCAGCTGCGTGGAGAATGTACACATTTCATTCCAGCTTGCAAATAGTTCAAACAATATTAGAGATTGGCACAACGCTCCTTTATGTCAGCTATCATTATTGATGCAATTATAAAAGAGGCTCTTATAATCTTTTTAAAATAACCACAACTAGTCTTTGAGCAAGAGTGGGGTAAGTACAGTGCTGCTGCTCAGTTAGTCATCATAAAATGCCACTAAATAGGTTTTATGCCTAAGGTAATTTTAAGGCTTGCTCCTAACGCTTTCTTGACACAAAGTGCCCCAATACGGATCCCCTTTAAAAAAAAGTAAATACAAAAATAATAAATGTAAGCTAAAAAATACACCATTTGAATTATTTTTTTCAAAATGTTCTTGTGCCTGTGTATAATTTGAGAGCACTCGAACTCAAAATAATATACACAGGTATAAAATTTACGACCCACAACTTTCTGAATTCACTAGCTTTGACTGGTGATGTCTATCTATTTAGTAGTTAAGACTCAGCTTACAAAACAAGGGTCGGACACTTATGTACCACCCATGGGAAGTCATCTGGATGCAAAGTACTACTTTGAGTTAAAATAGGGTTACTTTTTAACACTAAACACATTTTGTGTTGGAAGGTAAATCCCAATTCAACACTTTGGTGATAAATACTTGTTGCAAAGTGTTAGTTAATCTAGGACAAAGTCTTGACCCAGCTACAGTCACCACTGGAATGTAGGAAGCTTTAAGCATTGAAGGTGGGATTCTGCCCATGGATCCAGAAGATGTGCCATGCCTACACACAATGCACATGGTTGTATCTATCTTGACAACAACTGTTTGATCCTGTATCGGAAGAATGAATGTCAAAGGAGAATTAAATACTGCAGCCAGTTTTTCTCCATGTGGAATAGCTGTTGTCCTTGTACATCGTGCAAAAGTAATGGACCGAGCCCACATTCAGGAATGCTCTCCATCCTCTCCTGATGGCACCTAGGATGATAAGTATGGGTGCGCAAAGTATTCTTCACTTCATGAGCTTTTGCAAAGTTCTTGATTTTTTGTTTTTCTCAATATTTGTGAAATGTTCTTGTTTACCAACACATCTGTAAAGTTTTTCTGCACTTTGAAGGATAATTCACCTCATTTACTCTAATGACACCTGGCCAAGATGGGAAAGTTACGCAGACTTTTTGTGCACAAGTTTCCCTTTTTGCAGGGTTTTGAAATACACAATGGATTTTTTTCTTTGCAGTGATATACATTTTCCACAAAAGTATGACTTTCATACAATTTTGACCAAGCCTAATCCTCTTCAATTTAATGAAGTTGCTATGCGTTCTATATAACTTCACAAAGGTTGTGAAAACATTACTTTTCTCAGGGATTCAGGTTGATCTACCAATAGAGATATGTCATGTTGGACCACCACTGTAGAGACACTGTCAGATGCTGAGACATCTGGATGGAAATGTCAAAGTATGTGGATTCTGGAAGCCAGCATTGAAACCTAGAGCAAATGTATGTTTTTTAGATAAAGTTGATGAAAATGTGTCCTGCCTTGATTGGACAAGGGAATGTAGAATGGCCCCACGTGCAGGGAGACAACTCCCTGCTCATCCACTTAATTTATTCCTGCTTTGGGTGTTTATTTTATCAAATGCAAAAAGAACAATTGATGGACAGAATGTAGAACAATGTCATACATTCACTCCAGTACAGAGATCTGGGCCTAAATCCATCGTTTTTTTTACTCCACATGCCACTCCAGTTTGAGCCCAGCCATATGCAAATCAGCCTTGACCCTGCATCCAATGAGTACAGTCCAGCCCGAACTGCCAGGCCAGGTCCTCCCTGGACTGGAAACAAGCAAACTAGGACCAGTTTTGGGGTTTCACCCCTCATCAGCCAGGATAGCTTAAATGCAGTGGCGTGGAGCGCATGGGTCCCATGTCTGGGCAAACCCGTCCAACTCGGGGTGACACATGCACAAAGAAGAATTGATGTCAGAATGCAGAAGAATGTCATACATTCACCCCAGTATAGAGATCTGGGCCTAAATCCATAGTTTTTTTGCTCCCCATGCCATTCCAGTTTGAACCCAGCCATATGCAAATCAGTCTTGACCCTGTGCCCAATGGCTTTATTTTATCAATACATAAACGTTTGCAGAGTGGATGCTTAAAACATGTTTCCCAATCAGCAATACATCTGTGCTGTAAAATGAGGCCCTGCAACCTCCCTTACAGCAACGACATACCCACCAGGTGGGGGTCTATAAATAGTATTGTTGCTAGATCCACTGGCAGATGCCATGACCTGCATGCCCCTGGGAGACCTAGGGACTGCCCACCAGCTAGGGTTTAAATTGTTCTATAAGTTTCCCTTTTTACACCCAATGGTCTCAAAATGTCAGAGACTGCCAAGATGCAGGACATTCTGCAAGGGTGTGTGCGGTAACCTCTCCCCTCTGCCATCCTCCCTTCCTCTTCCTCCTTCTCATGGGTGTGTGTGCCTAGATAAGTAGTCCTTGATGATTCTGCTTGTGTGTCAATAGTTTATCATAAACTAGTATATTTGTAGTTGGATTTTGCATTCCATCCTCCATAGTGGGGTGTGAGAAGCTGATCTTTGGAAGAGGGGAAACAGCAGTCTGGGATCTGTTATGACTAGAAAGTGATGTAGGGAGCAGCAGCCCCAAGTCTATTGCTTTCACCTGTAGTAGCTGGCCATGTTCAAGAAGCTGTGGGTCGCAAACACTGTTTAAGTCAAGGGAGACTGTATTGACCTCTTTCACCTTGCAAGGGGAGTAGTGATGATTCAACTGTCAAGAAAACATACCTGAAGGACTCCAGGTAATGTACGAGAACTTCATTTTTTTTTTTTTGAGTTTCGGTCATCATTTTCATAGCCATTTGAGAGTGACTGTCAGCCACTGATGGCGTACCTGCGTGGTGATTGTGTGTAGGAGGAAATTTTTACATTACGTCAGGACTTACTATCCTGAATAAAGCACACACCTCATTGGAATCGCTTTTTTAATCAAAATTCTTTTTAGAATGGTTAGACACATTTCAGTGCACACTGCTCGTTTATCAGGACTTTTGTTTATAATATTCTGAAGAAACCATATAAAAATACTGAAATTAATAATATTCTGCAAATCTTCATTCTAATGTATTGTTTTGATACACATAAATCAATTTGTCTGTTCCACCTGACAACCAAATTCTGGAAACACCTTTCCTTTGTCGTGGGGCTGAGCCTTTCATTCACACTGTGTTAAGTTGACATGAGCTTATTAGAAGTTTAAACGCCATTTTTAGGGCTCGCTGGTACTGCATCCGAAGGATGCGTCCAGCAGGAGCCTTTTAGTTGCCTGACTCGAGGGAATGAGGGACAAGCGTGTGTTACTACTTTTTCTCCTGGATTTGGGTGCGCGAACGCGCACGTCGGCTCCGTCCACGCGTGCGCACACAGCCAGCCACCACACAGACTGAAACACATGCGCGCTTCCCCCCACCAGTCATCGGCTCTTTCTACACACGCACGCATGCATACATACACACACACACACACACACGTGCACAGACACAGGCAGACACACGCACACACACACACTCATGCACACACACACTCGCGCACCCCCCCCCCACTCACCGAGTTCTTTTCGTGTGTTCCTCTCTCCCTCGGCAGGCAGCGGGTCATCCTCAGCAGCAGGCGGGGCTCTCCACGAGCACGGGAGCCCCGCTAGCTGACATGCAAATCTTCCTGCTGACGGGCACAGGAGCGCTTCAGCACAGGAGCGCGGGGTAGGCTCCCGTCTGCTTCCTGTCTTTTTGCGGCCCCGCCCCCGTCCCAACACAGGTTGCCTGGCTTCCTGTTCAAGCCGGGCTGCGGCGGTGAATTTTTATTGGTCTCGGCAGCGATTCAGTCTTATGAGTTCATATAATCATTGACCCACACTTGAAAATTTCCCCAGCTTTGTCTTTTTTTCAGTGAAATAGTCACGCCAGACGCTGCAGGGAAGCGGAGCGGAGATTGTTCAATGGAATCTTCATAGTCTTTGTGTCCTCCCCCCAGCCCCCACATCCCCCGAAAACGTATGTTCCCAATGGTGGTGTTGCACGGTTTTGGCGTAAAATGCGTTTAATTATACACCCTCCTCCAAAAACGCATAGTTAGAATACTAAGTTTAATGCACTTTTGAGACGGTCACGAGCCGCAGTTCCTTTGTGTTCCTTGATGTTTGGATGCTCTTCCTGTTGAAGGCTTAGTGGCTGAATGGAGGCGGCTGTAAAGCTCATAAATGCATTTCCTCTTTCGGGTGCTGTGTGCGCAAAAACTATCGAGGAAGGTGTTTGAGGTCCCGGGATCGCATCGAAAGTGGTTGTAACACTTGTAAGATAGAAGGTCCGTAGAAGATACGTTGGTTTCTGAACACGCACAGAGCTGGTAAGAAATGGCAAAACCCTTACGTGTCTTATTAACATTCTAGGCATGATTTTTTTTTCAATGAGGGGTTGAATTTTCAATGTTTATTAAAACGAGTGGGAAATTAGCTTTGGAAAAGTGCCTCGGGAGGGCTTGAAATTTATTTGACCTTTCAATCAAGTTAGATACCTGGATCGTTAGTCCACGGATGGTAGGCAAACCTGCTTTTATGGACCCACATTTTGAAAATTACTCATCTGCTTGGAGGAGAAAGGCTTTTCTACAATTTTTTGGTTTGTAGAACTGAAGCCAATTGAAAGGCTTGCCAGTATAGGACGGCTGCCAAAGTTGGACCTGGGGACTTTGTCTCTGCGTCCTTAAATGTAAATAACATGGTTCTATCTTCAACATTTTATTTGGTATTTGAAATGGAGCATTGGAAACATTTTCAAAAATTGTACGTGCAGCCATGTGTTTGCTTGCAGAAACAGGGAAGTGTCACTTATAGTCGTTGAATGTTATGTATAATTACACTGAAATTATAAAAATGTCACACGTAGCAATCTGAAACTTGGGGAGCTATGTTGCATACACATGGTAGCAGGTGCAACGCTACCCCTCCAGAGCTTTGTTTAAATCTAAACAAGTATTATAGGGTGCATGTGTATTTACATGGTAGGGTATTGTACTGTAACTGCTATAACTCAGTATTAATTTAAAAATCAATGTTTTGTTGGAAAACAGTGACCAGCACTTTCTGGTTTGCATCTGCCACCCCATGCTTCCTTTGTGCACCCTGTATAATCTTGTCTTCGCATTCACTGCCCTGCTCTGGGCTGTCGGACCCCCATTGCCTACTGTGTTCAGGGCTGGTGATTGCTGCCTTTGTGAGCTGGCGAGTGAGGCTGTAGGGCTATGCTTGCTGAAGCGTTGGTATCTGTTTTGCATTGTGGGAGGCGCGGTGTCACATTTGCGAAAGTTATAACTATTGGCATTGTAAATGACAAAGCTATTAATTTCGCTATTTTCAAAACCAACACAGAAATAAAAACTTTGCCATTTACAATACCAATAGCTCAAACTTTCCTAATGCGAGACCTATTGCATTGCAAATGCTTGTTCCTTTCTGCTGCCTTTTGCACATGGCACACATTATAATAAATGTTTAAAGTCTAGCAGAGTGTTTTGCTTCACACAAGAATACTATGTTTTTCTATATTAGCAGCCTTGCTTGGTAAGCTTTGTCTGAACAGTGAGTGCTGAGACCTTCAAGGTTATTTCAACACAGTGGTTGTTGTTCGGACTGATCAGCGCACGTTCTAGACATAACATATATGCAGCTGTGGCCACCTCTGATTTTGACACGTTTAATAATGCACTGCGTAGGCATGATCACACACACTTGGAGAACATTCACAAGCTGAGAGCTGGTGCAGAATCTGATGTGATCCACTTCTGCTAAATACCAGAGGTATGGGGCTGCCTTTGTAATCCCAAGAGACCTTCTATAGATATAAAATAACCTACTAGCAAGGGAGGGTGAAATATAGGTATATTTTAAACCTGTTTCCATTTAGCATTATAACATGCTTTCTCCCTTTGTATTTTATGGAATAGTAACTATGCTGATAATCTTGTTGCTGTTAATATGTCTGCTTGTATTAGCTAAGATACTGTGCATGAGAATACAGTGTTAGAAATAAACATTTCAAACTTGCACGTGTCTTCATTTACTCCCTGTTTTGGACTGGTATGAGAGTATAACGAAATAGTGTTCATGTGTTCCACATTGCCTGAGGTAATCTAAGTTCCATGTTCTGGGTTATCTAATCATTGGTATTTTGGAAGAGCCAATGAGACACTGATGCTAGTCTGGTAGGGGATGTTGGGTACTAAGGTGAGTTTTGGTATACCCTAATTCACTGATGTTCCAAGTCTCTATGCACAGCTCAGTGTAGGAGCAGAATTCCTGCTACACCTTCTTTAAAAATGCTTGTCATCAAACAGGAACTATCTTGGCATTCCAGTCTAACTCTGAAGGGACTCCAGTTTTTTAATAAGTCTGAGCAGACCCAGAAGAGGGTACATATTCCACAAAGTGTTTTTAGAACAAGCTCCAGGTACAAATGAAGGAGGGGGTGTAAAAAGTACAGAAAAATGCCAAAAAATAATCAGAGTTACTTTACAAATGAAGAAAAGTTAAGCCCTGATTACAAGTTAATAAGTTCTTTTTAGAACCTGATAAATAATGATACCACAAGGTACGGTATAACACCTATTATGAGTTATTGGGGAATAAAGTGGATTTTAGTGTTTAACGCACCAAGATCCACATAGTACAGCATATAACTTACACATTTCTCCTTTTTTTGGCAGTTGAAATTTAAATAAGCTTGAGGTATCTAATGCATTTGATAATTATCGGATGCGTTAAATGCCTTTTAGTGTGCAATTTCGGACCCGTACATAAAGAGAAGTTCATGCATGGGTCTTAATATACCAAGCACTCATAATCAGGCCCCTAGAGCCTGATTACAAGTTGAGGCGTATCACCCTTGATAATTAACAGTACCACAGGGTGTGTTAATAATTGGGTGCTATAAACAAAACCTATTTTGAGTGTAAGAGGAATAACGTGCATCAGGTTTGACCTCCCGAAATTTTACAAATATTGGGTTATTTAATGCATCTGATAATTATCTGATACGTTAAATGAAACAAAACTCCTAATTTCAAACTGTGAGTCAACAAGAGTTTACACAAGGGACTGAATTTAACATGCCACTTATAATTAGGCCCTTAGACTCTAATTTAATGCACATATGTATTCAGTATTAAAGAAAGGTGTTTTTCTATCATTCACAAATGATGCAACAAGATTTGACTGCAAAGAATGTTTATAGAAATTCATATGTAAGGTACAATGAGGAGCATTTGTTCTAGACAGCAAAGATATGAGGAACCTTGGTGAAATTATGTTTCTAAAGTAACCATGGCATACACTGGAACCACCAGACCTGAATGATATTTTCGATAAGATAAGGTGTCTTTCCTAGTTCAAAACTGTCCCAATTTGCAACCATGGGCCACTGTTTTAACTATATACTTCACTAATGGGGACCACTTTTATTTTTGTGCACTGGGCAAGTTCTGTTTGCATTAGAAACAATAATGCTGCACTACAGTGCATTAGGAGGTAACAGGTGATTGCAGAAAATTAGTCAAAATTGGTAAAATAGCCAGAAAGCACTGAAACTTTATTTCCCATGATCAGGGATTGTTCCTGTTGAACCATGAAGTGGTGATCTAAATTAAAAGGTTGTGAGACCTGAATACAGTAAAAAGCACATTTTAACATAAACTTGGGCACTTTCTCTTGCCTGAAATATAACACATGCAACAATGTGATAAAATGAGAAATAACAACAACCCCGGAATCAGGACGTTCAATGACACTAAACCATTAAACCACATGTGTAAAAGGAAAAAGTAAATCCCTTTCTGAAATGCTAATCTGGCAAATGCTTTGTTGGTAAAACATCACAGAAACTATGGGGCACATTAGGATGGCGGGCGGACAAAGTTGCAGGCGCATCCTGCATCCCGAATATTGTGGTGGGCTGTGCACTCAGCACCGCCCGCCACAATGTTAGGGAGGCATGTTGTGCACTTCCATGCACAACATGGCAGGCACCGCGCGGTGCCTGTCATGCCCCAAGTCGACCGGGGCATAAATGCGGCAGACGGTCTTTCCGTCTGCTGCGAAACCCCAGCCATTCTAATATGGCGGGGGGGTCATTTGTGCACGGATTGCGGGGGCAATCCGCCCGCCATCTTAATGGGGTCCTATGTATCCATATTAATCAACCTAAAGCAAATATTAGAAACGTAAATCTAAAAACAAGTGTAGTAAAACATTTTATGAAATGTCAACCTAATGTAATTTAATTGCAAACAAAGAGAAACTTTTAATCAAGGAGGAAAGGTCGCAAACATCCTTCTAAAAAGAGAGGCATTGTGCACTGACTTTTTAGAAACTGTAACTGTCTTTGGAATTAATGAATCACGGAGTTAATTGAATTATTTGAAATAAATTCATGTTTTCATATGTTAGTTACAGGAAGCTATTCAGAATCAAGAATTTGATGTTTGCTGGGGGCGTGGTCTGCCGTGCAGTGGAATGGCCGCTCTTTGAGTGAGCTCCGCCGGCTCGGTGACAAATCCTACAATAATCCTTGTATCTGGAGTCTAGGGGAGCCCGCACTCGACATTCCGGTATCCTGGACCTGAGGCAGATTGTGGCGGTGAGCTCTGTTAATCCTGTGGCAGCTCTCCGGGGAAGTGACGAGGACGCAGGCTGAGCCCGGGGCGGTCTTGGTTGGCAGCTGAGTGAAGGTGATGGCAGATGCCAAAATCAAGCACGGGGGCTGAGCGGCACAGCAGGCCTGCGGCTGTCAGCGGGGGAAGGTAGTCAAGCTGCGGCCCTGCTGTGCTTTGGGGGAAAAGTGCTGACTTGAGAGGCGGCGGAGAGGCGTCCGATCCTTGGTGCGCCCAGCCCCTTTGCTGTCCGAGGTTATCTTTGGCCGTGGAGGTGCCGCAGCCGGAGGGCAAGGGAAGAGGCCCTGACCACCATTTTGAACCCTCTCACACAGAGGGCCCGGATCCATAGGCGGAGGCTGCTGGGGCGCGCTGACCGCCCCGGCGGTCGGACATTGTGCTTCACAGGAGTCAACCCGAGAGGTGGGGGCACGCAGAGTGGTGAGTGGAGCCGGCTCTTGGTGCCGGAGAATTTGAGATTGCCGAGAGCTGGGGGAGTCATTCTAAAGCACCTGGGGGTGACGGAGATACAGCGCTGTGGAGGTCCTGCATGCCCCGGGGATATATCCTGCCACAGGCGATCTGCAGACTCCCTGGGATTGTGACAGTGATAGCGCTCCTTGGGATATTAACTATGTATGTGGCTTGATGCCCAGTCGCGCTGTTGGTGAGGGCGACTGCTTGTGGTGGCGGCAGGGGACTCCTGGGGCCTCTCTGTGCGGTATTGCGGTTTGTTTCAACTCTCCTGGCCGCATACCTGGAATATTGCGCTGTGGCTGCTGCTGGATTCAGGCGCTGGACAGATACATTTGTGGAGTCCTATTGCCTACTGTAGCGGCTTGCTGGTGACTCTCCTCTCTGCGCCTCTCACTGTGCGTGGCCTGGTGGCCGGCTCCCTCCATTTCGACTGGCGTATGCAGGTACGGAGATTCATCGGAGATACAGGTATGGAAATTGTCATTCCGTGCCACTGAGGGTCCAGGGTATGATTGGACTGTGCTGGGGACCTGGATACCCTGACAACACAATTAGAATCTGTGAAGGCCCAAGTTACAGTCCATGAAACCCGACTAGACGTATTGGAGAATCGGGAAACTGAATTTCACGAATTTCAAACAGAGACCAAGGAGCAGCTGCTGCATATGAACAAGCTCCTGGGAGTAATCCGCGCAAAGAACAACGATTTGGAGGCGAGATCCCAGAGGAACAATCTACGCATCCTAGGAATTCCGGAAACAACTGCGATTGCCAAGATGGAAACCTACGTGGCAGATCTCCTTCATTCACTGTTTGACCCGCACTTATCATCTGTGTTTGTGGTGGAGAGGGCACATATGGCCCTGTGCCAGAAGCCTCCAGTGGGAGCTCCGCTGAGACCAATCTTGGCCAAACTGTTGAACTATTAAGACAGAGAAAATATCCTGTGACTGGCGAGAGAAAAGGGTCAACTAAATTACCAAGGTAACAATCTATCATTCTATCTGGATTTTATTCCGGCTGTCCAGGCGGCGGGGCGCGAGTTCTTACCGACTAAGGCGCAGATCCCTTATTCTCTACTTTACCCAGCCAAAGTAGTAGTCTTTGAGGATCCTGCTTGTGTGTCAATAGTTTATCATAAACCAGTATATTTGTAGTTGGATTATGCATTCCATCCTCCATAGTGGGGTGTGAGAAGCTGATCTTTGGAAGAGGGGAAACAGCAGTCTGGGATCTGTTATGAATAGAAAGTGATGTAGGGAGCAGCAGCCCCTAGTCTATTGCTATCACCTGTAGTAGCTGGCCATGGCCAAGAAGCTGTGGGTCGCAAACACTGTTTAAGTCAAGGGAGACTGTATTGACCTCTTTCACCTTGCAAGGGGAGTAGTGATGATTCAACTGTCAAGAAAACATACCTGAAGGACTCTAGGTAATATACGAGAATTTAAATTTTTTTTGTTTGAGTTTCAGTCATTATTTTCATAGCCATTTGAGAGTGACTGTCAGCCACTTGTGGTATATATAATTACCGTATCATTTTTCCATACATTAAAAGGTAAACGGGATAGCTCAATCAAATGAGAGGCAGAGTCCGTGGAATCTGAGTCATACGGGCTTTAATGAAATGCCTCGAGGCATGGGACATCGAGTTCCATCACCACTAAGGTTCAGGAAGGGACATTCAGCGTTTTATTAGCATCACATATTATATATAGTAAAACAGTATAATAGAAATGAATACAGTAGGTGTAACAGGTGGAAAAAAGAAAGATAAGAACACATGTGCGTAACAGGAGGTGTGTAAAAAGGCGTACACATGGGCGTGCACTGAACATGTCAGAGAAACGTCACAAGAAACGTCACAAGTGGGTGGATGCATAGAGAAAATTGCAGGATCAGCAGAAACTTATGACCTATATGCGCGCGCAACTGAGCATGACGCGTAACTGGGGAGAACTGGGGGCTTTGACTTTAGCTCTAGTAGAGGAGACTGGTGTCTGGGATGTCAGGGCAACCTGTACCTATAACATATCTGGTATCTCATGTTTGGAGGATATAGTGTCTGAAGTAAAAGGTCTCTCGGGCAGAGGCCGTCCAATACTGAATGCTAGTGCGTGCATACGTGCCTTGGTGCAATGCGCGGGGCCATGGGCCTACCATGGTAACGGGTTCAGTAAATCACTTGCAAGGAGGACAGGAAGGCCGGGCCCTTTGCTCTGCAGCCGGGAATATGTTTACCTATTTCACTAGACTGGAATGTGTTTTCGAGGAGGCTGAGCAGATAACTGTAGGCAAAATACGATTTTGGCAGGCAGGCCAGGCCGAGCCGGGCACCGCTTCCCTGGGCAGGAAGTAAGGCAGAGGTCAGGGATGCATACAGCTTTCGGAGACAGGAGAGACTCGGGGCCTCGTTTAAGGGCCTAGCTCGACTGAGCCAGGAAACATGGAGAAAACGTGTGCGAGATTCAAAAGTGTACCATGTAAAGACGTTGGCACCATAGGCCTAGAAGCCTAATTAACAGGATTTTCTTGCAGGGCTGGATAGCTGACATGTTAAGGATGGACGCAAATGCATATGCGTCTTTCTAGCATGTACGGGAAGGAAGTTACACGACATACAAGGAACATGGGTGTATGGATGGGGTGCGAGTGGGGGATACATTGGCTACCTAAAATTTTCTATTGCCTCACACTGATGGCGTACCTGCGTGGTGATTGTGTGTAGGAGGAAATTTTTACATTACGTCAGGACTTACTAATCAAAATTCTTTTTAGAATGGTTAGACACATTTCAGTGCACACTGCTCGTTTATCAGGACTTTTGTTTATAATATTCTGAAGAAACCATATAAAAATACTGAAATTAATAATATTCTGCAAATCTTCATTCTAATGTATTGTTATGATACATATAAATCAATTTGTCTGTTCCACCTGACAACCAAATTCTGGAAACACCTTTCCTTTGTCGTGGGGCTGAGCCTTGCATTCACACTGTGTTAAGTTGACATGAGCTTATTAAAAGTTTAAACACCATTTTTCCTTTCTGCTGCCTTTTGCACATGGCACACATTATAATAAATGTTTTAAGTCTAGCATAGTGTTTTGCTTCACACAAGAATATTATGTTTTTCTATATTAGCAGCCTTGCTTGGTAAGCTTTGTCTGAACAGTGAGTGCTGAGGCCTTCAAGGTTTTTTCAACACAGTGGTTGTTGTTCGGACTGATCAGCGCACGTTCTAGACATAACATATATGCAGCTGTGTCCACCTCTGATTTTGACACGTTTAATAATGCACCGCATAGGCATGATTAAACACACTTGGAGAACATTTGCATGCTGAGAGTCGGTGCAGAATCTGATGTGATCCACTTCTGCTAAGTACCATAGGTATGGGGCCGCCTTTGTAATCCCAAGAGACCTTCTGTAGATCTAAAATAACCTAATAGCAAGGGAGGGTGAAATATAGGTATATTTTAAACCTGTTTCCATTTAGCATTATAACATGCTTTCTCCCTTTGTATTTTATGGAATAGTAACTATGCTGATAATCTTGTTGCTGTTAATATGTCTGCTTGTATTAGCTAAGATAATGCGCATGAGAACACAGCATTAGAAATAAACATTTTAAACTTGCACGTGTCTTCATTTACTCCCTGTTTTGGACTGGTATGAGAGTATAACGAAAGAGTGTTCGAGTGTTCCACATTGCCTGAGGTAATCTAAATTCCATGTTCTGGGTTGTCTAATCATTGGTATTTTGGAAGAGCCAATGAGACACTGATGCTAGTCTGGTAGGGGATATTGGGTACTAAGGTGAGTTTTGGCACACCCTAATTCACTGATGTTCCAAGTCTCTATGCACAGTTCTGTGTAGGAGCAGAATCTCTGCTACACCTTCTTTAAAAATGCTTGTCATCAAACAGGAACTATCTTGGCATTCCAGTCTAACTCTGAAGGGACTCCAGTTTTTTAATAAGTCTGAGAAGACCCAGAAGAGGGTACATATTCCACAAAGTGTTTTTAGAACAAGCTCCAGGTACAAAAAGTACAGAAAAATGCCAAAAAATATTTCAGAGTTACTTGACAAATGAAGAAAAGTTAAGCCCTGATTACGAGTTAATAAGTTCTTTTTAGAACCTGATAAATAATGATACCACAAGGTACGGTATAACACCTATTATGAGTTATTGGGGAATAAAGTGGATTTTAGTGTTTAACGCACCAAGATCCACATAGTACATACAGCATATACCTTACACATTTCTCCTTTTTTTGGCAGGTGGAACCAGCTGAAATTTAAATAAGCTTGAGGTATTTAATGCATTTGATATTTATCGGATGCGTTAAATACCTTTTAGAGTGCAATTCGGACCCGTACATAAAGAGGAGTTCATGCATGGGTCTTATTATACCAAGCACTCATAATCAGGCCCCTGGAGCCTGATTACAAGTTGAGGCGTTATCACCCCTGATAAATAACAATACCACAGGGTGTGTTAATAATTGGGTGCTATAAACAAAACCTATTTTGAGTGTAAGAGGAATAACGTTCATCAGGTTTGACCTCCCGAAATTTACAAATATTGGGTTATTTAATGCATCTGATAATTATCTGATACGTTAAATGAAACAAAACTCCTGATTTCAAACTGTGAGTAAACAAAGGTTTACACAAGGGACTGCATTTAACCCCTTCCCTGCTGATGATGGAACCGCTCCGTCATCAGATGCGGTAGAGCTGTGCTGATGACGGAGCGGTTCCGCCCGACGCTCCTGCGCGGCGCGAATTCCGCGCCTGCACTGAGCATTCTATTGAGCGGGCGGGGCCATGACGGAACCGCTCTGTCATAAGCACAGCGCAACCGACGCTGCTGACGGAGCGGTTCCGTCATCAGCATGCGCCCGCCGCTCTTCCGCCCCGCCCCCTTAGCACTGCGGCGGAATAGCCGCTGCAGTGAAGGGGTTAACTAACCACTTATAATTACGCCCTTAGACTCTAATTTAATGCACCTACGTATTCAGTATTATAGAAAGGTTTATTTCTATCAGCCATAAATGATACAACATGATTTGACTCCAAAGAATGTTTATCGAAATTCATATGTAAGGTACAATGAGGAGCATTTTTTCTAGACAGCAAAGATATGAGGAACCTTGGTGAAATTATGTTTCTAAAGTAACCATGGCTTACACTGGAACCATCAGACCTGAATGATATTTTCGATAAGATAAGGTGTCTTTCCTAGTTCAAAACTGTCCCACTTTGCAACCATGAGCCACTGTTTTAACTATATACTTCACTAAAGGGGCCCACTTTTATTTTGGTGCACTGGGCAAGTTCTGTTTGCATTAGAAACAATAATGCTGCACTACAGTGCATTAGGAGGTAACAGGTGATTTATCAGTGTTGCAGAAAATCAGTCAAAATTGGTAAAATAGCCAGAAAGCACTGAAACTTTATTTCCAATGATCAGGGATTGTTCCTGTTGAACCATGAAGTGGTGATCAAAATTAAAAGGTTGTGAGACCTGGTTACAGTAAAAAGCACATTTTAACATAAACTTGGGCACTTTCTCTTGCCTGAAATGTAACACATGCAACAATATGATAAAATGAGAAATAACAACAACCCCGGAATCAGGACGTTCAATGACATTAAACCATTCAACCAAATGTGTAAAAGGACAAAGTAAATCCCTTGCTGAAATGCTAATGTGGCAAATGCTTCGTTGGTCAAACATCACAGAAACTATGGGGCACATTAGGATGGCGGACGGACTTAGTCCTCCCGCCATTCCGTCGTACAGAGGGAACACCCGCCATAAGCGTGGGGGTCCCGTGCCTGCCATTAGGATGCACCCGCCACAGTGGCGGGCGCATCCTGCATCTCGAAGATTGTGGCGGACAGTGCACTCAGCACCATCCGCAATTTTAGGGAGGCATGTTGTGCACTTCCATGCACAACATGGCAGGCACCGCGCGGTGCCTGTCATGTTGTGCATGGAACTGCAGGGGGTACCATAGGTACCCCCCATGTGCACCCCGACTCCCCCGGAGTCCTTGGGGGCCCGCAACGGGCCCCCCTAGCAGACTTCGCATGCCTTTAAGGCATTTCTAAACACACATTGTGATATGGCTGGTGGTGTCTGAAAGACACCGCCACCATATTGCAGCCTTTTCCTCCCCAGTCACAAGTTGACCGGGGCGGAAATGCGGCGGACGGTCTTTCCGTCTGCATCGGAACCCCAGCCATTCTAATATGGCAGGGGGTCATTTGTGCACGGATGGCTGGCGGATTGCCACGGCCGGTCCATACTAATGAACCTAAAGCAAATATTAGAAACATAAATCTAAAACCAAGTGTAGTAAAACATTTTATGAAATGTCAACATAATGTAATTTAATTGCAAACAAAGAGAAACTTTTAATCAAGGAGGAAAGGTCGCAAACATCCTTCTAAAAAGAGAGGCATTGTGCACTGACTTTTTAGAAACTGTAACTCTCTTTAGATTTAATGAATCAAGGAGTTAATTGAATTATTTGAAATAAATTCATGTTTTTATATGTTAATTACAGGAAGCAATTCAGAATCAAGAATTTGATGTTTGATGGGGGCGTGGTCTGCCGAGCAGCGGAATGGCCACTCTTTGAGTGGGCTCCGCTGGCTAGGTGACAAATCCTACAATAATCCT
Source organism: Lissotriton vulgaris (assembly GCF_964263255.1). Lineage (NCBI taxonomy): Eukaryota > Metazoa > Chordata > Amphibia > Caudata > Salamandridae > Lissotriton > Lissotriton vulgaris. Next base: position 1,871,298,248 of record NC_141693.1, read on the forward strand.
TGTATCTGGAGTCTAGGGGAGCTCGCACTTGACATCCCGGTATCCTGGACCTGAGGCAGATTGTGGCGGTGAGCTCTGTTAATCCTGTGGTGGCTCTCCGGGGAAGTGACGAGAACGCTGTCTGAGCCCAGGGCGGTCTTGGTTGGCGGCTAAGTGAAGGTGATGGCAGATGCCAAAATCGAGTACGGGGGCTGAGCGGCGCTACAAGCCTGAGGCTGTCAGCGGGGGAAGGTAGTCGAGCTGCGTCCCTTCTTTGCTTTGGGGAAAAAGTGCCGACTTGAGAGGTGCGCCCAGCCCCTTTGCTGTCCGAGGTTATCTTTGGCCATGGAGGTGCCGCAGCCGGAGGGCAAGGGTAGAGGCCCTGACTGCCATTTTGAACCCTCTCGTGCGGAGGGCCCAGATCCATAGACGGAGGCTGCTGGGGCGTGCTGACCGCCCCCGGCGGTCGGACATTGTGCTTCACAGGAGTCCTATTGCCCAATGTAGTGGCTTGGTGGCGACTCTCCTCTCTGCGTCTCTCAGTGTGCGTGGTCTGGTGGCCGGCTACCTCCATTTCGACTGGCTTATGCAGGTGCGGAGATTCATCAGAGATACAGGTATGGAAATTGTCATTCCGTGCCACTGAGGGTCCGGGGTATGATTGGAGTGTGCTGGGGACCCCTCGCCGTTTGAGGAGACCGACGCTGGAGCAGCATTGTATCGTATTTGCAGCAGAACCCTCTGAATCACACCTACTCTTGGGAGGCCGGTGATTAGCTGATCCAACATGGGCAAGCCTGATGCCAAACAACCCAAACTTACTTTCGACAAATGTTCCACGCGCCAGAATGACCCGTCTTCGGGGCCGCAGTCTGAGTAGCAGAGGGAGGACCACCCAGAAGATCAGGGAGAGGATCAGCGCACCCTCATGTTAGATATGCGCTCCAGTCTACGAAATATTGAATCCAAATTGGATACCCTGACAACACAATTAGAATTTGTGAAGGCCCAAGTTACAGTCCATGAAACCCAACTAGACGAATTGGAGAATCGGGAAACTGAATTTCACGAATTTCAAACAGAGAACAAGGAGCAGCTGCTGCATATGAACAAGCTCCTGGGAGTAATCTGCGCAAAGAACGACGATTTGGAGGCGAGATCCCGGAGGAACAATCTACGCATCCCAGGAATTCCGGAAACAACTGCGATTGCCAAGATGGAAACCTACGTGGCGGATCTCCCCCTTTTCTGAGGCCACGCCCCTCCTTGTCATCTCCCATCCTCTACAAATTATGTGCTTCTTCCGAAAGCGCAGCGGGCGAACACAGCGGGCGCGCCTAAGGCAAGCCCATCTGCGCCCGTCCGCGCCTGCTCCGGGCCAAGGGCTAGCCATGCTGTCAGTCCTCATCCCGCTCAGAGGCTGATCTGGACCAGGTCACAGCTTATAGACCTGGGTAAGACAACTTGCACTTCCCCTACACCATGCAACCTTTCTCTGTCCAGCCCTTTCTTGTTCAAATGTCACAATTGCCCTTTTTCTTTCTCTCCTTACTCTAATTGCCCCAATGATTCTGCAATTAGTCAGCCCGCACCCATGAATACATATTCTATGGGACTGTTGAACTGTCGCTCTTTACCATGCCATGCTAGTGACATCTTGCTGTTATTGTCTTCCATGTCCTGGGACTTACTGTTCCTGACTGAGACATGGATTAAAGACTCCTCCAACCCAGACATTTCCCTTGCCTTACCCACCGGCTACCGCCTTACAGGAATAAGCCGTGAGGGTTCCAAAACGGGCGGAGGAATTGCAGTAATCCTAAAGACTCACCTCACCATCACGTCTAGGAAAATTACGAACATAAAGCCCATGGAGGCACTATATTTCTCTGTCTCGGACTCCACCACAGCCATTTTTTCTGGGATCCTGGTCTACAACCCCCCTAACACCCCACAGTCAGCCATCTCTGAACTGCTGGCAGTCACCGCAGATCTGTCTCTTAAACACCCTCACTTTACGGTACTGGGAGACTTCAACCATCACGTTGATGTAAGTAGCTGCAATCGCGCCACCTATCTCCTAGACTCCATGCAAAGTATGAATCTGACTCAAGGGGTAAGGGGTCCCACACATGTTGCGGGACATACCCTTGACCTAATCTTTTCCAACTGCACGAAGCTAAAAATCCTTCCTTCCACACCTCTGACATGGTCTGACCATTTTTTGATCGCATTCGAGATATCTTTAACTCAAATTGTCAAGAAGGAATCTGCCATTAGAACACAAGGCAGAAAATGGCACAAGATCTCATGCACTGCCCTAGAGCAATCGTACAATAACAGCTTAGACCCATTCCCTGACGATCTCAACGAAGCGATTCTTACATTCAATAATGACCTCACGACTGCCATTGAGAAAGTTGCCCCCTTACAGACTCTCACCTCCCGTAGACTAAAACCCTGCAGCCAAGTCACTTTACAGACAGGCCCTTAAAGAGTTTCATAAACTCAAACGTAACTCTATGAGTGTCTACTTTGCAGAAACTATTGACAATGCAAAAAACTCTACTAAGGCCCTCTTTAACATCGTCAAATAGTTTACTAATCCCACTGCCCTGTCCTCCCCAGTTTCCCCTTCCCATGCATTTAGTGAAGATTTGTTAGATTTTTTTGCTAAAAAAATTGCCGACATCACGGCAACTATTCTTCAGAATGCCACAGAGACTACTGAAGTCCCCACCACCTTCTGCACGAATGCATTCACTACTTTTAAACCACTCACCAAGGAGCATGCCCTGAATCTATTTTTGAAATGTAAATCAGGCTCACCATTGGACCCAGCCCCGGCCCTGATTATGAATGAAATTGCCCCGTTAGCTATTAACCCCCTGCTTGAAATCTGGAACTCCTCCTTATATTCAGGTGTTGTCCCTTCCGCTTGGAAACATGCAATGCTAATTCCCATTAAAAAAAAGCAGGTGTCGATCCAACCTGCCTGAGCAATTACCGACCGATCTCACTCCTGCCCAAGCCAGCCAAAATGCTTAAGAAGGCGGTACAAGAGCAGCTGTCCAACTACCTTGAGTCAAACTCACTGTTTCACGACTCTCAATCAGGATTTAGACCGGACTTCCGTACTGAGTCAACTCTACTTGAAGTATCTGAGTCGATTAGGGAGTGCACGGATAGGGGAGAGGAGGCCATGTTGGTCCTTCTCGACCTATCCGCAGCATTTGACACCATCTCCCATGACATACTACTTACTCGCTTGCAAGAGGTAGGAGTCGGAGGGACTCCCCTTGCTTGGGTTAAACCTTTCCTTACGGACAGATTTCAACAGGTAATGCTGGGCTCCTTCCTTTCCACCAAGAAGCCATTGATTTGGGGAGTTCCACAAGGTTCTGCCCTCAGCCCGCTCCTATTCAATGTGTATCTAAAACCACTGGCAAAAGTGGTGGAATCCTGGGACGTCAGAGTAATTTTTTACGCTGACGACACTCAGCTGGTGTTCTCCTTCAGGGATCACTCCGAAAACTCATTTCACAACTTTCGCCACTGCCGCCTGGATGTCCTCTAACAATCTAAAACTTAATACAGATAAGACGGAAATCATATTTTTTAATCAGAAATCTCCCATTTCTCCCAATCTCTGGTGGCCGACTGAACTAAATCCTCCTCCGGTACCAGTCCAAGCTGCCCGTAACTTAGGGTTCCAATTTGATACTGCCCTCTCCTGCAAGACCCAAATTAACAAAGTCACTACGTCTTGCTTTGGGAAGCTCCGTATGATAAAAAAAGTCATCCCTTTTTTGCCATTAGACTCACGCAAGACAGTAGTCCATGCCCTCATCACCGCTCATTTGGACTACGCAAATAGTCTGTATGTCGGAGCCCCAGCGTATCTCATAAATCAACTACAGACAGTCCAGAACTCTGCTGCCAGGTTGATTTGCAACATCCCCTACCGTCACTCCATCTCACCTCATTTGATCAAACTTCATTGGCTCCCAGTGAGATTTCGCATTCAATTTAAATCTCTGACCCTGGCTTTTAGAGCTCTTAATGATCGAGACCCCATCTACCTGAGACGTGGAATGAAGTTCTCACATGCACCCCGAAACCTCAGATCTAACCATCTCCGCCTTATGATCTGTCCCAGTTTTCGCTTTGTACGAACGGGAGGAAGGGCCTTTGCAGTAGCCACTTCCAGACTGTGGAACCACCTTCCTATAGAACTGAGATTCCTGACTTCAGAGCCTCTGTTTCGGAAAAAACTTAAGACCTGGCTCTTCTCCCTAATCTAATCTGCCCACTCCCTCCTGCATCCCTCTGAACCTTTCAAGATACTGTCTTCAGCGCCGGGACACCTCCGTCGGAGGTAGCTGTGCGCTTTACAAACTACTAAATAAATAAATAAATAAATAAAATTCACTGTTTGACCCGCACTTATCATCTGTGTTTGTGGTGGAGAGGGCACATAGGGCCCTGTGCCAAAAGCCTCCGGTGGGAGCTCCGCTGAGACCAATCTTGGCCAAACTGTTGAACTATTAAGACAGAGAAAACATCCTGCGACTGGCGAGAGAGAAGGGTCAACTAAATTACCAAGGTAACAATCTGTCATTCTATCCGGATTTTACTCCGGCTGTCCAGGTGGCGGGGCGCGAGTTCTTACCGGCTAAGAAGATCCTTTTTCAGGCGCAGATCCCTTATTCACTACTTTACCTAGCCTAATTGAGGGTCTCCTACAACGGTACTGCATATTATTTCACGGATGCAAAATCTGCTCTCAAATTTGCTAAACACTTCGGAGGCAGAAAAAGCAAAGACTCTCGTGGGGCGGAGGCATCGACAACAGGACGGCTTAGCGACAATGATTAACTGTTATGATATGGTATTGGTTCAACTGATGTGCCTTACTCTGCGACTCTGGGCAATAGCTTGCTTAATCTCCACAACGGCCCCTCGCGGTGGGATGCCTGGCTTTCACCTTGTGGATACCCTGCCAGGGTATCTCACAGGGGAATACCAGGACGGGTTCCCTAAGCAAGCGCTGAGATGCCCCAGGGTAAGTCGTGCGCTATATAAATCTCATTCATTTCATCTCATTCATTTCATTTCATTTCATATGCTGAACTGTATGGCAATATTCGTCCATGTTGCTGTGGGTCCTATTATCCTGGTTCTTTATATATGCTAGTGATTTTGACAGGGGATGTCGGGGGGCATGTACCATTCACTATAGATTTCCTTGCCACCCTGTTTACTCAGGGGTGAACGCTGGTGCCACTATGCCCCCCCATGGGAGGTTTCCCTTACACTTTCCAGGAAATGTTGTGGTTTGTGTTACTGTGGTGGGTTTTTCTGCAACCTGATTGGGGGGTTGGAGTGGGTGGCGGGTTAGAGGTGGAGTTTGATAATTTGTTCAATGCCAGTGAAAAGAATAGCGACCGATCAAGATGCACATTCTATGGGTTGTATTTTATGGCTGTGGTCTGCCGGCCCCCCACTGCTAAAGCTTCTCTAGACGAAGGCACGCTAGACCATTGAATTTGTTGACATGGAACTCAGGGGACTAAACAATTGTCGTGAAGCCAGGCTTGTACACGCCTATTTAGTAAGGCATAACATTGACATCTGCCTGCTATCAAGAGACACACCTTAACGTAATCGCAGATGGGGGTGTGCATACTCGTCCATATATTCTAATTAAGCAAGAGGGGTGTCCATTCTGATTAGACAGGGTTTGGATTGGCGTGAAGGAGAGCTGCACAGGGACCCGGAGGGGAGGTATGTCATTGTGCGTGGGGTGCTGGAGGGGACGTCCTTGGCGATCACTGTAATCTATGGCCCAAATATAGATTCTCGTGATTTTTTTTATGATGTATGGTCCAAGATAAAGATGTTGGGTTGTGATACTGTGCTGTGGGGTGGGGATTATAATGCCATCCATGATGATGTTATGGATAGGAGGGGAACAGCCCGGGCCTTACACCCAGCAGCGCGCACCGCATAGTTACAGACGGGAGCTTAGTGGACATTTGGCGCAATAGACACCCACTGGAACAGGAAGGCACATGTATATCGGACCTGTCAGTGTCAAGTCCACTCCTTAGGTTCCGGGTGATGCACAAAGGGGTCCACCTCCAGACTTCCCCAACTCTGGATAATGAAGGACCGGGTTTTTGAACCCAGCGGCGTCAGGGAGAACGCCCGATGCCTTCGAGTTCCCCTGTCTTGGCAAACAGAGACACAGGATACTTCTTGATGACGTCAAAGACCAAAGTTTATTGGCTGCAACCAGGAACAGAGATCTACAAAGCACACACGGGTGGTTCGCTAGAGACTGCACAAATTCAATGAGCGGAGCATGGTCTTTTATGCCAAAAATCAAGCCTCAGGCAACATTTCAAATTAGCATAGGGTTCATACAAATTGGCCAATGGCAACGTGACATTTCAAAAGTAGCGTATGACGACAATCCACTTTCCTTTGTCCAGCCCACCAGAAATAACGAAGCACATTCCAGATTTCTTGTCGGATCAGGCCGGACAAACCCATCATTAAACACTCAACCCAAATCAGTGATTATGTCGTAAAGGAAAGGCAGAAACAGATTGGAAGTGAGATAGAAAGGTGGGAGCAGTGTACCATAAACTCGGGCATGTCCTACTCTTTGATTTTATCTGACCAGCTGCTTAACAAGGAACTGGCTCAGCGAGGTCAGCCTCGGGCAAGGAGTCAGTTCGGCCAGGTCATTCAGAAGTCAGCTAAGGCATACGTGTCTCAAGGACTCGCTCGGCCGCAGTCAGGGCCTATGTGAGGGCAACCATACAAAATGGCTGCCTTACACAAAATGGAACCCGAAGGTTCAAATGAAATCCTTGAATACGGAGTGTTCTCATAGATCGATTCATGCGAAAACACTCAGACACACTACACTCGTCATTTGCGGTCTGCTGACACCAAAATAGTCTATTTCCGACGACCTTTATTGAACGGGTTCAGAACCACCGAACCTCACTCACGAACCACGGAACTACAGACCCTCCTTTTGCCCTTACATAGGCAACAGACCCAAACCCATGTCAATCTGAATCCGGATCTATATTCATCAGATCATCAATATGTTGCTGTAGCATCATCCTATTACTTAGTACCTCTCTTTGGACAGGTCTCCTCGCACACACAGTAGCACAGAGGCCACAAATAGCAGGAGCACACTGTACACAGAGACAGAACAGGAAAAGGATAGCTAAGACCATCCCAATGACCATCAAAATGTTCCAACTCCAAGTGGATATCAATCCCCATAACCATCCCATCAACGACCAATCTCCTTTGTCCAAATGGACAGAATCGGAGATCTTATGTAGCTTGGAAATGGCCTGGAAGACTGACGGAGCGTTGTCTGGAATGAAAACGCAGCAGCTTGATTGAATCAGTTTACAAACTCCACCTCGATCTGCTAGTATGACATCAAGGGCAACTCTATTTTGAAGTGTCATAAGTCGTTCCGACATGGAGCTCAGCAGTCAAGTTACTAAGGACGCCGGCAGTTTCGACTATGGTGGACTCAACCACTGTCGTCAACTGGCGAATATTCCTGCTATTAGCCATCGGTCCCCAGAACGGCAGAAAACCCTTGAAGAAATCTCCCAACTCTTGCCCTGCAGTGTCTTCTTGACTAAAGACCCCTCTAGCAACTCTCATCTTATGGTAATCTGCAGCAGCTGTTAAAGTGGGAGGCAACAGGAAAGAAACAAAACATGTGCCCGAAAAATCAGGGGGCAACCATGTATACGCTTTGTCGTAGCAAACAAAGTAGGTACCCTTAGCAGCTAAAAATGCTGGGGAAGACTGGGACGTAAATACGTAGGTATCAGTACAAACGCTCTTTCCTAACTGAGCTCTCGGATTCTTGCCATTACCCTGCAGACAATAGCGACCCTGATGGGCACTATCCAAATCGGTGGAGAACTTTTCGCTCGCTGGTTAACACGCAGACTAACTCCATATCCAGTAACATCCCAACCACTATAGGGTTGCTTCTCATCTATCGGAATAGTTTCAACAGTATTAGTCCCTTTAACCATGTCGACTATGCCTCTTGCAACAGCACTATTCTTCGGGTTGTCTTTCAATGAACGTAGGGGATAGACACTATGGGCATAAATAAACATCGTTCTGTAAGCCCAAATTGAACCATTTAAACTAAAAGGCAAAACTAAGTACGGAATACCTTTATCAGTCGTATGGGGCATAAGACCACAAATCCAACAGTTTGTTGTGTTCATCACTAACTGGTGTTGGTGCAAAAGTTGAATAAAGGAATTTTTGGCAAAGTCCAATCGTCTAACTACCTCGTGTTCAGGCAAAGGATGAAAAGAATGAGAAGATATAGTAAGTGGAGGTGTAGGTTGCACAGTGGGATTAAACGTCACTTTAAAAGAGAATGTTACATAACCAATTATGAACATCATCAAACTCAATAGCAAAAATAAACACAGTATAAAAAAACTTTTCTTCGATATGAGTTTACATATCTTCTTTCTAAAAATCATTGTCCTTGCAGGTCTCTCCAACTCGAAGAAATCCATCCTAAACTAAATATGCTGCTCGCGATGGTAGGGTGTTCTATGCTAAGGAATGCCTCTGTCAACCCAGGGCAACTCCCTTAGGCCAACCAGAACCTTTGACCTAGTGTCTCAGGCTTGCACTCCAAAGACTTTCGACAACCGCGACCCTACAGCTGAACCCGGATGGCGGTTCAAAAAACAAAAATGAGTAGATCCTCGGTGGAGAGTTAACCTTCAAACAGAAAAATCATAAAAAACTTTATTTGTCTTTATTTATTTGTCCATGACTCTCGGTCGCAAATTATAGCGGCTTCTTCCAGGCAATTCTTGATCTTTAAATAAGAGTTCAGGCTCAGTAATGTTCAATCGATTCAAAGGAGGCACAGCTTCTTGCAAAATGTCATCACTTTCTCTTTCAGAGTTCGTACCAATCAGACGAGCATCGCTGAATGGCACAAATCGTGGAACAGTGTCTGTTTCAGAGTCTGGAAGTCCCTCCTGGACCCACTTATCGTACTATAAGGGCAATGGTGCTCGCTTACAGTGCACTCTGTGGATCCAGTTTCGCTTGCCTTGTACTCGGACCGCAGAACGTGTCGACAGGAGTACTTGGAAGGGTCCCCTCCAGCGGGGCTGATCGTTCTTGCTCCGCTGAAAATTTCTCACGAAGACCCATGAACCAGGTTCGATAGCGTGGCCTGGATCCTCAGTAGCTTGTGGAAGGCTATCGTGAACCTGTTGGTGTAAAACATGCAATTTAGTCGTCAGTTCGCGCAAGTAATCAAGCAACACAGGGTACTCAATCTCACTAAATCTAGTTGGCCTTGGCACACCCCAAATATTAGCTGGGCAACCAAAGACAACTTCATAAGGGCTCAGACCCATTCTTGAATGCACAGTCATTCTTGTGGACAGGAGCGCTAAAGGCAAAGCATCTGGCCATTGCAAACCAGTGCTCGCTTGGATTTTGGCCAATTTCAATTTAAGAGTGCCGTTATAGCACTCGACTAAACCAGCTGATTGGGGGTGATTTGCAGCGTGGAACTTCTGCCGAATACCTAGTCCCTCACACACTCTCTTCATGACTTGACCCACAAATTCACTCCTATTGTCACTCCAGATAATTCTCGGCATTCCAAATCTAGGGAAAAACTCTTTGATAAGGGCTTTCGCTGTGGACAAGGCAGTATTGTCCATAAGGGGATAAGCTTCTACCCATCTAGAAAAGTAACAAACAACCACTAAAACATATTTCAGGTTGTTGCATCTCTCCATGTGGATAAAATCTAGCTGCAAAGCCTCAAACGGATACGTAGGAGGAGCAAAATGACCAGCTGGTGTTGGAATTCCCTTACCAGGATTGTACATCAAGCACACCATACAGTTCTTAACCAAGTTCTCTGCACATTTTGGAATTCCCGCATTCTCCCAAACCGGAGCCAACAACTTGCAAATCCCTTTCACGCTGATATGTGCCATGCCATGAGCCATTGTAACAACCGGAAGCACATACGCGTCAGGCAACTACCATCTCTGATGCTCAGACAAATCAGTCCAACAACCATTCGAATCCAATCTACCCTTGCTTTCTCTCCATTCATTCAACTCTTTCTCTGTAGCTTCAGCTTGAATGGATTTCACACTCTCGATCGTATCTTCACACATATTCTTCTCTGGAGCCCATCTCGCCGGACCCGCAACATACATTCGGCTCATCACATTTCTCGCAGTTTCTTTCACAACTTCATCTGCAAATGCATTTCCGTGACCAACATCATCCGTGACTTTCTTATGGGCACTGCATTTCACGATCGCTACTTGTAATGGCAAAGTAAGTGATTCAAGAAGTTCATTCACCAACTGTCCATGCTGGATCTTTGTCCCATGCGAAGTTAGAAATCCACGTTCACGCCACAAACGCCCAAAGCTATGAGCCACGGCAAATGCATATTGGCTATCAGTATACACATTCACTCGTTTTCCTTTTGCCAACACACATGCTCTCGTTAATGCAATCAACTCCGCTGCTTGTGCTGAATTATGTGGAATACGCGCAGCTTCAACAATCGTATGCAAAGTCGTAACAGCATATGCCGCAGTCGTATCACCATTCGGCAACTTAAAACACAAACCATCAAGCCACAAAGTACCATCACATTCTGGAAGAGGAGTGTCCCTAAGGTCTACTCTCCCTTTCGTTTCTTCTTCAGTTCTCAGCAAACAGTCATGCTGTTCTTCACTATCATCTGTCTCAACTGAAATCGGCAACAACGTGGCTGGATTCAACGTGTTGCATCGTTTAATGTGCACATGACTCGCTAACAACGTCAACTCGTAACCCGACAACCGAGCACTAGTTAAATGCTGTGTCTTGGTACGGTTCAATAAGCTATCCACTGCATGTGGAACCATAACCACTAACGCGTTGTCCATAACTAAACCAGCAGACTGTCGAATTGAAACAGCGGAACCGCCGTAGCTCTCAAGCAACTCGGCAACGCTCTAGCTACCGGATCTAAAGTCGACAAAAAGTAAGCGCATGGGCGTTGCTTATCACCAAACTGCTGAGTCAAGACTGACAATGCACATCCCTCTCTCTCGTGGATATACAATGTGAAAGGATTACTGTAGTCGGGAGTACCCAACACAGGAGCCGAACACAACGCATTGCGTAATTCAGAAAAACTCTTTTGACATTCATCAGTCCAAGGAATAGGATTTGGAGTATCCTTAACTGTAAGAGCTATCAAAGGTTTCGCTAACAAAGAAAAATTAGGAATCCACTGTCTACAGTACGACGTAATACCCAAAAACGCACGTACTTCTCTCTGTGTCGTTGGCACACTCATTTTCGCAATAGCTTGAATTCTTTCTGGGGTCAGTTTAGTTCCCTCCTTCGATAAGAGGTGACCTAAGTAGGTTACTTCTTGTCGACAATATTGCAACTTGGAGAGAGAAACTTTGTGATGAAAATCAGACAAGTGGCGTAGTAATGACAAAGTGGCTTTCCCACAAATCTCATTAGTATCGGCTGCAACTAGCAAATCATCAACGTACTGAATAAGGGCTGCACCATCAGGTAAAACCAATGAATAAAGTTGTGTCTTCAAAGCTTGACTATAAATCGATGGACTCTCGCAATAGCCTTGAGGAGCGCATTTAAAGCGGAAACTGCGTCCTCCTAAAGAGAATCCAAAGATGTCCCTACTCTCCACGGCAATCGGGATGCTGAAGAAAGCATTCTTCAAGTCAATCACCTGAAAACCAGGTGGCCGTAGCCGGAATCAGAGTCAACAAAGCTGTAATATCAGGCACGACAGGAACTTGTGGAACAACAATCTTGTTCACTTCGCGAAGATCGATGACAAACCTATATACAGGAGGCTGTGAAGAATCAGTTCTCTTCAAAACAGGCAAAACAGGACTATTGCACACATTACCTCTCGTTTCCTCAATGACACCCTTTTCGATCAGATCATAAATAATGGCTAAAAGTGCACGCTCACCATCACTCGAGATTCAATACTGTGGAAAGCGCAGTAACTTAGCATTCGCCTTCAGTGTCACAACATATGGGGGAATGTCCAGTAGGACCACATCATTCGGATCAGTGGCCCACAATGAATCTGGGAAGGAAGACAACTCAGAAGGAAGACTATCTTTCGACAGGTACATCGGAGAGATCACTCTCTCACCCAAGGTAAGATGTACTCCTGACAGAGAACAATACAGTGTCGCATACAATCTCTTCAATAAATCCAAACCCAACAGATTCTCATTACAACCTGTAGTCAAAAGAAGGGGTGCTTCGAACTTACGAGGACCAACAGAAAGAGACAATGGAGCAGAAATCGGATTTGTAACGGGGGCGCCAGAAAAACCTACATAAACATTATCAAAGCCAGACAAAGGTGCGCCAGGGAGTTTAGAGTGCATAATAGAACTCTTTGTAGCACCAGTATCTAGCAGAAAAGGCTCTGACACACCTGATGCAATCACTTCAACATAAGGTCCACTCTGATCTACTGGAACTGAAACAACTCCCTCTCTTTGTCCAAACAATCATTACCATTTACTTCGTCACCTTCAACATAGTAATCATCCACATAGTACTGTGCTGTCCTACCAGACGAACCTTGCTGTTGATCAAAACTATTCATCGAGTTCTGTGGAGGCAAAGGACGTACGCTCTGTCCGCAACCTCTACCTCTAGGCGCTTGTTGAGCACCTCTACCTCGTACACCAGAAGCACCATTCGTGCGCTGTAACAGAACCGGACATCTATTCTTGTAATGACCCTCTTCTTTGCAATATGCACACTGATTAGGCCCATACGGGAAACACTGTTGAGAAGACTCGATCCTTTGCGAGTTTCTCGAATATTGCTGAGGTTGCTGATAATCGCGCTGACTATTAATACGAGGTGGATAAGCTTGTTGTAGAAGAACTTTAGTCTTCAATTCCTTAGTCTTCTTATCCGCTTTCTGTAACTCATCTTTGCGCCAAATTTCATAGTACTGAGCCGTAGCTAAAATCTGCGCTGTCGTGGAAACGGGCCAATCACTCTCGGAATCCTTCAACTTAGTGCACAACTCGGGAAGCAAATTATGCACAAACTTGTCAACAAACAATCTCTGGCCACCCTCGGTAGCCATATCCTGACCACTATGATCTACAAAAGTCTCTTCAAACCGCGTGAAGAAATCAGACACAGTCTCGTCTTTCTTCTGCTTACATGCAGACAACTTGTCCCAATTAACACATACTTCGGGCATCAAAGTCTTCATATAGTTAATTATCCTAACAGGAAGTTCAGTAATAAGATCTTCAGGCTCAGCACCTCTAACTTGTCTATCATTTGCAGCAACAAGATTAACCCATGTATCACCCAATTCATTATCATGATCCGTATGTCGAATCACATTCCAGATAGGCTGTGGAACAACATTACCAAACAACATGTCTATGTCCGCTAAATTCATGACGCACGAACCCAGTTTGAGTGAGCTCTTTATAATATCCCGCCAGAGTTTTGCGCGGATCAGGAAAAGTCTGCTTAAGTGCTAAAACTTCAGCACGCTTCCAAGGAACATATACCCACACTCGCTGAAAGTGCGCAGCAACATTTCCATCTTGAGGTCTCCAAACTGGAGGAACTTCATGCATCGGATATTGACGCGCTTTTCTCCTAACTGACGAATCAGGCTCAAACAATCGCTCGGAAGGAGCATTATTACGAAACGACAACAACGTCGCAATTGCTCTCTCAATGTCGAGAAGACTCACAATCGTCCCTTTCGCAAACTCGGAACGCCATCGATACAATTCTTCAGGCGCTTTACCCACTTCGTCCATCCATTGTTCATGGAGGAACACACACATCATTTCAAAAACGTACCGTTGCTTTGGCGCTTTCCATTGTTGGAAAACATCCATAATACCCTCAAGATCATACTGGGAGGTATACGTAACCCATCTACGTGCCATGTGATCCGAAACTGCACGTTCATCTGTATCAGGCAATTGACTACGCAATTGTCTACTCTCATTCACAGGGGACATACCCAATTGTCCCAACAAAGGAGAAAAGAAACCAGAAAAAGCAGCAGTCATTTGCTGTCTAGTAGAAGGAGAAGATGGAAGAATAAGGGAAGACGGAACAATAGTAGAAGAATCCAAAGTCGGAACAGAAGGAGTATTAGAAACAGGCGTAGGAGTAGCAGACAAAGGGGGAGGCAAAGTTGGCGGCCCCTGAGGAGGCTGCGCCAAAAGAACAGAAGCCAACGGAAGAGGAGCTGGCTGTGGAGGAATTACAGCTGGCACAACAATCGGATGTTGTACAGCCACAACTGGTGGCGGTGGTGCCGTAGCACTCTGTGCATAAGGGGGTGGCGAACTCAATAGATGCGACTTTAAAGCATCATTCACAAGCTCTTTCTTTTCTTCCGGCTCTTTAGGCGGCAAAACTGGGTAGCATCTGTCTACCGCTAACTTCTTTGCTCTAAGCATCTGTTCGCTTTTTTGCTCTTCCTCATTATCCCTAAACGCAACAGCAGCTTGTACCATTGACATACCTCGTTCTCGTTTATTCTTCTTCGCTAATTTAATTTCTTTCTGTTTGGCTTCTTTGCGCCATATGCGGAAAGAGTCAAACATTGCCGGCCGGGCTTTCTTCTTGAACAATTTCACTTCGAGATTGTCTAAAATCTCAGTTTCAAAACTACCGTAACGGGGCCACTGTTGGACACCGTCTTTCCTCGTATACTTTACCCAAAGGTCATTATAGCTAATAGGGCCCACACCATGCTTCACGTATAATTCATATGTAGGAGTTCCAATTGGAGGAACCAGACACGAATCCTCTAACCGGGAATCCTTAGAACAACCACAACCAAATATCTTTCCAAGTCTGCTAAGACCAGGTATCTTGCTCACTAGTCTAGCTTCAAACAACAAGGGAAATCTCAAAACGATAGTCCCGCGAATACACGAGTCCCTTGGCTTTGGGGCCTGCAGGTACCAAATCAAAGCGATCCGCTAAAGGGATACCAAAAACAACTAAGGACTAGGAGACGCTCCACTCATACTTAACTGAAATGTCGATGGCGTCACCAGAAGACCCATCAATCGTCTCGCTCTACAAATGTCTAAGGGTCCAAAACAGGGCGACAGTCAGGGCAGCAGTCCTTCGTAGCCGTCGGAAAGTGGGTAATGCAAAGACTTTCGGACCACGCGGACATACAGGGGTCGATGAAGTGGTAGGCCTTCCTTCAGAATTTTCACACGAAGCTCCTCACGATCTTCGGGCTTGGACCGGTACCGCTGAAGTCGCCCCACGTTGGGCGCCAACTGAAGGACCGGGTTTTAGAACCCAGCGGCGTCAGGGAGAACGCCCGATGCCTTCGAGTTCCCCTGTCTTGGCAAACAGAGACACAGGATACTTCTTGATGACGTCAAAGACCAAAGTTTATTGGCTGCAACCAGGAACAGAGATCTACGAAGCACACACTTGTGGTTCGCTAGAGACTGCACAAATTCAATGAGCGGAGCATGGTCTTTTATGCCAAAAATCAAGCCTCAGGCAACATTTAAAATTAGCATAGGGTTCATACAAATTGGCCAATGGCAACGTGACATTTCAAAAGTAGCGTATGACGACAATCCACTTTCTGTTGTCCAGCCCACCAGAAATGACCAAGCACATTCCAGATTTCTTGTCGGATCAGGCCGGACAAACCCATCATAAAACCCTCAACCTAAATCAGTGATCATGTCGTAAAGGAAAGGCAGAAACAGATTGGAAGTGAGATAGAAAGGTGGGAGCAGTGTACCATAAACTCGGGCATGTCCTACTCTTTGATCTTTATCTGACCAGCTGCTTAACAAGGAACTGGCTCAGCGAGGTCAGCCTCGGGCAAGGAGTCAGTTCGGCCAGGTCATTCAGAAGTCAGCTAAGGCATACGTGTCTCAAGGACTCGCTCGGCCGCAGTCAGGGCCTATGTGAGGGCAACCATACAAAATGGCTGCCGTACACAAAATGGAACCCAAAGGTTCAAACGAAATCCTTGAATATGGAGTGTTCTCATAGATCGCTTCATGCGAAAACGGTCAGACACACTACACTCGTCATTTGCGGTCTGCTGACACCAAAATCGTCTATTTCCGACAACCTTTATTGAACGGGTTCGGAACCACCGAACCTCACTCACAACGGAACTACAATAACACAACACATAGTAGTAAGTAGTAAAGGAATTAGGGAAGGAACAGCGGGGAGCGGGAGACCTGCAACAAAAGAATACAGGGTTAACACTTGTTCTGCAAATATGCTCCTCTCATATGATCTCGCTAGGACTAGCTAATACCTTCAAGACTGGCCGTGGGATATCCGTGTAAAGCAGTATACCAATCACTCAGAGATACCTTTATCCTAGTCATGAGGCATACCTATAACAAGAAATCAGAACAGATGAATATACCATTCTCACAGCTCACCCCTTGTAAATGCAAATATCACTTCTCCATACATACCAGTGAATCATTCATCAGAACGTTAACATCAGATCTGCATATAAACAGGGCTTCCTTCCCTTTAGGATTAGAGACAGGAGAGTTCGAAAATACTTGTCACTTAATTTTCTTGCTCCAGAGAAGATAAGTGATCAGGAAACAAAAAATAATAAACTCAAGGTCCGTTCCTAAACAAGAGTTCTCCTTGGTACCAATGAAATAAAAGAACAGCAACAATGCGCTTCCCTCCGCGCTGCTATACTTTATGAGTTCCTGAGTATACAGATCCACTTTGACTTATCTCTCCCCAAAATAACACCAAATTAGTTGCAGCTCACCAGGAAAGTTCCCCGGACTGTCTCACCCCAAATGCGGCTCCATTGGATCCAAAGCGCTTTCTTCAGCGCGGTTCCTTTTCCAGCAGCGTTTTCCTTTGGGCAAAATGAAACAAAGAAGCTCCAGTATTCACGCTTTTATCAGCACGATACCAGAGAGGTGGCGCTTCCCACAGCGCTAGTGACACAAAAGCAAGAGTGTCCGGGATTCCTTCAGCGCGATACTCTGGAGGCAGCGCTTTAAGACAGCGGCAGTATTTCCAAAGCTAAGAAGAATTCGCGCTTCCTTCAGCGCGATACTCGGGAGGCAGCGCTTTAACACAGCGCCAGTATATACAAAAGCGATACAAGACCTTTAGAAGATCCACAGTTCAAAACAGAATTCCTTAACAGCACAAACGTGTCAAAGGGTCTAAACAAGATGCCTAAAGTGATAGAAACACCAAACACGTACATTATATTTATCCTGAACCTCAAGGTTAGTTACCCGACCTCAAAGAGGGTCAGTAAAGGATACCCATCAGTCACCACACGGAACCCCCTTTCATCATTCGGGATTTCATATTGACCAAAAAGTGGAACACCTGCCTTTGATGGATGAGAACAAGGTGGAACAGCCTTCATCTACTCAGCCAGGTGTCTGTATGGTCTTGTTATTCTGTATCAGAGTTCAAGGATGAAACAGAGTGACTGATGTTGCAGTGCAAAACAATAAAAGTGTGAAAAAAATGTGTATTAAAATTGGGTGAGGGAGTACTGTAAACGTTTATTCTGATGTTACTCACTCCTCCAATATTAAAAAGTCAATGGCAGTTAATGAGGATAGCTGCCTAAGTGTGATGAGAGGTCAACATGTTTCAGCAAATCTCGCGGACAACTAAGTCCTTGCTTTCTTCAGGATCTATATGACTAATGCTACTGCAAATGTGAGAAAAGAAAATAACGTGTGATTACATAATTACTAAGAAATCATAATAAGACAAGCTACGAGATCCCCTGGTTCCCTAGGTGTCCCCTCCTTTCCTCCAATGGCTCCACAGCTTTTAAATCCCAGCACGCTCCCTGCCCCGGTACCTCCACAGTCGGCTTGGATGCCGGCAGAGAAGTACCGACGGACAGGTAAGCACTTTATCGGGACCACTCTAATTCTTAGATCGGCTTTTTTGAGTGAGTTTGGTTGTATACCTTTTAGATATAGAGTGTACATGTTTATTTTCTCTGACACTCATATTTGCCTATGTGTTGTGATGTTTCACCTGCACTTTCATTTGATATCTTCTCTCATGTTTTCAGTGACATGCACAGTCCACGAGATAGGACAAGGAGAGGACACCTAGGGATCCAGGTGATCTCATAGCTTGTCTTATTATGATTTCTTAGTAATTATGAAATCACACGTTATTTTCTTTTCTCACATTTGCAGTAGCATTAGTCATATAGGTCTTGAAGAAAGCAAGGACTCAGTTGTCCACGAGATTTGCTGAAACATGTTGACCTCTCATCACACTTTGGCAGCTATCCTCATAAACTGCCGTTGACTTTTTAATATTGGAGGAGTGAGTAACATCAGAATAAACTTTTACAGTACTCCCTCACCCAATTTTAATACACATTTGTTTCACACTTTTATTGTTTTGCACTGCAACATCAGTCACTCTGTTTCATCCTTGAACTCTGATACAGAATAGCAAGACCATACAGACACCTGGCTGAGTAGATGAAGGCTGTTCCATCTTGTCCTCATCCATCAAAGGCAGGTGTTCCACTTTTTGGTCAATAAGGAATCCCAAATGATGAAGGGCGGTTCCGTGTGGTGACTGATGGGTATCCTTTACTGACCCTCCTTGAGGTCGGGAAACTAATCTTGTGCTTCAGGATAAATATAGTGTACATGTTTGGTGTTTCTATCACTTTAGGCATCTTGTTTAGACCCTTTGACACTTTTTTGTTGTTAAGTCATGCGAGGGAACGTGTCAAAGCTTGGTCTCTAAACTCCCTTGGTCCCCAACCCCACCGTGCTGTTATTATTATTAACAAGAACCCAGGATACAAGGAAGTCTTCAGGACGGCAGAAACAACAAAATTACGCGCACTTCCTGCAGCGCGCTGCTGGGTGATATAGATGAACCTCCTCCCTAATTACTAAGTCTTCTGGAAGTTGTAGTTTATTGCTGTGATGGTTCTGTAGGCGCAAGTTGATGAATCGATAGGCGCAACTCAGCGCCTGACAGGACCATCATAATGCTTGGTCTCGTTTGGACTTTTGGTTAATCACTAGAGATGCCGCAGCCTGGACCGCGGATGTTTCGCACCTACCACGTACATTGTCCGACAATGCGCCCTGTTTGTTGAGGCTGTCTCTCCCGAGGTCTTTGCCACACTCATTTGCTTGGGGACTCCCGCCACAATTCATTGCTATATGTGTCCTTTAAGGAGGAGATCAGGGGAGAGAGTGTTGATTATTTTACGAATAACGAGGGATCTGTCGATACTGAGGCATCGTTATGGGAAGCCTTCAAAGTGGTGATCAGAGGCCAATGAATTGCGAGGCAGGCGGGTTTGTTAAAGGCAATTCGTGGCACACTGGGGTTACTGGAGGTCAAGATTAAGGCAAATGAGAGTGCGTTCTATTCCATAAACGTTTCTCATTCTGCACAGCAAACTGAAAGTATTGCTCTTAGAGTATGCGGAGGAGGCGCAGCGAGAGGTGAAGTTTTTGTATAAATATGCAGAGGCTCCCAGGTACGGCAAGGGGGACAGACCGGGTCGCACGCTGGCAGCTATGGTTAGACCTTCTAGATCCGCTTCTTTTGTTCATGAGGTACGCAATGCGCAGGGGGATACGGTTAGAGGCCAGGATGGGGTCTCCAATGAGTTTTTGGCATTCTACTCTCACCTGTATACGACCACAATGGGGGAATGCACAGAGGAATTGACAGCATTCCTTCATACACTGGCTTTGGTATGGTTCAATGATACGCATAGGATGTACATGGACCTCCCATTCACTGTAGAAGACGTGGCCCAGGTCATAAAAAGCTTGCCTCTGGGCAAGGCCCGTGGCCCTGACAGCCTTACTAATGCCTTTTATAAGACCTACGATGAGGAGCTGGCGCCTAGGTTGCTGGCAGTCTATGAAGAGGCGCTGGAGGAGAAGGTGTTACCGCAGATAATGAGAGAAGAAATGATTCTTACGCTCCTTAAACCCAGCAAGCCTGAAGAGGAGCTTGACTCCTACCGCCCCTCTCCATGATAAATGTCGACGTCAAGATATTGGTGAAATTGTTTGCCAATAGATTACAACTACTCCTGCCAATGATTGCGCTCCCGGACCAATTTGGATTTATTCCGGGGAGGTTGACATTTCATAATTTGAGGACCATATTTTCGGTTCTACATTACCTTCATCCCAGCGAAAAAGCTGCAGTGGTATTTCTTGACACTACAAAAGCGTTTGACACTCTTGAGTGGTCTTACCTTTTACTCGTCCTAGGGCGCATGGGATTCAGTCTGCTTTTTCTGAACCGCACAAAATTATTATATTCCGTGCCCATTGCGCGAGTGCAGGTAAAAGGCCTACTCTCTGACCCCTTTTTGATCTCCCGGGGCACCAGGCAGGGATGCCCGCTGTCCCCCTACTTTTCGCTATCACTATGGAACCTCTGGCTGCCTGTGTTCAACAACACCATGCTGCGCGCTGTATAGGCTTCAGCTCTCAAAGTCTGCTTATCTCGTTATATACAGATGATATCACGCTTTACATAACGGACCCGGAGGAGAATTTAGACCCATTGCTAAGGGAGTTTATAAGGTTTGGTGGGCTCTCAGGCATCTTTATAAACTGGGCCAATTCTGTGGTGTTTCCGCTGACTGATGGCACTCCCCAGATAACATCAGAATTTCCCTTGCGGTGGAAAGCGGATGAGGTAAAGTACCTGGGAATCTGGATTAGCTGAGACACGCAGGAGGTATGGCGGCTGAATTATGGCCGAACGATGACGTGGTTGGAGGATAAGGTGCTGGGGTTGGCTAGGCTGCCGTTGTCGCTGGCCAGAAAAATAGCACTAATCAAAATGATTATCCTACCAAAGTTCCAATATTAATTTGTTAATATCCCAGACCCTCTCACCAAGCACTTTTTCGACACTCTTAAATCCCACCTGCTCACTTTGACAGGGGCCAGAAAGCAAGTCAGGGCGTCGTGGGATCTATTGACTCTTCCCCTGCGACAAGGGGGGTTGGGGGCCCCGGATATGCGACTATATGCGTTGTGTGCACAAGCACAGTTTCTGCATTACTGGTACATCTGACCCCCTTCCAGCCACACGCAGCAGTAGAGACTGACGTCATGGCCCCGATTCCATTGAAGATCGCATTATATCAGAAGCCATGGCGACCTCGGGTGACATAGACTCTGCTAGAACCCTGTGCTGGTCGTGGGATGAGTTGTGTAAGAGAGTGAGAGCCCGTTGTTGTTCGCCCCCTCTGTCCCCCTGCCTCAGAACCCAATGATGCCCTGCATAGGGGACAATATGAGTAAATCTCTTGCCCAGAAAATGCGTCTCCAGATGTTTGAGGACCAATACCCTGGAGATGAGTTCTGATCTCACCCTGTGGCGCCTGAGGGACAACTAGTGCCATTCACAGAACTCTTCTTATACCATAGAATACGCACAGTATGCCGTGCGCTCGGAGAGGATTTCCCGAAAGCGCCACCAACACTACGCGCACTAGAAAACGTGCTAAAATGTCCGTCCTCATGTAAACTTGTCACGCGCCTTTACACTAGTATGCAAGACACTGCTCCGATATTAATTTCGCCCTCCCTCAAGCACTGGAACGAGAAGCTTGATCAGCCGCTGACAGAAGCTCATTGGGAATACTGCTGTGGGCAGCTCTTGGAGCTTTCTCTGAATTACAAATTACGGCTAATCCACTTCAAGTATCTGCATAGGTACTACAGTACGCCGGTGAACCTGCATAGTATGGGTCTTCGGGCTGACAGCAGCTGTTGGAGATGCGGATTTGCCCCAGCTACCTTCCTACATGTGGCATGGCACTGCCCCAAGATTGTGGAATTTTGGGAGAAGGTTTTTGAGTCGGTGAACGACATGCTTGGAATGTCGCTGGAGTCATCTCCAATTCTGGGTATTTTGGGATATGTAAAGGACACCTTGCCCAAACTGCGCAAGTTGCATGCACTTCTGCTCTTGTTTGCGAAACGTCAGGTTGCAGTACACTGGGGTAGACAACGAGTGCCCTCCTTAAATGACTGGGTCAGGGACATTACCTATGGGCATACACAACTCAGTACCTTTTGGTAGATAATGCCACCTGCCTCTAGACCACGAAATATATGGGAGCCGTCCATTGCTTGGAATGCCAGGATTCAGGGGACAGCCGGAGATGAGAGGATAGGAAGCACTCAGGGTTCCTAGTGGGATCTGTATATATCTGCAATAAATACAAGCTATGCCGTTGTGAGTCGAGATAGCTGCATTTAGACTGTTAATTAGATGACTATCTGCATTGCTGACCTCCCGGGGTCTATTATGTGTAGTATTTTAGCCCTCAGCAGTGATATTGGTGTAGCCTGTATGCGGGAGAATGCAAACTTTAGATTCTGTCAAATGTTTTGGGTGGTGGAGGGCGGGGGGACATTTACCACAACAACTGTGTATTGAAATGTCGCTATGATTAATAATTTGAATTACAGATCTGTACTGAACTGGCTAGTTGTATTGTATTGACACTGTTTGTTCAAAATGTCAATAAAGAAAATAAAAAATAAAAAAGAATTTGTTGTTTGATAGGCTGGCATCCCCATGGAAAGAAGCACTCTGGGGGGAAAACATCCATTACAATGCAGTCATTACATTGCTCTTCTTTTGCAACGCAGCTGTTACAACGCCACTCCCTTTACATCGCATGCCATTACAACACTTGTCACTACAATGCATGCCATTACAATGCATACCTTTACAACGCATGCCATTACAATGCATTATATGGTAAGTAATAGAGATTTTTTTAGTTTTAGGGTGGGTATGGGGTTTGGAGTAGAAGGGAATAGTCATTTTTACCCCTACACTATCCAACACTTACCCTACTGTTGCACTAACTGGAGTGGGAATAGTAATGTTTACCCCTAGACTATCCAACACTTAGCCTACTGTTGCCCTAAAAGTATTATGCGTTGTAATGGTATGCGTTGTAATGGCATGTGTTGTAATAGAATGTGTTGTAATGGTAGTTTTTAAAAATGCTTTGTAATGGCATGCGTTGTAAAATCATGTGATATAATGGTAGTTGTGATGTAAAAACCGCGTTGTAAAAGCATCCGTTGTAATTGTTTGCATTGTAAAATCATATATTCCTCTGAAGATCTCAATCTGCACCCATAAATCCATTTATTATGCGAACAGAAAATCATCAGGCTTTGATGGGATTTGTCAAGATAAACATATAGCAAGCAACTCACAAATCACAAAATAAGTACAGAAACCATGCTAATTAGGTCTAGCATAAATGAATTCAAATATCATGATAATTAATTTTTAAAAAGCTAGAAAATATGTCTCCTATTCCTGGTATTTGTATAAGATTGAATTCAATCCAATTTCGTAATACAGAAAAAGACTCAAGAATATAGAAGATAGACTCAAAACGTGTGTAATGTATTCATATACAATCAATCAAGTAAACACATGGTGTACACCTCTTAATTCATGACAATTGTAAGGTGCTGCAAATGGAGGTCTCTAGTTGGCAGTGGTATGCACCCTGTCCAAGTATTGTATTTGTATTTATTGTTAACTGTACAAATTAAAATCATTACAGTAAAAACAGTCATGTTACATCTTAAACCGTGAGTAAAAAAAAAATATATATATATATTATTTTTGTAAAAGAAGTTTGCCACCCCTTCCCAGTTCCACCACAATCAGCCTTCTCCAGGGATTATGGATGCAGAGGTGGGGCTTTATGGCAATCCAAAAGCCCACATTGTTCTATGGGGATGGATGACATTGTGCAACTGTGGCAAATGTCCATTGACCATGGGTACGTATTCCTTTATGGCTCTGTCCTGGGGGAAGAAGCTAGAAGTACGGAGAAGCGTCAATGCTGTTACAAGGCCACCTCGCCGTCGTAACTTGGGTTTGTATAACATTGCTCCAGAGTTTTGTTTCGTTCATTTGACTTTTTTAAGGCGAGCCTGATGCTGTAGATCAATTTCCCCAGTCTTGCTATTTTATTCCATAGATGTTACAGATTGGGCGCAGTAGTCTTCTTAGATCATCATTAAGGTTCAGGCAGCAGCATAAGTGGTGCAGCCACGATTCCTTCTTATATTGGCAAAGTCTTCAGTTTGTTGCATCTTCCCTTCAAGCCCATGCCGGATTGAAGTCTGCAATTCCTAGAGTAATTAATCTCATGGACAGTATTTTACTTCGGGTTGATGGAGTGAGAGCGTTACTTAGGTAAACCTGGGCTTTGCCTATCATGTAGAAGCTAATCAGCGGGTCTAGGTGTAGACTTGAGCGAAGGGATTTGCAATCAAGCTCGAATGAAATTTCGCCGACTTGTTTATTTATAGCTCTTTTCCAGGTGATCATTGGAATTTCCGGCCTCAATATGCTCTCTTCCACTATGTTCAATGCCTTGATTGCTTTGTGCAGGGCGATGTGCCAGAGCGTGCGTGGCTCTTCAAAGATGGATCTCAGTTGGTGTTTTAACCCCTTCACTGCGGCGGCTATTCCGCCACAGTGCTAAGGGGGCGGGGTGGGAGAGCGGCGGGTGCATGCTGGTGACAGAACCACTCCGTCACCAGCCGCAGTTGCGCTGTGCTCATGACGGAGCCATTCCGTCACAGCCCCGCCCGCTCAATAGAACGTTCAGCGCAGGCGCGGAATCCGTGCCACGCAGGCGTTCTGAGCGGGCCATGACGGCACCGCTCTGTCATCAGCACAGCGCGACCGCGGCTGATGACGGAGTGGTTCCGTCACCAGCAGGGGAGGGGTTAATGAATTTGCTGTGGCCCTTAAAATCCAGAGATAACGTTTTATAATGTCCCCCTGGCATATCAAATCGGGCCTTGCCAAGCCTAATTCTAGCCTTAGTCTTGCAATCCTTGCTAACCTCGGAATTTGGAGCACCGTTTTATAAGCTTTAGATTGTATTGAATTTAAGCTAGCTTGCTGTGACCCGGGAAAAGCAAGGTGGCCATAACTGTTTGCTGGTAGAAGTTTCGCTTTTAGAACTTTCAGTATTGGGCCAGAAGTTGGGCTGATCAGGTGGTGGTTTAAATGCTTGAGTAGATGTATCACCATGTTGGCCTTAGTACTATGGTGTTTCAAGTGGACCTTCCCGTTTGCCCGTTCCATCAGTCAGACCCCCAGGTAGTTGTATGACTCTGCTGTATTGATATGCAAGTTGCCCATTTGCAATTGCACTTTCTTTTTCTGGTGGTAGGTCCCGAAGATGACGACTTTGGTCTTTCCTTGGTTTACTGTCAGGTTATTGATTCTGTTGAAATGATTTAGTGCAGTTAGGGCTCTTTGTAGACCAACCTTAGTGTGGTCCATTATGGCTGTATCGTCGGCGTATTGAAGCACCAGCAACCTCTAGTTAGCTAGTCTTGGTGCTGCTAGTCAGGCTTCTTTTAGGGCGTCCCCCAGATCCGCCGTGTATAGGTTAAACAAAATGGGTGCCAGCACACACCCTTGCTTCAGCCCATTCTCTGTAAATATTCTCAAGGACACTGTGCTGGTACTGGTTTTGACTCTTCCCCAGGTATCCTCATAGAGTGATTTTATTGGCTTCCGTTGGTTTGGAGGAATTCCCCAGTTTTCTAACTTCCACCATAATATTCTGCGAACAACTTTGTTGAATGCTGTGCTGTAATCCACAAAGCAACAGAAGAGTGGGGGGTGGTTCTTCCGGGTAGCTTGGGCAGATAGATGGGTCAGTGCCAAATCATTATCCATTGTTGATGCCTGTGACCTGAAGCTAGTTTGGTAAGGAGGCATAATACTATTCTCCTCCACCCACTCCTCAATGTCCTTGAGTAGCAGGCGGGCGTAGGCCTTGGCCTCAAGGTCGAGTAGGGCAATAAGCCTATAATTTGATGGCTTTAGGCGGTCTCCTTGTCCATGTAGAGACCCTTCCTTCTAGTCAGGGTAAGAGAGTTACACACCCAACATAACCCCTGTTCACCCCCTTGGTAGCTTGGCAGGAGCAGTCAGGCCTATCTCAGAGGCAATATGTAAAACTTTGTACATAGACACACAGCAATACAGTGAAAACGCTACACATGAACACCACGCCAGTGTAGAAAAATAACCAATCGCTAGCTACACCTAACAAGATCAAAACGACAAAAAATCCAACATACAGAACAGAAAATATAGCTTTTTAGAGGTTTAAACATTTCTGTCGATACAACTCTATGGATGCATTGGTTTTAGCACAAAGTACCTTTGATATGTCAAAATTCAAGGTGAAAAACAGCTACAGAGGAGGAGCAAAGTGACAAAAAACACAGTGATGCGTAGATTCTGGAGTCCCAGTGGAATAGAGGTGTCAGTTCTGCTGCACGTACGCATGATAAGTGTTGCGTCGATTCCTTACTGTGAGGAGAAGTGAGGCATGGCAATCCAAAAGTCGCTTCTTCCTGCAGGGCTATGTGTTGGAAACGTTAGTGTACAGGTGCCTTGCGTGGACACGCTGGAGCCTATGCGACAGTGACAAAACAAAACAGGTGCTGCATCAATTCTTCCAGCCGAGGACTGGGGGTGCGTTGGTTCTTTCAGCCGCACAGAAGGCCTGCGTTGGAGCAGAGGTCTCGGACGATGGAGACACCGTGCTCGGGACTAGGGCTGTGGTAGTTCTTCTGGCTGAGAACAGGTTCTGCGTCAATTATTCAGCTGCACCGTGGCGGTGCATTGGTTTTTCAATTGCCCGGCACTAAAATGACAATGCAGGGATTTTGAGTCTTTAAAGCAGCCAAATCACCTCCAAGGGCACAGAACTGGAATTGCCACCACTTGGCAGGTCAGAACTCCCAGCAGAGGAGTTCAGGGGGCAGCTGATGAAGTCTTTGATGAAGTATTTGATGGCCCTGAGACTTCTTAATAGGAGACAAACACACCCAAGCCTTTGGAGAATTTTTTCAGGCAGGATACCAAAGTAACAGTCCTTTCCCTTTATTCTGTCCAAGACAGAAGCAGCCACTGCAGGCCAAGCCAGCAAAGCAAAACAACAAAGGGGCAGTACTCCTCCTGACAGCTCTCCAGCTCTTCCTCTTGGAAGAGTTTCTGCTTTATCCAGAAGTGTTCGAAAAATATGGGTTACAGATCCAATACTTATACCTCTTTTGTGGTCAGTAACAGCTCATCCCCCCACCTAAAGCAGGGAGGTCCATCAGCCTGGTGATGGGCAGTCCGGATATGCAGGGCACACCTCAGCTCCCTTTCTGTGACTGTCTAGAGTGAATGCACGAACAGCCCAGCTGTCAGTCTAAACCAGATAGTGGTTCCACAGGCAGGAAGGGGCATAGAATGGTAAAGCAAGAAAATGTCCACTTTCTCAAAGTGGCATATTCAAACACACAACTTAAAAAACACCTTTACTAAAAGATGTATTTTTAAATTCTGATCTCATGGAGCCCAAACTCCACATCTCTTGCTTTTTCCAATTGGAAGTTACACTTGTAAGATGTCACAAGGCAACTCCAATGATAACCTACAGGAGAGCTAGTCTTTGCAACAGTGAAAAACGAAATTGTCAGTATTCCACTATCAGGACATGTAAAACATGCCAGTACATGGTCTACCTTTCACGGACACTGCACCCTGCCCATGGGGCTACCTGGAGCCCACCTTAGGGGTGCCTTACATGTAGTAAAGGGGAAGGATTGGGCTTGGCAAGTGGGTGCACTTGTCAGGTGGACATGGCAATTTAAAACTGCACTCACAGACACTGCAATGGCAGGTCAGAGATGAGTTTTCAGGGGGGGCTACTCCTGTTGGTGGCTCAACCAGTACTGCAGGCCCACTAGTAGCATTTGATTGCCAGGCCATGGGCACACACTGTGCACTTTACTAAGGACTTACCAGTAAATCAAATATGCCAATCATTGATAACCAATCATAATCACAATTTACACAGGGAGCACTTGCACTTTAGCACTGATCAGCAGTGGTAAAGTACCCAGAGTACACAAACAGGCAAAAACGAAATCGAGCATACCGGCAAAAATATAGGAGGTAGAGGCAAAAAGACAGGCGAGACTATGCCAATGATGCCAGGTCCAACATAAGGATTATTTCAAGATAGGGAAGGGACATCGAGGCTCACACAAGGCTTACACTCTCATGAGTCATTGCCTATCCCCACACTCAACAATAGTAATAAATATGATATCAATATAGTATTATTATTTTTACTGTCTTTATTATTCATTGTTAAGTGCATCATACACTTTCTAAGAGTCTCTTTGTATCAGAGACATTAAGATTGGCAGACGGAAGAAAAGGAACTGGAAAAGGAGCCAATAGTAAATGATGGAAATTAATGTACTTACAGCCAAGTTTATAATTTCTTCTAAAATCTAATTAAGTCTCGCACTAAAAAGAAAAGGGAAGTTGATTCCACACAGTTCTGTGGCTGCACTCAAAAAGCCCTTCCACCAGACGTTTTGTATTTATGTTAGGATATAGTGAAAAGCCTGTGAGTCTGGGATCAGAGGAGGAACGTGGTTAATTAGAAAAGTCCCCTGTTGTTATGAATCTTGAATACCATGCATGCCACTTTAAATTATGCTTGAACATTGATAACAAATGTAGCTATTTAAGGTAGAAATCTTGCACAGATTAAATAGTAACCTGACTGTGCCATTCTGAATCATCTGAAGAGAAGCCATGTTGTTAATGGGGAGCTTTAACTAAATTGAATTACACAAATCTAGTTTAGACTGCACAAAGCCATTTGCTGTTGTGATTTTCTATGAGAGATTTAAAAATGGAAAAATCATTTTATGAGAACAAATGCTGAAATAGAAGGTGTTAGTAATTGCTCCAATTTGTGCATTAGGAGGATAGATGCTGATCCATTAGAATACCCAGATTTCTGACTGGAGCAGGGCAGCTACCTAGTAAGAATGGCCATAGAGAAAATCCTTGAAATTGATTTTGGAAAACACTGGGGTCGTTTTTGGTTAGTTGAATTCAATTGTGGTAAATTACTACCCTTCACAATTCTGAAGGAGTTAAGCACTCCTGATAGATCCCTAAAGCCAGCCAGTAGATTTTCCCTAAGATTGATCACTAACTGTGTGTCTTCACCATAAATATAGTGATCTGAAACTCATGAAGAAGGGTAGATGGCAGCCAAAGGTAGATAATACATGGAATGGGAGACAGGGAGGATGCCAGCAGTATCATTAGGTTCTGTTTTAAAGAGGCTGAATCAAATTACTTGTCCGTAGTCAATAAGACAATATGAAAGCCAAGCCATGCAAGCCTCCAATTCCCACTTGTTGCTGCTGAATCAAAGCAACTTGATCAACGGCATCAAAGGCGGGTGCCAAATCTAATAGTACAACTCCCTCAGAGTCACCCTTCTCCAACATCATTTTCTGGTCGTCGGCTGCCAATGCCACCACTGGTTCAAGCCCTTAGCAAAACCTTGCCTGGAATGTGTCTAAGATGCTATTTAACTGTACAAACACCTTAAGTTGTTCAACAATCACTTTCTTCAACAGTTACAAGGAAATGGGATAATAACATGCTGGACTGTCTATATCAAGGCCCAGCTTCATTAATTGGGGACAAACAGTGGCTTTATTTAGCTGCTTCATACAGCACCCGATCGCAAAGAGGAGTTTATGATTTTTTTAAATTTATGGCTTAACTTCTTCGCATGTCTCTTTTAGGATACGGGCTGCACAAATGTCTGTCGGACAACCCACTGATTTGCTCCAACGCATCAGAATTTCAGTTTCCTCATTAGAAAGAATCTTAAATTCCAATAGCTTATTTGAGTTACTCTCAGGGGCATATTCACAAGGAGGTATCGCAGAATTAACTGCACTTTATCGCAGCTAAAGGTGTGATAAATTTACCCCACCATTCACAAGTAGCTGCTAACAGCCCACAGCACCACTTTTCCCGCTACAGTAGCCTCAAAAACATCGCCATAGAGGACCCCCGCAACTATCGCTAAAGAGATGCGGAGTAGGCGTTTCTGTGCAAAATGCTGCGACAACACCACACCTCAACATTCACAACGACCAGACATATCGGCGATAAAAACAAAAAACACAAGATAAAATTCGTTAGCAGCAGGAATTTTACACCTGCTCTGACCTGGTGTAAAGTTGGACGGCAGTCGGCATCACAATAGGGAGCCGTGCCCAGGGCATCATCGGAAGGACAACAGATGCCATGGAGCAACTGAACATGAAGCACAAACACCCAAGAGGGCCACAACACCCATCCAGCACACCTACCCCCGGTCCACCACAGGCACAAACCAGACAATTACAGCAGCCCCCCAGGAAACTCACCTGCCTCACAGGCCCAATATCTGACAGTGTCACTGTCAACTACAGCCTGAAAGGGCCGACCATCTTAGGCATCCTGGCCATCATCGCCTAACAGGCCAACGGCACCAACACAGCAGACAACCAACATCCCACCCCACACCAAGCTGCTGGCAGTGCACCACCTGTTGGCCCCTGGCACACCCTAAACAACAGTCGGAGGAGTCTCACAGCGAGCCACATCCAAGACCCCCACGCCTGTCCTGGACATCACCATCATCCTAGAACCCCAGTCCCCGTACGGCCAACACAATGCGCAAGACCCGCTGGTGACCAAGCAAGGACCACACACCATAGCCGAATGCATGCACGTGTAGGGGGCAATACACTGCGCACATGTCCCACCTGTGCCCCCTGGTGACACAGCACACAATCAGTGCAACAGGAAGCACAGGCCACACATCAATGTGCAGGCAACATCCGAACACAATGGGACCCTCACCAATGTCGCCTCCAAATACACAGCCAGTGTTGATGATCCCTTCACCCTCCGACAGTCCAACAGAAACCAGCTGTTCCAAGATCGCACAAAGGGAAAAGCACAGCCCCTTGTCAACTTCCCAATAAACACCCCACTCACCTCAACTCCGCAACCATGCAATCCACAACTCTGGAAACGCCACAAAATCACAACTAACATACACAACAACATGCTCACCCACAAGACACAGTGGTACAAAAGGGGGTGGTGATGGACGGAACATCTGAAACCAATCAAACACTCACACCCAGTCAACAGATCTGGGTTTAATCCATCACCGTTCTTTAGCCCACTCTGCCACCCCAGTTCAGACATGGCCATATGCAAATCCGTCTGACCCTGTGCCTCATGGGAACAGTTCAGCCCGAACTGCCAAGCCATGCCTTCCCTGGACCGGAAACAAGCTTCCTAGAACCAGTTTCTGGCATTACAGCTGTCTTCAGGCAGGCTAGCTTGAATCCAGTGGCAAAGTGAGCAAGGGACTCACGTCTGAGCATACCCTGCCAACTTATGGCGAACAAAGCCTGTCCAATGCCATCCGGCGAGCCGTGCTGCCACAAACCCTGTTCAACAACATCCGGCGAGCCGTGCTGCCACAAACCCTGTACAACGCAATCCGGCGAGCCGTGCTGCCAGAAACCTTGTCCAACGCCAACCGACGAACCTTGAATGAGGGACCAGGACAACCATGCGACTAGTAGGTTTCACATCCAGCACCTAGTCGCGAAGTATGATTGGTTGAGTCCATACCAGTGGATTCATGAAGAGGAATAAGAGGAAGATGTGGCTCAGTCCGGACGAAAGGCAGGTCACAGTCACGGAGGTGACCAGACACGTGGTGCCACTGAACTTGAACTAACGCGTCAGACTCGAGCGTATCGGAATTGTTTCCAGCCAGTAATTATGGGTTTCCTTTCCTGCTTTACAGCGCGAGTGAACTGCGCGGCTGCAAACGGCGGGGAAGAACTCGAGTCCCCGGCACCGATTGAATCTGGGCTCTGACTAGGATTAGTAGCAAACGGCATGACGACCGGCGCCTCGCGCCCCCAACAGAACGATAGGTCGCATGGAAATGTTTTATTGAGAAACTAGAGGAACTAGCACAGCATCCACTGCCGCATTCGACAGAGAATAAATCTTCTGTCTTACTGATTTTCTGCGGCGTTCAGCCCCTCGTGTACAATTGGACCACGAGAGCCCTCCGCATTCTTTATAAAGATTGAACACAATAAAAGAGCCCTGAGGAGAATCTGTGAATTGTAACAGATTCGAAACGCGTCGGCAAACGGCAGACAGACACTACAAAACACCTGCCCTTGATGGGTGCATTCATTTCGTAGGAATTGACTGTGAATTAAATTTGTTTTCTGTCGCCCTCCCCCCTTTTTTTCTCATCTTATGGGTCCAATAGTGGTTTGATCATTTCGAAAAGATTAATTATTTGTGGATATAGAATTGCTATACATATTTTTCAGAAAAGAAGTTTGTGGATAACTGTTTGATTTAATGTTTATGTGTTGTTTGTACAGTAGTTGTAAATATGTATACATGTTTTTGCATTGTACATAGGTGTATATAAAGTGTTCTCCTTGCCCATGAAAAAGATAAATCCTACCAAAAATAATGAGTAAAAGGGTTAAATAAAATTACCCATACAAACAAATTGACCTGTTTTTGTTTGTTGTCTCATAAGCATAGAGAGACTAAACAATTGGGAGGGCCAGCAATCTTCTCTGTTCATTGACTGAACTTGAACTATGCAGGCCGGTGGGGCCACCAACCTATGCCGGCGACACTCAGTGAATGGCCCGTGCTGCCTCCATCCTACACTGCTCTTGACCTAGGCTGTGCTCGAGTAGGCCACAGATTTGGAATAGAACTTTGAGTATGCATAGGGTGATTACACATCGTTGCACGCATGGGGAGGCCTAAGAGGATGTCGCCTTGCAACTTGGCGGATAGAAAAGGATCATCATTACAGAGATGTTCATACACTACCGACAACTGCCCTGGACACCCTCCCCAGTCCCCCGAAACACTCCGAAACATACACCTCAAACAATGATAGTTACCCGCTCAGGTCACATGGCCCATCTGACTGTACTGCAAGTCACCGTCCTGTGGCTGGGTGCCTATGCCGGCCGCAGTGCATCCGGGGCCACTAACTCTGTGCTGGTCAAGTCCGGGACCCCTTCTCCAGAAACATGGGCTGGGCCCTGAGGCATGGGCCTTGGGCTCATCAATGCCATGACTTTGTGGCCTTGCGTTGTACGCAGCCTCATGGCCCAGATGCGTCCCACCAGAGCTCACCCACCAAAGCGAGTCCAGATTGGCTAGGATGACGCATCACCGCAGGAGGCATGCGCCACAACCACAAGGATCACCTCCAAACGCTATCTGCCACAGTTGAAGTAGTGCTCTTGACAGACTTCGTGGTTGCTCAGGCCTGTTGCGGCCGCCATCATTGGCCTGTTACCCTGCTCAGCACTCCAGGTGCCAGTGACTCAGTGCACCGCAGGCCATTGTCCGTAGCTGACTGTGTTTTGTGCTGTGGAGCGGTAACAAAGATATGTCACCTCAAACGGTGTGGGGGCCCCGAAACGTTGATGGTGAAGATGATTCAGGTCTGAAACACCTCACTGCATCTGCATCAGGAATATATCATAGGGACACAATTCGAGACTTTTTATGCACATGAGCACACTCATCTCTAGTGTCCACAGCCCAGTGCACTGCGACTCACAGACACTTCTGTTTGCATGTTGGCTGTCCTCTGGACTTTATCCGGATCACCCCATGTTTCACATTAGTTGACTCTGTATTGCATGTGTTTTCTGTTTGTGGTGCACTAGTGTCAGATGTCCAAGTGGTTGCCAATACCAGACATTCCGTGAGAAATGGCTTACACTCACCCCACACACATCCAGCACAGCGTCACTGTACATGTGGCGCTGCAAATTAAGGGCCCGGGCGCACATGCTTGTAGCCAGTTCAACATGATCTCTGCGTCTGGCCCTGTGGCATTGTAGTATGCATGTGGGCCCTACGACTTTACATTGTGTGGTGTACCATGGATGCAGACATATCACTGGATGCAGACATATCACTGGAGGCAGCAGGTTGAGGCTTGGACATGTAGCTTTGTCGTCACCCACTCCATTCGTGAAGGGAGTGGCCAGGGCCGCCATAGGCACAGCCAACATGGGTGTGTGACTGCTAATTGCACGCCCCTGGGCGTGGTTCTGTGCTGTGCATCTGCATCTACATGTGTCTCTATGGCAGTGTGGGTCACCTTTGTGGGGTGTGGGTGCGTCCTGTAGGGTGATAGACCCCTACGTATGTGGCCTGGTTCGCATTCCATGTGTTCAGTCCCATCCAACACCTGTTGGGCCCCCTCCTTTTGGCGTGCTGACACATGTCATTGGGGTGTCATGTGTGGGTGGGTGAAGTGTCGTGAGCCAGCTGTGCCTGCGGGCGCTTCCTGATGTGTGGTCTGTTGCAAGCTCGGTGTTCTCCTCTGGGTATCTTGGCTGTCGGGATCCTGTTGGGGGGTTGCGCGGGATATCCATGGGCTGTTGTAGGGCATCGGTGTCGACGGTGTGGTGGTCATCTCTGGCATCACTGATGCGTTGTATTATGTGCTCTGCTGCAGGTGTTGTGTGCCTCTCTGCGATGTGAAGGGGAAGTGCGTGTTGACTTTGTGTTGGCATATATGTTGGCGGAGTGTGCTAGTTTGCATGCAGACTGTGTGGCAGTGTACATTGTGTCTGCTTGGGGGGTGCTGGATTCCTCTGCCTGTGTGTCAGTAGCTGGTAGTGTTCTGTCACCTCCGTGACGCTGTTCTTATTTTCCTGTGGTCTGCACCCCGTCTTCCTCTCTCTCTTACCTTGGCCTTCCCCGACCCCGTTGTTCCTTGCTGGTATTCTGTGGGGGTTGTGGGGTTCGAGTTGGGCTTTGCGATGGGTCAGGGTGCATCCATGTTGCTACGTGCTTTGGCTTGTCTCTGGTGTATTTTTACTGGGGTTTTTGTGGTGCATTGTCCCACCAGACGCGAGGAATTTGCAGGCCTGTGGCCGGTTTTCGCTACATTTTGTACCGTGGTTGGCCTCATCGCATGTTTTTTTGCATTCGAGTATCGCATTTTTGCGGAGTGGTGTTGATTTTCACCGGCCATTTGCCACTTTGTCTGGTGTCTATCGTATGCTTCCGACTTTTTGTGAATTCCACGTTGACACAGGGTTATATTCCCGCGATGGGCTGCGATGTTGAAAGTTGCGTTACGCTAATCTTGCGGTAGTTATAACATGTTCTAGTGAATATACTCCTCAGTCTTTAGGGAGAGTGTGCAATTTTACACAACTTCCAAATCTCTGACACTTCAGTGGCAAAATCTCTAGATTGAGGCAATGCTAGCTCTTCTCTGATTTTCACCACTTTATGGTGAAAGTAATCTACAAATATATTAGTGAGGTCTGGAATAGGAATCATTTTAGTGTCTGGAGCTGTCAGGTTAGTCAGTTGTTCAATTATGAGAAACATTTCTCACAACATATTTTTAGCTATTGAGAGTTTTTGCACTTAATAATTTTTTTTGACACTGATCACATAATTATATTTGCATAATGCCGGAGTACATTTAACACTATTGGCCAGAGCGTAGCCTTTCCACCAGGCAACTTCACGTTTGTAAACTACACACTTGGATGTTTACACTGTGATACATGTAGCTTAGAGTGTGGTATACATTATGCAAAACATAATAGCGAACACTGACTAGTCTTCAGGTGGAGAGCGGTATCTTTATATGGAGAGCATCTACCACTAACAAGCTACATCTGCCCATAGCAGATGTCTATTTTACTAGCAGAATGTGTAAGCATACTCTGAGTCCAATACTAGGAGTGAGCGGAATGTTTCATTCCATCCATGGAATTGGTAGAATTTTGGCAAATGGGCAGAGAAGCAGGACTGGATAAGGGGCAGACTACAGCCAAGCCATGGTTTGTAAATGCCACATTTCTCACATTCCTGCCATGTGCCACTTCTGTCCTCCAATGCACCATGCTGGATACTGTAGCAAAAAAGAAAAAAAACAGAACAAAAATGTATGGTTGAATGCTTGCATAGGTTACAACCATTTGCAATTCATTCTTGGTCCCTCTCCAACAGGTACAGAGAAGCACTGAATGGGAACACAAGCAACCCAAGATCATTTTTAAGCATGGGAGGGCCTCATCAGTGAGGTACTGAGTGGATCCTGAGACACATTGAGCATGGGAGACTATGGCTAACATGCCCAGGCCTGATGCTAATGTCAATGAAGAAAACTGCCTATACTGTGGGAGACTGCTACTGCTTCACCTACTGGGGAATACAAAATAATAAAATAACCATGGATCTTTCAAACATAAGGGACACATATGATTACCAAGCAGAAATGAATACCCTGTTTTCTGTTTAGGGAAACACCAATCATGAGTAATTTTAATTTGGCTTAGGGCCAAATGTTGGAGAATTGTTAGATATGGGTTACGCATGACTCAGTGTGCTGCTGAGCACATGCATGACCAAGAAAAGACACTGCTAAATGTGTGGTGCAGTAGAAACTATTTCTGAAAGAGATGAATATAAAGCTAGAGAATTCTGAGCCAAGAAGTATCCCAAGACTGAGCATCCCACATGAAGGCGGCCTTTGACTCCAGAACAGTAAAAGAAGAGCCCCCAAAGATGATGAACAGAGGCATCTGAACAACCCACTTCCCAGTCATGAATGCTCAGCAAAAGAGAAGCTGAGCTCCGGGGAGGGAAAGTCAATGTGTGTTGCTCTAGTGAAAGCACATACCTTTGGACACCTGCTGAGCAGTGGGGTGAGGAGGAAAGCTGCCAGGCTTTTCAGTCGTTTTTTGACGTCCTGATGTCCTTCACATCTAACATGAGCTTCGATTGGAATTCCATAGAGCATATTATCAAGCCCATTATCGCCACTTTAGCTGCAGTTTCCTGCCGATAAAGTGGCGATAATTTTATCGCCTAGGCTGGATAATATGCCCCCACATGTGGGGCACCACAACTGATCAGAGATAGTTTCCAACAGACAAAGGGAACAAGTGATCCCAGTTTTTAGTACAGCACCTGGTGACATATAGAGGCATTTCTGTTCTAGCTGCGACAACATTAATCGCAAAGACTAGGGTTTGCTTTAAGAGTCTATAGATAGATTGTGAGGCAGGTGTGCAGTGGCCTACAAAAGCAAGGAGCCTGGGACGTAATGCCCCATCTCACCCATATGTGACATCCCTGCATGCTTGAAGCCTTCATTAATCCCAAACCTTTTTAGCCAGCACATCGTAAACAAGGCTTGCAGTATGCAGGGATGTCACATATGGGTGAGAAGTGGCATTATGTCCCAGGTCATTCTGGATTTGGACTTTGGAGGGAAAGTATCACACCTTTTTGTCTGCAATCCCTGCTACATCCACCCCATTGGAATCATTCTTTTTTGTGAAAAAATCAATTAAGCTCAATTCAGTATTTTGTTAAATGTTTGCTATTTAAGGATGGGCAGGCCCCACTATATTTGTGTTTTTTTTCTTTTTGTTGGTTGGCCTAAAACTTGGAGTAGGGGCCGTTGTGGGATTAAGCTTTTTTTAAGGAATAATATTTGCATATTTTTAAGATGGTGGAAGCCTGAAATTATAATATACAAGTTCTCAATTTCCTTGCGTTTATTGTAGATTTTATATAGATTTGCAAATCATTTTACTGTGTTGTTTTACTATTTAGGACCTAGTATGTCCTCCGGTAGGCAGGAAAATTAGGAAAAGCTCCCCACATTCTACAACACTACTCAGGAAAATTTACAAAAATGTATATACACATTAAAATAGAAATAAATCCCGATTAATAATACAATATAGTTGGTAACCAGCAACGGACCATCATTCCATTTACTCTCACAATCAAACAAAGAAAAGGAGAGGAAAGAAAAGGAGAGGAAAGGAAAGGAGAGGAAAGGAAAGGAAAGGAAAGGAAAGAATCTAAATTCACCCAAAGTGATTGAAGGAGAGATTCTCTGATGACAGTTCCATACCGTTTCACATCTAAGCTAATACCTTCCACAAAATACACTTTTATTGGCATCACACACTTCTACTGTAAAACTGCTCCACACATGAATTAAATATGCTCCGCAGGTAAAAGAAAAATCACCTAAATTCATCTAATTTAATATATAATCCAGCATTAATATGAAACAATCTCAAATATACACCCAATCATATGGTCTGAGCAAGGCTGAAGCCCTTCAAATTTTGGGTGTTGCAAGCTGTAAATAATCACAAACATGGAATTCCAGCTACCCTCAATTCACTAGTCATGTTCTAAACAAAAATATAACGAAAGTAACTAAAATGAAACAACTAGAACTAAAGTCGCTTTCTCATGAAATTTATAGAGCCCTGTAGCATAATGGTCAGCGTGTCCTCAATGTTGTCAGCAACGGCGTCCTCCCTCCGGTAACCGCTCAAAAATCGAGGCTGCCAAGAGGTGGGTTATCAGAAACAGATACAAGCAATGCCCCTCACCTGTACACCACTTGCCATAAAGAAAAGACTTCCACCAAGCTGTCCTAACTTGCCTCGAGTTAAAAACGACATGGTCCTAAACAGAATATATGCTCCCAATTAATCTTCAGGCAAAACAGAAAAATAAGCATTGGTAAATACATTAGGTTTAACCTATGTGATTTATAATAAGCAGTTTTTGTTGTAGTTTTCTGAGCTGTTGTACACTATACATTATAGAAAGTCTGTTAAAGTGTTATGAATTGTTTATGTACATAATGGCAATCTGTTATGATGTTACAAGTGGTATACTGCAGGTAAGAAATAGCAACATTTTAAAAAATGAAATGAAAGAGGGAAATATTAGAATTAATTGATGTAATAGCAATATTATTTGTTTGGACGAGTTCTGACAACTTTTGTGCGTGTTGCCTGGTTGTCACTTGCTTGCCGTCAGTTTGATCATGTCCTTGCTGTGGATGTGGTGCTGAGAGCCATTGAGAACCTTAAGGCTGTCAGCCAGATAAGCGGGTGTGTTGGTAACTACACATTGCTCTTGTAACATAGAGTTTCTGACAAACTCCGCCAATCAGCGCATGGTGGAATTATCCTTCCATTCAAGTCTCTCGATGTTCACGGGAACAACTCGAGGCTCCATCAGCTAGAGAGATTTGCTGGCCCCTGGCGCGATTTCCAGTCGCCACGGAGTGTTCTAGCATCATTTTGTAACCCTCGCTGTTGCGACCTGTAGGATTGTTTTTCAAGTTGATTTTTCTGCTAAGAGCCAGCTAAATCAATTAAAAAATACCTTTTCAAGTGAATATTCTACTCGAACAGACAGTTCAGGCAGTATTTTTAGAGCAAAAATTTTTTTTTTAATTTTACTTTTGTTTTCAACATGAAGGAAGTGCCACAGTGACTTCAACTTCCTCTTCCTGTCTAGAAGTGTCTTCCAGTGGTTTGCCCATCTACTGGTCACTTTTCATTTGGATTTTGAGCTAAAAGTATCACTCTCTTTGTCTGTAATCTCTGCTGCATATATGTCATTGGATTT
Source organism: Lissotriton vulgaris (assembly GCF_964263255.1). NCBI lineage: Eukaryota > Metazoa > Chordata > Amphibia > Caudata > Salamandridae > Lissotriton > Lissotriton vulgaris. Next base: position 1,871,337,848 of record NC_141693.1, read on the forward strand.
TAAGGACTTTGAGGCATATTACCAAGGACCGGCGATACAATTATCGCCGCTTTAGCGCCCGTTTTTCGAGCACAAAGCGCCAATAATTATATCACATTATTTACAAGGACACGCTAGCGTTTCTTTCCGTGACTTAGCTCCCGTTTTTCACATGCCTCAAATTAGATCGATAATGTGATGCAAAGTAGACGTGAATGTGAAAACAACATGGGAAAATATCCCAAAGACAGCTTCGCAATATTAACAACGAAGCGTAGCGATAATTTAAATCGCGCTAACTCTACCTTAACTCGGGAATTTAACGCCTGTTAATTTCCTGACTAAGGCATAACTAACATGGGAGGTGGATTGTGGGGCTAAGGTCACAGGGCCTATCATCAAGCTTATCGCCATTTTCCAAGTAACATCGCTGGAAAACCAGCGATGTTCCATGGTGGGGGCAAAAAATAGTGGCCAGCAATGAGGTGCCGGGCGGCCGGAGTCCCTCTGAAATCCTATCCCCCAGTGCACAGCGGCCGCCGGAGTTGGGTTCAGAGAGGACTACGGCGGCGGAGGGCCCCTGAACCTGCTTGCGTGAGGTGGAGGTGCCTGTGACCCCAAGTGAGGCCCATCAATAGTAGCTAACGGAGGTGAGGCCCTGAGCGGAGGTGATGGTGCGAGGGACGGCCGCGGACGGCTCCTGCAAGGGGAGTGTGTTGCTGGTGTTGAGTGCTGGGCGAGACCTGTGCGAGAGGCCTGCTTGACTCTGCCCCGAGGTGGCAGCGATTCTGGTAAGGTGGCCCCGGATGACTGCGGGGGGACCGCCGTAAACTGCTTTGGGACCCCTGGTGAGCTGAAAGGGTGCTGTGATCCAGGGAGTGCCCTGCTGCATGGTGACCAGGGACTGTAGCCTAAGTGGCAGCCTGCAAAAGCAATGCGAGACCGCAGCGGAGAGGCCTGCCTGCTACTGCCCAACAGCGACTGAAAATTCGGGTGCGGCGGTCTTGGAAGCCTGAGAGGGGACTGCTGTGAACTGACCCGGGCCTCCTATTGAGTTGAGAGGAGGCCCGTGATCCAGGGAGTACCTTGCCACGTGGTGGCCAGTGGCGGCCTAGGTGGAGGCCTGCAATAGGAGGGGGAGACTGGGGCGGTGAGGCCTCCTTTCCTCTGCCCAACGGCGGCTGCAATCCTGGTGCGGCGGCCCTAGAAACCTGAGGGGGGACCGCCGTGAACTGCCGCAGGCCTCCTGGCGAGCTGAAAGGAGGCCCGTGATCCTGGGAGTGCCCTGCCGTGTGGTGACCAGGGAGGGGGCCTAAGTGGCGGCCTGCAATGGTAGGACGAGCCTGGGCAGTGCGGCCTGCTTGCCTCTGCCCAACGGATGTTGAGATCCAATCAGAAAGTTTACAGCATACCCTTGAATTGGCCCTGCTGGCAATTGTGCATTGGTTGATGGGCTGGTGCACCAGGGTCACCTGTGGGCTATGGTGTTGGGGGCCTTCATATACCACACCAATAGACTTACTCACTTAGCCAGTCCCCACCACGCCACTGTAATATGGTGCCAGGATTTCCACGACTCACCAACTGATGTGCAAATAGTGTCTGGCGGACAGTCTTTGGAGCAAAGCCACCAAGGTGCACTGACATGCATACCTTGACAGAGGTAGTGTCATCTCCACCACGCAACCATCCTGTTCATGTCTTGTCAGGTGCAGGGAAGTTACGTTGTATGTAGGGGCCTTGCAGTGTGTCTTTTACATAAAAACCTTTGACCAGTAAAAGTACAGAGGCCAGGTTCAAGAGATGATCACAGATTGTGTGCCAATTAGGTTCTGAGGGCCTGAGCATCATTGTGATCACAATCCAAACGTGGGTCCATAGTATGTCCTATATGTATAATGAGGGGATGTCATCATCAGGTAGGTACAGTTAGCACTGTAAATACTAGGGGAATCACACATTTGATGTTGGAACAGGAATTGCAATAACCACACATATGTGTGTATCACAAAGTGAATGCAGGAGCCTACCACAACACACACAAAAACAGTACAAGACATCAGAAATACAATGTATTCACACTATTATTACATTGTGATGCATCTGTGTACAGTAAAGCACAGAGGGTATAGTTCCAGACAACACACATGTCCACAAACCCTGCCACTCAATACTGATTCCAGGGTCTCCAATTGCAACAACACAGAAGTGGTTGTGCAAAGTTGTCAGGGAAATATTTTTTAGTCAAAATCCATTTTTCGTTTTGAAAGAAGCATGGGCAAACAACAATGTAGGATACAGTCCCCATGTGAGGACTGGTGTTGCTGCACACAATTCTCAATCTGCATGTGTCTACGTTCATCTTTCGAGAATATCATTTGCAGCAAATCTGCATCTATCCCCTCAAGCTGCCGTGTGTGCCAGAAAATTACACCATTTTGAATGTTCAGATTGTATCCTGATCAGTAGTAGGAGTATGATGAGTCTCAGGATGTAGGATCCACAAACAGTGTGTCTAGTGCACAGCTCATTGTGTAAGATAAGCTGCCAGCACGGGTGAGGATGCAGGGGTGGTGGCTTAATCTGTGTCTCACAAACACAATTGACATAGTCATCCTCAAGCCAGGGCACATGGGTACTTCTTGTGAGGATGAAAGACATGTGCAGAATTAAGTCCACTTAGTCCACATTTGGCACTGAAACAATGTCCAAAAGTCTATGGAAACATCAAGGAGTCCTTCAACAAACACATATTACCATCAGGCCCTCAGTCAGTATTTAATGTGCACTATGGGGGCCCTCATGAACACACACAAGGGCGACTCTTGCAAAACCAGATCAGAGGTAACAAAATTCTGAGAATGCAAACACTTATGGAACTGGGTGTCTTGTTCCAGTGTCAAATGTGTGTTTGTTTACATTGCAATGTTTTTACCTTAGCACAACCAGATACATCATCACAATGACTCCTGTTCCCTTGCTGTCACCATACCTTGGAAATTCAAAGTCAGAATGCCAGCAATAACCATGCGTCTGAAGTGTACTGGCAAGTGTGGTGATGAGTTTTGTAGTAGTCTTACCAGGTGGCACAACAACACACATACTTTACTTGAACTCAAAACATTGGACCACAATACCTCAACAGCCGTCTCTCCTTCCACGCCTCCAAGAGAAACCTCAGGTCAGCTGTCCTCTCCCTAGCCCCCGTCCCATGCTTCTACAGGAACAGAGCGGGTGGAAGGTCCTTTTCGTACATCGCAGCCAAGACTTAGAATGATATCCCCTGCACCGCCGGGGTAGCTGACACTGGACCAATTCAGAAAAGATCTCAAGACCTGGCTCTTCGAGTAACCTCAACGGAGCGGCACACCCCCCACCCCCCACAACCCCACCCCAGCACCTTAAGACCCGGCCTAATTGAGTAATAGCGCATTTTACAAACCCCTCATTGATTGATTGTGGGCCAACGCTGGACACCATTCTTTACTGGTTGTTGTGAGAACTGCGGTGATTGTGGGACTTGTGTTTGCATGGTGGGTGCCAGGACGAAGAAACGCCCTAGCACATAATTTTCACACATATCACTGGAAACGGATGTTTTGCATAATATGCATAACTTTTGTGGCAATTTTAACGTAGAAAATTTGCAAATTAATCACTCCTTGGATGACTTGGAGCCAGACCCACACACCACCTACCTCCCTACGCAAAGCTACTAGTGCAGCCGTTTCCGTACAATAATGTAAGGCATGATGGTGCCCCCCTCCTCAAATATCTGTCAAAGTGGCCACTTCACAGATACACAAAGGTCTTGGGCGAAGCAGGCCCACCCCCCTTCCCCCGCCGAAGAGGGGCTGCGGGGGTCTACATTACGCCCCTGTTTCCCATGCACTTAATGAATGAGGCGAAGCCCCCCTTTAAAAGAGGCCTCGTTTGTGTGAGGGGGCCCGCTGCATGCGCGGCTCTGAATGCAGACCTGACACCTCCCTCCAGGCCTGCAGCAGCCCTGAGAAGGAGCCGGCTCGGGTCAGCGCAGGCCTTCTGTTCCCCAGCAGGTACCGCGAGACGAGTTCTAATGAGCGCGCGCAGACCGAAAGGCCTAAAGGCTTCTTACCGGATTCATGCAAACGCCTCAAAGAGCCTCCCTTCAAAGTCTGGCTTTTCCCGGAATCGCTAGAAACCCCTCCAAAGGGACGTGGAGCAGCAAAAATAGAAAAGAATAAAAAAACTTTCTTTCAAGCCTGCCGAAAAGTGGGGAGAGCGCCAGCAGCGTGGCGGGATTGCACGTGCTCCCTCTGCATGCCTCTCTGCACCCACTCCAGCCGCTCGCCTCCCTCTCACACTCGCAAGGTATTCAAAGGATTTCGTTGTTTAAAAAACACGCTTTTAATAAGGTATCAGCTGGACTTCTCCAGCTCAATTCCTTCTCCTCCTCGCCCTAAATGGAATAACAGGATGGCCTGGAATTTTCCCGCCAAAAATGAGTTGCAAGTGAATCTGACCAAACTTTATGGGCCTCATTTATGAAAAGTGACGCATCGCTGCGTGAAAACAGCGATGCGTCACTTTTCACTGCGCACTCCTTGCGACACCAATGATGCGTCATATTTAATGTATGACGCATCATGTCGCAAGGACTTACAGATACGTCAGTATTTCTGACGCATCTGTAAGCGCAAAAGTGACGCATTGCTGGAGTGTGTCACAAAAGTGACGCATCTCCAGCAATGCGTCCTTTCACATGGGGAAAGCCCCATGTGAAAGGGCTTGCGTCAGTCTTACGCCTGCTGTGAGGCAGGCGCAAGATTTTGACGCAAGAGCATCCTAAAAGTGACGCAGTGAAATCTCATAGATTTCACTGCGTCACTATTACGAGGCTTTTTGCGGGGGAACGCCCCCTCTGCATACATTATACCTGACGCAGGTATAATGTGGCGCAGGGGTTTAAAAAGTGACGCATCTACCTAGATGCGTCACTTTTTAAATATGGCGCAACAAGGCGCATGTTTTACGTCGCAGATGCGTCACAAAAAGTGACGCATCCGCAGCGCAAAAGTGACGCAAGGCCTCATAAATGAGGCCCTGAGTTTCTAAAGTTAATAGAGCCTGCTCTAATCTGAAATATATACGGTAGTCAGTCTTAAATGACCTGTGAATACAATCACTGAAGAACCACATGGTGCCTCTAGGGCTAAGGGGTCAGTTAAGGTTGATGTACATTAAAGGTTTTCTGTAAGCCACATTGATGTAATTTAAGCAAGTGAATATTACTGTTGGGGGAGCCCTACTAAACATACTTCGATGATCCTAGTACTGGTATACGAAAAGCCAGTACAGCCTAGTATACTTGAGTAACAAAGGATGCTAATGGTCAGCACTGAGGGTCCAAGTATACTTGAGTAACAAATGATTCAATTGGTCAACACTGAGGGTCTTAGTATACTTGGGTAACAACAGATGCTATTGATCAACACTGAGGGTCCTAATACCGGAGTAACAATGGATGCCATTGGTCAGCACAAGGGTCCTCTTATACTTTAGTAACATCGGATGCTATTAGCACTGAGGGTCCTCGTATACTTGAGTAGCAATGGATGCTACTGGTCAGCACTGGGGGTCCTCGTATACTTGAGAAACAATGGGTGCTAATGGTCAGCACTGAGGGACACCAGACAGGCTTTGGGACCCAGAACTGGACTAAGAAAGGCTGCTAAAGCCAGCTCTAAGATGTACAAGAAGGCCAGTTTAATACTGATGTTGCTTCAAGCCACAAGAAGTGTACAGGTCTGGCATCGGGGCATCTAGCATACGTGTGCACAATTAAGTACACTGGCTGAACAAAGAGCAGTGTAAAGAACTGCCTAGAAGAGGGAACAATGAACAAAAGTGAAAAATAGTGCACATACACATACTTTGAACCCACCCACCTTTAAGTACTTAGAGTAATGATAATGTCATGTCATGTGCCCCACCATGCGGCACAACCTAGAAATCTGTGTTGATTATGGAAGGTGCTATAAATAAGGTCACATGTAACGCCTTTCATCAGTGCTTTATGCCAAAAATTGATTCAAGAAATCGAAATCAGTGCTGGATGTGAGCTCTCATGCTATTTATGGAAAGACCAGAAATGCAGTTTTAGGAGGGGAAAGGAAAGGGGGAGACTAATACTGCCAACAGTCTAAAGTAAATGCTTAAAGGGGACCCATCAGTGGAATAAACCAAAGAAAGTCACAATATGGTTCTGTCTTAGCATGCATTCTTGCTAGCTGCAGTATGAGGGCAGCTTCATCTGCTTTAGGGTACCGATATGGGTATGCAAACACAATAAGATGATGAATGGAGCACTGAAACATTTCAGACACTAACCCCCAGTCACTATGAGATCTCAGTTAAATCCATTGTCGTTATTTAGCTCACTTCGTCACCTCAGTTCAGACCCACCCATGTGCAAATCAGTCATCGCCCTGTTCCTCATGGGAACAGTCCAGCCCAAACTGCCAAGCCAGGTCATCCCTGGACTGTAAACAAGCATCCTAGGACCGGCTTCGGTGTAATACCTCTCATCAGCCAGGCTAGCCTGAAACCAGTTGCAAAGTAAGCAAGGGACCCATGTCTGAGAATACCAGTATGGGTATCCCATTAGGAAATGAAAGCATGGATATTAGCAGACATGGCTCCTTTATCTCAGTTTCCAGTTCATTTATATTTCTTTATGTATTTAGAAGTTTTGTAAAGTGCTACGTAAAGTCGTTCGGTTACTCCTGTGAACTGAGGGTGCTACAAGACAGATGTAAAGAAAGAAGATGGGGGAAATGTTTGACTACATGGATTAGTTACCAAATTCGATGCTATTTAATTACAACTCTGTCAGCATAGTTAAATGGCAGAAATAATTGTCCAGTTTTAAAATATTAAATGAGTCTTGTGTGTTTGGGTTCAGATCTCAGGTTAGTGTTGAGGCCTTTGCCCAGTTTAGGAGCTCAAATACGCAAAGATCCATCACCATGTTCCATTGTACTTTGTATTTCAAATCATTCAATTTCAACCTATGTATTACTTTGTTGTAGGAATTGCTGAATCAGGTTGCTGCTCTGCAGTGAACACCTCTGTTGCTTCTGTTCCTATGCACAGGGTATTTATAAAGCCCTGAATCCTGAGTTTCATGGCCAGTATCTGCCTCCCTTGGTTCATCTCTAGAGACTTTTTGCCCACTTGTTGTTGCTCCTTTTAATTTTTTTCTCATAATGATTGTGGTGGATACTTTTAAGCATGTCTACGAACACATCTTTTAGTTATATCTTGATGTAATTTGTACCACCTTTTGACTGGAAAGGCTATGCCTATGTGCCCCCTCAGGTGATTGTGTTACCTGTATTGCTTTATAATCTATGAGTGTCTCTGCACCATTCAACAACTCTTCATTTACAGCAGGTAATTCATGATCTCTACCCCTCCCACTTATTATTATTATTAATTGAGTTTTATTAAGCGCAAACAACCCGGGGGCCTCGCAGCGCTAAGTATTGCCAAACTGGACAGGGAACGGAAGACCAAAATTAGATGAAAAGAAAAGTTTTCAGTTTCTTCCTAAAGTCCAGAAGGTTCGATTCGCTGCGAAGGGTAGTGGGCAGGGTGTTCCAGGCCTTGGCGGCATTCCAGGAAAAAGAACGTCCGCCCCATCTGGTTCGTTTGATCTTATTGATAGTGGCCAGAAAAGCAGTGCTGGATCGCAATGTTCGATGGGGGAGATACGGAGTTGCTAGGGAACGAATCATTTCTGGTGCGGTCTTCCATATGGCCTTGTGCATGATGCACATAGATTTGAACAGTACTCTGGCCTTAATAGGAAGCCAGTGAAGTTTTTTGAGAGCCGCTGTGCCTGATTCACGATGATTAAGGCCCAGCAAAAGGCGGGCTGCTGCATTTTGAGTGACCTGGAGCTTCCTTGTAGTAGATACCGGGGCCCCAAGGTATAAGGAATTCCCGTAGTCCAAACGGGACAGGATGATGGCTTGCACCGTTATTCTACGGGCTTGGGGGGGAAGAAGAGGTAACACCTTCCTAAGCATGCGCATAAGGCCAAAGCAAGTGGCAGACAGAATAGTTGCTTGTTGTGTGAAGTTTAAGTTGGCATCCAGCCGAATGCCCAAGCTTTTTATATGGGTTTTCGATTGAGGTGGGGTACCTAAGCATGTGGGCCAATCCAGCGGAGGGCTAGAAATAGTAGGATTGCCCAGAATCATTAACTCAGTTTTTTCTCCGTTGAACTTCAGATGCGAGGTGGTCATCCACTGGGTAACCGCTATCAAGCAGTTACTAAGATTGTGAGGGGAGGTATTGGGCTGATTCAAAGATACAACCAGTTGCGTATCGTCGGCGTAGGTCACTATGTCTAAACCGAACAAATGCACTATGTCAGCAAGAGGTTGCATATAAATATTAAAAAGGGTAGGGCTTAAGGCAGAGCCCTGGGGCACACCTTGGTCAAGAGCCCAGATTTTTGAGTGGATGGTGTCTTCTATTACCTCAAAGGAACGGTTCTCCAGAAAGGACAGAAACCATTGAATGGCCTTTCCTGTGATTCCTATTTGATGTAGGCGGTGAAGGAGGATGCTAGTGTTAACAGTGTCGGAGGTGGCACTAAGATCAAGCAACATAATTGCTGTGGTGCCGCCTTCGTCCATCTGTTTCCTAGCCAGTTCAGTTACCTTCAGAAGGGCGGCCTCAGTTCCTAATTTAGGACGAAAGCCTGCCTGGGAATCGTGGAGCAGATGATTATTTTTTAAAAATTGAGTGATGGAGGTATTGATATGTTTTTTAGTAATTTACTAACCCAGGGAAGTAAAGAAATAGGTCGGTAGTTGGCCATATTTTCAGGATCCAAGGTGGGTTTCTTCAGCAGTGCTCTAACTTGGGCACATTTCCACGCTGAAGGGACTAGGCCAGTGGTGATAGAGGTGTTTAGTATGTTGAGAATAACAGGTCTAATAGTTTCTGAAATCTTCACTAGATGGCACGGGGGAGCGGGGTCAGTGGGAGACCCTGATTTAACTTTCCTCATAAGGATATCAAGAGAATCCTCATTGAGTAGAGGGAACTCTTCCAATTGGTGAGACCTAGTGCGCGGTGGAGATGTTCCCACGTCAGAGACCACATTGGGTGGGTCAAAAGTGGAGGAGATAGTCTGTATTTTCTTATAAAAATATTCGGCCTGTTTATCACAGCGCATCTGAGCTTTACTGGGGTCGAGGGGAATAGGGGGAGTGTCAATAAGGAATTTAGCAATTTTAAAAATTTCTCTCGGGGAGTTGGAAGCATTAGTAATTATTCCTTCAAAGTAGGAGGCTTTCATGCTTCGTATTTCAGCTTTGTATTTTTTTATTGCTTCGTGATGTTTTGCTTTATCTAAATTGCTGCGGGATTCCCTCCACGTTCTTTCAAGTTTCCTACAGACTCTCTTCAGTTCCTTGAGTTGGGGGGTGTACCAAGGTGAGTCCCTTGACTTAGTCTTCTCTTTAAGGGCTTTCTGGGGTATGATCGCGTCCAAGGACGTACATAGCCAATTAGTATAGCTGTCGTAGAGAGATGTAGGGTCAGCCTCAACTTGGGAGGGGGCAGGGGACAGGGACTTGATCCACTCGTCAGTGGACAATTTTGTCCATTCTCTCCCTTGCAAAATAGTACGAGGACGTACCAGGGCTGAGGTGCCTGGCAGCCACTGTATGGGAATCAAATAGTGATCTGACCATGTAAGAGGCAGGGGAGTCCCTACCTGAAGTCTTGGATCATTACTAAATACCCCGTCTAGGAGGTGACCTTTTTCATGAGTAGGTTTAAAACCCTTCTGTGTCATTTGTAGGGCCTCCAAATTGTCCAGCAGAGACTTGGTCACTGGGTTATTTAGATAATCCAAATGGATATTGATGTCTCCTAACAGGGAAAAATGAGGTCTAATGACTATAGCCTCTGCAACTTTGGATTGAAGTGAGTCAAGAAATTCTCCCATTTGATTAGGGTGTCGGTAAATAAGGATACCGGAAAAGGTGGCGGTGGGAGCAAAGTCCAGCGCAAAATGCATGCTCTCACAATTAGATATTGTAGCCGGGCTAGTCCTACAATGATAGTGGTTTTTGAAAAGTATGCCCAGGCCTCCTCCCCTGCCCTCCGGTCTGTCCACCCTCTGAAATCCATATCCCAGTTGCATAAGGGATATGATGTCCGGATCAGATGTGTCTTTGAGCCATGTCTCAGTCAAAAATATGGCATCAGGATTGTATTCTTCTAAGAGGAGTGACATTTGAGCAGTGTGTTTGACGAGGGAACGACAGTTTAAAAGAAACATTATATAGGGTTTAACCATATGTGAATTGCTCCTGTGACTAGAAAGGAAAAACTTGCAATGAGAGCAGGTGCCGCTAGTTGTGCTACAGTTAACAGAGTGCCAGCAGAGATCCTTCATGGGCAGCATTAAATTTTTTTAGAGTATGGGGATCATAGCGTATCGGTATAACGCCATCTAGTCTGTTTTTAGCAGGGGGGGGTGGCCCTCTGTGCTTTTAGCAGGCATTTATTGATGTCATTTTTGCACCTTTCAGTGACTCTTTGCTTTGTAGCAGGTATTTACCAGTGTCTATGCACATTCTCAGAAACTCTTAGGGCCCTATTATGAGTTCGGCAGTCCATTGGAATGCCAAACCCATGGCTGTGGTCAGTTCACCTGCCACATTAGGACTGCAGTGGTTGGACCATCACAGGATCACTGCTGTTGCCAGGGATCCAGGTTCCCTGGCTGTGGCACAGCGGTCTGAGGTCCCTAATTTGCTGGTGGTGCAGCCGCAGCACCGTCAAGAATATTAGGAATTTCCTCACTGCCGCAGTTTTCATGGTGGTGAAATTGCCATGAAAAGTGAGGCAGTGAGGAAACAAAGGAGACGCTACAGGGCCCCCTTGTGCCTTTGCACCATGGAGTGCATGCAGGGGTGTGTGTGAATGCACCTCCATGTTCCTGCGTGGAACGAAATGCACAACAGTGTGCATTTAGGTCGGTTCAGAAACATGCTTTGATGTTCCCATTGCAGTGCCTATTTCAAAGGTCACTGCCGTGGGAACCACAAAGAATTGCCCACCAGCGACTTAAAACGTTGTAATCTGGAGGGCTATCTGTTTTGGCTTTGGCCGTGTTGAAGCGGGACGGCAGCATGCCCGCCCTGCTCCCACATCGCCAAAGTCATAATAAGGCCCTTAGCTTTGCAGTAGATATTTACTTGCCCCTGCATCTTCCATTAAGTCTTTTGGGACCACTTTAGCTACTTTCAGAAGTGGAGGTTGTGACTAGCAACTGGCTTTTGTGTATGGGTCTCAGTCATGGTCTGTAATAAGCAGTGTTCATAATGGGCCACGATTGAGAGCTCTGGAGTTAAGGCTGACGGCAGAGCGAGTTTCTCACACTGCCTATAAGTGGATGAAGAAACAGTTTTCATTACAAATAATATAATGTACTTACCTACTCCTCTCCGGTCCCACAATCCATGGCTCCAAGGCAGTGTGGGGTCTCAGAGCTAACTCCTCTAACCAGTCCAAAAGATGCTCTCATGCTGCTGATAATATTACCCAGCATGAGAAAGTACCAGATTTGGTTGGAGCGAGCTGGCTTAGCGCTCCTACCGGCACTGGAGGCCTGTGCCTGCTCTTCACCCAGCTGCCTAAAACAGATGAGGTTGGAGAGGTTTAAAGTGCACATGTTTGGCTGGTCCTCTCAAGACAGCCGGCCAAACTGGTATGCACATTTAAAGTGGAGTAGCCACCACCGTGATGCCAATCAGCAGCAATAGCTTTGCCCTGACATTCGATTCAGGCTGACCACACTTAACAATAAAATAGTAATAAAATTATATTTTTACCATTTTATTTTTCATTTGCTGTGGTGGCAGCAAGAGGGATGACGCTCCTCCGCCATAATAGAGGAACCACCGCTAATTATTAAGTCCTCCCTAAACCCCTCCCATTTAGTAGTAGGTAAAACCCATTTTCCATCCACTCCCCCATCGCTCACACATTTTCTAATAAACCATGGTCTTACATGTGCAGAGATCTTCACAACCAGGGCAGAGATTTATGCCTAGAAAATATATGAGTGGTGGATGCAAAAGTCTCTGCATGCAGGTTTCCAAAGAACATTTCTAGTATGTGATAAGTACTATACCACTACTACTAAATGTACAACAAAGTCCAGTTTGTGAATGTTGAAGTACAGGGAAAATTAACAAGCATTTTCAATGCAACGGTTTCGCCTTTGAAAAAAGTTAGAGCTATTGGCATTGTAAATGACAACATTTTTATTTATGTGTTGGTTTTGAAAATAGATAAATAAATGGCACTGTGATTTACAATGGCAATAGCTTAATCTCTCACAAATGCCACACACAAACACACAGACCCACACAGAGTCCCACACACATACATACCTACAGAGCCACACGCAGAGCCACACACACACACAGAGCCACACACACACATACAGAGCCACATACACAGACACACACACAGCTACAGACACAAACACACACACACACACACACACACACACATATACACACCACACACAGCCATAAACACACACTTCATCCACCCACTAAGTCCATTCACCTAGCCACCACTTAACTCCGTTCATCCACTGACTCCATCCACCCAACCACACGTTGTCAGGGGTAGTAAGCACTATATAAATACAGTTACAAAACAATACATAAACCGAACTTGTGCAAGTACATAACACCTTAATGAATCACAATCACTTGCTCTGCCTTGATCCAGGCGTAAAAGCAACTTAAACAAGATAAAAGCTTTGTAAATGAACCCCATTGTAACCATCGATTTGCCAGTCTCTCCCTTCCTCATTGCTCTTACTGCCAACTTTACAATAATGATCCTCAATCTGAAAAGAGAAGTATATAATTGAATGGCACAAAACAGACAACTGCACGCTATATAATATTTCACAACAGACACAGGTGAGATAATGGCATGGGAAGATGTTTTTACATTAGCAGCCTCTCCTGAGGTGGTCTTGTAGGTAGCAGCTCCTTCCAGTGGTTCTTTAAGGTCATCTTGGCTACCTGACAAGCCTGAAACGGACTTGAAATCAAGAGGACAGTGTTGGATTCCCGGTCTACAGTAGAAGTGACCACTGTTTCAAAAATCTTTGCGATTGCAAGTACTTCGGACATTGGCGTTTTCAAGAAATTTGATGTCAGACAACTTTTTTTTAGTAGCGGGTTATGGTTACATGCTTTTGATTCTATGGAACTAGACCAGAGACTCACATCACCGAGCTTCACTGGACCACTTCACCAAACCAGGAGCGTGACTGGCATCCTCATTGCCTCCAAGAGACAAGCGAGGCTGAAATGACCCTTACTTTGCCTCATTGCGATCGATGAATGGATCAATGTACAGTCATGTATACACAGCCAATATGATATTGCTGACTACAACATCAAGACACTAGGCCAGCTTATTACATGTCTGTCTATGACTCAACTGCAGTTCAACATTAAATATTTCCCATACATCCATCCTCCAAATACACATGTATAAATAGAGGCTGTCTCTCTGATGGACATGCACCCTAAGGTGCTCTGAAGCCCGCCAGGGAGCCTGCCCTGCTGAGCTCGTGTGCTTGGCCCCCGGCTGAAACTCTGGAGGTATCGAGTAGCACTAACCCCCTTTATGTAATAAGAGTATTTTGTCTAATCCCAAATTGTAGGCGAATTCTCTTAATGCCCGAGTCCATAAAACCCAGGATTAAGGGAAGGCAGAGGAGGGGGAGAAGAGAGCTGAGTCAGGAGCAGGCGAGAGGGAGTCAGCCGGAAAGAAAAGTTTAGTCTGTAGGGAGTAGAGGGGACCGGTGCAGCGAGGGGCTGCGGGGAGGCAGTATGGGTGCAGGAAAGGTGCTACGGATAGCAATGGCTGAAGGGAGCAGAAGTGCACCATATTTACAAGCACGTTGCACGAGTTTAGTTAAAGGAACACATAAGAGTGTCAAATATATAGAATGCATATACTCACAAGTGTTTAATCAATATAGAATGTATATCTTGGTGTGAAAAACTAATGTAGTAATGTTCAGAAATGTTAGAATGCTATTAGATTCCATGTTATGTGGCTGTTGCGGAAAGGAATGTAATGCTGCCAAACATAGAAATGTGCAGGCCTCATGGCAGTGCATTAAGAACGAAAACGTGCCTTTACATTTTTCACATAAAATTGATTAATGCTATTATAATCCAAAGTATTATCGATCATAGACTGAATATATATGTTTTATAGAAGTGTTTCCTATAATCAGTGTGTAATGAGTTAGAATACTGTTTTAGGCCGAGAAATAATGTTCATAGAGTGCACGGGCCTGTTTCATGTAATTTAGTAGGCCTGGAAAGATAAAGTTGTTTCTTTGATCTGCATGTGCTAGTTAAAATTCAGGTCATGCTAAGCATGAATTGTGGACCAGGCTCGAAGTTTTACGACTTGGGAGATAAGCTGGAGGCCGGAATTTGAGGCCCAATTCATGGGTGTCTGTTTGCAGGTGTGAGGGGGTTCCAATCAAGAGAGTGATGAATAGAGCTCTGTTCTGGGAGACAGGCACAGACCTGGAGGAGGCTTCAGGAATTTCCTGGGGGGTACTGGCGTGCCGAGAAGAGCCTGAGAAGCAAGGTCAACGCTAATGAGAAGCCCAGAGGAGTATCAGCATGGAAAAAGCCAGAACCGACACCACGTGAGAGGTGTACGTGAGGGGCGTTTCAACTGTAATTGTGATTTTGTATTAGGGACAGCACCCTTGGGTGGAGTTAGAGCAGATGGCCAAAGGAACCTTAGAGAGCGGATGGGTAGGCAGAGAGGGCACAACTGCGATGCACAGATTTGCAACAGAGACTAAGGGAAAGTGAGTGAACTTCTTTGGAAGTCACCACGGCTGACACCTTTTTAGGTTAAGATCCTGCTAAGTAGGGATGTCACTTAGTCTAGTGTAACGACAGTCTAACCTGGATTTTTCTCCCTTTTGTAAATGACGCTCAAGTTACAACTTGTGTCTATTCTTGCAAATTTGCTGATCTTTGAATTAGTCTTGGTGATATTCTTCTGTCGCCTAAGAGCATTTAGAGAATTCATGTTTGTATTGATGCCAGTATATCTTATGAATCTTATCCTGAGATGTTTGTATCTCCAGTTATCTTTGGCTTTATAATAAAACTTTAAAACTTATTTGTGGTAAGTGGTTCTTCAGAGTCGTGTAAAGTCTTGAGCTGATTAACCTAGTAGTGGATTGCTTTTTACTCTATGACAGGTAACAAAGGTTCAGTCGACCTGAGTTGGGATCTAGATCTATAGCAATCAGATAAGAGATCAAAAATCCCGCCGGATCAGAGCCACAGGGACAGAAGTGAATCAGAACCAGATAGAAGATGTGGACCAGGGGAGGCAATGCAGGACATGCGGAGGCGACTCAGTACTAGGAGAAGGGATGCTGCAGGACCAGGAGAGGCAATGCAGAAATGTGACCGAAGGGACAGGAAAAGTGCTCCGGACCACGAGAGATGCTGTGGGGGACATGAACGCGCCAGTGACTGGAGTGCAGTAGGAAAGGCACGGTGTGGATGAGAAACTTGCTATAGGGAATGTGCCGCGTCAACATTCCTGCAGGAACGTTGGTACTGCTGGGACAAGAAAAGTGCTAGACCACAAAGAGAGATGCTGCAGGAACAGAAGTTGAGCTGTTAACAGGACTGAAATAGTAGAGAAACTGCGGGGACTGTGCTTCATAAATGAGAGAAGTTACGTGGATGCAGCAGGAGAGGCCCTGCCCGGGACATGGAACGCACCAAAAGAACAGGAGAGATGCTACTGGAACATCATTGCAGCAGTGACAGGGTGCAGCACGAGAAGCGCTGCAGGAACAAGAGGGCAGCAGGAGAGCTCGTCCACGGGCAGGAGAAGGTCTAGAGAAGAGGTCCCGCATGTGCGGGGAGGGGGGTGCAGGTCAGAGATCTGGAGCTGGTCTGCTTCTCTGAACCAGCCAGCGCGTGCGATGCAGCAGCACTTGCGAGATGCAGGACCCCGGAGCGCGCGGCCAGGGACCCCCAACTCTGCCGTCACTTGTCCGTCACATTGCTTTCTACATCGATTTCTGGGCGAGAAAGGGTCTTAGGACGTGTGAACTGGGCACTGGATGAAACGGTGGAGGGGCACTGCAGAGTGGCGAGGGCAGCGCATGGGAGGAGTTGTTAAAGGGATGGCACTGGATAAGAGTGTAGGCGTGTGACTGCGACGGGCGGTGGAGGGCGCATTAGAACAGAGTCCGTACAAGTCTGGAATAGAGCAACAGAAACTTACCTCTGGGAGTCGGCTCGGAGTAGGGAGCGGGTCGGGTCTGCGTCCTCACAGGGAGAGCCGTCCAGCTGGTGTGACGAAGGATGCCGAAGGAAAAAAAAAACACGCCCACCGCCGCATGACGTGGGCAAAAAGAGAAAAATTCTACGGAACGCCCACGAATCGCCTCAGACAATGATGGACGCCTCTCTGTTCCAATGGCTAGCCTCCATTTATGGAGCTAACCAATGGAACAGAGAGGCGGGACAAAGCCCCATACTAGTAAACAAAAGTTTTCGCCTGTGCGAACGCTGCTGCGCAGCGGATCACCAGGCGAAACCTAATAAAGCTTATTACTCTTCAAAATAAATTAGGAACAACATTTTGATATGAAATTTAAATGTTAAATTATTTTGTATTATTATCCTAGAAACAATAGTATAACATTTTAGAGCACATTAACTTAATAAATAAATTAGCATTATATAAATAGTTTCATTATATTTATTAAATTGCTATATATTTCCTAAAAAGTTAATATAGTTCCCACCCATAAAAACATTTCTAGTTTTATTTATTATGTATTACATTTTTCTAAAAGATATATTCAATTAATTTACACAGTGTTTTATATTTTTAACAAACATTTAAAAGTTTAATTTAATTTTAAATTAAGTATATTGGTAAATATTAGAACAATTGTTTAATAATTATACATAATGCTTTACCCTTAAAAAAAAATACATATGGTTTAACAGTCATATACATTTTATTTATTTAACATTATTTCTTTTGCAGCGTTATGTTTAATACCTGTCTCTAATATTTTCTGAGGGAATGTATTGCACTACCTGTGATTGACAACGTGCAGTGTTTGACTTACTCAAAGGCTGGGCTAGAATATACTCCCTACCGTTTTGTCTCCTTATGGGCTGTAATAAATTTAAAAATATAGTTTGTAAATAGGAACAAGCTTGCTCTTTTTGTGTAACTTTCACATGCAAGCGGAAACCTCCCCTCAGTAAAGTATCGGGAAAAGTAAAAAAGTTTAATGAACTTTGAAAAAAGAAAACAAATATTTTTATGTTAGACATTATTATCTTTATTTAGAATGTAAAGCAAATTACAAAAAATTATACAGCACTATAATCGTAATTAAAAAACGTAATGAATTAAAAGGTATTGTGCTAAATTTAAATTATTTTTAAAGATTTCTACAAACATCCAAAGTAAAATGTTTATTTATTATATAGTAAAACTTACTAAAGTTATATACATCATTACTTTAAATTAATTTGATTATTTTTTAAAAATAGTTACATTTAAAAATAAAATAATTTAAAATCAAATACTTTTGATTTTTCATTTATAGGTAACTTTTTAACATGAAATGTCATTTAAATATATTTTGTAAACATGTATTTATGTTAACATTATTTTCGATGGTGTTCTATTTTAAGCCCATACCTCCCTTATTTTCTATAGAAGGGTGCTGCAGTAGCAGTGGTTGGCCATATGTGGTGCTATACTTACTCCAGGTCTGGACTGGAGTACATTCATGACTAAGGTCCTTTTTAGCTTTACTAACTATAGACATTAAGAGCCTGATTGCGATGACAATGGGACTGCTACCCACAGCTCGTTGGTGGCGATCCCACCACCATCGTAACCATGATTTCCGCTCGCCATATTAAATGGTGGGCAGGTGGTTGCCGGGCGGAAAGACCAACAGCCATGCATTCAACGGGCTCTTTGAGCCTGCTGGTGTGTCGCAGGGAGTTGTATTCACTAGAAAGGTGGAGGTGCCTGCCTGGCACCACCGTAGGGATTACAATATCCCTTTCCACTCGCCATTTCATGGCGGTTAACCTGCCATGTAAAGGCAGGCGTAAAAGGACTTTGGGGGCCTGTAGCACTCCCCCTTACTCCTGTCCCTCAGCTGTGTGTTTTATCTCAGCACCATGTGGAAGGCAATGCATGGTGCCTGCCACATAGCGCAGGGATATGCTGAAAGTTTCTGCAGCCCACAGCCACTGCTGCAATGCAAAAACTACACTTTGCGACTGCCTTGAAGGCAGTCACATTATAATATCATTGGCATGACCTTCAACAGAAAGTCAGACTGTCCCATCTCCGATATGATGGCGATCTGACATAAGTCCGACCGCCATCATAATGAGGCCCTTAGTTTCTAAATAGGAATGGGCTTACTTTTGTGGGTGCATGCATGGCCCTACAAGTGCCAGTTTCAGTAACAACAATCAAGGCACAACACAAAACATATTAGTCGAGGTGAACTCAAACAATAAACACCTCATAGGAAGGTGGAATAAGTCTGGCTGGATGGAGAACATGGTTTTGGGGCTGGTATCAATTAAGTTGTAGTTGTCTGTCTACTAAAACTAGCATCAAAGATGATGATTGATTTAGCTTAGAAAATACTAACATTGCCATCCTCTGATGTCTCAGGTTCTGGGGCAGAGTGTCTGCAGGCGTTGAGCTTCCGGGGATATGGTGCAATGAAAAGTTAGGGTTCCTCGTGCATGACGTTCTCTGATATTTGGTTTTCTGCGACAAGTTGAAGTCTGACATAGTGGTTCGTGGGAAATGGTGTTCTTTGCTTATGGGCTTCCTTGGGATGGGTGTTGTCAGATTTTGGGATTCCTTTGACAAGGCAAGTGATTCATAGCCCATAGGACAGGGCTTTCTCAGATGCAGGGGCTGCAAGGACAGGTTCTACCCAGTTGTTTGAGTACCGATGTCTTGAGGCAATCAGATTTTGTGGTCTTTGGCCATGGTATCAATGTGCATTGTGAATCCTGGGACAAGCTTACTCGAGTGTTTGCATTCCTGCATCAGACCAATCTCAAATGTTAGGATTCTTGGGACAAAGAGTCTTCAGATGTTAGGCTTCAGTGGTGTGCTCAGATGTTGCAGTTCATGGGACTTGAGGTGCTCAGTTTATGGTCTTCCTGAGAAGGGTTTCTTCACATGCTGGAGTTCCTGTGGTACCGAATTCTCCGAAATTGGGGTTCTTGAGGCAGGGTGGAATTAGATGCAGAGGTACCTAAAACAGAGCACACTGACAAGTTCTGATTCACAGGACTGGCTCTATTTTGATGCTAGGGCTCCAATGACATGGACAGGGGGGTCTATGATCGCTGTCTATGTGGGACAGGATGTCTTCAATTGTCTTCAACTGTTGGGTCTCCTGGGGTGGACATTTCCATATAGTGCAGCTATTGAAACAGAGAATTCTCAGAAGTTGGAATTCCTGGGTAATGGTGTCCGCAGATATTGAGGTTTGCAAAACAGTATATTTTTTCGTTTGAGGCTGCTAGGATGGGAGTTCCTCAGACGCCGAGGCTACTAGGACAAGGCACTCAACAGAGTTATTTATTTTAATTGTACAGCACAGATTTATTTATGAATTTTAACTGTATAGTACCTTTAGCCAAAGCACTGGCCATGTGTCACAATAACCACGCAAAAGCTCACGACGTAACTCTAAAAGAATACATTCTGATTTGCAATTTTTTATAAAGTCGGGGGATCCATAGAACAAACACCTGAAAGATGACATTAGAAGACATATAGAGGTTGTAGGTCCTATATAAGGTTGAAGTGGAGGGTCCTATCCAGGCAGCTGGTTCCATAAGACTAAACTAATTTGTAAGAGGCACAAATAGAAGTAAAAGCTGGAAAAAAGTGAATGTGTATTTGAGGATCTCAGATGGATATGGGGGTACAAGTCACTGTAAAAACTTGAAATCTCTAGCAGAGTGTGGGAATGGCAAGAGAGTAGGGGGCAAGGAAGGAATGAACTGCAAGGACACTTGTGAGAGCAGGAGGAAAGACTGTACAGAATGAAGAAAGTTTGAGTAATTGAGAAGAGAGGAAGGCATATGTTGGAAGTAATTGATCAACGGAAGCAAGGTATATGCCAGAATTCAGGCGTGTGAGGAAAGCAAAGCATAACCAGAAGTAAAGTATATCTGGGAAGAAAGGCATATGCTGAAAGGTAGATAAAAGTCAGAAGTTAGGCATGTTTAAAAACTAGCGGTGGGCCGAACTCACAGCGTTTCCCTCTGCGGAATTCTGCGAGAATACATAAAAACGTTGCGAGATTTCACAGAGTATCGCCAACATGCAGAAATATGCATGTCGCACTGCTCTTGCGCGATCTACTGCCAGTAGCCTGAGCAGCACTGAAAAATCTGCGTGAGCGGCACCATGTGGTGCACAAGAATGCACAGCCATTTGAGTTGATTTTGCTACTGCTCATGTAGCAAATCTAATAGAGCAGCAGCAAATCTACTTGAGAGAAGCAGCCCTCTTACTGCAACCGCTTGGGACCAACCACATTAGAAAATGGAGCTAGGGGATGCCAAATCTCAGTTGTGCTTGCATTTCTAGACCCTCGTGGGGAAAAATTCTGCCACGCGGTGATTGGTAGAATTTGGTCAGAATTCTGCATTACAAGAGTAACACAGAGTTGCCAAATTCCGCCAGTTCCACAGGCGGAATAGAACATTCCACCAGCCCCTAGTAAAAATGCATTAAACAGTGTCAATTACTTTGGACTGTTTCATACAGTCACCCCAAGTCTTCTCTGAGGCCTCCAATGGGCTCCTGAACACAGATTTAAGCTCCATAGGACACAATGAGCACCCAGCAGTTTGTTTGTCACCGAAATGGCCCCTGAGGGCCACCATGATAATTAAACATGCACCTCTCGGAAACCTGCATAATGTTTCTTCTGCACCACCTCGTAAGACGCATGGTAGGGCAAGCATCCATTGAGTCCAAGTAACTACCACTGCAGTAGTACCAACATGACAAATATTGGCACTGTGATTCTGAAGGATGGTGGTTACCCATGGCTAAACATGTAACTCAACCGCTGTGCCCGACAACTAGGATACATTGTGCAAGAAGAACTTACAATAAGAGGTGTAAGGAACATGCTGATTATCAGTCAAGAAAGACAAGAGACATGGACAAACTAATAGGATTTTCTGTACAATTATGACATAGTGAGATTAATTACTAGTGTGGTACCTGGCAACGTAGACCGCGATGTGTGTTTGCATCAGGATGGAGAGGGAGTCATAACAGGCTAGTTCATGCTTTAGTACAAGGCAAGCAGAGCTGCGGCTATTACCAGCTCAACAGGCTTGATTGAAGGGTTGGGTACTGCAATGCCCAGGCACTGTCACAGCTTTCAAGATATGCTTACAGTGAATCATGTTTCAAGGAAGGCAAGTGCTTAACTCAATGATGAACAGAAATGTTGAAACGTAGGATAATTCCACATGTGGACATTTCTCACTTGTTGGGATGCCCCTCAAATGAAGTGGAAAGAACAGCTCCATGGATAGACCCCCCTCAGATGTTGGGGTGTCTATTTGATGGACTTCCATTGGCACTGAGATCATTCTTTACACAAAAAACATTGATGCATGCCGTAACGCCCCATGCATGCCTCACTGCCCTATGTCCCTGCAGGCATTTTTGGAAGGTTTTGTCTTCCAAGACATTCCGTGGAATGCGGAGGGATCTTATTATTTCTTCTGACTGATTTGTGCTGTAGCACACCATAGCCTTCTACTGCTCAGTCTTGTATAGCCCTGGGCGTGAAATGCCACTTGGTCTCAGAGTTTTTTCCACTCTGTGCTCCGTGTCGTTCACGAAGTTCTGACGCAGAACAGAGTTTTTTCCTCACTCATGCTCGCCAACGTTAAGGTGGTGAGCGTAAGCGAGGAAACTCTTACTCCAGACTACCTTCCGGTGATATTTCTCTACGTTGGCAGTCGCAGATGGGCGCTACTGCTGACATTGAGAAACCTTCCGTTCACATCGAGGAAGTTGCCGCTTGAGCATAAAATCTTCTTGAATGGCCGAAAGAAGCAGCACCCTCTTTTGCTGTGCATAGTGCCATTTGCGCTGATTTTGCAGTGCGGGACAAACACCCGACACTAAAAATGTGCGCTAATGGCGCAACCCAATGCACTCTGCCGCTTGCAGAACCCCGCATAGCGCAGCTGAGATTTTTGGTCACTTACGTGGAACTCCGTGATCTCCGCCCAGGCCTAATCCTGTACAGTTTAAGGTGTTAGGTGGAAACAATCCTGTCATTCCTGTGGTTTATTATGTGTGTGGGAAGAATGCATATTTTAAGCTTCCTCCAAATTGGATAGGCAACTGTTACCTAGATTTAGTGTTTCCTAAGGTGTATCATGTCGATAGCGTGGATGATAAGTGAATAAGGCTTCATGGAAGACCGCAGTTCAACAATAATGGGGTAACCTTGTGTCCCTCAGATCCTGGATATATGTAGTTAAACAAGAAATGGTTCTGTCGGGTAGAAGGTAGGTTACTTATTGGTGCACTGAAAGCCCTGATTTAATTTGGATAGCAACCTTATTTCATACGCCTGAAAAGTAGAACACTTATTTTATAAAGATTTGAAACAGTAATCTGGATACTTTGTACTGTTTTTGTTTATCAGAATAATTCATTCATAGATAATCACAGTTACAATAATCGGAGGCTGTCAACATAAAGTAAATATTTACATAGAGAGTGATCATGTGACACATGTGCTTAGTGCTCAAGAAGTGTACAATATATACAAGGTGGTGAAGGTTTTATATACATGTGAGGAATAGGCCAGAGAAATTGTGTAACGTCAATGACTCTTTTCACTTATAATGTTCATTTGCTATGTGTTGAGACTTGGTCAATCTGGGTCTTGAGTAATCGTCGACGTTTCAACCCATAGTGAGCCCCATTTGGAAGTCACACAGGGTTTTCATCAGGACACAGCGGGGGATCAGGGGAGACGGTGACAGTCAGAAGTTAGACAATTGGGTGGTTGTGACGCTTGCAGGCAGATTGCGTAAAGCGCTGTGAAAGTGAACACAGAATGGTCAGCTGGGGCTTAACATAATTGGAGCTAACCCTTTGTTGTGGAACTGGTGGTGTATCTACTAGATGTCCCTCACATCTGACAGGACACTGTCTGGCCCTTCCAGGGTGAGTAAGACCTCCCTTCAATTCACTCAGCAACTTTTGAGCCTGGTAGCAACCGCAAGAGTAAAAACGCGCCTGTTAATGATTTCCTAGCCTGTCACCGTCTCCCCCGATCCCCCGCTCTGGCCTGATGAAAACCCTGCATGACTTCCAAATGGGGCACACTATGGGTTGAAACATCGACGATTACTCAAGGCCCAGATTGACCAAGACTCCACACAGCATTACCGTAATATGCCAATTTTTCTCCACTTTTATCAAACACTTCACTAAGCATATCATTCAACAAAAATATTTTAAAGACTTGATAAAAACAAAATCCACACATTACATTTGAGAGCCTACTCCTCCCACTACCACTCTGTTCCCAATTGCATCCATCATACATTAATAAATAAGTTAATGAGAAACTCCGTCTGTGGTAAATACTTCCAGTTGTCTTGTTTTTTTAAACCTGAGGGGTTTAAACTCTGTTAGGGTCTGAGGCATACTAAACTAGCTTCAGCAAATACTGGCTCTAACAAAATCAGACCAGTATCCCACCAAAGTGAAATCAGCTACAAACACTACAAAGCATAATCCTGTCAAGAATTCAGAAATAGACACACAAAAAGGAAAGCACATTCCAGAAGTAAGTCCAACGTTAAACACATGAATTCCGAACAAAAAAAATGCCCTAACCAGACGCCAAAAGAAACGGGAAAGGAAAGCAAGGAATAAACAACTAACAGGGCACACGGAGGAAGGGGTGAGATTGTTCCCCATATTTACCTCAGCCAAAAGCAAGGAGAAAACGTTAAACACGACAAGACAATCTGATGACCTAACTGACCAAACATACATTTCATTAAGACATCATCTCCCAGCAAAAAAAGGAAGGGATGTTCTACCCGCAGAGGTCACAAGTAAGCATGGGCGAATTTTGCGAATTTGCGATCCGCGAATTTGCGAATTTGCGAATTCGAGATCCGCAAAATTCGCGAATTTGTGCGGATTTTTGTTTTTTTGCGTGTTTGCTGGGTTTTTTGCGTGTTCTCGGGGTTTTTTGCGTGTTCGCGGGGATTTTTGCATCTTTGCAAACCGCTTGCATAGTGAAGTTACCCATGCAGTCGTTTATGGGAGAGGGAGAGAGAGAGATAGATAGATAGATAGATAGCTAGAAAGAGAGAGAAAGAGAGGGAAAGAGAGAGGGAGAGAGAGAACGAGAGAAAGAAAGAGAGGCCGGATCTCTGAAGGGACAGATTCCTGAGTTGCCTTTACAGAACATACAGCTTTTTATTTTTAGCAAAATGCATATGAAAATTGTGCTGTAAAGGTCTCTTTTAGTTTAACCCCTCCTGACAACTCAAAATGGGTGTATTTGCCATCCTCTCCCTTCTTCCTGTTTTTTATATCTGTAAGTGCTTCCTGATGAGGTTTAATTCCTTGGACAGGTGCCTCGTTGCCTACTTGTAACTATTCTCTGACCCTGCTTCAGGGGTCAGAGCAGGGTCAGAGAATAGTTGCAAGTAGGCAACGAGGCGCCAGGAAGCAATTAGCAGCAGGTGTCCAAGTTGAAGTTAATTTGTTTGTAACCCTTTTGTAAAAGGTTACAAAGAAATTAGGTTCAACTTTTGCACCTGCTGCTGTAACCCTTGCTTGGCTGAAAATTCGTCCCCGCTGAATCGCGGATTTTACCGCGATTTCGCGAGATTCGCGAATCGCGAAATCGCGGAAAAACGCAAATTCGCCCGCGAAACGGATTTTACGCCCACCCTTAGTCACAAGTAACCTGGGCACATGCACTGTAGTAGCACCCACAGGCGAAACAAACAACAGAGACGCACATCAGAGGCTGAGCACGGGCAATTCAACACAGATAGATGACACTGCGAAAAAAAGCAGTCGCACAGAAAGTGGGAGCTCATTAGACTCAACTGGCCCCCCAGCGCAACCTACACCCTCAGAGACAACAGCAAAATACAGAGAGGTGGCCGTGAACAAAAAATCAATACCAGCCGGACAAAAAGCAGACGTGAAATCGGAAAAGCGGCCGAAGGAACTAAATGCTGCCCACAAGGCATAGAAGATTTAGACCCTAGACAAAGTAGGTCTCAAGGTATGCCACACGGGATCTTTATATAAGGGGATGATGGACGGAGCGTTTGAGCCAATCAAACACTCACCCCCAGTCAACTGATCTGGGTTTAATCCATCACCATTCTTTAGCTCACTTAGCCACCCCAGTTCAGACATGGCCATATGCAAATCAGTCTGACCCTGTGCCTCATGGGAACAGTCCAGCCCGAACTGCCAAGCCATGTCTTCCCTGGACCGGAAACAAGCATATGGCCATGTCTGAACTGGGGTGGCAGAGTGGGCTAAAGAACGGTGATGGATTAAACCCAGATCTTTTGACTGGGTAGGAGTGTTTGATTGATTCAGATGCTCCGTCCATCACCACCTCCTTTTGTATCGCTTTTGGCCACCATAAGGGTGGCAGGGTATGCTCAGACGTGAGTCCCTTGCTCACTTTGTCACTGGATTCAAGCAAGCCGGGCTGAAGATGGCTGGAATGCCAGAAACCGGTCCTCGGAAGCTTGTTTCCGGTCCTGGGAAGACATGGCTTGGCAGTTCGGGCTGGACTGTTCCCATGAGGCACAGGGTCAGACTGATTTGCATATAGCCATGTCTGAACTGAGGTGGCAGAGTGGGCTAAAGAACGGTGATGGATTAAACCCAGATCTTTTGACTGGGGGTGAGTGTTTTGATTGATTCAGATGCTCCATCCATCACTACCCCCTTTCGTATCACTTTTGGCCGCCATAAGTGAGGCAGGGTATGCTCAGACTTGAGTCCCTTGCTCACTTTGCCACTGGATTCAAAAAGCCGGGCTGAAGACTGCTGGAATGCCAGAAACCGGTCCTCGGAAGCTTGTTTCCGGTCCAGGGAAGACATGGCTTGGCAGTTCTGGCTGGACTGTTAGCTTGAGGCACAGGGTCAGACTGATTTGCATATAGCCATGTCTGAACTGGGGTGGCAGAGTGGGCTAAAGAACGGTGATGGATTAAACCCAGATCTTTTGACTGGGTGTGAGTATTTGATTGATTCAGATGCTCCGTCCATCACCATCCCCTTTTGTATCGCTTTTGGCCGCCATAAGTGTGGCAGGGTATGCTCAGACATGTGTCCCTTGCTCACTTTGCCACTGGATTCAAGCAAGCCGGGCTGAAGACTGCTGGAATGCCAGAAACTGGTCCTCGGAAGCTTGTTTCCAGTCCAGGGAAGACATGGCTTGGCAGTTCGGGCTGGACTGTTCCCATGAGGCACAGGGTCAGACTGATTTGCATATAGCCATGTCTGAACTGGGGTGGCAGAGTGGGCTAAAGAACGGTGATGGATTAAACCCAGATCTTTTGACTGGGTGTGAGTGTTTGATTGATTCAGAGGCTTCGTCCATCACCACCCCCTTTTGTAACGCGGGATTTTTATGCAAGACCAGCCAGCTAACACAACCAACAACCAAGATGTATCCCCCAAAATCATTGGAAGAACCCCAAACTGGAAACTCCAGGTTGGGGGTGAAAAAACCCTACCCGTTATCGCAGACATAAAAATTTCACTAAGTCGCGGAGGCCGAAGTGTAAAATTGAACTGCATGGAGGATGCCACCTTAGAGAAGGGGACAGAGTTGGAGTATAACAGAGCCCTCCAGACCAGCCCAGGCACGAGGGGAGGTTCGACGAAAGAGAGCAACCAGACCACAAGGACTATAACATCCCAATGTGCACAGGCAATTGGCACACTTGGAACACAAATACTCGCCGGGACTGGGCGTCATTGTGGAACCAGCTCAGACAGCAGACCAGAATCGGGGAAAGGCTTTGGTAATTGATCTAGCAAAGATGATTTACATCTCAAACAACTCCTCTTCACCCCAGAATACGAAACGGAGGGGATGCATGACATCCTCAACAGAGGCAACATACTTAAACTCTATGCCAACATTGAAGGGCTACACCAACTAACCAACGCAGACTTACTTTCAGTCAAATTTCGAAAGCAAGATAACAATAACTCATCGGAACAAACATTAACAACATGGCGATCAGCAGAGATCGCTCAGTTAATACTATCCTTTAGAGAGAGGTTCGACTCATGGGGCATAAGGCTCTCAAGGCAGGCAAAACCATGCAACCAAGGCCCTCTAGAAGAGCCACTGGTGGAAAAAGGAAAAAAAGAAAATCTGCTACAACATAAAGCCCAGGCAGTTTCAGTATTACGGAACGCAAGAGGAAACAGCCCACCATCGGCAATCCACCCACTATTCAACACAGGTAAACAACCAAACTCCAAAGACGACGCCAATTATTGGCGTGGTCTAACAGACACATTGAACAAACAGAAGAAAAACTGACAATCCAAAAAACTTGAAAAGGATAACAGCCAGGAAACCTTCCATCGTTTGCGCTGGAATATAGCCGGGTCCAGGAAGTGGCTGGAAGATGGCCTACCCACCCACAACTGGACTGCATGCAATATCATCGCCCTTCAAGAAACTTGGACACTTGAGGGGCTACCTCTTGTTGGGTATACACACTTTAGCATTCCTGCGAGAAAAAATTTCACCTACGGTCGACCAAAAGGGGGACTATCAGTTTATATCTCGTCGGAAATTACCATTAAATCAGAACAAATAGCACCACAAGGGCCAAACACACAATTAATAAAACTATCTCTACCTGGCAGATCAGCTCCGGTACTATTGGTTAATTTCTATGCACCTCCAAAGGTGAAAGAGAAACAAGCCCAGCTGGATGAGCTAGTATCCACAATTAGGGACATTTGAAATAACAATCCTACCTGGGAAGTCATCCTAACAGGTGACTTTAACTCAAATTTAATCTTTACACCAGAGGAGGATGAAATGCTAAGTGCTGCCAATGAATTCTGGAATGTTAAACCACAAAGCCAGCTTAAAACAGAGCGCTTCGATCCAATCAGTCAACAACTGGTAACAACCTTGGAATTTCTTGGATTGCGGTTCCTCAACGGAAGAACTCCAGGTGATAATCCACCGCAGTACACCCGTTTAAGAACCCTGACCACCTCAAGACTCGATTGCACAGTAGTCTGACTTCCATTACTGCAATTCGTCCAGCAATTTTCAATTGAATACACATCAAAAAGCGATCATTCATACCAGCACACTTACTTTAATCTAAAACTCACCAAACATCGCAGCTCCAAGTCAGTGGGAGATAGCTCCTCTACCACTAACCTGAAATGACTTAATTGGACAACGGCCAATATCGATGAGTTGCAGGTTAATGTACAGAGATTAAAAATGGAAAGTGAGTCAACTACAGGCAACCAAATACAAAAATGGGAGGACTTTACGGAAAAGTTAACAACAACTAAGTCCATCCCAAAAAAAACACACCCCCCCCAACTCATAAAATCTCACTGCCAAAGAATCTGGTAAAGCTCAAAACAGAAATAAGGAGAAACGCCAGAGCACTAAAAAAGACAAACACGTCCGCAAAAGACTGGGTTCAAAGACAGAACCTCAAGAAAGAGTACAAAAAGAAAATGTGAGAACATAAAAGATCTCTGAATGATGACTTCTGGGCAAGACAACTCTGCACGGCAAAGAACACCAACTCAAACGCATTTTGGAGGATCATAAACAGTTTAAACCATCCCTCAAACCCAATAACATCTAATGTCCAAGAAGCGGATTGGGTCGTGCTACTAACACAGAGGTTCTTGCAAGTAACACCTGACCAGCCCAATACAGAAGTAAACCAACAAAATACCAACAAAGGGGACAAACAAAGAAATGCGAGCACCGTTTCCAGTGGCGAACTCAAAATCTCTCCCAGGCAAACACAACATCCGAAGGAAGTACGCAGAGCAAATCAATCATCAGAAGGGGATCTCCTTATAAAAAGGCTTCACTGTGACATGGTTCAGCCACAGGAGATGAAGGAGATAATAAACAAGCCCAAACAGACAAGGTTTTGTGAAGAGGACATAAGGAAAAATCTAAGGAATACTCGCGGCAGTGGAGCTCCAGGGCTGAACGGGATACCACTAATAATCTTTAAAACTGATCCAGACATTTGGAGCGGAAAATTTAAAAAACTATTTGACGAGATAGAAAGGGTAAATCAAATTCCATCTAGCTGGCAGGGTTCCATAATCTCACTCATCTTTAAAGAAGGAGACAGGACATCCCCAGCAAATTACAGACTGATCGCCCTCCTGGACGTGGAGGCGAAGTACTTTGCATCCCTAATCCTGGAAGATCTAACAAACTGGTCTGATGCCACAAAGAGAATACCGCCCAACCAAACAGCCTTCAGGAAGGGACCGGAACGATGACAAACATCCTGTCTCTCTCAGTGTTAGCCGACAAATACCCACGGAAAAAACTGCCCTCTACCTATGTTTCATCGACTTAAAGGCGGCCTTCGATAGCGTAGATCGCAACATCTTATGGAAAAAACTGCGCAGTTGGAACATCCCGGACAAAACACTGAGAGGAATCCTACTCCTTTATTCCAACACTTGGATGGAAGTAAAATTGGGGAACGGAACACGGCTCTCAAGACAAATCAATACCAGCAAAGGCCTCAAGCAGGGCTGTGTTCTGGCACCTCATCTTTTTAATATCTTTATGGCAGACTTAGCCCCAACCCTAAACAAGATCTCATCCCACCCACCCAAACTAGGCTCCTTATCCCTCACTCATCTATCCTACGCGGACGACGTGGTACTGTTGAGCCTAACGAAGGTTGGCCTTCAAAGGTCACTAGTAGGGCTGGCGGAATTTATAACAAATAACAACCTGGAGATAAATACAACAAAAATAAAAACAATGGTCATCACCAACGACCCACACATCCAACTGGAGGGAACAACAATAGAGGCCGTGACCAACTATAAGTACTTGGGCTTCTATTTTGACAATCGACATAACCACCAGCAACAAAAGACGTACATCGCCCAGAGAGCAAACTCACTGTCATTTGCTTTTAGATCCTTAGCCAAAAAGCTTACGGGGCCATCATACAAACCTCTATTGGCAACGATAAAAGCAAAAGTGCTTCCCACCCTGTCATACCGCAGCGTGGGATTGCACGGAAAAGACGCGGAATTGCTCTATAAAATGCAGACAGCCATCTTTAAATCCACCTTCCAAATTCAACGGGAAGCTTCACCAACCCAGACGAGATTAGAATTTGGAATAATAAATGAAATAGTGGGAAGAATGTATGCAAATATAAAGTACTGGTACAGCTTGAAACAGAACATGGCAACCTCAGAACTGCATCAAGCACTGTGGGAAGAAATAAAAGATTATGTTAAATCCCCACAGAACCAGTACCTTGAGAAGGCCATAACCGAGACTGGAACAAGAAATCTCTGGGAACTAAATTTGCCTTATCCAGCGTTTAAACAAGCCATAAACAAGTCAATAAAATTCCATTCTCTTCTACTTGACAAAGCCACGTTCAGCACAAGAAAACACGCTTGGATGGTCATATCAAACTACAAAACTCTCACTGCAGACCCATATCTAACAATTATATTTCCAGCTTACAGAAAACAAAAATGAATGCGGCTCCGTCTGGGAAGTTTTCCATCAACCATGGACCAACCACTTTGGCTGCATGACGGACCCAAAATCTGTGGACTGTGTGGAAGCAGCAAGGAGGACTTTACAAATCTAGTTTGTATCTGCCTGAATCTAGCCCAAGCACGAGCAGTCTTCCTAAAAAAGGCAATGAACGAACGAGGCATAAGAACGTGTAGATCGGCGAATATGTCAACTTTAAATCCAACAGATACCCGCTTGAACTGTTTATTATTAAAGTTCCTCGTGGCTCACGCCCAAGCGTTAAAACACAACCAGGCACCCTGTCCACATAAGGACAACATAACTGCGGTAGTAAAGTGAGAGGGCTCTTTTGAACTAAATAACGTATAAATATCAGAACTCTTGGAACTATAAACTACATGGATTGCTTAATTTTTTTTAAACAACAAATTCTTGCACTAGACTTAGAATGTTTTAGAATGAATTAATAGAGAATTTATCCATACAAAAGGAAATTTTAATCGAGTAGTTGATTTTATAAAATGTATTGTTATGGTTTTAATTAACTGAAACAATAAAACATTTTCATTCATTAGCTTCAGCAAGAGTATCTTCAGTTTAAAAGGGCTTGCTCTTCCATTTCTATTCAGCCTGACAGAGGAAGAGGCTTTTGAAAGATAATTTTTCAAATTCACAAATCTCTATGTCAGCTTGCAACAGGTGCTCTGATTTCTCATAGATGTTATCAAAATCCCAATTGAACATCTTTTTGATGATGGTGATGCCAGATTGGATTTGTACTACAGAAGTGTAGTTTTGGCTGAAACAATTTTTCAGAAAGCCATTTTGCATTTTGAGTTATAATATATCTTCTAGATATATATAGAATAAAAGTACAAATATATCATATATTTTAGGGGCCTGATTCACAGAATGAATTTAAGACTAAATCCTAAACTTACTACTATTTGGTATTCACAGAATGCACTTACTACTTTCGGGATTCACAAAGTGAACTTACTACTTTCGGGATTCACAGAATGAACTTACTACTTTCGGTATTCACAGAATAGATTTAAGACTACTAACTTTACGTCGACACTCGGGCCGGAAATTCCGGCCCGGAGTCAGAGCTTCCGGCTTGGGGGCGTAGCTTGCGGCCCAAAGGCGGAGCTTCCGGCCCAGAGGCGGAGCTTGCAGCTTGGAGGCGGAGCTTCTGGCTCGGAGGTGGGTATTTAGCCATGGCTGAAATCTCCACCTCTGGGCCAGAAGCTCCGCCTCCAAGCCGCAAGCTCCGCCTCTGGGCCGGAATCTCCGCCTCCGGGCCGTACACTCCGCACCAAAGCCGGAAGCTCCGCCTCTGGCCAAGAATTTCCGGCCCGAGTGCGGATGTAAAGTTAGTAGTCTTAAATCTATTCTGTGAATACCGAAAGTAGTAAGTTCATTCTGTGAATCCCGAAAGTAGTAAGTTCACTCTGTGAATCCCGAAAGAAGTAAGTGTATTCTGTGAATACCAAATAGTAGTAAGTTTAGGATTTAGTCTCAAGTTCCTTCTGTGAATCGGGCTCTATGTTTTTTTCAGCTTGGGTGGACTTGAAATGAAATGAAATGAAATTAGATTTCTTAAGCGCATGGCTGCCCAAGAGCGTTCCAGCGCTGATACACACAGCTAGCTTCCAAGATCCTCAGACAACGGACTCATACTCCTCGTGGGAAAAGGAATGTCTTTAAAGATTTCCGAAACTTCTGGAGACAGGGTTCCAAACGGAGAGCGGCAGGAAGACTTCAGAAGATAATGAGATTTCTTGGCCTGGTGAGAAATTATATCATGTGACGGGAGAACATATGGCAACATCTGACAGTATGAAGGCTTATCTAGACAAAAGTTAGGAAAGTGGGAAGAGGAATTAAGGCAATGGATGAAATGTGTAAATTACCCCTACATGGATATTCCTATTTACGAGCAAAGGGTGTGGAAACTCCTTTGCTGCGGAAACCAACAGTGGGCAGAAACAGTGTCTGTGACAAACACGAGCAATGGTTTTGTATTATTTGGAGGGAAGCTGAGATTTCTTTGGAGGTTTTTTCTTTTCATTTGAGATAGGACTTGAACAATTAGGAAACACATGATCATTTGCAATTTTCCCAGAATTCTCAATGGGATTTGGGCAGCTAAAATGAAATTATATATCACTATACTTATATTGTTTAGCTGCAAAGGTAGAAGAAAGTAAGAACATGCAATACGATTATTGTACACTTGGAGATTTCTTTGTTCATCATTTTCCCTTGTATGTCTTTGCTGGAACAGAGTTGAACAAGAGCATGTATCAAATTCAAAGTTCTGCGGTTGGATGTTTATTAAAAAGTTCTTTAATGAAAATCCAAAATATTTGCATTTTTTTCGTTTCCCATTAATTTGAATAATTTAAAATTCTTCAATTCTGTAAACCATTAGGCCAACACGTTTCAAGAAAGTAAGATTGCCACTAAAGTATTTAAAAATATAAAATAACAGTGTTATGTTTAATCATCTGTTACTTGTATTTTGGAACATACTAAAAATGTCACATTATTTAGAACAAAGTATAAAACACCATACACCGGATAAGTATGATTTTTTGGCCACAACCATGAGGAATCCCTTCAGAAGATATATTCCTTCCAAATTTCTCTTCAAAAATACAAACACGTAACAGAAGAGTGGGGCATATTAGCAACACTTTGCAATAAATGTCGCAAAGCGCGCTTAGCGCACATTTTTGTATCGCCATCGATAGTGGCAAAATGCCTGTGCATCATCGAATGGAATCCAGCTCAAATAGACCAGCAATAGGGGAATGCTTGCTGATCTTCTTTGGTGGATTCAGCCCCACAATAGACCTCCTATTGTGTAGATAGTAGGCCTGGGCGTAGTTTGTGTAGCAACACTACACATAGCTTCACATAGTATACTTTGAACTTCAAGTAGTGTAGTCTGCGTAGCAACACTGTGTACTTGTCTGCACTGTGAAAAAATTGCGAAATAATTGCAAATGGCATCCTGCACAGTGCCAGTTATGACAAAATAAATATCTCTATCTTTATATGCTAAAGGGCATATAGTACTTTCACAAAAGTGAAATTGAAAAATCAGCAAGCAGTGAGAGAGGTGATGATTTTGGGATCCTCCCTAACCTAGGGGGTGTACCAAACAGATGCCTTGAAAACAAAAAAGCACATCTTATTGAACGATTTGGTGGTGGTCCCATCCACTTAGGACCACCCCAAGCACAGTTATTTGCAAAAAAACATTCTTAACCAAAGGCCCTGCAGAGCATTATGTGATGAAATTAGCAGTGGGCAGTGAATATTATATAGTATCCAATAGCAAATGCAAATGCTTGATGAAAGGTTTTCAATGGTTTTGCATTTGACTCGTGAGGGACATCTGGTAACGACTAGTGGAACTGCAGCTTGATGTAAGAATAATTTCTATGCTTTGTATTTGACTTGTGGGGGACATCTAGTAACAACTAGGTGAACTGCAGCTCTTTGTAGAATTATTTTGATATTAGATACTATAATATTCACTGCCCACTACTAATCTCGTCCCATAATGCTTTGCAGGGCCTTTGGTTCGGATTGTTTTTTTGCCAATAACTGTGCTTGGGGTAGTCCTAAGAGGATGGGACCACCACTGAAGTTCAACAAAATGTGCTTTTTCTTTCTGCTCTTTGTGTTCAAGGCATCTGCTTGATCCTCCCCCTAGGTTAGGGGGGACCGCAAAATCATCAGCTCTCTGATTGCCTAATGTTTTCAATGAAAAAGTCACTCTTGTGAATTGGTTATATACTTTTAAGCATGTAAAATTGCTTTTTCAAAGCATCTGAGGATGTTGTTTAGTTAGCTGCTACTTGGTACTGTACTATGTGCAGTATTATGCCCAGGGTTAGTAGATAGGTAAGTAGTGTTCTGAGCAGGTGTAAAAGTTCCAGCGATGAATACTGTTAGCGCGACTTGCTAAACGGGTCCGCCTTATTGCTAATAGGGGGTAGGTCTGTTAGCGGCTGTTTTTGTAGACTTTTGGTTGGGAACGCCTACTTTGCATGTCATTAGCGATAAATATGCTGACATTTTAAGAGGCACAGAAAACAGTAGCTTTCGCCATGAAGCTGTCGCTAACAGCTGTTAGCGACAGCTTGCTGATAGGGCAATACAAATATCGCCGCTTTAGCGGCAAAAAGTGCAGCTAAAGTGGCGATACTACCCTTGCCAATATGCCCCAGTATTCGACAACCCCACAAACAGTGCAGTATAAGTATACATGAATAATATTGATTGCCCCTGAATAGCCCCCTAGAGAAATAATCGTAGTCTGATTTATGTTCAAGTGGTTGCCCCCTAAAGACTCAACTTTGTATTTGTTATGATCTCCAAAAGAAAGCTTCTTCCCCAAGAGTAAAATAAAGGAAAATATGCTTTAATGTCAAGCCAACAAGGTCAAGAGCTTCACATTGACAGCAACCAGTTCAATTCACCATCCCCTTCAAATCATCATTCTAAGTAAGAACATGCACTTGAACATTCCACTAGAATTAAAAAAACATAACTCTAACACATTCTTCCACTGAAAAAATAGCAAATTAGAGCAAAGAAAAGATGAAAACTCCTACATTGGCCACACAAGAAGAATATACTGACAAAATATGAGTTACAAACGACGATCCTGAAATAAAAAGTAATTGTTCATCTATCTTATTGAGCAACAGCCAACAATCAGTTTAACATAATGTAGTTCTGTGGTTCGAGGGTCTGGTTTGATGGTTCCGAACCTGTTCAATAAAGATCGTCGGAAATAAACGATTTTGGTATCAGCGGACCGCAAATCACGAGTGCGGTGTGTACGAGTGTTTTCGCATTAACCGATCAATGAGAACACTATGTATTCATGGATTTCGTTTGAACCCTCGGGTTCCATTTTGTGTGCGGCAGCCATTTTTTGTGGTTACCCTCACATAGGCCGATGACTACGACGAACAAGTCCTTGAGACACGTACACCTTAGCTGACTTCTGAATGACCTGGCCAAACTGACTCCCTTGCCCGAGGCTGACCTCGCTGAGCCAGTTCCTTGTTAAGCAGCTGGCCAGATAAAGATCAAAGAGCAGGACATGCCGGAGTTTACAGTACACTGCACCCACCTTTCTGTCTTGCTTCCAATCTGTTTCTGCTCCTTCCTTTACGACATAATCACTGATTTGGGTTGAGGGTTTTATGATGGGTTTGTCCGGCCTGATCGAACAAGAAATTGAAATGTGCTTAGTCATTTCTGGTGGGCTGGACAACGGAAAGTGGGATTGTCGTCATACGATATATTTGAAATGTCACCCCGTGATTGGTCAGTTTGTATGTAACCAATGTTAGTCTGGAATGTTGCCTGAGGCCTGATTTTTGGCATAAAAGACCATGCTCCGCTCATTGAATTTGTGCAGTCTCTAGCGAACCACCCGTGTTGTGCTTCGTAGATCTCTGTTCCTGGTTGCAGCCAATAAACTTTGGTCTTTGACGTCATCAAGAAGCGTCCTGTGTCTCTGTTTGACAAGGCAGGGGAACTCGAAGGCATCGGGCGTTTTCCCTGACGCCGCTAGGTTCTAAAACCTGGTCCTTCAGTTGGCGCCCTTTTGGGGCAACTTCAGCGGTACAGGTCCAAGCCCGAAGATCGTGGAGATGTTCGTGTGGAAATTCTGGAGGAAGGCCAACCACTTCATCGACCCCTGTATGTTGTCGTGATCCGAAAGTCTTTGCTGCGAGGTTTCCCGCTTTCCGATGGCTACGAAGGACTGCTGCCCTGACTGTCGCCCTGTCTTGGAGCCTTAGACGATTTGTAGAGCAAGACGATAGACGGGTCTTCTGGTGACGCCATCGACATTTCAGTTAAGTATGAGTGGAACGTCTCCCAGTTCTTAGTTTGTTTTGGTATCCTTTAGTGGATCGCTTTGATTTGGTACCTGCAGGCCCCAAAGCCAAGGGACTCGTGTATTCACAAGACTATCGTTTTGAGATTTCCCTTGTAGTTTTGAGGCTAGACTAGTGAGCAAGATGCCTGGTTTTAGCAGACTAAGAAAGATATTTGGTTGTGGTTGTTCTAAGGATTCCCGGTTAGAGGATTTGTGTCCGGTTCCTCCGATTCGATGGTGTAGGTCCTATTAGTTATAATGAGCTTTGGGTAAAATATACGAGAAAAGACAGTGTCCTATAGTGGCCCCGTTATGGTAGTTTTGAAACTGAGATTCTAGATAATCTCGAAGTTAAATTGTTCAAGAAGAAAGCCCGGCCGGCAATATTTGACTCTTTCCGCATATGGCGCAAAGAGGCCAAACAGAAAGAAATTAAGTTAGCGAAGAAGAATAAACGAGACTGAGGTATGTCAATGGTGCAAGCTGCCATTGCGTATAGGGATAATGAGGAAGAGCAAGAGAGCGAACAGATGCTTAGGGTGAGGAAGTTAGCGGTAGATAAATGCTACCCAGTTTTGCCGCGTCAAGAGCAGGAAGAAAAGAAAGAGCTTGTGAAAGATCCTCTAATGTCGCATCTAATGAGTTCGCCACCCCCTTATGCACAGAATGCTACGGCACCACCGCAACCAGTTGTAATTGTGCAACCTCCGGTTGTTGTGCCACCTGCAATTCCTCCACAGCCAGCTCCTCTTCCGTTGGCTACTGTTCCTTTGGCGCAGCCTCCTCAGGGGCCGCCAACTTTGCCTCCTCTTTCGTTTGCTACTCCTACACCTATTCATAATAATCCTTCTGTTCCGACTTTGGATTCTTCTACTATTGTTCCGTCCTCTCTTATTCTTTCATCTTCTCCTTCTGCTAGACAGAGAATGACTTCTGCTTTATCTGGTTTCCTTTCTCCTTTGTTGGGACAATTGGGTATGTCTCCAGTTAGTGAGCGTAGACAATAACGTAGTCAGTTGCCTGGTATAGATGAGCGTACAGTTTTGGATCACATGGCACGTAGATGGGTTACGTACACTTCTCAGTACGATATTGGAGGTGTTATGGATGCTTTTCGCCAATGGGAAGCACCAACACAGCGATATGTCTTTGAGATGATGTGTGTGTTCCTTCATGAACAATGGGTTGACGAAGTAGGTCAGGCTCCTCCTGAATTGTATTGAGTGCGTTCCGAGTTTGCGAAAGGGACCATTGTGAGTCTGCATGACATTGAGTGAGCAATTGCGACGCTGTTGTCGTTCCGTAATAACACCCCTTCTGAGCGATTGTTTGAGCCTGATTCGTCAGTTAGGAGAAAAGCGCGTCAATATCCGATGCGTGAGGTTCCTCCAGTTTGGAGACCTCAGGATGGGAATGTTGCTGCGCACTTTCAGCGAGTATGGGTACATGTTCCTTGGAAGCGTGTTGAAGTTTTGGCGATTAAGCAGTCTTTGCCTGATCCGCGCAAAAATCCAGCAGGATATTATAAAGAGCTCACTTAGACTGTGAATTTGTGTATCATGAATTTGGCAGACATAGATATGTTGTTTGGGAATATTGTCCCGCAACCTATTTGGAGTACGATTCGGCATACAGATCATGACCAAGAATTAGGTCATACATGGGTTAATATTAGTGCTGCGAATGATAGACAGGTTGGAGGTGCTAAGCCTTAAGATCTCATTACTCAACTTCCTGGTAGGATAATTAATTATATGAAGACTCTGATGCCTGAAGTGCGTGTTAATTGGGACAAGTTGTCTGCTTGTAAGCAGAAGAAAGACGAGACGGTGTCTGATTTCTTCACGCGGTTTGAAGAGACCTTTGTGGATCATAGTGGTCAGGATATGGCTACGGAGGGTGGCCAGAGATTGTTTGTCGACAAATTTGTACATAATCTGCTTCCCGAATTGTGCACTAAGCTGAAAGACTCTGAGAGTGCTTGGGCTGTTTCCACATCAGCGCAGATTTTAGCTACAGCCCAGTACTATGAAAATAGGCACAAAGATGAGTTAGAGAAAGCGGATAAGAAGACTAAGGAATTGAAGACTAAAATTCTTCTACAACAAGCTTATCCACCCCGTACTAATAGTCAACGCGATTATCAGCAGAATCAGCAGTATTCGAGAAACTCGCAAAGAAACAAGCCTTCTCAACAGCGCTTTCAGTATGGGCCTAATCAGTGTGCGTATTGCAAAGAAGAGGGCCATTTTAAGAATAGTTGTCCGGTTTTGTTACAGCGCACGAATGGTCCTTCTGGTGTAAGAGGTCGAGGTGCTCAACAAGCGCCTAGAGGTAGAGGTCTCGGACAGAATGGGCGTTCTTTGCCACCACAGAACTCAATGAATAGTTTTGATCAACAGCAAGGTTCGTCTGGTAGGACAGCACAGTACTATGCGGACGACTACTATGTCGAAGGTGAGGAAGTGAATGGTAATGATTGCTAGGACAGCCATGGACAAAGAGAGGGAGTTGTTTCAGTTCCAGTAGATCAGAGTGGACCTTATGTTGAAGCGATTGCATCAGGTGTGTCAGAGCCTTTCTGTTAGACACTGGTGCTACGAAGAGTTCTATAATACACTCTAAACTCCCTTGCGCACCTTTGTCTGGCTTTGAGAATGTCTCTGTAGGTTTTTCTGGCGCCCCGGTTCGAATCCGATTTCTGCTCCGCTGTCTCTTTCTGTTGGACCTCGTAAGTTTGAAGCACCCCTCATTTTGACTACAGGTTGTGGTGAGAATTTGTTGGGATTGGATTTATTGAACAGATTATATGCCACGTTGTATTGTTCTCCGTCAGGAGTACATCTTACGTTGGGTGAGAGAGTGATCTCTCCGATGTACATATCGAAAGATAGACTTCCACCTGAATTGTCTTCTTTACCTGATTCATTGTGGGCTGTTGGTCCGAATGATGTGGGTCTTTTGGAGATTCCTCCATATGTCGTGACACTGAAGGCGAATGCTAAGTTACTGCGCATTCCACAGTACCGTATCTCGAGTGATGGTGAGCGTACACTTTTAGCGATCATTTATGATCTGATCGAAAAGGGCGTGATTGAGGAAACGAGAGGTAATGTGTGTAATAGCCCCGTTTTGCCTGTTCTGAAGAGAACTGATTCTTCACAGCCTCCTGTATATAGGTTTGTGATCAATCTTCGTGAAGTGAACAAGATTGTTGTTCCACAGTTTCCTGTTGTACCTGATATTACTGCTTTGTTGACTCTGATTCCGGCTACAGCCACATGGTTTTTGGTGATCGACTAGAAGAATGCTTTCCTCAGTATCCCGATTGCCATGGAAAGTAGAGATATCTTTGGTTTCTCTTTAGGAGGACGAAGTTTCCGCTTTAAGCGCGCTCCTCAAGGCTATTGCGAGAGTCCATCGATCTATAGCCAAGCTTTGAAAACACAACTTGATTTGTTGGTTTTACCTGATGGTGCTGCCCTTATTCAGTATGTTGATGATTTACTAGTTGCTGCTGACAATGAAGAAATCTGTAAAGAAGCCACTTTGTCGTTGTTACGCCACTTGTCTGATTTTCATCACAAAGTTTCTCTCTCCAAGTTGCAATATTGCCGACAAGAAGTAACCTACTTAGGTCACCTCTTATCAATGGAGGGAAGGAAACTGACCCCAGACAGAATTCAAGCTATTGCGAAAATGAGTGTTCCTATAACACAGAGAAAAGTACATGCGTTTTTGGGTATTACGTCGTACTGTAGACAGTGGATTCCTAATTTTTCTTTGTTAGCGAAGCCTTTGATAGCTCTTACTGTTAAGGACACTCCAAATCCTATTCCTTGGACTGACGAATGTCAGAAGAGTTTTTCCAAATTACGAAATGCGTTGTGTTCGGCTCCTGTGTTGGGTACTCCCGACTACAGTAAGCCTTTCACATTGTATGTCCACGAGAGAGAGGGGTGTGCATTGTCAGTGTTGACTCAGCAGTTTGGCGATAAGCAACGTCCATGTGCGTATTTTTCGTCGACTTTAGATCCGGTAGCTAGAGCGTTGCCGAGTTGCTTGAGAGCTACAGCAGCAGCGGCTGTTTCAATTCGACAGTCTGCTGGTTTGGTTATGGACAACATGTTAGTTGTAATGGTTCCACATGCAGGGGATACCTTGTTGAACCGTACCAAGACACAGCACTTAACTAGTGCTCGGTTGTCGGGTTACGAGTTGACCTTGTTAGCGAGTCATGTGCACATTAAACGATGCAACACGTTGAATCCAGCCACGTTGTTGCCAATTTCAGTTGAGACAGATGATAGTGAAGAACAACATGATTGCTTTCTGAGAACTGAGGAAGAAACGAAAGGGAAAATAGACCTTAGGGATACTCCTCTTCCAGAGTGTGATGGTACTTTGTGGGTTGATGGTTTGTGCTTTAAGTTGCCGAATGGTGATACGACGGCGGCATATGCTGTTACGACTTTGCATACGATTGTTGAAGCTGCACGGTTCCCACATAATTCAGCACAAGCAGCGGAATTGATTGCATTAACGAGAGCATGTGTGTTAGCAAAAGGGAAACGAGTGAATGTGTACACTGACAGCCAGTATGCGTTCGGTGTGGCTCATAGCTTTGGACGTTTGTGGTGTGAACGTGGATTCCTGACTTCGCATGGAACAAAGATCCAACATGGGCAGTTGGTGAATGAACTTCTTGAATCACTTACTTTGCCGTTGCAAGTAGCGATCGTGAAATGTAGTGCCCATAAGAAAG
The DNA here is from genome assembly GCF_964263255.1 of Lissotriton vulgaris. Lineage (NCBI taxonomy): Eukaryota > Metazoa > Chordata > Amphibia > Caudata > Salamandridae > Lissotriton > Lissotriton vulgaris. The sequence goes on from NC_141693.1 coordinate 1,871,379,518, forward strand.
TTACGGATGATGTTGGTCGCGGAAATGCATTTGCGGATGAAGTTGCGAAAGAAACTGCGAGAAATGTGATGAATCGAATGTATGTTGCAGGTCCGGCGAGATGGGTTCCAGAGAAGAGTATGTGTGAAGATACGATTGAGAGTGTGAAATCCATCCAAGCTGAGGCTATAGAGAAAGAGTTGAATGACTGGAGAGAAAGTAAGGGTAGATTGGACTCGAATGGTTGTTGGACTGATTTGTCTGAGCATCAAAGATGGTTGTTACCTGACGCATATGTGCTTCCAGTTGTTACAATGGCTCATGGGATGGCACATATTAGCGTGAAAGGGATTTGTAAGTTGTTGGCTCCGGTTTGGCAGAATGTGGGAATTCCCAAATGTGCAGAGAATTTGGTTAAGAACTGTATGGTGTGTCTGATGTACAATCCTGGTAAGGGAACTCCAACACCAGCTGGTCATTTTGCTCCTCCTACGTATCCGTTTGAGGCTTTGCAGCTAGATTTCATCCACATGGAGAGGTGCAACAACCTGAAATATGTCCTGGTGGTTGTTTGCTCCTTCTCTAGATGGGTGGAAGCTTATCTTTTGAAGGACAATACTGCCTTGTCCACAGCGAAAGCCCTAATCAAGGAATTTCTCCTTAGATTGGACTTGCAGAGAATTATCTGGAGTGACAATGGGAGTGAATTGTGGGTCAAGTAATGAAGAGAGTATGTGAGGGATTAGGAATTCGGCAAAAGTTCCACGCTGCAAATCACCCCAATCAGCTGGTTTAGTCGAGTGCTATAATGGCACCTTGACGTTGAAGTTAGCCAAAATCCAAGCGAGCACTGGTTTACAGTGGCCAGATGCTTTACCTTTAGCGCTTTTATCCACAAGAATGACTGTGCATTCGCGAATGGGTTTGAGTCCATATGAAGTTGTGTTTGGTCGCCCGGCGAATATTTGGGGCGTACCAAGACCAACCAAGTTTAGTGACCTCGAGTATCCTGTGTTGCTTGATTACTTGCACGAACTGACGGCTAAACTGCGTGTTTTACACCAACAGGTTTACAATAGCCTGCCACAGGCTTCCGAAGATCCAGGCCATGCTATTGAACCTGGAGCCTGGGTTTTTGTGAAGAACTTTCAGCGGAGCAAGAACGAGCAGCCCCGCTGGACAGGACTATATCAAGTCCTCTTGTCTACACGTTCTGCAGTTCGAGTGTAAGGCAAAAAACACTGAATTCACGGTGCGCACTGCAAGCGGGCACCATTGCCCTTACCTTATGACCGGTGGGTCCAGGAGGGACTTCCAGACTCTGAAACAGAAACTGTTTCACGATTTTTGCCATTCAACGATGCCCGTCTGATTGGAACAAACTCTGATAAAGGAAGTGACGATCTCTTGCAAGAAGCTGTGCCTCCTTTGAATCGATTGAACACTACTGAGACTGAACTCTTGTTTAAAGATCAAGAATTGCCTGGAAAAGATCGTCATAATTTGCGACCAAGAGTCGTGGGACAAATAAAGAAATAAATGAAGTTTTTATGATTTTTCTGTTTACAGGTTAACTCTCCACCGAGGATCTACTTATTTTTGTTTTTTGAACCGCCATCCGGGTTCAGCTGTAGGGTCGCGGTTGCCGAAGTCTTTGGAGTGCAAGCCTGAGACACTAGGTTGAAGGTTCTGGTTGGCCTTAGGGAGTTGCCCTGGGTTGAAAGAGGCATTCCTTAGCATAGAACACCCTACCATCGCAAGCAGCATATTAATTAGGATGGATTTCTTCGAGTTGGAGAGACCTGTAAGGACAATGAACTTTAAGACTAAGATATGCAAGCTGATCATACAGAAAAGATTTTTTATACCATGTTTGTTTTTGCTAATGAGTTTAATGATATTTTTAATTGGTTATGTGACATTCTCTTTTAAAGTGACGTTTATTCCCACTTTGCAACCTACACCTCCACCTACTATTTCTTCTTATTCTTTTCATCCTTTGCCTGAACATGAGGTAGTTAGATGACGGGAATTTACCAATAATTCCTTTATTCAACTTTTGCACCAACACCAGTTAGTGATGAATACAACGAACTGTTGGATTTGTGGTCTAATGCCCCATACGACCGATAAGAGTATTCCGTACTTGATTCTGCCTTTTAGCTTAAATGGTTCTATTTGAGGTTATAGAACGATGTTTATCTATGCCCATAGTGTCTATCCCCAACGTTCAGTGAAAGACAACCCAAAGAATAGTGCTCTGGTCAAGGGTATAGTCGACATGATTAGAGGGATTAGCTCGTATGAGACTATTCCGAGGGATGAGACACAAGCATACATTGGTTGGAACATTACTGAATACGGAGTTAGTCTGAGTGTTAACCAGCGAGCCAAAAGTTCTCCACCGATTTGGATAGTGCCCCATCAGGGTTGCTATTGTCTGCAGGGTAATGGCAATTATCCGAGAGCTCAGCTAGGGAAGAGCGTTTGTACTGACACCTATGTATTTACGTCTCAGTCTTCCCCAGCATTTCTAGCCGCTAAGGGTACTTATTTTGTTTGCTACGACAAAGCATATACATGGTTGCCTCCTGATTTTTCAGGCACATGTTTTGTTTCCTTCCTGTTGCCTCCCACTTTTACAGCTGCAGCAGATTACCATAAAATGAGAGTTGCTAGAGGTGTCTTCAGTCAGGAAGACACTGCAGGGCAAGAGTTGGGAGATTTCTTCAAGGGTTTTCTGCCGCTCTGGGGACCGATGGCTAACAGCAGGAATATTCGCCAGTTGACGAGAGTGGTTGAGTCCACCACAGTCGAAACTGCCGGTGCCCTTAGTAACTTGACTGCTGCGCTCCAGTCGGATAGACTTATGACACTTCAGAATGGGGTTGCCCTTGATGTCATATTAGCAGACAGAGGTAGAGTATGTAAACTGATTCAATCGAGCTGCTGCGTTTTCATTCCAGACAACGCTCCGTCAGTCTTCCAGGTCATTTCCAAGCTACATAAGATCTCCGATTCTGTCCATTTGGATAAAGGAGTTTGGTGGTTGGTGGGATGGTTATGGGGATTGATATCCACATGGGGATGGAAGATTCTGATGGTCATTGGGATGATCTTAGCTATCCTTTTCCTGTTCTGTCTCTGTGTACAGTGTGCTCCTGCTATTTGTGGCCTCTGTGCTACTTTGTGTGTAAAGAGACCTGTCCAGAGAGAGGTACTAAGTGCTAGGATGATGCTACAGCAACATATCGATGATCTGATGAATATAGATCCAGATTCAGACTAACATGAGTTTGGGTTTGTTGCCTATGTAAGGGCAAAAGGAGGGTCTATAGTTCTGTGGTTCGAGGGTCTGGTTTGGTGGTTCCGAACCTGTTCAATAAAGATCGTCGGAAATAAATGATTTTGGTATCAGCGGACCGCAAATCACGAGTGCGGTGTGTACGAGTGTTTTTGCATTAACCGATCAATGAGAACACTATGTATTCATGGATTTCGTTTGAACCCTCGGGTTCCATTTTGTGTGCGGCAGCCATTTTGTGTGGTTGCCCTCACATAGGCCGATGACTACGGCCAAACAAGTCCTTGAGACACGTACACCTTAGCTGACTTCTGAATGACCTGGCCGAACTGACTCCCTTGCCTGAGGCTGACCTCGCTGAGCCAGTTCCTTGTTAAGCAGCTGGCCAGATAAAGATCAAAGAGCAGGACATGCCGGAGTTTACAGTACACTGCACCCACCTTTCTATCTTGCTTCCAATCTGTTTCTGTTCCTTCATTTACGACATAATCACTGATTTGGGTTGAGGGTTTTTTGATCGGTTTGTCCGGCCTGATCGAACAAGAAATTGGAATGTGCTTAGTCATTTCTGGTGGGCTGGACAATGGAAAGTGGGATTGTCGTCATACGATATGTTTGAAATGTCACCCCGTGATTGGTCAGTTTGTATGTAACCAATGTTAGTCTGGAATGTTGCCTGAGGCCTGATTTCTGGCACAAAAGACCATGCTCCGCTCATTGAATTTGTGCAGTCTCTAGCGAACCACCCATGTTGTGCTTCGTAGATCTCTGTTCCTGGTTGCAGCCAATAAACTTTGGTCTTTGACGTCATCAAGAAGCGTCCCGTGTCTCTGTTTCCCCTGACGCCGCTAGGTTCTAAAACCTGGTCCTTGAATAAGATGTTTGCGATAATCCAGTTTTTCCCTGCTTTCTGCAATGTCCATCCAGTTTCATCCGATGTCTCCATTTTCCATCATGCTCCCTCATTATTTTTTCATCACCACATTTGTCCATTTACACATATCCTTAGGAACAAGATTTGTTGAATTATATTTGCCAACTGCAGTTCCATTGTAAATGCAGATTTAAGAATTTGGTGGTGTGAACTACTCACATCTCCTCGAGATCCCATCATTGTTGCCAAATATTTTGAAGGAAAAGATGCCTTAATGTAAAGCCAACACCACCAACGCCTTCACAGTGGAAACAACTAGTTTTACTCATCAGCCCTTTTATTCTAATTAAGAATATTTCACTGAAACATTCCACTAGAATTAAAGAAAGGTAAACATAACAGTATTTCAAATCAATACTTTCACCCTACATTTGTCCTTATTAGATTTTCACTGGGATAAATAAATTTGTGACTTATTAAATAGAACATATAGATCTCCTCTGCTAAACAGAAAGTTAACTCTGAGTGGACAGGGATCAACTGCAAATACCTACCTTTAAAGAGTCCAGACATAGTGAAGGAAAGAGAACAGCAAATGACACAAGCACTGACATAGCTAATAGGTCTTTCCTTTGGGAGCTTATAAGTATTTAGCCCTGAAGCACGTTATCCTGGTTGCTATAACAGCTACTGTTCTTAAATTGTTTGATACATTTCGCCTTCGGATGGATGGTACTGAAACCCTAAATGCATGCGAGGGGGTAAAGAAAACCAATTTTGTAAGAGGCTGTGAAGTGTACATCTTGCTCACACAGCACCCAAGTACATTTGCAGGCCACTGACGTGGGGTCGCGTGCATTAATCCCATATTATCTGAGATGGGGGAAGGAGGGGCCAGGCACGGGTTCTAAATGACTCAGCTGCAAATACCACATCCTGGCACTGAGAGGGGATATCGGAGGAAGAACAGATGAAGAGAATGGAGGAGAGGACAGGAGAAGAGGCAGCTATGACAACCGTAGGGGTGGAGGTTGGCACAGCAAACAGTAAACTGGGGAGGAAAAAAAAAGCCAGGCATGGGGTGGGAAAGAATGGTCATAAAGGTCCATAATGACATCTCCTTCAGTGAGGCGACTATTGCTGTATCCCCAGTCCAGGTGACACACATAGGTTGCATTGTACGGGAAGATGGCGGATTGACACCGCCAGTGCAGAGGAACGCTGGCTGAGGTCCGGGCTGTGATCATGTCAGACCGTGCTTTTTGCTGAGTTTGCTCTACTTGTGACATCGTATTTTCTTACTAATGAAGTAGGAGCTATTCGGATTTTGCTTGGCGGCTTACTTACCGTAGCGGGAGAAAAAGACTGATTGCAAGATACTGCTTGCGCGCCTCCGACTCTTGGTGTGAGAAAACGCATTGCGGTTACGGCACAGCTTGGTGCAGGTCGGCTAAGGAGGCTGAGTGATAGTGAAGCGTGGCCAGAACTTAGGCGCATGCTGCAATTTTGGCGGATTGAGAGCCGAGTGCAGAACTTACTCCGCTTGATTCAACTACCGCGCCTAGCCTCTGAAGCATCGAAGGGCTGGTCGGCGGTTAGCTGGTTTGGCCTGCAGGTCTATCGGCGCTCCTTTCCATCAACGGCTGCAGTGAACTACGCGGGGATGGCGCCGAAGTCTCAAGGGAGAAGCACCCGGACAACAACAACAGCGTTTAAACAAGCGCCGACGATGACGACCAACTCCACGGACTCGGCTCCTGTGGGAAATGTTGCCGGCGTGACAGTGCTATTGGGTTCTCAAATGGATACATCTGAGCTGACTACGGATGCAAGCAAGAAAGTTACGGGTAGGCAAGAGAAACTGGGGGAGAGAGTGGGGATTTCTAAGACTAACTCAGCATCTGACGATACTTTGTTACTATCAATGGAAACTAATTTAGTGTTGCCTGAAACAGGGAGCACCATTGTAGATAAAGGGAAGAGTCAGAGCACCAATGCTGCTATTGGAGTTAAAGTGGTTAATGCTAATGTTGCGAATACATTAAAAAGCTGTGTCCCATTGGCTGAAACTGCTATTAACCCTCAAACTGGAGAAGTTATACGCTCTCTTGCCTCGAATACTCAAACTGCATCTCCTGTAACAACTATCAATATAACTCCAACTCACTCAGAGACACATTCTGCGGAAAATCTTAGTCTAAATGATAAGCAACTTACACAATCTAGTCAAGCCTTTTCTATTATAACAGACGGAGTCCTAGTTGAAGTGGGAACGTTAGGGGCTGAGTGTCTGGAAAATGCTGATGGTCCTGAGACGGATGAGGAGTACTGTGACTTTTCCGGTTTAGGCAACAATACACCATCATCGTCAACTAAAGACAAAGATAAAGCTATCAGTATTAAAAAGCTCAAAAATAAAAACAAGAATAAGACTAAGAAGGTCATAAATAAACCTAAGCCTCCTACTATGAAGGCGATACCAGAAAATAGCCCTATTAGACAATGGGTACAAGCTAAAGGAGGCGTTAAATCAATGGCTATGAGACTCTCAGGAAATAGCCCTACTGACACGGGTGCTTTAGTGGGGGATGCAAGTGGTCTCAACGCTGTGATGGACATAGCTGACTCAGTGGGGTCTAACAAGCAAGTAGCTGATGTACTTACTGTAACCCAAAATCCACAAATCACTTCCGCTCCCATCTCTTCTCATGTGACTGCCACTACAATTCCTATACAGGTTTCAGTGGGCAGGCAAGATCTGTCGGGTCCCATAACGGAAGCTTTAATGGAAGCCTCCTCTTTTTCTTTACCAGCTCATCAGCCGGCGATAATTCTTGCATCAATAGCATCTGTGGAAAATCCTGGTGACCTAGCTTAGGACACCCCGCGCCGCACGGCCACCAGCTGCTGCGTGTGCCTCCCGCCACCCGCCTGCCTCGCTGACCCTGCTGCCGCCGCCGTCTGACCACGCCCCCTGCCATCGAGCGGCGTGGTCTCCTGCGGTCCAGTGCTGTGCTCGCTGTTGTTGCCTTTTAGGCTCCTGGGCCCCGTTTTTCCTGCTGTGTGCCCCTTTGCTATTACTGAGTTTGTCTTTTGTTTTGTTTGGAGTGTATTTGCCAGCGCCTGTCCCCCCTGTTATCTCTCCCCCGGTTTCCTCGCTCCCCGCTCCCCGCTTCCCGCCTCCGTTGGTAGCCACGCCCCCTTTTTCTTCTGTGCCCTCCCCGCTCCCGCCTCCCAGCTGCTCCGCCCTCCCTCGCACTTCGCCATATATGGCGACCGTGCGAATGCGAAGCGGTCACGCGCAGCGGGAGCACCGATTGTGCGCCGAAGACGCGCCAAAGGTAAGCCCGTCTGCGCCCATCCGCGCCTGGACCACGCCCAGTGCCAGGACCCCTGGACCCCGCAGACCCCTGCCCACCCGCCGGACGTACGACGCCGCCACCCTCAACGCACTCAACGCCGGCCGAGTCCCGGGCTGCTACCGAGCCACCCCGAGACGCACCCACGGACCCTTCTGCTGCAACGCCTGCAAGTTCACCTGCATCCGGACCTGCACCACTCCAGCAGTGCCCAAGACCTCGACGAGCAACAGCAGCAGCCACCTGTGATGCATCCTGCTCAACACCCGCTCCGTCCACAGGCACGCCATCGAGATCTGGAACCTGCTCGACACCACAGCCCCAGACGTCGCCTTCTTCACGGAAACCTGGATGAACGCCTCCTCCGCGCCTGACATCGCCATCGCCATCCCAGATGGCTACAAGATCATCCGAAGGGACCGCATCAACCACACCGGAGGAGGCATCGCCATCATCCACAAGAACACCATCCGCATCACGACCAACACCGATGACACCCTCGCTACCGCCGAGCACCTGCACTTCCAAGTCCACATCAACCCCAAGACCACCCTCAGAGGCACCCTCATCTACAGACCCCCTGGACAACGCACACAATTCAGCGAAGACATCGCCGACTTCATCAGCCCGCACGCCCTTTGCTCCGCTGACTACATCCTCCTAGGGGACCTCAACTTCCACCTGGAGAACAACAACGACCGCAACACCACCACCCTGCTGGACAACCTCGCCAACCTGGGACTCAAGCAACTGGTGACCACCCCCACCCCCTACGCCGGACACACTCTCGACCCCGTCTTCTCATCCAGCAAGGACATCACCTTCTGCCATGCCACCGGACTCCACTGGACGGACCACAGCTGCGTCCACTTCAGCTTCGCAAGGACCACGATCCACCACCACCAGCAACAGGCTGCACGCAGGAACTGGAACAAGATCACAGCCGACCAACTCGCGTCCTCCCTGAGCACGAACCCTCCCACCAGCACAACGAACCCCAGCCAGGCGGCCACCAACCTCACGAAGTGGATCAACAACTGCGCAGACGAGCTCGCCCCCCTGAGGACCCCGCCCAGCAGACCCGGCAGCAAGAAAGCCCCATGGTTCACCAACGAACTCAAGAGCTCCAAGAAGAACTGCCGAGCCCTCGAAAGAACCTGGCGCAGAGACCCAACACTGGACAACATGACTGCCCTCAAGCTCGCCACCCGGAAACACCACCAACTTATCCGCGCCACCAAGAAAACTGCATTCAAGGAACGACTGGACAACAACGCACACAACAGCAAAGAACTCTTCAACATCGTCAAAGAGCTCCCCAACTTCAACGCCGGAAACAAAGACATCACCCCTTCGCAAGACCTCTGCAACTCCCTTGCCTCCTACTTCCACAACAAGATCGCGGACATACACAACAGCTTCAGCACTCAACCGACGAGCACCACGACCGAACCACCGCCCCCCACCACCACCCTCCGCGCCTGGACTCCGATCAGCACCGAAGACACCGTCCGCACGATGAACTCCATCCACTCCGGATCTCCGACCGACCCCTGCCCTCACCACGTCTTCAACAAGGCCGACGCTATCATCGCACCCCACCTGTGGGACATCATCAACACCTCCTTCGACACCGCTACCTTCCCGGAGAACTGGAAGCACGCCGAACTCAGCGCTCTACTCAAGAAGCCATCGGCTGACCCCACCGACCTCAAGAACTACCGCCCCATCTCGCTGCTCCCGTTTCCTGCAAAAGTCATCGAGAAGACCGTCAACAAGCAGCTGGCCGCCTTCCTCGAGACGAACGGATCCCTCGACCCCTCGCAGTCTGGCTTCTGGGCCAACCACAGCACCGAGACTGCCCTGATCGCAGTCACCGATGACATCCGAACGCTGCTCGACAACGGAGAAACAGCGGCCCTCATCCTCCTCGACCTCTCCACGGCCTTCGACACTGTTTGCCATTGTACCCTAGAACAACGCCTCAGCAACGCTGGAGTCCAGGAGAAGGCACTGGAGTGGATCATCTCCTTCCTCGTCGGAAGAACACAGAGAGTCTGCCTCCCCCCGTTCAGATCTGAAGCCACCGAAGTCATCTGCGGCGTCCCTCAAGGCTCCTCGCTCAGTCCAACCCTCTTCAACATCTACATGAGCCCCCTCGCAGACATCGCATGCCAGCACAACCTCAACATCATCTCCTACGCCGACGACACCCAGCTGATCCTCTCCCTTACCAACGACCCCGCCACCGCCAGAGCCAACCTTCACGAAGGGATGAAAGAGGTAGCCGAATGGATGAAAAACAGCCGCCTGAAACTGAACTCGGACAAGACGGAAGTCCTCATCCTGGGATCCTCACCCTCCGCCTGGGACGACTCCTGGTGGCCCCCCGCCCTAGGCAGCGCACCCAAACCAACAGACCACGCACGCAACCTGGGCTTCATCCTGGACTCCTCCCTCTCCATGACCAGACAAGTCAACGCCGTCTCCTCGTCATGCTTCAATATCCTGCGCATGCTACGTAAGATCGGTCGGTGGATCCCCACCGACACCAGGAAGACGGTCACCCAGGCCCTCGTCACCAGCCGTCTGGACTACGGCAACACCCTCTACACCGGAACCACCGCCAAACTCCAGAAGAGACTCCAGCGGATCCAGAACGCCTCAGCACGACTCATCCTGGACATCCCCCGTCGCAGCCACATCTACGGACACCTGAGAGATCTGCATTGGCTCCCGGTCAACAAGAGAATCACGTTCCGTCTCCTCACCCACGCACACAAAGCCCTACACAGCCAAGGCCCAGGATACCTCAACAGCCGCCTCAACTTCTACGCTCCCAAACGCCAGCTTCGTTCGACCGGCCACGCCCTCGCCGCCGTCCCCCGCATCCGCAGAGCCACCACAGGGGGACGGTCCTTCTCCTACCTCGCCACCAAGACATGGAACTCCCTCCCCACCCACCTCCGACTGACCCAGGACCACCTCGCCTTCAGGAAGCAACTCAAGACCTGGTTGTTCAAGCAGTAGCGGATCCCTCCTCCCCACAGCGCCTTGAGACCCTCTGGGTAAGTAGTGCGCTATATAAATCCGATGATTGATTGATTGATTGATTGATTGGTACATTCTCTTCTATTACCACCACTACCTTACAGAGTGCAGCGAATACAGGAGATTCAGCAGAGGCAGGCATCGGGATGGCTTTGAGTGCAGGACTAACAAAAGAATCTGCTTCAGATGGGCTAGAGCACTCTTCTTCTTTGCCGGTGGATTGGACCCTTCAAGGGAGGTGTCTGCATCATTTCAGACGATACTACAACTATTAAATGAACAAAAACAGGAAGCCAAGATTCATTATCAGCAGATGAGGGAAGATAGTAGTAAGACTCAATCCTCTTTGCAAGAAATGTCATGTAAACTTGGTGCTGTCTCCCAGGATATGGAAGAACTTCAGCAAAGAGTGGTTTAAACAGAGGAAAAGTCCCTTCGCTCTGAAATAGCTGTGAATAAACATGCGGCTCAACTATGCCAAATGCAAGTCAAACTTGAAGACTTAGAAAATAGGCAACGCAGACAGAATTTACGCATATTTGGAATTGCTGAAGGGGCCGAAGGAGCTGACCCTAGGGCATTCATTGTTCAATTATTCCAAAAAGCATTTCCTGATTTATCAGATTGGAATTGGGATTCGCAGATACAACGTGCCCATCGGTTCCCATTATTTCAAAGAAATAAGGGTGGTAAATACCCCCGCCCAATCCTGAAATGTATAGGTAACTTTCTGCTCCGCCAAGCTATCTCAATAAAAGCGCGACCAAATACTCCATTTATCACTGATCTAGTTACCTTTTTTGTTAGATCTGATTTGAGTAAACTTTCTTTGGAACAACGTTGGAAACTGAAACAATTCATTAACCCGATAAAGGAATTGGGTGGCCAAGCTTTCTTACAAGAGCCAGCTAAGCTGAAAGTAATAAAAAATGGCCGCTCTTACTATTTTTTGGAAGAGAATGAGGTGGAACAAGCCTTGGCTACTTGGAGATTGGAAAAAAATGAACACTGAATAATGTTTTCTTTAAAACACTTCAATCTCTTCCTTTTTTCTTGTTTCCCCCAATAATGTTATAACAAGAGATACTGCATGGAATATATGTGTGAAAAATTTGGGTGAAAAATGTGGGTGTCTATTCAAGGATTTATTACTATTTCTTCTATTTTTTTCTAGTCTGATTTTTCGGGCCAGTTGGCAGTACTGTAGTGATTGCTAAGCACGGTCTTGTTTATCTGAAAATTTATTTTGAATGCCCGGATCCTCTAAGCGACTGATTCCGCTCTTTGGCTGCCAGTATAGCGGCAGCCGGTCTAAAGGGGGGACCTGCAGGTAGCTATAGGGTAGGGCGGGGGAGGGATAGTTTGCGGGGTGGGGAAGAGGGAGATATTTCTTGGGGTAAAAAATTTATCAGGGGGCTAAAAATCTATATAAATGTGAGGTATAACAAGGCTGTTTTGATTTATTGTAGAGGCTTTACAGATAGAAAAATATACTCCATTAAATGTAGCAAATAAAATGTTTGGTATGGAATGTGGCAGGCTTAAATAGCAGGACTAAGAGGAATCTTGCATATAAGGAACTTAAGATGTATAATCCTCAAATCGCGGTCATTACTGAGACCCACATAGCATATAAGGATAAAAAACTGCTTAAACAACTGGGATATGACATTATGGTTTGTACTGAATTCAATGCTTCAATTCGGGGGGTGGCGATCCTGAAACATAAACACCTAAAGGTTGAAATACTTAAGACATTAACTGATAAGGCGGGCAGATGGGCAATCGTACAGATAATATTGGAAGGTAGTAAATATACAATAAGTGGGGTCTATGCGTCAAATCAAGATGAGCCAATAATTATTGACCAGATTAATATGGAATTGCTTGCATGGGATGGGAAATACATTGTGCTGGGTGACTTTAATTGTATTATGAATTATAATCTAGATACTACTAGGAAAAACTCGTTTCAGAGAATGAGGAAAACTAGGGCTGCAATTATAGATCTGGCAGCAATTCACCTTCTTAAAGATGCTAGGAGATGTTTATACCCTGATTTGGCTGGCTATACGTATTATTCCGCAGCACATAAACTATGCTCACGCATAGATATGGTTTGGGTCTCAGATTTTATTCTTGGAACTAGCTCTATGGCTATATGTCCAAGGGTAACTTCGGACCCTAATCCGATCTCTTTAACCTTTGAGGTTACAATTGTGAAATCTTCTCCTCGCCTCTTCTCATTTCCAAGATATTTATTTATGGATCTTGATTTTGTGAACCAACTTAAAGAACATATAAGGGAATTTATTGATATAAATATACATTCTACTCAATCTTTGACAGTTTGCGATGCTTGTAGAGCAAGCATTGGCGGATTCAAACAACAGTTTATATGGCGGCAAAATAAAGAGCGTTGATGTCAAAATGAGAAAATGCTTGCAGAAATACTCGATATTGAACATCAAATATCTGAAGCTTTAGCAATTGGGGTAACGAATTTGGATACACTAAGCTTTAAATTAATTGAACTTAAAGCAGCATTAAAAGATCTTCTCAGGGCTAAGAGTATTAGTAAACTAAAGAAATATCAACTTGACCAATATGAAAATGGCGACAAGATTGGTAAAGTACTAGCTTACAAAGTGGCTGCAGATCGATTTCAGAATATTGTTAAAGAAATTAAAGGGGATAATAACCAATTATTCTTAGAACCCAAATCAATTTTGCAACAGTTTGCATTGTTTTATCAAAATCTCTATACACCAAAACTGTAGTTACGGAGGATAATATTAAAAATTATATAGAGGTAAACAGGGTTAAAACTCTGGAGCCTGAACAATCTGATCAACTGGCGGCAGACATTACAGCGACAGAAATTAGAAGCGCTATCAATTCCTTAGCAACGGGCAAAGCTGTAGGTGGAGATTCTATTCCTTTGGAAATATTTAAATATGGAGGAATTGATACCACTACTAATCGATGTGATCCATGCTATTGGTAACGGGGTGTAAGCACCAAAGTCTTGGAACCTAACCCAAATTTTTCTTTTTTTTAAAAGAGTAAACCACCTCAGAAGAGAGGCTCTTATAGACCAATCTCGCTCATTAATAATGATGCTAAAATGTTTGCAAAAATATTGGCAACTAGGTTGGCGCCAGTAATGTCTCAGCTTGTTTCCTCCCAGCAACATGGGTTTATCCCAAAACGAGATACTACAGCACATATTAATATGGCTATCTCTGCTTTTGATGCTGCTCAGAATGCTGCTCGGACCCAGTCTACCCCACTCGGTATGATTTTTTTAGATGCCGAGAAGGCATTCGACCGAGTGGGGTGAGGCTTTTTATGGGCTGCGTTGCAGGCGTTTCGCATCAAAGACCAATTCTTGAGATGGATCCAATCGATGTATGAAATTCCTATGGGCAAGGTATGCTATATGGGAAAATGCTCCTCTACTTTCCCAATTAGGAGAGGGACAAGGCAGGGGTGTCTTTTGTCACCCCTATTATTTGCTTTGGGCATGGAACCTTTTTTGATTGCACTTCAGCGCCAGGCTTTAATCTGCCCTTTCTTAAACGGTTCAAATGCACTTGATATTACTGTTTACGCTGATGATGTTGCAGTTTTTTCTTCCAATGTGCCTCAAGCTATGAAGGGTATTATAGTAGAACCGGGGAAATATGGCTTAGTCTCAGGCTATTGACTCAACACCACCAAAACTCAGATCATTATGAACCATCAACCGCCAGCCCCGGTTTTAGAAATTTTTTCTGTAGCAACTTATTTGGGGGTTAAAATCTCCTCGGATATTGATCTAATTGTGGCATTAAATTATGAATCATTATTAAAAGAGACTGCTATGCTATTTAAGAAATGGCATAAACTACCACTTAGCATTATTGGCCGAATAAACCTGGTCAAGATGAAAATATTACAAAAATACTTATATCTTTTTCGATCGATTCCCTTACGGGTAAACAATTCTTATTTTCTCAGATTAGAGGGTATTATAAGCAACTTTATATGGGGATATAAGAAAGCCTGGCGGTCTGTGTCCTCACTTAAACTTCCTTTTAATCAAGGAGGACTGGCTCTCCCGGATTTTAAACTTTATTATTGGTCGGCCTTTTTGATTCGTTTTCGTAGCCTGCTGATCCCGATAAATGCTTATAGTTTCATAGATTTTTATTAGGACGGGATGCTAATATGTTTTTTTATAGGCTAAATGACCCCAATTACTTTAAACGGGTGAAATTCAAGACGGTACGAGATACAGTTAATATTTGGCGCTCCATTCTGGTTAAGAGTAAGGCCTCTCTTTTTCAATATAAAACACCCTTGTGGGGTAATCCAGGTCTACCCGCAATTTTTCATGACTCAGCTTGTCGCTTACTGTTAGACTCCGGTATTAAATTATTGGGTGATTTATATGACCACAAGGGATTCATGGTATATGAACGACTGAAGATGTGCTATAATCTGCAGGAAGTGGCTCGGTTTAAATGCTATCAGATCAGAGATTACCTAGTGAGGAAATTAGAGTTTACTACTGAATTGGATTCTGAGGTCTGGAATTGCATTTATAGAGAAGCAGATAAAGCCCTGATTAGTATAGGGTATAAGATTCTTTTCTGGCTACAATACTAACGACATTACAAAATTAACCGAGAAATGGAGTAGAAAGCTGGCCATGAATGTACCATCAGATTTGATTACTTCATCTCTTAATACCCTAAATGTGTCAGTTCAATCTTCCAGTCTTAAATTACAGCTGTTTAAAACCGTATGTCAACTGTATCATACCCCCGAGAGAATTCTTAAATGGGCAACAAATAATAATTTCAGTGAGCGTACAAAATGCCCAAAATGTGATCTAAGTGGTGCTGATATTGTTCACATGTTCTTTTCCTGTCCACATCTTATTGAATTATGGGATGGAATAACTAAGGTTGTTTCTGATAGACTTGCTCATCCTATTACATTTTCATCAATGGATGTGTTGGTGGGTATATTTGGGGTTAATAGGGTATTTTGTGACTTGTTGAACATTTTAGTTACATGTGCAAGGCTGGTTATTGCTAGGGCTTTGATTAAAAAAAAACACCAACGGTTATGGAGTGGTGGAGCCTGGTTAAGGAAATACATAATATGGAGCTTGCTCTTGCTTCTACAAGGGGCTTGCAGACGAAACGGAAAGTCGACAGAATCTGGGGGTTAATAATGTATTAATAACAGTATATTTTTCTTCTTTTTTTTTGTTTCTGTAGTTTTTTTTCTGGGTGGTCTCTACTTTGTTTATGATTTATGTATTCTTTTGTATTGGAAATGTCAATTCACTAATCTTGCTAAACTGTATGTAGACAATTATTGATTATTATGGTTTTTCTTTTGGTTCCCCTTGATGCAAATAAAAATATATTTAAAAAAAACAAAAAGGTTGTATTGTACGGTTGTCCACCAAAGCCCTGCTACATGTCCCATGTAGAGCTTTTGAAAATAAAACAGCATCACCAAAAGCACTGAGAGTCTCTTCAGTTTGTGGCGTGTGCTATACATTATAGTTTTGGATACTGACATTGAGAATACAGCATAATTCATGCTCCACCAAAAGAAAATCCATAAGTATCTATGTTACGCTTCCAGTAAAACAAAATGAGTTTTCAGGCAATGTTAACTGTTGTCAATGACGCGTCACGTATGGTTCTGGCGACACTGTCAACCCACTAAACCTTCGGCCTCAGGATTTATTATTATGTGAGCAGAGTCAGATGCATCAAAGACATAGTGGGAACATAATACATACATTTATAGAAAATGAATGCATTATGGCCCTCTCATGGGCCACCGAGAGGGTCTGACATGCCAGACAAAGGCCCCTCTTGCCGAAAAGCAGGACCTATTGGACATGCTGGAATCCCGGGTCATCTTCAAAGATCATGTGTCCTAACTAGGATCCGGGGAGCAGAAACTAAAGACCCCTCCTGGGATGCTGGAAAGACGACGCCTTCACATCACTTCAAATCTAATGTCAGTCAAGGCCCTCCCGCTCCCTAAGCATCCCGACAGTTAAAGACTTCCTACCCTGGCAGTCAAAACAAAAACATGGGAAATTAGCAGCTCCTTCCACACATATATACAAAACATAAAATACTAATAAGTATTTATGTTTCTGTAGTACCGCAATGCAGTCTTTGGAGATATTTCTAAGCACTCAGCTAGCACATACAAAGCAGAACGTACCAATATTATACTTATATAAAATAACGTTTATCCAAAGTGCCTTCTATTCAAAGTATAAAGTAGCTTGGGGGTCGGAATAAGACAGAATAAAAACATTTTGAAAAAATGTAATTTGGAGAATCACGATGTGTGTTGAAGCCAGTGGGAGAAATGAGAGCTGAGAAAAACAGGAGATTCCTGCAGGAAATCATTAAAAGTTACAGTAGCACAGTCGGAACGCTAAAACGATACAGCTGTTCTGAAATAACACAGTGTACTAAACAAAGCACACACAAGAATAAAACAAATTCCTTTCACGACAGAGGCACGATAATGAATGCAGATGGGCACATATTTTTATCATTTGCATCGATAACGATGCAAATGTCATAGATTGAACATTTATGACTTGCTGATAGATGACAACCCTGACTTGGTATTCTTGACAGAAACATGGCTGGATGAACAATCCCTTCCTGATATCATAGAGGCCCTTCCTTCCGGCTTTAATATTCTTCAAATCAATAGAGGGATTCAAAGAGGGGAGGGGGGGTAGCTATTATCCACAAAAGCGAGCTTCATGTTCTCTTGAACCGACTTCCATTAAGAACTGTGAAGCGGGACTTTTTTCTATCTCGGTTAGCCCCAATTGCACCATTAAGGGCTACCTTATCTATCGTCCTCCTGGTGTGGCGACTGCGTTCATTGAGAGCCTCCTGGAGGCTCTAACGCAATCTGCTTTACGCCATAATAAGTTCATGATTGTAGGAGACCTCAACGTGCATTTGGATGATGTCAACTGCAGAGAGGCTGTATAGATGATTAATGAACTTAGAGCTCTTATGTTTGTATTAGCTGATAACAGAGCCACCCATCAAGCAGGACATCTGCTGGATCCAATTTTTGCAAATTGGGAAGATATAAGTGTTTCTGTCCCGATCAAGATCCTGTGGTCGGATCATTATTTGATCCCTTTTAAACTTAGAAGACTGCCCAACAGGGGGACTTTACAGAAACCCCCCGCTATTAGGCGCAGGGACTGGAGGAAATTCAGTCACGATGCCTTCAGTCAAGCCCTAGGACAGGAACCCCCATAGCTCAGCGACAATTTGGTTGAGGCGTGCAGGATGTATGATGAATGGGTTGAGGGTGCGCTGGATAAAGTAGCCCCCTGGACTCATAAAGCCATGGCAAGGAGCACGAAATCCGCTCCGTGGTTCACCGCTGAGCTGCGCGCCGCTAAAACCAAATGTAAAACCATGGAGCGTAGATGGAGAGTGGAATATGCCCCCTCACTACGTGAAGTCTATAAGAGTGAACTAAGGTCTTATGACAGCCAGATTAGGAAATCTAAAAGAGATTACTATAATAAAAGGATTGACTGTGCCGAGAACACATCTAAAGAGCTCTTTATGATTCTGAAGGAACTCTCCGCCCCTCTAGCGAGTTCAGGGGAACTCCCCCCCTCGACTGAGTCATGCAATGAGATTGCAGACTTCTTTATAGGGAAGGTAGAGAAGATCTATGCATCGTTTCAGACTAACTCTGAAGCCAAAAATAGGCCAGACCCGAACTGCGATAATCAGGTCATGGAAGAACTTAGGAAATTTGTGGTCCCCCAAGCAGAAGAGCTTATCAACATCCTATCGGACATTCACTCGGGCTCTCCCTTAGATGCGGTACCAGCGAGGATTCTTCGCAGTCATCTTTCCCAGGTAGCGGAGCACATAGGTAACTTGGCCTCTCTTTCCTTCCATGAATGTCTAGTTCCGGACAACTGGAAACTGGCCCAAGTTGTCCCAATAAAAAAGAAAGCCCATATCAGCATTACGCAATTAGACAACCTGAGACCAATCTCCCTCCTCCCCTACTGTGCGAAGGTAGTAGAGAAATTGGTTAACCGACAGCTGGTGAGCTTTGTGGAGGAAAACAAGCTCCTCCACACGTCTCAGTCGGGATTCAGAGCAAAACACTCGACGGAGACCGCCCTCCTCCTTTCGACAGAACTGCTGCGGGGTAAGGCGGATGAGGGTCACAAGGCCGCACTGGTCCTACTGGACTTAAGTGCGGCGTTTGACACCGTATCACACTCCGTTTTACTGGATCGTCTCAGTGAAAAGGGAATAACCGGACCTGCCCATGAGTGGCTGGTTTCCTTCCTTAAGAACAGGAGATTTCAAGTGCATTGCCCACCATGTAAATCCAGTATAAGATGTCTCAGACAAGGGGTTCCACAGGGCTTGATCTTGAGCCCCAGGTTATTCAATCTGTACATGGAACCCCTTGCCAAACTGGTGGAGTCATATGGTGTTGCAATAGTCTCCTGTAAGGATTGCAAGTAGGTTCCACAGGAGCGTCAGGAATCCGAAGAATAGTCCACAGCCTTCCCCTACGGCCTTCCGACTCTATCAAACACTAGAGTACGAGAGACACGCCAGGGGAAAACAGGGAGACAAAACAAGGAAAGGTGGGGGAGAAAAATGGTGTTCGATGGTACTCTTCTGGATATCTGCGTGGTACATCAAAATGGGGAACAGGTAATAGGCGGGCTGCAAAGAAAGGTAAGTAAGTAACTAGCTATTGGCACACTACAAGGAAAACACTGGAACACCTACAAATAGAAATAACACATACCCGGAATCCTAACTCGTTGTAGAATATATACGTGCGACGTCTAGATAAGGAACATCATCTGGAGCTGTGACAAAGATAATGTAATGTGTTAGTGAGTATGTTACTAAACTTAGTAGTGATTCTATAGTCTAATTAATACACTTCTCATTTCAGCTGTCTTGTAGCAGTCTTGAAGAATCATTCACTAGCGAGTGGTATATAAGAAAACCTTTAGCCCACCTCTTCTGATGCTGGTTACCCCTACATGAAAACCAAAACAACATATATATAAATCATATGCATAACCAATCTCAGTAAGAGTATAAAGGAGCGCAAAGGCGCTGTTACCGTGATTCCCTGTAGTGAAGCTGAAGAATGTACCCACTTGGATCCACGCAAGAATCACTCCAAATGCAAAGGGCAGTATTCCAGAAGTTGAATATTGATAGGGATAACTAAATTACTGAAGGGGGACACATGTAGGGAAAAACACTAGCTAACTGACTAAAGGGAAAAGGAGGGCTTAGCGGACTGCAAACACCAGGCAGCGGAGACCAAGCCCGGCAGTCCAGTAAGGTGTACTTGGGGAATGGGAATGAAAACGGATGCCCAGCCGTCCGGTGAGGCAACTTCAAAGTAAGCACAAGCTGAGTCCAGCCGGAATGGCGGGGAAAGAACCCGGCCGCTGGTCGGACTCAAAGAATAGGGAAAGAGAAGGTTCACGAAGAAGAACGTGAACTAGTCACACTAGGGATAACAAGCGCCCAAGCCTGAGCGCCTGAGAACAGCGAACCGCCACTGAACAGAGAAGCAATCCGAAGCCAGCTCAAGGACGCGGGGGCCGGTAAAGCACTCTGCCGAGCAGCGCGACAAACAGGAAACTCCAAGGCAAACCGGAAGTCAGGCAGAGAAGTTCAAGACGGATGCGGAAAACGAAGGGAGCTTGACGCAAGAACGTGAAGCGTCGCTCCTATGTTCATGATGCCCTAAATAGTGATCATCTTAAAGGGACAGTGTCTTTTAGGAGTCTCGAGGCATGACAGTACACTCCCTCTACAATGGTCCCCTCCTGGTTTGGGCTTGTCAGGGTGTCTTTGATGATACACTCTTAGCAATCGAGGTGCATGGATGTTGGAAGCGGGTTCCCATGTGCGCTCCTCAATACCATAACCCTTCCAATGAACCAAGTATTGTAATGTGTTCCTTACTTTCCGGGAATCTAGGATGGCTTCCACCTCATATTCTTCCGAATCGTATATAGTTATAGGAGCAGGTTTTAGAGGCACCCTGGTCCCAGGTTCAACCGGTTTGAGTAGTGACACATGGAATACTGGATGAATTTTAAACGATGGAGGAAGGGTTAGTTTCAAGGCAACAGGATTGATCACCCTTTCCACCTTATAGGGACCTATGTATTTAGGGTTAAACTTGCGTGGACCCCCCAGAGTAATGTATTTTGTGGAAAGCCAGACCTCATCTCCTGGTACGTAAATGGGCTCCAATCTCCTGTGTAAGTTTGCTCCTTCTGTGTATCTCACTTTAGCCATTTCAAGACTTTCTAAGGCTTTCTTCTGTACTTCATGTAGTCTTTCTACCCTGTCGGAAGCAGCAGGGATTGGACACTCAGTAAAACTACCGGAGGGTAACAACTTAGGGTGATAACCATATGTGCAAAAGAAAGGGGAGGTGTTGATGGAGGAGTGTGTACTGTGGTTGTAAGAGATTTCCGCTAACCAGACTAACTCATCCCAATCCTCTAGGGTTTGCAACATCTGATTTCTCATGTATTGCTCAAAACACTGGTTAACTCTCTCTGTTTGCCCATCTGACTGTGGGTGGTGACTTGAGGACAAACGGACGTCTATCTGGAGTAAAGAACATAGACCCTTCCAGAATTTAGACACGAATTGGGTTCCTCTATCGGACACCAGGACAGAAGGAAAACCATGTAGTCGTACTATCTGTTGCATGAATATGGATGCCAGCTCTATGGCAGTAGGGAGTCTCTGCAAAGGCATGAAATGGGCCATCTTTGTGAATAGGTCTACTACCACTAACATTGTATTATTCTTCAGCTTCGTAAGTGGTAGTTCTACTATAAAATCAAGTGACACAGTATGCCAAGGGCCAGAAGGAGAGGGTAATGCCATGAGAAGGCCCACCGGATTGAGGCGTGATACCTTGGTTTGTGCGCATACATAACATGTCTTCACAAATTGTTCAATGTCCTTAAGCATATTAGGCCACCAAAAACGATCACGCACTGCTTCGGTGGTTCTCTTAATCCCTGGATGACCTGCTACCGGATGTGAATGGTACCACTTCAAAACCTGTTCTTGTAGCTCCTTTGTCGGTAACACCACTCCCCCTTGTACCCGCACCAGTCCTCCTCTCAAAGATAGTTCCTGTGACTCTACCACCTGCATCATGTCTACCGAGGCTTGACTGTTTCTAACTTGTGTTAGGAATTCATCCTCGTTATGTATGGTTCCTATGATATTGGCTCTGGGAATGATACAGGTCTGCTCTATGGGATCTGAAGGGGTTTCAAAGCCCAAACGTGACAGGGCATCTGCTTTGCCATTCTTCCTCCCAGGTCTATACTGGACAGTGAAGTCAAATTCACTAAAATATTGAGACCAACGTAACTGTCTCATGGACAGTGCCTTGGCGGATTTGAGGTATTGAAGGTTTCGATGGTCTGTATATACCACAGCAGGATGTCTAGCCCCCAAAAGATATTGCCTCTACTCTTCAAACGCCTTCTTGATGGCTAACAGTTCCTTGTCCCCCACGGCATAGTTGTATTCAGCTGGGGTGAACTTATGTGAATAATATGCAACCGGATGACACTCGCCCGTCACCACGTCTGCTTGAGATAGGACACCTCCCACAGCCACTTGAGAAGCGTCCACCTCCACCACAAAGGGCAGAGCAGGATCAGGAAAACGTAAGACAGGGGCGCTAGTGAAAGCCTCCTTTAGGAGCCGAAAAGAAAGATCCGCCTCACAGGACCACACAAAGGGAACAGCTTTCTTCAAAAGAGCTGTAATAGGCGATACCAAGGCTGAAAAATTACGGATGAACCTTCTATAAAAATTGGCTAGGCCCAAGAAGCTCTGGATTTCTTTTACTGAACGGGGAGCCGGCCATGCTAGAACAGCCTCCACTTTGGAGGGATACATGCTAAGACCCTTAGGGGAAACAACATATCCCAAAAAAGGTACCTCCCTGGTGTGAAAGGAACATTTTTCTAGTTTGCAGTACAACTGATTGTTTAACAAACGTTCTAACACGTTGCGTACATGTTGTTGATTTTCAGTCAAGGTAGAAGAAAAAATTAACAAGTCATCTATGTAAGCTATCACATAGACCTCAAGCATGTCCTTTAACACTTCATTGATAAAAAAAATTGAAATGCCGCAGGGGCATTGCATAGCCCAAAGGGCATCACAAGATACTCAAAGAGACCGTATTTGGTGCAAAAGGCTGTTTTCCACTCGTCTCCCTCCTTGACCCGCACCAGATGGTATGCTCCACGTAGGTCTAACTTAGTGAAATATTGGGCCTTGCGGATCTTGTCAAGGAGGGAGGCGATCAGAGGGAGAGGGTACCGATTCTTTATAGTCACATCATTTAACTTCCGATAGTCAATGCAGCAACGCAGACCCCCTTCCCGTTTCGGAATAAAGAATAAAGAGGAAGAGGCCGGGGAATGAGACTGACGGATAAACCCCTTTTCAAGCATGGAGTCCAGATAGTCACGTAAATACACATTCTCCTTTTCAGTGCTTAGTCCACCTTGTGGGTTTCAGAACGCTGGAAAATGCATATTTAAAAAACAGTTAAGCACCTCTGGACTGTGCCAGCATGTAAACATAATGTTAGCACTGATGTCATATATACATCATTTGACATCATTACGAAAAGCAGGCAAACAAGAGCAGGGTGGACGAGAGGCAGCAAAACAGCCAGGCTAGTGATCAGCAACAGAAAGAGACACAAATAGCAGACCAGACACGCAGCAGAAAAGGACACAGCAAAATCAAGCACATACAGCAGAAACTGACACCTACAAATAGAAATAACACATACCCGGAATCCTAACTCGTTGTAGAATATATACGTGCGACGTCTAGATAAGGAACATCATCTGGAGCTGTGACAAAGATAATGTAATGTGTTAGTGAGTATGTTACTAAACTTAGTAGTGATTCTATAGTCTAATTAATACACTTCTCACTTCAGCTGTCTTGTAGCAGTCTTGAAGAATCATTCACTAGCGAGTGGTATATAAGAAAACCTTTAGCCCACCTCTTCTGATGCTGGTTACCCCTACATGAAAACCAAAACAACATATATATAAATCATATGCATATCGGTGTGTGGGTTGCATCACAAGTTGTTGTCGGTAGTGTTTTACAACAGGTGAAATATATACCTCATATCACCTCTAGAAGAGTAACTAATCACAGGCTGATGTTTGCCACAGAGCCTCTTTTCGAGGGGTTTTGAGGCCGTCATAGAATCACCCATAGATCTATATATTAACCTTAGACTTCCGCCTCACGTTATGCTTTCATTTCCGTTATTTTCTTTACTTCATAGGATAATACTGTATTATGATTGGTTAGAAAGTGGCAATGTATCAACAATACTATTAAAATTTGTTCAAAAATCGCAGCACTGTGCTCCACACTGCGGAGCTCACTCACATTTGGGCAATGTAAACCTTTTAGTCTTAAGTCATTGATCCCATAATGTTTAAATTAGCAGGGGGTGCAAAATCGTTTTATTTTATTCTTATGAATGTTCTCGGAATTTCATTAGATTTTGCGAAAGTAAGATTCATAGCAGCATGGAGATGTCAGTTTCTTCAGCATCCAAGGGTTATCACTGCTCCCAGCTGCCTCTCACTGGTGAGGTCACCCTGTCCGTTTGCCTTGGCATTAGTAGACATCTTGTGTCCCTAGGTGACCTGTCTCTAGTGTCACTTGTCTGAACTTCCTAGCGCTGCAGGAACACCAGTGCACCCCTGCTTACCTGGGAGCTAGTAACTGCCTGCAGTGACTGCTCCTCCTGTGCCTGCCCGTTTTAGGTTTCTTGAGCTGCACCATATCCTGTTTATTAATATCGTACTAACGACCAGACTTACATACTTAAACAAGCATTTGCAATGCAATAGGTCTCCCATTTACGTAAGTTTGAGCTATTGGCATTGCAAATGACAGTTACTTCAATTTATATTTTTATTTTTAAAATGTAAATAAAAGGCCTTTTATGTTTCGACTGGCGATCCACTGCACAGCAGCGTTCGTGCTGGCGAAATCTTTTGAGAACAGTATGCTGTTTAGTCCCGCCTCTCTCTTCCATTGGCTAGCTCTATAAATGGAGGCTAGCCATTGAAAGAGAGATCTGTCCGTCATTGTGCGAGGCGATTCGTGGGCGTTCCGGCGATTTTTTCCCTCTCCTCCCCTTGTAGAACGTCATTGCAGCAGTGGGCGGGTGTTTTTTTTTCTCCAAGGTTTTTTCTTTTCATTCCTCCGAAGATGGTGGCCGGGCAGTAGCTTACTCATGAAGCTCCGTAGCTCGGACCCTTTTCTCTTGTTTGGCTTCGGCAGCCCCTGAGGATGTCTCCATGATGCCGGAGGTGTGTTCTCCCCATCTGTGCCCAAACGGCATGAGCCTCGGTATCCTCCAGCACCTCCCGTGTTCCGCTCCCCCTCCGGCGCCCCCGTCCATGGTATTTTCATTTCATTTGTTTTCTTCTCTCGCCTTTCTTCAATGTATTGCTTTCTGTTTGTCTTTATTAGTTTCCCTTGCCCCCCTCCCGCTGTCCGTGTGCCCGTTAACCCGCCCCCCTCCCGCTGTCCGTGTGCCCGTTCCCCCCCCTCCTGCTGTTCCCGTTCGACTCCGTGGCCCGTCTCTCGCTAGACTTTCACCCCCTTCTCCTTCACCCTACACTCCTCCTCTTCTGTTGATTTTTTTTAAAATACCCCCTTTTAAACCCATCCTGCCTTGCCTGATCTGTTATTTCATTTTTAAACCCCGCTCGCCATTGTTTTTTTAAAAGCTCTCTGCTGGTTTTTTTACAACCAACTCAAGCCTTCCTTTATTTTGAATCAAGACCGTCTCCCCCCCCTCCCAGTCCTCCACCCGATCTCTGTTGTTCTTAAACCCACCTCCCCCACTCTCTGGCTCTTAGTGGTTTACAAGGAAGTCAGCCGTTTGCCTTTAGCTGCAGCTGCTATTCGGCATTGATTCTGATAGCCATGTGCATCTATGTTATAGTTCGATCACAACAAGTTTGCGCATCAGTAATATGGACTGGACAATGCCATTCTATTAACTCAAGGTTCCACAGAGCTAGGTTTGGGCATGTTGCTTCTTGCTTTGGTGTACAGCTTGGATTAAGGATCACAAGCTGAATCTGCCATTGGCTTCTGAAGCGTTTCCTTATTGTGTATAGGGCATTTTGAGAACTTACATTTGAGTTCATGAGTGTGAATGGCAACAAGTGTTCGGTCTAAAAATAATCTTTGTGTGTGTAGATAAAAATCGTAGTATTTAAAGTGCAACCGCTTGTGTTCTATTGCAGCAGCCTCTTCGCTTTGCATGAAGACCGGCCGTCTTCCACCGCATTACTTCACTATTACTTGGCCAGTTTTTTTACGGACGCTGGACAGGTTGTAGTTTTAGCGTAACATGAGCTGAAGCTCGCATCGGCACAAAACTAAAAGTAACTTAAAGCGCTCTGGGATACCTCCGGGTCTAGCCAGCAGTATATAAAACTTTGCAAATAAATAAATACACTTTAAAGAATTAAATGCATAACAAGCATTGGCAACGCCAACTGGTTTCGCTTATGTGAGACCTTTTGGAGTTGTCAATATTTTTAAAGATGTTGTACTGCAGCTTGGGCTGCTGTGCAACATGGATTAATGTAAATGAAAAAGTGCCATGATGCAGTCCATGCTGGGCTCACCTTGACGCTTTGCTTTCATTTACTCTGAGTCACATTGCACGGCAGTCCACATTGCTGTACATCTTTTTTTTAAAAATGACAACGCCAATAGGTTTCGCCTATTGGCTTGTCAATGCTTGTTTCATTACTCTTAGTGCCCAGTTTAATCATCGAACATTTTGGTAAATTACTCAACCAGTTTTTTACAGCCTCGCTCTCCATTTAGCACCTAGCATTTCGATCCATGTCTTTATCAGTGCCAGGATTCCCTTCAGGATGGGGGCTTTGCTTTACCAACCTGGCTTTCATTCATTCATTCTTCTGATGACAGAAGATTCCTATACAGCACTTGACAGCTTTGACGTAGGAACTAGTTAGCTGTTGTAACTCATGCAGAGCATTGGCTGGTGTGATATTGATGCATTGCCAAACCAGCCTTGACTCTGGCTTCACTGCTGGCTAGTAGCCAGAGTGGGCCCTCACACCCCGGCTGACGGATGTGTACCCCGCAGTATTGCTTTCCCACAGCCCTGTCGTATCCTGTCTAGTGTCGAGTTGTAAACAGACGTGGGCTGCAGGTGTGGATTCTGCAGTGCTCACGTGTCTTCCAATCATAGCCTGCTTCAGCACACCTTGTGATTGTGCTGATGCTTGAATGGCCTCTCCTTTGTTGTGGCAGACAAAGACAGGTGTAGGAATGAACGGAGAGAGTTTGTCACGGGCTCCTAGGCTTTGTGACAAAGCACATCTCACATCTCACATTGTGGGGCTCTTACGTAACACACCTGCAGGTATTTGTGTTCTGCAGTTTCCACTATGGAAACAGAAGTGTTTGCAATCCAGGTATAATTGCTGTTTCCTTTGTGAGCAGCTTTATAATGCTCTTGTTCAAGATGATATGTCGGCATGCTAATTCAAAGGCTGAAAATATTTATTGACATAAGAAAAAAATCTAGCTGTGAATCACAGAAACAGGCAACAGCGATCAGCCAGTGCCAGAAATGTGCCACTGATGCTCAAGGAGAGTCAAGGCCTAAACACATAGGTTTTCGTATACAGGGCTCCAGTGGAGACCAAGTGATGAGTTTGAAACTCGAGTTCCACCGGGCAGAATCTTGAAATCATTAATACATAGGCAGACGACCTTCAAGCGGGTTCAAAAATATAAATTAGAAAATCCTAGATTCAAGAGCCAAGCATGGAAGCGGGACTTTACACGACCTACACTTCCTCACCTCGAGGGCATGGTTCAAGAGAGCAGAAAGATGGCTGCACCGGATACAGGTACGCTATGGCAACATTTTAAATATCAATTGTTGCGAACAAAAAAAAAGCAGATGACTTTCTTTTTGAAATATTTATATGGTTGTCGGGATTTGCAGAAAACATCAACTATATACAATTGTATGCTTTAAGGCAACGTGGACAGAAAAATCAATGATGAATTTATTTAATGACTTAGGACAGCAATGTAGAAATATAGCTTGGCTAAGCAAAGCACTGTACTTCGAAAGGTGTTAAGATACGATGATCAGCGGCACACCCACCACGCTGATGCCCATTTCCCTAAATAAAAAACATACCTGCCTCCTATCACCACTATTCTTCATGAAACTATTTTAAATTCCTGGTCTTCTCCATCTCACTCTGATTCCCCCCTGGTACATTGCATCAGGGTACCTGGCACCCTCCCATGCTAGCCTGACTGCCTCGCTCAGCATCCGCATATCCTACCCTCCAGCACACAAAAATACCCACCTTCCTACCATAGACAAATGCATGGTTTAATTCATGGGCATTTATAACAGCCTCACCTTTGCATGTGAAAGACAGGTCTTCCATGTTCAGTGTGGCAAAAGTTGACAATTTCTGCAAGCGTGACGGATTACAGACCTGCTATTGCATCTTGCGTGTATGTATGCATGTAGTAGTACTTATGAGAGCCTAGCTGTGGAGCATTGGTAGCGCTGAACAGTAGGCAAGAGCCCTTATTTACAATCCAGTAGTGTGTGGTACTTGTGTTTGAAGTGAGGCAGGTAGAATGTAAGTTGTATTGTGTAGTGTTCATTGAAAGATTTGTCTGCATTTTTCTGAACTACAGGTTGTCGATGGGAATGCTTCATGTTCTAGGTGGGTAGATGGACAAGACCTTTTCCGTCTTCTCCATAGGTAGTTCTTCTCTTCCAATCTGGTGATGTCATGACACTTGGTGTAACACTTCCCACCTAAGATGGCTAATTTCACAGTTAGGTATGCAAAGAAGTAATTTCTGATGGACTTATAAACTATCAGCAGGTCTTGAAGTTATTGGACACCTGTAGGGGAGCCAGCATAGTACCTTCAATATTGGGATTATGTGGCCAGGCATTTCAGGCTGTTGATGCAGCAGCGTGTAGGATGTCTTTCAAGACTGCCAGTGTGATGTTCAGGATGCTGTTAAGCACAGCATTGCCTCTACCTAACAAGGTAAGGCCCAAGGTTTGCACTGTTGTTCTGAAGTTGGGTTTCAGGATTGATGGGTGTTACCTGCCCCCTCGCTGTGCTTGCTTCCCTGCCCCCTTGCTGTGCTTGCTTCCCTGCCCCCTTGCTGTGCTTGCTTCCCTGCCCCCTTGCTGTGCTTGCTTCCCTGCCCCCTCGCGTGCTTGCTTCCCTGCCCCCTCGCTGTGCTTGCTCTCCTAGGTGTGTGTGTGGCTCTGGGTGTGTGGGTGTGTGTGGCTTGGGGTGTGTGTGGCTCTGGGTGTGTGGGTGGGGGTGGCTCTGGGTATGTAGGTGTGTGTGGATCTGGGTGTGTGTGTGTGTGTGTGTGTGGCTCTGGGTGTGTGGGTGTGTGTGTGGCTCTGGGTGTGTGGGTGTGTGTGTGTGGCTCTGGGTGTGTGGGTGTGTGTGTGGCTCTGGGTGTGTGTGTGTGTGGCTCTGGGTGTGTGGGTGCGTGTGGCTCTGGGTGTGTGGGTGGCTCTGTGTGTGTGTGTGTGTGGCTCTGGGTGTGTGGGTGTGTGTGTGGCTCTGGGTGTGTGGGTGTGGGTGTGGCTCTGGGTGTGTGGGTGTGTGTGTGGCTCTGGGTGTGTGGGTGTGTGTGTGACTCTGGGTGTGTGTGTGGCTCTGGGTGTGTGGGTGTGTGTGTGACTCATTTGACATTTTTGTCATTTACAATGCCAATAGCTCTAACTTTTGCAAAGGCGAAACCGTTGCATTGTAAATGCTTGTTTCTACTGTGAGAGAGCTATCAGCACTTCAGGTTTATATAGCGTGACATCGTGAAGACTATAATGGTCACATTTGCTCACAGGTCTCATTACATATTTCGGTTAGTGTCTGCTGTGAACTTGGATTCACAAGCTAAATATCCTGGACCTATTGACTCTGAATGATTAAATGAGAACTACCTCGAAATCACAACAAGTATTGGCATAGCCAATAGGTCTCACTTATGGGACCTTTTAAGTATTTAGTTATGCAGCACAATATCCTTGGTGCAACAACATCAACTGTTGCATGGCTAAACACTTATAAGGTCCCAAAGGCAAGACCTATTGGCTATGCCAATGCTTGTTTTGTTTGGTTGTTTATTTTCCCTTCACTCTTTTGTTGACCTGCCTCACTTTGAGAATATCCTAACCCAGTAACCATTAAAGTCACACTAGGGTATGATTGTGTCTCAAGGAAGATCAGATGCCCTACTACCAGAAAAAAGCCAACCAATAGAGAGAGAGGTTTGCAGGACGTTTGAGGTTCCGCGAATTCTGAACCCGTTTCATAAAGGTCATGGTTTCGTTACGAATTTGATAGTAGCGAACCGTAACTAGTGAGTGCGGCAAGTACGAGTGTTGTCGTCATGTTAGACCGATGGATTCACTACGTACTTAGGGATTTTGTTCCAAACCCTGGGATCCATTTTGTATATGGCAGCCATTTTGTGGTTGCCCTCACATAGGCCGATGACTACGGCCGAACGAGTCTTTAGTACACGTACACGTTAGCTCGAGTTTGTGCTGACTTCTGAATGACCTGAGTGAACTGACCTCGTTGCCTGACGCTGACCTTGCTAGGCCAGTTCCTTGCCCGATAGCTGATCAAGATTGAGGATCAGAGCACAGGACATTGTAAAGTTTGGTATGCACATACACACCCCTTATCCTACTTCTCATCTGTTTCGGTTCCTTCCTTTATGGCCTCTTTTATGATATGGGTTGTGGTCTTTTATTATGGGTTTGTCCGGCCTGTTCAAGAAGAAATGTTGGGCTTTCCTGTGTAATTAGTGGTGGGCTGGACAACTGAAAAGTGGGTTTGTCGTCATGCGATACCTTTTGCAATAATACCTATTATTGGACAAATTGTAAATAGTGGGTGTTTGTCCGGAATGTGATTTTTGGCATAAAAGATGATGCCTTGCCTTACGAATTTGAGCAGTCTCCGACGAATATACCTGTGTTGTACTTCGTGGACTTCTGTTCCTGGTTGCACCCAATAAATTTGATCTTTGGCGCCACCGAGAAGTATCCAGTGTCTCTGTATTCTAAGACAGGTGAACTCGAAGACTTTGGGCGTGCCCCTGGCGCCGCTGGGTTCTAAAACCCGGTTCTTCATGTTAAGGAGGTATGGGTTACGGGTACAGGCATACTATCCCTATATCTAAACCATGCTTACAAAGCGATGATGGGCTAAAAGGATAGCCAGGAACAGAACCTACTATTGCTGAGACAAATACGGTAGTTAATGTACATGGATATATATGTTCCTGGGTTTTTTATGGTAAATGTTCCTTACACTCGTGGCATCATCCCAGTAGACTGGAAAAGAAGAATAAAGACCCTGTTGAAACTCTGGAGGGGATTCCATCCTAACCACCATCTGGATTGAGTAAGAGAGGTTGATCTTTGCACCTCAGGAAGTTATGCCTTAAAAATGTTGTGTGTTACCCTTTGTGTTTTTTTTCTCTCTGCCATTAACGCAAGCCACCCTTTTGAAGGACTGGGTTCTTTAAGACCCAGCGGTGCCAGGGCACAACACCTGAAACCTTCGTGGGTAACCTGCTCCGGCGTACGAATCACAGAGACACGGGACACTTCCTTCGACGTCAAAGATTCAAGGTTTATTTGCTGCAGGGAACACAGAAGTCACAACAAGTACACCACGTGCAACTTGGGGAGACTGCTTCAAATTGGTTCTGTGGATCGCTCCTTTTATACAGTTTTTACCCATAGAGTTACATTGAACACGAAAGTTTACAACCCGGTTCCCACCATTATCCCCCAGAGGGGTCGCTTTGGTCACTTTGAAACACATGAGGTCCGGAACATAAGTGTGGAAACATTTGGCGGTTCCCAACTGTAAAAACCCATCTTCCCACCATTAGCGAATTCCAATCAGCAGTAAAACAGATCGAAATAGGAACAAGGACAGGTGTAGAGGAAGACGGAGACAGTGGGGAGATCGGAAAGGGTGTAAAAGGGGAGGTATCGGGAAACACGAGATACAGGCATCAAAGGGACGTGCCTAATGAGATGCACGGCTGAGACAATAAGTCCGTGCGGCAAGATGAGCCTCGAGCGGCGCCATCTGCTTTACAGTAGCATCCCCCTCGTCATAAAGACACTCACAAAGAACATGTGTCTTCCGCAAATATCTTGGGAGTCCCAGGGTCGCGAAGCGGACAACGTCCGTTCGCTGGCTACTTGAGGGCAAGAGACAAAATGGATGCCGTATCTAAGATGGAACCCGTGGGTACAGATGAAAAACCCACATAACAAACGAACGGTTTAAGTTAGCACAGCGAAACTGCGCACACTTACTAAACTCGTCATTTGCGGTTCATAGATACCAGACTCGACCATATTCGTGCGAGTCGAAAACACCACTTACAATTGTCACGGAACCTCAGACGCTCCTTTTGCCCTCATGTAGGCAAGCATTAGTCGGAATAATATTCGATATTCATCAAACCATCGAGATGTTGCTGTAGCATAGCTCTGTCCAACCGAGTCCCCTTGGTAACAGGTGGTTGTCTTATACACGTTGTAGCACAGAGGCCACATAAGGCAGGACCACACTGCACGCAAAGGCAACACGTGAACAGGAACACTACAACAACTCCGATGATCATCAGAATCTTCCAACCCCAAGTCGACATCAGGCCCCAAAACCACCCAAGTAGCGTCCAATCCCCTACATCCACGTGTATGGATTCGGAGATCTTATGCAACCTCGAGATGGCTTGATAGACAGTAGGAGCATTATCTGGAATAAAAATGCAGCAGCTCGAATGGATCACCTTACATACCCCACCTCGATCTGCTAAGATGACATCTAAAACCATACGGTTTTGTAACGTCATAAGTCTCTCCGCCTGAAGTTCAGTGGTGATATTACCAAGGGCACTGGCAGTAATATTAGCTGTTGATTCTACCACTCGAGTCAACTGTCTCAGGTTCCTACTATTGACCATAGGTCCCCAAAACGGGAGGAAACCCTTGAAAAAGTCTCCTGCCTCTTGACCGGCAGTATCCTCTTCGCTAATTACGCCTCGTACAACTCTAGTCTTATGATAATCGGCATCTACAGTGAACGTCGGAGGCAACAAATTTGCAATGAAGCATGAGCCCATGAAGTCAGCGGGCAACCATGCGTATGCACGATCATAGCAGATAAAGTATGTACCCTTGGCAGCCAGAAACACAGGGGACGAGACCATCGGCAGTATGTAATTTTCAGTGCAAGCACTTGCTCCAAGTCGGGCTTGCGATCTTCGGCCACGACCCATAAGACAAAAATTACCAGTGTGGGGTACGACCCATATCGGAGGCGAGCCTTTAAGCTGCTTCTCGCTAGTGAATGCACTATATTCCCCTCTACTTAGGACCCTATAAGCTTGTATCTCTTCTTCGGGAATAAGCGAGGGATCATAGATATCGCTATCTAAATCCTCTATTGCTATCGACAAAGGTTTTTGATACGAGGTAGGACCAGAGTAGGGGGAATATGGTTCTCGAATGGGGTGGAAACCCAGTGCGCTTCGAAACATTGTTTGAAATGCTCGAGCTGACCCTTGGGAACTATACAGTAACACCAGATATGGAATTCCCTTATCCGTAGTATGTGGCATCAACCCACACACCCAACAATTAGTAGTGTTAACCACTAACTGATGCTGATGAAGGAGCTGAATAAAGGAATTGTTGCGGAATTCTACACGTCTAGCCTGTTCGTGTTCCGGTAACATGTGAAAGGAATGGGGAGAAACAGTAGAGGTAAGTTTAGGGTCAGGGGTAGGAGTAGGTGTAGCAGAAGGTAAGAAGTAAGACATTGTGTAATACACCCCACCCGCCAATAATGCAGAAGCAGTCAAGAACAATACAAACAGTTGGAATATAAAACATTTGGTACGACTGAGTTGCTGCAGCTTGAATCTGTGAACCTGAGCTCCCTCCAAATCATTCAGCTTCGAGAATGCCATTCCCTACGACCGTCCGCAACGTTTCTTGACGCACTTCGTTCTGTGTAGCAATAGTCAATCCCCAGGAGTTCCCAGGAACCGACGGCCTTTAACCTAGCGTCAAGACCTACTATCCAGAAGGAAGTACGCGCGCGGCCCTACGGCCTTCAATGCACAGTATGTATATATGCAAAAACAAAATCTCTCAGCTGTGGAAGCAAAAAGTACAAGGAATGAAGCTCAATATATGTACAAAATAATCACAGTAATACGAAAGTTCAAAACTGATCACGGAAAACGGGATAATGCAGTTGTCAATACAGCAAGGCAAGATCTTTTTATTTGTCTGCTCGTCAAACAAAGGATCCGTTGAAGAGACAGCGTCCTGCTGATCAGTTGAGTGTTCTGGTCTTGAGTCTTTTGATGCTAATTGTTCGACAGTGTCTTTCTGCTGCGCTGAGGATTCTCCAACAGGCTGTGCGTCGCTAAAAGGCACAAACGTCGGCGATGTTTCTGTTTCAGATGACGCAATGCCTCTCCTTACCCACGGGTCTGCCGGCAAAGGAATGGGGACTCTTTTGGTGTGGGTGGCATGCACCCAATTCTTACGTCCCTCGAGACGAACGGCAGTCCTCGTGGCCAGGAGCACTTGATAGGGTCCGGTAAACCTCGGGTCCAGGTTATTCTTGCGTGAAAAATTTCTCGTCACCACCCAGTCTCCGGGCTGGAGCTGGTGGCCTGGACCCTCTGTCTGCGTCGGCAATGCGTCGTAAACCTGTTGGTGAATTAACCTCAGTTTAGCAGTCAAGTCATGAAGATAATCGATCAACATTGGGTACTCAAGATCAGAGAACATTCCTGGCCTAGGAACCCCCCACACATTCGCAGGACGGCCGAACACTATTTCATAGGGGCTAAGCCCTACTCGGGAGTGTACAGTCGCCCTAGTTGACAGTAATGCCAATGGTAAAGCGTCAGGCCACGAAAGACCAGTCGTAGCCTGAATCTTCGCTAACTTTAGCTTAAGGGTGCCGTTGTACCCTTCAACCAATCCAGCTGACTGAGGATGATTGGCGCTGTGGAATTTCTGATTAATTCCAAGGCCCTTACACACACTCTTCATCACACTACCCACAAACTCACTTCCGTTATCTGACCACACGACTCTAGGCATTCCATACCGAGGGAAATATTCCTTCAGTAGGATTTTCGCAGTAGACAAAGCAGTATTGTCTTTGAGAGGATAGGCCTCGATCCATCGGGAGAATGCGCAAACCACAACTAAAACGTATTTCAGGTTATTGCATCGCTCCATATGGATGAAGTCCAATTGAATCACCTCAAAGGGACATGAAGGGGGAGCAAAACTGCCAGGAGGAGTTGGGGTTCCTTTGCCAGGATTGTACATCATACACACCATACAATTCTTCACCAGACGTTCAGCACATTTCGTAATGCCATCATTCTTCCACACCGGAGACAACAATTTACAAATACCTTTAGCGCTAATATGTGCTAACCCATGCGCCATTGTCACAACGGCCAGCACATACGCATCAGGCAACATCCATCTTTTCTGATCAGTCAAATCAATCCAACAACCACTCGCATCCAACTTTCCCGTGCTTTCTTTCCACTTCGTCTTTTCAGTCTCGGTGGCCTCATTCTGAATTGCTTTCACACTCTCGATAGTGTCCTCACACATACTCGATTCTGTAGGCCACCTAACCGAACTCGTCACATACATCCGAGTGCTAAGGTTCCGGGCAGTCTCCTTAGCAATCTCATCCGCAAACGCATTACCACGACCAACATCATCCGTCACCTTACGATGCGCACTACATTTGACAATCGCAACTTGCGTAGGCAACGTCAATGCATCCAAAAGATCATTCACAAGCTGGCCATGCTGTATCTTCGTACCATGCGACGTCAAGAAACCTCTCTCTCTCCACAATCGTCCAAAACTGTGAGCGACGCCAAACGCATATTGGCTGTCGGTAAACACATTCACACGTTTCCCTTTCGCTAACACACATGCTCTAGTAAGAGCAATCAATTCTGCAGCTTGGGCAGAATTCTGATTCAACCTTGCAGTCTCAACAACAGTATTCAATGTTACAACAGCATAAGCAGTAGTCACATCACCATTCGGCAACTTAAAACATGACCCATCCACATACAAAGTACCATCCGGATCTTCCAATGGGGTGTTTTTAAGGTCCACTCGACCTTTTGTTTCCTCTTCAGTCCTCAAGTAGCAATCATGTTCTGCTACTTCATCTGACTCTGTGCTAATTGGTAACAAAGTTGCCGGGTTTAGAACATTACAACGTTTTATTTGAATGTGGCTTGCCAATAACGTCAACTCGTACCCAGACAACCTCGCACTCGTCAAGTGCTGAGTTTTCGTTCGATTCAAAAGAGTATCGACTGCATGCGGAACCATCACCGTAAGCATATTATCCATGACCAATCCTGCTGATTGTCGGATGGAGACCGCAGCTGCCGCTGTTGCTCGTAAACAACTCGGCAATGCTCTAGCTACTGGGTCCAAGGTCGAGGAAAAATATGCACATGGACGTTGCTTACCACCAAAAGGTTGCGTTAAGACACTCAAAGCACAACCTTCCCTCTCGTGAACATATAACGTAAACGGCTTACTGTAGTCAGGAGTACCTAACACAGGAGCCGAACACAATGAATCACGCAGTTCAGAAAAACTTTTCTGACATTCTTCCGTCCATGGTAAAGGAGTTGAAACATCCTTGCACGTAAGAGCCACCAATGGTTTCGCTAGCAATGAAAAATTAGGAATCCATTGCCTGCAGTACGACGTGATACCTAGAAAGGCACGCACATCTCTTTGGGTTTTTGGCACAGCCATTCGCGCAATCGCTGCAATTCTCTCTGGGGTCAACCTCCTTCCCTCCTTTGACAATAAGTGACCTAGATAGGTTACTTCTTGACAACAATATTGGAGTTTAGAAGGGGACACCTTATGATTCAACTCACAGAGATGTTGCAGGAACGACACTGTAGCAATTTTGCAAATGTCCTGAGTATCAGCAGCCACCAATAAGTCGTCGACGTATTGGATCAAGGCCGCACCGACCGGCAACCTAAACGCATCCAGTTGACCCTTCAAGGCTTGGCTGTAAATAGATGGACTTTCACAGTAGCCCTGAGGAGCGCGTTTGAACCGGAAGCTGCGTCCACCAAGAGAGAAACCGAAAAGGTCCCTGCTCTCCTCGGCAATCGGGATGCTGAAAAACGCATTTTTCAAGTCAATCACCGAAAACCATGATGCAGAAGCTGGAATCAGAGTCAGTAGCGCCGTGATGTCAGGCACAACGGGAAATTGAGGAACCACAATTTTATTCACCTCCCGTAAATCGATAACAAAGCGATAAACAGGCGGTTTTGAGGGATCAGTACGTTTAAGAATGGGCAGCACAGGGCTGTTGCACACGTTTCCCCGAGTCTCTTCAATAACGTCTTTCTCGATCAAATCATAGATGATCGCCAACAGTGCTCGTTCACCATCAAGGGAGATACGATATTGGGGAATACGTGGCAGTCGCACATTAGATTTCAACTGTACAACATAAGGGGAGATATCAAGTAGGCCCACGTCATTTGGACCCGTTGCCCACAAAGACGCAGGAAGAGAACTCAATTCCGGTGGGAGCTTATCGAGGGACAAATACATAGGAGAGACAACCCTCTCTCCTAACGTAAGCTTTACACCCGCAGGAGAACAATACAAAGTTGCATACAAACGTTTAAGCAAATCCAAGCCTAAAAGATTTTCACCACAACCCGTAGTCAAAATCAACGGAGCTTCTAGCTCACGTGGCCCAATTGTAAGGGGCAACTGGATTGCTAACAGGGGCGCCAGAGAATCCAACGGAAACATTTGTTAAGCCAGACAAAGGTGCGCCAGGGAGTTTCGAATGCATGATAGAACTTTTCGCTGCACCAGTGTCCAACAGAAAAGGCTCAACGACGCCCGATGTAGCAACTGCGACGTAAGGCCCTCTCTGATCAACCGGAACTGATACCACTCCCTCTCCTTGTCTTTGGCTGTCCTAGTAATTACTGTCGTCAGTTCCCTGATCGACGTAATAATTGTCTACATTGTACTGCGCAGATCGTCCTTGCGATGATCCACGTTGATCGAAACAATTATTAGAATTAGACGAGTTATCTGAGCGATCATTCTGAGCACCACGACCTCTACCACGTGATGCCTGTTGCGAACCACCACGACCTCCTCTAGACGAGTTACCATTGTTACGTTCATTTAGAACAGGACAATTGAATTTAATGTGTCCCTCCTGTCTACAATAAGCACATTGATTGTACCCTAACGAGGATCTTTGGGAGGAGGAGTCATTACGAGTTTGGGATCTGTTCGATTGCGGCTGCGATCTATTCTGTTGGGACGCATTCTGATTCGAACGTGGAGGATACGCTTGCTGAAGCAACACTTTAGTTTTTAGTTCCTTCGTCTTTTTGTCAGCACGGTCGTTCTCTTCTTTCTCTCTATTCTCATAATATTGCGCCGTAGCCAATATCTGAGCCGAAGTAGAAACGGCCCATGCACTTTCCGAATTCTTTAACTTACTGCTCAGATCGGGCAATAAATTCGAAACAAATTTATCCACAAACAATCTTTGACCACCCTCAGTACCCATATCCTGTCCACTATGGTCGATGAAGGCTTCCTCGAACCTCGTAAAGAAGTCGGAAACACTCTCATATTTCTTCTGTTTACAAGCTGACAATTTGTCCCAGTTTACCCTCATAGCTGGCATAAGAGTTTTCATTAATGTTATTATTCTTTGGGGAAGAGCAGTGATCAACTGATCGGGTTTAGTAGCAGCCACTTGTCCGGCATCTGCCGCTACAATGGGATGCCGAATCTTAGCCCATACCGGTTGCGGTACGACATTGCCGAACAACATATCGATATCTGCAAGATTCATTACCGTAGCATCTACGAGCTGCGATAATTCTTTGTAATACCCTGTAGGATTTTTGCGTGGATCAGGCAAAGATTGCTTCACCTGTAGCACTTCCGATCGTTTCCATGGGAGATGTATCCATACTCTCTGGAAATGCGCCACTGTCGCAGGGTTAGCAGCAGGATCAGCTGGTATCCAAACCGGCGGAACTTCACGCATAGGATATTGGCCAGACTCGTCTGGATGTTTTTCAATATCCTCAACGAACAATGCATGAGGTATCGGAGCGGGACGAAGAGATAGCAACCGCTCAACAGCACGTCGAACGTTGGTATCCACTGTAAGAGGATTTACCATCCAACCCATCGCCATATTATATAGCGCAACGCGTTCTCTGTTTCCAGGAAGCTGACTACGTCTCTGAGGACCATCGGAACCAGCGGACCCATGAACAGGTCCGAGCGAATGAAAGAAGCTAGCCGCAAGAGGAGAATTACGACTACGAGTAGAGGGGGAAGCATAAGACACAGGATTAACAAGAGAAGGAGTAGAAACAGTAGCAACAGCAGGAGTTAACAAAACAGGAGCAGTAGCAGGAGCAGCAGCGGGAGCAGGAGTATGTGGAAGTGGAGGAGCAGTAGGGATAGCAACAGACAAAGGAGCAGGAACAGTCGGAATGGCAGATGCAGGTTGAGGAACAGGCGGAGGAAGAATAGGCGGAAGAATAGGAACGGCAGGGACCACAGGAGCTGCGGTACCCTGTACGTACGGAGGTGGCGACTTCATAAGATAAGACATTAAAGGATCCTCAACTGGCTCTTCCTTCTTTTCCGACTCCGTAGGCAAAGCGGGATAACATTTATCTACAGTCATACGCTGTAATCGGTCAAACACTTCCTTATCCTTAACCTCCTTATCTCGCTGAAATTGCTCTGCTTTCTTCACTATCGTAGCAACATTATCTCGCTGAGTACGTTTATTCTGTCTGATTTCTTTCTGTCGGGCTTCTTTGCGCCACAACCGAAAGGCATCAAACATGGCCGGCCTTGACTTTCTTTCGAACAATTTAATCTCTAGATTATCTAAGATCGGGGCCTCGAAGCTACCATGAGGTGGCCAACGAAGGTCGCCGTCCTTCTTCGTATATTTAATCCAGTAATCGTTAAAGGTAATTGGGCCTAGCCCATGTTTACTATAGAGCTCATAAGTGGGAGTTCCAACCGGAGGTATCGGACACGAGTCCTCCAGTCGGGAATCCGTACCACAAGGTCTGAAACAACTAAACAAAGTACTGCGACCAGGCATCTTGCACACTAGCCGAGTTTCACAAACTTCAAGGGTTACGGGATTTACCAAGTCCCAGCAAAGAACAAAACCCTCGGTTTTTGGCGGCTGCAGTCGTCAAACAACACAACAAAGTACGCTAGCAAAGTGTCACCGACAAAAACACTCACACAGCGCTAACAACAAAAACACTCGCTAAAGTGTCAACAACCAAGAACTCTGGGAGCGACCCACAAATACTTAACTCAAAGATCGATGGCGTCACCAGGAAGGCCCGTCAATCGTCTCGCTCTACCAAGGTCTACGCCAGGCGCCAAAACAGGTCTACAGTCAGGGCAGCAGTCCGTCGCAGCCGTCAGGAGGCGGGAATCTTCGCGGGAAAAGTCTTCGGGCCACTTATTTCGACAACAGGATCGATGAAGCGGAGTGCACCTTCCCTCGGAGATTTCACACGAAGTTCCTCACGATCGTCGGGCTTGGACCGGTACCACTGATGCAGCCCCACGATGGGCGCCAACTGAAGGACTGGGTTCTTTAAGACCCCGCGGTGCCAGGGCACAACACCTGAAACCTTCGTGGGTAACCTGCTCCGGCGTACGAATCACAGAGACACGGGACACTTCCTTCGACGTCAAAGATTCAAGGTTTATTTGCTGCAGGGAACACAGAAGTCACAACAAGTACACCACGTGCAACTTGGGGAGACTGCTTCAAATTGGTTCTGTGGATCGCTCCTTTTATACAGTTTTTACCCATAGAGTTACATTGAACACGAAAGTTTACAACCCGGTTCCCACCATTATCCCCCAGAGGGGTCGCTTTGGTCACTTTGAAACACATGAGGTCCGGAACATAAGTGTGGAAACATTTGGCGGTTCCCAACTGTAAAAACCCATCTTCCCACCATTAGCGAATTCCAATCAGCAGTAAAACAGATCGAAATAGGAACAAGGACAGGTGTAGAGGAAGACGGAGACAGTGGGGAGATCGGAAAGGGTGTAAAAGGGGAGGTATCGGGAAACACGAGATACAGGCATCAAAGGGACGTGCCTAATGAGATGCACGGCTGAGACAATAAGTCCGTGCGGCAAGATGAGCCTCGAGCGGCGCCATCTGCTTTACAGTAGAATCCCCCTCGTCATAAAGACACTCACAAAGAACATGTGTCTTCCGCAAATATCTTGGGAGTCCCAGGGTCGCGAAGCGGACAACGTCCGTTCGCTGGCTACTTGAGGGCAAGAGACAAAATGGATGCCGTATCTAAGATGGAACCCGTGGGTACAGATGAAAAACCCACATAACAAACGAACGGTTTAAGTTAGCACAGCGAAACTGCGCACACTTACTAAACTCGTCATTTGCGGTTCATAGATACCAGACTCGACCATATTCGTGCGAGTCGAAAACACCACTTACAATTGTCACGGAACCTCACTTTGCAGATCTGAAAAGTCCATGAAGCCTTATTTCCATCCATCCCTAATCATTCACATAACAAACAGACTGAGTTACCAGTCTGTTCGTGTTAAAACTTTTGGGCTCATGCCTGGATACAATAACAAAAAATATATTCTTAATAAATATCCTTGACTAGCATTCTACAGAAATGTTCTTTGTTTGATACATAATTTAGTGGTTGCCCTTTAAAGACTCAGTTGGATGTTTAAAATCAATATTTTCACTGTTCATTTATCTGCATCAGATTTCACTGGAATCATTTAATTTGCCCTTTTTGATGCAAACTAATTTACCCAGCTACCATAACAGGCTGTGGCCCTTCCGTATAAAGAAATTCTACTGTTGCAAAGGTCAAAACGGAGCCTTTCTGACCCCAAAATGGCACTGTTATATGTACAAAATCTAAACTGCAATTCAGTAAAATGTTTCTGAATCACAGATTGGGTTTTCAATTAAATGCCAAATTGGTATCAGGAAGGGGCGGCCCTTGCACATACAGATTCTTTAAGGTGTGTATTAATATTTTGTAACCAATCTCCAACAGGAAAACATTAATATTTCACCACCACCTTAAAAAACATTGCTTTAGTTAAAAGCAAACACTTACATGGTGGTCTGTTGACCGTAGCAGGCCACGATGCCTTTGACTCTAGCCAATCGTAGTGGGTCACAATGTGCGACTTACCTCATGCATGTTAATGAGGTAGGTTATATTGCGACCTACTGCAATTCACTATTTTTTTAACCAATCTGGTAAAGTATAGATTAGTATGCGAAAACACCAATTCATTTGGTAGAAGTCATTGCAAAAATTCCAACCACTTCTACTGAATACAACCCAATTAAGAAATCGTAAATTGCAATTCAGCATTTATGGCAATTTGCGATTTCTAATTTGGAAAAGTAACACATGAGGCCCTAAATTAGTAGTTTGTATGCACCATGTCTTGCATACTAAAGCCCCATGGAGAGAATTCCAGGTGTATAAAGCTGAAATGGGTTCGCAAACGCCGAAATTCGCAGAATTTCGGTGTTTGCGAACTCATTTGAGCAAAATGGAACGTATGTAGCAAATTTAATTGCAAAATAAGGAATCGCAAATTTGCGATTCCTTATTTTGCGATTGCATTTAAGGTATCTCAAAATTTGCGATTCCTTAAATGCAATGTATGAAGCAAAAAAAATGTGCTAATTGTTCTTAAGGAATCGCAAATTACCATCAACTTCAAGTTGATGGTAATTTGCGAATTTCTTGAAAAATGCAAATATTTGCATTTTTCAAAGTGCCATGTGATGCACATACATGCCCTTAGTACATGTATGTGCACCACATGTGCACCCATGCTTATTTCAGGGGTGCAACAGGGTGTCCTTTGGACACCCCTGCACCCTTGAAATTATTCTCAATTTGCGAGCAAATTGCGAATCTCAAATTGAGAATAATTTCACATTCATTCCTATGGGCCTCCTGGCCCATAGAAATTAATGGGAAATTATTCCTTAAGTGCGATTAGC
This sequence comes from Lissotriton vulgaris, assembly GCF_964263255.1. Classification (NCBI taxonomy): domain Eukaryota; kingdom Metazoa; phylum Chordata; class Amphibia; order Caudata; family Salamandridae; genus Lissotriton; species Lissotriton vulgaris. The sequence goes on from NC_141693.1 coordinate 1,871,422,543, forward strand.
AATTTGCTAATCGCAATTAAGGAATTTTAAGAAATCTCTAAGAAATAGCGAATTTCTATATACATACCATTTTGCAATTCTCAAATAGCGATTCCTTCAAAATCGCTCTTTGAGAATCGCAAAAGTGTATCTTGATACATCTGGCCCTAAGTTACAATGTAATCTCAACATCACTTAGAAATGAATAATTTCAAACAATTGCTATGCAAATGGATCAATGAATATACCACTTCGTGATAAAAGCTAAAATCATTCACCTCATTCATTTTTGCAGAAAGCATAATCCTGAAATTTTATCACAAAATGTACTAGCTCTCTTTAGAACAAGCCCACACACAAACGGACTGATTGAGAGTGTGAGGGATATACTATACTCCTCAGGGTTACAGAGTAAAATACTCAGTCACTGTGAAAGCGCACCTCACCACTATATTTAGAGATGTCTGCCTTCCTCGCGGACATCTCTTACATTGACAGAAACCACTGTCACAGCAGTGATGGCAGTGATACAATTAAGGATTTTATTAATATATTACCAAAGTGTAGCCCATTGGTGCCTATGAGAAGGATGTCAGAGAGAGAGCCTGCTAGAGTTTACGCAAAGGAGGATGGACCTACGTCACTGACATAAAGGAATGGGCATCAGCCTGCAGGATGAGGGTGTGTGTGCCCATCCATCATAAGAATTGAGATCAGTAGCCTCGGAATTAGTTGTGGCTTTCTCTGAAGCATTCAAAATGCAAATGAGGTGGCAAGGGATGTCCAGAACACAATCTCAACACTGCTTGAGATCATAGTTGTTTCCCTTGCAGGATTTGAGCAATGGTGGTGGAAGAAACGCAGCAGTCACCGGCACTAGATTCTTACCTAAGGGTCGCCATAGTCAGCATTTATTTCCTAGCCATCGGCACCCAGCTTCAAGGGTTGGATCACAGAAAGTGTTGGGTGGTTGGCTCCTATGACATCCTTAGTCTGGCCCTGCCTTGTATCTCAAGATGACTTGGTAAGTTGCCATGGCAAATGTGGGGCAACCATGTTTGGAAATTAAAAGAGGACTTCCTCTTTGTGTTACTGTTTCTCCTCTTGTGGTGGCCACATTGGTTTGGGGAGTGTTTAATGATTTGCATGCCACTTCTGGTATTTTTCCTATTTTTCTAGCAAGGCATTCAAATCAGAATATCTATGTAAGGGGTGGTAGAATTAGTACTGTGCCCTGGCAACATTACAAATTGTTGGGTTTTCCTAACAAGTTGCTCAGTTTGCACAAGCCTTCCTCCATTGCGCAACTTTGTTGCTTTGCTGCTCTCTCTTTGTTGCGTGATGCCTGTGCAATACCCTTTAGTTCCCTTGTGTCTGTGTTATTGTGTTATCTCCCTTAGTTTTTTGGACCTTTTACTTGTTTTCTTGGAGTTCGCACAAACCAGACCTTCATAGTGAACCAATTAGGGTGAGGTTTTTCCATATCCCGGATGGGATGATATATTGCTTTTATTATTCACATGCAAAGACATGCTTGTTCTTATATGTCCTTCAGTACCACTGAACCTGCACTCCAACTTCCATAAGGAACCTGTCAAATTTCTCCCCATTTTCATTGTTTTGGTCCCCTGCTTTCCCTTTCCGATTTGCATCTGCCCAGATGTACTCAACTGACCATTGGGGTTAGGGAGGTGTCAGGTCTTGCACTGGATACACGTTAGTACTTCTCCTTGGTAAATACTGACACGGGAATCCCGGCCGGAGCATTGAAGGAAGGAGAGCAGATTAGAATCGATGTCCAGAGTCGTTGCGTGAGGACATTTGAGGCAGAGATGGTGATGGGTTGAGGTTTCCAGGGGAAAAGAGAAGCAATGACAGACAAAGTCGATGACATGTGAGTTTGGGTGATGAAGATCAGTCGGATCGAATAGCGGATCAGCTTACAGTTTAAACATAAAGGAAAGGGCAAGGGGTATTAAATGTGAGAGGCAGATTCATGGTGGTGGAAAGGAGCTGAAAAGGGAGCAGAGAATTAAAAGTAAGCGATTTATCACAATCACTAAAATGCAGAGGAGAGGGATTATCGTTACCATTTGTAAAAAGGGTCTCACAGTCAGGACCTCCAGCATCCATAAGGGTACCTTTCCAAGCCTTGCATCTACTTTTGGCAAGTGATAATGACCCTATTACCCCGAAGGGGTTCTTGTAGGTGCTTACATTTGCAAGTGTCTCTGCCATATTTATTAGTTGAAGCAGAGACAGTAACAGATTTCAGAGGGGATCTGGGAGGGGAGCATGAAAAGGATCTGACAGAGAAGAATGCCAAGAAGCAGGAAACTTCTGAAGTGCAGAGCCCAAAGGGGGAAAAGGTCACTAGATTTACTAGTGGTCCGATGGAAGTCTGCATTAAACACAAGAACACAGAGGGGGGACTAAGAGACAATAGCACCTTCTTTTGATTTGGAAGTCACAAGGGAAAGGCAAGACAAAGGAGAAGACTCCTTTTTGGTGAAAAACTGATCAAAAGGGAACTGCGGGTCAATCAATCAATAATGCTAGAAAACAGTGCTCTTGAAATTTAGTCCTGAATCTCTGCAGTCAATGTTTCGACCACTACAAATAACTCTTCATCAGGACATTGTCAAGTAACACTTGAAGCAGGAATCTTCTGGGCATGAGCTAACAAGTCAGATAGCTTCAGGAAAAAAAACAGATTCAGCTTTTTATGCAATGTCAGAAGTTCTACCAGTGATTCAGGGAACACTGCAATTCCTTGTTAGTGTAAAGTGGTGTTTTTTATCTGGCCGGGTAGCAGAATACCATCCCAATCAGTGCACTGTGGAAGAACTCTGATAGTCAAATATAATTTTCGCATCCTTTTTGCTGCTTGTGTGATAGGCATTGGGAAAAAAGGAGAAAACAGATTATGAAGTCATATTTAACCTACATAATGCATATAAGTATTTTCCAATGACTTTCTGAGGTTTTAACAAAGAAATCATAAGACATGAGTAACAATTACAAAAGCTTATTTATTTTGACTCTGTTAGCTACTTCCATAATTAATAGCTGTAGAAATTGAATTAGACTCATAGGCCCAAATTTCACATTTGAAAATGTAAGGAGAATCTATTTAATGCACTTATTATTATGTAACCTGCAAAAAGAGTGTGAAACTGATTTGCTTCATGGTTTGCCCTGATGCAAATTCCATCCCTAAACAATACATTAGCCCCACTCAACCTCCTCGGCCATTCTCCAAGTATGACTCACCTCTAAACAATCTGAAACACAAATACAACATTAACAATTGACCACTTTGATTTTGTTAATGAAATTCTCATAACCATAATGCATGTCCAGAATTCAAACGCGAGTCGGGATATTGGAATAGGTTATACAAAAGTACTGAGCATAACATCTGTTGCATCCTAGCCCCTGGGGCAGTGCAGTCTATCTTTTTCCCTCCTTTGGTGCTTATGTCTTAGATGACTTTTGCAACTTGACACCTTCGGGTATAGTCACGCTTTAGAAATGTTCTTTTAATTTCATTTATTACTGTAGCATCAGATACTGCGGAGATTTGCACCTTATTGCACCAGTGTGAAATTTGAGTGAAAATTATGTGGTTACTGACCAGTAATCCTCATTACTCCGAGTCATAGTCTTCCTCATCAAAGTCCCGTATCCCTACCTCCCAGCCTGGGATTTGGAGGCTTAACAAATGGTGAAAACTGTGTGAATGCCTGTGGCCCAGTTGTTGGGTCTCATTTGGATTTCTCAAGCGATTTGGTGTTTTTGGTCTTTATGATCTGTTGGGAATTTCAGGATGTGGTTTGTGTCAGCCCCACCCTTAAAGGTCAAGGGCCGGGATCTTCCTGCTGGATCACCATTGTGGGAGGGGATTTTTTTCTATGGGTGAATTCTGTGCCCCGGACACATGTCCTAGGTCACAGTCCGCTATACATTTCACTGGTGTGATGGCTGCTTCCGTGTATGGCCCATACACGGAAGCAGCCATCCCAAAGCTGGCCTTGGTGGTTTCTCTACTCACCCCCCCCTCTCCCCTCCCCTCCAAATGGATTGACCCACTCTCTCTGCCAAGCACCAGCTTCAACAAGTGCCACCCGGAAACCGTTCACTCAACAAAGCTCGAAGCTGCACATTAAAAGAGCACAATTTCTTTCACGGTTTCGCTTCTTCACTCAGCCATCAAGCTTCACCTTTATATGGGTTTCCAGCTGGTCTGTATTTTACCGACCTGGATGGTATTTACATGACAAAGAAAGAACTGCAAAAACTTTCAGGCGAAGCTTGCAAATCCTGCATTTACCCCTTTAAACTATAATCTGAAAGCTACAGATACAGGATGAAAACACATAAAAGAGTGTTCTTGCTGTCTAGACTATATCTAAAAGTGTTTTAAATGAAATAGCTGCACAATTGCTGTGTTTAAAAAAAAAAAGAATGCATTACAAAAGATTTTACACAAATGGTCATTCCATTACCAGCTGCCAAACCCTTCCAGAACTCCAGGGTTTTTCTAGGAGAAAAGAAGCGACCCGCCTTCATTATACCCTGCAGAATTCACGCAGTTTTACTAAGCCCTTATTCGAGTCAGGAAAGCGGCCTGACAGGCCTCGAGAGCGGACGTGCTGCTCTCCGGGGCCGGAACCAGCGCCTGAACCAGCCAGCGCGGGTCACGGGATTCGCCCCCTCAGCGGGTAAAAAGGCCGCTCTAATGGACGCGCAGGCTCACAGCGCGCGGATTCGGTGAAAGCTGAAAGAATCTTACCTTCAAAGTGCGCTTTTTCCTGGAATTGCTCAATTTTCTACAAATCCTCCCTCCGAGGCAAGCGGAAGAATGGAACAAACAACTTTCTTTCACGCCTACTGCGATGTGAGGCGCCCTCTCCAACGCTGTGGAGACGCAGTACCGGCGCATTTTATCTGCAGAGTCCCCCACCCCCACAACATATACCCACTGGAGCCTTTCTCCTCCATCCGAGGCTACACTGCATCCTGTGCGCCTTTGGGATGAAGTGCATGCAGTGATGAGCAGAGCACTAATGTGACCAAGGGCACAAGTCCTAAAAAAAGAAGTGGGGGGGCGCTGTCACCGGAAGTGACTTCACGACAGGAAGTGACGTCACGAAAGGTACCAAGCTCCTTGTCCCAGAGAGGCCAAAGAGTGAAGTCCAGCTGTTTGGCAAGGGGGACAGTGTCCCCCGGTAAAATAAGTGGGGGGACGCCGTCCACTCGCATGGTACCTCGACTCGAGCACTGCACTGCATGCAGCGAAAGGCAGAGCACGTGTGTGCTCAAAGATACAGTGCATGCATGGACCCTAAGAGTGCAACGGGACGTACCTATGTGTCCGAGGGTATATATCATGCAGTGATCAATCAAAGTGTCTTGTAAAGTGTGACTACTCACCCGTAAGGGTCTCAATGCGCTGGGAGGGGGACTGCTGATCGGTCGAAGGACTGAGGTTCAGTCAAAGAGCCAGGTCTGGTGGTCCTTCCTGAATTGAGGCAGAGATGGTGATTACCTGAAATGCAGAGGCAGGGTGTTCCAGGTCTTTGCTGCAAGATAGGAGAAGGATCTTCCTCTGTGCGTGGTCTTGCGGATACTTGGGACGGTGGCCTGGGCTAGTTGGGCAGAGTGGAGATGTCTGGTGGGTGTGTGGAATGCAAGGCAGTGGTTGAAGTAGGCAGCTCCTATGTGGTGTAGGGCTTTGTAGACGTGTGTGGTAGAGCTTGAAAGTGATTCTTTAGTTGACTGGGAGCCAGTGGAGGTCACTCAGGTGGCCGGTGAAGTGCTGCAGAGAGAGGAATTGGCGGAGGTGTTTTGAATGTTCTGCAGTTTCTTGAGGAGTTTCTGCGTGATACAGGCATAGAGTGTGTTGCCGTAGTCTAGTCTGCTGCTGATAAGTGCGTGGGTAACCGTCTTTCTGGGCTACGTGGGGATCCCTTTTAAGATCTTTCGGAGCAGGCGTAGCATGTGGAGGCAGGATGATGAGATGGTATTGATCTGGTGGTTCATGGTGAGCGTGGAGTCCAGAATGATGCAGAGTTTTTGTGCATGGTCTGAGGGTGGGGGGGGGGGGGGATTCCAAGTGCTGTGGTCCATCAGCAGTGGTCCAGGCAGACAGAGGAGGTGGAGCCCAGGATGAGGACTTCGGTCTTCTCTGAGTTGAGCTTGAGGCAACAGTTCTGCATTCAGGTGGCGACAGCCCTCATCCAATTGTTGAAGTTTTTCTTGATGACTGTGGGTTTGTTGGTGAGGGAGAGGACCAGCTGGGTGTCGCCAGCGTATAAGATGATGTTGACTCTGTGGTTTCTGACGATGGCGGCGAGCAGGGCCATGTAGATGTTAAAGAAAGTGGGGCTCATGGTGGAGCTCTGGGGCAATCTGCAGCTGAACTCTGTCAGTACATAGTGGAACAGTGGTGCCTCTCCAGGAGGATGAGGGTGGCAGTTTTGCCTGGGTCGAGGAGGGTGCAGATGCAAGGAGGGCGGTCTCGGTGCTGTGGTTGCTTCAGAAGCTGGATTGGGTAAGGTCCAGGATACGGTATGCTTTGATGAACTCTGAAAGTTAGGCGATGATGGCCTTCTCGATGACCTTGGCTGGGAAGGGGAGCAGAGCGATGGGTCTGAAGTTCTTGAGGTCCTTTGGATCACTAAAGGGTTTCTTCAGCAAGGGATTGATCACTGCGTGTTTCCAGTCTTCTGGGAAGAAGGTGGATTTCATGATTTCATGGAGCAGTTGGTGATGCAGCAGAGTTTGGTGGCGATGGAGGTATCGGCTCTGTTGAATATAAGCAGGCAGCGGTCAGAGGGTGCTCCAGAATGGATGCTCTTCATAATCTTCAGGGTGTCATCAGCAGTTTGGGGAGTCCAGCTGAGCAGGGTCTGCTGGGGTCAGGTGTCATTGGGTGCAGTGGCTGCAGGTGGGATGAGAGGGTTTTGGATATCCAGACTGTCAAAGCTGTCATAGATCTCCTTAATCTTGTGGTGGAAGAAGGTACCAAGGTTGTTGCAGAAGTCTTGGGAGAGTGGGATGTCTGCTGGCTCTGTGCTGGGTTTTCCGAATTCTTTGACCTTGGTGAAAAGTTCTTTGCTGTTGTCTAAGTTGGCATTGATCCTTTCTTGTTGGGCCGCTTTCTTTGTTGTTCTAATGAGATGGTGGCGTGCGGAGATGTGCAAAGCACATATGTGTTTCGAAGTTACAGTGCATTCATTGGCCCTAAGTGTCCAAGGGTACATATGTGTCAAAGGGTAGACTGCATGCAGTGATGTAAAGAGTATTTACGTATTCAAAGTAACAGTGCATGCAGTGGCCCTAAGTGTCCAAGGGTTCAGTGCATGCACTGATGCGCAGTACGTCTATGTTTTTAGGAGTACAGTGAATTCAGTAAAGTGTGGAGCACCAATGTGCCCAAAGGTACACTCTGTGCAGTGATGTGTAGAGCATGTGTCTGTTCAAAGTTAGGGTGAATGCAGTGGTCCTAAGCGTCTAAGGGTACACTGCACACAGTAATATGTGTAGAACATACTTGTCCAATGGTATAGATCATACAGTGCTCCTAAGTGTCCAAAAGTACATTGCATGTCACACTAATGTACAGAACACAAATATGTCCAAGGGTACAGTGCATGCAGTGCCCCTAAGTATCCAAAAGTACAGTATATGCAGCGATGTGCAGAGCAACTTTGTGCCCAAGGGCATACTGCATGCAGTAATGCACAGAGCATGAATGAGTCCAAAGTTACAGTGCATGCAGTAATGTGCAGAGCACATACATGTTTAAGGGCTCAGTGCATGTAGTATCCCAAAAGCCCTGGTTATGGGTTTGTTGGAATGAAGGTGTTATTTATCCACCAAATAATGAGACACCTATTACAAGGGTTTGAAAACTAACATACTGTGCTTTGTTGTGCACATGGGGCCCAATTCACAGAACTAGCTGACGACAAAATCCTAAACTTACTACTTTTGGTATTCACAGAAGGCATTTAGTAGTCTTAAATTAGGATTTTGTCTCAAATTAGGATTTTGTCCTAAATTTGAATTTTGTCTTAAAATTAGGATTTTGTCCTAAATTAGGATTTTGTCTTAAATTAGGATTTTGTCTCAAATTAGTATTTTGTCCTAAATTAGGATTTTGTCTTAAATTAGGATTTTGTCTTAAATTAGGTTTTTGTCTATAGTTAGGATTTTGCCCTAAATTAGGATTTTGTCTTAAATTAGGATTTTGTCCTAAAATAGGTTTTTGGCTTAAATTAGGATTTTGTCCTAAAGTAGGATTTTTTCTTAAATTAGGATTTTGTCCTAAATTAGGGGTTTGTCTATAGTTAGAATTTTGTCCTAAATTCGGATTTTGTCCTAAATTAGGATTTTGTCTTAAATTAGGATTTTGTCTTAAATTAGGGTTTTGTCTTAAATGAGGATTTTGTCCTAAAATAGGATTTTATCTTAAATTAGGATTTTGTCTTAAATTAGGTTTTTGTCTTAAATTTGGGTTTTGTCCTAAATTGGGATTTGGTCTTAAATTAGGATTTTGTCTTAAATTAGGATAGAGAAGGCCTGCCTTTTTCTTTCTTGCACTTCTTTCTATCCAGTCTGGGGATGTCCTGGCTACTATCAGCTGGAGGTGTTTAGTATCTTTGCCAGGTATGTGGGGTATATGCTCTAATGGCTTTTTAGGTGCTGCAGCGATCCTGATGATGATGTGTCCACTTTAGAAATTCTCTTCCTCTACTGACCTCCTATTCATGGTCCAAAATGTACATCGTAGTGTGCTATCCATACATCGAAAACTCTTCTGTACCTTGTCAGTGATATGAAGAGAAATATGTAAACAAAATTGTAAAAGAATATATCATAAGGAGCAATGGTGGCTGGCAATTTTAGCAAAAAGGAGGGCACAAGCACACGTGCAAACTCACTCCCAAGCATTCACACACACACCCATTCACAACACTCTCTCACTCAAATACACACACATACATACATTCATACATGCACGTACGCCCACAGCAAACATCAAAACGTACCTTCACTGCAACTGTCCCGGGGGGAAGCCTCTGAGGTCCCGAAGGGTTGGGACTGCTCCCTTCCCTCATTGACTGACCTAAGGTCAACCAATGAGGGAAGGCAGCAGTCCCTCACTCGTGAAAGAGTGGGATGGGATCAGTGAGACTGCTGACCCCACCCCACTCTGTAACGAGTTGTCATAGATTGACACTCAGACCCGGGCACTTCAGGGCTTAAAATGGAAGCACCCAATCACTGATGCTCCCGCTTGTTATGAGAGGGAGGGCCTCAAGGCACTTTTGCTAGGCTGAGGAGGTCACGCCTTCTGGGCTGTGAAATTCTCAACTTGGCAAAGTTCAGCTTAGGCAGCCAAGAGCCTGTGTATTTAGTGTATGGCTAGCTCCTAGCTGCCTGACCTGAACAAGAAGTGTCTGTCAGACTGACCTATGTTCAGCCTGACAAACATTTTCTTGTCAGGAAAAAGGTGACGGCGGCCCCTCCACTGGTATAGATGGGCCACTGCTAAGAAGAAGGGTCTTAGGGGTAAGAGAGAGGTTGTAAAAAGAGGCTGCTAATTTTGCTTTGGTTTTTCGAGAGCTATGTCTTATTTTGCAGTGTGGCCTAGGTACTAATGGTTGTAGAACAAAGTGCCTAATGACTATTAATTTGACAGGTCACCATTTGAGATGCCCTGTGATTGGCAATAAGACAGGGGTCACCATTCCTGTGTTTACATTTCCAAATAGGAACCTTTATTAAGAATGCTGGTTTACTTAATAAAACCAGTGCAGCTTTTAAAAAAAATGTGCAGTGCTTTGGAATATACCTGAAGGAGCAGGCAATGGTCCCCGCAACTGCTTGCTCCCAGCGAAGTAGCCTTACACAATTCACAAATAGGAAGGTGTCCTGAGGGGACACCTTCCCCTTTCTTTGGAAATAGACACCGCCACCCTGCCCCATGGTTTAATGACTTTTTAAAAATCGAAAAATCGCAATGTAAGGCACTTGAGCGTCAATGGCGTAAAGATTACGCCCCTGACGCAAAAAAGACCTATCATGAAGCCAGGAATTTATACCACATATGCAAAAGCACGAGCCTTATTTGTCTCTAACACTATCATGGAAGCAACAAATGAGCCGAAAACCTTGTTCAATAAAGTCAAAGAACTAGCAGGAGCACAAACCACAGCCTCGGCTCCCCCACTGAATACTCAACAATGCCAAGACCTAGCATGTTTCTTTACTGAAAAAATCGAGAAAATTATCAGGGACATTAATACCAACAATAATGAACCACCCCCTTTTTCTGACTCGGAACATGCTCCCTCCTGCGAAAATACCCTGGAATCCTGGCCTCCCATCTCGGTAGACATACTGAAAACCATTTTTAAGACCATCAAGTCCGGCTACCCCAGGGATCCGATTCCGATTAAAGTAATTAAACAACTGGACGATCGCTCCCTGGAAATCATCGTAGATACGCTTAAATCCTTGTTAGAATTTTCCACAGTTCCGGCCCTCTGAAAACATTCCATGATAACGCCATTGCTAAAAAAGCCCACAGCAAATCCGGAAATTCCAGCTAACTATAGACCCATATCCCTGCTCCCTGCCTTTTACAAATGCTTGGAGAGACATGCCCACTCGGTCTTATCCACCTTTGCTGAAAAAAATTCGCTTTTGCAACCCTCGCAATCGGGTTTTCGGGCTGGTTTCTCGACAGAAACCACCCTTCTAGGAGATACGGAACACATCCGGAATCTCCTCGATAAAGGTCAGACGGTCGCGCTCGTGCTTTTAGACCTGAGCGTGGCCTTTGACACCATATCCCACGAAACACTCATCAAGGCGTTATACAAAAATGGTGTCTGTGGAAAAGCGCTTGATTGGATTCGATCCTTCCTGGCGGAACGGACTTTCCAAATAACATCCTCCTTGGCCTGTTCCGACACCTTCAACGCCCCCCACGGAGTGCCTCAGGGATCTATACTGAGTCCCCTGTTTTTTAATCTTTACCTCAGACCCCTGGCTGACCTAGCCGAAAAATCTGGACTTACCCTCATGACCTACGCCGACGATTCCCAAATTATATTCTCCCTATCTGAATCTTGTCCGACATCCCCATCTCTCCTCAAATTAGGGCTTCAAAACTGGATGACAAGAAACCAATTAAAGCTCAATGGAGACAAGACAGAGATTCTTCTTTTAGGAAAACGTTGAGATCTTTGGAATCCTTCACACTGGCCAAACCAGATGGGTAATTTTCCTACCCCAGTGACTCAAGTACGTAATCTGGGAGTCATCATGGATAGCTCCCTCTCCATGAGCCAACAGGCCAGCAAAGTTGTCGGCCTATGCCTCACCATCATCAAATGGCTGAGGAAAATCCTTTGGATGCTGCCCTCCTCCACTCAAAAGACCGTAGTCAATGCCCTCATAACATCACGGCTTGACTACGGCAACATTCTGTACCTTGGCTCCAACAAAGCAGTAGTCAGCCGACTACAACTTGTCCAGAACGCAGCAGTCCGACTACTGTGCAGAATCCCTAAAAATTCCGGAGTCTCGAGCTACCGTCGGGAACTCCACTGGCTCAGGGTAGAAAGCAGAATCCGTTTTAAAGCCCTGAACTACATGTTCAGAATCAAAGCAGGTACTGCACCCAAATACCTTCTAGCTTTGGCTGACCCCTATAGTCCCAAGCGAAACCTTCGCTCGCAATGAGCTGCCAACTTCTGTGTACCAAGATTTAAATTGGCAAAAATGGGAGGCAGATCTTTCGCCCACCTTGGGCCATTCCTCTGGAACGCACTCCCTCCCTTCATTCGAAAGGAGGAAAACCATGTCAGCTTCAGAAGGCACGCCAAGACCTGGCTATTCGAACAATAACAAGAATAGCCAGTAATTCTCCTGACATCCTCATGCCGTGTCTCGGCGCCGGGAAACCCTTTTTGGGTAGCTGTAGCGCCTTACAAATTTAAAAAATAAAATAAAATAAAATATTTGCAAATTGCTTACCACCTACTTTAAACTGTTGCAAACTATTGGCCATCTTATTATAATTTGCAAGTAGGAAGGTACTCCCCTTTCATGCCTCCTCTAAATTGCAAGTTGTAGAATTTGCAACACCTATTTTGTGAGTCGGCATTGGTTGGGATTTGCAGATATAAGAAGCCTCATTTTGTGATTTGCAAACCCTCTGATTTTGTGAATCACAGAGTTTATAACTGCAAACTGCCTTTGTATATTAGGCTCTTAATCTTGCTCACCAAGTACAGAATTGGTGCCAGAGTTGTTACCATTGTAGATGATGGCACTAGTGTTAAATGTCATACGGGAGCTAGTGTTATCCTGCTGAGAGCAGGAGGTATCATTGAACCTGAAATGACCTTTAATCAGGAAGGGTATGCATGGAGGTTCTGCTCTAGAAGAGTAAGATGGGCCTCATGTAATGAGGTCAGTTGGTACATTGCGGTGAATGCTGGGATGGACAGTGTCTCCTTCTGTAGTACAATACAGTGCAGGCAGTGATGTGCAGTGTCCTTATTTCTGGGGATACAATGTTTGCAGTGATCACTGCGTCCCTGGGTATCACATGGTATGGTGCATTAAATCATGCTTAGTACCTGTGTGTTTCAGTAATGAGCACAGTAAAATCCATCCTAGCCCTAAACATAAAGACAACACTAATATGCTCCTTCCTTTTTTAGTTAAATATTTTTTATAAAAAGTTTATAAATCAACAATATATTTAGTTAGTATAATATGACAAGAATAAACATTACAATATGTAGTAATTTAATAAAGACATTAGAACAAAGAATATGAACTTATGAAGTACAACACATTTGTATTATTATTTTATATTAAAAAGATAAAAAATGATAGAGGGAAGAAGATAAATAGGGGGAGTCGGGAGGGAGAAAGAAGAGGAGAAAGGATAGAAACAGAGAGAGAAGTAGAGATATGAGAAATAAGATACTGGTGAGTGAGAGGATATATATATGGTTAAGGGTAGCATAATGTTAATGAGGAAACATTAGATATTCTATGTACATCACAAAGAAAATTGCACCATGTTGACACATGATTTAAAAGTATCTTTCCAAAAAGAGAGCATAACCTTAAATGAAAGCGCAATAAAAAGAGCAAATAACACAAGTTTGGGTTTAATATGGTCAAAGTCAGGTGACATAGATCCAAAGAAAACATTTTGGTTTGATAGTGAAATATCACATTGAAACATCTTTAAACATTTTGACCAAATAACATTCCCATACACATGAGGGTAGTAGTAGAGTAATTGAGTTAGAGTACCAATGGAAGTGGAACAGGACCAACATAATGGAGAAGTAGATGGATCAAATATAGAAATACACTCAGGAGTAATAACAGCTGTATTATAGACAAAAAATAGAGATTGTGTAATAGGCGCTGCATTGAAGGTGTTAAACACTTTAAGCCATATTTTGTCCCATTACTGAACAGAGAATAATATAGGAAGGTCAGTTTCCCATAATAATTAAATTGAGAAAAAGAAGTTGGTGACAATACAGTTTTGTATATAAAAGCAGCTTTGGGAATAGAATTGTGATCAGTATTGGATAATGGTGTCAAGGGTATGCATGGAGCAATATCAGGGGAAAATTGTGAGATATTAAAAAGGATTAGAGATCTGACAATATTAAGACATATTCCTGTTAAAAAGTAGGTAGGTTATATTGTTTGTAGTTGGGGAAAAGGTATAAAAGAATTGTGCCTTACCAATTGATGAATACAAATAATAACTTTCTCTTTCCAAAGTTTATATTAAAATGATTTGCGACTAAATTTTATAAACTTATTGTACCAAATGGGGGAGGATAGGAAACATTGATGGAAACCAGGACCATCTGAAAATATAGTATGTAACAAATGCTGGAAGTATTTTACAATCTGATTTTTAGAAATAAAAGTGCAATTTTACATGTAATGCAGTAAGGAACGTTAAAATACCATCCATCGTGGTATGGGAGAGTCTTGAAAATCATTAATTAGGGTACACAATTGTCAAATTAAAAAAGCAGAATGATATAACTTAAAATCAGGAAAACAAACACCCACTTCATTCTTTTTACATTTAAGTTTAGATAATGCAATGCGTAAAGTTTTGTTACTTCAGAGAAACTTGGTATAAATAGAACTAAGCTGCAAAAAGTAGTAATTGGGTATTTGAATGGTAACATAGAAAGTGTGTAAGGGACGTGTGGCACAATTATCATCTTGAGGGTATCTAATCTACCCTACGTTGATAAATGAAGGGGAGTCCAGGATGTAAGTGACTTCTGTATTTTAGGTTTAAAACACAACAAATTAGGCCAATTAAGCTGGAAATAATATGAGAATACCATACACCCAGGAATTTAATTCTGGAAGGACACCATGTAAAGTTAGTGTTTGTGAACATATATTGATAGACATGTAATTGGCTCTTGGTGGATTTGCCAAGAGCCAAAAGGCAAATCCACCAAGATCCAATTATTACATCTAGTGTTTTTAATTAAGTGATACAAGCTTTGTTGGTCTTGTTATGAATTATGTCTTTTTAAGATTGTGATTAATGAAATGATTTAGTGTATTGCAAATTGATTAATTGTATTTTGTAATGTTTGTTGGATGTTTTTTTAATGTCATTTCCTTGGATGTTTTTGTAACGTTTCATGTTAGTTTGAAATGCACTTTGCTGATTGAATAATACTGTAAGCGCTTTTTTGATATGTGTATCCTTTTACTGTCAATTTTTTTTTCTAGAGGATACTAGTTTCCTTAGAGAATATATGAATAATAGGTATAAATAAATGTACCAGACCAGACCTAATGTAATTGTTTATTTGGTCGTTGTTAAAGTCATATTGTAAGTAGTGTGAGAAGGGGGCATCTTTGTGTGTGTTTAGATATATAAAACGGTCCAGCCCTCCCTCAGCCCCTCTAATGACCTAACTCCTTTTGTGCGCAATTGGGACAAAGCAGCAGGAGAGAGCAGCAGGGGGCAGTGAAAGAGAGCAGCGCACTGCTGAAATGGCAGTCGTAATGTCTGACAGAATTCACTGCCGCAGCTCCGGGGCACACAGGGAACTTCATAACAGACGCCTGGCAGTCGAAAACACTGCAGGTGTGCACAGCATCCGGTAGGCTTGCCCAGGAAAGCCAAACTTTAAAGAAGAGGTGACTAATTTCAGGTATATTGCTCTGCATTACTAGGGAGCTCAGGAGTCGCCACTATCTCATGCGGTGCAGAAGCCACGCCCCCTATTATGTTACTTCTAAACTGGAAACTACCAACACTGCTAGAAATTTATTTGAGCTTGAAATCTTCAACTGCACGGACTAGGGACACAATCCGCAACTCCAGTTGAAAGCAGACACTCAGTCTTCTAGTCCTTAACTACCAGCTCCAGCTGCTACATTCCAGAGTTATCAACTATCTTGCTGTCCTGAGTTCTGTGCTGCTTGTCAAAATCTGTAACGTTTCCACAAGTTTTTAATATACTTCCTATGAAACCTTTCAGGATAAACTGAATTCCCCTCAGACCCACCTCCCAAACTGTCATAGAGTGTCTCTCTTCCCCACACAAAAAGCTTGAAAAGCAAACAGTCACTCAAATAGGAAATGTAGTGCCCAATTACAGGAGCATGAGACACAGGAGTCCATTAATCGTCTTGGCCAAGGTAGGACTGAAAGTGAGACGATGGTGAGATGAAGGTGGGACTGAAGATGGGACTAAAGGTGAGACGAAGGTGGCACTGAAAGTGGGACTGAAGGTGGGACTGAAGGTGGGACGGAGGTTGGACTGAAGGTGAGATGGCGGTGGGACTGAAGATGGGACTGAAGGTGAGACAAAGGTGGGACTGAGGGTGGGACTGAAGATGGGACTGAAGGTTGGACTGAAGGTGGGACTGCAGGTGAGACGAAGGTGGGACTGATAGTGGGACTGAAGATGGGACTGAAGGTTGGACTGAAGGTGGGACTGAAGGTTGGACTGAAGGTGGGACTGAAGGTGAGACGGCGGTGGGACTGAAGTTAGGACTTAAGGTGAGACAAAGGTGGGACTGAGGGTGGGACTGAAGATGGGACTGAAGGTTGGACTGAAGGTGGTACTGCAGGTGAGACGAAGGTGGGACTGAGGGTGGGACTGAAGATGGGACCGAAGGTTGGACTGAAGGTGGGGCTGAAGGTGAGATGAAGGTGGGACTGATAGTGGGACTGAAGGTGGGACGAAGGTTGGACTGAAGGGTCACATCCTGGATCTGGTCTTTGCTGAAGACACTTGGGTCAAGATCGGGGATATAACCGTTCAATGCTGGACTGATCATGCCCTTATCCAATTTTCACTGCAACTTCCCAATGACTCTTTCATAGATAATTGCACAGGTAACACCAAACTTAGCAGACAGTGGTCTAGATTTTTGAAATGCTCTACCTTGCCTGCTTTGCTTCCTTGTGGTTTTACTTTGGAGAAAGAAGAAGAGGAGAGCTATCAGAGCCTTTGCCAACAGATTACAGAATCTTTAGATAAAACGGTTCCATTGAGGAAAGTGAAGGACAGATCCAAGCACGCTGCCCCTTGGTACTCTAATGAACTCTTTCAGCTGAAACTACGCTGTAGACAAGCAGAAAGAACCTGGAGGAAGCACTATTCTGAGGCAGATAAAAATCTTTTTAAACAATCACTTCTGGGCTATAAAGCACAGATAAAATGCGCCAAAGCCAAGTACCTCGAGGATACGTTGGCACACGCAGCTAAACTCTTTTTGAAATCGTTAATAATCTTTCCAACCCTGCCTGTGCCGCTAACAGCATCCCTGCTTCGCAGGAACTGTGCGATTCCCTGGCCGCTACTTTTGAGGAAAAGATTACCACTATCCTGAGCGGTCTCTCTGCTCCTAGTACTTCTAACATCCAGTCCACCTTTGAGCCACTGTCCACTTTGACTCCAGCCGACACTGGGGAAGTTACAGCACACCCAACGCTGTCCAGCTTTACTCTCCTATCCTATGAGGATTTTTGTAATTTGGCCAACTGTGTCGCATCGGGTTCTCCTTTGGACCCGTTGCCACATAAGTTTTGGAAGCTGTTCCAAGAGGTGGTTTTTCCTCCCCTTTATTCTATTTGCTGCCAGTCCCTCAGCTCTGCTACGGTCCCTGATAGTTGGAAACGAGCAGTGGTATTTCCACTTCTGAAGAAAGCCACACTGGATCCTCTCTGTCCTGGGAACTACAGGCCCATCTCTTTATTGCCCTTTCCAATCAAAATCTTGGAAAAATATGTCACCAAATCCCTATCTAGCTTTATAGAGACTAATGCCTGTTTAGATGTAGCCCAGTTCGGCTTCCGGCCAGCTCACGGTACGGAATCGGCACTGGTGGTGGTTCTGGACGATCTTCGTTCACGTATCGACAGTGGTCGAGCAGCATTTCTGGTGCTGCTCGACATGTCGGCCACGTTCGACACGGTAAACCACTCTACTCTAATCAACAGATTGGAAGAGAATGGGGTGGTTGGCTCGGCCCGGGACTGGCTGGTCTCTTACCTTCATAATAGGTATCAAGTGGTGGCCTTGCCTCCGTTTAGGTCCGGCACCAGAAAGGTGGGGCAAGGAGTGCCTCAAGGGTCAGCAATCAGCCCCATTTTGTTTTACCTTTACCTTTGTCCCCTGATTAGGCTGATTAAATCCTTCGGCATCTCTGTAATAAACTATGCCGATGGCACGCAGCTTATCTTCTCTTTTGAAGGTAAGGACGCTGTCTCTGCAGAGACCTTTCATTGGTGCATGCTAGCCACTGCGGACTGGCTGAGATATAATTCCCTTCAGTTTAATGGATCAAAGACTGAGGTGCTGCACTGTTCACTGGATAAAATCCCTCGTCCTCTGCCTGCGGACTTTTGGCCACCAACCACCTTGGTCACTGTCGAAGCAGCGAACGCTGCTCGCAACCTCAGTGTCATCTTCGGCCCAC
The DNA here is from genome assembly GCF_964263255.1 of Lissotriton vulgaris. NCBI lineage: Eukaryota > Metazoa > Chordata > Amphibia > Caudata > Salamandridae > Lissotriton > Lissotriton vulgaris. The sequence goes on from NC_141693.1 coordinate 1,871,440,558, forward strand.
AACTACAGTTGGATGCCTTTGTAAACAAGACTATTGGCACCTGCATGATGCTTCTACGAACACTGCGTAAGATCCTCCCCATGTTACCTGCTTCGGCCAGACCTGAAGTAGTGCGCAGTATCATACTCAGCAGACTTGATTACTGCAACGCACTGCTTCAAGGTGGCCCTAGTTCCCTGATTAGGAAATTGCAGCGGATCCAGAATATGGCAGCCAAGTTGGCCCTCTCTCGGACGCGCTCAGCTTCATCATCTCTGGCGCTTAGAGACCTCCATTGGCTGCCTATTCATCAGCGGATCTGCTTCAAGGCCTCTTGCATAGATTTCAGGGCACTCCATGGACAGGGGCCTATTGCACTTCAGGAACTTTTTTCATGGTATTCGGCAGCCAGACTTCTACGTTCCTCATCTGCTCATTTGGTGTCCGTTCCTCGAATCCAGAGGATTCGTATGGGCGGCCGTTCCTTTGGCTTCACTGCTGCTAAATTTTGGAATTCTCTACCATTTTCTTGAGGAGTTTGAATAAACTATCCCTTTTCAAAAAAGGGTTGAAGTCCCACCTTTTCCCGAGGGCAGTGTGATCTCGTCTGTGTGTGAAGTTTGTAGAGTCAAAGCGCCAAGATACCCTTTGGGTGAAAGTATGTCTTACATTACATTACATTACATTACAGACGACGGTGGGACTGAAGGTGGGGCAAAAGTGTGACTGAAGGTGGGACAAAAGTGGGACTGAAGGTGGGACAAAAGTCGTACTGAAGGTGGCTGTGGTTCCCGCTCACCAGACTCCACATAAAGTGCACAGGGTACTAAAAAAGGTAGTTTAGTGTTTAAACTACAAGTCATATTGGATGTTCTCAATGTAATGAATACACATGGACACATGCTCTGGACGCTAAAAATGAGCTGGAGACAGGTAAGAAGAATCTATGGGTCTGCTGTTTCAGGCCAGGCCTCCTGTCTGCACAACCACAGATACATGGATGGGTAAACGGTATGAACTAAAGCGAAGTAGAGAACCAGAGCAATTTTGTGACTTGTTGCCAGACATCTACACTGTCTGGAAGGGACCATGAATACTGACTCTCAAAGGCGTGGCTACGGCGCCAAGGAAGATGGCCGCAGGTCCGGGAAGCTCCCGTACGGGGTGAGGCGACGAGAGCCCTTCCAGGAACCTTACTCCCTTTTGGATCTCCGGAGCAGTATTGCAGTACGGCGGAAACTCTCTGGTACTCGCGCATGTGCTTTCTAGCCCATATGTCCCTGCGCACACAAGTGTTTTGAGCCTGCATGTTCCTTGCGGTTCGCGTTTGAAGCGCGGCCGCCACTTTGATGATATTTCTACCGCGTTTACCGGTTCTATGAAGGAGAGCTGCCTCTTTGACTACTCAACCTCTGCTGTGCTGTGAGTTCACTTCTGGTGCATACTGGTCGTTAATTGAGTTTTGATGCATTTTCCCCCATTTTGAGCCCTGTTTTTCAGGCGGATTGACTAGCATTAATTGCCTTCTCCTCAGGATGTGTCCGCCATTTTAGCTGCTTTCTTACTTTTGCCTCCTGGTGCTTTTTACTCCCTGCTGCATATCCAATTTTCCTCCTCTGGACTCATATGTGATTCTTTTTCACTTTTTTGTTTTCCCTTTTTTTATTATTGGGATGAGTGCCTCAATTTGAGACATTTCTTTTGACTTTTCAAGAAGTCTTCTCCTGTTTTTTCTCCTCACATATTAGCAGTTTTTGGAAGCTTTTCCTTCTTGCATACTGTGTTATCTAGTGGATTTCCTCATTTCAGTGATTTTTCTGTGCCAGTTGACTCGCTTTCTCAATGGCAACGTCACGTACCAATCGTACGGCTGCCCTTCACCAATGCACTACTTCTACTGCACCATTAGAGTATGTTAACCGTTTTAGTGTTTTACAAGACACATTGGATGATTCACAATCCGATAACACTACTCTCAGGGGGTTCCTCTACTCCTGCTTCACGCTCATCTTCAAAACAATTATCTAAATCTTCCTCTCCATCTTCTACCACCACCTCTGGAAAGAGGGTCAAAGCCAGTCCTCCATCTCCCACCAATGTGTCAGAATCCATTTCTATGGAACTTATATTGGAGGCGATCCGAGCGCTTAAAACTTATATGACAGAGACTAATTCCCACCTCCAGAATCTTGAGGATAACTGGTCTCACACCCAGCAGAGAGTGGATCTCCTTGAGGGTTCTTTTGCATCAGCTTAATCGGCCATTGCCCAGGTTCCCACAATGCAAAAGGAGATCACTTTTCTCAAGCAGCAGGTTGAAAATTTGGAAAATCGAAACAGGCGTAACAACCTACGTATTTATGGTCTTGCCGAAAATCTTGAAGGAGCAAATCCAATTTCATTTTTTCAATCCTTCCTTACTACTCTTCTTGATCTCCAAGCATCACCTCCCCTAAATATTCAACGCGCTCATCATCTAGACTCAGCATCTCGACCCTCAGTCTCCACTTCCTCAGTGAAACCTAGAGGTGTTATCCTGTATTTTCTGGAAAACACGTATCTTCTTCGAGTCCTTCATGCAGCTAAACAAAAAGGGAAGATTTCTTACAATAGATCTAATCTCTACTTTGCTCAAGATTACGCTAAGGCTACTGCTGATCGTCGTAAGACATTTTTGGACATCAGACCTGCTTTACGGGCTCTTAATGCCCGCTATGGTTTGTTTCATCCCTGTCTTTTTAGGGTCACTTATAATAACAAGACAACATCTTATGAAGATCCTACTTGTTTGTAGCAATTTTTGGATTCCTGTAATGCCGATTCGATGGACATCCCTCATGTATAGTTATTACTTGTTCTATTGTGCTCCATAGTAATGGCTCGTTAGGTTGTTTGGCTTCTTCCTATTGTTTATTGTTTTTTCGTAAAGCTGCTATGTCTTATCTTCATGCTTTATTTGACCTCTTTTTTCTTTTTATACCTTTTTAGATGCTGGTCTTGTGATCCCTACAATTGTTTTCGTTTGTTCTCCATGAATGTGCCTGGTGGCCCTCTTTCCCTTACCACGTCTTCATGGAGTCCTCGGTCAGTTGTGCCTCCTTCCTTCTGTGGTTCCTCCATCCCCTGTTCTCTTGGTGTTCTATGGTATGTCTTTTGTTTTTGAACCTCTGTTTTCATCTTCTCTTTGTACCTTCTTTCTTTCTCTTCTTCTTTTCTTGTTTCTTGAATCATCTATTGTATTTCCTTCCGTTTTTCTTCTCTTTCTCTCATTACGATTCTCAACACTTCTATATTTCTTTCATGACATTTCGATTCTTTCTCTTCCTTATGTCTTCTTCTTCCTTTTTCACTAATTTGATATATTGTTTACATTTGTTCCAGCTATCACTCGTTGTTGATTTTCTTGTTGATTATTATTCATAATGTTATATATTTTCTAGAGTTTTAAATGTCCATTAATGTAATTTCTTGGAATGTTAAAGGTTTGGGTTCTCCCATTAAGAGACAACGTGTGCTCTCCCACTTAGCTCATTTGAAGGGAGATATAGTGCTATTACAGGAAATTCATATCAAAGATATTGAGGTCTCTAAATTACGTCATAATTGGGGGGGACATGTTTTTGCATCACCCGGGTCAGGAAGGTGTAATTGTGTTGCTATTATCTGTCATAAACGTTTGAATGTTCAACTTGTTAAGCAGGATAATGACTTGGATGGTAGGTGGGTTGTTGTATCATTGTTGGTTAACAAAATTCCTTTAACTATTTTCAATATATATGCTCCTACTGTGCAGGATAAACTGTTTTGGCCTCAAATTCTTTCTTCCACAATGCAATACACAGATGATTATTTTATTTTGGGCGGGGATTGTAACATGGTTAGGGATCCTTTCCTAGACCATAAGTCGAATTCCCATTTTTCCTCCTCTCCAATGCGTGCTCAATTCACATCTGTTATTTCCCAAAGATCCCTAGTTTACTCATGGCGGCTTTGTAACCCTACCTTGCAAGAATATACTTATTTTTCCCTGTCCACTCTTCCCAATCTCGTATAGATTATCTCTTTATTTCCAAAGCCCTCACCCAACACATTACACATTCTGATATAGGTTCCATTTTGATTTCAGATCGTGCCCCGATTTCCCTTCAGCTTGATTTACTTCCCCCTAATAAAGGAACTAGGAGATGGAGATTCAATAACTCCCTCCTTTTAGATAAGTCCTTTTCCTCCGCTTTTCTTGACTTTGCTTCTCTCTTTTTTACAGTCAATGAATCTCCCCAGTCCTCACCTCAATTGATTTGGGACACTTTAAAAGCTGCCTCTAGAGATTTCATTATTTCCTATGTTGCCAAAAAGAGGTGTTTGGCCACACAAGCTTTGACCAGTCTTACTTCTCAAATTAAACAATTATAAAATGTATACCATTCAACTAAATCACAATCTGATCTCAATAATCTTATCACTGCCAAACTTTCCTTTAATAAATCGTCTACTGAATCTGCTAATTTAATTTGGCTTATGTCTAGTGCTAAATATTATTCTTCATAAAATAAAGCTGGCAATATGCTCAAAGTTAGAAAGGAGCGAATGAAGATTGACTCGATTGTCTCCTCTTCTAATACCATCCTTCATAAAGATGAAGATATTTTAGTTGAATTTACCAAATTTGATCAAACTCTCTATACTCCCGAATCCCCTTCTTTATCTTCCGACATTGATCATCCCTTATCTTCTATTCCTTCGCCTTCAGTGTCTGATGTAGATTTTTCCTCTTTGGATAAAGATATTGGCTCCACAGACATTTTGGAAGCCATTTGCATTCGTAAAAAAGGTCCTGACGGCTTCTCCGTTGAATTTTACTCTCATTTCTCCAGTTTTCTTGTCCCTAAACTTCACTAATTATTCACTTTCTTCATATCGTCTCAGAAATCTGAAGGCTCGTTCCAAGAGGCGTTGATTTGTCTTCTTCCCAAAGATAATAAGGATCATACTTTATGTAAAAATTACAGGCCTATTTCTTTGATTAATCTTGATTATGATTATAAGATTTTTGCAAAAATGTTAGCGTTACGTTTAGACAAAATTCTACCCCAATTGATTGGTAAGGAACAATGTGGTTTCATCAAAGGACGTCATCTCTAAGATAACAATCGACTCTCCTTCAATGTTCTTAGTAAGTCTCAGACTGTTGATCATTCCTTGGCTGCTATCGCATTAGATGCAGAAAAGGCTTTTGACAGGGTTAATTGGGCTTTTCTTTTATCCTCTCTTAAATGGTTTGGTTTTGGATCTCAATTTCTTTCTTATGTCTCCTTGTTGTATCCTTTTCCTAGATCTTTTATTTTTGCTAATGGTCTTGTGTCTTCTTCCGTTCCTTTGTTTCGTGGAGTTCGTCAAGGCTGCCCTCTTTCGCCTCTTTTATTTATTCTTGCGTTAGAACCGTTTTTGACAAAAATTCGGCTCAATAATGACATCTCTGAATTCTCCTGGTGGGGTAGATTAGATTCTATCAAAATGATGTTAGTACTTATTATTTTATTTTTCCTTTCTAATCTTCCTGTTACTATTCCAAAATCTTATTACAAAAACATTTACTCTATATTGTCTAGTTTTTTATGGCAAAATAAACGAGCCAGAATGTCTTTTTCTAAACTTAAACGTCCCAAACACTTGGGAGGAATTAATTTTCCTGATTTTTACTCCTAACATACTTCCTTTTTACTATCTAATTCGGTTTCTTTTTTATCTGATTTGTTACCAGATGTCGCCTCTTCTCCCTTAAGGGTTGACATTGAATCCATCTTTTTTCACCCTTTTACTTTTAAAGAGTTTGTCTTATTGTCTTGGGCTCCACAAAAAATGTCTCTACCTATTCTTAAAAATTCCAGAAAAGTGTTTCTTCCCTTGTTTCTGGATGGCCTTGATGATCGTGCAACATTTTTACAATCTCCTATTTGGTATAATCCTCACATCATTACAATTAAAAATAGAACTCTTTTCTGGAAAGATTGGCATGCCCATGGCCTTCTCTGAGTCCATCAACTCTTTGTTGATGGTACATGTATTTCCTTTTCTACTCTTCAATCTCGTTTTTCTCTTACTCCTTCTTTCTTTTCCAATTATAATCTATTGACTGCTGTTGTTCAGATTAGTTATGATCCTTTTACAGCCTCACTTTCTCATAGTCCCTCTTCCTCTCTCACATTGCCCTTTTTGTCATCTTCTTCTTCTGCCTCGAAAATCTATAAAAAATTACATGAATCCTCTGTTGATAGAGATAAATCGAATGTTGAACAACAATGGGAACATGATTTAGAGGAGTCTTTTTCTATCTCTTTGTGGCAGGATATATGGAATAAGATAAGGAGATCTTCTAGAGCAGCTAATACTACCCAAACGTTATTTTTAATTTATAACCGGCTTTTGATCACCCCTGCTAAACTACATTCAATTAACTCCTCTCTACCTTCAACATGCTGGTCCTGCTCGGAATCGAGAGCGGATCTTAAACACATGCTTTTCTCATGTCCTTTGGTCCATACTTTTTGGTCTAAAGTATGGCGACAACTTAATACAATTTTTTCTACTAACTTCGCCTTCTCCCTTACACATATTTTTTTAGGTAGCCTCTCTGATATATGGTCCTCCTCTGACTTTAATACCTCCATTATCGACCTACTACTGGCTGTGGCATTTCAACAAATTACTAAGGCTTGGAAATACACATCGTCCATCTCCTTTCAGGCATGGTGGTATGGTGTTTGTTTTAATCATAGGCTAGATAGAGCATATGTTTATTCTGTTACACTTGCTATCAAACGTGATTTATTGTGGTTACCCATTACTACTTTCCTAGACTCATCAGCTCAATCATCCATGTTGCATTCTACCCGTATTGAGGAAGTACCTAAACCCCCTTGATATGCTTCTTACTTAAATTTGCTTCTTTTTCTACATATACCTTTTTCCTTTAATTTTGTATATTGTTTTCTGGAAGACTTGCAGGTCTTTTCGATATGTTACATTTTATATATGGATATTGTATTCTAATTGATGAGTTTCTTTCCCTCTCTCTCCCCCTCCCTTCTGTTCTTTTCTTTTCTCTTTCTCTCTTCTCTCTTTTTTCTTTCTTTATGTTACCCACATTTTCTACTTGCATTGTATTTGACATTAATATTGTATCTTATTTCTTTATTGCACTCTTTTGGTTTCAATAAAGTTCTTTTAAACTCAATGAATACTGACTCTCCCACTAAAGCCCTGGAGTCTTCAGACTTACCCAGATGTGAGGATGCAATTTAAATCTGTGTTGTGCTGTCTAACTCTTGCATGAACTCATTTTCCACTGCCATGCCTTTACATGCCATACTTTGCAAGCCCTTCCAATCCCATGAGTGAATAGATGTTGAAGAGGTTTTTGTACCCTGATAGATATTTCAGGAACCATTTGTCAGATTTATACAACCAATGATTCCTGAATCAACAATCTTTACCTATTTACATCCCTGACATTTTCAGGCCAAAGGAAGGAATGGAGGGGGTTCTCAAGCTTCCTGGAGGCTCACACAAGTTTTCCTGCATCTTGGGGGGGACATGGCAAGCTCACAAATCCCATTGTAGGTGATGAGCCTTCCCTTAGGTCATTGGAGAACCGTATAGATGCATTTAGTGATTCCTCTGGCCAATGGCTGGAAGAGCTTGTGTCCTGAAGCGGCACTGACCTTACAACAACTCCCACTGGTCCTCGCAGGCTTTCCGCTCTACCGTGTAGATCACAGAGACTGTACATGGAAACCGAACATAGGGCAGGGAAACCATATGCAAAATCCCAATGTTCTCTGGCACAGATCCCAATATGCTTTTCTGACCATATGGTTTTTAAGCCTGACTGTCTCAGGAACATCCACTACTAAGTAGTGCTTAATTTGCACAAAATAAAGTTCCAGAGCCCTACTTTATTTCTCAGACTGCCACTACAGCTTGCGGGATCCCCTGTCCCTGACAGCGCAGAGAAATTCCAGTACAGATGCTACATGCAAACCCTCACACTCCTACAAAAGCACCAATTTGGACAAATCCAGTCCAACCAAAGTTGTAAGAATAGCCTGGGCACACTAGTATTATGCTTTTAAAAAAATGTGTATTGAATTGTTCAAGACTTGTTCATGTGCTTTATTTAGAAGTGGACAAGCAGCGCTGCCATCTGGGAGAATGCCATAAAAATGTTGCGATGTTAAAAAATAGGTTCTAGCGCCAAGCCCCTGTGAGCACCGGAACAAATTAAGCACTGCTACTTAGCATGGACCCTGAAATTTAGAGTGTGCTCCATGTATTCACGTGAACACGTTTCAGGCACGTGCACTGTTTTTAAAAATGGTGACCTACCACCTGTTCAGACGACATCTACAGTGTGTGACCGGCCTGCCATGTTTTAATAGGTCATACTGTACTGAATGGTTACAAATGATCATAAGTGTAACATACACCATTAATTGTATGCATGGCGTGTGTCATATTTCTTAATGTGTGGGTTACGGAAAGAAGAAGTTAGGTAACTTGCCTCTTCCATGATCAATGTGGCATCTGAAGGCTTCTGAGTGTCAACACTGCAGCACGGTCTGCAGCCCTTCCTCCGAAAGATATAGTATATGACACTATTTAAATGCACAAAATTCTTTCAGCTGTTGATGGCAGCTGTGGAATTTAGCCTGGGCTAAGCAGGGCAATTATCCACGAGCCTGAATTTGTAATCAGAATTCTGATGACTCTTTTTGATTAAGAGTTATGAAATAAATTAGAATCGCCGTATTGTTTATTCAACAATGGGCTAATTTGAATTCCCAGGTCTGGTAAAGCGAGTTTAATTACAGCATGCATCAAGTGTGCCATTTGGCTTCTTTCAGAAAACATCGATCAAAGTTAGCAAAGTTTCATGGGAAGGAGCGAGCTCATTAAGCCCTGTGTTTAATAAAACACAGGGCACTATTTTGTCTGCCTTTTCTATTAATGCTGGAGGCCAAAGCATGTTTCTCCAAGCCCACAGAAAGAATGTGTTAGAACAAGGTTTGATTTCAGGCTGTGCAGCAAGCAGTGGGGGAAGGAGGTGGGGTGGGGGGACTGATGCCTGGAAGAAGGTCTGACCAAGAAGACTGTCACAACTGTGGTGGAGTTAGCTCTGTGAAAAGAACTCTGACAATTTCCTTCTGCAAACAGCCAAGGCAGGCAATACATCAAGTTGCACCTAGAGAGTTATGGCCTGGTGTGGAATAGTTGTTTTCTAACAATAGTGGAACTTTGCACCAAAAAAACAAATGTGCTAGGGACAGATGGACTTTCAGGGACTGCAGAATTTAATTTGAAAGCCTGATGGAAAATGTGGCCTTCTAAGGGAATTTAGTCTTAGAATAAGCCTAGAATATTCTTGCTGGCCTGGCTCATTAAGTGGGTAGTGCTGGTGTGACTGACCTGAAGACTTGTGATAACTTCAAAATACTTTTGATTGTTTTTGTTAAGTTCAACTCTTCTTTATTATCCTGATTATTAATTAGTTGACTTGTATTTCAACCTCTTGAATTTAAATTTCCAAGCAACCTGCTATAGACACAGGTCTTACTCGTGTTACAATATCTACATTTCTAGCTATTTCTACACCATAAACCTGTTTAACACAGCTAGACAGTTTCTACAATTGATTCACCTCACATCCGCTGTCTGCAATCTTTACCATCCAAGACTGCACTTTTTAATACCCAGCTCAACCCTACAAGTACCAAATTGAATGTGTATTTGATGTTAATTTAAGGTGGCTCTCTATGTTGGTTTGTACCCCGTTGTCATATGACTTGTTTGGAAAACTCCTCCAGCTGTACTCTTTTATTTTACTTTTTTATTTTATTTTAGTTAATGCGTTTTTATATAGCGCAGACTTTACCCGAAGATGTCAGAGCGCTTCACAATAGGAACAGTAGTGATACATGAGGAACAATTACAAGCCATGTTACGAAAGCAAACGTTACGTTACATAAGGCAATAGTGACAATTGTGCATGTATCAAGAGCAAACAAAATACAAGAGGTAGCAAAGGATACGTTACAAGTGGAAAAAAGTGACATGTGTGTATGTTACAAAAGCGTACAAGAACACAAGAACAAACATTACGTTATATGAGGCAATGGTGGCACTTGTGCATGTATCAAAAGCAAACAAAATAAAATGCAAGAGGTAGCAAACGATATATTACACGAGGGAAAGTGACGTGTGCATGTTACAAAGGAGTACACAATACAAGTCGAAGTATAATACTGCAATAAATGGCAGACACTCAAACCATAAGAACAAATTAGGAAGGCACGTCTATAGTCATGTAGAACAGAATTTCCAATATTGGAAGGACTTCCTTCAGATAATCGAGAGGGCATGAATTAAATTTGGAAGTGTCTTTGAAGGAGGAGAGATTTGAGGTCAGTTTTGAAGGCCTGGGAAGAGGTGGTGGTCCGAAGCTGAGCTGAGGCAGAAGTGAGTTCCAGATTCGCACTGTGTTGCCTGATAATTATTGGGCCATCCATCTTTCCTTCTTGAGGTTCAAGCAAAAGATTTTCCGCATTACGTGATGGTCTATAGTCTCCAGAGAGTTTCAGTTTATTCGCCAGGTAGTGAGGAGAGGAGCAGTGCAAGACTTTGTGGGTGATACAGGCAGTCTTGTAGATAGATCTTGCCTCGATAGGAAGCCAACTCTGGGTGGATAAAATGGGTGTGATGTGGTCGTTTCTTTTGGCCCCATGTATGAAACAAGCTGCTGAATGGAGAACAGATTTAAGGGGGGACAGGTGGGATTTGGGGAGGCCAGTAAGAAGAGAGTTGCAGTAATCCAGTCTGGAGAGAACCAGCAATTGGACCAGGGTTTTAAGGTCATGCTCCGGGAAGAAACGACGAATCCCCCAAAGAAGGCGCAGTTGGTATCGAGCAGACTTTGCAATGGAATTAATGTGGGAAAATAGATTGAGTTTTGTGTCGAGTATGACACCAAGGGATTTTGCGTTTTCGACAAAGCTGCTGCAGCCGCCTCAGGCTTTAGGCACTATCAAAACGCTTCTTCTACTGCTAGCCTATTCCAGTCCCCCGTTTCCTATGGGGCTGTGTACGGATCCAACATCTCGACTCCTTGTGGAGACTAAGCATGGGCGGAAAATCCGTTCCGCTCGCGGATTTTGAGGATTTTCGGTAAATTCGCAATCCGTGAGATTCGTGAATTTCCCGCAAAATCCGCGAGCGGAATGGATTGGGTCAAAAGTTCAAGCTGACTTTTTGTAACTATTTTAGAATGGCGCCAGCAAGCTGCCAGAGCCTCTAAAATAGTTACAAAAGTCAGCTTTAACAGGAAGCACTAATAGATAAAGTAAAGCAGGTGCTAGAGTTGAACCTCAAATTCAGTTACACAACAATCATTAATCACCCCAAACTTGGGGTGATTAATGACTGTGTAACTTAATTTGACCTTCAACTCAAGCACCTGCTTTACTTTATCTATTAGTGCTTCCTGTTGAAGCTGACTTATGGCGGAGGGCAGAAGGGCACAAAGTGGGACAGAGGGCATGAGTTAGGCAGAGGGCAGAAGGGCACAGAAACCAGTGGGGCAGAGGGCAAAAGGGCACAAACAAGAGTGGGGCAGAGGGCAGAAAGGCACAAAAACAAGTGGTACAGAGGGCAGAAGGGCATAAAAAACAAGAGGGTGGCAGTGATGAACCGGGCAAAAAAAACCTCGTAAAGCACCCGCGAATACGCAAAGTTCCCTGCGAATACGCAAAAATAAAAAATCTGCAAATTCGCGCGAATTTGTGAATTTTGCGGAATGCGAATTCGCAAATCCGCAAATTCACGGATCGCAAATTCGCAAATTAGCCCATGCTTAGTGGAGACGAAGTTGGGGACTGCGGCTCTAAAATGATAACAGGAGGGGAGCCTGAGAGTTCTGGAAAGGCTTAGCGCTAGCCACACATGCAAGGTTTCTAACAGCTACACGATAGCCCTGGCTCCACCTTTCATCGAAAGGCTTTTCACTAGTCAGGTTAAGCCTTTCTTGGCAATGTCACATAATCACACTATGCACACTTATGGTATATTGCCTAGTGACTGAATTGTCGTATTTCGAAACCGGAGTTCTAAACATGGCTTCACCTCTGGGACCGATCGTGTGATTGTGGGCAAATCACCTTAGCTATCTATATATTGTGTCTTCAAATGCACCATTTCTGGTGCATGACTGTCAGTTTCGAGAGCTATTTTGCCCTATGAAAAGAGATAGTCACAGCAGACAGTTTGGACTTACCTACATGTTAACGATGCTAAAACGCTAATGACCTTTGGCGGTGTGCCCATTTTTTTAATGGTATTTGAACCCCTTTTATCAGCGCGTGTTCATTGGTGCTGTGACGCCACTGCTGCTCAAAGCGCCTTTTCATCCTGTTCTCTGTGGGGCGCGTGTTCTTGCCCTGCCACAGCATTTTCATCTCACAATATAGCGCCTTCTTTGTACATCATTACTGCGCTTCAAACAGTGCTGCAGAGAACAAGCGGTTTCGGCCTGGTTTAGCCACAGACCACAAGAGGCACACACTAGGCGCTGGGAATATGGGTTAAATTACGTAGACTATGCACCGGTGCAGTGCAATTCGGCATCACAGTTTCTTACAGCAGCCAGTACCAGAGCTATCAATGTTGGACGAAAAGTCCAGGTGTGATGCATTGTTAGATCCGCAGAGAGGCGGCGTGGCAGAGGTCCAGCAGCACATAGGAGAGGATAGCGATAGGGGCTAACTGAGGCACTTCCGGCAAGATAATGAGTTAAAATTAAGGCTGAACACCACATCGAAAATATATTACATAGGCTGCTCAGTAAAGCAACTTTGACACAGTTCCCAGATGCAGATTTTCTCCACAACAGCACAACATGAACGAGGAAATCAGAAAACAAGGTCCACCAAATAAAACCACCGCCTGGAAGCACCTGGCTGAAAAGCACCACTCTACCTGCTGAGCGGTGTCTTCTTTCCTGACATTGCAAAGTGGGAAGAACCGAACGCCTGCCTACGGTGCTGGCCGCTTGGCCAAATGCTAGCAGCACGTGTGAAACAAATTCCATCCTCATTTCAGATACATGGAGCTTGAACATTGCCCAGTTACCTCTATTCTCTCATGTAGACACCAGAGTCGCTGATACAAACACAATTAATAATTGGCTACTGGAAGCTGTAGATACCATTATTCTACTTACGAAGAACAAATCCAGATCTTGCCACCCTCCAGCCCCTTGGCTCTCAGAGCTGTTAAAAACGGAAAAAAGCAGATGCAAGAGGCAGGAAAGACAGTGGAGGAAACACTACGACTTGGCTGGAAAAGAGGCATACAAACAAGCCACCAAGGCCTATCAATTATCATGCAAGCTAGCAAAGGCAGACTTTATAAATAAAAATATACTGGCTGCACAAAATAATCCCAAAATTATTTTTCAAGTAATAAAGAATTTAGCAGATGCAGCACACCAACCTGAACCCCCCAGACTGTCCACCGCCCAATGCAACTTACTAGCAAACTATTTCAATGATAAAATCGCAAAAATCTACTCTGACTTCAGGAAACCGGATGCCCTAAGCCCCATTCTAACCTTAACTCCAACCCCTAGCTGATCTAATGAGACAGGAGATCCGTCTAGGAATTGGCTTACCAATTGGAAATTATTAGATCTTACAACTTTTTTTCGGAGATTTTTAAATAGCATTAAATCTGGTTCACCTAATGATCCCATCCCAGCCCACATCCTAAAACAACTTGACCCAAGCATCCTAAACGAAATCAGAGCGCTGCTTAATGCATCGCTGGGGGAAGCATTGGTACCAGACACCTGGAAACATGCTATGGTCCCACCGCTACTTAAGAAAGCGAATGGAGAGCCAGAGATCTTCTCGAACTTTCGTCCTGCCTCACTCCTATCAATCTTTTCTTAAAAATCATGGAAAAACAACGTGAACAACCAATTGGCGGAATTTGTTAACACCAACAATCTGCTGCACCCATCACCGTCGGGGTTCAGAGCTGGATATTCAACAGAATCCACATTACTGGGAGTGACTGAAAATATCCGTCAGACACTGGACGAGGGTGGCACGGAGGCACTTATTTTATTAGATCTGAGTGCCGCCTTTGACACCATCTCCCATGAAACGCAGATCCAGACTCTGGAAGGGTTAGGGGTGAGAAGCTCGGATCTGAAATGGCTAGAAAATATCCTGACCAACAGATCATCTCAGGTATTTTCCCAAAACAATAACTCGAACACTTTGACATCCCCTTCTGGAGTGCCTCAGGGTTCAATCTTAAGCCTGCGGCTTTTTAATATTTACATAAGTCCGCTAGCAACAATAGCAGAGAAAGCAGGCCTCACAATATTGTCCTATGCTGATGACACACAGCTTGTCTTCTCCCTATCGGCAGCAGAAAAGTCGGAGGCATCTTCCCTTCTTACTGGGCTTCAAAGAATGGCGGAATGGATGCATGCCAATAAATTAAAACTGAACGGCGACAAAACAGAGGTGCTTATTTTTGGAGAACATAAAGAGCTCTGGGGTCCTTCACATTGTCCTATGGAAATGGGTCCAACCCAGATTCCTGTACAGTACGTTCGCAAATTTGGGCGTTGTGATTGACGACAAACTGTCTATGCGGCAACAAGCTGCATAAATTGCCTCTATTTGCGTTGCCATTCTAAAATGGCTGAGGAAAATTATTTGGCAGCTTTCTGAAGGGGCACAAAAGACAGTAGTCTAGCCAGGCTTGGCTCAAGACTGGATTATGGTAATAACCTATATCTAGGCACTAACAAAGAGGTCATGCGGTGGCTGCAAGTAATCCAAAACACGGCAGCCAGGGTACTTCCCTGCCTCCCCAGGCGGACGCATATCTCTGACCATCTTCACAACTTACATTGGCTTAAGATGGGCAATCGATCGAAGTTCAAAGCACTATGTTTTATGTTTAGAATAATCACGGGGGCAGCTCCCGGCTATTTATGTAAGCTGGTCCAAAAATACATCCCGTCTCGTAACCTTCGCTCTTTAAATCAGTCTAAATTTGGTGTCCCTAGAGAGGGCAAATGGGCGGCCGCTCTTTCGCTCAGCTGGCTCCGGCCTTATGGAACTCGCTCCCTCTGCCATTGCAACTGGAACCGAGCTACATAAAATTCCAGAAAGGCATTAAGACCTGGCTATTTAATCAATAGCTCGTGATAGCCTAGTGACTCCTCCTGGTTGAGTACAGATCCAGGGCACCGGGAAACCCTCTGGGTAGCTGTTGCGCCATACAAATTCAAAAAATGAAATAAAATAAAAAAAATTAAATTGGGGTGGGTGGAACTCGCAAACTCCATGGCGTTACGTGAGTGGCAGAGTTCAATACATCGCAGTGCACTCGGTGATTTTTGGTGCCGGGGGTATGTCCTGCGTAGCAAAACCAGCATGAATGGCACCACACAGTGTGCCAAAGGATAATGTTCTTTCTTCCGCTCGAGTCGATTATCCACTTGAGCGACAGCTTTCTCAATGTGAGCAGCAAGAACATCTTATGGGAAGAGTTGTGAACCTTTGTAGACTGAGGTGTGGACATAGTCCAAGTGGCTGGTTCCTGTCAGGACTTACTTGAGATTGGGGAATCAAGGGTAGGTGCAAAAGCAAAGGACGACATGGCACTTATGGCGACCAGGCAGATGGGGATTGGTGAGTCATGACCACAAGCATTGACATCCATTGTTACAAAATGGTGGAGGTTTCCAGTGTAAGGAACAGGGTCAGACTAAGGCAAGATGGCATCCCTTCCATGTCAGATAGGCAGAGCTGTATTTAACTGTCTCCAAAATCAGTCTTCTTCTGGCAATTTTGAAGGCTGGTAGGTTATCCGCTCTTCGTTCCAGTTTGCACCCTGCCCGCCTCCTATTTACACAAAGTATTTTGCAAGACAGGCCTGCTGAAAGATCAGACCACTTGTATTTTTTAGAAATTACTCAGTCATTGCCCTATGGTCAGCCCAAAGGTTGTGCTACATAAGCTACAGGTAATTGTGTAGACTATGTGTTTGTAGAGCAAAAATAAAGAAAGAAAACTTGTTCGAGTAGGGGCAGTAGACGGAACACTGTTGACCTCCAGAGCCGCTACACATGGAACTGTCAAATCATCATGGTATCTCTATTGGGCCATCTAGAGCCTATTTCATTTGATAACATAGCAGCACCTTGATTCAGTACTATTTTAGGTACAATTTGGCTGAAAGGAACTCTGACATTCTCCTTTCCTAGATGTAAACAACATTGTTTCCCCAAGGCAGCAACAGTGATTACATAGAAACTGTGGACAAGAAAGATCCTGATTGTCTCTAGCAAGAATTCACAAGTGTTTTTTGTTAAAGAGATGCAGAACATCTGCCACTACATGGACCCTATGACTGCACTATTGGTATAGTCCAGGCTGAAAAATCTCTCATTGTTTATGTTCTTACTCAAAAAAATGGAAAAGGAGTTACAAATATACACACAAGAAAACATCACCAAAGAATTTAAATGCTACTCTACTGCCCTAAAAGAGGAACATATACTTTTAATACCAAAATCTCATGTTAAAGTCCACCCTTGCTTATACTATAGAGATTCAAATACAATATCCGTTAGAAAACGACATCTATTACCCCTAATCTCAGTATTATTGGCCCAACTTCCACTAAACACTTTACTAAATTAAATCTTTGAGGGGCATATAATTTAGTCTGAACCGCGAGGATGGTGAATGACAGAAGGTATTTAATACCAAAGATGGCCATTACGCATACATTGAATACACAAAAGGTGATTGGAGGAATGCTTGCAATAAGTTTGACCACTGGAAATCACTCGGGTAGCATGTAAATGTAAATGTAAATGTAGGATACTTGTAAAGCGCACAGCTGTCCATCACCGGGGCGTCCCGGCGCTGTATAACGCTGTGGAACCCTTCCTGGCTCTCCCTGTGAGATGCCCCTCCTAGGCATCCCTAAGGTGAAGCCAGGCATCCCAGTGTTGTTGGGGCTGTTGTGGAGATTAAGCAAGCTATTGCCCAGAGTTACAGCGTGGGACCCCATGATTAGAGTAGGCGCCGAGGCGAAAATTATCGAGTCCACAGACAAATGAGCTCAAGACCCTGCCGCGTCGGGAATTGAACCCTGGTCCCAGGCCAGACCTCTGCATCAGGGTCTGCCGTTCTAACCATTGAGCCACACTTCTCCACATTCCAACCCAGTGTATTTTTGGTCACCATGCCAACCCAGTTTGGACCCAGCCAGATGCAAATCAGCCTTGATCTTGCCTCGTGGAAACAGTCCAGCATGATACTCCTCGCCTGGTGCTCCTTTGTGAGAACACAGCAACCCAGTACTGGTACTGGTGTAACTTGGCTACAGTGGCACAGTGAGCACTTGAACTCTGGGATACCCTTGCCACTTAGGGCAGTGCATCAACCACACAAAAGGTGATGGGAGGAATGCTTGTAATAGGCCTAATCACTGGCAATGTTTGCATACCATGCTACCTCCGTTTGGACAGAAGGATATACAAGTCAGTTACCTTGTTGCAGTTTGCGTCATAATTATGATAGGCATGCCCAGAAGAAGGTCCTGTGTTCACTTTGTTGTAGGATTTAAGCTATACCTCACTGACGAGTCCTAAATAGGCCTCCTTTTGGAGGGAGCCTTGACTGCTAGTTTTAGACTGACCATTCCCATGATGAGCAGGCTAGGTACTGATTTGCATAAGTTGGGCCTTTGTCTAGAGTGGCATGGTGAGCAAAAAAAAATAGACTGGAATACGTCCCCCAGCTATTGCCAGTGGCTGGGATTAATTCAAGCATTCCACCCATTAACTTGCTGTCATTGCAGATTATAAATACTTAGGGCCCCATTACAATATCGGGCGGATTGCCTCCGCCAGGGTGGCGGTGGCCACCGCCACCCAGGCGGAGGCAATCCGCCCGACAACCACTCTCGTGTTCCCCCCCGCCTGATTAGGATGGCGGAGGGGACAGCGGCGGACGGAAAGACCGTCCGCCACTTTACCGCCGCGGTCGGCTTGCGACCGCGGCGGTAATAGATTAATATGGTGGCGGTGTCCAATGGGCACCGCCAGCCATATTACAATGGCAAAAAGCAGAGGCCTTTCCGCGGCGGCAATGCCGCCATGGAAAGGCATGCGGTGATTGCTGCTGGGCCCCCTGCAGGGCCCCCAGGTTGGCACCACTGTCTGGGGGGCACATGTACCTATGGTACCCCCCACATTTGCATATGCAAAGCGGCAGGCACCACGCGGTGCCTGCCGCTTTGCATATGCAAATGCAAAACAGCATTTTTTACATTTTGGCGGGCGGTGCAGAGTGCACCGCCCGGCACAATGCAAAAACTACAGGATGTGGCCGCCACTGTGGCGGGCACATCCTAATACCCCCCACGGGACCCCCGCCCTTATGGCGGGCGGTCCCGTTCTACGATAGGGTGGCGGGCGGACAATGTCCGCCCGTCATCCTAATGGGGCCCTTAGTCTTGCCCTTTGGACTCTGCAATGCCCTTGCTGCCTTCCAACATTTCGTCATTTAGTAGCAGAATATCTCTGACTGCCAACACATCGGCACATCCACCCAGGTTTCCATCTCCTTCTATGTCACTTCGTTCTACCCCAACACCTCTACCTGTAGTTGACAGTAAGAAACCTGAGCCTGAAGGTCGTTCCATCCTCAATTTCTTGTAGAGCACGAGGTTATCTACAGTATCTAATAGAACGGCTGGGTTATGGACCAGTGGAGAGATCTTAGGAACCTGCCTCATTTGTTAATGCTCCTCTCCTGGTTGAGGCCTTTCAACATAGGATTCCCAATAGACCAGGGGGGGCTTCTGAGGGTGGGGATACTGTCTGGATTTACTCGAGAATAGAGTACGTGAAGTCAGAGATTCCCAGGAAGGTCAGGAACCAAAGGGTGACATGGCACTTGTGGGGAGTCGTGACCACGAGCCTTGGCTTCCTAATTGTTCCAAAATGGTGGAGGTATCTATTGTAGGGAACAGGGGTCAGACCAAGGTAACATGGCATCCATTTCGGGTCAGGATCGGCAGAGCTGTACTTGAGGACTGTCTTCCCAATCAGTCTTTGCCTGGCAACTACGAGTGTTAGTGGGTTATCAGGTATTCGTTCCAGTTCACACCCGGCTCTTCTTCCATTTGCACCTTTATTGTTTTCTATGTTCCCTAGACTAAAATTACTGTGCTATAGCTACTTCCCTCTCACTCTAATGTCTTCACTCCTTTTCATCCTTGAATCTCCGGATTCCGCCTGCTGTTCAAGCTGTCCCATAGCCTTCAGGTGGTGAGTGCATGTCCATGACTATATATTTTCAGATTACTAAATTTCCTGTTGCCAAGTAGGTTCAATTCTTGATTGCATATTCTTCTATTTACAGGCGATGAAGGGGCTTCACACCAAAAAGCCTTCCTGTGTTTCTCCTTTACTGTTGCACCTCTCCACCAATTCTCCAGGGCCTGATTTGAAGTACTTGTGGTTCTTGTAATGTACAATGGATCTTGGGCTTCAGGGTGGCCTGGGCCTATATGCTTGGATTCCAGTTTAGCCTTGGTTGTGACAGTTCCTGATAACTTGAACCTGAGGCCTGCTGACAAGACTCTAACCCCCCCCCCATGCTATATATAAAGTTACATTCTCTTTGCTTGCAGAGTCTGTGCTTTTTCAGGCTTCCTCTGGCAGAAAGCCAAACCACGAGTCTTACTCTCAACGGCGTATACCATTTCATAGACATATGCCTGGGAAAAACATGTGCACATTGTCTGATAAATGGACAGATATGGAGTGGCTGGTGAAATATAATATTCAACAGCCACACATTTCTCTATAGGTCAGTAAGTCCTAAGGAAAGCTTCGGTATGCTTCAATATGCCACAGACTCAAACTAAATGAATAATGTTTTAAATGTGCCAGCTACTAATTTAATTTCGACTATGAAATAGTATCTGACACAGAAAATTTGTCAAATAGATTACACACAGGAATATTTATTTTTGGGGTATAGAAGATTAACTATTTCATACATTTTTTACAGTGATGAAATTAATACTCGTCTCCTGAGTTAAAGGTAAATCCTCTTAGCATATTTTAATTGGTTGCTGGGAGATATGACAGGTTCTTGGCAGAGTAATCTGACTCCTTTTAAAAGTATATCTAGGATCCAAATGGAACACGAACAAATGACGCCTAAGCAGCTCCTCGCACTTTAGCATCCCCAGCAAATGCATTACACTTTAGACTTTCATGCTCTTGCTCCCAAACCATCTCAGTGACTCAGTGTCTGGTGCCCCAGCACCTTGCACCTTTGCCCTTCTGAATATCCGGTGCTGCTCCACGACTGTGACTGGGCCCCAATTAACTTTCCTGTGCCTCAGTACATCTGAAAACTGTACCAACCTGAGTGCATCTTGTTTTTGTATCTCACTTCAATTGTGTACAACTGTGAATTTATTATGGTAGCACTGGAGCAACCTGGGTCTATGAAAAAGTGGATTTATTAAGTGGGGTGATTATGAGACCTCACCAAATAATAATGTCATTATTCTGTATCAGGTTAAATTAGATTACTTTATTTTAAAACTTTCGCTCAGTCCTGCGTAGCTGTGGCAGAAAGCAGTCATGGTTAATTCAGAGGAACAAGTGTAAAGCAATTTATCAGTACCAAAAGAGTTAATAAGTCAAAAACACAACACAATAACACCTACACTCCAATTTATAGAACTGGTATTACTTTTAATAAACAGACAGCAAAACAACAAACATCAGACCAAGGGACCCAGAGATATGATTTTTAGAAGTATTAGAATTTTCTACCATCAAAAAGTGCAAATCGGAAAGTGCAAAGCGCCAACCAGGGGTATCTGGTTGGGGTATCTGGTCAAAGTCAAATGTTAAGGCAGACCATGATAGAAGGCACATCAGATACAGGGAGTGGGTTTGTCCTCATAAAGAATTTACCTTCTGGCTCCAACTTTTTTATGGAGGAAGTTTCTCATGGGAGAGGCAGGCTGCCCACTGGATCCGACAGAAGGCTCGATAACGGCATTGGTCCTAGTGAAATCCTCCACAAGGAGGATTGAAAATTACAAACCTTTAGAAACATTTTTGGAATTCGAGCTACTTTCAGCAGGGCAGACCATCTTGTTGTATCCGACCGGCAATGCCATGTTGGCGGCTGTAGTTCGGCCTCGGTCCTGTGGTATGCTGTGGTTTTTATAGGAAAATGTTTTGAAAAAGTTTCTAAGTGTCCTTTTTTGCAATCTTGAGGAGGAAAGAGTACACTTCAGTACCAGCCAAGAGTCCAGGACCTTTTCGGCACTCCTTCGTGACTTAGGACTCACCAACATGGCCCAGGGCAAATCCTGTTGGAACTGGTCAGCTTGGCTCCTCTTTGTTGCTAGCTTCTTGCAGCTTTTGTGTTTCTGGAGCTTAACAGGAGGCTAGCCAACTAGCTCTTGAAGTCCACTCTTTTATCCTCAGTTCAAGTTGAAGCTGGTCCAGCCCTTGGAGTTTCTCTCCACAGATAAAGCAGAAGGCTCAGTCTTTCTTCTGAGTTCCAGTCCTTTTGATCAGCAGGTGCAGTCCCTCATCTGTTTTCCACAGGTGCAAGAGTGTTCTGAAGAAGGTAGCCTGGGTCTTACTTTCATACCTGACAGTAGCTTGTGGGTGGGGGAAGACTCCCTGACCAATAGGAGTAGAATTCTCATTGGCAACCCTACCCACTCATATTCCTATTGCTTGTGGTTAGGCACTAAACAATCCCACAGTGAATCTCCATGCCCATATCCAAGATGTCTGATTTTTTCTTCCCAGGGCCAGAGCTACGGGCACCCTCTTGAGGTGTATCTAGGGAAGTGAGCAACCCCCCTTGTAAAACCAGTTCTGGGATAGGTTTCCTCCCACTGGCATTGGTGCCACTCTGGCTACTTACACAATGCAAGTGTCAGGCCTCGGTGTGAGTTACATCTGCCTGTGGCAGCATCTGTCCCTTTGAAGCTGGCACAGTTGGTGGACACAATGCCCAGACTATCCTGTCAGGAAGAGGTCACACCTCCTCCCACACAATACCCTTCTGTTCCCATTCCTGTGAGCAATTCACACCTTCCAGCAGGCAACAGCTGGGGATTATTTCTGAAGGGCCTACTAGAGGGTTTAGGTGGGACAAGGCCAACTTTCTAAAAGTGACATTTTCAAAATAGTAGTTTTAAATCCAACTTTAACAACACACTGGGTTTTAAATTCCTAATAATTTGAGTCTTTGAATCATAGTACAAGCTAGACCCAAATGGAAGTTGTACATTATATAAGGGTTTATAACGTAACCCAGTGGTTTTCTACTGAAGATCCAGTCTTGCCACAGTGAAAAACGGCTTCGGAGATTTCTAACTGCGAGGAAATGTAAAGCTTAAGAACACATGTACACGGGGATGGCTGACATTAAGGGGTGAAGTGGGTGTTGTCCCAGCCCCAAAAATAATAAATAAATAAAATAACGTGCAGTTGCTAATGGAAGGCTTCATAGTGTGCTTCATTTCAGGTGGTAAGCAACCTGAAACTCATTTTTTTTTTATCAGCTGGATAAGTGAACACAGCTGCGCATGTGTCGGCTGGGCGAGAGATTACTCGCCCTGGAGGCACGAGGTAGCGCTGTGTCATCAGAGTGGTGGACACAGCATTTTTCAGCGCCGTTGTATTTGCGTGATTCTGGGCGTTAAAGGCCTGTGTCCTTGGGCGGGATCCACGTCACGCCAGAGAGGAAAGAGGCAGGCCTGCCTAAATGACAGCAAACATGCCAGCCCCTCCCTAACTCCATATGCTGGTATGCTTTCGTTTCATAGGATGGGCTAGAGGAGGGACCCGCAGAGTATTTGGCAGTTAACAAGCATAAGGGAAGATGTAACGTGTGAAGCCCATATTGTTCTTTGTAGAAAGCTGCTTTATTGTTCAAGGCAGGCTGAGCGGCAAGCTGGTCACTCCTGGTGGGTCTTCTCTGTATCTTATTATTAACATCTTGAAGACTTAACTAACTTGAATAAAGCAACTTAAATGATACCAGGCTCCCGGCTTCTATTTACAACAATGCCACAATTGTTGCCTCGAGCAGCAGGATCCCACAGGTGTCAGTGCTGTCCAGTGCCCGTTTCTTTGAAGCTGCGGGCGCCATTGTGGATTGAAGCCAGGCCCCAGTCCCAGCCCGCACACCTTCATTATTTATTTTTTTGCAGATTTTTAAATAGCGCAAACTTGACCCGAATTGGGTATCAGAGCGCTTTACATAGCACCAGTTGCATTACATGAGGACTTTGCTAGTTGTTTTGCCTTGTGAGAGAGCTGTACGTCTGCATTAGGTAGGTAAAAATACCGGCTAGCAGTTAAAATGTAGCGGACCTTGACAAGGAAGAATATAGAAACAGGCAGCAATTGCACAAGGCTATGCCTTTTCATGGACAGAGTAAACTAAATTCCATTCCATTAATGTACATTGATTAGTTTGAGAGATTAATGGACCATGCTAATGCCCACAGGCACACTGACCCCTTGAACCGAAACAAAATGAAAGAATGAGTGCTGCTTTGGGACAGACCCTTGTCTTTATCTCCTGCCATCAAAAGTGAGTCTAATTGTCCTGGCTTCGCTGCACCTTTGCGAAGACATTGAAAGAGAAGCTTGCATGAGTATGAGCGCAGTGTGAGTGGGGACAATGTATAAGTGCAGGCTGGGTTGTGTGCTTGTATGTGTGCAGAGGGGCTGGGGATGCTGTATGAGTGCAGGGGAAGCTGTATGCCTATATGAGTGCAAGGTGAGTAGTGTGCCTGTATGAGTGCAGGGTGAGTAATGCGGCTATATAAGTACAGAGTGAGTGAGGATGCTTTATGAGAGGAGGTTGAGCAGTGTGCCTGTTTGAGGGCAAAGTGAGCGTATCGCCTGTATGAGTGCAGGGTGAGCAATGTGCCTGTATGAGGGCAGGGTGAGCAATGGCTCTATGAGTGCAGGGTGATCGGTGTGACTGTATGAGTGCAGAGTGGGAAATGTGCCTGTATGAGTGCAGGGCGAGCAGTGTGCCTGTATAAGTGCTTGGTAAGTAATGTGGCAATATAAGTACAGAGTGAGTGAGGATGCTGTATGAGAGGAGTTTGAGCAGTGTGCCTGTTTGAGTGCAGGGTGAGCGGATCACCTGTATGAGTGCAGGGTGATAAATGTGCCTGTATGAATGCAGGGTGAGCAATGTGCCTGTATGAGTGCAAGGTGAGTAGTGTGCCTGTATGAGTGCAGGGTGAGTAATGCGGCTATATAAGTACAGAGTGAGTGAGGATGCTGTATGAGAGGAGTTTGAGCAGTGTGCCTGTTTGAGTGCAGGGTGAGCGGATCACCTGTATGAGTGCAGGGTGAGCAATGTGCCTGTTTGAGTGCAAAGTGAGCGTATCACCTGTATGAGTGCAGGGTGAGCAATGTGCCTGTATGAGTGCAGGGTGAGCGATATGCCTGTATGAGTGCAGGGTGAGAAATATGCCTGTTTGAGTGCAGGGTGAGCAATGTGCCAGTTTGAGTGCAAAGTGAGCGTATCGCCTGTATGCGTGCAGGGTGACCAATGTGCCTGTATGAGGGCAGGGTGAGCAATGTGCCTGTATGAGTGCAGGGTGAGCAGTGTGCCTGTATAAGTGCAGGGTGAGCGGATTAATTGCATGAGTGCAGGGTGAGCAATGGTTCTATGAGTGCAGGGTGAGCGGTGTGCCTGTATGAGTGCAGGGTGAGCAATGTGCCTGTTTGAGTGCAAAGTGAGCATATCGCCTGTATGAATGCAGGGTGAGCGGTGTGCCTGTATGAGTGCAGGGGGAGCAATGTGCCTGTTTGAGTGCAAAGTGAGCGTATCGCCTGTATGAATGCAGGGTGAGCGGTGTTCCTGTATGAGTGCAGGGTGAGAAATGTGCCTGTATGAATGCAGGGTGAGCAATGTGCCTGTATGAGTGCAAGGTGAGTAGTGTGCCTGTATGAGTGCAGGGTGAGTAATGCGGCTATATAAGTACAGAGTGAGTGAGGATGCTTTATGAGAGGAGGTTGAGCAGTGTGCCTGTTTGAGGGCAAAGTGAGCGTATCGCCTGTATGAGTGCAGGGTGAGCAAAGTGCCTGTATGAGGGCAGGGTGAGCAATGGCTCTATGAGTGCAGGGTGATCGGTGTGACTGTATGAGTGCAGAGTGGGAAATGTGCCTGTATGAGTGCAGGGTGAGCAGTGTGCCTGTATAAGTGCTTGGTGAGTAATGTGGCAATATAAGTACAGAGTGAGTGAGGATGCTGTATGAGAGGAGTTTGAGCAGTGTGCCTGTTTGAGTGCAGGGTGAGCGGATCACCTGTATGAGTGCAGGGTGAGCAATGTGCCTGTTTGAGTGCAGGGTGAGCAATGTGCCAGTTTGAGTGCAAAGTGAGCGTATCACCTGTATGAGTGCAGGGTGAGCAATGTGCCTGTATGAGTGCAGGGTGAGCGATATGCCTGTATGAGTGCAGGGTGAGAAATATGCCTGTTTGAGTGCAGGGTGAGCAATGTGCCAGTTTGAGTGCAAAGTGAGCGTATCGCCTGTATGCGAGCAGGGTGACCAATGTGCCTGTATGAGGGCAGGGTGAGCAATGTGCCTGTATGAGTGCAGGGTGAGCAGTGTGCCTGTATAAGTGCAGGGTGAGCGGATTAATTGCATGAGTGCAGGGTGAGCAATGGTTCTATGAGTGCAGGGTGAGCGGTGTGCCTGTATGAGTGCAGGGTGAACAATGTGCCTGTTTGAGTGCAAAGTGAGCGTATCGCCTGTATGAATGCAGGGTGAGAAATGTGCCTGTATGAATGCAGGGTGAGCAATGTGCCTGTATGAGTGCAGGGTGAGCGATGTGCCTGTATGAATGCAGGGTGAACAATGCACCTGTGTGAGTGCAGGGTGAGCAGCAAGGGAGGCTCATCTACTATGGCGGAGGAGTGTCGCCCCACTGCTTTCTCGCAGTGCGAGAAGCAGAGAAAAATAAAATGGTAATAAAGTTATTACCATTTTATGTTTTTGCTTCTCGCACTGCGAGAAAGCAGTGGGTCATTACTCCTGCGCCCTAGTGGAGAAGAGGTTATTACCATTTTATGTTTGGTTGCCGGCGGGCGGGTGAGCGTGTTGTTGGGGCTGCCCTGTTAGCAGCCAGGGCAGGGGGTGAGTGGTGTGCCCACTCCTGAGGGTGCAATGACTGTTTGTTCAGACCTCTGGGGCTGCCCAAACCAGCCATGCGCACTCTGATCTTCTCCAATGCAGCCGACATGGAGAACATGGAGAACATGCCGCCCCTGGCTGGGCAGCATCCCCAAAAATCACTTAGGTTTAGGGAATGGTCCAGAGGAATTGTTTCTGCCGGCTTCCTGTTTTTGCCATAGGCTGGAAAGCAGGAGCAGAAGCCGAGAAGACGTGGGACCCGGCCGGAGGAAAGGTAAGCCTATTTTTTCTTTTTAATTAAATTAAACCCCGTGCGATCCCCCCTACCCCCACACCCTACCCACGAGGCATGCCGGCTGCAGCGGTGAGCGGTGTGCCTGTATGAGTGCAGGGTGAGCAGTGTGCCTGTATGAGTGCAGGGTGAGTGGTGTGCCTGTATGAGTGCAGGGTGAGTGGTGTGCCTGTATGAGTACAGGTAAGCAGTGTTCCTGTTTGAGTGCAGAATGAGCGGGGTGACTATATGAGTGCAAGGTGAGTGGTGTGTCTGTATGAGTGCAGGGTGAGCAGTGTACCTATATGAGTGCCAGAAGAGCAGGGTGCCTGTATGAGTGCAGGGTGAGTAATGTGTCTATATGAGTGCAGAGTGAGTGAGGACACTGTATGAGTGTAGGGTGATTGGTGTGTCTGTATGAATGGAGGGTGAGTAATGAGAGTCCGAGAGTCCACTGGGTGTGTGTGTGTGTGTGGGCACTATATGAGTACAGGGGTTGCCTGTGTGAGTGCTTGGTGAGAAGAATGCCTGTGTGAGCGTTGGGGATGGAAAAAAAAGTGCATCTGTAACTGTAGGGTGAGAGAGGAGACGTGTCTATGAATGTAAGGTGAGTAATGTGTCTGTGTGAGAGCTGAGAGAGTGTCAAAACTGTGAGTCCATTTGCTTCTTTTAAAAAAAAAAAATGGTAAGAAGTTTATTGAAAGATATACTAAAAATAGTTCTTTTGCATCCCTTATTTCTCATATTCTTTTGCGAGGGGCAAACCTCCTGCATTCCCCCAACTATATTTTATTTCACTTGCAGCTTACTCCCTCTTCACTTTTAAAATGCACCAACCGCCACTGCATACATAACTTTTCAAATACCATGCACCTGGCCCTATGGGCACTCTCGACCTACGTTAGGGATGACTTACCAGTATCAAAAGGGAGATTTTAGGCTTGTGATAATGGTTATTTTGACAGGTTGAACTGGCTGTTTTAAAACTGCATTTTAGGCTGCAGTGGTGGGCCTATAGTCACATTTTCACCTTGTCATTGTAGTGGTGGCAGATTCAGTCCTGCAGTCCACTAGTGACTTTTAAGGTATAGGCACTATCTAAACAAAGAACCATATTCTAAGGATTCATAGGTAAGCTAAGTATGCCAATCAGGTATTAGCCAATTGCACATATACTTTACAGGTCAAAGTACATATACTGGGTACTGGCCGTCAGCGACTGTGTACGGATTCAATAAACCAGCATTAGATCTAAAAAAAAAAGGGGTCAAAAAGTGAGAGTGATCCTGCAAAAGGGACATTTCCTCACTGGATCCAACTGAATCTCTGGCACCCCAACACCCATAGAATTAAGGGCTAAACATTTGACAAATAACAGCTCATGAACATAGCCAACTGAACACAATTATTCTTCCATTCTAACAGCGGATCCATCTGTTACTCTGTCATATTCTTGCTCTGTATAATCATTACTGCTCCCAGGGAAGCACACCTGAGGCCGTATTTCATAAGTGCCATGAGGGCACAATAATAATATTAATAATAACGTTCTTTATTGATTGGTTAAAAAAAAACATTTACAATTTACGACATGACAAAGATCAATAGAAATGACTGTGATAAAAGCTTTTAAAATTAATTTAAAATAATTTAAGATTCAGGGGCCAATAAGATCTGATAATGTTCTGATGCTGTACATAAATCTGGGTTTCTTGTATTTTCTGATTTGGATGTTGCGTCTCTTAACTCAACAGCTCTGCTATGATGGGGAGACTTGGGGTTGGAGAGTGGCTTCAAGGAGTTTTAATGCTTTGTGGACAAATTTCGAAAGCCCAATGTTTAGCTTGATGTTGTCAGGGTCGAGAGCGGCCATTATTGCTTGGCGGCAAGATCAAACTCCCAACATAATACATTGGCCTCGCAGCAGTGACCGTCTGGCTATGAGCAGTGCAGGGCATGCACAGACAATATGTTCCATTTATTCTGAATGGTAGCCACACAATCTGTATTCCATGCTACTACATGGCCGCCGCCATTCCGGGAGGTTCTTGAGAAAGAGCCATTCTCCCATCCTCAGGGCTAAAAACTTGTGTTTCCAATAAAGTGCGTATGTGCTTGACAAGTAGAGCGGCTGAACACCCACTTTAAAATTGGCAATTACAGCCCAGGCGTGCTTCCTCTTTGAGAGTATTGCCCTGTCCGAGTGAAAGGACCACAATCTAACAAATTTTTTGATGGCGGACTTTAGCACCGGAAGAGATGGATTAATATCCCTGGGGTCTTTTGCGCCTAGTAACTGTAGGCTGTAATCCAGGAGTTGCCGATGCTTGTGTCTGGTCTGTTTTTGCTGTATTTCCTGCCAGAGTCGGGCCTCCAAGGAACCCTACTGGGCGCGGCGCAGTCTATGACAAAGTTTAATGAATACACCTGCCTCCACTCCATGCTGATCTTGGAGACCCAATTCAAGTCACATTTAACCTGGCGTGGCAGATTTTGGCAATCCAAAGGCTCTTTTAAAAAAATTTGTTGTTAACTTGTTTATTATTATACTAGTTGTGCCTTTGGTGATCTCGTGGCCATACGTTAGGGAGTTGATTACTTTGGCTTTCATTACTTTCAGCATGGGTGTTAAACTGGGACCTAGTAGCTGTTTTGCCAACTTTGCAGCAGCCACGTCTAATGGCAGAGCTTTGATTTTTAATGCTTCTTTGTGCTTGATAAAGGAGCCTCTTCTATCCAGAAAGATGCCCAGGTATTTATAACTGGGAGTTGAATCTAACTTTGTTTTGTTGAAGTACCACCTTTCTGTTGACCTTTTTTGCTTCCCAAAAGAGATGGTTTTAGTTTTTGACAGGTTAAGCTCTAGATGGTTTCTTGTCGTATAGGGTAGCAATTCATCCAGTATTCTCTGAAGACCCACTTTTGTGTTGCTTAAAAGCACCAGATCATCGCCGTAAAGCAAGTTGGTGATGCGAGTCCCGTCGAGTTGAGGAGGGTGGCAGTTTACACTGTCGAGAACTGGAGAGAGATCGGATATAAACAAGTTGAAGAGAAGTGGGACCAATACGCACCCTTGTTTGACTCCGGTTTCAGTTTGGATCTTCCTGGAGACATGGCAGCCTTCGCCTAGCTTGATTCTTATCCACGTTTCCGTGTGGAGTTGAATTATTGCCTAAAGAAGAGGATGTGGAATGCCCCATGATTTTAGTTTCTGCCATAACAGGCCCCTGGGCACACGATCGAAAGCTGCTTTGAAGTCTACAAAGCAGCAGTGCAGCTGAATATGTTGGCAGGTCGGTTTTTCCATCAAGACGGTTAGCGTTAGGAAATTGGTTGTGGTACCGGTATTACCCACAAAGCCCATCTGGTTGAAAGGAAGGCGTGCGGTTGATTTGGTCCAAGCCGTAACTCCTCCAATTGAATATTTGCAAAGTACTTAGACTCCAAATCAAGAAGCGGTACCATTTGGTAATTTTTTGTCTCATTTCTCTTCCCGCCTTTGTAGATTGGGTGAATGACTGTACCGCGCCAGGATTCTGGAACCGTGTTGTTTAGACTGCAGTAGAGAAATAAAGGAGTCAGGTATTCTGACCATAGGCTAATGTCAGATTTGAACATAGCTTGAGGTAGGCCGTTCGGGCCTGGGACTCCATCGGCTATGGCTTTCCTAATAAAGCTTGAGATCTTATTTTTTAAGGCATCCGGCGACACTGTGGGCTCTAGTGAAGTATCACTCCATTTCATTGGTTCCTTGTGTGTCTGATCTTCGGATGGAATGACTACAGGCCAAGCCCGCCTCAAACTCTCCAGTCCCGGATGAAACCTCATGGGGTTAACAGGGCCGGCAGAGTCGGTGCAGGCTTCGTTTATGATGGTGTCTCTGAAGTGAAGAGATAAAAACTTACACCAAACTGCTTCGCTGATGTTTGTGTTACCATATCCACTTGCACTTTGTTTACTCCTATTTACGAGAGACCAGAATTGCTTTGGGTTAGGATTTTTACTTTCATGGATAAGCTTCAGCCGAATTGATCCGAGGCCGCTAGTTTTTCCTTTTGTGTGGCGATTCTGAAGGCAGCCTAAGCTTGCTTATAGTTATTAAAATAGGTTTTGTTGCTGGGGTTCTTTCTTGATTGGCGGAGTGCTCGATTCCTCTTGGTTCTTAATTTCCTTGTGGCTTTTGAGATGTGGAATAGAGAAATTTGGTTTCTCTGGCACTTCCTTATTGGAAGTTCATTGAGAAGGCGATTTGTAAGAGAGGTCCAGCCACTGACAACATGAGTATTTAGCTGTAAAGAATTTTGTAATAAGGCTCTGCTTTTTGCCTTCAGGGATGGGGCCGAGGAATCTGACCAATTTATCCGCTTTAAGTTCTCTGTGTGACTGCCTGAATGGGAGTGGGCCAGTTCTTGGTGATATGGGTTTGCTGGTGGAAAGTGTTATTATTTGTGCCCGGTGGTCGCTCTCTGCTTGTGGAGCAATTTGATAGTTCTTGATCCAGGGCAGTATTTCTCTGCTCCCTAGGGTAAAGTCCAAAAATGAAAGGGATCTACCATCTGACCGGGTCCATGCGGGAGGGATGTCAGAAGAAAAGCGCCCATTCAGTAAGGTAAATCCTAAGCTGTAGAATTGCATTACCACATATTCACCCAATGTTGATGATTTGTTTCCAACAGGAATTGATTGGAATGCAAAATGTGGGGGAGTTCTGGGGGGGACAGGTCCTGGATCGTCGGCAAGATTGCAGTAAAGATTAGTGTTAAAATCACCTGAAATTATACTTGGTGTACTGCTGTACTTGCCTATTAGGTCGCAGATGGAGTTGATCAGGCTGTTCATTTTGGATTTTTTCTTAGTAGTGCAGGAGGATATATAAACGTTGAGAATGAGTGAACTTCCCAAGATTATTCCAGAGAGCCAATCCTCCTCAAATTTATTCTGTTGGATAAATATGGATAATTTTGTCGATACATAAATTGGTCTACCGAACTTGGACTGCCTGGTGGCAGGAGTCATACACTCCAGATAGCCCACTATTGGGATGCTTTCTCCTGCCCATGTCTCCTGTAGAAGGCGGATGTTGTGTTCTTTTAAAAAATTCAGATGGCAGGAGATTATTTTTCCAGGCCAAATCCGTTGATGTTCCAGGAGCATATCGTCAGACTATGGTTAATGGAGGTTCAATCGGTCTAGTTACTGGATAGGATCCCCGGCAGCCATAACCAGTTGTTTCACCAAGATTTCACTGGTCAATTACTTGGTCAGTGGTTCCAGTTGGAGAGCTGCCTCTTGAGGACCTCAATACCGAATAAGGGGTTGAGGAGGAACTAAAAGTACCTGCCTGGTTGTTTTCCAATATTGAGGGGTAACGTGGGACACTTGGTATTGTTATTGTTATACCCAAGGTTTTTAATTGGTCGGTTTTCGTCAGGACCAGATCCCGGATTGCCGGTGATACCAATGTTACTTGTGTAGCTTTGCCCGTTTGGATCCGGTGAATGGAACAAAGTTGATAGCGATTATATCTCTCGATTGCAGATGATTTAGATCTGATAGGATTTTGAAAAGTTTCAATATATTCCCTCGGTTAAGGATGTCGTGGGGGCCCCTTGAAGTAAATCCTGGGATAAGCAGCAATGTGGTGTTCTCGTTGCTGCTTTGGGATTCGCTGGGCTCATTGACCATTACTGGCTGTTTTTGCTTTAGTTTTTCCTCGGGGTGCTTTCTTGAATATGTGGGTATGGTGAATGATAAAAGGGCAATTCCTTGTAGTTGGTATTTAAAGATTGTTGGAGACGACTTTTGTTTGTAGGCACCAACCTGCGACGGCTTGCTGAGTTGGTATCGTACTCACGACCTGATTCTATAGCTGTGCTCTGTGTACATAATTTGTTTTCCTCAACAAAAGAAACTGGTTTCCTGGGCTGGCATGTGAATAGTTGCGGGACTATGTTGCTCTGCTTCCGATATTGGGTGCTTGGAAAATGGTTGTATGAAACTAGAATTTACTTGTGAGGATGGCAGGAGAGGGTTTCCCAGAACTTGAGGCAGCAGTGACAGCTGTGTGGTCCCAGTTGAGGGTTCTGTCGGAGTGGGCAACTGGTTCAATAATAATTGTGGGCTTGTCGGATCTCCTTTCAAAAATAATGGATGCGGCCAATGGAACGTTTCTTGGAAGTGCTATGTCGTTCCTAGGAGAGTTGCTTATATTTGAGTTTGTTATGCCGATTTTCTTTTTCGTTGTCTTTTCTTTATCCTTTTCGGCAACCGATGTAAATGATGGTTTCTAGATGGTTCGATGGTGGGTAGTTTAGTTACTACTGATTCTGTGGGGTTTGGTAAAGTTGGACTGGAGTGGACTTTCGGGTAGGGTGACTCATGTGGTTTGGCTTGAAGCCTGAGTTGAGGATACTGGCAACTTGGACTCCGAGGGTTTCTTTATTTCCATTAGGGCGGTAGAAAGGAATTGAGGCAAAGATGAGAGGAAGTCGATTATAGGGGAACAACAGCACACTGATTGCACCAGTTGAGTTTGAGCTTGAGCTTTTCTGATAAGAGCGTTAAGGGCCTCCAATTTTTGGTCGATCCCGGCAGTGTACACCGCGAGTGTGTTTAGCAGGTGCACCTGCATACCCATCTTGTCTAAGTGATATGTTAGTGCTGCTGACGCTGTTTGAAAGGTTTGTAATAATTGGGCCCATAGATTATTAAGGTTAGCCGAAGGAGAACTGTCCTGCCTTTCAGGCTCTTTTGATTCGGTATTGAAGAACAATAAGTCCAGAGAGTTATTAATTATGTTAATGTTTGACCCTTCTCGGGTGACCTTTTGATCCTCTTCTTCCCCTTGATTTTCCTTGTCCAGAGAGTAATCTGCTTCTAGCAGAACTCGGATGCTAATAAATGTTTGTGGTTTGGTCCCGGCCTGTGCTAATGAGACTTTTGGACTCTTTTGTGGCTTGTACAATTTAAAATCAACTGAAGGGTACAGTACAAATGGGGAAAACAGGCTTACATTCAATAATGTTTGAAAAGTTGGCGGATCGAAGTTGCTGTGCATTGATACATTGGATGAAGCTTGTTCTAGCGGAGTTAAATCATGGGCTGAGGGTTGGAGGGGAGCCTGTTGAGGTTGGCTGAGATCCAGGGCTTCTAGGCCGCTTTTGCAGAGGGATTCTGTTGTTGATAACAAAATGTTAGATTGCCCTAAGTCGAGATGCCCTCCCTCAACACTGTGGATCGTTGGTTGAACCATAATTTGGTGTGGCCATAGCTCGGAGGCGAACGGGGCGAGTGCCTGCTGAGGGGGAAGTGCCTGTTGTTTATCCTGAGTGCTTGTAGGGTTCTTATTTGCTGTAGCTGGGACTGTGGTCCTAAAGTAGTCCCTTGGGGAGGCTTTGATTTTTGTTGGTTTAAATTGTTCTTTGGGGCCAGATAATTGTTCCTCGGTAGTTGGATGGAGGTATGCAGACCCTGGATCGGATGCTGTCCTTTGGTTTACTGATGTTTGGAGAGGCAAGGATGCCACCCGGGGTTCAGCCAGAAGATCACAGAGGTCCATTTTCTTTGCGCCTTTTTTGGGTAGTTTTGATGGAGCTTTCCTTGTTCGTCCTGACCTCATCCCGGGTGCCCCAAGGCTTCCCAATTGATCCTAGAAATACCAGTTGAATGTTTTGAGTGGTAGTCCAGATTAGTGGATTGGGGCAGTCAAGTTAAATTAATGTGGGCCCTTGATTTTTACTGTAGCTTTATCATGTTAGAATTTGATGTTATTAAATATTTGCTTGTTTTTACAGGGTGGTCACTGTGTTGATAATTTGAAGAGGTTTACTGATACCCCATGACCCTCCGGTAGACCTTAGAAGATTCTTGGGAATCTGGTTTTTCTAGAGGCCCGAACAGATGGTGTGAATTATATTTCCTGTTTTACCTTATTTTTTTCAGATTTCTTCCTTATTCGTTCTTTGCGTGTGTCGTTTTGATCCAATGTGTTTTGACACAGGTTTTCCTTCGTTCCTTAGTTGTTCCTTTGGTTGTAACTTAGTTATTTGATTTGTTTGATTTATTGGTTCTCCTTTTTTCCTAATTTAGTGATAATTATTTTGATATTATGAATAATGACAACTAATCGTTACTCAGTTAGCTGCTGTTCAAATTGTTCGGTTTGTTCAGTTTTCACTGGTCCAATTTGATTATATATGATATATGATGAGGCTGATGACCATGGCTGAAGATTTTCCCCTCCTGAAAGAAGAGAGGTAGGTAGGGCAGGGTGGGGTTGGCGAATAGATATGGGGGGGGGGGGGGGGGACTGTACTCCCTGGCCCCTTGGTCTGGACCCTGTTGAAGACAGCCCCCCTTTTCGCCGCCTTTTGTGAATCTTTTGCAGTCCTTTTTTTTTGGGACGCCCCAGTCATGCCCGACCTCACCAGTTTTCAATTTCAAACTTTTCCCTAAGGGCGGGAGGACAGAAGGGGCGCCTCTCAACTTCTGTCTTCAGCCTTTTGACCCTGCTTTCACTGCATTACTCTCCAGCTCTCCTCCCCCCTCGATGGTAGAGTCAGTGGTGGGCAGCGATGGCCTGCTAGCTGTGGCTGAATGGAGGAGCGGGGGAGCAGAGGAGCAGAGGGGCGGCTCAACTTCTGCTCGACTCAGTTCTTGACACCGCTCTTGACTCTTCTGCCTCAACTGCCGAGCCGGACCAAGAGCTTCGTGATCCCTGCTCGGCTCTGCTGCTCTACTGCTCAACTCCGACTCCCCTGCTGGCCGGCCACAAAGCTGAGGGGCAGAACGGAGGAGCAGACGGGACACCGCAGAACAGACCAAAAGAGACCCCCTGTCTCAGCCGCGGAGCCACGGGAATCACAGGACCACAGGACGAAGCAGCGAGGTAATGGGGTTAGGGGGTAAGGGGGTACTGTAGAGTACTGCAAGCTGCTGTTTTTTCGCAGCCACTTCCTCGCTTCCTCACCCCCTCTCCTCTCTCGCTCTGCTCCGTTGACCGCCGTATGAGTGCAAAAACCTCAAGCAGTACACTCATTCAGATACCGCTACAAGGCAGGACTGTAAAGTAAATGTTAGGCAGTAAAGTGATTCTACGATCATTAGGTCGAGCCATGAGTGCACAACGGGCATTTGTGCCCACATTGAGCGCATAAAAGGACGTTTGTGCCCACTTGGCGCACCCCAGGGGCACTTTGGTATTACATGAGGGGCCACAGAGGCTTGTGCGGCCCATTTTGCAATAACGATAACTGTGGTCCACATAAAGCACCAGAATTATCTTCAGGGGGCATTCCCTCATGTAAATGGGGCGTGCCTCATGCAACTGAGGGAATCCCTTTGCCTCTACGCCTGAGCCCTCAGGAGGCACACTGACAGTGCGTCATCTAAAGGTGGCACACTGTCAGTGTGCACCTGATGACAGCCCTTTTGAGGGGGGACCAACATCCTCTTGCAGGCGGGTGCAGTCACTGATGGCACTCGCCTGCATGGGGATCTCTAATCCCCTTCACAAATGCAGGTGGATTTCCACATGCACCTTAAAAACATGGAACGGCTTCAAAATAGCCGCTCCGTGTTTCAAAGGAATGCGCTGCCCCCAGGGCTGGGCGAGTACATGGCTGTCCTGGTGTCAGCACATTCCATGTAATAGGGTGCAATTTCCCTGTTTGCTCCTGGCGCACCTGTTGCAACCGGGTGCAAACAGGGAAAGTGCACCAGTTACATAATAGGACCCATGGTGACCTTTATTGCTGTTTAGTTTATTCTCTGATGACCAAGTGGCCATAGTTAACTTGTGTCCCTAATAATCCATTCACAATACGTGGCAAGTTAAATCTCAGTGGGCAAAATAAACACCTGCACACACTGGCAGGTCACATCTCTCCAACCTCCTACACAACATTGACTTCTCTCCCTCTAATAAACAAAGCTCCCCAGTCAATCTCATTTTGGTCTCTCACAGGAGATTCCTCTTCTCCCATTATTAAAACTTTACCCTTTACCCTGAGAGCTCTTTTAATGTAAAACTCTCCGATCCTTTATGGTGGATTGTCCATTACAACACTTTAAACTAGCTCTCATTAACATTAACTAAGCTCTAAACCTTGATAAAACGTCCCACCTCTTAGTCCTTTCATCCCCATATATGGCACAAACTTTTTACTTCTTGCTCTCACCTCCCACCCAGTGCTTAATTGGAGCCAGTGGTTTCCGGTGCTCAGCATTTATGACAATCTGCCACATGGTGGCACTGCTCATCTAATTTAGAAATGAGCAGAACTACGGTTCTCAATTAATGCAATATACATTCAAATTAATAATATCTTCCTTCCCTCCATTCCTTTAGTCGAATAATATGAACTGTCGCATTTACAGGTAAAAGAGTTGTTTTGGTACTGTCATTGACAGCGATGATTAACACTGGATGGTACATGCTACAGTGGCCTCCTAGCCAGTGTCATGGCACTTATTATTTAACAAATTAAGCACTGATCCCACCCACACAGCCACCATGCAATCATCTCTCTCAACCACTGACTTTGCCCTCAAATCCATCCTGTTTCTCTCCAGCCCCCTTCTTTTACTCCCTCAACTTCTCCAGAACTGAACCATACTCATGACTATCATCACGTCTTATGCACCTTCTGACTGTTATAGAACCCAAAATACCAAACATCTACCTGTCAAACCTCAGATTCTTACTCAATCTCCACAGTTAACCATTCACTATTCACTGGATTTTATCCTTCAACTCAGCGCCAAGATGCCCTTCCGGGGTAGGTGTGCACTATATAACTACGTATAACATAAGTGCTTAATTTGAGCCTGTGGTTTCCGGTGCTCTGCACTGGCCTTGTGACAGCTGCCACATGATGGTGCTGTATGTGTTACTTAGAGATTAGCAGAACAAAGGTTATTTATTAATTTGTTATACAATTATAACAGCTAATACCTGGCGCCCAAGCCAGTCTTATGGTCTTGGGGGCCTCAAATAGTCTGAATTGTTAAACTTGCACATAGGTTCTATCTTAGCAGCGCTGGCACAGGCAGTGGATAGTGCAAGCTGCTGTGGCTGCCTGACGAGGACCCTGGCAGTTACCTGTTTACCAAATAAGCACTGCACAACATAGTATAACTCTAAAACCACCACTGTTCCATCCCTATTTATAGAACACTAACCCTTCTTTCCTCTTTAATTATTGTCCTGTCTCTGCCTTGTGTTTTCATGTCTAGAACTCTTGAACACTGTGGGCCCTACATCGATGTCGGTCGGAAACCCTCTGACCGACATGTTCGGTTTCACTTTCGCCTGCCACATTACAATGCCGGCGGTCAAAAGTGAAACTGGCAGGTCATTTGGGCTCCTTGAGCCAGTCGGAGGCCCCACTGTTATCCCTATGGATGGTGTTTACGCCAGAGGGATTACGATGTCGGTTTCCGACTTGCTTTCCATGTCGGGCTTTCCGACATTTACAGCCTGTTGGAAAGTGACTTTGGTGGTACCTAGCAGGGCCCCCTAGTCCCTGTGGGCTCCGGTTGGGAGCAAGGGGGTACCTATGGTGTCCCTCCTTAAGGTGCCTGCCACACTGTGCAGGGATGACCAGATCCTCCCACTTTAAAAATCGAAGCTTGTGCTGTGGCCAGTTTATGGTCGCAGCACATGCTCCCATATAGAAATGGGAGTATACGACTGCATCATGTGCGGTCTCATTGTAATACTGCGGTTGAGACCGCCGACTGAAGGTCAGTCAGTCCCGATTCTGCAATGGTGTCGGGCGGATGTGAGTCCGCCTGACATCAAAACGAAGCTCTGTGTGTTCACCTGACTCACAGTACCTCTCTGACCACAACATAATTAACCCATTTCAGGCCCCATTCTGAGCATCTCCTTCTACTATGACCGCCCTTTCCACTGTGTCCATCTTTATACCTGATTCTCTTAGTGAGGGCCTAAATTACAGGAATTGAAACATGCACCTGCTTCACCTTTGCAATTATTGTTATGTGCTTTCAGGATATTTGTCATGATACCATGTTCTCTAATTGTCTGCTCTTTCCATCATCCACCAGTTGTTCCCTTTGCTCCTTTCTTTTTCTCTCCACAGCTCTGTTACAAGTCACATGCCCTTAATACAGCAGTCCTTGTCAGTTCTTTAAACGCAAAAATAAAAAGGTAGTTACTGCCACAGCAGGGCCAGCTTTAGGGAGGTATGACCGGTGCCATTGCATCAGGCGCCAGGCTCTGGGATGAGGAGGGAGAGGAAGGGCAGTGTTTTGAAATATCTTTTTGAGTTGAAAGCACCTAAAGAGAGTTCCTCCTGTGTCCAGCACTTTAAGGCAGCAACAAAATGGGAAAATAACTCTAGTGATTAATGTTCCTTCTGGAGAGAGACTGGAGTTGTATCTAGTGGCTGTTTCCACTCATGCTAAAGTAGCACAGAAGATTAATATGACTCCTTCAAAGAACTCCATGTGTGTCCAGAGGTGTTCAGGCAACAATACAAATGTAAAGGTAACTTTGGTGATTAATGTTCCTGCTGGAGAGAGATTGGAGTGTTGTTCATTTGCAGTTTTGTCTCATCAAGAATTCAAAGGTCGTCTTTTAATTGTTTTGTTCATTGACGCTGTTTGCATCAGGTCAGTAACTGAGGTGCAATGCAGAGAGGTTTTAAGGCTTGGGCAAAGTGGGAAAATGCCATAGGGCCCCCAGCTTGCAAGGGACCCATGAGAAAGTGAACTTTCCCTGTAGCTCACATCTGCCTATTTGTCCATCTCTAACTCTAACCTATTATTCAATAATCTTTGCCATCTTGGGGCTTGAATTAGCAGAAAAGGGGTAGTAAAATACAAAGTTGTACGAACAAGGGTCCACAAAGTATGTAGTGCCCAGGCTCCCCAAAAAACCTTAAGATGACACTGCTGCAAAGCATAAGGTACAGTGATCATTTTGTGTGGGGGAGGTGTGCAAGGACCGTGGAGGGGTTGTATGATCTAAAATGAAGACTAAACGTTAGCTTTTATTACAAGGTAAGGGAGACCGCTGCAAAATGGCGGCTCCAATTTGATGTAATAGGATAATTTGGCTCACACCTTGGGCTGTATATTTTGTATCAGAGTAAGGACTAGGCGGGCAAAGTGGACATTGAATTTATAGGAATTTAGAATACTTCTCCAAGAGATATTGCACAATGTGAAGGATTGGGGTTATGTAGAATTATATTTGCAAATGATAAAATTCTAACTAATGCATTTTAATTAGAACTGGGTTACAAAGTGGCTATCCAGTTAAATGAAAAAAGCAGTTATCCTCACCCAGTCCTGCATCATCAACAATTGACTTTTGCAAACTATTGTGAACATGGACATGACTTTAGCAAAATGGCAGGATCAGAAGAGGTGAGAACATTATCCAACACTGAAAGACCAACACAAGATAAACAAATTGAAAACTGTTGGTTTTATCAATGGTCTTATTGTTTAACTGATCGTATCTGGGTGTCTGTAATATATTTAGCAACAAAGGACATTAATTGTGAAAGGCCCTTAGTAAGCCAGATTAGCTACAGCACAGAGAAAAGTATTTGCTCCTAGCTCCTCTGAGGGTCTTGTGACGTAGGGAGCTGAGGACTTCCTACGCACTATGTTCATAAATTCCTGCTCTAACAAAAGTAAAAATATGGCTAAAAATACTTTCCTGCTTTGAACTTGAACATCAGATGATACAGCCTCTGAAAATGAGATCCTG
The DNA here is from genome assembly GCF_964263255.1 of Lissotriton vulgaris. Classification (NCBI taxonomy): domain Eukaryota; kingdom Metazoa; phylum Chordata; class Amphibia; order Caudata; family Salamandridae; genus Lissotriton; species Lissotriton vulgaris. Next base: position 1,871,480,863 of record NC_141693.1, read on the forward strand.
GGGCTGTCGGTGAGAAAAGATTGCTAAATTCTTAACATACCGACCTTTTGTGAACCAAAAAAGTGGGTCCTTTGACTTGCCTATGATTGCAAATGGGCTTCATGACTCGTTAATTTGTGATTCGCTAAAGTTCACCTATTTAGAGATTTGAAGGACGGGTCTGCTCATCTACCTAAAGCAAGGCCGAAGTTCAGCCCTCACATGGCAAGTTCTGTCTGGCTCGAGTCATGTATATTAAATGGCAATGCCCAGCACAATAAAGGTTTAAAGGAAAAAACACTTAAGATTTATGAAGCTATTCATTGTTTATGTTCTTTTCCAGTTGTTTCCCTTTGGATTATGGTGTATATCCCTTGATTTATTTCACTGTACTATCTGTCGTGTCTACCCCAGCTCTGGAGCACGCAAATGACCACACCTCACAAGGAGATCTGTAACATATGTCTTTATTCTTCGGCATGCAACCGCTAACTGAACGCACTACATCATAAACTTTATTGACCACATCCAGGCACATCCAGATGCCTCCCAACTGATTATGCAACTTTTTGAGGAATCCGGCAAGGACCACAAGGGTCCTACTGCACCAAATCACACAACACTACATCTCTCCCTTTGTTAAATAAAAAGTACAGACAACATATATACATTAGAGTCCCTCAAGGAGTCGATAACGTGCTCGCACCAATCTTCCAGATCGAGTTGTATGAAGTGAAGGAGTTGCACTGTCATCTGGCATCGTAGATGTAGACTCATTTGCTTGACTTGGGCACTCAGGTGGATTTGTCCCACTCTTGATGTCTGGAGTTGACGAACATCGAGGCATATGCTTGAAATGTGATTAACTTTCTGGGACGTTGAGCGGTCACCATATGTCCCTTATTTGTCATGACTCTCAATGGAACAGCATCAGAGAGTCAGTCTTGCGTTTCTGTTTCACTTGGACCTGGCCTCCTTCTTAAAAAAACGTGTCCCAAGCGCATCTGTGCTTAACTGCAGTAGCTCTCATCTTGCTTTTGTGAGAAGTGTCCGTGACACAAATCTCATCATTGTCCATTACTCGGCTCTTAGTCCACTGTGGAGCTTTTTCTCTGTAGCTCTCCCAAACAGCAAGGAGGCAGGGCTTTCACCTGCTGTGGAATGGGGAGTTGACCGATAGGCACGAAGGGCTGGACATAAGGCTGATCTGAGATTGATTCCGTCAAGCACAGCGCGCTGAACCACTTTCATCAGGGTGCCCATAAATCGTCCAACAATGTGTTAGGCTCTGTGGTCAGAATCTAGAGCCGGTGCCACCTTGAAAACTGTATCTAAGGTGGAACCTGGAACGTGTAAGTGAAAGTGATAGTTGCTGGCTGCTGTCTGTCCTGTCTGCCCATAGTAACTTGCTCTCCAAATAAATACCTTTGGTTCCTGAAACAAGCTTGGCTACAAGAACTTTCTATTGGCAAGGACTGGACAAGAACCCAGGGACTGACTGGGCAAGTGATCAGCTGTGTGCAACCATGCAATAATTTTTCTGTGGGGATCGCCGTGGCCGACTCTGCTCATTTCTTGCTGCTCGATTACCCGTACTTGATGGTTTCCCAGGATGAGGAGATGAGTTATATGGCCAGCAGGTAAGTACGTTTCTTTCTTCTTTCTAGGACGCTTTGTGGTCCTGTGTTCTGCATGAGCTGGGCTTGCCGTAGTTCCCTCCCGGCCTCGTCGAGCGATTCATAGGTTGCCTGGCAATGCCTTTTCAGCTGCGTAGTGACATAACATAGAGTGGTTTATGAGTTGTCTGGTGACACCTCTTTGTTGCTCTGTGAAACGATTTCTCAGCTGGTGCGCATACACTGAGGCTTCATACACGTCACAGAGTGCCAGCGCACCACTTCCTCATGCGTTCCAGATGGCCTGCGCCCATCTTGGTTTGGGCAGTTTAGTAGGCCCAAACCTGTCAATAATGAGAGCGTTGCCAACATTGCTGCAGTTTTTGAGATTTAATGTGTTTCATTAGTTGGCCTGCACCCACGGTGACAAGCACACCTAAATGTACTGATGCATTTTTACCTGGGATCAGCCCACAGCATCTGTAAGCAAGTAAGCTTCTTTTAGCCCTTAGCCTATCGTTGCGGTAATGGGCACACCTGTGGTATATTAACAGCTTGAACCCAACCTTTCTGTTTGACCTATGTGCAACCTTTTGACGTGTCATTAAGGTACCACTGGTGATATGCAGACCTTACACCTTGTCAATTGCCTTATTGACATGGCCAAATTATACCCAGGTCTCTGAGTCTATGAGGACATCGGTGATGCGCACACCTCATGGTGACACGCAAACCTCTCAAACTGTTTGGGCATTTCTTATTTTTCAACAGTGATGCGCACCGCTTTCTACCAATATATTCATTTTGGTATGCATCTACATTGACTGCATTGGTGTTTCACACATAGTTTATGCTACTACATTCAACTTTTCTACAAATGTAGTATGGTAGTCATCTGCATTGGTGCTGGGTTCTTTTAACTTTAACTTATAATGCAATGTATTTCAATTTGTCTCTCAAGATCTTCATAATGTAAAAATGACCTCTTCTTCTGATTTCAACTATTTCTTCATTGTAGCCTACAGGAAGAGCAAACCTCATAGGCAGCGAAAACACACATGAGTATTCCTCACTACATGGGCAGAGGACACACGTGTACCTGCCCTGCCTTTCACCTTCCACTCACTTCACCCCTTAAGACGTATCCTCAGGTTACTCGGTTGGAAGTGAAAGGTCCTCTCAGGATGGCTAGTGACTTATACAATGGCAATGGCAGGCTGGACACGTCTTTAAGAGCACCATTGGTGGGAAGCACACACCAGCCTGCAGTGACAGCCTAGACATGTATTTAAGAGCACCATTGGTGCAAATCGCCCTCCAGCCTGCAATGGCGGGCTGGACACGTATTTAAGAGTACCGACTTCTTCAGACAAATGTGCATGTACGGGCGCCCGCGCATGTGCATTCGTCTGAAGAAGTTGGCGGGTCAACAGGAAGAGGGAGCCCCGGGACGCTGAATCCAAGGTAAGTTCTTTTTCTTTAATTTTACTGTATTTAATACTAAAAATATGGTTGTACAAGAGGACGGGAGGCATGCGGGTGGCGGGCAACTTCGCGCCGCCACGGAGTGGACGTAGTGTTGCCTACTATGCCTACTTTGTGAAGCGCGAAGAAGGCAACACTACGCCCACACCATGGGCGGAGCAAAGTGCGACGCCCACGGTTACTTTAGACGTTGTACTGTGATGTTGTAACAGCACTCATGAGAAGTAATCTGTGGGGTTCTGATCCTTCCCTGGCTTATGCACAATAATGTAATCATACTCTTGCAATTGCAACCTCCACCTCTCGATGCCAGTGGGGATCTTGGCTTTTGGATATCCGAAAATTGTGAGCAATGCCTGGTAGTCAGTGGTAAGGTGAAATGCTTTCCATAAAGAAATATGTACACAAGCCCAAACTACAGCCAGGCTCTCTTTTTCTGGTTGAGCACAGGCGCGTTCAGACTGAGATAGACTTCTACTAGCAGAGTCTACAATGTGTCTCTGAGCATTTGGATGTCCATTGGGTTGAGCAAGAATCGCACCAAACCCACCGGGCTTGCATCTACTTCGACCTCAGTATGTAACTTTGGCTCAAAATAAGCCATTTCATTAGCATTTTCAATTAGTAATTGATTTTCTTGAAACTTGGGTCACATTCAGAGGACAACTGGAAGGGAATATTCTTCTGTGACAAGTCGCTTAATGGGACACTAACCGTGGCAAAGTCCCAGCATGGTTACATCTTGCCTGGGATAAGTGGATGAAAAGGCTTGTACTTTTTCAGAGTCAGGAGTCATTATCCCCTTCAGATAAAATATGCCCAAAGAATTTGAATTTGGTTTTGTGAAATTTACACTTTTCTACATTTAAAGTGAGACCTGCATCAGCGAGCAGATGGCATACTTGTGTAAGACCTTTGTCATGCTCCTTTGATATGGCCCAAACGCTACTATATCATCACTGTAGTTAAAAGCATGTGTGACAGGTTGAATTGTTCAGAGAATGACATTTTGAAAGATTTTTGCAACTGATGACACACCAAGGCTAAGTCTTTTGTATCTGAACAAACTAAAATGAGTTGAAAAAGTAGTAATGTACCTACAGTTCTCTTCCAGTTCTCTTCCAGTTCAAGTTGATGGTATCCTTTGTTTAAATCAAGACAGGAGAAGACTTGTGCACTTTTCAATTGTGTAATCATGTCCACTATTTGTGGATCTGGATGTCTTCCTCTCTCGATTACTTTATTGGCCTTGTGCATATCAACACAAATGTGCACTACACCTCCACTGTCCTTTTTTGTCACCACCACTATGGGTGAAACACATGACATCGGACCAGTAGAGCATTCGATGATGTCATGCTTTAATAATGCTTTAAGTTCTTTCCCTATGGCCACCTGGAAATGTAAAGCAATCCAATGGTCTCACTGAGCAACAGAACAAATGTCCTCATTAATGTGAAGTTGCACCTTCATTGTCTTGAGTTTTCCTAGACCATGAAACAACAACGGGAATTGACTTACTATTTCAGAATGTACATTGAGGTTGTAGTTGATGGATATCAGTCCCATATCAGCAGCAGAGTTGCAACTGAGCAAGCATGCACTCGACTAAGTACATTGGCGGACATGAATTGATGCTTGCACTGTTGTTCCCTTACGCCTGATGGTTGCTACAGATAACGCTTGACTTTGCAATGACATGGAAGAAGCCCATTTGTACACCTTTGCTTTTAATGACATTAGACGTGGTATCGTTGACAGTTTACTTTATTTTTTTTTGCTGGCATGATATTGATAAATGCACCACTGCCTACAATAAACGTTATAGGGCAGTCATTCACCTTTAGAGGTGTCTTGGGGCACTGGCCAAATGAGTTTGATCACGTCACATTTCGATCTTTTTGACTTGTGTTCTTCAGTGGCGGTTTCTCTTGCAGGGAGGTGGGGCTCCGCCCCCTTTACTTTCGCCCCCCCATCACCAAATTCTAAAATAAAACCAAACATGGTTGCTGAAATACATGATGCACTCATGCACGGGTAAATACTTCATTCTTTTTTCCGTGTCGGGTCCAGAAGTGCTGCAAACTGCCAGGCTGACACTTAGCCTGAGTTAATGCCGCTGAGGGACACTGGGCGAACTCTTTTCCGGGCTGACGAGCTCACCGACCTGAGGTCTGTGAGGTCATCAGCTCGGCAAATGCATAGCCCAAAGGTCCAATCTCCACCTCCTGATGACGTGGGTGTAAAGTTTGCCCCGGGCGCTTCAGGCTAAAGCCCTGTAGTGCCGGGGCTTCACGTCAATCAGGGAGTGGAGAGCATGGCTACCCCACCCATTTTCAGCTCGTCACAATGTGTTGGTCCCACCCTTTGACGAGTTGGCAAAGGGTGGGGGAGAGGCTGCAGGCAGGCGGGAAGCAGACAAATTGAGTCTGCGCAGTGATTTAACACTATTCTTGAAGACACACTGCTGCGCAGACTCAAGGTTTCTGTTTCCCATGCTGCACTTTGCAAAGGACACTATTAGCGCCAAGTGATCGTAGGTGCATTACACGTGTATGGCACCACATAGCCATGGCCTGTCTGGCAGCCAGGAGCAGATTCCTGGACCGGGTCGCGGCGTGGAGGAAAGATGGTGCAGTGTGATTCGGACCTGCGTTGTTAGCATGCAGACTACCAATGCCAAGATAAAAAAGCATCCTAATTAAGTTCTAAACGTAGTGAGCATTTCAAGTTTTTTGTATTCTTTTCTTCGAGTACCGACGGTAAAAGATGGCCCGCCTCTGAGAGATTGCAAAGTAAGAAGTGGCACTGTGCGTTCTGAGGGTAAATATATTCCCTGCTGCTGTGTGATCCAATCAGAAAATCTGCTCTGCTCCGACTGATTGTTCTCGTGGTGATTACCCAGCTCCGTTTACAAGAGGATTCATGGTACTCATGTTGTTTTATATGGATTTGTCGAGTGTTTTACATCCACCCACGAGCAGGGGATCAGGGTTATGCTGGCACCCACGTGCGCTATCATCACAATGCATTATGTTGTTGCTACTCGTAGCTTTTGCACTAGGTAGAACTTCAGAACTATAAGTACCAGAATGCAAAGCTTTGGGATGGACAGACTGTTTTTGAAACACGTGGCTTGAACTCCAGGATGGAACAAAATACCCTGAAGTGCATCTACTCATCATTATCATGTTTGTTTTCTGTTTTTTTATTTTTTTTTATTTTGTAAATGTAATGATTGTTTTTTATAACTGTGATTTTAAAAGCTGAGGCTTCCGTTCACAGTAGACCTAAATGAAACTGGGAACACACCTATGAGTAAAAAACCTTTGCTGGGGACAATATTGTTGTCATCTGATATAAACCGAAAGTTTTGCAATGAGATTGATGTAATGCTCCAGTCCTGGTTTCTCTTTCAATTCTGGGACTTGTACTCCGGCTTTTTCAATGGGGAAAACAAGCCTACAAAGCTAAGGTGGCAGTAGTTCAGGGACAAGAGTATAGTTATTGCCAAGGGTGTGTATTGGGGGGTGGAAGGGGGACAGATTTTGAAACTGGTTTGGGCAAACAGTTAAAAACGCAAAAAAGAAATGATTATTGCAATTCTTTTGAACGAGTATTTGCTCAGAGGGCACGCTCCTGTCAGAAATAAATCTGGGGCCCTAAGTCTGAGTTTGAGGGAGGCCTTGCTGCTAGTCAGTGTTTATTTTAAAGTGTTTTGTGCGAGCGTGCATGTATGCATGAATGTTTGGTGGAGAGTGTTGCCGTGAATGGATGTGTATGCGTGTGTGAAATTCAATACATTTCTTTGAGTGTTGTCTGTTGTGTATGTGTGTGTTGTCTGCCAGACTCCACCCCTAAGGCTGCGTCCATGCTCGGAAATTAGAAGACTGGGAGGAAGGGGGGGTGAGAAGCGCGTGGAAGCCCAGGGCGAGCAGGGCATTAGGAACTAGTCTTTGGGTACCACCGGCATGTACACAGACCAGTACCTCTGGCGTATTGTACGTCACCAAGATGAATTCAAGTATGCAGTCCGTCACTTTTTTGTATACTCCAGAGACTGTAAGAAGCAGGTACTCCATCTAAGGGTTCAATAGCTAAGATAGACAATTCAGTATGTTTAATGATGGAGAATCAGACACAAGGCTTCTGCAGCTATGCCCCTGTCGCCATTTGCAATAGACTTTTTTTCATGCAGAAGACGAAGAGGACAAGCTGGTACAGTCCTTGGTTGTTATGCACCCTTCAGTCATTCTGGGTATCTCCGATCTCAATCAGCCCCTTTGCAGTCAAGCGGTATTTCTCAGGGCAGCCTCTCACAGCTTCCGAGCCAATCATTTCTCCCAGCAAGAGCAGGCAGGTTCTGAACTCACGAGAGAGCCTACCTCCCTTTGGTCAGGGATCAGCAATGCAGGCACAAATTTAACACCTTGAATCTTGGTGTTTGTTAAATGCCTTTTGCTAAAACAAATACACAGGAACAGAAATATGCCATGCCATAAATTATACATCCAGACATGCAGAGTATACTATGCTATTTACCACCATTGTTGAGGGGCATCATAAACCACTAGAGGTTTCATTTTTCAGAGTCATGGTGTGTGTGTGTGTGTGTGTGTGTGTGTGTTTTACTAAAAGTTTCAGAGAATATGAAACCGAAAAATCCCTGATATTCGCAAGCTAGCTACAGTCGCAGAATATGGCCCTTGGATAGGCCAAGTCCCCAAACTCCATGGGCAAACATCCCCCACTACACATCTGCATGAAACTTGATATTCTTGCAATATGTTTAATCTGGTAACTGCAAAATTTCATGAAGATTCATTAATTGATGCCTAAATTAATAATGGTGAAACTTTTTTTAAACCCCATTTATTGCTGTTGTCCTCTGATGGATCTGCTTTAAACGTGAAATACCAAAAGAAAGTGAAACCTGCTAAATGTCTGCCATATTTTGTGTGGATTTATCAAACTGTGCCAAATGTTTTGCAAATGAACACTTCATTGACTGCTCAATTAAATGTGCCTGCCTCAACAGACCTTTGAAACTGAAAACACCAAGTGTAAGCTGAATATGCTAAGTATCTACCTCATTTCATGCAGGTCTGACAAACAGGGCCAGCGTGACAACCAATTCAAATGTTATTTTACTCTTCCTATTAATTTGCCCAACTCCCCTATATTGGAGCTGCACAAAACCTGAAATACTTGCATTTGAGTGTAACCTGCTCACTGTTTGCTGCACTTCCCAGACATTGAGCAAACAGAGCCAAAGTTATTACTAGCAAATGAAAATCTTATTGCCCCTTTTAATTTAGACCCCCTCCCCCTAATCCCTCAACCCCATTAGATTGGCACAATACTTGACATACTAAAAGAAGACTAATTCTTCTACATTTTCTCCATATTTTGTGCAGATGTATCACCCAGTGCCAAATTATTAGCAAATTAACACTTTCTATACCCCCCCTTCTTAACTGAGCACCCCCTTGATGGAGCTCCATGCCTTTGAAAACCCAAGAGTAGGCGAAGTAAGCTAAGTGTCTGGTAAATTTCATGCATATTTGTCAAGCAACTGTCTAGATATACCAGTGTTTATCCTTTAGAGCCTACTCTGCACCTTTTTAAACCCTAGTATCTCAACACTATTGCACAGATTTACACCCAACCACAAAAATACCCATTTTTAATAAATATCTTCATTTATGCCAAGTTTGCCATAATTTGTTTCAGTGGTTGGTGTTGTAGTGATGGGCAGCATTTTCTATAGGAGCTAAAATGGGAAAACACATATTTTTTAGCCCCACCTACCTTTTTTTCCTCCTGCACAGAATAGCCTGAGAACTAGCAGACCAGACCCTAGCATCATGCTCTTATTTCTTGGATGCTTGAACTTGTGCTACGTTACGCTACATGGGTCTTGTTAAGCACCTGTCTCAACCAATAAGAGAGCCTTGGCACAAATCAGAGCATGGACACTAAACATCATGCATCATTAATGGATTGGGCCAGAGAAAAGCCAACGTTTTTATTTTTCCTAAATCACAGGTGATGAGAGAAGCACATGCTTGGCACATGCTTAGAGAGTTCTAGAGCCTTATGTCAAGATGAGGCAATGCACCTTCTAGTGTCACGTAAGGATGTGGCCCCCCTTCGAACCTGAGTGCCTTCATTTGAACACACAAAAAGTAATAAATCCACCGACATTGGGCACTTGTTTACATCTCATGTTGAAATCATTAGGGATGTTGGATGAGAGGTATAATTAACACGACAGATGTAATTGCTTGAAAATGTTTTGGCACTGAATGCCACGTGTCTGCTCTGGGCGAGGCGTGGTCTCACCCAGGTCAGCTGCAGGACCTCGCTGCCTCCCAAGCACAAGTGTGCGTGTGTGTGTGTGTCTTGTAAAGCGCACTGCTACCCGGAGGCGTCCTGGCACTATAGACCGCTGGGGAACCCATCCTGGCTTTCCCTGTGAGATGTTCCCTCCTGGGTATCTCCAAGGTGAAACCAGGCATCCCCGGCGTTTGTGGGGGGCCGTTGTGGAGATGATGCAAGCTAATGCCCAGAGTTGCCGAGTGTGATCCCTGGTTAGAGTAGGCAACGAGGCGAGAATTATCGAGTCTACTGACCCTGGTTCACGACCCTGCCGCGTCAGGAATTGAACCCTGGTCCCAGGCTGTCCTCTGCTTCCGGGTCTGCCGCCTCTAACCAGTGAGCCACACCACTCCGCCATAAGTGGCATTGTCACACCTGGGGAAGGGCCATGCAATGACATAATGAAAAGGTAGCAGTGAGGAATATGGATTCATGGGAGGTGTAAGAGCAGCGGTGTGACGGCAGCAGGACTCTCGCAAGCCACAGTTGAGAAAGTAGTTCCGTAGTGCACATCACACTTTCTGACTGCACAGGGCGGCGCTGCTCGTGGACATCTGGCTGGCTCGTCCCCTCAGACAGGGACAGACCGAGGTCCTTCTGGGCAGAAATAGAGAGAACTGGGCAGCCCCGGCCCCTCCTCTCTCCCACACTATTGACAATGTTAGCTGCGGTGACATCACGGTGCGGGGCGGGGCCTGCTGCACAGTTTGTGTGTACTCTATACCTCACTTCCTAGCTGCCATAGCATGAACAGTTACATTACGGACCAGGAACTGGGAGCCAGACGCGTCCTGGCCCCTGTATTGCCGCTGCTGGCGTGTTTTCGGGGTGGATTGTGCCTTTCCCCTCCAGTTTGTGGTAACCTCGGCTGGGCAGTTTTTGGAAGGGTGTCAGCAGCTTTGTGTTTCCTCTTGCAGTGCATGGCTCTCCTCCTGCACAGCGAGCACCCGGAGCCCGGCACCAGGAGGCTGCACTTCAGATAAGGCAGCCCTGCACCGCTTTCCACTGTGTGCCTGGATCTTCCGGTGATCGCGAGGTTCCCTGCGGCACGTCATAACAGTGCATGCGGTTTTGCGGTCGTGAGTCACGTTGCATTCTGGTACTTGTAGTGACACCCACCCACAAGAGCCAAAATGTAAATCAGACATGCACGACTAAATGACCTACTGAGAACAACTTAAGATTTATGAGCGCCTCGATTATTAAGCTATTCATTCCGGCACAAGGGGTCGTCGGAAAGCATGAGTATAGGTACCAAACGTTGCTGTGTGACTGGGATGGTGATGTATCCTCGAATAGTGTGCTCATGTTTTTTCCCTGATTCTCTCATTAGTACAAGAGGAGGGGCGTGGAGTACCACGTTGAGATAGGGCCACCATAGCCCAGTGGGGCAATACACACAAGAATGGATGGACAGCAGCGTGCTTGTATGAATGAATGGCTCTTGTGTGCATGGGTGATTCAGTAGATGGATGGATGGGTGGGTGTTAAGCTGGAAGAACATGAGCAATCTCTCGTGCACTGTCCACATTCTGAATAATGAAATGTTAACATGTCTGCTGAGCATCAGTATTGCATGAGCTGTAGCTTGCTGCATTTGACAGAGGTAAAGGGTCAATATACAGAAGTTGCTGCCTGTCAACCAAATAAATACCAGGAAGGTCTTGGAGAAACTCTGGAGATACGTGAACGAGTTGGAGGTCTTCAGACACACACAATCTCTAGTCTTCCTATGATACAATTCATTTGAGCATCTGTCAAGCTTTAGCTCATGTCAGTGGTAAGCAGGTAATAGTATTCTCCCACATCATTATAGGAGCTGTTTGTCTGGTGCTACACAAGCCATGTAGTGATGTAGACCACTCTCCTTCCCAACTCATCAGCCTTCTCCGATACATTAGATAAAATGCGCCTCAGCTCCTCGTCCATTCACTTATACCATAAACCAATCCTGTGGCAATGCCATCCATTGGTATATACTGCACCAGGCACTAGCTGCATGTATTCAGGCAGAGTATTACTACAAATATCAGGACACTTGTATTAACCTTCCTGCTTTCTCAAATTTGCTTGAAAATGCACCATTTTCCCACTATTTTTTTCAAAATTTTCTCGGGGGAATTCCCCCCGAACCCTCCTTAGAGGGTTCAGGATCGATCGCTACGCTCACTCGCTACGGTGCAGTATGATTATCGGTTTCAGCCTCACCACTTTCAAATGTCACCAGCCGCCACTGGTGTTCTTCTTTGCAAGCAACCAATCCTACATGTGCATGTCATTCTGCGTTGACATCACTATTGAACATCCATCTTCCGCTGTCGCTTGATGATCTTGTTAAAGAGCCTTTGGAAGTTGAATTTGATGACGATCAACTTCCTTGAGTCTCTACTTGCGTCAATGTATGTTGCTGTTTGGCCTTGAAGGTATGGCTAGGATGCTTCTGGAACTATCTGCCCCCCATTTTCTCTTCTCCTCATGATGCACTTAGTATTTTTTCACTTTGCAGACCATTATGATATGGTTTTCTTTCCCACAGCCATTGCATATCTGTCCAATGGCAGGACATTTACCTTCATGCAGAAATGAGAATCCACATTTGAAACACAACTTATTTTTCTTCTGACACATTGTCTTACTTTTTTGTTTATGCTTGCATTCTGGGCTGTTCCACAGCCTGTTGATCTGCATGTTCCTCAGCTCTCGCAGCCATGAGTATCTTTTCTAGACTAAGGGCCCCATTAGGATGGCGGGCAGACTTTGTCCGACTGCCATCCCAACTTATAACGGGACCGCCCGCCATAAGGGCGGCGGTCCTGTGGTGCAATGTTAAAAATGCACATTGCGCACTTCAATGCACAACATGACAGGCACCGTGCGGTGCATGCCACGTTGTACAGTGAAATACAGGGGGGTACCATAGTTACCTCCCATGTGCACCCCCACGCCCCCGAGTCCCTGGGGGCCCGCTATGGGCCCCCACAAGACATTCCCGCATGCCTTTCCGTTCCCGCCCACATCCTTTTCCGCCACGTCAACTCGTTGACCGTGCGGAAAGCGGCGGACGGTCTTTCCGCCTGCCGCGGTCCTCCCCCACCATAGTAATATGGCGGGGAGAAATGGGTGGCGGTGCCGATCCGTCCGACATCCTAATGGGGCCCTAAGTGTCTCTCTCAGTATGTGTCATCTGAATGAATCAGAGAGGAAACCATCAATGACCCTGAGACGCATGGCTTCTTTGCCATTTAATTCACTGAACTTGCAGTGCTTGATGAGGTTATCAAGTCTTTTGACAATCTCATCTATCGTTTCACCAGCTTGCTGTCTTGCCTAGTTGAAGATGTACCTTTCATAGTTGATATTTGGCTTTGGATTGACCTTGACTTCCAACGTTTCTTTAATTTGACGGTATGAGACTCCATCAGTTTGTGATAATTTCTTTATCACTTCTTTCACTCCATCACCTGCCAGGTTCTTTAAGTATTTGAGTATTTGTCATCTACTTCTAGAGCATCTATGAAGTCATTGAAAGCTTCAATGGAGTACACCTGGCACCAATATTATGCTTTTTTGGCGGTTTCAAATGGTGGTGATGGTTTCAGGAATGCAGCTGCTCTGCATTTGGCGCTCCTTTCTGCAGCCATTGGAGGACTTCAATTTCTTCCTTTCCTCACCATATTTTGAGGTTATAAGGCGCTTTCTCTGTTTTTTGCCGGTGAGTAGACTTTAATTTCTTTTACCTGTTTGTCACTGCCTTTGGCATTTCTTTGCATTGGGTCGTCTCTGCCTTCATAGCTTTTGTGCACCTGGCTGTCGCTGCCTTTATCATTTTTTCATATCTCGCCGTCGCTGCCTTTAGCCTTCCTGCTTTGTTTGGGCGATGGATCTGTGTTAAGTGGTGATGCAGTACCTCTTTTTCTGGCCTCAACAGTAGGCTTCTGGTGGGCTTTCAAATGTTGCTTCTCTGTAGGGCCTTTACCCTCTTTGAGGGTCTAGTAATAGATAGAGCAATGCTTTGACTCCACATGCGGCAACCGTAGCCACCTTCTTGGGGTGCACGTGGCACACACAAGCAGTTTGCTGGACCTTTACAAAGTCTTAGGGAGAGGAGTCTTATTTCTACGTGGCATGTATCCCTTACTCGTCATTAGTCATTGTATCCACCTCAGCTCTGGAGAATGCAAATGGCCACTCCACACACAGAGCTGTAACACGCATCTTTATTCTCTGGCATGCAACCTTTAACTGAACGCACTACGCCCTGAAGTTTATTGACTACACCCAGACACACCCAGGTGCCTCCCAACTGATTACAATTTTTTTTAAGTAATCTGGCAAGGACCACAAGGGACCTACTACACATGATCACACAACACTACACTACCTATTGTAACAAATTCTCATTTATAACTGCAATACACCTTGGGTACACCTCACAATAGATTTCACTAGCCAGTAGTATTGTGAATACAACAGTATCGAAAAATAAGTAAAAGCGATTTAGAAAAAATACCACCTTATGTTCATGGAACGTCTTTGATGCAAGTCTGTTTGTGGTTCCAGAGGAGTCAACTGAGGTGATATTTAACCAGAACAAGGCATGTATCGTTAGTGCCTTATGGTCCAGCTCTAATATTTCTACATGGATATTTTGGAAGAAAGAATTACTATGGGCATAACAACATATTCATTTTGCTTTCAATGTGCGAGAGGGGTTTTATTGATATGATGCTTAGTATAATTCTTTTAGTAAATATAATTTTGTTTTCATTGAATTTTTTTAACAAATGATGGAGAGGAAAAATCAACTCAACATGGGATTTACATTTGCTAATGTATTTTGTAGACGCAAAATCCCTCTTGGACTTGCACAAATTGTATTTCTCGTGTCGATCATTATGAGAATTGACTTTTGGAAGGCGCTGGGAGTGCTATGATATCGAAATGACAATATGTTTGAGACCCAATGTTGACCGGCGCCACCCATATCCAATTAAGTCAGAATTGCTAAAGAAGGGAGTCTAAAATTATCTAATTTTATTTTTAGTTTAACTTCACTTAGTTTTGGACATTAAACCATGTATTTGCACACAACATTTTCATCAAATTCCTAAAGCTGTGGTCCTGTTAAATGCATGCATAAATTCTATTTCAAAAAAGTAGGCTTCCAGGCAAGCGATGGAGTAAGGAAGATAATTCCAGAGCTCCTAATCTTCAGCTAGAAAACACTGCCCAATCCTTCAACAGAACATTAACAGGGTGACCCGAGGTCACTACCAATGTTGTGGTGAACAGAAGTGTGAAAGGGATGTTCTTTTATTGTACTTGTGCAGGGAACACATCATCAAGGACATCATCAAGGTCAATGTTTCATTGACGTGCTCAAGCTGTGGCTTTGCTTGTCATTGTGACTGTTCATAGCACGTCAGTACAATAAACCACATGCTCAGGCTATCTAGAAGTGCCTGCCAGTATCCTCAGATGTTTAAATTCTCTTAAATTGACCCACACTGTCCAGCTCCTGCAGTTTGTGAACCACAAAACCTCTTTCAACAGTATCGTCATTCTTGAGTGGTTGCACTTCCAACTTCCATAAAAGTCCCTTACTTATCTGCTTTTACAGAATTAGGGAAACGGACACCTGGATGACCGGTGTTGCCAGCCATTGTACACAATGCTGGCAGCCCATACAGACTGGTGACGCAACACATACATTTCAACAGGACCACTGTCCTGACCCACGTCCAATTTGAACATTAAAGATAAGGAGGTCTGGTACCAGAATATCATTGGCAGAATATTGTCTGACATAAATACTGTGTCCTAACTATTGTCTTCAAATATATTGCCCCAAATCAGGTGATATTTCTGTATACAATACCCTCACATACAAACATAAGGGACTGTCTGGCTTTCATTCATTTTTTCTTCCATTGCTTTTTGCTCTAATATAAGGTCTGAGTGTTTTAATAACTTTCAAAGCAATTTCTTCATTTACTCAAATTAAACAGAGGATTATCTATGTAAGCTGGCGCATCTGCTTAGGGTGACACTGGCTTTCTGCAAAAATAAGCCTGCTACACTTCAGTAAGAATGTTGAATGCTGGAATGGAGCCGAGGCTGGAAAAAGCAGATTTCCATTCCACTATTCAAAATGAGCTGGCATTGTCCCACTGTAATTCATAATTCCCAATATTCACTAATGGGCCCCAAGCTGATTCTCATGCCGGTAATGTTAATGAGAGAGTCAGGTTATGCTTCATTTTGGGAAGTCCATATGCCTGTAAGGTATGTGATCATCCTTTTCACCACAAGTGGTAGGTCGTGCACTGTGTTCACTCTCTTTGTGTACCATGCCCATAGATTTTTCAAACTTGTTTTTTATTGTTTCTCATGGCTTAAATGCAGTTCATAATAGGTGCATACATCATATTGATCACAGGAAGGAGAAAATAGGAAAAGACGAACATTCAAGCACCCAATAGGTTCCATAAATAAACAAAAGAGTTTTGACAAGCATGGTCGTTGTGGGTACAACCCAAAGGCCATCTCACTAACTTGCGAATCAAACTTGTCCAACCGGTTATTGGAAATTGTGTAGCTCATTTAACATGCACAGTGCTTAATTTGAGTCGGTAGGTTCCGGTGCTCAGCACTGGCACTTAATCATCAAGGCGTTTTTCATTAGCACCAGTTAACATCATATTAATTTACATTGAGATTAAGTGATTTGCCCAGAATCACAGGATGCTGAGCCGACGCCTAGACTCCAACCTGGTTCCCCAGTGCCAAAGTCTGTAGCTCTGGCAATTATGCCACATCCTCTCCCCACTTTCATGGTTAATAGCTGGTTCTGTTTTTGGCAACACTAACAGGAAAAATGGGTTGGTGCACACTGCCTCCGGACGATGACTGACAATTGTTTTTACACATTAGGTACCGAACATGTAAGCCAAAAAGACCGAATTTACTTCCTACGCCCCTCCCCCTGGAATATATTCTAACCCAGTGATATTCAAAGTATGGCCCAGGGGGCCGCATTTGGCCCTCCTGACCTTCACATGCGCCCCCCTACAAAATGTTATACAAACATCAAGCACTAATCTGAAGGTTATTTGCAGTTACAGAAAGGAAGTAACTCAACCCTTAACTTTAGGATGGCCTTCCTGTTTAAAGTCAGCAAACATGTGAAAATATGATATTCTTTCCAAAAATTTAAAAAGTGTATTTCATTAACCTGTAGAACCATTTTTGCTTAGTAAATCAGATTATAGCAGTGCATTCGAAAGTATTTTTTTTCTTCAAATGATGGTTTTCACATGAATTTAGAAGCATTCATGCTTCCCACCCCCATCTCCCAATCCTGACAACAATGCCATTAGTGATTACATCCAAACACAGGAGAAGGTTTTGTATATGACACATCCTGAAGTCATGTATTTTGTGGTCCTCTTATATGTGATAATGAAGAAGAAAAAGGAGGAAAATTGAAATAAAATAATTGCTCTGGATTACATAATTTGTTCAAGTGGGGAAGCCAGGATTCATCCCAGGTTTTCTGGTTTCACATTGTGAAATTGAATTCAACCACTAGATGTACACGCTTCACTTCCCTTACACCCACTTTACGACCCCCGCTGTGCTGGCATTAGTGTGGCCCTCTGTCACACCAAAGACCAAATGGTTCGGCCCCCGGGAAAATGTTTGTGAGTGCCCATGATCTAACCCACACTATAAGGAACAGATCAATCAGGTTGTAAATATAGGCTGGTACGATGTGGCACCGGTGCCTGCCCCCTACAAGGCCTCACCCCCCCTCACACAGTGAAACTTGTTTGTAAGTTGGCCGGTATGAGGCCTCCACGTGGTCCAGTCTCATTCATGCTGTCACCACTGACAACATTTCCAGCATATGCTCCCAAAAGGGTCGAAGGGAAGCAACTACCACAATATATTAAGAGTACAAGTATCAGCGATCGAGATGTAGATCTGATGGAACTTGAAGGGGGTAAGGTAGGCCCTGTGCAGAATGTTAAATTGGATACATTTAAAACATGCATTTTCAGTGACCTTCTGTGATATACCAGGGCCTTCTGCCATTCTTTCTCACTACATGGCCACCACAACCTCTCCTCCCACCAGTCCCTAAGCAGCTGCAGAGAAACCCAAGTATAGCCCAGAATAGCCTTATAAAACCAGCTGAATATGAGTAACCTACATCCGTGCCATATGGTATGCAGTGTTTCTCTCACTGTGTGCGAGGGACCTCATGCTTTTCTCCCAAAGCCTTAGTAGTTTGTTTGTAAGCCTACTGTAGAGTAGGAACAAAACCTGAGGTGAAATGGTCTATACCTTCTGGAAAAACACCTAGAAGTGGGGGGGGTATATTTGCCCCAACCGCGACGTTCTGGATACTCGCTGAATGGCGAGTGAGGCAGTGCTCGTATTGAGGTGCTCAGTAGCAAGAGACCTACCCACGTCTGGCCGAATGATATAGACCATTTCACCTCGGTTTTTGTCATTTTTTCACTTTGAAACAGGACTACAGCATGAGTCTGCACTATAGGGGACGTGAACTCCCTGCACATAAACCTATTCCATCCCCTGAGAGTAGGTGAGAATCCCATGCTCCTGATAAAATGCCTAGGTCAGCCTGAACAATATATGGCATGGAACATGTTGACCCCCTGAACACTTTACACATCATCCTGAGCTGAGGTAGGTATAATCCCCCTTCCTCAGCCACGACCTTCTAGTCGAGTTTTACTCATAGCACGGTAACCCAGGAAATAAATATTTTTGGGAGAATCCTGTAGCTATTTTTAATCACATTCTCCCACCTCTACTCACTACATAGACGCCCCAACACATTTTAGCTTCACATCAGCAACCAGAAAAGAATTCCGGCACAGAGCCCTCCTGTGGGGCCCATTGGCCATTGCAGCAGCTGGCCCAATGAGGAGCTGCCCTACGATAAAGCATTACGCTCATCCCTCAGCCTGACGTTGTTCAATGTCTACATGGACCCCTCGCACAAGTGGCCCGCCAGCACAACCTCAACATCATATCCTACGCCGACGACACCCAGCTCATCCTCTCCCTCACCAAGGACCCACACACTGCCAAAACCAACCTCCATGAGGGAATGAAGGTTGTCGCCGAATGGTTGAAGAGCAGCCGACTGAAACTGACTTTCGACAAGACGGAGGTCCTCATCCTCTTACCGACCCCCTCAGCCTGGGACGACCATTGGTGGCCGCCCACGCTGGGAACAGCACCAGCACCCACTGACCACGCACGCAACCTCAGAATCATCCTCGACTCCTCCCTCTCCATGTCGAAGCAGGTCAACGCCGTCTCCTCATCATGCTACATCCTACTGAAACAAGAAGAACGGTAACACAGGCCCTCCTCAGCAGCAGCCTGGACTACGGCAATGCACTCTATGCAGGAATCCCAGCCAAACACCTGCAACGACTACAACGCATTCAAAACGCCTCCGCCCGACTGATCCTCAACGTCCCTCACCGCAGCCACATAACCCCCCACCTGAGAGACCTACACTGGCTCCCCATAGTCAAGAGGATCACCTTCAAGTTCCTCACCCACGCACACAAGGCACTCCATAACACCGGACCAGCCTACCTGAACAGCAGACTCAACTTCTACCCCCTACCCGCCAGCTCCAATCCGCCAGCCTCGCCCTCGCCACTGTCCCCCGCATCCAACGAATGACCTCAGCGACAGATCCTTCTCCTTCCTCGCCGCCAAGACCTGGACACCCTCCATTCCCACCTCCGGCAGACACAAGACCTGCTCACCTTCAGAAGACTTCTCAAGACCTGGCACTTTGAACAGTAGCAGAACCCCCTCCCCTCGCCCCGCCCTCCTCAGCGCCTTGAGACCCTCACAGGTATGTAGTGCGCTTTACAAATTGCTTGATTGATTGATTGATTTATTGATACGCAAACATATGATGGATGAAATGCTGAATGAATCATACATTCACCCTAGTCAAGAGATCTGGGTTAAATCCATGGTTCTTTTGCTCACCATCCCACCCCAGTTTAGACCCAGCCATATGCCACTGGGTTCAAGCTAGCCTGGCTGATGAAGGGTGGCATACCCTGAAACCGGTCCCAGTATGCTTTATCCCGGTCCAGGAAGAACCTGGCTTGGAAATTCGGTCTGGACTGTTCCCATGAGGCACAGGGTCAAGTCTGATTTGCATGAGGCTGGATCCAAACTGGGGTGGTGTAGTGGGCAAAAGAACTACAGATTTAACCTAAATCTCTTGAATGGGGCAGAATGTTTGAATCATTCAGCATTCCGTCCGTCATTTTTTGCAGTTACGCTATTATAAAGCATGAAATGAAATGAAAGGAAATGAAAAAGAGTTTTATTAAGCGCGGCTGCTGCCCTGAGGCATCCAGGCGCTAACAGACTGAGTCAATACCCTCCAGTAAAGAACAAGCAGGGGGTTAACCTGATTTATTGAAAAGAAAAGTTTTAAGCTGTTTGCGGAAGGTCGTCAAATTAGGATTGGATCTTAGATGGAGGGGTAGAGAGTTCCATAACTTGGCTGCATTGTAAGAGAATGACCAGCCTCCAGCTCTGGATCTCCGAATCCGAGGGACTACCGCTAAAAAGGCGTGGAGAGAACGGAGCTGTTTTTTGGGTCGATAAGGAATGATCAGCTTGTGGTTGATTGGTGGGCCGGATTTCCAATATGCTTGATAGGAGATGCACATAGATTTTAACTCAATTCTCTCCCTAACAGGAAGCCAATGCAGGGTTCTCAGTCCAGGCTTCACCGATGTTCTGCGTGGCAGGCAAAGCAATGTGCGTGCTGCACAATTCTGGATCCGCTGGAGTTTTTGCAGGCAGTAATCAGGCGCCCCTAAATACAGGGCGTTGCTGAAGTCCAGACGAGACTGGATGAGACCCTGCATAACTACCTGCTTGGCCTCGAAGGGAAGGAGCGGGAGGATTTTTCTCACCATCCTGATGAGACCAAAGCAAGTTGCAGACAATTTAGTTGCTTGGATGTTAAAGGACAGGGATTTGTCCAACCACACCCGAGACTTTTTATATTGTCTCTGGGTGTGGGGGGTGTGCCCAAACTAATGGGTCATAACAGCTCCAAGATGGAGGGAGCTGATGGACCCATATGCATCAGCTCGGTCTTGTCACCGTTAAGTTTAAGACACGACTGCGTCATCCAGTGCTTGATCTGTTCTAGGCAGGTTGTCAAGCTGGCGTGTGGCTGATGGGAGTTCTTTTGCGCAAGAGAGACCACTAGCTCAGTATCGTCCGCGTAAAACATGATCTTAATACCAAAACGACGAGCGAGCTCAGCCAGCGGTCTCATGTACGCATTAATTAGCGTAGGGCTCAAAGATGAGCCCTGCGGGACCCCACAGCCCAGCGGCCAGCTTGCAGAGATAGAAGCTCCTTCCTTAAAGCATGACACCCTTCGGGTGTGTGAGGGCCCTTGCTCCTAATTGGAGCTATTCCTTCCTTACTATATCTTCCTCTTTTGACACCTGGTTTCATTAAATAGATCCCTCCCCCCTTCAGTTTCCCTTCATTTCACTCATGAACACCATACCCTTCTCTCTTCATATTAGCCTGGGGCCTGTATGCTGGACCTACCAAGCCCTTATCCCTCCTTGTGAAATTAACAGCTTTTTATAGTCTCATAAATTGGAGATTCAAGTTTTCAGTGCTCTACAGCTGCACTTGGCTAACTGTCACACACCAGGGTTGGCTGCATGCAGTAGGTTGGAAGCAGGGACAAGCAGCAGTCTAGTCCCTGCCCCCAACCCCAGCTAGGCACGGCACAGAGCAGAAATTCTAGCACAGTGCGATTGTGCTGCATGCTGCAGGTTGGATGCAGGGCCTGGCTTCTTGCGACCAACCCCCATTGCAAGCGGTCAAATTCCATTTCCAGATGGGGCTGGTCTCCTGTGGAAGGTTGTGCATCAGGTCTGGCCGACGGCCAAGCATTGCACCTTATTCATGTCATGCACGACCAAGTCTGTGATCAGCAGTTTATGGCCACCAGAGGAGGTTTTGATTCTGGGCCTTGCTGTACAGTGGATGGATGGATGGATGGATGGATGGATGGATGGATGGATGGATGGATGGATGGATGGATGGATGGATGGATGGATGGATGGATGGATGGATGGATGGATGGATGGATGGAAGGATGGATGGATGGATGGATGGATGGATGGATGGATGGATGGGTGGATGGATGGATGGATGGATGGATGGATGGGTGGGTGGGTGGGTGGATGGATGGATGGATGGATCATGGCATGGAAAATGTGGCCCAATAACTCATGTTATTTGGGGCAAATGTACTAATATATATGATTTCACACATTTATTATTACTGATTTAAATAGACAAACGCACACACACACATATATCTACGAATTACATTTATTTTGGGGTAGTTGGATTGGATTATCTGTTATCTTCAAAGTGCAACTAACAATGGTTATTTATTGGAATTAGAATACTAAAGATTAATTTAGCATTCATGAATAAATGGTTGATAATATAACAGACAGTGATGAGGGCCAGTGGATTTATGTGATTCTGCGAATGCAGCATTTATCTGTAATCGTGAATGTACTGCATATGCCACCTAATTTGCAGATTTCACACAAATAAATGCTGTATTATTTAGCTGAAATTGATGAGCATAATACTGCCAGGGAATGTGTGAGTAATTTGTTTTGTTTGCTGCATAATTTAGAGACCCACTTCATACTTTGGACCTCCATTCCAAATAATTCTAGTAACCCTGACAATGAAAAAGCTCTGAAGAGTGGTTTGGGAGCTGCCATTATGATGATACAATGCATATTTCACAGCGAACTGTTAAATTATTTCCCCAAGTTATGGTTCTCTGTGAAATATGGGTTTATACCTCTAGATTTTGTGCAATAAAAACACCCAAGCATGTAAGATAATGCAGATCGGCTGTAATAGACTGTTTACTACCATCAATCAACGTTGCCTCTTGTGAGACATCTTCCCACACTACACTCAACATTAGCAATAATAATTAATACTAATTAGCATATTACAAATAGCACTTTGCATATATTCTAGACAAATATAAAAATCAGCAATAATGACTATGTAGTTATGGTTCAGATCAACTTTCTATTGAAAATGAATGCAATTTTTGGTTTGCCAATAACTACAGTGCTATTTGAGACTTCTAAACGAAATGTGGCGTATCCAGCTACGTTTCGGTATGCCACATTTTGTGCAAATCTGTCCAAGGGAAAAATATTGAGTGGGATGTTTAGTCAAAGAAGAAGTGCTGTTCAATTATAGCTTTCATGCCACATTTTGCTCTCCGCAAAGGAAAAACCACAGAATGTTTTTACACCAAACTGGAATTGAAAGCAGAACTTCACTCAGAAAGTGTACATTTTGTGGTTTGGTCTAAATCCATTCAGTAGTTTGAGATATTTGAATTTTAATATAGGTGTCATACAGGCTTTTGAAAATGTATAGTTCTCTTGACAGTTGAAAAGGTGTTTTTTGAATTGCCTATAAATTAATTAATTTTTCATAAACTTGGCAGATGTTTCGCAAGGTTAGTTTACTCTCTGTACAAACAGAACCATCAAAGTGGAGGCGCCATTAAAGGGTGGTCTGAAAAGTACTCACTTGCAAATATTGGTGCCAAACATTTGATGAAGCTGCTTGAAATTTGGCAGACATTTAGCATTTTTAGTTTTCTGTTGACATGTCACATATTGTGCAGAATTATAAATGTGTGTGTGTGGGGGGGGGTTAATTTGCTAATAACTTTGGTGTTATTAAATGAACCTTCTTCAAATATGGCAGGCTGTTAGCAATCTCAGCCTAGTACAAACATCTCAGGTTTAATGCAGATCTGACGAGTGAAGCAAAGTTAAGAAGGAAAGGGGTCAGAAAATCTTTGATTTTTTAATAACTTTGGTGCTGTTTGGCGATCTGCATGAAATGTGACAGACACCTCGTATGCTTACCATATTAGTGATATGTTCAGTTTCATGCAAGTCCATCAAGGGGGCATATTGTCCAGTGGTGATGTTGGTGGCCTGTGGCAAACCCCTCATTGCCCCTAGCCAAAGGCTATGTGCAGCAGATGTAACTGCAAACTGCAGGCAGGCCCTGCAGTCAATCCTTGCTGAAGCATGGCTGAAGCTCAAGTGCAATGTGGGCTGGCTGCAACATCCTACGGTAGTAATATCGTTCACTCCCACACCTACCACACACACACCATATGCATACACAAACAACCACCAGTAAAATGCTTTTCAAAAGAACTCTAAGAGTGCCTATAAAAGTGCATCTAAAAATATGTTTAGTTAATGTGTGGCGAAAACCTTTGCCTTCCATGGGAATAGCTAAATAGCTCACAGCTAAAGTCACAGTTAAAGTGAAATTGTGGTCCCATTGAAAACCTGAAAACCCCTGAAATGTACTAGTTATGGTATGCAACCTGAACCATATGTCGCAACCCTGCCATGCCGAGCTCATGAGCGAGCACATGACACGACGGATACTAACATCGCAAATCCCACCATTGATGATATTGCTGATATCTCAAATGACATAATTAGCGAAACCACTGTTGAGATCCTATGTGACATCACCAATAGCATTATTGAGGACATGGTTGTTAGTTGTTATGACATCACAAAGTGTCACCACAGTCATACGTCATACGATTTCTTGAAGACGCAGGTCATACTTTTGATCCTTCCTGAGGAACTAAAAACCTTCAGTATAACTATATACAATTGGGTACATCATGAATAATGAAATTCAGCCAATAGATACTCTTCTGTATTTTAAGTTGAATCTACATATTGGGAGTTTTTTAATTACTGCAAACTCTAAATCAGGGGATATATTGTTGACAAACACACAGGATGGTCTGTGGTTGGAACCAGGTCCATTGACTACAGCCATGTACAGCAGTGTTTGGGTGAAGGGCCAGACCTGCGTCTAGAAGCTTCTCTAGTCCGCGCACCTCTGAAGGTGCTGCAGATGGCCTTCAGTCATATTCAGTGGGCTCAAGGAGCAGGGTCTAGCCTGCAGGTGCATGCCCTTTGGATGTACACAGTGGCCCTGGGCATAGACCCTGGTCTGTAGCTAAGCACTTCCACCAGTCCCCACTCCACCAACACCAAGCCCAGAGCACATGTCCATTGGCCATATGCAGAGGGCTCTTGGTGAAGTGTTGACCACACAGTGTCACTGCACCACGCCATTGACGTTACATAGTCATTGTAAACTTTCTTTTTTCAAGTACATCTCCAGGATGTGCAAAACAATTTGAAATTTTACAAAACGTTGCGGACCAATTTTGGGTCTATAACCCCAGAAAAGGGAACATTGGACGAGGCACCTGTATGTACACCCTGCCCAAAACAAATACATATTTGTTTTTTGAGGCTGTATCTACCGCTTTTAGACCTCCCCACTTCTTTCCCAGTGTTCAGGGTAGGCTCCCATTTACCGCTTATGTCCCTCAGCAAACTTCTTTTTTAGGATCCAGACTTTGATACTTGACATAACTTTGCACTTTATGTCGGGTCACCCTGGATTTTGTCTGCCTTTTTGCTGGGAACTATTTCTGCTGAATATAGAATTCTGTGCACTTTACCCCTGGTAACCAGGGGAAAAGTGCTTGTATTCCTTCTTTCAACATGGTAAAATTGATGTACACCTGATTGGTATATTTGATGTCGTGTAAGTCCCGATACATGGTATCTATGTGCTCCCAGGGCCTGTCAAATAAATGTGTAATACCATTATAAATTTGGCGGGCATCGACATCACCACTGCTGAGGAACAGCTCTAGTCACTCGGACTGTCATATTCTCCGGAATCAAATTTTAACTACACGAGGACGAGGGTGGACATATACAGGTTCATACGAAAGCTCAAACTTAAAAAGTTCCATCATCAACGAGGCAAACATAGAGATCCCAATGGGGAAGTTATCTGATTACAAGAACCGGGTATGTCAGGGTTATTGAACTCGGACTATGATTTGTTGCGGGGCTTGCTTAGTTTAGAACAGTGACATGTTGGAACCCAATGTTGGCAGTCACAGCAATGTGGAAATTATGGAAAACACGCAGCAGTCTCAATTGGATGGAACTAATGTCAAACGCATACCCCTTTTAAATTAAAGTCAAAATTTGTTCCTATTATGGCCAGGGATTCTATTGACGTATTCAATGAACAAATAGCAGCACAGATAAAGAAACTCAATATCACCTTCAACAATGCTAAAATTAAATACACTAATCATGACAGGAAATATCAACAACTTATTAACAAACTTAAAAGCAATCATCAAGTCATAATACGCAATTCCGACAAGGGCGGGAATATCGTGTTATGGCCCCTCAAAGAATATTTGGAAGAAGCGCATATTCAACTCGACAATGTCGAATGCTACGAAATGTAAAGGCACACAGGAGCTTTTGTTTTCACAACTGATAGCTTGGAAAAGCAAGGGTCTGTTAAGTTGGGAGGAGTTTAAATACCTTAAGAAAGAGCACCCAACGATCCCGGTGATTTACTTTATACCGAAAGTTCATAAAAATATCAGTAAACCACTGGGAAGACCAATTATAGCTGCCTGTGATGGCCCATTGGAGAACTTATCAAGATACATTGACTTTTTCCTGAAAGACTATGTTAAGGGTCTTAAATAATTTGTGCAGGACACTAATGATTTCTTAAGAAAAATTCTAAATATCGAGTGGAAATCCTCATATTTGTGGATAGCGCTCGATGTCTCCTCCTTATATACATGCATCAGAAATAAGGATGGAATGAGGGCTGTGGAATATTTTCTGATGAATAGATCTATCATTTATGCACAACATACTAATATGCTGCTCAAGATGTTACTGTTCTGTCTGGAAAATAATCTATTTTTGTTTGATGGTAAAATGTACCAGCAGATCCAGGGTGTTGCTATGGGGGCCAGCTTCTCCCCCAGTTATGCCTGCCTGTTTATGGGGTGGTGGGAGGAGCTGGTCCTCATGCAACAATACGAGCAAACATACCAAACTAAAGTCGTAACTTGGTTGCGATACATTGATGATTTGTTTATAGTATGGGATGGCGATACAGAGAGTGCCACTGCTTTTATAGATTCATTGAATGTCAATGCAGTCAATTTACATGTTACAGGTGACATCATTACAGACATTTTCTCATTTCTAGACGTAAAAATACAGGTGATTGAGGGGGCGTGGCCAAGCGCGATCCGGAATGGCCGCGTAGTCTCTGAGCTCCGTGCTCGGTGAGCTCTAAATTGATCCTCAATTCCCATCCTGATGTCCGGAATGCTTCCCCCGGTGCCGGAATTGTAGTGGAGCCTTGGCCGCCGGTCCCGGAGTGTTTTGCGGTCCCTGTGAGGGCGTTGTGGCCACGGATTGCTGATGACCGAGCGTCGGCCTTCAAGCCGGGGCCCACAGTAGGAGCTCCAGCCCGACGAGCAGCAACTTCCGGCTTGGCCGGCAGGTGGGGCCACAACACGAGAGGTGCCTGATCGGGCCGTTATCTGGTACCGCCGCTTGACTGTGTGGTCCTGTGCTCCTCAGGTGTTAGTGCGGAGCTGTGAGGGGAGTGACGGCAGTACGGGTGCTGCGGCGGCCGCGGCTGAAGCGGACGCCGCTCTAATCACTGAGTGCCGGTCCCGGGGCAGAGAGTGGATCTCCCTCCCCCGCCTTTGGCTATTGATCCTCCCTGTCCTTGCTTTTCCCCCCACGGTGGACCCTGGATGGCCGCGGTGATGCGGCGATAGTGGGGAAGGGGCCCCCCCTCTTTTCTCCTTGTTCATCGGGGCCATTTTGTGACTCATTGCAAGCCTTGCAGCCACGGAGTTGTTGGATCGATCTGCAGCTTCTGGGGGCCCCCCGCCGACCTCAATCGTGGCAAGGTGAGTCCCCCCCCACACCCTCTCTGTGCACCGTGCTTTGCCTGCAGATTCGGTGGCACGGGCTGCGCTGCATGGTGGTGGGCGCCAGTGTTCGGTGTTGGGAGGTGCAGAGAGGACAGCTGGCCCTGGTGGTATATCCTATCAATGGCTGCTGTGTTTGTGCCCCCCCCTACAGGCGAGGTCCTCAGGACGCTGCTCTGGGATGTTGTACACGACTGGCAGCACATGGAGATTGTCATGTGCGGAGTCCAGGGGAGTGAGCTGGGCCTGATGCGAGAGGTGGGGGCCTTCTTCATCAGTGGTATGGTACTGCTTTGAGGTGCGGTGTGAAGGTGGGCCTGGATTGCGCAGCACTATTCTTTTGGGCGGCCATCGAGTTGGTGGAGGAGCCCCCTACCCCCCTGCTCTGTTGCACCACTCGCCTGTCTGATCTTCAGGAGACACCGTGGACTATTGGGCAGTCAACCGGTGGTGCGCTGAACTTCTCTGGCTACAAGCACTGGCTGGTCCGGGGATGTGAGCGGAGAGTGTGCACTAAGACACCGCAGACCGATATCTGGGGGAACTGCTGGGGTGCGGCGGGAGACCCCTTGCGGTGGTGAACTGATTGTGTTCCTATTTCCCTGAAGCTGTGTGGCATCACAAGGCCCCTTTCAGCGTCCCCATTGTTGAGGAACTGTGTTGCTTATCCTTGCTGCAGCGGATTGTAGAGGGCCAGTGTTCTGATCTGCTGTGTTGGGAGTATGATCTGGCTGTCTCCTGAGGTCGCCCCTGATTGCGCACTGTCCGTCGGGACATTTAGCGTGTGAAGGGCACCGGGGCCAGGGGGTCGAAGCTGGTTCAAGCTAATAAATTCGACAGGTACACAATCACAAAGGATATGCTAAAAGGAAGGCTGACGGAGGACTCGGTGAAGGGAGCTCTGACTGGGGAGTAACCTGAGCTCTCTCTTAAGGATATTATGGATGCTATATCTGGGGTTAAAACCTCACTAGAGCATAAGATGGATTCAATGGCCATAGATATTAACCTGATTCATACAGACAGATATGGGGAAACTGAACGAAAAGGTGAAAGAGGTTGAGCTTACCACTTCCAGTCTCATGGAGAACGTCTCCCAGTTGCAAAAGGAGGTTGGAGAGCTGCATGATTCACGTGTGGCCTTCGACCTCAAGATAGATGACTATGAAGGCCGCCTCAGCCGTAACAATCTGCGCATCCTGGGTGTTCCTGAGAAGTCGGAGGGTCAGGCCCCAGACCTGTTTGTTGAAGATCTCATCCTCAAGCACCTGCAGTCGAAGGGCTTCAGTAAGTTTTTCGTCATTGAGCGGGCGCACAGGGTCCCAGGCGGTGCTCCCCCGCGGCCCATTTTGTCCCGAGTCCTCAATTATCGGGACTGAGATGCTATTCTTCAGCGCTCGAGGGCCAGGGTTCCCCTTAAATATGAGAACGCTACTATTGCCTTCTTTCCTGACTTCACGCAAAGAGTTCAGAAGCAACAAAAATCCTTTTTGTCGGTGAAGCCCGACCTGCTGGAGAGAGGTATGAAGTACTCTATGTTGTTTCCGGCCCGTCTTAGAGTTTAGGCGGATGGTAGGGCATGGTTTTTTGATCAGCCGGAGACAGTAATGGAGTGGCTTGAGTTTCAGGGCTCTCCAGGTCAGCGGACAGGGGAGGAGATGGTGACTCAGAGGCTCAGCCTTCCTGAATGGACGTCCAGTCGTATGTCTTGGCTGTCTAGGGTGGTGGTGGGGGGTGTGTGGGGTGTTGGACTTGATGTATCTTTGGATTCATTGGGGGTGAGAGGTATAGCAATTGCGTTACTGTATTTTCTACGGACTCATTATTATCTCTGTTTGGGCGCTGACCGGAGCTCTTATGCTTTATCCCCCTAAGTACTTTTTTGTTCTTTCTTTTGTATGTTAAGGGCGACAGGAACACTGCGTTTCTCAATGGGCAGTTCTAAGCTTAGTGGGCAGGGCAGCGGGTGAGGGGGTGTTGGGGAGGGAAGTTTGTTTCACCAGTTGGGTGGATTGTTGATGGCATCAGCATATTGTACTTGATTAGTATTCAGCAGGCAGAGGATTGTCACTTCTTCCTCACAAACAATGATGGGGGGTAGGGAACTAAAGGTTTTGAGTTGGAACGTGAATGGGTTGGGGGACAAAATTAAATGTAGTGTGGTCCTTCAGTATCTTAAGCGTCATGCACCGGATGTGGCTTTGCTTCAGGAAATGCACCTAGTGGGGAACTCATGTAAGGCTATGCACAGAATCGGGTACAAGTTGGTGGCCCATTCGGGATTCACATCGGGCTCCAGGGAGGTGGGCATCCTAATTTGGAAGGCGTTCCCCTTAGTGATAGATTCCAGGTGGGAGGATGACAGGGGCAGATATGTTGGTATTGTGGGTCGGTTGGAGGGACATGTTCTTACCCTCTTGTCTGTCTATGTCCCCCCAGGTTTGCAGTGTACCTTACTTGATGACTTGGGAAGGCTTCTGCTCGAATTGCTGGCTTTTGATCCTGGGTGGTGACTTTAATGCAGTTGTCTCTGGAGTTATGGATAGGCATCCCCCGCGGGATATGGGGCGCGCTATGCGATGGCTGCCCGATTTTATTGATGCAATGGGTCCGGTGGATGGCTGGAGATTGCTCCACCCTGATCAGAAGCAATACACATTTCATTCCAGTGCCCATAACAGCCTCTCCTGCCTGGATTACTGTTTGGACCCGGCGGCTCAGGCATCTTACATCACCAAAGCTGTTCATCTTGCCTGGGGTATCTCTGATCACTCTCCTCTGTGGTTCCGAATGTGTATCGCTTCGGGAACGGTGGGAAGGGTAGCCCTCATTAACCCTTGTAACTTACATAACCCCAAACTTCGCAAGGACTTCATTAAGGCTCTATTTCACTGAAAATGAGGGGTTGGTGTCCTCCTTTGGGAGGCCTTTAAGGCAGTCATTAGGGGTCAGGCTCTGTCGCTGATAGCAGGAACTAGGAAGGAGAGGAATAGGGAGGTTGTTGACGCAGAGACTGAGATTGGTCGGCTAGAGGGGGAATTGGAACAGGAGGTGACGCAGGCTAAATTACATATTTTGAGCCTCAAGCAGTATGATTATAAATCACTGGTCACTGAGAGAGCCAGGGCTCTTGGTAGGGAACAGCAGGGCAGGCTATACGACCTGGGGGATAAGGCGGGGAAACGTATTGCTTGGTTGGACAAAAAGAACTGGAATCAACTGCAATGGATCGCACACCGCTAGCCCCTCCTCCGGATAGCCCCTAAGGATTCTGGTACATATAGTTCGTAACTGGTTCACCTAAGTAGGTGCAAGTAAGTACTTGTTGTTCTCAAGATCTCTATACCCGAGACATTGACCAGGTTTCGGGATATCTTCCCTCGTCAGTAGAGAACGTAGTTGGGGTGGAAGAGAAGGCCGCCAAGTAACCGTCACAAGCCTTGATGCCTAACCGGCACGATAGTGCGTCATCCAGAAGCTCGTCAGCTTAAAGGCTCATGGGAGCCCATTTGTAGAATCAACCGCAATGAATCGCACACCGCTAGTCCCTCCTCCGGATCGCCCCTAAGGATTCTGGTACATATAGCTCGTAAGTGGTTCACCTAAGTAGGTGCAAGTAAGTACTTGTTGTTCTCAAGATCTCTAGACCCGAGACATTGCCCAGGTTTCGGGATATCTTCCCTCGTCAGTAGAGAACGTAGTTGGGGTGGAAGAGAAGGCCGGCAAGTAACCGTCACAGGCCTCGATGCCTAACCGGCACACAGGTGCGCCATCCAGAAGCTCGTCAGCTTAAAGGCTCATGGGAGCCCATTTGTAGAATCAACCGCAATGGATTGCCCACCGCTAGCCCCTCCTCCGGATCGCCCCTAAGGATTCTGGTACATATAGTTCGGAAGTGGTTCACCTAAGTAGGTGCAAGTAAGTACTTGTTGTTCTCAAGATCTCTAGACCCGAGACATGGACCAGGTTTCGGGATATCTTCCCTCGTCAGTAGAGAACATAGTTGGGGTGGAAGAGAAGGCTGCCAAGTAACCGTCACAGGCCTCGATGCCTAACCGGCATGCAGGTGCGTCATCCAGAAGCTCGTCAGCTTAAAGGCTCATGGGAGCCCATTTGTAGAATCAACAACAATGGATCGCACACCGCTAACCCCTCCTCCGGATTTTCGGAGTGTTTACAGATGGAATATATATATTTGGTTTACGCCCGATCTGCAAACTGCTAAATCTGAATGCAAGAGAATCGAGCGCAGATGGCGGGTGGACTTCTGCCCACAGTTAAAGATAACCTATAGGGAGGCACAAAGGAAGTACCAAACCATGGTGCGGGGAGCCAAAGCCACCCACTGCAAAAATCGTATCAGGGAGGCTGAAAACTCCTCGAAAGAACTCTTTAAGATTTTTAAAGAGATTTCTCTGGTAGTGAGCTCTAATACCCCAGATAACGACAGATAACGACTCAGTGGCAGAATGCAACAGAATAGCAGAATACTTTGCAGGAAAGGTTGGGGATATTTACGCCTCCTTTTCAAATAAGCCTGAAAATGGGTTAGATTTTGTGGAAGTGACAGGGGCAAGTACTACGGCAAATTGTCTGGAGTATCTTACGGTCCCACCCCCGGAGGTGCTACGTAGAATCTGTCAGGGGGTTAAGTCGGGCTCCCCTTGTGACCCAGCCCCCCCTAAGGTGTTGGGAGAGAGCCTGGTGGTTTTAGAACCCTACATCAGGCATGTACTTCAGACATCATTTGTTTCCCAAACGCTTCCGGATGACTGGAAGAAAGCAGCAGTTCTTCCTATAAAGAAGAAACCCAATGTGAGCCACGAAGTGCTTGAGAACCTGAGGCCGATCTCTTTACTACCATACCTAGCCAAGGTGGCGGAGAAAGTGGCAAATTCTCATACTTAGAGAAGGCTAACATCCTACATTCCTCCCAATCGGGCTTCCGGTCAGGTTACTCGACTGAGACAGCCCTTCTGAGAGCAACTGAGACCCTAAGACGAGGGGCAGATGCCGGACACACCATGGCACTGGTGATGTTAGACCTCAGTGCAGCGTTTGACACTGTAGCTCATTCCATCCTGCTACAGTGTCTAAACCGTGCAGGTGTTACAGGCTCTGCCCTGGGGTGGCTGAAATCCTTTCTCACAGGTCGGAGTTTCCAGGTCCAACGGGGCTCCTTTAGATCCACAGAGGTGGAGTTGGAACAGGGGGTGCCTCAGGGCTCTGCCCTGAGTCCAACTTTATTTAATCTATATATGGCCCCCTTGGCCAAAGTGGTGCAAGCGTATGGAGTGGAGTTAGTCTCCTACGCCGATGACACCCAACTGCTAATTTCCCTACCCCAAGCACCTTCAACTGTGGCATCAAATTTTAAGGCCTGTATGCAGGATCTGGCCTTATGGATGAACTCACGCTGTTTAAAGTTAAACGGCTCTAAGACCGAGGTACTGGTGGTTTGTGGTGCTAGCCTAAGCTGGACAGCGGACTGGTGGCCACCTTGTTTGGGTCCTACCCCCACTCCTTGTAAGGAGGCTAAGAATCTGGGGATATGGGTTGACCCCACTCTATCCTACGAGAGCCACATTCGTCGCCTAGTTGGGAAGTGTTTCGGGGTGCTAAAAACACTCAATCATACCTTTAGATCTACTTCCTCTTGAAGCCAGACGCACCATGACACAAGCACTCGTGATGTCCCGTATGGATTACCGGAATGTCCTGTTTTTAGATGCCACAGAAAAAAGTTTGGGACGCTTGCAAGTTCTTCAAAACTCGGCAGCTCGGCTATTTCTGAGACTCCCCAAAAGGGCAGCGTCTAAACCTGCTCTTGCGGCTCTACACTGGCTGCCGGTCAAAAAGAGAGTGATGTACAAATCTCTCCTAATATGCCATCGGATATTCTGGCATAATGCTCCAACCTATCTCCAAGACCTGATACAAAGATATGAGCCAAGTAGAGCTCTACGCTCAGAAGGCACGGGCCAGCTGACGGTTCCCCGTGTAAAAAGAGCCAAACTTGGGGGTAGATCTTTTAGAATCGCTGCGGCTCAAAACTGGAACAAACTTCCGATGTGCCTCAGACTGGAAAGATCAGAGGTCAAGTTCAGAAGTCTTATAAAAACTCACCTGTACAACTTATAAAGTACTATGGCGATTGGGTTAGGTGTCTATGTTGCTTGCTGTTTCACTCCACAGCGCGGGGACACGCCGGGATGGCGTCACCAGGCGCTTTACAAACGAATTTATTATTATTATTATTATTATTATTATTATATATATATATCAAAAGACACATGTACTAAGTTCAAACTGCTGTGACTCCAAAACAAAGGGTGCGTTGTCCGAATGGACTAACTCAGCAAAGTCCGTAATGAATTTTCAGATGCCTTTACCAACGTACAGGATGACGACGCCGTGTCTTGCAAAATAAAGAATTTATTTAGTCAGCTAATGAACGCGTTTCGCCTGAGCTGCAGGCTTGTTCACCAATAGTGTGAATAAAGTTTGCCACGATTTTAAACACAACATTGCAGTGTCACATGATCATTACTACAAAATCAGTGCATTAGAAGAAAGACCAGTAGTTTTCCGCTTGTTTTAACAATAAAGTTGCGACAAATGTGGCTCAATACGCACACATTTACACAATTCATTAGGTCCATAAAATTCGAAACTCACATCCACCAATAATTAGCAAATGCATAAATAATTTCAAGCTTATTGTGAACGCTCTGGACTGAGCCATAAATGCTAAAAACCACGTAAACATGCTGACTCATTAATCTAATATTGCCTAAGCTAAAATAAAGGTCAAGTGCCCGATTGCATGCTTGAATGTTTTTCTTTGGCGGAATAAAAACAATATATACGTGAAATTTTAGATGATACAAATCGTCGTACCAACCAATTCCAATGTACATGACCAAAATTAGCATATGCTTGAATGTATATATAGCGAAGAAGATCACTTAATTAAAAGTATACCAAGGACACAGCGGGGATTTCTTCAAGAGCCCTTTATTCACTTTTATGGCACAGCTTAATGCATTCCAGCTTTCTTAGCCTTCCTCAGACGCCGTTCACCACCAGATTGCACGTTCTCCCTCCTCAGTTCTTCGTGGAGAAGTGTGGCTCAATGGTTAGAGCGGCAGGCCCTGATGCAGAGGTCTGGTCCGGACCAGGGTTCAATTACCGCCTCGGCTAATCATGGGTCCCACTCTGGGCAATAGCTTGCTTAATCTCCACAATGGCCCCAACAGCGCTAGGATGCCTGGCTTCACCTTGGGGGTACCCAGGAGTGGGCACTTCACAGGGAAAGGCCAAAAGGGTTCCACAGCGGTATGTGCACAGCGCCTTGAGACCCCTTCCGGGGTGATTCGTGAGCTATATAAAAGCACTACATTTACATGTACATTCGGCCCTCCCATTAATGGAAGAACAGCAGCCTGTTACCTCAAAGCAGCTATAGTCTAATGTGAGACCACAGCTACTAGCATACAGCAGGATGGTAAATACCGTAGCAGGGTAAGTTACGCTTCCAATGAGTGCTGAAATTGCCTTGTGAGGAGGGCCATGTAGTAGCAGGTGCCGTCCGTATTTGCAGGTCCAGGGTTCCCTCAGGTCCCTGACGCCCAAGCCACAATCACAGTTCAGGCCAGGCCATGGAGTGAGCCCTCCCCCGTGAAGTCTATGGCTGCCTCCTGGCAGCAGCCGCTTGCATGGCCTGTTCTCGTGGCGGTCCCGGGATAATCAATCACTTGATTCACAAAAGGTTTGCTGCCAGTTTGAACCCAGGACTCTTCACTGGACAGGTCCTTGTAACGTGCTCCTGGCTGATACAGTAATGTAGCGAAGAAGGCCACTTAATTAAAAGTAGACCAAGGACATAGCAGGGATTTCTTCAAGAACCCTTTATTCACTTTTATGGCGCAGCGTAATCATTTCAGCTTTCTTAGCCTTCCTCAGAAGCCGTTCACCACCAGTTTGCAGCTTCTCCCTCCTCAGTTAGTTCTTCGGCCCTCCCATTAATAGGGGAACAGCTGACCTGTTAACTCAAAGCAGCTGTAGTCAAATGTGAGACCACAGCTACCAGCATGTAGCAGGATGCACACAGTGTAGATGAATGAGTGGAGGTGTGTAACCTGAAGGAAGTTTGAAACAGGTTTGGAAGTACCTACGATTTTTTTTTAATCAATAGGTCTCCCAATCTGATTAAAAGAGACAAGGGTGCATGTCTGAGGCTATGTCTCAGGTAAGGCGCTCTATTGTGTGGCGCCCTACTTAATTTTTTTTGTTGGTACTTCCAAAACAGTTTTCAACTTCCTTCAGGATACACACCTCCACTCACTCATCTACACTGGTTAGACCACTCACCCACACGGCACCAAACGGCAATTCGGAATGAAAGATCTCTGCCAAAGAGCCCCTCATAGGGAACCAGGCAGGTATTGCAGCGCCGACCTGACGAGGAGCATCCCTATGATGAAGCATGACACCCAGCCGGGTGTGTGAGTGCTCCTAATTCCAAGAGGAAGAATCTCCGTCCTCCTACATCTCATGACCACACAAAACCGGTTCCTCTAGTTTTCCCTTGTCTCGCAATTAGGATCGGCATACTTTCTGTATCTTTACTAAGTTTGGGCACATATGCTGGACCTGTCCAAAAAGCCCAGAGTCCCTCCTTTGTGATTGATTTCTCCACATTTAGCAGAAAAGTAGCTCTTGGTCCAGGAAGAATTATTTCTATTATTTGGTGTAAATCTGTTCAGTAGTTTTGGAGGTATTAAGGAAAATCCAAATTTGTTTATCTAGGGTTGTGAGGCCTCGGCGAATATTGATACGCATGCAGAGATCTGATTGGCTGCCAACAGTACAAAGTAAAAATAAAGAAAAGGCGGCAGGGTAGAGATACCCTGAACCCCATAGCCCTGGTGCTGGGATCCCCTAGTGGACCTGCCAGGGCCAAGCAGCATTTATTTTAATGTTTGCCACGAAATTGCAAAAATTGGAAAATTCACAGCAAAATATAAAAATAAAAGAAGCACGGTCTCCCGCACCTCTTTAAAACTCAAACCCTGATTGGGCCAGTTCGAAGGGGCATGCTTAAAAATAGGGAGGGGGCACCTGACCTCTCTCCTGCAGCTCTTAAGAGCTCCAAGGACCACCAACTCCCTGGGGCTTTATCCATATCTTGGAGGGGGACACATGCACCCCTCCATTGCCCTTTGGGCTTCGGGGATCTCCACCTCCCCAGGTCCACAACTTCAAATAATAGAAATAGGGGCCCGTGCAGCCTACTCCAGTACAATTTAAAGCCGGGGGACCACCACCTCACTGGGGCTTTCTTATTTTTTTAGAAGGAAGTGAGTGACGCCGTTCTTGGACCCGGGAACAACCACCTCCCAAGAGAAGGCTCTTGAAAATGAAAGAAACATGAGTTTATAGAGCGAATGAAACCCGAAGGTATCTAAACTCTATGCCCAAAAAAACAGAGCACAGAAAGCTACAAAGCATACGATGAGAAAGTCAATGTTTTTGAAGATTTCTTGAATGAGACAAAGGAGTCAAGTCTAGCAATGTGGGCAGGCAGGGAGTTCCAACACTTGGCAGCATCCCCAGAAATGGATCAGACTTTTTGGAACCTGGGAATTTATACTTTCCTGACTGAAGAAGATCTGAATGACCTCCCTGGGGCGTACCACCTGAAGAGGGAGGAGAGATGTTTAGACCCTTTGTGATGAAGAGCTAAAAAAGACTAAGCAAATAGTCTTGAAAACATTTCATTTCCTTACAGGGAGTCAATACAGCGCGCTAATGCCCTCTCTGACTCACACTCGTTTGGGAAGTTAAGAATAAGGTGCGCAGCTGCGTTTTGCACCACTTGCAGTTAGTTCAGTGAGGAGGCAATAATGTTCAAATAGAACACATTGTAATAACCGAGTATGGAGGAGGCTAAGGCAATGGCCACTGAGTGACGCAATTCAACTGGACTAAAAGGAAAGACCTTCCCAGGAGACCTAATTATACGAAAGTAGGTATACATGATGATATTGACCTGTGAGTCAAAGTTCAGAGAAGTGTTGAAGATTACCTAGAGGTTTTTGACCATTTTAACAGGAGTGGGTAAAGGGCCACATTTTTCAGGTCGCCAACTGCAAGACCAAGTGGATTCTTGTGCAAAAAACACCAGAACCTCAGTTTTTTCCATATTCAGTTCAAGAAAGTTTACTTTCATCCAGATGTTAATCTTGTTCATGCACAGATTAAACTTGTTAGCTAAAAAGGGCAAGTTGTCAGAGATGGATATGATAATCTGTGTGTCATTAGCATATGAGAGTGCATGAAAACCACAATAGCATATCACTTCCGTTAGAGGGGCGACATACAGATTAAAAAGAGTGGGGCTCAATGAGGACCCCTGAGGGACCCCGCAGGGAAGACTAAAAGCCTTAGGTTTAAAGCCACCACAGCTGACAACCTGAACCCAGTTGGTGAGGAAGGAATGGCAGAGATTAAGGGCTTTCCCTCTGACACCTGCCTTATGAAGACGTTTTAACAGGTGCATGAGTGAGACAGTGTCAAAGGCTGTCAACAGATCCATTAGCACCAAGGAAAGAAAAGGAAGGGGTGGGGCATCCACCCTCCTGGAGCCACTAAGGGCCCTGGGGACCACCAGCCCTCAGGGCCAGCTCCTGCTATCTCCTGAGGTGCCCATCCTTGTGAGACAGCAGTTTGCTTTTGCTTGGTGTGACCTTTGACAGCTCCCACCAAGCAAGAGCAAACAGTAAGTCCACTCCTAGTGGGCGGGAGCAGGAAACTGCTCCCAACACCTAAGAGCAGACTATTAATCTGTTTTGAAAACAGATGAAAGAATTGCTCCCACACACAGAGAACAGCATTTTTCACTGCTCCCTACATGTGCAAGCAATGCCGGCTCTCGGTGGTGGCGAGGAGCCAGCAGGGACCAAGGGGTAATTGAGGCTTTCACCGCAACCCCCCTGTCCTAGTTTTGTCCGGCCCGTTCTTGTCCTGAGGCACATTTCACAAAAATTAAACCTCAACAGGAGGCACTTACAAATATAAAGATAGCAGGCACCCCAGTTGAAGCTCCATTTCTGTAAAGGACAAATGATCCAAACTTCCTGGGCTTGGAAAACGTAAAGCAAGTGTGTTTTCTCAGCATTCCTCATTGAAAAACAATCTGACATACTTTGTGACTTAGTGGATCTATCTGTGTGCAATCTATAGTGACTGTGACAACTGGGTTCTTTCTTTGCCTCTCCTGGTGAGGCCAGGATCCATGGTTCTCCCTTTAAATGACAATCAGTTTTCAAATGCACAAAATACCCTAAAGCTCTGCCCATCTGATGCCACCTCATCATGTTAATAGTCTACAAAGGTCTTCCCGCCTTTCACCAGGATGATGGATACATTACCAAAAGGCCCCCAGCGCAATTCCTGCTGATTTTGGTCACGCTTTCTTGATGCCAAAGAATATGAGGAAAGCTCCACCAAACAAAGAAGCACTTGCTTCATATAGCTAAGAGGAGGTGACCCTGTTTGGTAGAGATTCACCTCTTTGTAGTCTTGCTGTCTTCGCTATATGAGCATTCATGTTTTCACAGATTGCTCGATGAAGATGGACGAGAAACAGTCACATTGCCCTTTATGCACGGAAGGTGACTGGAGGCATTTTCTTGAGGTCCATTACACAGCTGTAGTGTGGAACACCAACTAGACATTTACCATACTAGGTAGCACTTACTAATTAACCAGTAGAAACTACTCTACTTGGGTAGACATTTTGTGCAAAACTGTGGAATCTTGTTGGATAAACGAGCAGGTGAGATTCCTTTCTGGCCCTGATCCTCCTTTCACAGAAATTAAACCTCAACAGAAAGCTCTTACCAATATAAACATAGCAGATGCCCCAAATGAAGCTCCACTTCTGTAAAGGACGAATGCTCCAAACATCTTGGTCTTCGTGAAGGCAAAGCATGTGTTTTACAGTGCAAATAAACATTGAATAACGATTTGTAGGCGAATGCATTGTTTGGTCTATCAGAGCGTAATCTGTGGTGACTGTGACAAGTGGGTTTTTTCCTGGTCACTCCTGGTGAGAGCAGAGTCCACGGTTCTCCCTTTAAAGAGGAGTATGCCCTGTGCACCTTAGTAGTATGCAACTCACAGACACATAAAGCCATTCACACCCTCACTCATATATACAAAACCACTCATACACCCATACAGAACTCAGATACCCAGTCACTAACCCATACAGCCACTCACTCACCCACTCACAGACCCATACAGCCACTAACACATCCACTCACAGACACATAAAACCACTTAAAAACCCACTCATAGGGCTATACAGCCACTTACACACCGAGAAAACTACTCACACACCCACTCATATATCCATACAGCCTCTCATACATCCACTTACAGATTCATACATCCACTTTGACACCCACTCACAGATGCATACAGCCACTCATAGATCCATACAGGCAATCACACACCCACTCAGAAAGGTTACAATTAGGAAGTGCAATTTTAAAAATCTTTGAAATTCACTAAAAATAACAAAGGTTACAGAGACGTTACAGCGATGAAGTAACATTAAAATAAAGAAGAAATTCATTAAAAAAACAAAAAATACAGGGACGTTATAAGGAGGAAATAACAGTAACAAACAGTAGAAATTCACTGAAAAAAACAAAGGTTACAGGGACGTCATAGTTAGGAAATATAATTTAAAAAACTTAGATAGATGGATAGACAGATAGATAGATAGATAGATAGATAGATAGATAGATAGATAGATAGATAGATAGATAGATAGATAGATAGATAGAGCGATAGATAGATAGATAGATAGATAGATAGATAGATAGATAGATAGATAGATAGATAGATAGATAGATAGATAGATAGATAGATAGATAGATAGAAAGAGAGAGATAGAGAGAGAGATAGAGAGATAGAGAGATAGATAGAGAGATAGATGGATGGATAGATAATGAAGGCTTATACTTCCCTGCAAAATATTAACATTTTTGTTGTAAAGAAATGCATAGTAAACTTTTGTGTGGTAAAGACATGCATTGCAAAAGAATATGCATTGTTAAGGGCGTGTTGTAAAGA
This sequence comes from Lissotriton vulgaris, assembly GCF_964263255.1. NCBI lineage: Eukaryota > Metazoa > Chordata > Amphibia > Caudata > Salamandridae > Lissotriton > Lissotriton vulgaris. The sequence goes on from NC_141693.1 coordinate 1,871,521,480, forward strand.
CATTTGTTGTAATGGCATGCGTGGTTCTGTCATACAACCAACATAAACATATCACTGAACTCTACAGATACAATGCAATACAATAAATACAATTCTTTAAAGCACTCAGATGCTTCCTATGAATCGTCCCAGCAATAGCAGGAGCAAACCAGAGTGACCCAGCCATTTGAGAATCCAAATCCTGTAGCCGTGCTGCAAAGAGAAAGGTCTTTAGCTGTTTATGAATGATTGATTTAGTAGAAAGGGCATTCCAGAGCTTAGAAGTCAGGAAAATGAAAGATCTTCCACCCCTTCCCAGTCTGCGCACTCTCTGGATCTTATAATAGCATCATAGCACTGGAACACAAGAGTCTACTCTGAGAGTCCACTTTAAGTCTTCTCCTAAAGTACACAGGTCATTTTGAGTGAAAGGCTCTGTATGCATAAATTGCTGCTTAAAATTTGATGTGACAGATGAATGGAAGCCAGTGCAACTGGCAAAGGGGACAGAAACTGATAGGCACACAATCACCTTCAGAATTAGACGTGAGCAGAATTTTGGAGGATCTGCAAGAGATGCAGCAGGTAAGTAGGCAATCCCAGGTACAGACAGTACGCATGATCCAGATTGGATGTCAGCATGGTAGGAACTATTGTCTTCCGATTGGTTACCAGGACTAGAAAAGCATTTTCCTGAGAGATTTTAGAGTTAAAAAGCAACAGGCTCGGACCGCCCGAATCTGTCATTCAAAGGACAGGTTTGAATCAAATTTGAAGCCAAGGTTTCTTACACAAGAGGAGGGTAGAAGGGGGCGGGGGCATTCCAATGGCCACCAGTTGTTAGAGTCTGGGTGGGGGCTGGTACCAAAAAAAAAAGTTTTTTCCAAATTTTGTTTACGGCATTTATCAGTTATCCAATCCCGGACTGCCTTCAAGCAATGGTTGAACGTTTGAAGAGCCTGTATCTCATTCTTCTCGGAGGTCAGCATTAGCTGGGTATCATCAGAATAAGAGATTTCACATATGTCGCAGGCTTCTACGGGCTGGCAAGGGGTGCCAGATAGATATTAAAAAGGGTAGGACTCAGGGCCAAGCCCAGGGACACCCCACAGTCAAGAGGTGTGAAAGTGACTCCAACAGACCACAACCATTTAAGGAGGATTGACTGCAAGACAGTTTTGAATGCCGAAGACAGATCCAGAAACATGACCATAGCCTTGGCATTCTGATTGAGGTTGTCTTTCATAAATTCCAACTCTTCCAGGAGAGAAGATTCTGTGCTATAGCCCGCACAAACGCCCAATTGTTTATTGTGAAGGAGATGGTTAGATTCCAAATACTGGGAGAGTTCATGGTAAATGACCTTCTCTGACATTTTGGCTACAGCATGCAGAAGTGAAATATGCCTAAAATTACTCAACTCCTTAGAATCCACAATAGGCTTCAATCAGGAGAGGAAGCAAAAGATCCTGCTTCCAACTCTCTGGCACAGCGCAGACTACAGGGAGGAGTTCAGCAGCTTGGGCAATAAAGGATTGACCAGAAGGGTTGCCAATTCCGGAAAGTCCGGGGGACATTGATCAAGCAGGGAGACAGATTTAGAGTTGGCTAGCAAAGAAAAAGCTTTGTCCAAGGAAATAGACTCACACTATGACTGTAGAGGGCAAAAGGATGGCATGTTCTCCGGAGTCAATGTCATCGGTGACAGGGCAGGGATTTCATCATAGATCGATTTGATTTTAACTAGAGATCTTGTCATAAACTAGCTGATGGGGTCAGGCCACTGTGGAAAGCTCAGGGAGACTAGAAAGAATCAACCACTTTAGAACGTTCCTGAGGTTTATTGGGGCAGTTGAAAGTGATTCGGGAATAAATTCCCTATAATCCCTACAAAAAGCTTTATAAAAACTTCCAACGCTCTCTTATAAGAAGTTTTTGCCTCCTGATCATATCCTTTCCTCCACCTCCGCTCAAGGGGTTTGCAGTGCGACTTTTCATCTCATCATAAAGCAGGGCAGAACCAAGGAGCAGATGGCCTAGATCTCTTCAGTTATTTTTTTTAATGAAGTGCAGAGATCAAGGGCTAAAAGCCAGTTTTTAACTTTGGCGAGGTCAGAAGCCACAGAATCTGACAGCTCCAAAGGAGTAGATAAGAGAGTTTCCGAGATCTGATGCCAAGAACGAGAAACTTTCTGGACAGTAGGCTTCTTCAAAAAGGGCTGATTAGAAATGATTTTAAAAGGAATCAAACAGTGATCCTACCAAATAAGCTTGAGTGCCAGCCTATGTTGGACGGACACAGATTGTGAGAAAATAATATCTAAAATGTGTCCCGCCATATGGGTAGGCTCATGCACATGTTGCTCAAGGTTGAACCCTCTAAGGTGGTCAAAGGCTTTTATTTGTGGGCGTGGCTTGATGAGCCAAGATGGCGGTTGCACTTTGAGTGCACTCCCAGACCCCTCTGCCATCCACCCGTGATCTGCCTAACAAGAGAGCCATCTGACCTCATTATCGCTAGCTAAGTCGCTGTCACACATCCGGCTGCACCCCTGGCTGCTCAAATTCTATCCGTGGGCACTTCCAGGACGAGATCGTCCAGCCGGCGGGGACGGGCATTTAAGATGGTGGATCTCTCGCGCTGAACTGCATGCCCTGCGGCCTTTGGACCTCTTGGGCTGTTCCTCGGTTGGCAATTTCTGGAGGAGCTGAGGGGGGCCCCCGAGATCTGGGAGGCCAGACAATGTGCCGCGGGCTCCGGAGCACTGCCCGTGATCCCCCTCCCTGTGGTGCCTATCTGGAGGCGGCGGCTGCGAGGGTGTCGCCTGGCTCATCAGCCCGGTGACGCTATGAATGGCGCGGGGCCGCCCGGCAGGCCCCTTCTTATTGGAGACTCCTGCTGCCATTCCCAGGTTTCTGGCGGCGGAGTAAAATCTTCCACAGCTATTTCGAGCAGTGGAGGCTGGTGGACGCCTGGCTGCGGCTCGAGTGGCTGGACAACCCCTGCTCGACTGAAGCCGCCATCCGTACTCGATGGCGAGCGTCCCCGGCCTGTGCCTGTGCGCACCACTGCTTGTGTGGGCCGCTGGAGGGGAGGCCTGCTGTCCGAAGACTCGGCGCTGCACCACTTTGACAGCGGTATGTTCCAGTGACAGGAAGGGGTCCTGGGTTGTCTGGGAGTGGCCCCCCTCTGCGCGCAGGTGGCCCATCATGGAGGGGAGCCTTGTGAGCCCTGCCTGAAACCTCACGATCCTCCCTCAGGCTCTCTGGGTCCCGCTCTGTGTGAGGCATTAAATCAGAGATGGAGCCTTTGGTCCTGGGGTTAGGGAAGCGGTGGAGTGGTGTCAGCCACTTTTTTGAGGGGCGGGGGAGACTCTGGTGGGGCGGTGTCCTCCCGTCCCCCGTGGGTCCCCTGTGTCACTACCTTGGGTGGTTCCTTGTGGTACCAGCGATTCTACAGGCTCTAGGCCTTGTGTCTAGTCAAGTTGTGGTTCTTATACCACTTTCTTAATATATGGTTTGGTCCCCCCCGCCCCGGGGCCCAGTGTATATTGTGCTATTTACTGAAGTTCTATTGCATTTAAATTGTGTACTTTGCTCTATAATCTCATAAAGAGATTACTAGAGAGTGTCTAGTAATAAATACATATATTTAATATATATACCAAGTGTGGTTCTCCTTTCATTTAGACATTCAAGAGGTTATAATCCGGTAAACCATGCTGCTTTACACTCCTTCAAGACTTAGCCTGAAGGCTGCTCTCCATAGCAACCACTAGGATAGCTTTCAGTAAAGGTTGTTTTTAAACCTATCATCAATAAGGGTTGTTTGTCTGGTGCAAGGTGCCCACTAGAATAGTGGACAGCATATGCCAGGCCAACTTCTCACTGTCCCGTCTGCCGGAAGTGACGCGTTATGTGTTCCTGGCATGGCGGGCCGCGTTGCGTCACACCAAATGACCCACACACCGACCCAGTGTACACCATTGTGGCAGGGTACCTGGCTCAGGGAAGTCAATGGGCTGCAGGGCTTTCGGTCTTGGGACCTTATAGGCATTTCACAACTGGGCAACATTTGGGTGGGTGATCATATGCGCTCGTTTCAGGACCTTCAAGCTAGATATTCCCTACATCACTCGCAGTTTTATAGATATTTACAGCTGCACCATGCTCTTCAAGCGCACCTCGCGACCGGTACATGGTTCCCGGACCATAGCCCTCCTGAGGAACAAATCATGCTGGTGGACCTGGGGAGGGGGGGCATCTCCCGCATTTACCGGACACTCATCAACAATACCCCAACATCACTTGATCGGCTGTGGACTCAATGGGAGGAGTGGGTGGGTACCTTGGAGAAGGAGGACTGGCGTGACGCCCTTATGGCCCCTAGGACAGTCACGGCCTCTGCCAGATTGCGAAAGACACAGCTTTATTTCTTACATGCTACCTACCTGACACGGCGCGCCTACATCGCGCGGGGCTCCAGTCGACCCCCGCCTGCGCTACATGTGGTCAAGAGACGGCCAACTTTCTCAATATGGTATGGACATGCCCACGCTTGGCACGATTCTGGGAAGACATTGAAGAGGAACTCACTGAGGTATTGGGGTGGGAGATCCCACAAGACCCGAAACATGCGATCTTAAGCATCACAGACGGGATGGATGGGTCAAGAAATGAAAAACTATTTTACACCACAGCATTGGTGGTGGCTAAGAGGGACATAGCGACCACTTAGAAATACCCAGATCCTCCCACCATTGGGAAATGGTGGGCTGGGGTTGACTGGTTCACCACGCAGGAAAAGACAATGTATGCAGCGCGTGGCTGCCCCAAGAAGTATCGTAGGATCTGGGGGAAGTGGTTAGGGGACAAGGTTTAATATCGCTGGGGATGCTCCAAAATTTGTCTTTTTGAATTTGTATGTCCTTGACCTTTGGGTTGTCCAGAACACTGCATATATTCCTCTGTTATCATGGTATCTTGATGATTTGCTGGTGCTTTTTGTGAAATCGATAATAATTTGTTTATCAAAAAAAAAGTCTCCAAGTAGCTGTAAATTTGAGTGCATCATGGAGAGATGAACTACCAGGTCAACTAGTAGACTAAGGGACTCACTTGTGTTATACGGAAGTCTGTAAATCAAGGTCCCAGCTGGCTTTAAAAAAGATGGAGCTATGCTTATAGAGAAGGAAAGGCCTTCTATGGTCCCAATGTTTACTAATTTGGAAATAGTGCAACGGAAAGTATCTTGGAATACTACCACTGCCTGAGCCTTTTGGGTGTGATCTGCAATTAATCACGCATGCTGAGATAGATAGGTTCTGCTTCGTCAAGTGCCGAGCCATATCCTGGGCTAGCCCCACCACCAGTGGATACAAAGGGGAAAGTCCAGCGTGACTAGGAGAAAAATCACAGGCTCTGCATTTAATTATTGTCTTCAAGTTACAGTCAGTGCATAAAATAAAATTATGACTGCAAACCGGAACAGCAGGGTGTTTTGCAACATGACAAACACATCCCTAGAGTATCCCTGCAGCTTAGGGCACCTTACCTGCTCACCAGGAGCATGGCTGGTGCTGTACGCGATCCAGATGTGGGCAGTCACAGATGGACTTACCCTTGGTGCGCCTTCGGCGCACTAGTGGCGCACCCGCTGCGTTCCACCTAGTTCCAACCACTAGAATGCTACACCAAAAAATTGCATCTCTGCGTGGAAATGTAAGGAAACCAGGAACTGCCTAGTAAGTTGCACTTCCAGCTACCAAGTGCAGAGCCCTTCTTTTTCTTATGAATTTAAAATGAGTTTTAATCAACTAAGACAGAGACCTTGCTGATGACACCATGAGTGAAGAAATATTGTAAACATGATATTCAAACTCTGTCAACAGATAATATCTGGATTTACTGTTGTGCACTAACAGGAGCATTTTTGTCTAACAATAGGTTCTGTTTACTCAACTTCAAATGTTTCAGCTATATAGTACATATAGCACATACAAGAGAGTTTGTGGAGGACTAAGCCTGCGTGAGATGCAATGATCTGCATACTGACTTTACACACCATACTTGGTTCTGTCCCATGTACAGGCATATTTGGTGAAAATATTCAAGCAGATGTCAACCATGTTAACCATAGATATTCATCCTTTGCCATTCACTGCTTTTCTGGGATACACTGACCCTCTCCCTGGGGGCATGCATTGTCTGGTATTTGTGACCCTTTTATTAGCTAAGAGAGGGAGGCATGTGTTGGGGAAGAAACTTCTCATCAACAATATTCTGATAAGGTTCGATAACACCATAACATCCTGTGAGATAAGCGTGTGGAAATCTGATGACGATAAAGAAAGGTACGGATCATTTACATTTAATTATTAAATATCTTAGAAACAAAAAACTCTCAAGCACCTTCACGAATGATGAACAGCCCAGAGTGTCCTATGGATGGTAACTACAAAGACCAGGATTGTTAGGGAGCGACAAGGCATGTGACCACGCCCTTTTCCGAACAATCAATCTTTCGGATATGTGAAAATATACGAGCTAGGTAAAAAAAAAAAGACACCAGATATATCTTGTGAGCCCCGGTAATATCAGAATAGTAACCTTGTTGCCATCCCCAAAGGATAGTGACACATTTAGAAAAGATGCCAGTACTAATCCGCACGCCGGCGGGAGACGCAACGTCATCACGCCGGCAGGCAGGCGGCGCATTGGACACCGGAACATGAACAGTCTCACCTGTGCTGACTGGACCGCAGGTGCAGGGCAGGGCATTTCACTTCTCCCCCGAAATGGAACACCGTTAAAAAAACGCTCCTGGCCTTACATTCCAACATCGTCAAGAGGAAGTAGTGGAGGGATGTAGGTGTATGGCGAGAGACGCACCTTAAGGCAGCAAAAGTATGAATGACAAAAGGGGGTGTCTCCCTGACTATTGCTGAACGCGATTACGTTTGTGATGGTCTAACTTATTGTGGTAACAGCAGAAGGAATCCGTCCGAAAGCAGAGCTCCAGAACACAATCACAAACCTGCTGCCCCCGAAGAGCAAAGATGAAATCAAGTCCTTCAAGTGAATGCTGGAATTTTACAGCAAATTCATAAGGAACTTTGCAGGAAGGACATTTTCTATACGACAGCTACTGAAAAAAGACACAGTGTTCAGCTGGAGTGATGAGTGCCAAAGAGAGTTTGAAGACGTGAAGAATGCACTCGCAGAAGCACCCAGCCTCTAGTCCTTCATACCCAATCGAGTGACTGTAGTCACCACTGACGCGAGTGCCAAGGGGCTAGGGGCAGTCCTCACCCAAATAGGAACAGGCGGAGAAGAAACGATAGCCTTCGCCTCAAGATCTCTCCAGAAGTCAGAGAGCAACTACTCTGTGATCAAAAAGGAGGCTTTGGCGGTATTCTGGGCCATGGGATAATTCAGGGACTTCCTATGGGGCACAAAGTTCATTCTTCGAACGGACCACAAGAGGTTTTCGGCAAGAAGGGCCTTGATGCGATCTCTAGCAGGATCAGACGTTGGGTTGTAAGCCTTCAAGAGTACACATTCTGTGTCGAATATGTCCCTGCAACACGAAATTTTGCAGCAGACTGCTTGTCGCGACTGGTGAGGGAAAATGATGGGAACGAAGCAAAAGACAATGTGAAAGAGGATATGGAAGACTATCAAGAAGAAAATGTGTGCGCAATAATTCAGAGAGCAGTAGGAGAAGCAACATGGAAAGAAGCACTAAAATCAGACGAGGTCTTGGATGATGTGTGCAAGAGAGTGAAAAGCAGATGGAAACCAGAAGGTAAGCGGGACGATGCCCTACGGCCATTCTGGATGGTCAAAGATGAGCTGTGATCGACGAATGCTTGTTCAGGGGGATGAGGTTAGTGACTCCTACGGCAGTGAGGGAGAATCTGGTGGATATGGCTCATGAAGGCCACCTGGGCATCACCAAGACCAAACAGAGTTGAGAGAAAACTATTGGTGGCCACGCATGGACCTTGCCATTGAAAGAACAGTAAGAGACTGTATCCCGTGCAGCACCAGCGACAACGTGCTGAGACAGCAAACACCTCCAATGGTGTGTAGGCCACCCCCATCAGGACCTTGGGAAGAGTTGGCGTTGGACATCGTCGGCCCACTGACGGGAGAAGTGCGCACGCCGTACATTCTGGTGCTCATGGATCTGTATTCCAGATGGCCGGAAGTGAAGATTGTAAGTGAAATCACAACGAAGACCGTCATTGAGTTCTTTCATGATCTATTCATTAGAGAGGGACTACCCAGCATCCTACTCACGGACAATGGGGTGCAACTGTGTTCGAAAGAGATGAAAGACTTCCTCGAAGTGAGGGGAATCACACACAAATGTTGTGCTTTGTACCACCCTGAGACCAATGGAATGGTCGAGCGCTTCAACAAAACTCTCAAAGAGAGCATTCAGTTGGCTAAGACCAGCGGCATGAACTGGAAGGAAGAAGTATGGAGACGGGTAGAAGCATACCGGTTTACCCCGCACCAAACAACGGGTGTCACCCCTTTTGAGTTGCTCTGGGCGAGAGTTCCCAACACAAAACTATCGCCAGGTTGGATGGGGTGGCACAAGGGATGTTCAGACCACTCCAAAGAAGCAAAGGGGCTAGAGAGACAGAGGGAAGCTCTGGCTGTGAGGAAAGAAAGATTTGATAGACTCCATTCCACACAAGAGCCTGGGTTCAAAGTAAGAGATGACATTAAGATCAGAACACCCACTGGCAGGGCAAGTTGGTCCGAGTACAGTAGGCCCACTAAGAATACTAAATTGTTTAGGAATGCAGTGAAGACCCAGGAAGGAAAGATTTGGAACCTGGGAAGAGTAGTGAAGTATCACCCCCCCGGGCAGGATTCCTGTAGGGAAGGAGGGTGTGGAAGCAATCCCGTGGGGAGTAAAGGTCCCCCTTCCAGGGAACAGGGGATGGTCTCTCACCCGGTTGGTAGGACAAGCAGGAGGGTGATCAGACCGCCCAGAGATTTGGAGCAATATGTAACGATGTAATTTTCTGTTGGGCACTCTGTTTTATTATGTTTCCATTCTGATGTTTCATTCTGCAGGGAAGGGGGATGTGTGGTCTCTCCCACCCGCCTTTTCCCCCCCTCCCTGGGCAGCTCTGCATGTAATAGAACTGCTCGCGGTGACATCACTTAGAATGTCACTGCGACCAAGGTTCCAAGGCGAGCGCCGGGAGGGTAGTGAATCTGTGACTTGTTGAGCTGTTGCTGTGGCTGAGGTCGCTGCGTCCTTTGTTATCTACGAACCGTAATAAACACGCTTATTACTCTCACCCCTCTGGTGTCTGTCACCCATGAGAGTTTTCACACTTATGCTTTAAGTCATTTTTTCTTTAAACTTAAAATTTTTTTACTTTCCCTAGCATGGGATACAGGGGTCTCTAAACCCTTCTTACATGGGGCATTGAAGCCTCTACGTTGGGGTAAGGTTGTGAGCTGGTCTCACAATTCAGTAAAGAAATGCTTTTACTATAACCTCACGTTTGCAGTGTCACAACATCACACTAGCATGCAGTGCTGCATATGCATTATATATAACGCTACTTATGTCCTCCTTTTAATGAAGGCACCTTAAACAATCATTTATGTATTCACAGGTATCTATGAATCAAGTTTTTGTTTAGAGGTAGACAAGGTCACCCTAACAGCAAGGCAATGCTTAGTACAATATTACCCCAGCAAGAGCCCGTTTGACCATCCGAAGAATGCCGCAGACTCAGTAGATCCATGGGTGGAAACATGTCAACGACGGTTAGAGTAGTGATGGGATAATAGTTCCCCTAATCCCCACAATCTCAAAGCGAAAAAAATGATGCTGAATTCTTTACCTTTGTTATAATTGGGGCACCAACGCTTTAGCTTTAAACATCTTAAGGTAAAGCGCTGGTGCCACAATTTCTCAAAAAGTAAATAGAAAAAAATGTTGCAATGCAATAGTTTTCACATTACTGAAAGTTTAAGCTTTTGGCATTGCATTATTATTAGCAATGCCAATAGCTCAAACTTTCAGTAATGCGGAACCTATTGCATTGCAAATGCTTGTTGGCATTACAGTGCCATCTGCTGAGATTACATATAACATTTGAGGTGCCCTTCAAAGGGTGAAGGCAGGATGCTAATGCAATTCCTGTATTTCTTCTGTCGGGTTGCTGAAAACTCAGCTTTGTTCAATCAGAATTCTGTCTTTGAGGTTGTTGTATGTACAGAGGCTACCTAAACCTGGATTTTAGTGTTAGATGTGGGAGTATTCTAGGACTACCATATTGCACTAGCCCAAGCACAATCACAGCCCTCAGAGCCTATATTTAGTCTGGTTGAAGAATCTGGCCATCTTGAAAATGCCCAAAGTGGGCAGGGTTAGTCCGGGAATCTTTAATTCATTGGTTAGGATTTCCCCAGGGGTCATTTCCACCCCCTAGGTAATGCCAGGCATACATATGGCACCACTAGGCACTCACTTCAGAACACTCCTGGACCTGTGGAAAGTTAGAAGAGGACTGAACCTGCTACCTGAGAGCCTAGAAGCCTTGGTCAGCTCTTTTGCATGAACCCAGGACAAGGAAGTGGACTTCAAGGATCATTAAGCTGACCTCATGTTAAATCTACAGGAACACAACAAGCTAAAAGAGGCATTTTCCTACAACTGCCAACTTACCATTTGTAACTGGACCTGGACTGGACCCTCTTGCTGGCCTCTGCTTGCCATCATGTGAGTCACTAAGTGTCTCCCCTGAGGTCCTGGAGGTGGGGTTTCAAACTTTACGTCTGTGGTGGATTAAAAATTAAAGGACAAGTCAGAAGGTAAAATCTTTGACCAGGAAAAATCTGACCCACGTTCCATCGTGGTCAGCACCATATTATGCCTACGTCCTGGTGTACCTTGACCATTGACTATTATTGGCACTTTGTGCTTCTTGGAGCGATTTCTACTTAAAGCATTAAACATTCATATCACAGATTACCCTTATTAGATTCATTTCATTTTGGTTTCATTTTGTTGAAATTATACTCTATTTTTCTAATTCGTTTTTTGATTTTTATTTGTTTTCATTTTGACTTTATGACTGTTTAAGTACTGTATAAATACTTTATACGCTGTCTCTAATTTAAGCCTGTCTACTCTGCACAATAGCTGCCAGGGGTGGCGCTCTAGTTTATTTAGTAACTGTAGTGGTTCAACCTGGAAAGGATTATGCATATTAAATGATATGGGTAGCTAGTCCCCTCATCTGATAACCCAATTTCTTACAATGCCTGACAACCTGTAATTATTGTGGCAACAACAACGTTCAGTTTTTACTAGCCCACAAAGTATAATATGCATGCTTTCTGGCCACATTTCTATTTCATTTCTATTTTAATCCTAGTTTGGTGTAAATTCTTTCAGGTTTTTTTCTTGTTGACCACACCAAAATGTGCATGGGACCTGTAATAGAAAACCACTCTTTTTGAACTCATACCCAAACGATTTATCCACCTTGTGAACATACGTGAAAGGTGGTAAAACAGATCTTAGCCAGATTCTCCTATGAGTTCCACAATTTGTGATGATTCATCAAACAGCACCTAAGTAATAAGCATTTTTAACCTCATCGATGCTCATGATGAGCTGAGCTCGTCATGAGGGACTGCGCTCCGGTGCTCATGACAAGCTCATCTCGTCATGAACCGTGGAACGATCACAGGCAGGGATAATTCCCCTGCTGTGCTTAGCGTTCCACAGAAACAGGTGCAGCTGTTTCGAGCTGAGCTCATCATGAGCACTGGAGCGGCGTGCCTCATGACGAGCTGCACAGCGGGGGAATTACCCCAGCACGGAAGGGGTTAATGGAATGTGCAGCTGCGCCATATCTAGAGAGGTTAACAACACGAATCACCGAGGAATATATACAGAAACTAAGTGCATATCAGCTAACTGTGAATTTGGGTAACCTTGTACCAGAAGGAAGTATAGCCTGGTACGAGGGCATAATAAGGCAATTGGTGGAATGCCTCCGGATTAAGTTAAAGTGCAATAACCAAAAACCAGTAAATAATGCGACATTATACCCTAATAATAACAAACACTGGTTTGATGCCGAATGCCGGAAATTAAAGGCCGGAATTAGGAAACAAGAAAGACGACTCAGAGGTAACTATAGTGAGGAAGTGGTATCAGAACTTAAAAAAATGAAGCTAAAATATAAGTCAGTTATTAGAGATAAAAAAAGGTGTTTTAAGGACAAATGTTGGGATAATTTACTCGTGACAATTGAAGACAAAAATGTGAAAGGCTTTTGGAGGCTAATACAGGACTGTATGGGGAAAGCACAAGGGACCATGCAGTGCGCAGTACCAGAGGACAAGTGGCTGGCCTATCTAGAGGAAATTTACGGGAAATGGCCAATGAGGGAGGGAATAATGGTAAATGCCTGGCCAGGAATAAGTGAAGAATTAAAAACCCATTTTCTCCCAGATCAAATTAGAACCATAATATCTAGACTAAACCTAACACGGGCAGCCGGACCTGACAACCTGCCAGCTGTCATAATAAAAACAAACATAGAATGGTGGGCAGAGTTCCTTTCAAATATGTTTTTATGGATCCTAAATTCAGGTGAATTCCCTGCAAACTGGAAAGGGGCTATTGTTAGGCCAATCCATAAAAAAGGTGATGTAAACACCCCTAAAAATTACCGCTTAATAAACCTCTTGGATATAGGCGAAAAGGTCTTTTCTAAGGTAATCCTAGGGATTCTAAAGGAGTGGGTGGAAGACAAACAGATAATACCCCCAGAGCAGGGGGGGTTCAAAGAAGGCCACTCAACGATTGACCATTGCTTTGCTCTGTGGTCCATCGCACGGAAGACAATTGATCAGAGGAGTAATCTATTCTGCTGTTTTGTTGACTTCCGTGCAGCCTTTGATCTTGTGGACAGGGATCAGCTGTGGTCAACACTAATAGGGTATGAATTACAGGATGACCTGCTGGCCCTTGTCCAAGCATTACATACAGAAAATTGGGCACAGATAATATTGGACACGGATGGAGGACTGACCAGGAGAATCCCTATTGGAAATGGCCTAAGACAGGGGTGCGTTCTAGCCCCCCTGCTGTTCGCCCTGTTTTTAGCTGACTTACCCCAAGTATTAAGAGATGTCAGAGGGGCGAACCCGAAGTTGGGAGGAAGGCACATATCGTGCCTCCTTTATGCCGATGACCTAGTAATAATGGATCAAACGGAGATAGGCCTCCAGAGAAAACTCAATAGGTTTAAAGATTACTGTACGAGTAAAAAACTAGTGGTAAATATGGATAAAACCAAAATAGTATGTTTTGGGAGAAGGAAAGTGAAGTTCTCGTGGTATCTTGGCACAACCTTGCTTGAGAGGGTGACCAACTATAGATATTTGGGAATGTGGTTCTCAGGTAACCTGAAATGGCATACACACCTACAAGCATTAAAAATAAGGGCACTGGCGTCGGTCAAAGGCCTAAAAAGCTTTAATAACACCTATGGTGAAAGGTCAGATAGACCGGTCTTAAAAGCTTATCAAGCAATGGTTCCCCCACAATTTCTGTATGGAGCCGAGGTTATTTATCTCAGTGGTAAGACCTCCTGGGATAGAGAAGAGGGAAATATATTAAAAAGCTTATTCGCTCTGCCAAAATCCTCTATGGTGCAGGCAGCACGACTGGAGCTGGGAATAACCTCCTGGGCTATTACAGTTTGTATGAGCCTTGTACGCTTCTGGCAGCGGTTGGGAGTAGGGGAAATTGCTAAAATCTCCCAATGGGCTAAGGAGGAAATTATCAATAGTGAGCTCCCCTGGGCAAAAGAGGTAAGAGCCTCAATAAGCAAGGCTTATGGGGTGCTAGATTTGAAGGTATGTTTGCCGCAAGACCCCATAATATTTGGGAAAAAAGAATTAAAGACTCAGGGGGTCAATATGTCCCGTAGTTATGACCGGGAATACCTTGCTCAAAAGACCTCGGTAGCACACATGAAAGTGGCTTGGGAGAGCAGTCAACACTTCCCTTACGTGGACCGGTTACCTAGTCATAGTCTGAGGCGAGAAGTCCTGAAAATGCGAATTGGCATAAACCCATGCTATGCAAATAACGGGGTTCGAAATTTAATGATAGGAAGTAATGGGAAATGCACTTGCACTTTAGGAACCTCCTGTGATATGTTACATATTTTATTAGATTGTACGAGATTTTTAGACTTTCGAAAGGAGTTTTTATGTCCGATTTTTAAAAAATATAAGATTACGCACAGAATGCAAGCTGCCACTCTTTTGGTGGAAATGGAGACTTTAGATATAGCCTGCGCGTTGGGGAAATATATGAACAAAGTTAGGTGGTTCCTCAAATGCGCAGAAGAACATGTATAGTGTAGCCCTTATCCCTGAATAAAGGTAGAGACACTAAGGGACAATAGTAGTAAAAACTGCATTCTGACGAAGGTATATATAGGAAATTTTAGCGATTTTAACAAATAAATGTTATAATACTCCGTTTTAAAAGGAACAAGAGAAGTTAATTTTCAAGTATCTTGAGGTGTAATTGTGGTTTTAATATTATCTCGTTATGCTGCTGCTCTTTTTCCTGCTGAATATTACCATGTTTTGCTGTTGTCCTTTCTCTTATCACGGAATGTGGAATGTACTTTTAAGGTTTTACCAAATCAAATAAAGTTTTGTTTGACTGACTGACATATCTAGAGTCAATATTGTTGACGCTGCTTTATGCATGGAAAACTTCGAGAAGCTGCACTCCAAGAGCACAGTAAGTTTAATATTTTCTATACAATTTTTTTCAAAAATCACAAACGCTAATGCGTTTTGTCTAACAGATCTTTGGGATGGCTAATAAGTCCTTTTTTCATGTCCTTATTTATACTGCTATTCCAAAATGCCTCAATGTAGCATTCTGGGTCACAAGGTTCGTATAAGTTCGGGATAAAAGTCTACAAAATAATTTATGCAAGTTTTCACTGAAAGTGGGATTTAAATTTCAATGAAATTCATTTAGTGTGCAGATTAAAAGTTGTTTTATATGTTCTTCAGCAACAACATTTTACAATCATATTAATTCCTTTTCTTTAGCTGTTTATTTGGTTTCTGAAATCTGATATCAGTTATTATATAGGCTTGGTTTGTGGTCCCAGATTTTAGGGCTCTTAACTTTCTCTGTTACTTTAGTATCTGGTAAAAAGGTGCATTGTAGGTTCTATAGTTCAGGGTTCCAAAATTAATTCACACTCGCCTGTCAATGCTACTTCTCTTGTTAATTCCTCAAGTAATTTCTCAGTGAGATATACTTAAGAAATCAAATAATATATGTCTGCAATCCTTTTAGTTCACCATGTTTGTAACAATTAATCTTGCTATCACTCCTTTATAAATAGTTTGTGACAATCATTCATCAAAATAATGTCTGAGTGAGTTAAAGATGAACATAAAGTTTCTCATCATTGTTAAGTCTATATAGTCTCTAATAAAGTACTAAAGGTATCCTATCCAGTGTGTTGGGGTTCAGCCCTAAACTCTTGTGGCGTTACCCGCTAAACGTGGGAAAGGAAGCACTTCCTTTTTTATTTAGTAACCCTCACACACTCTAGTGGTGTCATGCATCATCATCGGGTTCACCCTGACTCCTAAAGGTCAGGGTGGGCTCAACCATATTCCAGGGAGCGCTTAGGAGAGATAAGCCAGGGGTTGGAGGCGTAGAGGATATTAAAAATATATTTACAAATATATAAATAAGAAGTCTTAAGGAAGTGATGGTCCTATGACCCTAGTGTCTTGCCGACATATTTCAGCCCTTCAAAGTGGCCACATAGGCCCGGGCTTTCCTCAGGGCAAATAGAGGTTCCCTCCCTGGTTAAACTCAAAGGGATTTTCTTAACTTTTCAAATTAAGAACGCAGAACGCAGAAAGCTGTATTCTCAACAGTGGTATGGAAGGTACACTTATCTTCCAATCAATTTTCTTATGTCTTAAATCTGCCCTATTCTGGTGGATTGCATGTATCTCATGGGGAGCGGTTGTCAGGGTAGCCTTTTAGGCACACTTTCATCAAAGGTACTGCCCCATGAATCACCTATTTAGGTCCCGCATCCCCCTGCATACCTCTCTACCCTTCTGGCCTAAGTGGAGGCCCCTCTACACCGGCCTTAGTACAGTACCCTTTGTATCCAACCTGATAAGCTGACATGAGACAGGTCCTGTCTCTCATTTCTCTGTATCGTATCAATGCCATTGTATTTCATGGACCTACATTAATCCTGATGGTGTTTCAATATAATGATTTGCTATGGAATGTGATGTATATTTGTTGTTGATGGCTCTTATATGTTCTAAGATCCCTTTTTGTAGTAGGCATGTTGTGCTACCTACAAATTTGAAACCATAGCTACATTATACTACATATACTTTATATTGCGAATTGCAAGTGATCCTTTTATTGATTCTGATATTCTTTCCATTATTTCTTTGGTATTCTTGGTAAATGTAGATACTTTGAAGGTGACATGCTTTATGAATCCACTCTGACAGGCCTTTTGCCAGTTTTGGTTTTAATTAGTCTTCTAAAAGTGGCATCTTGCAAAACAGTCTTTTAGAGCAGGTGACTTCCAGCAAATTATTATGGGTCTCAGGCCAACTCGTTGTCCTATGTCCGATCATTGTCAATCAGAGGTCAATATTTTTTTTAAACCCTTCTGATTGTGTTGCTTTCCTCTTTGTGACTACGGTATTTGTTATTATTTTATTCTCAAACTCTTTTAAAGCCCTATTCTGGGATTCATATGGAATGCCCTCTTCAGTAAATTGGTCTTTCACCTCTGTGCAGTTGTTTTGCCATTCTGAGTCCTCTGAGCAATGCCTTACCATCCAGAGAAAACTCTCCATGTAGTGTTGCGGGGATTCTGCGCATGCACAGAACTATGTGCAGGAAACTAGGACCTCGGTGTATTGTGGTAAATAAATATTTACCGTCGGAATTTCTATGCAGTAAAGTTCAATAAAATAACTCAATCGGAAATAAGAGGCAAAATCCGTGATATCTGAGTTTATAAGGGTTTTATTCCATAAAATGGAATGGTTCGAACGAGGTATCATGTTCCTTTCACCATTAAGGATCAGGAAGGGATAGACAATACTTTATTAACAGAATACAATATATATAGTAAATGCATATAATGGTGATGGATACAGAAGGCGTAACGGCTGAGAGAAACGAGATAAGAACACATGTGCGTAACAGAAAGGCGTGCACGAGGGCGTACACAGAGGTGTGTGCTAGAAACGTCACATGAAAGTGTCACAAGTGGGTGGATACATAGAGGAATCTTGCGGTGTCAGCAGAAATCTGTAGCAAGGATGCACGCACAGCAGCATGACGTGTGACTGACGTGAGGCTGGAGGGTGCAGGGGACTTGACTTTTAACACTAGAGGAAAGAGACAGAAGTCTGGCATGTCAGATCGACTCGTTCCTAAATCATATCTGATATCTTGTGTTTAGGGAACTATATTATCTAGAAGGAAAGGACTCTTGGGCAGAGGCTATTCTATACTGACTATTAATGCGTGCATATGTGACTACGTGTCTGCGTGTAATGCGAGGGGCCATGGGCCTACCATGGTAACGGAAGCAATGAATTACTTGCATGGAGACAGAGAGGCCGGGCCCTTTGCTCTGCAGCCGGGGAATTGTTTATCTATTTTACTAGACTGGAATGTGTGTTCGAGGAGCTGAACTCGGCTATACTGATAACTTGAAGGCAAAACACTGTCTTTGGCAGGCAAGCAGGCCGAGCCGGGCACCGCTCGCCACGCAGGGAGTAGGACAGAGGTCAGGGATGTATCCCACGTTGCAGATTTCAGGAGGCAGAGAGCAGAAAGGGCTCGATGGCAGAAATCAGGGCCTAGCTCTGCAGGGCTAGGAAAACGTGAAAGTGCACTATGAAAAGACGTTGGCAAGGCATACTTAGGAACTGAATTATCGATCCATTCATGGTGGATCTGAAAGAGGACATGTTAACGTTGGACGCAAATGTATTTGCGTCTTCAAAGCAGGTCGAGGAGGGAAGTTACATGCACTTTAAGCTCATACATGGAGACGGTGGGGTTCACGTTAGGGGACACAATTGACCATAAAAATTCATATTACCTCATTCCCTCCTTGTCCCCTACGGACCCTTCATGATATATCAATCTTCATTAGTCCATCTATTTGTTCATATAACATCATTTGCTCTTCCTTTTTCAGGCGGGATTTAGAACGTGGACTTGGATGAGGAAAACATGATGTGGCGCACAAGCCGCAAATCGCTGGCCCACATTGTATACATAGGCAACAACTGAATACTATGAGAAGGGCTATTCCGAGGAAGGATAGGACTTTCCAACCCCAGGCTGATAACACGCTCCAGAACCAACCGGACCAAGTCCAGGTGCCTGGATTCTGGTGTATCTGACTTGCAATCTTATGGAGACGCGTTATGGCTTTATATACTGACGGTGCGTTTTCTGGAATGAAAACACAGCAACTCGATCCGATCCGATGACTCTACAGGCTCCGCCCCTATCGGCCAGGATGACGTCAAGAACAAGACGATTTTGAAGGACAACAAGTCTCATAGCAGACTGTTCCTCTGTTAAGTTGCCCAGGGCGGAAGTAGTTTCATTTACCACTGCTTCAAGGGTTCTGGTCAAGTGACGTATTGATTTGCTATTGAAGATAGCTCCTAAATAGGGAAAGAAACCTTTATTGAAATCTGTATATTGTTCCCATGCCGTTTCGGTATAGTCGACAATCGGGAGTTCTCTCTTGGGTCTATTAGATACTAAACGGGAGTTCTTATGATAATCAGGTGGAGCTAGAAAAACAGGTGGCAGAAGGAATGCAATGTAACATGTCCCATCCCAATCTAGTGGCAAACGTATATAGGCTGTATGACCACAAATGAAATAGGAATGGCGGGTAGCTTTGAATGTAGACTTGCCTTTATCACTGAATTTGATCACAGTAGTACATTTACTATGACCTAGGGGTACCGAACCATTCTTTCTGACACATAATTCGCCTTTTACTGGTAACACTGACATAGAGGGTAAGTCTGGTCCTGTATCGGACTGGACATTCAGAATCATGAGGTTAAGTGTATAATTACCTAATCCATATACTTCATTTTCTAGATCGGTCCCTGTCCTTTGTGGAAGACCCTCCTTGTTAGGATAACATGCTTTATGCAGAACTGTGTTCAGATTTCCCCATACCCAACTGCCTTGGTAGACTATGGAATCAGAGTCTAAAGAATGTATTAAACTAAACCAGGCACCACAGGAACCATTATGTGTGAACGGATACGGGAAGAGGGGCAGGACTCCCTTGTATTTCTGATAGGGAGGAAGTCGACCACATATCCAACAATTTGTAGCATTGCTGGTCTGATGGGAATGATGTAACATACTGATAAAAGTATTGTTGCGCAGCGCAAGCCGGTAAGATAACTTGTGCGAGGGTAATTCACTGAAAGTATGCTCGACAGTGTTATTTGGAAAAAGATGTGCATATATGGAAATAGGAAAATACATGTGTAGCAAAAAACTTGCAGCAATAATCGTAAGACTCAGAAAAAACATAATCAATAATGTCACGATGCAGTGACTACGAAGAGATTTACAATATTCTCGTTTCTTGAGCTGTTTCTGTCTATCTCTCTCTCTATTGGGGTCTAACTTGTACATGTCAGGAACCTGTCTAACCGCTTCACCTAGGGGAGGACTTAAACAATTAAACTGTCTGACTTGCTAGACCTCAACTTCATGCGGTACTCCTGCTGAGGAGTTTTCTCTACCAGTGGGAGTTTAGTATCAGTCTCTGGAATGGGGCCGGGCTGGGAGTCTGACTCTGGCGGCAGTCCATGATATTTTTTTATATGACTTGAGTGGAGCCAGCCCTTGCGGCCCTCCACCTTCACTGCTGTCCTTGTAGTTAATAAAACAAGCTTCGGCTCCTGCCAGCGGGTCTCCAGCGGACTCCTCCTGTCGAAATTCCGAACAAAGACGAGGTCCCCTGGAACAATCTCGTGTGGCTTCACCTCGGTGTTGTCGGGAAAGGCTGCAGCCACCTGTGAACGACAAGATTGTAGTGCAGACATCAAGGAGGCAAGGTAATCTGTCAGCATATTACAGTCAACATCTGTGATCTTACGAGGCAGAGGCGTCCCCCACATATTCGGTGGCCTACCAAAGACCACCTCGTACGGGGATAGCCCTGTTCTGGAGTGTGCGACCATTCTCATGTAAAACAATGCAACTGGCAAGGCGACTATCCAGTCTACCCCTTTCTCGGCACAAATCTTAGCAAGACGTGTTTTCAGTGTCTGATTGTGTCTCTCTACGAGACCTGCTGCCTCGGGATGTCGGACGCAGTGGAACTTCCACTGATATCCTAGCAGGAGCGATACCTGCTTCATTAGCTCGGACGAGAATGGCTGGCCATTATCTGAATACACGACACGAGGCAAACCGTACCGTGGGAAGAATTCACGAACCAACTGTTTGGCAGTGGTCGGAGCAGTGTAATCTGGGACTGGATATGCTTCTGTCCAATGGGAAAGTGCACGTACAACTACGAGGACATATTTGAATCCTCGACATCGTTCCATCTGGATATAATCCATCTGGAGGACTTCAAAAGGGTGATCGGGAGGATTGAATCCACCTTGCTCTACAGGAATGCTTTTACCTGGGTTGAACTGACAACAGATCATGCAAGTACGCACTTTCTGTTTTGCTGCTGCTCGTAAATGTTTATTGTACCAGAGATTCTGTAAACTGTCTAACATGGCTTTTTCTCCTAAATGTGCTGGACTGTGTGCAGTGTTAATCATAACTTGAACCATAGAGTCGGGGAGAAACCATGTGGCTTTTCCCTTCGTCATCCATCCCTGGTCTGTCTGGATCCCTCCTAGTTCAGTCCATTTCTTTATTTCGTCTGGAGTAGCATGTATCTGTATGTCAATTACATCTAGTGCGGGATCCTTAACTGTCATGCAATGTGTCGATGTCGGAACTATTGTCTTTGTCATATCAGCTGCATGTGTATGAGTCAGAGCTGTGAGTTTCGCGGTTCGATCGGCCAGGTCGTTACCCTGGGAAATAGTATCTGTAACTTTAGTATGTGCCTTGCACTTCATGATAGCTATGGCTGATGGCAAATGTATTGCTTCCAATAATTCTTGAATGAGGGGACCATGTTGGATCTTGGCTCTGTGAGAGGTCAAGAAACCTCTTTCCTGCCAGAGTACACCGAAGTCGTGTACGACCCCAAATGCATAACGTGAATCTGTGTATATGTTAACATTCCTGTTCTTGGCTACTATACAGGCCCGTGTCAGAGCAATGAGCTCTGCAGCTTGAGCAGACAGTGTATCAATACGGTGTGTTTCTTTGACTTCAGTTTCAGTGGTCACTGCATATGCGGCCACTAATTCTCCTGTGCTTGTTCTCATACATGAACCATCCACGTAAAGTGTCAGGTCTGGGTTAATCAGTGCAACATCTGTCAAGTCTCGTCGGGGTTTTGTTACTGCATTAATGATCTCTATACAGTCATGTGGAGCTGGATCTGTTATGTTCGAAGGTAACAATGTGGCAGGATTGAGTATATTACAGCGTCTGATTTCTATGTGTGGCTGGAACAATGTCAATTCATAACCTGTCAGTCGTGCTATAGTCAAGTGTTGAGTCTGTGTTCTGTTTAAGAGAACTTCCACAGAGTGTGGAACTTGTACTGTCAGGGGATGTCCTAACACTATGGAATCACTTTGTCGGATTGCTAAGGCTGTCGCTGCAACTGATTTTAAGCATGCACGCAGGGCCTGGGCTACTGGGTCTAATGTACTCGAAAAATAAGCACAAGGCTTATGTGAACCTGCTTGGTCTTGTGTGAGGACAGATAATGCTGTGCCATCACGTTCTGTAACGAAAAGTGTAAAAGGTTTGTTGTAACATGGTGTTGCCAAAACTGGTGCTTGACATAATGCTTTCTTTAATTCATCAAAAGCCTGTGTGTGTTCCTGGGTCCAAGGGAGGACAGTCGAAGTCGCTGCCTCCTGTGTTGTCAACTGTATAAGTGGCTTGGCTAGAAATGCGTACTGGGGAATCCATTGTCTGCAGTAAGAGGTGAGGCCAATGAAGGCCCGCACTTCCTTTTGTGTCTTGGGTTGCGGTAAATGTGCAATTAACTGAATGCGGTCAGGTGTTAGTTGTCTCCCCCTCTTGGACAGCAAGTGCCCAAGGTACACCACTTGCTGAACACAGAATTGTAACTTTGAAGGGGACACCTTGTGTCCCTTGTCTGCCAAGAAATGCAAAACCGTCAATGATGCTTGCTCACATTCAGGTTCGCTACGGGCGGTGATCAACAGATCATCGACGTACTGGAGTAGGGCTGTGTTAACTGGCATGTGAATACTGTCAAGTTGTCTTTTTAATGCTTGGCTGTAGATGCTGGGGCTTTCTGTGAATCCTTGAGGTGCGCGTGCAAATTTGAAGCTACGGCCATTTAAACAGAATCCGAAAAGGTATTGGCTCTCCGGATCAATGGGGACACTGAAGAAGGCGTTCTTGAGGTCAATTACAGTAAAGAACGTCGCCTCTGAATCAATAGCAGTCAATAATGATGAGATGTCGGGGACCACAGGATACTGTGGTACAATGCATTTATTTAATTCTCGTAAATCAATCACCAACCGATAAACTGGAGGTGCATTCGGGTCAGTACGTTTAAGAATCGGAATGATAGGGGAATTACATAGATTGGAGTCGGTTTCTACAACCACTCCCTGTGCAATGAGCTCTTCAATGATTTCCAGCAAAGCCACTACAGCATCGGGTGGTAACTTGTATTGTCGGATTCGGGGCAGTACAACTCCTGGCTTGAGTGTAACTCGGTATGGTGTAATGTGCATACAACCTACATCAGTTGGGCCTTGCGCCCACAAATGTTCTGGTACATTTTTCAATCTGACATCAAAATCTCGTAATACATAGTGACCCTTAAAGTCACGCAAAAACAGTCTAACTCCTTCCGGAGAACAACATATTACAGCTCCTAGAGCTTTCAGTGTCTTGATACCTAACAAGTTTTCTGGACATGACTTCGTGAGCAATAAGTCTGTAGTACGTGATAATGGACCAACTGCTAGGGGAACAGGTTTCGATACTTCATTAACAATGGGCTGTCCTGAAAATCCAAGGGAAACATTCTGTGAGCCTGAGAGGGGTGCCCCTGGAACCTCGTCGTGACTTATTGTTGTTCGACTTGCCCCTGTGTCAATCAAAAACTTTCTATCTTTTCCTAATACTTGACTATGTACATAAGGACCCTCTTGATCTACAGGAACTTCAATGAGAGGCAAGCCAACCTCCCTCTCTAGGCTGTTTCATGAGTATCGCTGATAATCGGGGTAATCAGATTGTGCGTATTGGTACATCTGCTGTGAAACTTGCTGTGTCGCGGCAATGGGCTGTGCATGTGGTACCGCTACTGTCTGTCCTGTCTGTTGTGGAGCAGGCATTGGCTGTACGTTCTGTGGAATATGTTGCTGAACTTGGTGTTGGACCTGGTCCTGTCTAGGCTGACGTGGTCTCTCTTTAGTTTTTCCTGTTGCTATATTGTATTTCAGAACCGTACATTCATTCACATAGTGACCTGGCTGTTTACAGTAGTTGCATGTCCCTTTAACGGGAGCCGCCGTATTATTTGACTGTGTCATACCCTTTTTCTGACCGTCAGCTGGAACTGACTGAGCAACTAACATTTTCATTTTCGTATCTTTCATACGTCTCTGTTCGTGATCTTGTTCTTCCCTAATTCTATTCTGGTGGTACTGTAACATTTGTAACATTTGGGACGGCGTATTTGCTTGCCATGTACTTTCTACTTTCTAAACACGGTTCTTAACTTGAGGCAGGGAATTCTCGACTAATTTTGATACAAAGAGGTGTGGGTATGACTCGCTACTTGTTTTCAGGCCACTGTTAATAATAAAACATTTCTCGAATCTAGAATAAAAATCACTAGTGTCTTCATCGTGTTTCTGTTTACAGGCTGAGATTGCGTCCCAGTCTTCCTTTTTAGTCGTTAACAGTCTAGGCAAAACCTGTACTAATAAACCTGGTAATGCTTTAGCTTTATCCCCAAGGCCTAAACCTGCGGTACGACCATTTTCTTCAACTTCTAATGCAGCCCAATCAATCTTTGTGTCTCCCACCTCCCATTCTTTCTCCTTTAGTTTCTCGTAAATTCCAGCAGGCAACAGTACTTTTAACATTTTCATAATATCTGTATATGTGTAATCGCCCATGAGTAACATATCTTTAATCTCTCGGTGAAAACCTGCAGGGTCTTTATCATGACTGGGCACTATTTTCTTCATTTCCAATAATTCCATTTTAGTGATGGGTGTATATACGAATACACGTTCTAGTGTGTTATCGTCTTTTCTGACCGGATGTACTTCCCGTAAGGGATTCTGTCTGTCAAAGTAAAACATTTTTCTTTCTGAGGGTGGTGGAGCTGACATAAACTGAGGTTTCAGAAAAGCGCTATATTTGTGTCTATGTTCTAGAATTTCTTTAATTAAATCAGTACCTAGGCCTCTCCATCTATTCGAGAGCAGTTCTACTAATATATCCGGTAAGGGACCTGGATCAGAATGTTGGCATTTAAACAACGTAATGAGATGCTGAATCATGTAAATACCAGCTAATTTTTGTTCATCAGGGGAAAGGTTCAAAAACGTCTGTGCTACTGTATCATCATTATATGTACTAGAATTGTTAGCCCATTGTACTGCGGACCGGGCTAGTTCTTGCTCATCCATGGAATTGAGTACATGGTACCCCATTCGATCTTGAAGTATTTTATCGGTAGCCTGAAACATATGTTCAGGAGAACTCGGATTTGATATAGCAGAGAGAAAAAGTCTTTTGCTTTCTGGACGTATTGTTTTCTTAAGGTATTTTCCCTTACCTACATATGCTATTATCTCTTTGTCTGACTGTTGCGAGGTTTCTGCTAGATCCTCTGTATCATCCTCCTCTTGCGAGGAAGTTGGATTGTCTAATTCAAGTTCTTCTTCAGGTGCTCGCTGGGCATGTATATCTATAATTTCTTTACGGATCTTTCTAACCATATGATGTACACTGTTATCCTTATCATGTTTACCCTCCGACATATTCTGGCTCCATCAAATCAGTCTATTCATCTCACTTTGCGGAAAGCCTGCCTGATCTTGTTCTCTTATTAAACAATTAACCAAAAAATCGCATTATTAAACCTTTAGTCTCAACTTTCTGACGTGACATGGCTTCAGCAACAGACTCCGGTCCTTCTCCTGTTCTGATAAAATAATACAATTTGTCTAGATGTTCTGGCATTTCTGGTAGTAGCATCAAATAATCTGTAACGCGTCTCAAACGTATGGACGCTAACAACATGGGTCCTGACGTACCAGGCACTGAGTCATATCTGCAGTCTGTAAGTTCTCTTCTAAGTAGTTCGGCCGGAACGCCTTTCGGTGTCCGAGCCTTTGCTAAATCTCTCATTGTAACTCGGTGTAACTGTGGGGGTGTTTGATAACCTCCTGTAGCACCCCCTGAAGCGGAGGCTTGAGCATAATCTGGTTGTAGGGTCGGTACCTGCTGTAGCTGGGTTGGGTCCTGGACTACGCCAGTCCCAAAAGGATTTAATGGATGCAGTTGTTGGATACCAGGGGGAACAACGGGAACGGGTGCGGGTAGCGGAACTGGAGGGATCTGCTGTTGCGGACCTGGGGGCGGATGATCATGGGGTACAGGTGGTGCGGGTACATGGGCAGGTGCAGTATTATATGTAGGAGCTACATCGTCTAAATAGGAAGAAATAAAAATGTCTGCTGCGGTCTTGTGACGTAATTTAGTCGGAACCAATGGAGGAGGCAGATCTTTTGGTATTTCCGGAGTGGCCTTAGGTAAACCCTCGGCCAAAAGAGGATACATACCATTCACAAGGGTGTTTCGTTGTCGGTCTACTTGCTCTGCTTTAACTCGTATTCCTTCTTCAACTAGTACATTTTCTCGGGCTTTATCTGAATCTTCTCTATGTTTTTCTGCTTTTCTATATTCTTTCTGTGTACGTCTATGCGATTCTTTACGCCACAATTCTATGGCGTCTTTCTGAGATTGTCGGGCCTTCTTTTTCCATAGCGCTTCTTCTACTCTCATGATGCAATCTGCATCCCATGTCCCTGTAACGGGCCATCTATATTTCTCGTCTAGGTTCTTAGTATAATCGACCCATAAATCTAGATATAATATGGCATCAAAGCCATGCTTATGGTACATGAAATTTCCGGGAGTATCCCTAGGTGGGACAGGAATCGCTTCCTCTAGTATCCCTTTCCTAGTTCCTAACTGTCTTAATTTGGAAAACAATGGCATCTTGATATTTGGTACTTGACACTTACTCGAACCTGAACACACTTTTTACACAGAAACACGGTAATGTATATCAAACAGTCACTCACACCACGACATTAATCACATAGAAACATTTTGAACACATATTAACTATGCTTGAATTCTATAACGAAAACAAAAATCGAACCGTTGAAAACACGAATTACTTGGTATACTGCTAAACAGTACAGATACACTGCTAAAACAGTGCAGACCGGGTCTGTGTACCCAAACCCGTCTTGACCGGATACATAGTAATGCACCCGTCTAGATGCGTCCCCAGCAACGGTACTCACCGGGAAGCACAGAACGGAAGTCCTCGGAAAACTCGTCTGGACTGGACCGGACTGGACTCGACTCAACTCGTGACGTCACAGGCACGTCGGAACTGGTGGGCCTCTAGACACCTCGGATCTTGCTCTCTCGGCTGGGCTCTGGTCGGGATCCTCCGCACTCCTCACCGCCTCGTCTGGGTGTCGATCACAGTCTCAGTCACCTCCGTTGGCCTGAGGGAGATACAGGAAATCCTGCGGGTACGCGTAATTGTCCATCACGGCTGTGGCAGGGGGCTAGGCCTGCAACGCACCGCCGGCATGTAAGGTGGGGGAGGGGTCCCTATTCGGGCGCCAAATTAATGTGGTAAATAAATATTTACCGTCGGAATTTCTATGCAGTAAAGTTCAATAAAATAACTCAATCGGAAATAAGAGGCAAAATCCGTGATATCTGAGTTTATAAGGGTTTTATTCCATAAAATGGAATGGTTCGAACCAGGTATCATGTTCCTTTCACCATTAAGGATCAGGAAGGGATAGACAATACTTTATTAACAGAATACAATATGTATAGTAAATGCATATAATGGTGATGGATACAGAAGGCGTAACGGCTGAGAGAAACAAGATAAGAACACATGTGCGTAACAGAAAGGCGTGCACGAGGGCGTACACAGAGGTGTGTGCTAGAAACGTCACATGAAAGTGTCACAAGTGGGTGGATACATAGAGGAATCTTGCGGTGTCAGCAGAAATCTGTAGCAAGGATGCGCGCGCAGCAGCATGACGTGTGACTGACGTGAGGCTGGAGGGTGCAGGGGACTTGACTTTTAACACTAGAGGAAAGAGACAGAAGTCTGGCATGTCAGATCGACTCGTTCCTAAATCATATCTGATATCTTGTGTTGTGGGAACTATATTATCTAGAAGGAAAGGTCTCTTGGGCAGAGGCTATTCTATACTGACTATTAATGCATGCATATGTGACTACGTGTCTGCGTGTAATGCGAGGGGCCATGGGCCTACCATGGTAACGGAAGCAATGAATTACTTGCATGGAGACAGAGAGGCCGGGCCCTTTGCTCTGCAGCCGGGGAATTGTTTATCTATTTTACTAGACTGGAATGTGTTTTCGAGGAGCTGAACTCGGCTATACTGATAACTTGAAGGCAAAACACTGTCTTTGGCAGGCAAGCAGGCCGAGCCGGGCACCGCTCGCCACGCAGGGAGTAGGACAGAGGTCAGGGATGTATCCCACGTTGCAGCTTTCAGGAGGCAGAGAGCAGAAAGGGCTCGATGGCAGAAATCAGGGCCTAGCTCTGCAGGGCTAGGAAAACGTGAAAGTGCACTATGAAAAGACGTTGACAAGGCATACTTAGGAACTGAATTATCGATCCATTCATGGTGGATCTGAAAGAGGACATGTTAACGTTGGACGCAAATGTATTTGCGTCTTCAAAGCAGGTCGAGGAGGGAAGTTACATGCACTTTAAGCTCGTACATGGAGACGGTGGGGTTCACGTTAGGGGACACAAATGACCATAAAAATTCATATTACCTCAGTACCACAAAGCCACTTCAGTGCCTAGAATGCCAAACCGACTAGCAATAGTGTCTCATTCATTCTCCATACTACAGCGAAGCTACCAATGATTAGACAACCTAGAACATGCGACTTAGTAAACTCTCAGGAATAGTGGGAAACAAGAAAACTCTTTTCCTATAATACTAGTCCACAATGTGAGTAATCAGAAACACGGTATAGTTTAAAATGTTTATTTTAACTAACATGCTCTAATATGAAGTACACTAGCCAACACTAGCAGCAAAATGCATAAGAATAATACAATCAGCATTGTTACAATTCCAAAAAACACAAAAGGGGAAATCATAGTATAATGACAGTGGAAACAGGAGCATAGTGCCTTTATCACCCTCCCCATGATGGGAGCTAGTTTATTATAGAAGACCTCTAGGCTTTGTCAGAGGGACCCCATACCTCCAAGATCAGATGCAATGGATCACATCCCAGGACAATCACAGGTCATCTCAGTTGGAAAGGTTTTCTCCAAGTGCCTTTTCATGCATGTGATGCCATATTAAAAAGCACTTGGGTTTCAGTTGGACAGCTGTGTCTCCTGTTATGTCCATGTGCGTGGGACTGACCAATGTGAATCAACAGCATACATTGTTATTCGACCATGAACACGCTGTGCAGACAGAGAGCACAGTGTACGTCTAGATATGTGAAAAACAGACAGTTGAGAAGTGTATAGTCAAAGCACTCCTTGTTTATCCAAATTTAAGCAATTACATGAAAAACGTACTCAAGGATGCGTGCAGCCTGGTTGTAGGTTGCCAACCAAAGTGTTAAGGAAAAGAAGCTGGTGGAAAACCACCAGTATGCCAGATGCACTGCTTGAATTAAAGTATTAATGCGTTATAGTTTCAAGAAACCACACATATTTGAAACAATTATAACAAGAAAATGATCAATAAATGGTTAACACAGGAATTGAACTCACAATTCTCAGAACTGATTGTGAGAAGTTGCCCTGGTATATAATGCTCACTAATTCTTAGTGATCACTTTGTACCATGCCAAGCAACCCTTATGATGATTGGTTGTAATTCAACCTTGTAGACCAGTTATCCTAGTGGTAACGTGGACAAAGCAGTCTTAGGCTAAACTCTGAAAGGCATGTGAAGCCAGCTGTATTACCATACACAACCCCCTTGAATACCAAATGAAAGGACACCACACAGATATATATTGAAAATATATATTGATTTATTAACTATAAAATCCCCTGGACTCTTTATGAGCACAGAAGCACAAGCGTTAAATCACAAGACAGTTTAAAATACACAAAAGTTGCACAATATGGATGAGCCCTAGGGGCCACCTAAACCATATACTAAGAAAGTGGTATAAGAGATACCAAACGGAAAGGGAACAGGCCTAGGGCCTTGGGAATCACTGGAGCTATTCGAGACTAGCAGTGACTAAGTCGGGAAAGGCCCGCGGGACTCGGGTGCAGTGTTCAAAGTGCAAGCACTTTCCAATGTAAAGTCTATGGTGCGTAAAAAGAACAAAGTTAAAGAGTTAGGAACCTTCCGAGTGACCTAGAATGCTGAAACTTAAGACACAGGCCCTTGAGATGTGTACCAGTGTAGGAACACCGGCGGAACTGAGTTACCTCACCCACAGGAAGCGGGTGCACAGGGTCGAAGTAGTGTCGGGTTTCGTCACGCTGGTCGATGGTGCTTGGGGCTGAAGATGCTGCAGGCGGCTCGATGTGAAGAGTTCCGGTGGATCCAAGGGTGGATCTGAAGTTGTGAAGACCTGAAAGCAGAGGGGACAATGTTCAAAGTCACTAGCCAGTGACTACCGTGGAACCAGATTGGAACCAGGCGATGTCGGGTGCAAACAGGCGTTGTCAGGTAGCTTCTCTCTGCAGCCCCGTGGACACCGGGGATCGAGGACGTCCAGGAGTCGGTCACGAGCTGTCCCACGCAGACTTCTCGCTGTTGGCGGTGTCGGCGACCTGATCGGAGCAAACAGGCCTTGGCTAATGCAAGCCACGCAGGAATCAAAAGATGCTTAACACTCGGACCAGCAAGGTCAGAGCGAGTGCTCCTTTTCACAGGAGCTTGGGTAGGTCTGGAGCAACCAGACCTGCTGTGCAGTTAGTCGGATTCGTCGCCAAGATGGCCGCTGACCACGTGGCTAGTGGCCGGGATGGCGCGTCGAGTGGCACAATGCAAAAGGGCCCCACGCAGATCGTGGGGATGCTGGGGGGCTGATCTTCGGTGCAAGGGCTGCTCGATGGTGGGGGTTCTCAGTCCACAAAGCATAACGTCGAGGATACCTCAGAAGCTGCGCAGTCAGCTTTTCGAGTGTCTTCCAAGAGGTCCGGTCCCACGTCACTCGGTGCCTCCACGGGTCCCTTCTTTGCAGGAACTGTGGATCGGGCTCTGAGAGGTCTGGGAGTCTGGTTCTTGTTGGGCTCTGGGCTCGGGCTCCGGCTTGAGGCGGCGGCAAAGCAGACGTCGAGTTGCTGGTTGGTGCCTGTATTCACAGGGTGGCCACTCCTAGGCCACAAGGGAGATTCTCTTCAGTCTTCTGAGCAGCAGAATGTCGAAGTCCAGTCTTCTTCTTTGTTTAAAGTTGATTCAGGATGATCTGCTGTGCAATGGCACTGCTCCCAGTCTTATTCCCAATCTGAGGGGTGGATCACCTACTAGGTCCCTCCTCTGGGAGGAACCAGGAAGGGGGGCGGTTACACCCCCTTTCCTTTTTCCAGTTCCGTGCCAAGCCTGGGTCTGGAAAGTCCCAGGACCGGTTTGGACTGGCCTATGCACGGGGACACCTTGTGTGCCCCGCGCATGTCTGATTCTATTCAGCCCTGTCCTACCCAATACACAAAACCCTGTCTGGGGTGGTGCTCGCACCTCCCAAGGCAGGAAACCCTTTGTCCAGGCCACCATCTGCCGAGTTTCGGTCAGCAGCAGGAGGCCAGACTCGTGTCTGTGGTGGCAGCATCCATTTTGTGATGCTGAGGCTCTGGTTAACTTTAACCGGGGTTAAGGCTACACACATGTCGTGTCCCTCTAGAAGGGTGGAATGCTATCCCCGTCAACAGAACTGTCGAGGGGATAGTATTCCAATTCGTATGACACCTTACTCGACATGTTTTGATAAAGCCAAACCAAAGATAGCATTTAACCGCGAGGATTATAATGCACTTAAGAGTATATGGTATGGCAATATCCCGGAACAGCTTAGGGAGTGGTTCCCGACAGCTGCAGACAGGCTCAGCTCATGCTAGAGCACCATCTCACATATTTCCAAGCACTCTGCCTCCAGGATTGATGAGGCCTTCCATAGGAGTGGCTGATAGGAACATAGGTGTCCAGTTTAAGGTTAGATATAGGGATACTATATCTAAGTAAGAGGTGATTACACCAACTTACCCCAGCTGAGTGATCAGCCAGTTGTGTCAAATATGGAGGCCAGGCCAGGGGTGGCACAATACATGCTGCAGCCCCTGGTAGGCCTTGGAAACACCTATGCCCTGGGTACCTAGGGTACACTGTTACAGGGGCCTATAAGGTGAACCAGTTCCAATTGTCTATGCACCTAAGGTACATGGAGTCCATTTTAAGGAGAGAGCAATCAGCCTGGGGCCCTGAATAGCAGGATCCCAGGCCAACTATGTCAAAAACCAGCTAAACACCAGGCAAAAAGTTTGGGGGTAACCATAGTCAGATATCCACCTTCCTACACTGATAATCCACGTATTTATATAAAATGAAAAAATCGTGTTTTTCAAAAAACACTATGCTTGTAGTCAACAAGAGAAATAATTGTTTGTGCAAAAAAGGTTCAAACAAATATCAGCACATCAATAAATGCTTCAGTAATGAACAGAATACTTAATAGGATAATAACTATGCCCAATGTATTTCGGGATGAATTCCCTTCTTCAGGGGCACTGTGAAACTGAAAACACAAGAAAAACAGAAAAAGAAACACCTCTGCTACATGCATTCAAAAGCAAGTAAAATGATTCAAACAATCAACATTATAATGGTGTGGAGCTGCATCAATGTAACCAAGGAGTAGAGCCACCAGTAAAAACAGGGAAAGGATAGCCTCATATGACTGCTTATGTCAATTGCTAGTAATCAAAATATATGCCACCGTGACGAGAAAGAAATGAATCAAACAAAGAATGTATCACCAATACAATAGGAGCTGATGCCCGTGACTAAGAAAAAAGACGTGTAGTGGCATGCTAGTTTGTGAAATACATTGAATATCGCCAAAAGTGAATGTACACTCACTGATATGCTTTCAGAAATATAGAATCCACTATCTGCAGTGAACAAATTTAGTCCCTATAGCGAGAGAAACAAATAATAATATGTACTGCGATGGATCACAACCAACCACGTGTATATAAAGTGAAATAAGCACTGTAGTACTTACTGCACGAAAACACAAAATTGCTACCTCAGAACCAAAAAACGCTGTCAAGGGGGCTGCTGCTCTGTGAAAATGAAAAGACAATATAATCTGGATTGCTCAGATATTTGACCATTAATAACTTTGCACCCGTTCAATAAATCTCCATGAACTTTACAGACCTATTGCTTTTCTACATTGGCGGAAGATGAAGAGTTTTAAGGTGACTCATCAAGGGGGTGCAAACAGAAAAGGGGAATCCCTAAACACATTTTTTCAAAACATGCATTTTCCATAGACTTTTGCCCGTAGAGCTAAAACGGCTCAATGGACTGGAATGAAATTTGGCAGGAATATAGATTTTGGTGCATAAATGATTGTTTGGGGGTTGTACATGTAAGCAGAGTAAGTATTTTGAAAGTTATTTTAACTTAGTGAGATCTGTGGCTGCGGTATATTAGCCAAATATCATGGTCTTTCACCTAAAGTACCGCATTACATAGCAATGTGATTAGATAATGAGTGCCTTAACAAAAGTTAAAGTCAGCCATGTTGTTTTAAGTACACTTTGACTGTGTTCCGTGTTAGGACCTTAAATATATGTAAGTATTAGGTTTTATACTTTCCCTACCTATTAACACATTATTAAAGAAGTAATAGGTAGGGAAAATTATTTATACATTTCGATATATTTAAATTTAAAAAAATGTACAGAACACCACACTACTTTCTAGTAAGTACTGCAGTACTTACAAATGAATAAATTAATAAATATGTTAACGAAATTTAAAATGCACTGTGCTACACCATATTTACAAATGTAGAGTACTGCTGTGTACTTACAAGTTTTCTACATATTTAATTTTTTTGAAAAAAGCCTATGGGGTGCTGTGGTACTACCTACAAATTACCACAAAATGTTCAAAAATTTAAAAATAAAAATGAAATGAGATGATTGCTGTAGTACTCTGTAGGTACTAGCATGGTTCTCCATAAAGTGTTTTAAAAAATATGTAGAAAAATATAGATAAATTACACAACCTATTACCACTAAGTGGTAATAGATAGAGAACAATAAAACCTACTACTCATCAGTATCTATGGTACTTACCCAGACCACAGCCAAAGTGTGCTGAAAGCGTTTACATTTTGTAAGGACAGCCATTAGCTGATCATAAACTGGCTTGTCATCAGCATCAAATGCTGTATACCACAAAGGTAGCACAGTATACTGTGGCACAACATATAACTAATTATTTTGAGACTTATAGCTACTTAAACTATTTACACCTATTACCAAAAATATGCATTTAAACCCCATAATCTATATTCATGCAACATTGCATCTATATCCGCTCACTCACTTTCACACTATGGGCCCGATTACGATGTCGGACGGACCAGTGTTCATCGACATTGTTTGGGACCTGGAACCAAACGACCTCCTGTCGTCGGTTCCAGGCCAGCAAGTAGGATGCAACCGAACACTGTTCAGTCGCAATCCTATTCTTTACAATGGGAGCATGCATTATGAACTGAATGCATGCCTTCATTGTAAAGAGCAGAGCAGCAGTTCATCCCTGCACCCCATGGCATGGGTGCAGGGATCAACAGGGGGGCCCCGTAGGTGTTCCCTCAGCCTCCATCCAGAGGCCTTGCACCCAGGGGGGCTCTGCTGGGGGCCCCCAAAGTCAGATTCTATCATAGTCCCTCGGCCGAATAGAGCCGCCCGAGTGATTGATGAAGGATTTCCGAATGGCAGCCGGGTACTCCGAGCCTGTCGGAGGCCATTCGGAAATCCAGTACGGATTCCTTTCCAACTGACAAAATGGGTCGGTCAGAAAGGAATCTGAATAGGACATTTCGATGCGGTTGGAGCAAAGCCATTTCTGACGGCATCGAAATCGGCCCAATGTCTGTTTAAAGTCCCATACTCTACATAACAACACTCCACTGTATGCCACTCCACTCTACACCACTTCATTCTACGCTATTCCAGTATACGCCACTGCACTCTATGTCTCTCCAATATACACTACTCAACTCTTCGCTAATCCACTGTACGCCACTCCGCTCCACCCCACTCCACTCTACACCACTTCAATGTAAGCTATTTCACTGTATGTCATTTCACTCTACCCTATTGCAGTATATGCCACTACACTGTTCCTCACTCCATTGTATAATACTCCATTGTATGCTACTCCACTCTACCCCACTGTACTGTACGGTATTCCACTCTATGCAGTTCCACTCTATGCCGCTCCAATCTGCTCTCCACTCTTCCACTCTATGTCACTCCACTCTATGCTATTCCACTCTATGCCAGTCCACTTCATTCCACTTCACTCTATGCTATTCCACTATATGCCATAACACTGTTCCTCACTCCAGTGTATGCCATTCCACTCTACACCCCTGTACTGTATGCCTTCCACTCTACGCCATTCCACTCTATGCCAAACCACTTTACTCTATTCCATTGTACCACACTTCACTTTCTGCCTCTCTACTGTACACCACTCCACTGTACGCTATTACACACTACACTATTCCAGTCTACGCCACTCTACAGTACGCCACAACACTGTACCTCGCTCCACTCTACGACACTCCACTCTTTGCCACTCCAGTCTATGCCACTCTACTGTGTGGTACTACACTCCACAATACTCTACTCCACTCCACTATACTCCACTCCACTCTACGCCAATCCACTATACGCTATTCCACTGTATGCAACTAGACTCTCCTCTGCCACTCCACTCTACCCAAATCCATTCTAAGTCACTGCACTGTGAGTTATTCCACTGTACACCACTCCCCTGTACACTATTACACTCTACGCCACTCCACTCTACACTAATGCACTGTACACCACTCGAGTCTCTGCCACTCCAGTCTACACCACCCCACTGTACAGCACTCTACAAACTGCACTAACTATAACTCACCACTCTATCATGCACTACATTGTCACAAATTATGTGATTTGCGATGTCATACGTGTTCTGATAAATACTATAGTTTCAGATGCTATAAGTGATGTAATATGAAACGGTGTAAGTTGTGCATGGTGAAGGCGTGAGTTATAGTTAAGGTAGTGTGGCTATTGAGTTCACTGCACCATATAAGGAGTTGCGCGTGTTATAATTTGAAGGTGGTATGTAAATGATACACTTAAGGTATAACTATAACTCTATAATATGTAATGCTTGTGTAGTTTTTCTTTGGTTTGGTAAAGAAAGAATAAATAAAGGTATAGTAATTGAAACGTGGCGCTTAAATTATATATTTAATTTAGTTTTGAATTTTTAATGTGTGAGAATTTTAAGCTTTGGTTTGGATAGAAAGAATTAATAAAGTTTTCCTAACTATAACAAAGGTTTAAACTTTTTATTTTTTTCATTGAAAATGTATATATTTAGAGCGAGATAGATAGACATGGAGAAGAGAGAGAGAGAGAGAGAGCGCGAGAGAGAGAGAAGCAAACAAACATACACATTTTAATAAAAAAGTTGTTACAAAACAGAAGTTAAAAACTATTCAAATTTCTGGTGAGCCCATTACTCTCACCTCTGCCATGCTCTTCTTCTTACAGCACAAATTATATAATTAATTACATCAATTACAGTGATTCACCTTAATGGAAATCGTTTATATGATTATTGGCTATTGTCAAACTCATAGAGCTGCCCTTTTGTTCACATGTTGGACACTATTTACATTGATCTTATCCAGAAGCACTCATCCTGACTCTCAGCTGGTAAAAGTTCTTATTAGATTTTTGACAAAATGTTCAGTCTTGGATAATTTCCTACAGTCTTGAACATCGAACATTGTAGTGGCTTAACTATGAGGGGCACATGCATCAAGCCCGCATTTTGCAATTTCTAAATAGTGAATTTTACCAATTCACTATTTAAAAATGTTACCAATATAAGCACAAAATGCAATGCATGAAGGATTCGAAAAAGTAAATGTGATTCTTTGAAATTCCTTAATTTCGACTCGCAAATTGCGATTCGCAATTAAGGGATGCCTTCTCATTCATTCCTATGGGCCTAAAGGCTCATTGGAATGAATGGGAAACCATTCGCAATTTGCCAGTACCAAATAGGAACTCGCAAATTGCAAATGCAATTTGAAGGGTGCTAGGAGGCCTTAATGGCCACCCTGATGCACCCCCAAATTTGGCATGGATGCTCATGTAATGCACACCTATGCCCTAAGGTCATAGGTGTGTGCTACATCACACTTTGAAACATGCACTTTTGTGCAATTTTCAAAGTTTTTGCAAATTACCATCCACTTGC
Organism: Lissotriton vulgaris; assembly: GCF_964263255.1. Classification (NCBI taxonomy): domain Eukaryota; kingdom Metazoa; phylum Chordata; class Amphibia; order Caudata; family Salamandridae; genus Lissotriton; species Lissotriton vulgaris. The sequence continues at coordinate 1,871,558,575 of NC_141693.1, forward strand.
AGTAGATGGTAATTAGCATTTCCTAAATGCGAAGTCGCATTTAGGAAAGGCTTTGATACATCCCAAATAGGGAATCACAATTTGCGATTCCCTAAAAGCATTCGCAATTTAGGTAATCCCAAAATTCGCGATTACCTATATTGCAAATGGGTTTTGTGTTGATGCATCCCAATTGCCTAAATTCCGATCACAAAGGGGCCAATTCGCAGAATCGGCCCCTTTGCGATCGGAATTTAGGTTGATGCATGCGCCCCTAAGTGTTTTTGTTTAAATACAAAATCTCATTACCCTAAAACTTGTTCAACATTTTCTTTTATTCCTAAACCTTACTCATTGTATTCCCAACTTAACTTTATTTGTTAAATATTCTTTAATGTAATACTTATCTACCTATCGAATTTGAAAACTAAGGGCAACATTTCAACAGGACAGCAGCTCAATTTACTAACTCATGAACCATTTGCCATGTTTCTGAAACATCAGGCTACAAACTTTGAAAAGCCTGCAGCCTCCATGTCATTAGTTGCATTTTCTTGTAATTTAAACAAAATCTTGTCAAAGGAGAATGAGTGGGAGGTGATGTGCTATCATGTCATATTGGTTGCGTCACCTAGATTGCACGTCATTATATTACATAAATATACAATGTTGAGCATTTAAATTACTGCTCAACAAGGAACCAAATGTAGCCTCACAGAGAAATACAAAGTATCAAAGACGGCTCATGTCTTTGGGCCACATGTACGTAGTTTTGGGTTTGCAATTTCCTAATAGCAAATTTTAGTGATTCGCTATTAGGAAATCACAAACAGCTATATAAAACAGTTTGTTTTACACTAGTAGCGATTCCCAGTGGGTCACAATTGATTTACCCCATTAATATTCATGAGGTAGGGTGCAATTTGCGGCCCATTGGGAATCGCTAAGAACACATGAATGGTGGCCTGCTGGGGACAGCAGACCACCATATCTGTGTTTGCTTTTAAATAAAGCAATGTTTTTTTTAATAACAAAGCCCCGGTTATCTTAAAGGAAAGCGGGATGCGTTTCAAAAATGTTAATGAAAAGTTGCATGGCCATCAGGAGGGTGGGCACTAATGCTCAGTGCCTACAGAGCCTGTTGGAATGGGGGTGGCAGGGGAACAACATATGAGACAGTTGCGCACTGACGAGGGGGCCGAGGAGGAGGAATTGATGTGGGTCCAATTGCTTGGGAGACAATGAGGATCTGGACTCGAGCGCTGGTAGCAGCTCTGATACTGAGGGATAAATGTACTGATCATTGTTACATTTGCTAAGGATATGGTGACCAAGTTTGAAATTACGGTATTCCTTCTTGATTATGATTGCTAGATGACTTGGTTTATTTCACATTATGCTCTATTTACTGTATGTAATGCTTTATAGTTGTGGCACCTGTTGAGGACGTGATTCTTTGTCTGTAACCATTTTTGTTTCGTACTTTCTGGGATAATATGTGTGAAGCTATACTCTTGCACTGTCAGTTCTGTGTGTTTATTCTCAGAATCCAATAAAACACAGTTAAAAAACTGAAGGTAGGCAGTGGTGTGGCCCATTATTCCACTGCCTGCTCTTAAAAAACGTTTTTGCACACATTCACAAAGAAGAAGGGATCTCTTGGGACCCGTTCCCATTTGTGAATGGGTTACCACCAACTTGAAAATGGTGGTAAAATGCAAATGTTTTGTGACTGCATTCCGGTTGCAAAACATTCATGCATACCCTTACGATTTGGTTTTAGGGAGGGATGCCCTAACATGCCCCTACCTAATACCGAATCGCAAATCCCAGATTGCGATTCAATAACAAGTTTTTAAATCGCAATTTGGGCTTTTTACTTCCTAAAATGCATTTTTCCTGTCGCAAGAATCAGGCCGTTTGCAACAGAAAAATTGCTTCGTACATGTTGCCCCTAATCTTTTAGAAGTTAATGTTCCAAGTAAATTGTTACAATCTGGTAGATCATACACCAATTATCAGGCTTCTTAGGAACAACAGCTTTAGGCAATGTACATAAACCATAAAATGAAAACAAAGAAAGGATTAAGTGAGCCATATATTTATCATGAAAGTCAATAAAAGTCCTCAGCATGTAATCTTGTTGTTAATCATCCTGTAAATGGATCCAGAAAAGAACAGTCTTTAGGCAGCAGTGGTTCCAGCCCCCTGTCATAGAATAAACCATACCATTAGAAGCCAAAAAACCATGAGAAGCTGCTCATGTTTTATGAAGATATTAAGAAACACATGATATGCATAAATGCTGCTGTACTTTTTATAGTCACCGAAAGGACTCAGGCTCATAAAATGTATCTTTGGGACCCTTATCAGCACAGGGAAGTGTCATTAACAGAAGACTGGCAGCCAAAGTTTAGTGGTTGTTTCCTCCTTATTTCCCTTGTGACTGCATCAGATCATGTGTAGCTATAAATCCGCAGGGCTTTGAACTCCCTGCATCCACATATTTTGGCTTGTCTCCATGGGAGAGCAGGGTGGTGGATTAAAAGCTGACGTGGAAAATGTACTTTATCTTTAGCCAGTCCAAATCCAGCCTGGGCTATCTTCTTTATTTTCTTAATTTTCTCCTTTATGGGCCACTAGCAGCCTGCCCCGACGTTGTCCGGGGGCAATGAGGCTTCAGGGCCAACCGCCCGCCCAGGCCCCCACCCCACTCCGGCTCCCGCCCGCCCCAACTTTGTCCGTGTCCCAGAGCCACCTCCCGCCCCGGCCCCCTCCCGCCCCGACATTTTACGTGTTCCTTTGCCTTACCTGAGCCGGCGCTCCTGACTTTACCGCCGCTCCTCGCCGCTCATCACTGCTCCTCCCCGCCTGTCCACCGCTCCTCCCCGCCTGTCCGCCGCTCATGTCCGCTAATCCCCCTCGTCATCACGCACGTCGCGGCCAGCGCTACGTCGCAGCCAGCACTACGTCACGGCCGGCGCTACTTCCAGGGGACTACTTTTTTTTTAAGTTAAATTTTTAAATTTACGTTTAATTTTTATTTTTCAACGATGTATCGGGTGTGTGGATTGGCGCTGTGGTTCCCGAGTTTACCTGGCTCAAAGGTTTGTGTTCTTTCTTTATGATGGTAGTATAGATGACTAGTGATGAGAAACTTTGCTTCTGTACAAGGTTCTTAGGGCCAAGAATGCATGTGGTGTTAGAAGCTTGTTGGGAATACACAAGTGTGAGCCTCTTCTCTTCTCTGGGTTGTTTAAAATATGGAATTCCCAGGTCTCATCCTGTTGTGTGCATGAGCGATATCTCTGCTGTGTATGGAATGAACCCAGATGATCTGAACCCGAGTAAAAACTGGGCTGTCTAATACATGAGTCTATAATATCTAAACATGAAGGATACTTCTGCTGCAGGAAGCCCTAGCGTATAATAAATGTAGCCTGATGCAGAGCTCTGCTGTTAGAGGCCCTACCCTGTGCAGCCATTACAGCCTTCATATATGCTCACTGTCAACACAATTCATATGCAAGTCCTCAAACATCCTCATATATTCCCTTTGCAACAAAATTGAAGGATAACCAACAGTTGCCCACATGGAGGAACTGACATCAGCAGCCCCAGAATCCAAATTCACACCTAACCACCTCAATAAATCTCTGCCACAAGACCTTACTACTAATTCTATGATTAGTGCAAGTATAATGAGCTCAAGTAGCATCTATTTGCCTTTGACACACAGCACAAATTCTGGTGCACAAGCAGCCTCAAATGTCTTTCTGCCTCATTGTTCTTTCTTGGTGAATAAGCTCCTAGGTTCAAAAGGACCAGGAGGCATATTACCAAGGGCCCTTATCGCCGCTTTAGCTGGACTTTTTCTCGCTAAAGTGGCGATCATTTGATCGCCCTATTACCAAGCTGTCGCTAACACCAGTTAGCCACAGCTAATCGACGATAGCGAGCATCTTGGGGCCCACTTTGCATGTCAGCGATATTTATCGCTAATGACATGCAAAGTGGGCGTGCCAAGATTTTAGCGACTGAAAACAGTCGCTAACATCGCTATCTCCTATTACCTACAAAGGCGTCGTTTTGGAAATATTCGTGCTAAGCGCGAATATCTCCAAAAGCTAACACCTTCCCAGAGCAGTTCTTAGCCATGTTATCCAATGGGAGGTGGATAACATGGCTAAGAGCATTGTCACGATAATGTGTGAATATCGCTGTATTTCCAGCGATATTCACGCATTTTGAATAATTTTTATTGTTTCTGAGATAAACCTTGATGATAGCAAGGTATCTCAGCGATAAAAATTGTCGTAGCGCGGAGATTAAATTATTCCTGCTAACCCTGCTTAGCGCTAAATATCGCTATTTCTAGGTAATATGCCCCAGGTCTCTGTGAATGTTACTCACTCACCCTTTATGCCCAAATTAATAACCTTCTGCATCATTTACAAAGCTCTTCTCACTCAGACCTCACATTCCAATGAGCCCCGTGATCAGATTAGCTGGCTACATCTGCAGCTCCCCGAGCAGCAACATCGAACAACTGGACAACAAAAGGACCACAATTGTGAACACCAAACAGCAAGTTTCTGCCTGCTGCCCTCCGGTAATGTCCCAGTCCAGGTACATCAAGTACCATCCAACTTCCTGCTCTGCAAGCAAATGAGGAGACAGTAGTTCACTGCATCCTACAATCTACTCACTGATCCCATCCTTTTAGACACTAGGGGCTCATTCACAAAGGTAAATTTGATCATAAACATACATTTAAGACAGAACTTACCTTACTCACACCTGCCAGAAATTCACAAAGGGTTTCCAGGCAGGCGTATGCCCGTTTACGGGTGTGGAGATCTCTGCCATGAGTGTAAAGTGCTCAGACCTCATCAATCCAACTCAAGTGGTAGGAATATGGGTTCCGAGGCATTTCATGGTATGGTTACACAGTGAAGATTGTGAACGCCTACAAACAACTTCATAGTTTGTCACATTGCCCTTTCCGGCCTGGAAAAAAGTCACATTTTACTCAAGCGCAGTAGTGGCATAAAGTCCTTTCTAAGGTTTGGAGGGGATGTAAAGGAAGAGTATTCTCCATGGGGATAAAAAAGTGGGGGCCATCCAGTCCTGAAGATTTAAATGTGGCAAATGTTCGGATTACTCCTGTGCTGTTATTGGGTTATCAAGTGAATCCAGGTGTTCGGCCAACAGTGTGGGAAGTTCTAAACCCCCCAAGAAGTCGGTGGTGGAAATGCGTGATGTGGAGCTTTTTGGACCATACAATTTTCAATAATCTGAACGGAATATCCTGTGAATATCTGGTTATGATCAAGCTAAAGTATCTGGAGCCACTCAGTGGCCAAGACTGGAGGTTTGGATGCATCATATTTAATTAACAAAGTGAGTAAGCAACCCTTCATTGTGTTTTTTTGGCTAGATGAGTTTTGAAATCTATGCAGCCAAATATTGTGATTTATTGTGCATGTCATTCCCTGCTTTCTAATAGCTCTATGCATTTGGTGGTGTCTATAAGTGTTTGCCGTTCAAGCCAGCCTAGAGTTTTTTTGAGGGTCATAAGTTCCTGTGTGACTGTCTGGCAGATTTCTATGACCATTCAGGTGCACTGACCCCTTATCACAGTTTTGAAAGCATCCCAGGACATATTATGAACAAAGTGGCGAAGAGATGCGTTAGCCATCTTGGCTCAACGCCTCTGTTCGCCACTTCGAAATCGCTAGGCTGCACCATATTACCAAGGATATGGTGCTGCAATGGCGGTAGGTTTTACAACTTATTGCCAGCGCAGGCACCCTTGCACCAGAGTGCAAGGGTGTCTGCGAGCAGGGAGGTTTGTTTATATTCAGGAAGGAGTTCCTTCCTGCACATAAACAAACCTTAAATGCCATTTTGTAACTTACATGTGTGCTGCTATATGCAGCACACATGTAAGTTACAAATTGGCATTTTTAACAAGAGGTTTGTTTTGGTGCAGTAAGGGACACCTTCCTGTACATATAGAAACCTTGGTGTTTTGCTTTTTCCATGTGTGCTGCACAAGGCAGCATGCATAAAAAAAGCAAAAACAAGGAGAAATGAAGCATTTCTCCTTGTTTCGCCACCTTAACACCAGGATTTTTCAGGTGTTACATTTGGCGCTGCCACCTATTATCGACAAGATTGATAAACAGAATAGGTGGCATCGTCAAGGTGAATGAGTGTTGCGGTGGAACGCCCACCGCAACACCCACTGCACGCCCCCTTTCACAATGAGTTTATCGTGAAAGGTGCCCTATTACCAAGGCAGCGTTAAGTCAATTAAAGTGGCTTTAAGCCGTGTTAATTGACTTAACGCTGCCTTGATAATAGGGCGATGCAAATATCTCCACATTATCGGCAGAAAAGTGCCGATAATGCGGCGATGAGGGGCTTGATAATATAAACCCCCCCCCCATTCAGCAGATCTAGAGGAGATAGTGCCATGGTTATCAGGAAAGTAATGTAAAAAGGCTTCTCTGATCTGCTCTCTAAAGGCAGAGTTTAGAGGGTTGAAGTCTCCTAGTAAGAATTGGTGGGTGCATCTTCCCCATGTAAGTTGCAGTAGCAGGGGATTATGGGCATGGATAGTTTTTCTGAGACACTCTGCATTAGTACCTAGGAGTTGCAGTGCAGGCGGGCACATAATAAGATCTAAACGAACATGCAGGCCATGCAGAGAAGAATAGAAGGAGTATTCCCTATTAAGCAGATGAAGGGCTCTCCAAAAACAACAAATGAAACAACCACTGCCCTAATTGCTTAGCAGTATATACTGTGGGTGTGTGAGATAGTGGAGGGCATGCTCTGCCTAACTGCATGTCCAGTATACAGTTGAAAACTCCTCCAATAATCCATGGAAAATGAGACCATCGGAGAAGTAGGGTAGATAATATTGCCAATAACTGAGGTTGCCCAACATTTGGCAAATAAAACCTGCCCAGTAAGAGTGGGGTGTAAATCCAGGAGACCCTGAGTGAACACATACCCCCTTTTCCATTCAAGACAGGCTCCATAGCAATAAAGGGGACTGATGGCTTAACTCATACAAGCACTCCCCTAGCATACCAGGAATATTCAATTCAGTAGCATATGCCTCTCCAGGGTTAGTTGTGCTTGGGACCTTTCTTCTTAGCCAGGTGTGTTTCTTGTAACAAGGCAACATGGTGCCCCTTTGTTTAGGAAGTTGTGGATGTTATTTCGCTTTTTAGGATAATTCACTCTCAGGAGTTTCCAAGATACTGATGTGAGCCTCAACATTTTAAAGTCAAAAGGCCTGTAGTAGTGTTGAGGTGTTGTGCAGATAACAAGGATAACAAACGCAAAAACAGTGAGTGCACCCATTCAGTGTCCTAAGAGGCCCCAAAGGAACAGCCAATAGGCCAGGCATAATCAACAAAACAGCCCCAACTCCCTCTTCCTGGGCCACAGTGTAATGTCTAAGCACCCAAACATTGAAGCAAAACCTCTATAGTGCTATAACTTCCATTAGATCAACTGCCTCCAAGAAGATGTGGGATGGGTGGGTATATGAGCTAAAAGCAGTCCTCAGACAGGCCCGTCTTGGTCTTGGTCCACTAAAATTACACATTGTTTAAAAGTGAGTAGCAATGCGCATTAGTACTTTTGTAATTTAGTAATACAGATGTGAGATTGTATAAGAGATCTGTGCTTAAGGACAGCAGAAGATTCTGGGAAATCATCAAGCATCCTCTTTTTTCGGAAGACAATAATCTACCAATGGACTGTGTGATCACTGAGGAAAAATGGCTATCCTTTTTTAAAAATGTGTATGGGGGCAATGCAGCCGTAGAGGACACTAATAGTCGATTACCTTCTAATGGGAATGTTAACCCTATTGTTTTCAATCCCCAAGAAGTAGAAAAGGCGCTTATGGAAACCACCAAACATAAGGCACCGGGCCCGGACGGAGTCCCGGCCGACTTTTTTATGTTCTCTCCTAAAATGTGGTCGAGAGTGCTGTCTAATGTGTTTAATGCAGTAAACTTCAACGCAGCACCCGCCTCATGGGCTAATTCTATTATCGTTCCCATTTATAAAAACAAAGGCCAGAGGGACGACCCAGCATTTTATAGGCCTATATCCCTGTTGGACTCCACTGTAAAAATTTTGGGGAAAGTTCTTTTATTAAGACTGAGGGAGAACGTTGAGGGATGCGGCGGGCTGTGCGATCTACAATATGGCTTTAGAGAGAGTAAAGGTACGATCGAGCAATGCATTAATTTGTATCTACTCATCTCTAAGTATACAATGGCTAAGGAGGGCTCAGTTTTTCTGGCCTTTATGGGCCTTTCGTCGGCCTTTGACCTCGTCAATAGGTCCAAATTATGGTCGATTTTGTTGGATATGGGAATTGACGAAGCCCTGGTCACGTATATGGCCTCGTTACATCAGGAGCTTTTCGCAGCTGTCCGAGTGTCCAACAATGGTAGGTGTACCTCCTCATTTAAATCCCTCAAAGGAGTACGCCAAGGCTGCATCCTGGCCCCTACGCTTTTTACCATTTACATTAACGGCTTGGGGGCACACCTGAGGGGCAGGGGCACGGACGTCCCGCGTGCAGGAGACACCCACATTCCGGCACTCCTGTACGCGGACGATGCCGTGTTGATAGCCCGCACGGGTGTTGGCCTGCAGGTTCTTCTTGATGCATTTGGTTCCTTTATGGAAAACCTGGACCTAAAGGTTAACGCATCTAAATCCCATACCATGGTCATGGGTATAGAGGGCGTAAAGAGAAGACATAAATCATTCTTCTGCAGTGGGACTCCTGTGTCCGAGGTAACCACATTTCCCTATTTGGGAGTGCTGTTCGACCAAAAATGTACCTGGGGCCCACAGATAAATGCAAAGAGGTTGGCAGTAACTAGATCTTCCTCCGCACTCCTGGGCTTTGCCGGCAAATTGGGTGCCAGGCCCATGGAAGCGATGTTGAAGATATACAAAAGTAAGCCTGTTGCCATCGCATCTTATGGATCTTCTCTGTGGGGTTATGTAAACCTTGACCCCATTCAGAGAGCAGAAAATAGATTCATAAGATCCCTTCTCTCTGTCCCCCAATCAACCCCCACCTATTCCATTCACAAGGAGGTTGGGTTGCCATATCTGTCGGACCTATTAAGTGTTGCACCCCTGATCTTGTGGCTGAAAATGTGGTTAAATGCTGATTTACCTCTGAACCATAAAATCTTGAGGGACGTCCTATCATTGGACAATCAGGGCAAAATCCCTTGGCTGGCCTATTTAAGTAAATCATTCTCAGATCTGGGCCGCCCAGAACTTTTTCGCTCCCCAGAGAAAATCACGACCCGTGATATAGCTCAAACAAAAAAAGCCTTTATAGAAAGGAAGGAAGCAAGCCGTGAGGCAGTCGAGCTGCAGAAGCCTGCAGTAAGGGCTCACTTTCTATTGATGAGCGATTCCCATTTGGCCCCTTACCTCCGTTTCGTAACTATCCCTTACCATAGGTTTTTACTAACTAAACTAAGGTTCAATCTTATTCATTTTCACCTAGGCTCTTTCAAGGGTTGGCAGAAGCCAGAACTAGCCGCCCCTTGCAGCTGCGACCACTTTTCTGTGCAGGACACAATGCACTTCGTCATGTTTTGTAGTTTATTCCATGAGCAGAGGAAAAAACACTTGCTCCCCTTACTTAAAAATGCAGGGTTCACACAGGTGAGACCCGCACTGCTCTATCTACAGCTTATGACCAATCCATGCACAGCATTTAGTCTTGCAAATTTTTTAGTCGCGGCAGCTAGGGCGAAAGTTGCTGGCCAATCTCCGCCCTAAAAGTTTACTAAATGTATGAAATTGTATTATAGGCACTGTTTTATATATATACATACCTTTTAATCATGTGTAAATAGTATTTAAAATGCGTATCGAGTTAGATGTTTTTAATTGTCATGACTGCAATGTATACTTTTTAACGTGCTGTTTTAATGCTTTTTTCTTTCTTTGTATGACTTTAATTAAGTCGAATAAAGATATTCTGACTGACTGTATAAGAGATCAGGGTAAGTCTGTGTCAAATATCTGTCCCACGACCTTCATCCCTCTGGTCCCAAGGGGAAAGCATATGGTATCAATAGAAGGAGATATGCTGTAACAGACTGCGAAAAGGTAGTGACAAATCTCATCTATGCACAATACACATGGATAACAGTAGAAATAAGAAGATGGTACTCAATCTCAACCAGCAGACGCACCAAAGCATGCTGTAATATCCATCAGAGAATAAGTATCTGTATAGTGAATGGGGCAAGTAGAGCATGAGTAAAGGGAATTAACACCTGAACATTCACCTATTCAACAGAGACCTGGAAAAAAAAGTAACCACATGACAAATGCAGGGGATGAATCATATTAGCTCTTCAACTGTCTTAGGTGTCACCGTGGGTAGTATAAGTGAGAGAGAGCCTGTATGATAGTGGTGAAGCAAATCTTTGTGAGGTGAGGTGGCAAATCGAAGTCACCCTGGGTGGCCATGAATAGTGCTGCATGCCTCTCATTAGGATTGAGCTGGGGTGGGAGCATTGGAAGTGGAATAACAAGAGAGAACTTCCTGGCAGATGCCTCAGCCCCCGACAGAGGGGCGATACTGGGGTTGCGTGGAGACCCGATTGGTGTCCGGAACTTGTCCCTGACATTTTTCCACCCAGTACTATACATCTTTGGGTTTAAAGAAGAAGTACATCCATTGGTTACTCATGATCTCAAATTTTGCTGGGAAAAGTAAGGCGTATTTGAAACCGAGATTCCAAAGCTTGTGTTTGACTCCCAGAAAAGAGACTCTGTAGTGCTGGACAGCCGTAGTACTCCCTGTAATCAGAGAAGAGCAACACAGGAGATCCTTCACAGGAGAGATTTATGGCTTCTCTGAAAGCGCGCAGAAGTGTATCTCTGTTCCTGTAATTTTTAATCCTCACCACTATTGGCCTTTGAGGGTGCTCCAGGGACAGGTGCTAGGAGGGTACCCAATAGATTGATCTACAGAAAAGGAAGGGGAAAAGACAGTAGATTCAACATGGGTAGAGAGACACTTTTCTATGAAAGTAGTGGGATCGTACCCCTCTGTTCCCTCAGGTAGACCTATAATCCGAATATTAATTTGTCTGAAGCATCCCTCTGCTTCCTCAACACTCTCTACAAGAAATAGAATTGTATTCAGTAAACCTTACTGTTTCTGGTGAAGATCTACTGCCTGTGGTTGATGTACATGAAGAGTTGACAACGTGCTTTTCACCCTGTCTGAAAGTTTCATTTTGCAAAAGATCGCCATTTTGTATATTTTTGATTCAAGTGCAGATCTGGTGCCTGCAACACCTGGTAATATCCCATCCAGTTTGTCTGCATATGGCGCAGGATCATTTTTCATTTGCAACATGGTAAAGACTGGGCTTCGGGATGCATTTCCAAGTTGTTCTCGCGTCATGGATGTGGGTTCCTTGCGAAAACAGGTACAGATCAGCTCAGGACTTTCCGATCAGATTTACCTCCAAAAAAACAGAGCTCTGGTTTGTAAATGGAGGTATACAGCGTGAGTGAGGACATCTCACTACATAGGTTCCAGTTGGATTGGATGTGTGAAGCAATGTCTGATATATGACTGGTAGCAACAGGGCTGGGTTTAGCATGATAGTTTCCAGATACCCACCATTCTCCTTCGAAAGAAGAGACAAAACTAAGTAAGGGAAGAAAGAGCAGTCTCAATTACAAATAAGTCTCTACACCATTACCACTGGTTCCAGTTCAGTTACCACACAAATATTTTGCCCTGGAGAGCACTCCAAAGACAGCAAAATTAGTGTAATGTTCATTATAAGGTTCAAGTATGTCCCTGAATGCCGCAGCCATAGCATCTCACACAGACTGCTGCTAGTGAGCCGTCGTAATTATAAACTCGTGTTAACTTTTAACGGGGTAAAGCCCATCAAACTACCCGGACTTGGTCAATAGTACCCAGTAGCTTCACCTCGCGGTGCAGACACACCCCTTTTTCTCCGTCTTTTAACAAAGTGAGCTTCGCGAGCGGACTTACTCACAGTGCTGAGTAAAGAGAGAGGTAAGAGCCAATTCATCAGTGTCCCCGGGGACACGCTTTATTAAAATCACTGCATATTGGCCATATTCCCTTTGCCGTCTTTAAATTAAGGAATGTGCTGAGGGTACGGAACTTGGTAGAACGTACTTGTTGTTCCAATGTACAACGGGCATTTATAATTTTCTGCCTCAGAGGTTAAACGTGATGTAAAGATTATGTCTTTTCCCCCCACCCACCCCTGTTTTTAGGTCTCGTGACCTACAATGCGCGCAAGCGCATTGAGGGAACGAGAATTCAAGTGGCCAAAATCCGGTTTTCTTTAAGTTCACGTGAATCGGCAGCATTTCTCCTGCAGGCTCGCAAATGGCTCTCCTCCCTCCCCACATCAAAGGCATCAATCACCCTCCCACAGGCTTCCCCAGTGCTGCCCCGCCCCCTGCTTCACAGCCAGGCCATCTGTTTCCTGCCAGACCTCTCACACCTCCGTCACAGCATTGAGGTTCCGTGACAATTGTAAGTGGTGTTTTCGACTCGCACGAATATGGTCGAGTCTGGTATCTATGAACCGCAAATGACGAGTTTAGTGGGTGTGCGCAGTTTCGCTGTACTAACCTTAACCGTTAGTTTGTTTCGTGGGTTTCTTCATCCGAGCCCACGGGTTCCATCTTAGATACGGCATCCATTTTGTCTCTTGCCCTCAAGTAGCCAGCGAACGGACGCTGTCCGCTTCGCGACCCTGGGATTCCCAAGACTCTTGCGGAAGACACGTTTCCTTTGAAAGTGTCTTTATGATGAGGGGGATGATACTGTAAGGCAGATGGCCTCGCTCGAGGCACATCTTGCCGTGCCGGTCTATTGTCTTAGCCGTGCATCTCATTAGGCGCGTCCCTTTGATGCCTGTAGCTCGTGTTTCCCGATATCACCCCTTTTACACCCTTTCCGATCTCCCCACTGTCCTGTCTTTCTCTGCACCTGTCCTTGTTCCTTCTTCGATCTGTTTACTGCTGATTGGAATGTACTAATGGTGTGAAGATGGGTTTTTACAGTTGGGAACCACCAAATGTTTCCGTACTTATGTTCCGGACCCTGAATACATCAAAGCGACCCCTCTCGGGGATAATGATGGGAACCAAGTTGTAAACCTTTGTGTACCATGTTAACCTATGAGAGAAATGTGTATAAAAGGAGCGACCCACAGTAGCAATTCGAATCAGATCCCGCGAACCTACATGCTGTGTTCTTCACGTGACTTCTGTGTTCCCTGCAGTAAATAAACCTCGAATCTTTGACGCCGAAGGAAGTGTCCCGTGTCTCTGTCATTTGTACGCCGGAACAGGTTACCCACGAAGGTTTCAGGTGTTGTCCCCTGGCACCGCTGGGTCTTAGAAAAACCCAGTCCTTCATTTGGCGCCCAACGTGGGGCTGCATCAGTGGTACCGGTCCAAGCCCGACGATCGTGAGGAACTTCGTGTGAAATCTCCGAGGGAAGGTGCACCCCGCTTCATCGATCCTGTTGTCGAAATAAGTGGCCCGACGACTTTTCCCGCGAAGATTCCCGCCTCCTGACGGCTGCGACGGACTGCTGCCCTGACTGTAGACCTGTTTTGGCGCCTGGCGTAGACCTTGGTACAGCGAGACGATTGACGGGCCTTCCTGGTGACGCCATCGATCTTTGAGTTAAGTATTTGTGGGTCGCTCCCAGAGTCCTTAGTTGTGGTTGCTTAGTTGTTGCATGGTTCCATTGCATTTGTGGTTCTTAGTACTTGGTTCTTTGTTGTAATATTTGACGCCTGCAGACGCCAAAAACCGAGGGTTTTGTTCATTGCTGGGACTTGGTAAATCCCGTAACCCTTGAAGTTTGTGAAACTCAGCTAGTGTGCAAGATGCCTAGCCGTAGTACTTTGTTCAGTTGTTTTCGTTGTTGTGGTACGGATTCCCGATTGGAGGACTCATGTCCGATACCTCCGGTTGGAACTCCAACGTATGAGCTCTACAGCAAGCACGGACTAGGTCCGATTACTTTTAATAAATATTGGATCCGCTATACTAAAAAAGACGGTGTCCTTAGATGGCCACCTCATGGTAGTTTCGAGACCCCGATTTTAGATAATCTCGAGACTAAATTGTTTAAGAAAAAATCAAGGCCGGCCATGTTTGATGCCTTTCGGTTGTGGCGTAAAGAAGCCAAACAGAGAGAAATAAGGCTGTTAAAACGTAGTCAGAGAGATGGAGTTGCTACCATAGTAAAGAAAGCAGAGCAGTTTCAGCGAGATAAGGAGGAAAAGGAAAAGGAAGTCTTCGATAGATTGCAACGTATGTCTATAGATAAGTGCTATCCTGCTTTACCGGCGGATACGGACAAAAAGGAGGAAGGTATCGAGGACCCCTTAATGTCTTATCTCATGAAGTCACCACCTCCGTATGTACAGGGTACCGCAGTTCCTGTGGTTCCCCCTGCTCCTGCTCCTCAACCAGCTCCTGTCCCTGCACTTCCAGCTGTTCCCGCTCCTCTGCCTGTTTCTGTCCCTACTGCTCCTCCACTTGTACTTCCTCATACTCCTGCTCCCGCTGCCTCTACTGTTCTGGTTTCTCCTGCCGTTCCCTCTGTTTCTGGTACTTCTCTTGTTACCCCTCTGGGCTATTCTTTGTCTCCGTCTGTTCGACGCCGTACTCCTTCTGTAGCTGCTAACTTCTTCAATTCTCTTGGTCCTATTCTTGAGTCCGCTGGTTCGGACGGTCCTCAAAGACGTAGTCAGCTTCCTGGTGGTAGGGAGCGTGACTCATTGTGTAATATGGCTATGGGTTGGATGAAATGCCCCGTTAGGAATCCTCCACGTGCGGTATTGAATACGTTCGATCAATTCAATATACCGACACAAAGATTTGTTTTCGAAGAAATGTGCAAGGTTTTACGTGACCTAATATCGGCTGACGCATCCGATGATGTAATGACTGCCTTGACTAATCTACAGCTTCAGTTTTCGAGCGGAATGATAGGAGGTACCAATGTTCGACGTGCAGTCGAGCAACTACTGTCTCTTCGTCCTTCTATGATGCCTCGAGCATTGTTTGTAGAGGACATTGAAGGGCCGTTAGGAGCACCTGGTCAGTATCCCATGCGTGAGGTTCCTCCAGTGTGGATGCCGGGTAATGCTGCCGCTCAACCTCCGATCTTGCCACATTTCCAGAGAGTATGGATACATCTCCCATGGAAACAATCAGAAGTTTTACAGGTAAAGCAATCTTTGCCTGACCCTCGCAAAAATCCTGCAGGGTACTACAAAGAATTATCGCAGCTCGTAGACGCTACGATAATGAATCTTGTCGATATCGATATGCTGTTTGGCAATGTCGTGCCGCAACCGGTATGGACAAAGATTCGTCAAGAAAACCATGCGGTAGAATTAGGTGGTGATTGGGCTGCTCTTACCGCGGCAGACACACGACAAGTTGGTGGGGCTAAACCCGAACAGCTCATTACCGATCTCCCTCAGAGAATCATTACTCTAATGAAAACGCTTATGCCAGCCATGAAGGTAAATTGGGACAAACTGTCCGCTTGCAAGCAAAAGAAGGATGAGAGCGTCTCTGATTTCTTCACGAGATTTGAGGAGGCTTTCATCGACCACAGTGGTCAAGATATGGGTACCGAAGGTGGTCAGAGGTTGTTTGTGGACAAATTTGTTTCCAATTTATTGCCTGATTTGAGCAACAAATTAAAAAATTCTGAAAGTGCGTGGGCTGTTTCTCCTTCTGCTCAAATATTGGCTACGGCCCAATATTATGAGAATAGGGAGAAAGAGGAGAACGATCGTGCTGACAAGAAAACGAAAGAACTCAAAACTAAAGTGTTGTTGCAACAGGCGTATCCTCCGGGTTCGAATCAGAATGATTCGCAGCAACGTAATAGATCACAGTTTCAATCAAATAGGTCACAATCGCGCAATGATTCCTCCTCACAAAGATCGTCGTTAGGGTACAATCAGTGTGCCTATTATAGACAGGAGGGTCATTTGAAATTTGATTGTCCAGTCCTTAATGAGCGTAATAGTGGTAATTCGTCTAGAGGAGGTCGTGGTGGGTCTCAACAGACATCACGTGGTAGGGGTCGCGGTGCTCAGAACGATCGTTCCACTAACACTTCTGACTCCAATAATTGTTTTGATCAGCGTGGATCGTCGCAAGGGCGATCTGCTCAGTACAATGTAGATGATTATTACGTCGATCAGGGAACTGACGACGGTAATTACTAGGACAGCCATAGACAAGGAGAGGGAGTGGTATCAGTTCCGGTTGATCAGAGAGGGCCTTACGTCGCAGTTGCCACCTCGGGCGTCGTTGAGCCTTTTCTGTTGGACACTGGTGCAGCGAAAAGTTCTATCATGCATTCAAAACTCCCTGGCGCACCTTTGTCTGGCTTAACAAATGTTTCCGTTGGATTCTCTGGCGCCCCTGTTAGCAATCCAGTTTCACGCCCTTTGCCTCTTACAATTGGGCCACGTGAGCTCGAAGCTCTGTTGATTTTGACCACTGGGTGTGGTGAAAATCTCTTGGGCCTGGATTTGCTAAAAAGTTTATATGCGACTTTGTATTGTTCTCCTGCGGGAGTAAAGCTTACTTTGGGTGAGAGAGTTATCTCTCCAATGTACTTGTCTCTCGATAAGCTTCCACCGGAATTGAGTTCTCTTCCTGTATCTTTATGGGCAACAGGTCCCAATGACGTGGGCCTGCTTGACATCTCCCCTTATGTTGTCCATTTGAAATCTAAAGTGCGGTTGCCACGTATTCCCCAGTATCGTATCTCTCTTGATGGTGAACGAGCATTGTTGGCGATCATCTATGATTTGATCGAAAAAGATGTTATTGAGGAGACTCGGGGAAACGTGTGCAACAGTCCTGTGTTGCCCATTCTGAAACGTACCGATCCTTCGAAACCACCTGTTTATCGTTTTGTTATCGATTTACGGGAGGTAAACAAAATTGTGATTCCTCAGTTCCCTGTTGTGCCTGACATCACGGCGCTACTGACTCTGATTCCAGCCTCGGCATCTTGGTTTTCAGTAATCGATCTGAAGAATGCGTTCTTCAGCATTCCGATTGCTGAAGAAAGCAGAGACCTTTTCGGTTTCTCTCTTGGTGGACGCAGCTTCCGGTTTAAGCGTGCTCCTCAGGGCTACCGTGAAAGTCCATCGATATACAGTCAAGCCTTGAAGGGCCAACTAGATGCGTTCGTGTTGCCGGCTGGTGCAGCCTTGATCCAATATGTTGACGACTTATTGGTGGCTGCAGATACTCAGGACATTTGCAAAATTGCTACGGTATCGTTGTTGCAACATCTCTGTGACTTACATCATAAGGTGTCTCCTTCTAAACTTCAATATTGTTGTCAAGAAGTAACCTATCTAGGTCACTTATTGTCAAAGGAGGGAAGAAGGTTGACCCCAGAGAGAATTGCAGCGATCGCCCGGATGACTGTGCCAACAACTCAGAGAGAGCGTGCGTGCCTTTTTGGGCATCACGTCATACTGCAGACAGTGGATCCCGAATTTTTCACTGTTAGCAAAACCATTGGTGGCTCTTACATGCAAGGATGTTCCAACTCCTTTACCATGGACGGAAGATTGTCAGAAAAGTTTTTCTGAACTGCGTGACGCGTTGTGTTCGGCTCCTGTGTTAGGTACCCCTGACTACAGTAAGCCGTTCACATTATACGTGCACGAGAGAGAAGGTTGTGCGTTGAGTGTCTTGACGCAACCTTTTGGTGGTAAGCAACGTCCATGTGCATATTTTTCCTCGACCTTGGACCCGGTAGCTAGAGCATTGCCGAGTTGTTTGAGAGCAACAGCGGCAGCTGCGGTGTCCATCCGACAATCAGCAGGATTGGTCATGGATAATATGCGGTATAGAGAAAAAATATCGACTCCAAAATATCGACTGGACATAATATCGAGTTTTAAATATAGACTGGACAAAATATCGACTGGACATAATATCGACTACAAAAATATCGTTTTTCAGGTAAGTGAAGTAATATCGACTGTATAAAATATAGATAGCAAAAATATCGATTTTTTAATAATATATAATATTTTATAGTGTATTTTTATGTAATAATATGTGTGAATAGTGTGTATTAATGTTATAAAATATTTTATTACATGAATTTTGTTTTGTTAATAATTGCGTAATGTAATTCTGTAGCGGGTTGTGGGTTTATAGGGGAATAGGGTGGGAAGTAATTTAATAATAATTAATTAATTAATATATGTGTGTTAATATTTTTAATTAATAATTATTTGATAATTAATTAATATTAATTAGTTAATTAATTAATATAATTTTGAATATATTTTGTATTAGTAAATAATTGTTAATTAATTAATTGTAATTAGTTAATTACATTAATTAGAGTACATTTTTAATATATATAATTTTGTGTTATTTTTAAGTAATTAATTTTCAAATAATAATATTAATTATTAAAATAATTACACCTAATGTTCTAATATATTTATTTTTATTGTTATTGTTAATTAATAATTAATTGGTAATTAAGTAATATTGTTAAATTTTGGGTAAAGGAGCATTGTTAGGGTTCAGGGTCAGTTTTCAGTTCATGGTTAAAGGGGTATTTTTAGGGTTCAGGGTCAGTTTTCAGTTCATGGGTAAAGGGGTATTTTTAGGGTTCAGGGTCAGTTTTCAGTTCATGGGTAAAGGGGTATTTTTAGGGTTCAGGGTCAGTTTTCAGTTCATGGGTAAAGGGGTATTTTTAGGGTTCAGGGTCAGTTTTCAGTTCATGGGTAAAGGGGTATTTTTAGGGTTCAGGGTCAGTTTTCAGTTCATGGGTAAAGGGGTATTTTTAGGGTTCAGGGTCAGTTTTCAGTTCATGGGTAAAGGGGTATTTTTAGAGTTCAGGGTCAGTTTTCAGTTCATGGGTAAAGGGGTATTTTTAGGGTTCAGGGTCAGTTTTCAGTTTTTGGGTAAAGGGGTATTTTTAGGGTTCAGGGTCAGTTTTCAGTTTTTGGGTAAAGGGGCATTTTTAGGGTTCAGGGTCAGTTTTCAGTTTTTGGGTAAAGGGGTATTTTTAGGGTTCAGGGTCAGTTTTGGGTTTTTGGGTAAAGGGGTATTTTTAGGGTTCAGGGTCAGTTTTGGGTTTTTGGGTAAAGGGGTATTTTTAGGGTTCAGGGTCGACAAATAAGATTTAAAAAAATTATTTTTATTATTTTCATTTATTATTTAATTATTATAATTTAATTTAAGTCGTTTTAAGTATATTTTAGTAATTAAAAGTTAATATTAATTTAATTTAACACTGTTTTTAATAAAGTCGATATTTTTTACATCTATATTTTTGTTAACCATATTTTGTACTCGATATTTTTGTACTTACCTGTTTGTAGATACAAACTCGATATTTTGACTGTCGATATTTTGTCCACGATATTTTGGCAAGTCGATATTTTGTCAGTCGATATTATTTCAGTGATCCGAAATATGCTTAAGGTGATGGTTCCGCATGCAGTTGACACTCTCTTAAATCGTACGAAAACTCAGCACTTGACGAGTGCAAGGTTGTCTGGGTACGAGTTGACGCTCTTGGCAAGTCACATTCAGATAAAACGTTGTAATGTCCTGAACCCGGCGACTTTGTTACCTATAAGCACGGAGTCAGATGAAGTACCAGCTCATGACTGTTACTTAAGGACTGAGGAGGAAACAAAAGGTTGTGTGGACCTTAAAAACACTCCTTTGGATGATCCCGATGGGACTTTGTATGTGGATGGATCATGTTTTAAATTGCCGAATGGTGATGTCACGACTGCGTATGCTGTGGTTACTTTGAATACTGTTGTGGAAGCTGCGAGATTGAATCAGAGCTCTGCTCAGGCTGCAGAGCTGATCGCTTTGACTAGAGCGTGTGTGTTGTCGAAAGGGAAATGGGTGAATGTGTTTACTGATAGTAAATACGCATTTGGCGTTGCGCATAGCTTTGGACGATTGTGGCGAGAGAGAGGTTTTATGACATCGCATGGTACGAAGATTCAGCATGGACAACTTGTGAACGATCTTTTGGATGCACTTACATTGCCTAAGCAGGTAGCGATTGTTAAATGTAGTGCGCATCGTAAGGTGACCGATGATGTGGGTCGTGGGAATGCATTTGCGGATGAGACTGCTAAGGAGACTGCCCGGAACCTTAGCACGAGAATGTATGTGACGAGTTCGGTTAGGTGGCCTACAGAGACGAGTATGTGTGAGGATACCATTGAGAGTGTGAAAGCGATACAGAATGAGGCCACCGAGACTGAAAAGGCGAAGTGGAAAGAAAGCACCGGGAAGTTGGATGCGAATGGTTGTTGGATTGATTTGTCGGAGCACAAGAAGTGGATGTTGCCGGACGCGTATGTGCTAGCTGTTGTGACGATGGCACATGGGTTAGCACATATTAGTGCGAAAGGTATTTGTAAGTTGTTGTCCCCTGTGTGGAAGAATGATGGTATTACGAAGTGTGCTGAAAGATTGGTGAAGAATTGCATGATATGTATGATGTACAATCCTGGTAA
The DNA here is from genome assembly GCF_964263255.1 of Lissotriton vulgaris. Classification (NCBI taxonomy): domain Eukaryota; kingdom Metazoa; phylum Chordata; class Amphibia; order Caudata; family Salamandridae; genus Lissotriton; species Lissotriton vulgaris. The sequence continues at coordinate 1,871,579,221 of NC_141693.1, forward strand.
AGGAACCCCTACACCTGCTGGTCATTTTGCACCCCCTTCATAACCCTTTGAAGTGATCCAGCTAGACTTCATCCATATGGAGCGATGCAATAACCTGAAATACGTTTTAGTTGTGGTTTGCGCATTCTCCCGATGGATTGAAGCCTACCCTCTTAAAGACAACACTGCTATGTCCACTGCGAAAATCCTACTGAAGGAATACTTTCCTCGGTATGGAATGCCACGAATTGTATGGTCAGATAACGGAAGTGAGTTTGTAGGGAGTGTAATGAAGAGTGTGTGTAAGGGCCTAGGAATTACTCAAAAGTTCCATAGCGCCAATCATCCCCAGTCAGCAGGTTTGGTTGAAGGGTATAATGGCACCCTTAAACTCAAACTAGCGAAGATTCAGGCTACGACTGGTCTTTCGTGGCCTGACGCTTTGCCTCTAGCTTTGTTGTCAACAAGGGTGACTGTACACTCCCGAGTAGGGCTTAGTCCCTATGAAATAGTGTTCGGTCGTCCTGCGAATGTTTGGGGGGTCCCTAGACCAAGTGTGTTTTCCAATCTTGAGTACCCAATGTTGATTGACTATCTACATGATCTGACTGCTAAACTGAGGTTAATTCATCAACAGGTTTACGAAGCACTGCCGGCGCAGACGGAGGGTCCAGGCCACCAGCTCCAACCGGGAGACTGGGTGGTTACGCGAAACTTCGCTCGCAAAAGAAATCTTGAGCCTCGTTTCACTGGACCTTTTCAAGTCCTCCTTGCCACGAGAACTGCTGTCCGTTTGGAAGGTCGCAAGAACTGGGTGCATGCCACCCATACGAAGAAGGTTCCTATACCTTTGCCGGCAGACTCGTGGGTGAGGAAAGGCATTGCATCATCTGAAACTGACAGATTACAGACCTTTGTACCTTTTAGCGACGCCGAACCTGTTGGAGAATCCTCAGTGCAGCAGAAAGACATTGTTGAACATCTGTCATCACAAAACTCAAGATCCGAACATTTGACTGATCAACAGAACTCTGTCCTCTCATCGGATCCTTTGTTCGACGAACAGACACGTCCTGGAAAGAAACGATACTTTTTGCGATCCAGCACCAAAGACTAATAAAATTGTCGTTTCTATCCTTTTGACATCTACGTTACCCCTTTGCCACGATCAGTCTAAACACACATGCAATTGTGATTTTTTGTAAATATTGAGTTTTTTCCACATGTGTTTTTTTTCTTCCACAGCTGAGAGACTTTTGTACATGCTTGTATATAAAATACCTTACATCCAGGTGTACTGTAGGGCCGCGCCTGTACTTCCTTCTGGTTAGTAGGTCTTGACGCTAGGTCAAAGACCGTCGGTTCCTAGGAACTCCTAGGGATTGACTACTGCTACACAGAACGAAGTGCGTCAAGAAACGTTGCGGACGGTTTTAGGGGATGGCGTTCTCAAAACTTGTGGACTTGGAAAAAGCTCAGGCGCAAAGATTCAAACTGCAACAAATTACCCGTACCAAATGCTTTATGTTTCAGGTGTTCCTACTGTTTGTAATTGTTTCTTTGTTATTGGCGGGTGGGGTATACTGCATGATACCGTACTTCCTACCTTCTGCCATACCTACTCCTACTTCTGAACCTAAACCTACCTCCACTGTATCCCCTCATTCCTTCCATATCTTACCCGAACACGAACAGGCTAGACGTGCGGAATTCAGGAATAATTCCTTTATTCAGCTCCTTCATCAGCACCAGTTAGTGGTGAACACTACTAATTGTTGGGTGTGTGGGTTAATGCCACATACCACGGATAAGGGAATTCCATATCTGGTCCTTCCTTATAGTTCCCAGGGTTCAGCTCGAGCATTCCAAGCAATGTTTCGAAGTGCACTAGATTCCTACCCCAATCGAGAGCCACATCCTTCCCACTTTGGCCCTGGTTCGTACCACAAGCCTTTGACTGTAGCGATCGATGATTTAGATAGAGATATCTATGAGCCGTCGCTCATCTCAGAGGAGGAGGTGCGAGCCTATAGGGTCCTGAGTAAGGTTGAGTATAGTGCGCTCGTGAATGAAAGACAGCGTAGAAGCTCGTCTCCAATATGGATCGTACCCCACCTTGGTAACTTCTGTCTACTGGGTCGTGGCCGAAGATCGAGAGCTAGTCTTGGAGAGAGTGCTTGCTCCGAGACTTACATCTTACCGATGCTCTCCTCCCCTGTGTTTCTGGCTGCCGAGGGTACATACTTCATCTGCCATGATCGTGCGTATACATGGTTGCCCTCTGACTTCGTGGGCTCATGTTATATTGCAAATTTGTTGCCTCCGACGTTCACTGTTGATGCAGATTATCACAAGACTAGAGTTGGGAGAGGCGTGATTAGCGAAGAGGACACTGCCGGTCAAGAGGCAGGAGACTTTTTCAAGGGTTTCCTTCCGTTTTCGGGACCTATGGTTAATAGTAGGAACCTGAGACAATTGACTCGAGTGGTGGAATCGACAGCTAATATCACTGCCAGTGCCCTTGGTAATATCACCACAGAACTTCAGGCGGATAGGCTCATGACGTTACAAAACCGTATGGTTTTAGACGTTGTTCTAGCAGATCGAGGTGGAGTATGTAAGGTGATCCATTCGAGCTGTTGTATTTTCATTCCAGATAACGCTCCGACTGTCTATCAAGCTATCTCAAAGTTGCATAAGATCTCTGAGTCCATACACGTGGACGTAGGGGATTGGACGCTACTTGGGTGGTTTTGGGGCCTGATGTCGACTTGGGGTTGGAAAATTCTGATGATCATCGGAGTTGTTGCGGCGTTTCTGTTCACGTGTTGCCTTTGTGTGCAGTGTGGTCCTGCCTTATGTGGCCTCTGTGCTACGACGTGTATAAGGCAGCCGCCTGTTACCAAAGCAGCTCAGTTGGATAGAATTATGCTGCAGCAACATCTAGACGGTCTGATGAATATCGAATATGATTCCGACTAGTGCTTGCCTACATGAGGGCAAAAGGAGCGTCTGAGGTTCCGTGACAATTGTAAGTGGTGTTTTCGACTCGCACGAATATGGTCGAGTCTGGTATCTATGAACCGCAAATGACGAGTTTAGTGGGTGTGCGCAGTTTCGCTGTACTAACCTAAACCGTTCGTTTGTTTCGTGGGTTTCTTCATCCGAGCCCACGGGTTCCATCTTAGATACGGCATCCATTTTGTCTCTTGCCCTCAAGTAGCCAGCGAACGGACGCTGTCCGCTTCGCGACCCTGGGATTCCCAAGACTCTTGCGGAAGACACGTTTGCTTTGAAAGTGTCTTTATGATGAGGGGGATGATACTGTAAGGCAGATGGCCTCGCTCGAGGCACATCTTGCCGTGCCGGTCTATTGTCTTAGCCGTGCATCTCATTAGGCGCGTCCCTTTGATGCCTGTAGCTCGTGTTTCCCGATATCACCCCTTTTACACCCTTTCCGATCTCCCCACTGTCCTGTCTTTCTCTGCACCTGTCCTTGTTCCTTCTTTGATCTGTTTACTGCTGATTGGAATGTACTAATGGTGTAAAGATGGGTTTTTACAGTTGGGAACCACCAAATGTTTCCGAACTTATGTTCCGGACCCTGAATACATCAAAGCGACCCCTCTCAGGGATAATGATGGGAACCAAGTTGTAAACCTTTGTGTACCATGTTAACCTATGAGAGAAATGTGTATAAAAGGAGCGACCCACAGTAGCAATTCGAATCAGATCCCGCGAACCTACATGCTGTGTACTTCACGTGACTTCTGTGTTCCCTGCAGTAAATAAAACTCGAATCTTTGACGCCGAAGGAAGTGTCCCGTGTCTCTGTCATTTGTACGCCGGAACAGGTTACCCACGAAGGTTTCAGGTGTTGTCCCCTGGCACCGCTGGGTCTTAGAAAAACCCAGTCCTTCAGTATGCCTGTGTACTTCAAAGGCTTATCACTTCACACGGCCGGCCGCAGGCCGTGCAACCAGAGCACTTCAGTTGGTGCGCATCCCCCCTCCCAGCACTGCCTTGTTACTCTCGGCAGCCGTGAGTCCCTAAACACTTTTTATATTTAATCAGCAGCAGCAGCATTTCTCCTGCGCCAGGCCACATCAAAGGCTCTGTGCCACTTTCACCCACAAAGCAACACTTACAGACACGCAACGCCACTCACACCCATGCAAGCCCACTATCATCCACGCAACACCACACTCACCCACACAACTCCACTCACCCAAGCAACACCACTCACACACGCAACGCAACTCATCCACGCAACCCCACTCATCCACACAACCCCACTCATCCACGCAACCCCACTCATCCACGCAACGCCACTCATCCACGCAACGCCACTCACCCACGCAATGCCACTCACACATGCAACGCCACTCACCCACGCAACACCACTCACACATGCAACGCCACTCACCCACCCAACGCCACTCACTCACGCAAAGCCACTCACACCCACGCAGTGCCACTTTCACCCACACAGCACCACTTTCAAACACGCAACGCCACTCACACCCACGCAAGCCCACTATCACCCACGCAATGCCACACTCACCCAAGCAACGCCACTCACCCAAGCAACACCACTCACACACGCAACACAACTCACCCATGCAACGCCACTCATCCACGCAATGCCACTCATCCACGCAACGCCACTCACCCATGCAACGCCACTCACCCACCCAACGCCACTCATCCACGCAACGCCACTCATCCATGCAACGCCACTCACACACGCAACGCCACTCACACACGCAACGCCACTCACCCAAGCAATGCCACTCACCCACGCAACGCCACTCACCCACGGAACGCCACTCACCCACGCAACGCCACTCGCACACGCAACGCCACTCACACACGCAACGCCACTCACACATGCAACGCCACTCACACATGCAACGCCACTCACACACGCAACACCACTCACACACGCAACGCCACTCACACATGCAACGCCACTCACACACGCAACGTCACTCACACACGCAACGCCACTCACCCACGCAACGCCACTCACCCACGAAATGCCACTCACCCACGCAAATCCACTCACACCCACGCAGTGCCACTTTTACCCACACAGCACCACTTTCAGACACACAACGCCACTCACACCCACGCAAGCCCACTCTCACACATTCAACGCCACTCACACCCACGCAAGCCCACTCTCACACACGCAACACCACACTCACCCATGCAATGCCACTCACCCACGCAATGCCACTCACCCACGCAACGCCACTCACCCACGCAACGCCACTCACCCACGCAACGCCACTCACCCACGCAACGCCACTCACTCAAAGCCACTCACACACACGCAGTGCCACTTTCACCCACACTGTGCAGTGCACAATAGGTCTCGCAGTAGGAAAGTTGGAGCTATTGGTTTTGTAAATGACAAAGCCCTTTATGTTTTTAAAATGAAAACAAAAATAAAAGGCATTGTTATTTGCAATTGTAATAGCTCCAACTTTCCTACTGCAAGACCTATTGGCAACGCCAGTGCTTGTTTGAATAAAGCATTGGGCTGACGCAATTAATCTGTACTCTGCATCCCAATGTAAAGCGCTTCATGCTCTCTCTGTAATCACGCGCTCCGATGCACGGCCACCTCCATTAATTTAATCACTTATGACTTTTGTTTTTGAATAAAGCATCGCGCTGACGCCATAACTCTGTACTCGGCATCCCAATGTAAAGCACCTCATGTTTTCTCTGAAATCATGTGCTCTGATACACGGCCACCTCCATCGATTTTATCACTTATGACTTTGAGAAGTGTAGTTATACACATACAGCCTTTTGATCTAAATGTCGATACTGCAGTGCAGTACATCCATTGTTTTGTCTTTAATGGCTCAGAGACATGTCCATGGCCATTTGCATACCTGGCATTTGAACGTATATATTTTTCTTTCCCTCATAATTGTGCCGAATTAGTCATTTTAAAAATACTCAGTGGTGATTTATTCTCTTTAGACAGACCTTCCTCAGAACTCTGAGTTCACCGCGTATTATTTGCCCTGTCAACCACTATAATGTAGACAGGCTTGTCCCTGATCCTTACCCCCTGTCTCTCCCCACATACCCTGTCCGTTGACTGATTGCAACTTACACCAGGAGATTTATTTCCCCTGATGACAGCCTCTCAGCTGAGTGAGTCTGTGTACCGCATACATGGTGCATGAGGTTTTCTGACTTTTTCCACCTTATTGCAACACTGAGACCATTTATTTTATTTCACTACAGATGTTTAGGAGCCATTGAATGCCCAACCAGGATTGATCATTGGCTGTATTTCCTACCTGAAGTAGGTTTTATTTAGATCACCTACTTAACTGTTTTCACCACATTCATATCAAACACTAAATCATTCCCATTACTTATAGGTGCTCTCTACACAACCTTGTCCTGATGAAGACCCCACGGTGAGGAACAAATCACCCTCTACCCAACATGGGGTCGAAACGTAGACCATCTACTGCTTACCTACAAACTCATAGAAACTAAACAAGTTAATAAATATATGCCTATGAGTTATGTATATATGGGAACTATAGACCTGTATAAGGCTGGAAAGGTTTTATTGTATATATAAACGTGATTGTGCCTATGTCACAATACCTTTACCCTGGCCTTCACTCACCAATTTACCCCTATTACCCAAATACCCCCTTCTTTCTTCTATCACACTGTGAGAACTGTAAATACGACATGCACTATGAATGTATTTAAGCTGATTCATGCAGTAACATTAATGCTTTGAGTCATATTGCATTTAATGGATGTATCAATCTTGGAAATTAAATGTCCTCCCTTTTCTGTTGAATGCAATCAAAATTGTGTGTGGTGAATTGTTTGTCTCTATATGTTTAAACTTTAAAAGTCTACCACAACCATTTCTTGAACGTACTGTAATTATGAACTCAGCGCCTTGGGCGCAGTCAGCGACCATCCCCTCACCAGCACCCGGGAGCCAGGTCAGGCCATCAGAGCATGTAGAATGGCCAATGAAGTGGCTTGGGAATCGGGTCAAATGTAAGCCTGGGCAGAGTTTGCGGAGAGATTTTTACTCCACAGAACTCAGCGAAGTGACAGTAAAACTCTGCTGCGCTCCATGGAGTTCTGCCAGCAGCATTGTATGTTAAGTTGTTCTGCTCACACTGATTTTAAGTGCCAGGAGTTTGTGCAGCACTGTAACATCAGCACAAATGCCATACCGCTTCACGGCAGAGGGTGCTGCTGCTTTTGCCACTTTAGTAGACATTCTACTCGAGCTGCAGCTTCCTCAAAGCGAGTGCCATATTTCTCAATGCGCGCAGTCACAATTGCTGAGACCTCTCGCATTGAGAAATCTCACCAAGAAGAGGTCCCTTTTGATTTTTGTCCCACGAGCCCTCGCCAACTTACAGTACAGCACAGAGCACAAAGTGGGCTAAACTCCGTGAACTCCGCCAGCGGAGCAGAATTCTTTGCCCACTGCTAGTTAACTGTCACACCAAGGCTGCCAGATAACTCTCCCAGCAGCGCACCAGTGGCAGGTGGAGAATGAAAGAAGGACCCAGTGTCCCGCTGGCCACAGGATGGGGACTGCCTCCTAAACTTCATACTACGATTCCCAAAGCATCGCTGCATTCACTAGCACAGTGCTGCAGGGACGTCAACATCCCCAACGGGGCACCCTCAGGGCCAACGCACTAACTAAAAATGGCTGTGAGGGGTCCTGTTAAAAGCACCATTGCCTCTGGGCATACGGTGATCAAGGCAGTCAAGGCAGAGACAGCTCATAGAAACCCAAAAGGAGCAGGAGGAAAACCTATGCCCCAGACCATAAGTCATTAAAATAAAAAAGCCATTAGATAATATCATGATGAGATGACATTAAGTTAGGTCAGGCAGAATTCTAAGAGGAGAGGATTAAAAAGTCCTCCAACTCCCCTAAGGAATTACTAAAAATTGTGAAATCACTCACCACAATTGAGCAAGGCTCACACGCACATCCCCCTCAAACGAGAGATATAATGAGCTAGCCACTTTAAAAAATATCAAATTGGAAAACATATATAACTCACTACATAATTGTCCCGTGGACAACCCTGAAGTGAGACAGGACAGCTCTGGTAGGAAGGGCCTACTCTCCAGCCCAGAACAGCCTGGTCTGCCACCACCCCCGTCATTAGGTACCTTCCCAGCATTGAGTAACATTAAGTCAGGGTCTCCACTCGATCCCTCCCCCCACTGCATATCTTACTACAGGGTGGTGATCCAATGCTCTACAAAATGGCTGACCTTATCTCGCTATCCCTAAACACAGGGATAGTGCCCAAATGGTGGAAGCATGCTACAGTGAAGTCACGGCTCAAAAAACCTCAACTTGATCCCACAGTACTAGGAAATTTCCATCCCATCTCACCACTACCCATTTTTGGTAAAGTCGCTGAGAAACACGTCAATCATCTCTCAGTTCCTGGAGGAAGAAAACATCCTGCACCAGACTCAGATGGGGTTTAGTCCAGAACATAGCACAGAGTCGGCCCTTCTAGAGGTTACTGAGTAATATTATACTTGACCAAGGGAGAGCCGCCGCAATTCTACTTTAGGATCTTAGTGCAGCTTTTGATACCGTGGATCATAAGATCTTAATACATAAGCTCAAAGAGATAAGGAATAAGGATAAAGCCAATCAATGGCTTGCCTCTTTCCTCAGTGACAGATCATTCCAGTGTATGGAATCATCTATCTCTAAGATATTTTCACGGCTCCCTACGGAGTACCTCAGGGTTCGACGCTCAGCCCGACCCTTTTCAACATTTATCTGAGTCCCCTAGTACACATTGTACAGGATTTTGGCTTGTCAATTGTTTCCTACGCTGATGACACCCAGCTTGTGGTCTCAGTGTCAGAAGAGATCAATTGGAACCATCTGCAGCTGGTACCAGCATGGAAAAATTTGGAAAATGGATAGCTAACTGTAGCCTAAAACTGAATGGTGACAAAACGGAGCTGATGTTCCTGGGCAATGGCTCAGGTCCACAGGCTGGGATCAGATAGCCTAGGGGTTGGGGTCCTTCCCCGATTCTAAAGTCATCCATAAAAAATCAGGGGATGTGGCTAGACCAGAATCTCTCTATGGAAACACAAGCCAAAAAACTATCGGCAACCTGTTTCAGTATACTACGGATGATCCGTAAGATCATGGACCTAATCCCAAAATGGACTCTGAAGATGGTGGTCCAGGCCCTGGTGGTCTCATCACTGGACTACAACAATTCCCTGTATCTGGGTTCTCCTAGATATGTGACCGACAGGCTGTGGTGGTCACAAATGCTGCAGTTAGAGTTCTCCTGAAGATCCCCAGTCATGAATCAGTGAGATCCTCTCTGAATAACTGCATTGGCTACCTATTCAATCCAGGGTTAAGTTTGAAGCCCTCTGCCTTGCCCACATAGCCATGCAGAGGAGAGGTTCACCATGATATGATCCCTCGTCTCCTCATACATCCTGAATAGGTCCTTCAGGTCCTCATTCGATTTCCTGATGAACATACCAAAGATTAGGAGATCAAGATGGGGTGGAAGGTCCTTTTCACACCAAGTCCCAAAACTCTGGAACTCTATGACCTCGTAACTGAGACTTGTTAAAAATGAATGGTGTTTCAGGAAAACACGTAAAACTTGGTTGTACCTACCTACTGCCCCTCTCGGTGGCGCTGGGAAGCCCTTAGCCATGCGCTTTATAAATCCCATAAACGTAAACATACCAGGCAGGTAGGTCCAGATACAGCAAGGAGTATCAGGGTGCCAGGGCCCCTCTGCAGCGGGACCAGAAATCAGCTGACTCAGCAGCACCACCAAAGTGCACCGCAGGCAAATCCCCAGAAGGAGAATGGTAAGAGGAAGAGCTTTGCTATTTCCGTGGTCTCAGGACATAACAGGTCAACCCTCCAACGACAGGCATCTCTGCTGCTGAATGCTGGATGTAAACAGATTAAGCTGGCCAGACCGGACCCTGCCTAATGTGTCTCCACCATGTTGTGGCATTCCCCACCCACAAAGATGATATTTCTGGGTGGTCTCAACCAGAAGTCTAGGAGCTCTTGATATTGTTTAGGGATGAAATATTTAAAAATGTGTAGGGTATAACCAAAGCAGATCAGTTTAATGATGGTAACACTAATATGGTTAAAAATGGAAAGTACAAACAAACAAGGCATCTGCCATATAATTTTTATTACCTCATCACTACAATTTCAAAAGCTCCCAGACTCTATAATTTCCAAGCAACTGGTCTAACTGTCACATGCATCAATATTGCATTTTGCAATTCCTTAATTGCGAAAAATAAGGAATCACAATTAAGGAATTGCAAACTGCAATGCATCAAGAAATCGCTATGAAAATAGCGATTTCTTAAAATTCCTTAATTGCGATTCTCTAATTGAGAATCGCAATTAAGGAATACCTCCCCGTCCATTCCTATGGGCCTATAGGCCCATAGGAATGGATGGAAAGACATTCTAAATTTGCAATTCACCATTAGAATTGTGCAAATTAAGAATGCAATTTCAAGGGTGCAGGGGTGTCCAAAGGACACCCTGTTGCACCCCTGAAATCTGCTTAGAAGTACATTTTGCACACTCACATGCCCCAAGGGCATGTGTGTATGTAAAATGGAACTTTGAAAAATGCACTTTAGTGCATTTTTCAAAGTTTTGCAAATTACCATGTAGGTCAACTTCATGGTAATTTGCTCCCCTTATTTGCGAATTCGCAAATTTTTAGAGTTTGTTGCATTGCATTTAAGGAATCTCAATTTGAGATTCCTTAAATGCAATCGCAATTTAAGAAATCGCAATTTTGCGATTTCTTAAATTGCGAAAATTACAAAAATGTTAATGCATCCCAAAAATGGGAATTGCATTCGCAAACGGCCGAATTTTGCGATACGCACCATTTGCGAATGCAATTTCCTTTGATGCATGTGTCTGCCATTCCCTAGTTCTTAGGTCTCCTTATACCTTTCTCCCCAATAACTGTCTGTGGAGACAGGAGGGGAAGTTGTGTTTGCAGCTCTTCGCCTCCACACTACTGCGTAACCAAAGTCTCAGTAAGAGACGTAATCAAAAGGAAGACAATTGCATTCAAAAGTTTCCTCCTTCCACATTACCTCCATGCTCAGCCCGGTGACTCTGCAATGTTGGTTTCTATACCTGGCTTCTTAAACAGTTGAATTGAGGATTTTGTCTTTGGAGCATTTCTGTTATTTTGGGATAGAGTGATGGAGGCAAAGTGAGGAGGGTGCGTTACAGTATGGCGTGGCACAGAGTGCAGTCTGTGAGATGAATGAGGCTTTTTAGACAGAAAGAGTGGTGTTAGGTAAAGTGAGGGTCGTCGGAATAAGTGTGAGGTGTGAGATGTGAGAGGGAAGTGATTCAGGTGCGAGAGACCGACTATGGCCTGTGAAACAGAACAATGGGTACCAATCAATCAGAGTACTTGATAAAGCGCGCTACTTACCCGTGAGGGCCTCAAGGCGCTGAGGGGAGGGGGGGGTATAAAGATATCACGGAAGTCATGTGAGACAGACAGAGACCATGGCCTGTGAGACAGACCGAAGTGTGTGAGACAAAGAGATTAGGGAAGCATTGTGAGACAGAGAACCAGAGCTGTGAGGCAGACGACTGCTCTCAGATAAAGAGATTAGGGAAGTCATGTAAAATAGACAGAGATCGAGGGTTGTGAGGCAGATGATGGCTGTCAGATAAAGAGATTAGGTGCGAGAGACCAAGACAGGCGGCTGTGAGACAGACCAGAGGGTGTGAGATAAAGAGATGTGTTTATTTATTTGTGCATGTTTATATAGCGCAGACGTTACCCAAAGGTGTTAGCGCACTTTACAATAGAAATGGATCATTATGTCAGGGGCGTCAAGTACATGAGTGAGACTGCGTCAGCCTTCAATCAATCAGGGATTTTTAAAGCACGGCTACTCACTCACCCGTGAGGGTCACCAGGCGATGAGGGGGCTACAGATCCGTCTGGGTGTGGAGGTTCATTCAAAGAGCCAGGTCTTGAGGTCCTTCCTGAACTGTGCCAATGGCGCAGATCGCCTGAGGTGGAGGGGCAGGGTGCTCCAGGTCTTGGTGGTGAGGTAGGAGAAGAATCTGCCTCCAGTTCTGGTCTTGTGGATCCGTGGTACAGAGGCCAGGGCGAGTTGGGCGGAGCAGAGTTGTGTGGCAGGTGTGTGGAAGGCGAGGCGTGGTTCAGATATTCCGGTCCTGCGTCATGGAGGGTCTTGTAGGCATGTGTGAGGAGCTTGAAGGTGATTCTTTTGCTGATAGGGAGCCAGTGGAGTTGTCGGCTGTGTTGTGTCATGTGCTTGCAGCGGGGCATGTCGAGGACCAGTCTGGCTGCTGCGTTTTGGATGTTCCGTAGTTTCCTGAGCTATTGCTGAATGACGCCGGCGTAGAGTGTGTTGCCATAGTCCAGTCTACTGGTGATGAGTGTATAGGTGACCGTCTTTCTGGATTCTGTGGGGAGCCATCAGAAAGTCCTTCGAAGTAGACGGACCGTGTGGAAACAGGAAAAGGATACTGCGTTGATTTGGCGGTTTATTGGGAGCAAGGGTTCAAGAGCAGAGATGTTTCAAAGGCTGGGCAAAGTGGGCTCTGGCCAGGGGCCTCAGCCTTTCACGGGGCCCCTTGATGGAGCCAGCTCTACTCTGCAGAGAGTCTTGTCCTGATGACCTTTAATAATTCTTACATAGATTGTCTGAAATACTGTTTTCATGTAACATCCATTAAAAAGTTTCTTTTAGATCAAAACAGGACCTCCCAGATGAGAAATGGAAGGGGGTCAGAGATTACTTGCAGTAATACTAGTGTGCTGCTGCTGTGTTACAAAATTGAAAACATAAGTCACTATCCCTGAATATTATATGTAAACACATTTAGAATTTGGAGGAGTGTACCTGTCCACGGTCAGTGGCCTGGCCAAAGAGGGCATGAAAGAGCTGAAATTGGATCTTAAATTCAAAGCTGTTCCGAACAGAGTCCCCCAAAATACTTTTGGCAGGGCCCCCCAAATCTTTCATCGGTGTCTCTGTTTGAGAGTGAGCTGTGAGACTGACAAAAGCCGCTCTGAGGCCGGGGAGTCCAGCCGCCTGCTCTGCGCCTCTCCTGCGCTGCAGCCGATCCCACACACGCTTCTAACCCTCCCTGGATGCCAGGGCGGGCGATCGCCTCTCACTTACACTGAATACACCCCATAAATCCCGGTGACACTCGAGGAAGGTGTCTCAGCCACTCGCACCTCCCGGGCTCACCGAGGAGCAGTGTGTGCCGGGTCTGTGAGCATCCCAGCCTGGGGGGGTCGGGCAGCCCCGAGAAGTGACGGCGGCTCCGGCGCACCTCACACCTCCTGCCCGAGACAGCTTGGAAAGCCCAACAGAGGGCCCGCTTCAGACACCTCCAGGAACAACAAGGCCGCATCTCTGCGAGCCAGGGACCCGGCAGCCACAGGAAGCGCTCGGCAAATATATAGCGTGCGAAGCCGCAAGCCGGGCACAGAAACTGGCGCGTGTCATGGAGGGGCAGAGTTCAAGGGACAAAGAGGCATTGACGAGGGGAGGCTGGCTGCACCCCAGCGCGGGGAGCCCGGATCACTCCCCGGGCACACAAAGGGGAGAAGGGTGGATATAGCTTCAAACTTGGAAAGGCTTCAGGGCGCTGTGCCAATGTAACATTTGCTCCAAGAGTCCGTATTTCATTTGCTCATAGAAGCCTTGGTTTGTGGTGCGTCCGTTCAGTCATGCATGCATCGGGGATGAAGTCAAGGACTATGCATTCCAAACCTAGGCTTTCGATTCCTAAATTCAAACTGCACAGTTTCATGTCCAAGGTCTCGCTTTATGAAATGACCCCTTCTAGTTATCTGTGAAAAACTGATGTGCTAAAACTCTGTCAGCTTTTCAAAACCTGGCTATTTTCTCTGTAGTGAGCTGCATTGTTTTCGGTTCCTGCTATTTTAGCTCCAAGAGAGCCTGTCTATGAATGTTAGTGCGCTATATAAATGCCATAAATAAAATTCAAAGAGGAAACCCAAACCTTTTGGTAAAGGAGTTGCGAGCAGAGCCCCACATAGAGACAGCCCACCAATAATGCGCGAGCTGAGGGTGGCTGTCCTGTCCCCCACCCCACCCGTCCTGGCAGCTCTGGCATGGCCAGGGACTTCTGCAAAAAGAGAGCAGATCTCGCATGCATTAATATTCTTCAGCGGTCATAATGGATTGCGCCCACAGATAGGTGTGTCTGAAATTCGTGTAATTTGCTTTCACGTAATTTTGTGGAATTTTGGGAAAATTATGCAAAACTTCCAATAATTGAATTAAATCCAAATCGGGCAGTTAGTGCTATTTCTTTTTTTTTTGCGAAATGTGTCCTCGTGTACTTTTTGGACGCAAGGACACATTTTGCACTGAAAAAACCCCACCAAAAACATAAGTGTTGAAAACAACAGCCCCCTCACTAATTTGCGTTGCTCCCCCATTCCTACGCTATGATTTGGCTGATAGCAGGGTGTAATTTCACGGCATGACATAATGGCATAATTTCAAGAACTTGGTTTAATGTGAAATTCCCAAATTTATGGAAATTATCTCCGTCTAATTTAAATTTTGCCCAATGCCTATTCACAATGAGGAAGGTGCACATCAGCTCGAAGGCATCTCTGGCAAAGAAGGTGAGGTTACAAAAAACCGAGTGTAGTAATGTAGGGGCACGGTGCTATAGTGGGGAACTAAGACTGACCTGAAGTCTACCAGTGACCGTGACAGACATGAAGTCTGCCAATGACTGCCCGCCATGAAGTCTGCCAGTGACTGTGCCTGCCATGAAGTCTGCCAGTGACTGTGCCTGATATGAAGTCTGCCAGTGACTGTGCCTGACATGAAGTCTGCCAGTGACTGTGCCTGCCATGAAGTCTGCCAGTGACTGTGCCTGATATGAAGTCTGCCAGTGACTGTGCCTGACATGAAGTCTGCCAGTGACTGTGCCTGACATGAAGGCTGCCAGTGACTGTGCCTGACATGAAGTCTCGCAGTGACTGTGCCTGACATAAAGTCTTGCAGTGACTGTGCCTGACATGAAGTCTCTTACAGCCAGATTCATCAAAGTAAATTCGGCTCGCAAAGGGCCAGATTCTGAGAATCTGGCCCTTTGCGAGCGCTATTTTTGCATTTGGGATTCATCATCCCAAATGCAAAAATCGCAATTATAGAAATCGCTAAATTGCGATGAATTGCATTTAAGGAATCTCAATTTGAGATTCCTTAAATGCAATTCATGAACCATTTAAAAATTGGGAATTCGCAATCTGGGGCCGCTATTTACCGCAAAGTTAAACTACGTGGTAAATAGCAAAAACTTTGAAAAATGCACTAAAGTGCACTTTTCAAAGTTTCATGTTGCGCACACACATGCCCTAAGGGCATGTGTGTGCGCAACATATGTGCACACATCAATTTCAGGGGTGCAACAGGGTGTCCTTTGGACACCCCTGCACCCTTGAAATCGCAATCTCAATTTGCGAATCGCTAATTGCGATTAGCAAATAGAGATGGTCTTCCCATTCATTCCTATGGGCCTCTAGGCCCATGGGAATGAATGGGGAGATAGTCCTTAATTGCGACTCGCAATTTGCGAGTAGCAATTAAGGAATTATTAGAAATTGCTATTTTTGAATGGATTTCTTGATGAATAGCATTTTGCTATTCCTTAATAGCGAATCGGTATTTTTCGCTATTAAGGAATCGCAAAATGTGTTCTTCATGAATCTAGGGGTTAGTGACTCTTACTAACCTAAAGTATCAAAGTGACTGAGACTGACATGAAGTATCATAGTAACTGGGCCTGACATGAAGTCTCTCAGTGACTGTACCTGACATGAAGTATCACAGTGACTGTGCCTGGCATGAAGTCTCTCAGTGACTGTGACTGACATGAAGTCTCTTAGTGACTCTAACTGACTTGAAGTATCACAGTGACTGAGCCTGACATGGAGTCTGCCAAAGACTGTGCCTGCCATGAAGTCTGCCAGTGAGTGTACCTGCCATAAACTCTGCCAGTGACTGTGACTGACATGAAGTCTCCCAGTGTCTGTGACTGACATGAAGTGTGACAGTGACAGTGACTGACATGAAATCTGCCAGTGACTGTGACTGACATGAAGTCTTGCAGTGACTCTGCCTGCCATGAAGTCTTGCATTGACTGTGCCAGTGACTAAGCTTGACATGAAGTCTCACAGTGACTGTGCCTGGCATGAAGTCTCTCAGTGACTGTGACTGACATGAAGTCTCTTAGTGACTCTGATTGACATGAAGTATCACCATGACATTAACTGACAGAAAGTATCACAGTGACTAAGACTGACATGAAGTCTCTCAGTGACTGTGCCTGGCATAAAGTCTTGCAGTGAATGTGACTGACATGAAGTATCAAAGTCACTGTGCCTGGCATGATGTCTCTCAGTGACTGTGACTGACATGAAGTATCACAGTGACTGTGCCTGACATAAAGTCTTGCAGTGACTGTGACTGACATGTAGTATCACAGTGGCAGTGACTGACATGAAGTCCCCCAGTGACTTTGACTGACATGAAGTCTCATATTGTTTGTGACTTATATGAAGTATTGAAGTAGCTATGGCTGACACAAAGTCTTGCAGTGACTGTGCCTGAAATGAAGTCTTGCAGTGACTGTGACTGACACAGAGTCGCTTACTGACTGACATGAAGTATCACAGTGATTTGATTTATCATTTTATAGAGCGCGCGAATGCCAATGGGCGTCTTGGCGCTATGACAGTAGAGATATTCTGGGCCGACCGCACAGTCGAGGATGCAGCAGTGAAGAGACAAGTTTTCACTGTTTTTCTAAAAGAAAGCAGGGATGGACTGTTTTTTTATAGAGATTGGAAGCAGGTTCCATACCTTTGCTGTGTGTAGTGGGAAACTTCTGTCTCCCCATCTGGCTCGTCTAAATTTCGGAACCTAGATTAATTTGGCTTGGCTGGACCTGAGAAGCCTGGTAGGTTCATACAGTTTCAAATGTGTTTTTAAAAACTGTGAGCTATCAGGGGTGTGCGCGGGGAGCACTCCAAATTCAATTAAACTCAAACCTCTTTAATCTACTGGTGCAGTGACTGATAAGGGTTGTCACTCCTTAAACGAACTGTAGTTAAGACTAGCCAAAATAGTTAGTCCAGTCACGCACTGTTCACATGGTGTTACTTCACACCTTAAACACTATTCAAACTCAATGCTAATTTTTCAATTGCTTTACATTCTTTTAATTTCTTAGACACTTCAAAAAGATCATGTTTTTAAATCACATGCTTCACATCAATATCCATATATTATATACACACAGCGTATTCACATAAACACTTTATCATAAACTTGTTTTTCAACAGTCTTTGTTTGACGTTTGAACATAACACATCTTAGTTGCATGCCCGATGCATTTCGGTACTCAGATGGTACCTTCTTCAGGGGAAACTCTAAAGAGAAAATAAAAGTTTTTTTTAAAAAGTTGTATGTACCCATGGGTGCTGATGTTATTTCTTAGTGTGTTGTGTGTAATCATACCTGTAATCGCTTGAGATGATAAGTTGTGTGAACCGTCTGTAATGAAGAGAAGACCTAAGTAAGACCTGTTTCTATTAGCTACACCTATTTATATGAATGGTGACAGTATCCTTATTTATATAAAGTACTAGCAGCCCGTCCCGACGTTGTCCGGGAGCAAAAGGCTGCTTCAGGGGCCCCGCCCGCTCCTCAGAAGAGTTGTCTGTGCAAGTCCTGGCCCTTTTTAACTGATTTGGCCCACTTGTGTTATTTTTTTAATTCGTATGTATTGTTTTCCGCATTTTATGTTGTCCGCAAGATGTGAGGAAAGTATTGTCACCTGTTTAATGTTTTTTTTTCTTTCGAATGCTCTTTCCATGTGTTCGTTTTTGTATCCCTTCAAAGAAGTTTCCCTTTTGTTTTGTCACTTGTGTGGTGAAGTCCTTGCAGTGCTCGAGTGATTATGGGCAGTTGTGTTATTTTCGTTATTCGTATGTCTTATTGTAAGCGTTTTATCTTGTCCGCAAGATGTGAGGAAAGTCTCGTAAATGCGCAGTCGGTTGTGTTTCTCCGTTAAGAAATGTCGGCTTTTTTTGTTCGTGTTTACCCCCCTGTCACGTCGTTGATCAATGGCCAATGGTTAAAGACTTTCTTTTTGGTAAGCCGAAGTTGTGTGTGTTTCTTTAGTGCGTTGTGATTGTTGTAGTATGCGATTAATCCTGCCCCCTGTGTGGCGTCATTTGACACTCCTCGTCAATGGAAGGCCCGCCCGGTTTTTTATGCGAAGGCGTCAATGTTGTCTGGGTAACTGCACCGAATGTGTGTATATTTCTTATAGCGTGCACCTCTGCTGTTTTTGTATATTGGTGTTACCCGCGCTGTATGTGTGAATTTAAATTCATTGAAAGCGCATTTCCGCTCTGTCTGCATATTGTGCGTTCTAAATTCAGTGAAAGCGCATTTCCGCTCTGTGTGCATATGTAAGTGTGTTGTGAAGTCGCTTGGCCTTATGTTTGTTATTTGTACTTGGCTCGGCCCTGTAAACACCTACATTTGTTGTTCGAGACGCCCACGGCCACGCCCCCAAGGGACTACTTTACCACTCTTGGCGTTTTTGTTTTTTTAATGTATATGGTGTACACATCTATAGCCTATGTCCTTCTGCCACATTTCCCCTTTGAAATGGTGTATTGGGTGTAGTGATTGGTGCATTACTTTTGTAGTTTACCTGGCTCAAAGGTTTGTGTTCTCTCTTTATAATAGTAGTGTAGATTTCTTACCAGTATGTTCACAGTAGTATCAACGAAGAGTACTGAAATCAAAAAAGAAACAACTATTGTGTGATATTTGTATGGAACCAGATGGTCTTTACAATGTAATCACAGTGTAGAATTAATGTTGCCTCATCTCATACCTGTCAACGTGGAGTGTTAACCTCGACCTAAAAAACGATAAAAACGTTCTAAACGTCTCAGCTGTTTAACAAACACTCAATGGGCATGACTCTATCTTATCAAATGCAGACTCATACCTGTAGTATGTTCTTTTCCAAAATCTGCAGAATAAAAAACAAGAAACCTCCATGAGTTTCCCGATACGATGTTAACGATATACTGACAATCAATAGACTGTTTCTGATGTCCTTCCTACCTCAATACGCTACGTTAACGAACTTCTGATGTCACCAAACTTCACCGGGATTGACGTTCAGCCGCATTTCGCATACGCATCTATTATACATCATCTCCGTGTGTGATAATAAAAAACGGACTACTCCCGAAGCTCACCAGTATCCAAATACCACTGAGGACGCCATATTGGTGTGTGATTAAATCGACAGTAACTATCGACTAGCCGCGCTAAAATTAAAAATCATGGGTAGTATTATATTTAGCCAAAACGATTTTTAGATCGCATTTATATCTAAATCGAATACTAAATTAGAAAAGTTACTTTACTTGCGACCGAACTCACTTAGATGATTTTCGATAGTAACCCGCGGTACACTGACAGCTGGCACTCGGCCACAAATGATTTTCAATCTAATTTCAATAACTATAACCTGAAAAACTGCCTATAAACAAACCGCCATCTAGTTAGTGGTGGTTTGTAAAGGAGATGTATTTGTATTAAATGTCCATGGGTGCGTGATGCTGTGTGGTGTTTTCCCTTGTGTGGTTATATTAATTGTGAACTTCGTGTTGTCATTATGTGGGGTTTTAAGTAGTGCCCAATTGTCCTTCCTCATTGTTTGCATATTTATGCATTTTAGTCAGTGATACTCCAAAGTGTAAACAATAGACAACGAATTGATAACACCATTCTACAAATTCATGTTACAATCAAGGCAGACATAATTAAAGCATATCTGAATCACATATATCGACTGTAATACATCCTAATAAACCTGTTTAAAGCTAACACGATAGGTCATATCTGTCATTGAGCCCTGTGGGGGACATTGTTTTCAGCATTTTGATCCAATATAACTCCCTTTGGAGTAATTTTTGTCGAATGTCTACTCCTTGTTTGAGCATAACTTTCTCTATTATAAGGAAACGTAGCTGAGAAATTGAGTGTTTTAAGTCATTCCAATGTACTGCTAGCGGTGATGCTAATGACTGGTACCTAATTTTACTCTTATGTTCTGTAATTCTGATTTTCAGTTTGTGCTCCGTGTTGCCCACGTACATCATTCCATATGGGCATTTGATGCCGTAAATCACGTTCTGGGTGTTGCAGTCAATTGTATGTCTTAATTTTACTGGAATGCCGGTAGTGGGATGATTAAACATATTGCCACTAATAACATTATTGCAATGGATGCAATTCTGACATCGGACTGTTCCTTTGTGTGTAGTCTCATTGCCGCTAATGTTGGGCCGTTTCAATAGTTACACTGCTACAGTTTGTGGGGGATTGGCTCGTATTTGGGAATGTCAAGCACCAGCCTTGCGGCTGCATTCTGCAAGCGTTGTAATTTTGATAGAGTTTGCACCTTTTGCTCCAGCATACAGGGCATTCCCATAGTCTATCCTTGACAAGGCCAGGGCAGTCACCACTGTTTTCCAAGCCTCTGCTGGGATGTAGGGCAGTCATTTTTTTTTATCATTTTCAGAATGAACCAGACTGATGAAGCCAATTTACTGGCCTGAGCGGCAAATGAGAGTTTGATGTCTAGAGTCATACCCAGATTTTTCACCTTTTCTGCTGGAGCCGGACAGTTGCCTAGGCTGTCAGGCCACTACTCCGGGGACCAGGTGTTTGGATCACCCCCCAGCACCAGTACTTCGCTTTTATCCCCATTTAACTTCAGGCAGTTATTCAGCATCCATTGTCTGACCTGCGTCATACAAGATCTAAATTTATCCGCCGTCTCTTTCGCATCCTTGCTGATAGACACCACTATCTGGGTGTCATCAGCATAGGAGACCGGGGTGAAACCGCTTTCCCTTATGATTCCAGCTAATGGGGCTACGTACAGATTAAAAAGGGTAGGGCTTAAAGACGACCCCTGGGGCACCCCACACGGTGAACTAAATGATTTGGATCTTGTCTCCCCCAGCTCTACTGAGAAAGTTCTGTTACAAGGGTAGGAAGCCGGGAGAGCGCGTGCCGAGCTATGAACTCTGACCTCAGCCAGATGGGTCAGGAGTGTCTCATGGCTGACCGTATCGAAGGCCGCCGATAGGTCCAGTAGTACCAAGGCGGCCTTCCCTCCTTCATCCAGAACACTCCTGAGTTCTTCCACCGCCGTTAGCAGTGCTGTTTCTGACCCATGTCCCTCTCGGAATCCAAATTGTGAGTGATCAAGTATGTTTCCCTCCGAGAGGAATAGTGACATCTGTTTATTCAGAAATTTTTCCAGAATTTTCGTGGCAAAGGGTGTCCTGGTAATGGGTCTGTTATTGCCCGGCTCCTCGCATTCTAAATTAGATTTTTTTAAGCGTGGCATCGCTGAGGTGGTTTTCCAGGCGTCTGGAAAAATCTCGGAGTTTAGTATTTGTGAAAACAGTTTCTCCAGAAGAGAGCTTAGCAATTCCGGAAAGAGCTGCATCACCTTAGGCTGACAAGGGTCCGTTGGGCTGCCTGATCTAGTGGTCTTCACCTCATGCAGAATCTGAATTACTGTTGGTGGTACAAATTGAAACCATGGACTCTGTGATAACAACTCAGCTTCTTTGATTGGTTCTAAGGGTGCCTGAGCGGGTGTAGCTGTGTGGAGGCTTTTAAAGGAATCATATACTGATGAAACTTTGTTAATGAAAAATTCGCCGAGCAAGTTGCAAAAGTCTGACGTCATTGCTGCTGTGCTATTGTTCTCTATTTTTGTTAGTTTGTTTACTGTGGCAAAAACAGCTTTGCTGGAATTTTTTGTCTCATTAATTTTTTTCGTAAGGAAGCTGATTTTTTCTGCCATAATCAAGTTTTTGTAAATGGCCAAGGCAGCTTTGTAGTCTTCTTTTAGCCCAGCGTCATAGTTGGTTCTCCATTTTTTCTCGGCTCTTTTACAGTTCTGCTTTTGTGCCCTAAGGGCTTCTGAGAACCACGGCTGAGAAGGAGATTTCCTCTTAAAAGTGACCTTTCTTAATAGGACTGCGACAAGAACTGCAGCGTTAATCCACTCCCTGAATTGATCGTAAGCTACATTGCTGTCTGTGGCGAGATCTGGGCAGGATGACTGTAGTTTCTCTAACAGCGTCTGTGAGTTGGTCTTCGACCAGTCCCGATAAGAGACCTTCCAAAGCGAATCAATGGGCATGCCTGTATCTTCCTTTACTTCCAGTGAGAAGGTGATCACCTTATGGTCGGACCAAGGGACTTGAAGAGTAACCACTTTATTTAAGCCCTGACAAGAAGTAAAAATTCCGTCAATGGAGTGACCAGCGCAGTGCGTGTCTTGAAAGACCCTTTGTTCCAATGCAAAATTTGCCAGTGAGTCCTTAAGTGTAGATACGGTGGTATCCATGCTTTTCTCTAAATGTAGATTAAAATCTCCCAAGATGGTGTAGTCGGGGCCTTTCACACTTGATTCTAGGAATGGACTAAATAAATCGATCAGTGGTGTTTTGGCTCTGGGAGGCCTGTAAATTAGAAGGCCATTAAATGTATAATTGTTGGTGATTTTGATCTGAAAAGATAATGTCTCACAATTCAGATTACCACCTTTATCCGAGCTCTTAACCCTAAATCTGTCTCTAGATATAATTGCTAATCCTCCCCCTCGTTTCTCTTTTCTGTCTACTCTGCAGATGGAAAACCCCTCTGGGATAGCCATGGCCAAATCAATGTCCGAGGCTTCGTCAGCCCAGGTTTCTGTGATAAACAGCAGATCTAAGTTTTGCCTCTCAATCAGCTCCGCCATATGGGTGTTATGTTTAACCATTGATCTGGCATTAATTAATCCGGCCTTGACGATGTGGAGTTTGTACTCTGTTCTGTTTGATTGTGTGTTGGGAGTGGGCAGTTCAGCAATAGGTGAGAAAGTGAAGGTGTGAGAGCATACTGGACAGCTTTTGGTTTCTAGATGCATCTCAATAACAGGGCAACTGACCCTGGTTCTCAGTGAACGTAGCGATTGACTAGAATAACTGGTCCTCACCTGTTCTCATAGATTTTGCACGGGGATTGTGGCCCTGGGCCCGGTCCCGGCGCAGACGGGCGCAGACGGGCTTCCCTTAGGCGTGACCGCGGCACGCCCGCTGCGCGCATTTGCTGCGATTTCGCTCTAACATTGCTGTAAGTAGTGATCAGGCACTGGAACACTAGAGCGTGACCCGAGCGCCGGAAATGGCCCCAGGCTGAAAGTGTTGAGAACTGCTCTGACACCCTGGGGCACCCTCCGTTGAAGCAGCACTTGCCGTGACGGACCGGGGTGCCTGGGGCGAGCGATCAGGAGATGTGCAAAATAAGCAGTAAGTATTTCAGTGCAAAATGGCAATTTACAATAGATTAAAAGTTTTTTTTAAAGAAAATTGGTTTTCACGGCGCCTCGACCTGGCCGAGCAGCGTTGTCTCTACCATCAGACACGCTTGTCTCTGCCCCAGGCCTTTTATCGCCAATGAGTGCTGGAACACTATAGCGCGTCCCCTATCCCAGACGGGAAGTGTCGAGAACTGCTCTGACTCCCTGGGGCATCCTCCGTTCAAGCGGCACTTGCCGTGACGGATCGGGGGGCCTGGGGCGAGCGATCAGGAGATGTGCAAAATAAGCAGTAAGTATTTCAGTGCAAAATGGCAATTTACAATTGATTAAAAGTTTTTTAATAGAAAATTGGTTTTCACGGCGCCTCGACCTGGCCGAGCAGCGTTGTCTCTACCATCATCACAGTGAAAGTTACTGACATGAAGTCTCTCAGTGACTGTGACTGACATGAAGTCTCTCAGTGACTGATGTGAAATCTCTTAGTGACTGTGGCTAGCATGAAGTATTACAGTGACAATGCCTGAGGTAAAGTCTCTCAGTGACTGTACCTAACATGTAGTCTCGCAGTGTCTGTGCCTGACATGAAGTCTTGCAGTGACTGTGACTGACATGAAGTCTCTCAGTGAATGACATGAAGTATCACAGTGACAGTGACTGACATAAAGTCTCTCGGTGACTGTGCCTGACATGAAGTCTGTCAGTGACTGTGACTGACATGAAGTCCCGCAGTCAGTGTGCTTGACATGAAGTCTCACAGTGACTGTGACTGACATTAAGTCTCGCAGTGACTGTGACTGACATGAAGTCTCTCAGTGACTGACATGAAGTATCACAGTGACTGTGACTGACATTAAGTCTCGCAGTGACTGTGACTGACATGAAGTCTCTCAGTGACTGGCATGAAGCATCACAGTGACAATGCCTGATGTAAAGTCTCTCAGTAACTGTGCCTGACATGAAGTCTTGCAGTGAATGTGCCTGGCATGAAGCCTCATAGTGTTTGTGACTTGTATGAAGTCTTGCCGTAATTGCGGCTGATATTGTAGTGTAGTTCCTATATTCCCAATAGGCTCTGCGCATTGGAATAATATATCTTATAGATATGATGTTGGACTTAGGTCAGTAGGTCTCTATTGAATATACTAACCTTTATTGTGAGTGCCAGCTAGCTCAGAGGTCACTAGAATCATCCTCGAATTCACAAGAAGGGATTAGTTTCTGACAACCCGCATAAACATGACAACTTTGTTTCCATAGGACTGGAATAACTATCTTCAGAGTTGTGGAAACAATAGATAAGTATTTCGCTCTGTCAATTTTGCATGCTCCGTTTCTACAGAGTTGCTGAGAAATAGAGAGACGGGCGTTTGAATAAAAGCATTTATTGAACAGTCTACTTTCTCATGCAAGAGAAGTGAACTGCTACAATCGTTAGACAGAATGCAAAGTATAATGCGTACAGCGAAAATAGTATTATGAAATGATACTGGAAGCGCATTGTATGGTTTCTAAGCCATATAAAAATACATACATAAATGACACAGGCTAAAGAACTCAAATGGTGCTTCTAAAATACGCCTACCCCAATGTACCTAACCTTGGTCTAGTACGAGGAAGAAGTAAGTATGGTCTTTAGCATAGGTTTAGTTTTTGCCAAGAATCTACCAAATGTTTCTCTCGGTTCTAATCAGCTCCATACTTTAGAATGAAGTAGGTCTGGTATCTCTGTTTCGGGACTCGATTTCCCAATACCCCGCAAGGGGAATCAGAAACACTGGAGCTGGATTTTTCAGCAGAGGAGGGCAGTTTCCTGATCAGTGCGTCAGCTGGATAGTCGGCTTCCTTTGGCACTTGCTGTAGCGAGCTCTGTCGGGCAAGTAGGTAATCGAACTTCTCCGAACCACCGTGCTTTGCCATAGCAAGTGAAGGTATATTTATACCTTGAAGGTGTTTAGGAATGCCATCTTTGATGTAAAGTCGGGCATATGAACATCATGAATGAACCCCTAGGGAATACTTGTTCATTGTAAAATTAACTGAGTTCTAGGAGAAATCAATATTCAAGCAAGGGGAAGTCCCTAACGGCTTAAGCTGGTTTCCCAAGAAATCGTTGTGACGTTTGGTGAACGGATGGAAGTAGCCATGCCTGTATTTGGGTTGCATGGGCTAAATAAGGTCTTGATTTCTATGCCTATGTAAGGGCAACGCGAATTGTACTATATAAGGGCACGAATCGGGAAAATTCATTCGGAATCTAAAACGCCATACAACACCCACTCCACTTTCTTATGTACGACATTACTAAGTTCTAAATATGGTAAACATATCTAAATATGATGTGTTAAACCCCACCCAAAACACATAAAAATGCATTGGTACTGGTTGTACACGAAAAGAGCTATTGTGCTGTACGCCTTTGATGCAATGTTTCATTCCAAGCATATAGTTGACATTTGTAAATGCTATCTAATTGAATCACGAAAATACATTTATGAAAATGGCTCGTAAATACAGAAAAAAGGTGCCGAAACCATTTCATGTCATAATACATATAACTGTTGGTATGAGGACAAGGTCAAATATTGTCCCTGGAAGTTTTTCAAAGAATTCTAGTTCTCTATGAATAGTTCTACTTTAAGCAGATTACTTTGTGCAAAAAACAACAAATTTGGAAAAATTATAAACATAGAAAAAAGAGTTGCAAAGTAAGAACTTTGTTTTGAAAAAATGAAGGTCGAATTCAGAGTCTCTCAAAGCACTGTGTGCCAAATTAAAAGTCAGTGTTATTGTTTGGAGAAAACATCAAATCTTCTAACTCTGTAAAGAATTTGTCTACCATTGTAGGTGAGAGTTGGATTACCTCGTTAAGAAGAACCGCACATAGATGTGAAGCATCGCCGTCGGCATTTGTCGCATTAGCAATGTTTGAATTGGAAGGTACCTGTGTGCCTGTTGTTTCTCGCACCTCAGCAGTAGCATTTTGCGTCTGTGAGATCTCAATGAATGCCGTCATCAGAATTGGTAGCCTCTGGGGACAACACAGTGCATGGGCCATTACTGGTTCAAGCAAAGTATCAACATCCGTCAGCATGACTAATAGGAGTGTCGGACAGATGTCTAGCACGCTTTCTTCTCAGCATAGCAGGCATCGTAGAACAGGTAAGATGCAATCTTGCGAAATTGGTCTGAATGATAGAAACCATGTGGGATTCAATTCTCTTAGACGAGGTAGTCCCAAAATTTGGACGATGCGCTCACGATACTTCATCGGCAGTAGAGTTGTCTCCACGGTAAACTGGGTGCCGCTTGTGGAATGACTTGCCATATCGCAGCAGTAGGAGCAAAAATAGTATCCCTGCAGCGAGTCCCAAAATGAGAGGCAATCCGCCAAACACAGTGCACAAAGTTTGGAAATATTCCTAAGACTGCTTCAAAAGGTGCTAATAGTACAAAAAAACGGTCTTAAATACATGTGCAATACCAACGTATCAGACATGTTTAAGATACGACTTAACATACTTAAATGTATAGGGCAATTTGTAGTTAAGAGGGCATGTGTCTCTGCTGAAGTCCTTGCGACTAGCAGATCACAAGTCTCTTTGGCCTAGGGCAGTGGCACAGTTTTCTGTAAAAGAATGGCTTTCAATCTGCTTAAAGTATCAATTTGTATAGTAGAGATGTTCAGTGAAGGCCATAACGGTGACTCCCGGCCTGTCTTGGTTTTTGGAAACAATACTTGCATACAGTAAGTGACCCTGGCGGATACAGTTACTAGCTAGGATAAACCTGGCAACATGCCACAGCAGCTGTGATCGTTCAACATGAGGTAACTTCCATTAGAAAGCTGTCCAACAATTGGATCAATCACTGCAGCTGGTGAACCTTACAGGTGGCAGGATAAGTTGTTAGAGGAACCATCGCAGGCCCATGTAAATTAATACCCTGACAAACGAGAGAACCGCTTAGTGCTTTTTCACAATTGTTAACACTAAGAAACACTTATTTTACCCCACTCCAACATCTGTGTGTGTATGGTAATTCCCAGGATGTCTTGATGTATTCTTTACTCAACCTTTCATATGTGCCTGCTGGTATGTGTTTTAGGCAATATTGAAAATGGAAAATTGTAACAGGCATAGTAATTGTTTCATGTATAATCCATTCTGTGGCTAGTCTTTCAGCGACAGTTAATGGCAATCTTTCCAGTTTTTCAATGCTCAGCAGGGTTTGCTCCCCTCTGTGCCAGTTTGATCTGTTTATCAGTGAGATTAAATTCTGAAAACAGTGACGTAGTATTGATTAAAGGCCAAGGCACATAGCCTGATTGAAGGTTTTGTAACGTCCAGACTAGTAACATGATAGGACGTATTTGCTACTGACCATGTTGCAACATGACCAAGTCCTGTTCCATGATGTCTATTGCAAAAGATACTATGCTGTCCAAAGAATACATCCTGGACGACAGAGTCAACTACAGAGAGAGTTTTCTCTTAGTTAATACGATCAATTTCTGATATTCTTTCTGCAGTCTCTGCTTGCGTAATCATCCATGCTTCATTATAAGCAGCATGGATACAAGCATATGTAAAACGTTTACGGTGCAGTGTTCTTGGTCCTAGCAAGAATTCCCTAAGATCAGCGCCATCTTTAAGTAAAGATAAGTGTTGTTTAACAAGTGTAGATTTATGTAGCCATT
The DNA here is from genome assembly GCF_964263255.1 of Lissotriton vulgaris. NCBI lineage: Eukaryota > Metazoa > Chordata > Amphibia > Caudata > Salamandridae > Lissotriton > Lissotriton vulgaris. The sequence goes on from NC_141693.1 coordinate 1,871,607,466, forward strand.
CAAGGCATAGCTTCCCTACACCATATGTTGTTACTATTCCTGGATGCTGTCTCTGAACATATCTTGGATCTGGCCTAGTGAATGTGAACCCCTGTGTTTTATTCAGGAATCGATCTTGACAGGTGTTTGTGTCTGTGAGCCAGATTAACCATTTTTTCCAATCTGGATCTGTTTTGTTGTGGTGTAAAATAGTATGTACTTTGATCTCCCCCTATGAAGCGTTATCACTAACAGGTGTAGGTGTAGGTATGGACGGATTGTTTTGGTCCTTAATCTTGGCTAACCCAAGACTAGTTATCTATTGGAAAGTGTCATTCAAAAACATAATTTGCTCTGGGATAATGCAGTCTCTAAATAAAGCTTCTATCCCCTGCACTTGCCAATCATTTGTGCCCCAGACAGTTTTTGTCTCAATGATGTCTTTCCAAAAGTCGAAACCTAGTGAAGACAGCTCAGGATAAAAAGCTGCAGAATAAATTTGCTTGGTATTTGTCAACATACTTTTGATTGCTGTCTTATTAGCATTTCTAAAGTAAATGACTCTGGATTGGAAGTATTAAAACCTGTAAAGTCCAAAAATTGTTTTTAAGCTACCCTTTGGTGGCGTCGGACAATGTTCCCACTGGTTATAAATTAATACATTTCTAGGGTTTGCAGATTTATGCAAGAAATGATGACCATAGTGATTATAACAATACATTTGTTCACAATCTGATGAACCTTCTAAGTATTCATGATTTGTACTAAATACAGCAGATATTTCTAAGTCTGACATCATATTAATAACAGTCTCGAAGTCCCAATCATCAGAAAAGGTACTGGATGAAACAAAGTCATTCAAGGAAATATTGAACTGGTTTGGAATCTTCAACAACTCTGACAGGCCAAAAATGTCATAATCAGTTCTGTTCCAAGCTATACCCCCTGGTATAGGAACGGCTGAAATGTTCACGATGACAAGTCTCTTTGTTCACGATGGGATGATTTGTGTGGCTTGAGGAGTAAGTTGATGTTCTTACTTGCTGTGTACTTTTTAACAAATCCTCAATTTATCAGCATTTCCAAAGTTATTACCAGAGTCAACCAAAGTAGAAAAAAAAAGTACACCCAACACAATCCAAAGTTCAATCCATGGTGAAACCAGATTAGTCTTTTCCAAGTGATGAAAAAGGTCGGTTGCTTGTTCTTTCAAAGTTCTTTTTACTGGTGTTGTTTCAGGTACGCTTGGATCCTCGGAAAACGTATCAAAGTTAATGAATTAGCCAGAGGCAGTTCCGTCAATTCTAGGGATTGCATCAGGATTCGTTAAAATCACTGTAACCACTTGATTACGTGTCACATTCGTGTAGTCCGATGCTACTTCATTGTAGACAGGTGTTTCTTGACAAACTGTTATTTGGGTCTTAAGAGATACACGTTCCACAGCTTTGTTGCATTGGCCTTCATTTTGCACAGCAGATTCTTCAAAGGTGATGAGTCTCTCAATTTGAACCTCTTGGATAGTAGCAAGATTACGGCGTCTGCTACATTGGGGGAGTCCCCTTGGCCTACTGCTTATGATCGGCCACATAATGTGGTTTGACCAGATCGATGGACACAAACCTGTTCTCCTTTTTACCAGCAAGGGGCGGCAGTAATACTGTTCTTGATCCGTGGATTGCTAGGACAGGTATTGGTTGTCTGTAAGAAGGCCCAAATTCCTTCTTGTCCGCGATCTTTTCTCTGACTAGATCCCCAAGCTTAGGAATCCAGACAGGCCTTGCTGGGACGATCGGTTTCTCTTCAGTGGTGGTTGGCTTCAGGAACACGTTACTTTGTTTCGTTCTTAGTTCATTTAAGTCCTGTAAAACAGCCAAACGGTCTTTGATGTCAAAGGGTTTTTGGTCTACCACTGAAGTCTGACAATCGAGGTCCGACACTATTATTCTGGTCCCAAAAAGGACTTCATATGGAGTGATACCCCCCAGAGAACTTCTTGGCAGATTGTTAAGACTATGTTGGACACTTATTAGATGTTTGACCCACCCATCACCGAGCCTGTTATAGATTGCTTTATGTCCCGTTTTTTTTTCTCTCTACTACCAAATTTTGGTCAGGATGGAATGGACTAGAGTACCACAATGCAATGCACAATTTGGCCATGCCTCCTTGTAAGCTTTAGAGCTAAACGCAGGACCCTGGTTAGAATGTAGCGGGCCGACTGCGTATGCACCGATAAAGACTCCCAAATCTTTTATAACAGTTCGAGCATCAGCCGAGCGCTGAGGCCACATCCAAATAAATCTTGAACACTAATCCACTGCGCAACCATGATATATTTAAGATTACCATCCCTCTGTAAGGGACCGTAGTGGTCCAGGTAAACGCAAGCTAATGGTTTATCTGAAATTAACAGGGGCGTCTGCGCAGGACGTTTCACAGTAGATACTTTCATCTTTTGGCAGATTTCACATTCCAAAAGATAGTTTCTGATCTATTTCCTCATGCGTGGCCTCCAGTATCTCAGTTTTAATAATGACACTGTGGCGGAAACACCTGCATGTGTAGAGGCGAGCCCTTCTTGTGCTGCTAAAATTAGTCATAATCTATGTTCCATGTTTAGAATCACTCTATCCCCCACTCCAGGGATTCGAGCAAACGGAACATTGTTTGCATCAGTTATATACGAGTACTTGAGTGGAAATCCTTTCGGTAATGTTACCACTGTCTTTACTTGATGCATTGACAGCTTGAATTATTTTGCCGTCTATTTTCGTTTTTGAATGAGTGATTGCAGCTACGGAAGCCATTTGTACAGCTGCCTTCTCTGCTTCATCAGCCATTGAATTCCCTGCAACGTGAACGCCATCACGTTGATGACTCAGTGTATGTATCACGTGAGTGTTTTGTAGTCCTTGTCGTAACTGAACTACTTGTTCCCAAAGCATTTTATGCTTGATTGTGCCACCTTTTGCATCTTTGTAACCATTTTTAATCCAGTTTTGCAAGTATTCATTGTAAGATTAAACACAATAATATGAATCGCACACTATGAGTGTGGGGAATTTGCAATCTGTATTTTCAAGTGCCATCTTGAATGCTTGTAGTTCAGCTCGCTGAGGTGTACAATCTCCTAGAGATTGTGTTTTAGTGACCATTGGTCGGAATTTGCCATTTTTTCTGTGGAAGTCAACTTCTTTTCGGCTTGTGTGTACAAGTGTGATTTGTAAGCTATTGGTACTTTTTCACATTCGTTAAAAGTAAGTATGCGTGAAATTTGCGAATTCGCGGTCTGCAAATTCGTGCGAAATGGCAAAAATATCCGCGAGTTCGTGGATTTTTGTGCCATTTGCACAAATATGTGACCACGTGTGCCGGTTACTTTGCCAGCGCGCCAAAAGGCGCTGAGGTCCCTTGAGTGAGCTGGCCATTATAGTGGGGATGGGCGGGAAGACGTTTCATACCACTAGTGTGTGGTGGACGGGGCCAAACGGGCGGGGCTTCTATGCTAGTTCACATGCATCTTGTTTATAAAGGGTCAGAGACCGAGCAGAGCAGCAGATGAGGAGAAAGCAGCCTCCTGGTCACAGGAGCTACACGGGGATGGTGCTCGGGAAACTCATGGATGCAAAAATACGTTTGGCACATGACCCCAGAATCCTTCAGATGTCCAAGATAGCTCTGCCGCGCGTGTTGGTACAAAACCATTCTGATCCTGCTCAGTGTGTTCAGGCGCATGCAGCTGCTGCTGCTGGACAATGTCCCATCTTATACTAAACTGCCCCGTACAGGCATATGCTGGCGCTGGGCAGTGGGGTTCAGTGGCATGCGGGTGCTCCACGCCTGGTACATGCGCATTCCGGTGCCAGGGGGGAAACGTGTTTATTGGTGCTGTGTAGCAAGTTATGACTTTACATTTTGAATGCACCAGATGTTGGTACCACCTACACGGATCAGGAGCATCCAGGCACCAGACTTCATGTTGCAAGAGCATAATGGCGCTGTGCGGTACGGGTATATATGTACTGGGGGCAGGGGGGCACTTAGCACAATGTGTGCTCACACCCAGAGGGCTCCCAGGCAATTAAGCTCAAATGATTTTCACACTGAGAGGGCTCCGGGGCAGTTCAGCAGCACGGGGCTCACACCCACTGGGCCCTGGGGTAGTTCAGTACCACGTTGGCTCACAACCCCTGGGCAGCTCAGCAGCGCGGGGGCTCACACCCACAGGGCTCCCGGGCAGTTTACCAGCACCACCCTCTCGCTCATAACTGCCACCCTCTGGTTCACAACTGCCACCCTCTGGTTCATCACTGCCACCCTCTGGTTCACCACTGCCACCCCCTGGTTCACCACTGCCACCCTCTTGTTCACCACTGTCACACTCTGGTTCATCACTGTCACCCTCTGGTTCATCGCTGCCACCCTCTGGTTCATCACTGCTACCCTCTAATTCACCACTGCCACCCTCTGGTTCACCCCTGCCACAATCTGGTTCATCACAGCACCCTCTGGTTCACCACTGCCACCCTCTGGTTCAACAGTGTCACCCTCTGGGTCATCACTGCCACCCTCTGGTTCATCACTGCCACCCTCTGGTTCACCACTGCCACCCTCTGGTTCACCCCTGCCACCCGCTGGTTCATCACTGCCACCCTCTGGTTCATCACTGCCACCCTCTGGTTCACCACTGCCACCGTCTGGTTCACCACTGCCACCCTCTGGTTCATCACAGCACCTCTGGTTCACCACTGCCACCCTCTGGTTCACCCCTGCCACCATCTGGTTCATCACTGCCACCCTCTGGTTCATCACTGCCACCCTCTGGTTCACCACTGCCACCCTCTGGTTCATCACTACCACCCTCTGGTTCACCGCTGCCACCCTCTGGTTCATGACTGTCACCCTCTGGTTCATCACTGTCACCCTCTGGTTCATCACTGCCACCCTCTGGTTCATCACTAGCACCCTCTGGATCACCACTGCCACCCTATGGTTCACCACTGCCACCCTCTGGTTCATCACTGCCACCCTCTGGTTCATCACTGCCACCCTCTGTTTCATCACAGCACCCTCTGGTTCATAACTGCACCTTCTGGTTCATCACAGCACCCTCTGGTTCATCACTGTAGATTATGGGGAGAAATCACACCTGCCCAGCCTCAACCGGGGGCTGGTTAATGTGTTACTGAATTTGAGCTTCAAGTCCGGCACCTGCTTCCTTATCTGTTAGTGCTTCCTGTTGTGGTTTAATTTTTGTGATAACCTGGAGCATTGTGGCATACTTGTAACTATTCTCTGACCCTGCTTCGAGGGTCAGGGCAGGGTCAGAGAATAGTTGCAAATAGGCAACAACTCTGGAGGTGCCGCTCAGGAAGCACTTACAGGGTTACAGCAGGTGCCCTAGTTGAAGTTAATTTCTTTGTAACCATTTTGTAAATGGTTACAAAGAAATTAGCTTCAACGTGGGTACCTGCTATAACCCTGTAAGTGCATCATGTACTTCAGTTTTTGAAAATCCGTTCCTCACGCGATTTTGCAGGTTTTTCTACAATTTCGTGAGATTTGCGGACCATGACATTGCAGAAAATCGGAACGGATTTTACGCCTATGCTTAGTTAAAAGTTAAGTACGTGATTTTGCATTGTCCTGGAATGATTCGAATCACTAAATTGGGTACGTTTACACGTGTTTGAAAATGTTTTGTTGCTAACATGTCTGTTTGCAATGAACGCAAAATTTCTGTGTGTTTTTGTGTCCAAATAACTGTTTTAAAATCAGGTTTGATTAATTTGTAGAGAGGTTTAACCCTTTCTGCGTAGTTTAGAATGTAAGTTCTTACGAAATTCAGGAAACCTAGGATCAACTAAGTTTTTCAGCGTATTTGGAGGTTGGAGAAGCGCGCATTTTTCTAAAAAGTTGGCTGCCAGGCGTGTGCCTTCACTTGAAAGTTCATATCCTAAAAATAGGACGTTAAGATGGGCAATTCTAGATTTTTTTTTAATTGAATTTGTACCCTTCAGAGGCGAATCCCAATATAATTGTATTCACCCCATTCAAGTGCCTATCCAAGTCATTGTCCGTTAGATAGATGTCATCCACATATGATAAAGCTTCATCATCATATGTTTGTAGTAACTCTGTTACCCTTGCTGAAAATAACCCAGGATTATTCTTGAATCCCTGAGGGAGACGACAGAATTGATTCTGTGTCCCCATAATTGAGAAAGAGGTCAAATCCCTTTTTTCTTTATCCCTTCTTTCCTCCCTTTACCTTTCCCCGCCGCTTCTGCCCCTGCCGCCCCTCTCCCCCCAGCGTGACCGGCCCAATCCAGCTCCTCTCCCCGCTCCCACCTCCCAGCTGTCCAGCCCTCCCCGACCCCTACTTAATGGCGGGCTGCAGGCGCGCCGCTGGTGCACCGAAGGCGCGTCAAAGGCAAGCACGTCTGCACCCGTCCGCGACCCGTCTGCGACCAGCACCAGGAACCCTGGACCTCCGCCCTGCCAATGCTACGACCCAGCAGCACTCCACGCACTCAACCCAGGCTGCAGCAACAACTGCAAGCTAGCATCACCAGCTGACACCCATGGACCCTTCAGCTGTCACCGCTGCCGGCACACCTGCAGCACCGCCAAGAACACGGATCCAGCACAACCCGCCCACAAGAACACAACTGAACCGAAGACCCTGCAATGCATCCTCCTCAACGTCCGATCCCTCCACAAACACGCCACAGAAATCTGGGACCTTCTCGACAGCACCACCCCGGACGTAGCATTCTTTACCGAAACCTGGACCAACGCCACCTCAGGACCGGACATCGCCATTGCCATCCCCCAAGGATACAAGATCTACAGGAAGGACCGCCCCACCCACCCAGGAGGATGAATCGCCATCGTCCACAAATCCAGCCTCCGCCTGAGCACACTCCCTGACGAGTCCACAGAACTGATGGAACACCTTCACTTCAAGATACTGGCCAGCCCCACTGCCGCCCTCCGAGGAGCCCTCATCTACCGACCCCCTGGACCCCGCGGACCCTTCGCCAACTCCATCACGGACATTATCTCCCCGCAGGCCATCGCATCCACCAACTACACCCTGCTGGGAGACCTCAACTTCCACCTCGACAATCAACTGGACCCCAACACCACATGCCTCCTGGACAACCTCCACAACATTGGACTCTGCCAGATCGTGACCGAGCCCAGGCACTCAGCAGGACACACCCTCGACCCCCTCTTCACTACAGGAAACTCCATCACCTTCAGCCACACCACTGAACTCCCATGGATTGACCATCGTTGCGTCCACTTCACCTTCAGAACACCCACCATCCACAGACACCAGCACCTGCTTCCACAAAGAAACTGGACCAAAATCACCGACGACCAGCTCATCTCCTCACTCAACAACTCCACCCCAACCATCGCGGAAAACGATGACCCCAACACCGCAGCCCGAACCCTGCATAGATGGATCTCGGACAGCACCAACACCATAGCCCCCCTCAAGAAAAACAACAATACCCGTGCCAAGAAAGCCAGATGGTTTACCACCGAACTTCAAGAGTCCAGGCGCACATGCAGCCGCCTCAAAAAGGCCCGGAGAAACACCAAATCCACAGAAGCCCACAACAACTTCAGAGCCGCCACCAACGCTCACCATCAACTCATCAGAGAAACGAGGAAAAAAGCGATTAAAGACAGAATCTCAACCCATGCACACAACAGCAAGGAACTCTTCAGCATCATCAAGGAGTTCGCCCAACCCACCAGCAAGTCTACCGACATCCCTCCCTCACAAGACCTCTGCGACAAACTCAGCACTTTTTTCCACCACAAAATCAAGAGCATCTACGACAACTTCGACGAAGACAACCAACACACTGAACCCTCACCAACCACCCCCGACACCCGGAAACCAGCGATTGATGACTGGACAGCCCTCACCACCAAAGACACACTGAAGACAATGAAGTCAATCCACTCATGGGCCCCCACGGACCCCTGCCCCCATCACATCTTCAAAAGAGCCGCTGACACCATCGCACCCATGCTCTGCCACACCATCAACCGCTCCCTGGCGACCGCCTCGTTCCCCGACGACTGGAAACAAGCAGAGGTCAACCTCCTCCTGAAGAAACCGTCAGCGGACCCCACCGACCTCAAAAACTACAGACCCATCTCCCTGCTCCCTTTCCCAGCGAAAGTCATCGAGAAAGCCATCAACAGCCAATTCATTGAAGAACACAACATCCTCGACTCCTCCCAATCGGGCTTCAGAAAAAACCACAGTACAGAAACCGCCCTCCTCGCTGCAACAGACGACATCCGCACCCTACTGGACAAAGGAGAAACAGTAGCCCTCATCCTCCTAGACCTATCAGCAGTGTTCGACACAGTCTCCCACCGCACCCTAATACGCAGACTCTACGATGCAGGAATCCAGGACAAGGCCCTCGACTGGATCTGCTCCTTCCTCTCCGGCAGGACGCAACCGGTCAGACTCTCCCCTTTCCTCTCAGACCCCACACCTACCACCTGCGGAGTCCCCCAGGGCTCCTCCCTCAGCCCGACGCTCTTCAACGTCTACATCGCTCCACTTGCCCCCATCGTCAGAACCTACGGACTCAACATCGTGTCATATGCAGACGACACCCAGCTCATCCTCTCCCTATCCAACGAGCCCAACACCGCCAAACACAACTTTCGAGAAGGCATGGAAGCCGTTGCCAAATGGATGAAAAACAGCTGCCTACAACTAAACACCAACAAAACAGAAGTACTCTTCATGGGCCCAAACCCCGACGCCTGGAGCGACACCTGGTGGCCCACCGCCCTCGGAAACCCGCCAACCCCCACAGACCACGCACGCAACCTGGGAATCATCCTGGTTCCGAGCTCAAAATGGACCACCAAATCAACTCTGTCTCACCTTCCTGCTTCCACACCCTCCGCCTCCTTCGTAAGACCTTCAAATGGATCCCGCTCGAACACCGAAAGACAGTCACTCTCGCCCTGGTCACCAGCAGACTCGACTACGGCACCGCACTCTACGCCGGAATAAACAAAAACCTCATCCGCAAGCTACAAAACATCCAGAATGCCGCCGCAAGACTGGTCCTCAACCTGCCAAAACGCTGCCACATCTACCAGCACCTGCGCACACTCCACTGGCTCCGCGTCGAGGCGAGAATCACCTTTAAGATGCTCACCCACGCACACAAGGCCCTCCACGGCACCGGACCAGCATACCTGAACAGCCAGCTCAAATTCCACGCACCCCAAAGGACCCTACGATCAGCCCAGCTCTCCTACGCCAAGGTCCCCCGCACCAGAAAGACCAGATCGGGAGGCCGCTCCTTCTCCTTCCTCGCGGCCAAAGCATGGAACGCCCTTCCACTCCTCCTCAGACAGACAACATCGCTCCCCATCTTCGTTAGAAACCTCAAAACCTGGCTCTTCGACAGACCCCCTCCTTGATGGAATGGAACCTGACCCCCCCCCCCCCCACCCCTAGCACCTTGAAACCCTTACGGGTGAGTAGTTGCGCTTTAACAAACTCCTGATTGATTGACTGATACCTACTTTCTGGTGCAATGTTTTGACAGAAGAAACCGTTTGAAATATCTAATGTGGTTTTATACTTTTTACACACAATGTTATTCATTAATGCTGGACTTTTTGCATTTTGTACTGCAAAAGTTTGCAACAAAAGTTTAGATGTCTGTAATCCAATACTAGACAATATGTATTGTCTGATTTGGAGACAGGAAACAAAGGATTGTTCATGGACGAGGTGCATGTTTTAATCAACCCTTGGTATTCAAGTTGATCTAATTTCTTCCTGACCTGTTTCTTAGCTTTTTGATTAACTGGATACTGCATTTTTGCAGTTGCAGATTTTTTAACTGCATTTTATGGTGAGGAGAATCCTCATCCCATTCTATATAATGCAGGAGCCTGGGCAACTGCCCATTTCCTGGCATAAGTATATTTTAAATAAATTGGAATGTGGTTGGAGAAGGCTGGCATAATGATGTCTTTGCCATGTGTACACTCCCTGACAAATTCTGGTGGCCAGTCTTGTTCAGCTATAAGAATGTCATAAACCTTTGAAAGTTGCCTCCAAAAGAGTGCTCTCACTTTTCTTGGTATGCCCCCAACAACTGGAGTGCTATTTCATATAATCTGTGTGGACAACTAACCCTGGTATCTGCAGTTTCAACCTGAATGAATTCATTCAAGTTCACTGTCTCCAGATGATCCTTCAAGTTCTTCCGAGCTATGGTGACTTCTGCTGAGCTGTCCAACATTGTCTGAGCCCATTCCCCGTTCTTGAGTTGTGTCCTCAAGATCCTCGGCATGTCTGATTTTTAGACCTGCTACCTTCTTTTTGGTGAATTGAGGTTTCTTGTTTTTCTGAACGTGTTGATCGTCTTTGGACTTCACGCGTTCTTCCTTGTGTTCTGAGCGTCTTCTTCTTTCGGATTTCTGTGACGAAGTCTGAAAGGTACAAGAGGAATGTGTATCATTATCTTGATATCTATCAGGTTTTCTCAAATTATCCCTATTCTTGAAGTTATACCTCCTTTCAGGGGGCTCCTTTTGAGGAGACCTACCCTTGCATTTAAAACGCTTCTCTTTAGAAGTTTGTTTAGTGTTTTCCCACTTTTTTTTAGGAGGAGTAGGAGTGTTTTTAGAAAAGACCTTTTCAGGACTTTCTGACAGTTGGGGTTTAACTGGTTTCCCACCCAAGCTGTCTCTGCCTAATTCTTCATAGGATTTTTCAATTATTTTGGCCAGTTTTTGTGGTTGCTCAGTTATATCAAATTCCCTTAACTTTTGGTGGAACGCCACGGATGCTGCTTCACCTTCAATATTAGCTAATATTATTGTTGAGACCTGTTTGAAATCTTTCAGTAATTTTATACCTAGATTTAAAGCAGGCTCTGCCCCGTATTCATTCTGAATCTGTTTCAGGATATCTGGTATTACTGCCATAGACGGAACGCCATGTGTTTGAGTGTAGATTGCAGCAAAGACTGTACCCCAAGTGCCTCAGTCCTCCAGATGTGGTGTGATTATTGGCAAACAGATGGTTAACATTCTGTGTTTCTCATGAGGGGTAGTATTAGGAAATACTGCCTCGATATGAGTGATTTTTTTGAGCTTTCAAGAATGGAATTTGTTCCCGATTTGCTGGTAATTTACCAATGACCGTATGTAGAGTCTGTGGTGTAATTTTATTTGTGTTCCCCTGGTGAGGGGGGTGTTGTGGAATTATTATTGCTGGTTGGACTGTAAAATTCCTCATAGACATATTGAACCAATTGTTATAGATTTTGATTAGCTCTCCGAGTTGAGCTCGTAGTTCCACATCTGACATTTCATTAATTTCAGGATGTGGAGTATAGCTGGTTAATACCATCCATGTTGCTCCTGGTCTACCTAGTGGACCGAGCCTGGTAATGTGATTTATATGTTTTAGGGTGCCTTTAAACCAGAGTGCATGCTCTTGGTAAGTTAGTAGAATTTCAATATCCTCAAAAGGAATGTATTCCGCTGGTGGTTCATCTTCTTTGTAGAAGTGAAACACATTTGTCACTGGATTTGCTTCACGGAAGATTATCCATGAGTAGAATACCTCTGTCAGGTGACATTCATGTGCCTCTGTAACCAAAACTACCTTACCACCTCTTGATGTTAGGCCATTTTTTATAAGTTTTATAGTGATGGCTCTCTTTAAATTTGGAGGAATGATTATAGCATCATCGTCGGTTTCTTGGAAACCTGAAAAGTTAAGAGCCGCTTCGGCTGGATCAGCCGTAGCTCCACTGGAAGTACTTTGTTGGCCATTTTGTTGACTGAAAGTTTGCAAAGCAAGTTTCAAGGAAACAAAGATAAGGTGCACAATATTTTGGAACACTGTATCCTTCAACTTTGAACAAACCAAAAAGCTAATACATAGGATTTTCATCCTACTCAGCTATCGTGGATATTATCCTTTTACACACTCCAAACGTCTATTGGAGTTTTTACAGAAAAAGGGGTCTCTGAGAAAAGCACGACTGAGTTACTTTAGTATCTAGCATTAAATTAGTGCCTTACCAAACTTTGGGCATCATGTAGTGTAGTTTCTATATTCCCATTAGGCTCTGTGCATTAGAATAATATATCCTATAGATATGACATAGGACTTAGGTAAGTAGGTGTCTATCGAATATACTAAACTTAATTGTGAGTGCTAGCTAGCTCAGAGGTCACTAGAAACTTTCTCGAATTCACAAGTAGGGATTAGTTTCTGACAACCACATAAACATGACAACTTTGATTCCCTAGGACTGGAATAACTATCTTCAGAGTTGTGGAAACAATAGATAAGTCAGTCAATCGTTTCTACAGAGTTGCATGGAAATAGAGAGACGGGCCTTTTCAATAAAAGGATTTATTGAACAGTCTTCTGTCTCATGCAAGAGAGGTGAACTGCTACAATCGTTAGACAGAATGCAAAGTATAATACGTGCAGCAAAAATAGTATTATAAAATAATTCTGTACGAGCATTGTATGGTTTCTAAGCCATATAAAAATACATACATAAATAACACAGGCTAAAATACCCAACTGGTGCTTCTAAAATACTATTGATCACCAAGGAGGGAGGAGGAATAGCTGTCCATTCTGTTCCCCTAAGATAATCCAAATAATCAATAAGAGAATGGACACTTGTAACTGTGTTGCAGTGGTTCTCTAAGACAACCCTCATAAACGCTATGTTGATCTCGGTTGCGGTTTATATAATTTCTCGGCCCCACATATGCGTTATTGCATTATCATCGGGTTATCTAAATTTGTGCTGTATGCCCGCCTCAAGCCTGAGGCAACCTCTGGTGTAGCGCAGTAGTGTCCAGATATAAATATAGGCCCACAGAAATTATCTAAAAACAAACCTACATCATGGAAAGTATTTTATTCGCCGAAAGATGAAGTTTGTTGTTAAAAAAGTCGGGTATACACACAGATCGAGTTACTTTGTCTGATTATACCGCTTAAAAGTTCAAAAAAATCGTCACCCCACCTCGCCCAGCCCCCTAGACCCGGCTATGGTCCGCCGTACCCGTCGTACTTGCTGTATCCGTCGTATTCGTCTCTGACCCACAGAGACGAATACGACGGGTACGAGAGAGAGTCATCCCGCATTAATATATGTCAGGCTGGGGGACCATAGCCAACTTAACTGCTGCCATATCAAGAGGAATTTACTGAACAACACATGAGTGACTCCATAAAGATTCAGGGAATCACAGTTAAGAAATATTCCCAGTCAGTCTAGGAATAAATAAACACACCTGAGACTAAGCCACATCTATGACAAGGTTGCAGAGAACGCAGAAACAACAGAAAACCTTAATCCCAACCTTCTCAGCTCTAGAGCCATATCCTGAACCCACGAGGATATAGAAAATAGGCCTTGTGTAATTTTCAGCAGTCTGCCTATACAAGACAAAGAATCCTTTTCGCCTTTCTCCTTCATCCAGCCCGCAAACCAAATCTTCTGAGAAATAGGTCCTGAAGAAGATGGCAAATAAAGGAAAATAAGCCATCGAAACGCGCGTTGACCAAGCTGGGTGTTACACCCCAGCTCTCAGTACAGCATTAGAGAGTTGAGATCCTCACCTCTATGGTTCTATCTGTGTATGCAATCAGGTACTGGGGTGTGTAGTGTGTATGTAGTGAGTGCAAGTGATGCGTATGTATAGAATCAGAGGCTTGTATGTATGGGGATGATTGTGAGTCTGGATTTTCACCATTCAAGTCCGAGGCCACTGAAGTCATCTGCGGCGTACCTCAAGGCTCCTCACTCAGCCCCACCCTCTTCAACGTATACATGAGCCCCCTCGCGACCATCGCTCGCCAACACAACCTCAACATCATCTCCTACGCAGATGACACCCAACTGATCCTTTCACTCACCAAAGACCCCAACACCGCCAAAACCAACCTACATGAAGGTATGAAAGAAGTAGCAGAGTGGATGAAGCACAGCCGTCTGAAACTGAACTCAGACAAAACAGAAGTCCTTATCTTAGGCACCTCCCCCTCCGCTTGGGACGACTCTTAGTGGCCAGAGGCCCTTGGAAAAGCACCCATCCCGACGGTCCACGCACGAAACCTGGGCGTCATCCTGGACTCCTCTCTCTCGATGAACAGACAAGTCAACGCAGTCTCATCTTCATGCTTCAACATCCTCCGCAAGCTCAAAAAAACATTTCGCTGGATCCCCACCGAAACCAGAAAGACAGTCACCCATGCACTGGTTACAAGTCGCCTGGACTACGGAAACACCCTATACGCCGGTATCACCGCAAAACTCCAGAAAAAACTCCAACGCATCCAGAACGCATCAGCCAGACTCATACTAGACATCCCACGCAAAGACCATATCTCTAGCCACCTGAAAAACCTCCACTGGCTCCCCGTCAATAAGAGGATTACTTTCCGCCTCCTAACCCACGCTCACAAAGCACTCTACGAACTTGGACCCGAATGCCTCAACACACGACTTACCTTCTACACCCCCCCTCGCCAGCTACGATCTTCCAACCAAGCCCTTGCTACCATTCCTTGCATCAATAAAACCACCATGGGAGGTAGATCCTTCTCCTACCTCGCAGCTAAAACCTGGAACTCACTCCCCACTCACCTACGTCTCACACAGAACCACCTAGCGTTCAGAAAGCAACTTAAAACCTGGATATTCGACAAGTAACTCCCCTCCCCCCTCAAGCGCCTTGAGACCCTCTGGGTATGTAGCGCGCTATATAAATTTCTAACTTGACTTGACTTGACTTAAAAATGCACTTTTGAGAACAATGTATAAATTGTGGTATTACAAATGATTAGTATATACTGTATTATGTAAATTGACAATACAGTTTTCATTGAAAAATATGTATCATGAAATTGTGGATTGATTCACTTATGTTTTAATGTATATCAACAAAAAACTTTTTTCTATAAAATAAAAAAATAAATCGTACAAATGAAACTTTAGTTCTATATGTAGCAACGCTTTCTTTCATAGGCCCCTCAAGTGAGCTTCTTAGAAGCCATATGTAAAAGAAATATAGGTCAAAAGGGATACTATCTCTGTATAGTTCTTATTGCTGTTGACATGAAGTCTGGCAGTGACAGTGGTTGACATGAAGCGTTGCAGTGTTTACAGCTGACAAAGTCTAGCAGAAACGGTGACTGACATTAAGTCCGCAGAGTATGTGCCATAACGGCCAGAACTGCTTACTCTTTGACACTCGGAAACCAGGTTTGAGTCCCTGCGTCAGCTCAACATTGTGTGATTCTGGGCAACAATATCTTAATCTCCCTGTGCAAAAAAAAACAAAAAAAAAAATGTAAAATAAAAATGAATGTGTCCTTGTGTAACATAACTGGTGCTCATGTAAAGTGCTCCAATACCTTCGGGTTGAGATCAAGCTATATAAAAAAAATGATACGTTTCGCAGGGGCTGAGACTGATATGAAGTCTTGCAGTGACTGTGACTGACCTTTAAGTCCTGTGGTGTCTGCAGCTGACATAAAGCCTGGCAGTGACTGACATGAAGGTTTTCAGTGTCTGTGACTGACTTTTAAGTCCTGTGGTGTCTGCAGCTGACATAAAGCCTGGCAGTGACTGACAAGAAGTATCGCAGGGTCTATGATTGACTTTGAAGTACTGTAGTGTTTGCAGTGATAGACATGAAGTCTCGCATTGACTGTGACTGACTTTAAAGTCCTGCAGTGTCTACAGCTGACATAAAGCCTGGCAGAGACTGACATGAAGGTTTGCAGTGACTGTGACTTACTTTTAAGTCTTGTGGTGTCTGCAGCTGACAGAAAGCCTGGCAGTGACTGACATGAAGTCTTTCAGTGACTGTGACTGACTTTGAAGTCCTGCAGGTTCTGCAGCTGACATAAAGCCTGGTAGTGACTGACATGGAGTCTTTCAGTGACTGTGACTGACTGCAGGTGCTGCAGTTGACATTATCCCTGGGCGACATGAAGGGACGTATGTACAAGGGGATTGTGCCAATGGAAAGGCACTTTTTTTGATATTCGGGCGGCACAATGCCCCACACCATATTTATAAAATGGCGCATCCCCCTTCATTTTTTAAATGCTCTAAGGGACATTGTACAAGAAAAATGACTCAGCAACGCTCTGCGCCAAATTTTGCAGCACTGCGTTGCGTGATTTAAAAACGCAGGGAATGCGCCATATTCACAATAATGCAGGACACCCCGGTGATTTCCCTTGCACTGGTGCAAAAAATAT
Source organism: Lissotriton vulgaris (assembly GCF_964263255.1). Classification (NCBI taxonomy): domain Eukaryota; kingdom Metazoa; phylum Chordata; class Amphibia; order Caudata; family Salamandridae; genus Lissotriton; species Lissotriton vulgaris. Next base: position 1,871,623,778 of record NC_141693.1, read on the forward strand.
CTGCTTAACTCCAACACAGACAACCTTGTGCCATAGCGCAAGGGTGCTTGTGCTGCAAAGATGATTGTTTATGTACAGGAAGGGACATCTGCCTGCACAAAACAATAATTAATGGTGTTTTTCTCTTTCTATGTGTGTTGCAGAAAGCAACACACATAGAAAAAGCAAAAAGGAAGAGATCCTTGTTAATCTGGGGCACGGTAAAGAAGCAATGGGTGTTGCGGTGGAATGCCACAGCAACACTCATTTCACTCTATGCACATGTTGCTGTACCATAACAGTATTATTATCTTGTCGCAGGTATAGTGTCAATGGTATTTACATACTATAAAATGCCTCCCATTCATCCACCAAGTGGCAACACCGTGGTTTCTGCCCAGCTGGTTCCGCAGAATCAGTGCCCCCACAACCTACTGTGTGGTCCCTAACCTCATTGTCTTGATTCAGAAAGTCATCAACACCAACGTGCAGCAAATGTGACAACATTGAAGCTGTAGCTCCTAGAAAGGGGACCAGGGCTTCCAGGCTGCCACAGCCAAGGCCATTTGAGGGGGCGGAGCCTTGAGAGAGGGCAGTGCTTTAAAGGGGAATGTGCATGTGGGAGCAGCTGTAAATGTGCCTTGGCCGAAGAAGCGTAACATGGAACCTTTTCCAGGGAACAGTTACAAGAGGCGTGGCCTGACTAATTAAGGGTGTGACTTGAAAGTGATGTGAGGTGAACTAAAATCCTTGTACTTTACACAATGTGCCAGCTGACCAGTATCTGGAGGTCTCTCCGTGTGAGTGTTTTTGCATCCAGACATTACATGCAATAATGAACAGACACCAAATGCTCGTCAGCAGTGTAAGATAAATGATTAGCAACATAAGATTGCTGTGTATAATTAAAATTGAAAATCGTTCAAATCTGAAAATATGAGACTGTGACTTAAGCATTGCCAAGGTCTGTGGAAGGGTCTATTGAAGAGGGTCTTTGACATGTCTTAATTCCTCCTGTTCCCGCGTGCTCCCCATTTGTCTCTTCAATCTCTCGGTCTGTTAGCCCTTATTCAAGGCACATTTTTCTGAAATTGGGCAGCTCCTTCCTCTTCATCACTTTTGTCCCTCGTTCCTATTGTGTACTTCCTTAGGGCATCTCCCTTTCACCATGTCCTCTGTCCCCCACCCACAACCACCAATGGTGTGCGCGCGCCTGCACGTGCGCGCGCACTCACACACACACAGCTTTTTTTTTCTTTTGGCACAGTATTTCAACAGCTGTGTAAACATCCTTCACATACTTTTCATAAAATGGCGATTACAATTGGCACATACGTGCCATTGCTCTGTGCGCTCTGCGGAGAGGCCAAGGATTTGATGAGCATGCAGTCTGAATGCCTTTATGACCCACTGACAGGCTGTGAGTAGCTCACAGTGCCTTCCCTCAGCTGCAGAGCTCTCAATCCTGCTGAGTCATGAACAGCCTCAACCTGAACTCACCCAGACACCTAGAGGGGACTCGGGTCACAAAACACACAGCACGAAAGTCCCATGGTGCATGAAAAATATCGATAGAAACATCTGGAAAAAGAAAATACTCCTAGGCAGTGCAAGATGAAGTGTAATGTGAAATGTGAAATGGAAACAGGGGCTGTATTGTTGATATCATTTACCTTATGGATTTCTACAGTCATTGTTGAGGAGTCAATTGTTGTTTTTACCTGTAAGTTTAAGAACCTCAATGTAGTGCCCGTTAAGGAGCAGTTTCAAGTCAGTTTTTAATTACTGCCTGGTGTCACACCTGGCTGGACCCACCTCGCATAAAGCCCTGAGAGGGGGTGCAGCTTTGTGTTTGGACAACCCCTTCAAAACACACATAAAAAGCTTCTGAAGCCACCATGGCACAGGGAGGTTGTAAAGTCCATGATGCATTAGAAGGGTGCAAAGCCTCCCCACACAACCTGGAAGTCTACTCTCTGTAGAGGTTTCCAGTTCCCCTTGTGCTCCCTGTGTGATACTGGTGCTTCACCGGGTGACCGCGTGACGAGAGCAGACATCGTGTGCCGCACAATGCAAGTTGGGGCACATGACTATAATGTTAGAATTGATTATCGGGTGCAGTGTACCACCTGACGGAGCCTTCTGAATCTGGACTTCAGTATTCCAGAGGTGTGTTCAATAATGGATCGTGCTTCTATGGGCAATGCATCGCAATGTGCCTGAGGGTTGCTGTGTGCAGTCAGGATCCAGTTTGGTGGTGCAGAGGTACTGTGAAGTCTGGAGTCCAAAACATGAGATACTCATGGAATATTCTGCTATCTATTATTGTCTCTTGATATGTGTTCAAGATGCCTGCAATGTCAATTACCCAGCCATCCATCCCATCGGTCCCTTGTGCTCCCTGTTCATTAAGGTTGCTGCTCCTAAACATGAAGGAGCCATGGGCACTCCCTGGGTACTTTGAAGCGACACTGGTGATATTTCTTGAGCAGACACCATATTAATCCTCAGAGAATGTTGAATCTGTAGACAACCCGGTACGTCAAGGGTGTCTCAACGTCAGGTCATTGGATCTGGCTTCCATCCACCATACCCATCACATCACTACCCTAATACCACTGTCCAAGACCTGCCTTACTATTAGCAATCCTGCTTGTGCCCTGAGTTGTAGTCAATTATGATGCTTAAAGTTGAATTGGGGAATACCCGGACGCCTGTAGTGATGCCCCTGATTGCTTCATCTGTCCCTGGCTGAGCAGAAAGCACAAGGGACCTTCACAGCGGAGACTGGCAGTGCCTAATTTGGAAAAGAATGAGTGCTGGTGCCCTATACTCTGCTCAGATGTCTGTGGCTGCTACTATTAAATATCAGTGTGCAGAATACCAAGGCTGGTAGTCTTAAATCCACCCAAGCCGCTTTAATCCACAACCAGACACTCCCTGCCCCCTTTTGCTCACTCTTGCTTCTCCTGCTTTCTTACTTTCTGATGCTGTTGCCATTTCTCTTCCTCAGACTTTTATTTAAACCACGGTGGTACCAAAGAGGAATACGAACATGCAGGCAAGCACTAATAGCCAGCTTTGACGGAAACAACACTCAACTAGCATGCCGGCTAGTCCGATTTATGAATATAGCAAAAATCAGGTTAAATCTAACAACTAACTGTCGATCAGATCAAAGTAGGCTACCATCAAAAGACAGATTAAGCTACACAAGCCAGAATTCCTAAACTCTGCCTAAAGTTTCAGACGCGGACCATAGTACCGATAGAGCAAACCAACTTTACGCTTTAAGATATTGAGAGCAGATTTCGACAACCGTTTGACTGAAATGTTCTGGTTCGTTTATAGTACTTTTTACCTTGCACAGAAATGGAATGTCATATGTGTCTTAATTACTTTTTATCATGTCTATTTGTAATTTAAGAGTATTTTCTTAGATGGCTTTGAATGTGTTTTTCCTATTGCAAGGATTTTAACTAATCACGCCATTAAAGAATTTAAACATTTAAACATCCTCTGTCTTTCTTATCTGTGTGTTTGCCCTCTCTTGTGCTCGGCAAATATCTGCAAAATAAGTACCGGTGGCCCCCACCGTCAACCACTGGCTCAAAGTAAGCACTGGGCCTAAGATGGCATCACTGTTGGATTGGTATCTCTAGTACATTTCCTCCTCTGTTTGTTTAAGTATGGTCATGCTGGTGTGGATAACTCGCTCTTGCCTCTTGCGGTCTCCCTGGACTACCTCTGTCACCACTTTCCTCTTTCCCAGGATCATAAGCAGTGAAGCCATGATGTTGATGGATTAAGTTTTCCAGCTTAAGGAGGTTTTCTAAAAGCTTTGCTTATGGAGTGCATCTCTCCTTGCCAAGGCAAGGGCAAAGCATTGGCCTGAAGTGTATGTTTCAGAATTTGTGCAACAGAGCAGAATTGTAGTATATACCCTTTAGCAAATGTTCCCAAATGAATAACAATTAGGACACTTTGCACAGTGCAACCCATACACTGTGGAGGACAGTGCAAATAATGTAGAATATTTGCTATTTACTCACAAATGACTTGGTTCATTGCTCTATCCTTTAGCAAAATGATTGTGAAAGTGCCATACTGCAATACTTATTTTCATGCCAATAGGCACAGTATTTATACAATTTCAAATTATGCAATTGTCATGGCATAATTTTGGACAGAGGTGCTCAATTGCAAAGCACTAGTTCAATTTGTGTGAATTCACCTCATGCATTTAGAGAAAATTGATGACCGATTTCTGCACAGCTTACAAGAGTCAGGAACCCTGGTCGATCATGCAACATACATTAAAAGCAGGGTAAGTTATACCTGCCTTAATAAATAGCTTCCTCTACAATGCAGTAATCAATGAGCAAATCAGATGATCAATATCTAACTAAAGGACATTCTCTAAATGCATTACTATTGTCCCTGAGAGACAATCTGTGTGACATGATTTAGGATAAATAGTATCCTGTTGGATACAAACAACCCTGATAATAATTTAAGATAATAGTTTAATCCATAAAGCAGTGGGTAAAATGACATTTATTTATATTAGTTATCTGTTATATAAATTGCTCAGAAACCTACAAAGCCTTCACGGTGATGACATAAACAAGAAAGACCAATATAAAATTATAAAAACCTTATTATCTACAATTAAGGGCCTAATTACGATGTTGGGCGGACTTTTGACCTTCCAACACTGTTGCAGTCTCGGGACCAACAGACCTCCGGTCCGCGATCCCGACACCACATATACAATGCGACCGCACATGGTGCAGTCGCATACACCCAATTGTCTACGGGAACTTGCGCTACAGCCGTAAACCAGCTGTGGCCCAAGCTCCCAAAGACCAATGGGAGAATAGGTTCATCCCTGCACTGTGTGGTGCACACAGTGCAGGGATTAACAGAGGGGCACCTACGGAACCCCCTCTGCCCCATAGGTATTACATGCCGGTCTCTGATTGGCCAACAGGCTCCTTGGGCCAGTCGGTATCCAGCTCCAATGACCGGCCGGTTTCACTTCCAACCACCTGCAGTGTAATGCAGCGGTTGAAACTGAAACCGCGATGAGGCTCGGAAAGCCTCCGACCTGCGGTAGGAGGCTTTCTGACTCACATCATAATGAGGGCCCTAAGTACCAGTCAGGAAACCAGATACAATTACAATTTCTTGAGCAGGGAAGGCCAGCTCTAGAAAATATAAAGGAGCTCAAAAATACATATTTCAACGCTCTGGGGCGTATTTACGCCCCAGAGCGTTAACGCCACCAGAACTTCATTTTTTGCAATATTCTGGTGGTGTTAAATCCTTCGCCTTATTTACAAGGCGGTATTAAGCCGTGTAAATAATGCCCCTATTCACAAAGCACTTAGCGTGAAAGGGGGGAATGGGTGTTGCAATGGGCGTTCCCCCACAAAACCCATTTCTTTTTGACGCTGCCCATATTTAGAAGGTATGGGTCAGCATCAAAAATAAGACCAGGAATTACCTGGTCTTAAGCAGGCGATACAAGTGGAGATGTTTTATTTTTTCTCGTATTTTGCTCTTTCTATGTGTGCTGCATTCTGCATTCTTTCTGCATTCTGCATTCTTTCTATGTATGCTGCATTCTGCAGCACACATAGAAAGAGCAAATTGCCTGTTAAGAAGGTGTCCCTTCCTGCACATAAATAATCACCCCTGCAGCACAGGCACCCTAGCAAAATGGCACTAGGGTGCCTGCATTGGTGTTAGGCAGCTTCTTTAGTGCCAGCACTAGGGGTAATGCAGGAGTGCACCGTATTTTTGTAACTATGGCACAGCCCAGTGTTTTAAAACTGACAGAGCGCGACGTTACCAATTTTGGGCACTTTATGAATATTATCTCTCACTTGCTCTGCTGTGTTGCGCTTGATCTGGTGCTGTTTCTCATAAGGTACCATTGATTCACCCTTCTATCTTAAAGATATCCATATAGAATGTATGTGTCTCCCCTTTCAATCCCCTGACTTGTTTAAACAACCATTGACAAAGCCAGTAGATCTGCCTTTGCAGATCATTGCTCAAATGTGAATGTGCCAGAGGTTGAATGAAACATTTAGTTTTAATTCATGTTTTCATTTAAATGATGGTGGAAAGGCAATACATTTTATGAACATTTCTTTTAAGCACTTTTTTTTTCTTTTAAGCACTTTGCTGCATTGGTGAAACAGTATGTTAGAGTAAGGATGCATCAGATAGGGCAAATGTTTGTGAGGAATGTGAAGGTCAGTGAAGACTTACCTGCTCAAGCAGTTCCAACTACCTTTATGATAAGTGTAGATATACAAAATATGTTTTGCTCTATTGAAATTCAAGAATATATTCTACACTGAGCACATTTGTCAATGTCACATAAAAGATTACATTTAAGGAGAATAGCATGGAAATAAATCCTGCAAAAGTAGAGAGTTAGCCTGGACAAAACCTTGTAGCAGGAAAAATCCCCTGCACTTTTGTTGTGCAATTGTGATGATTGTCAAAATTCAAGAGCTTGTTAGATGGCATTTTAATCCTACACATCTCTCTTTGTACGTTGACCATAGTTTAAATGAGCATTGCCAAACCCAATAGCTTTCACCTTTTGGCTTTGCCAATTTAGACCTATGGTCCTCGCCAATTATTTTTGCCAATGCTGTTAAGGGAAAGAAAAACAATTGTTGGCAAGGCAAATAGGTTTTGTATTTATTATGAAGTGCCAAGCTATTGGTTTTGCCATTTCTTGTTTGAAAAGCATTGTAAAAAAAAAAGTTAAATAAAAAAAGACTTCAAAATACTGGGGGATTGGCAAGCACATATCCTAAGTAGGGTTGGACGGAAGACGCAGAGTTTCACTTCACAGAATTCTGTGGAGTTACGAAAAACCTCTGCTAGATTCTACAGGGGTCTGCGAGCGGGTGGAATGAGGCCACTTGCACTGCTAGCACTGAGTTTTAGCACCAGGAGCTTGTTCCGTGCTGTAAAATCAGTGCGAACAGCACCACACAGTGTGACAGAGGACATTGCTTCTTTCTGCCACTTGGGTAGACTTTCTACTTGAGTGGCAGCTTTCTCAGCACAAATGGTTGCCAGCTGCCGCAACGGCTTGCATTGAGAAATATCACCAGAAGACATTCTAGTGCCTGAAAATGGAGCTAGAGATACACATTCCCACTCATCAACCTAAAGTCAGTAACCCAAGAGTGAGGAAAATAACTCCGCCATACAGCAGTTGGCGGAGTTTCGATAGAAGTCTGCATTCTGCTTGGAATGGGCAAAACGGCTCGAGACCCAATGGCGGAGCGATATTTTTCATCCACCCCTAATAATAAGGTGTTTCAAAAGTGCACAGTGAATTTATTTTGTCAATCTTTATATATGCAGCATGGTTTATTTTTCAAATACTTTTCACTCAGAAAATTCTGAACAGAATTTTAAAAGAAAAAAGAAAAAAGGAAGTTTAGGCCTTAATTACTTTACACAGGACTCAGCTCTGAAATCTGCTCTAGCCATTTATTCCTCTGCAGTAGCCTAGAGAGCAGATGTATGGTGCCTCCAGGGGAAGAGACATTTATTTTTCACTCTTTTTAAGTACAGCTTCTGTCTCAAACATCACCTAGTGAGTGCATGAGCCTGTCCTCCTACAGAGTCATAAAAGCTTTGCATGCTAAGGGCCAGATGTATCAAGAATTGTTTTTGCAATTCTTAAAAAGCACATTTTACTGATTCCCTATTTAAGAATCGCAAAATGCAATGTATGTATAATTTTTTTTTTTATTGTGATTCCTACATATTCCTTAATAGCGAATCACAAATTGCAATATTAAGGAAACCTTCCCATTCATTCCTATGGGCCTAAAAGCCCATAGGAATGAATTTGCAATTTACGAGTACCAAATAGGTACTCGCACATTGAGCATGCAATTTCAAGGGTGGAAGGGTGCCAAAAGAACACCCTATTGCACCCCTGAAATATGCATGTATGTGCGCCACATGCTAATTAGAAAAATGGTAAAAAGTGATTTTTTAAAGGAATTTGCAAATTACCACCAATTAGAAGTTGGTGGTACTTTGCGATTCCTTAAAGCCAGGTCACAATATTTTCTTGCTTCCTCCATTGCATTTAAGGAATTGCAAATTGCGATTCCGTAAATGCATTCGCAAAATAGGTAATTGCAAAAATTGTAATTACCTATTTTGCGAATGCCTTTTGGGATGTCCCAAAAGGCTTATTACCATTCGCAAAGGGGCTGATTCTGCGAATCAGCCCATATGCGAACAGGAAAACGCTTGATACATCTGACCCTAAGTGCTTTAGCTTTTGGGCATATATGGAATGCAGGAGATGAAACAAAAGCAAACCTCAAAGCCTGATCTTTAGCCATACCTGGCAAAAGCATACCTTTTACTGTGCTTTCGCAGAAAAGCTAGGAGGGGTGGGGAGCAATGCAGTGATCATAATGTGTATTTGAGGGGAAAGCCTGATGCTAGAGTGAGAGCAAGAAGTCACTTGCACTCTTCTGGAGTGTTGAATGAAGAAGATCAAAAATAGCTCCCTTAATGTGAGCAGTAGAACAATACATTTCATCCTTCAAAAGGATTGTAAAGAGGCTATGATCCAGGAGAGGGACAAAAACAAGACATGGAAGGCCAGTCATCAATAAGAAGCAAGCAAATAAGGGTGACAATGAAGCCAACCAATGGTAAGCAGTGGGCGGGCTCTAAGCCCACTGTAAGTATGTCATTTGGTCTACAACAAGCTTTCGCCTACAGACAGGTAACAGATGTTTGTAGATAAGACACAAAAATGGCTATTACTCATATTGATCTACATAGGCAAAACAAAGTGTAGTGATGTGTATGCACGCATGTGCACTTATGCAGCATGATGCCATGGTGGCACAACATCATTATATATATGCGAGTATGCATGGTGGCATTTGGGCACATGCACATTATTAATCTAGGCTGCTATTGCATCATCAAGCATAAGTGCACATATGTGATGACACACGCACAGGTGTACATCACGTATAGACATGGTTGCCTCGCACTAGCGTTTGTCAAGAATTAAACAAACACAGGTGTATCATGATCAGCAAATGTACAAGCATCCCTAATAAAGAGAAGAGATACATGCCAGTGAAAGCAGTAGCAGTTCAACCTTTCCCCCACAAATGCACACAAAGCCACACACCACAAGTAAGCCCGATAACAGCAGTTCACCAATCATCACATTAATAAATACATTATCTGCTGCAGCAGTGCAAACTACCTGTGCAGACGTGTCTAGACAGGAAGTATCCATTAGAGTGTTTGTGATTATGTGTATATATGAGAGTGAGTTTTGTTAATGTGTGAATTTGCACTTTCCTTCATGAGCAAAGTGCAGGATATTCAGCAATCTCTGCTGAGGAGAAGTAGAGATTTCTCTCAGATTAACATCTCTCCATCGCCTTCGCATTGTGTCAACTTAATTTCTTTTTAGTCTCCCTCCATTTGTCAGACATTGGACTTGTGAGATACTCTGGATTTGCCTTTATTTATGTCTTTGAGAAAATGTGGGATCTTGTCCTTACGGGACCGAGTAGGACAATATAATAGTATTAATGACACGGGGACTCGGTCACGATTCAATTGAAGCTGCTCTTTATTCAAAGCAGATTGTTCTTGGGTATTGATATTTTTTAGCAAATGTTTAAGCTGTTTCATAATTTTTGCATCCACAAAGGGTCATAAATGTAAATGTGCACACCCGAGTGGTGTACACATTCAATAAAGTTTAGTAAAAAATTATCCCTTGTGAGACCAGTGCTAGATTATAGCCAAACAAAGAGGTTGCAGGATTGCTAGTGAAGAAGTACTAGGGTACTTGTAGAATTTCCATAAAAATGAGGAAACATTGTAGACTTCATCAGAAGTTTATTCAGGTACAAAGGATCCCATTATACAGCTGCCAGAGTAAGCTTCAACTGAGCAGCATCCTTTAAACCCCTAATGACATCACAACATTCCATACTATGCTAGGATGGAACTTAAGCACACATACAATTCTGATAATAGAGAATAGCAATAGGAATACCACACATCTCCCTCCTATAATAACTATATACAGATTCCAACATTTTCAAAACATTATACATAATCCTTTAGATATGATGGACATTTTGAAGTCCGAAAGGAATGACGAAGATAATTGTGCTCACCTCTGTTATTATAAGAATGTTCACCTTGGCTACCACTGGTAGAAGCACGTTGACTCTCCCCAGAGTGAGCATCCTTTTTTCTTTCAGAACCATCACCACAACCATCATTTCCATTTGATTTAAATCTTACAATGACCTCTCTATTAAGATTCCATAACCTGTGATCCTGAGTTTTCACAGCGTTATTGAAAACCTTTATGACTAACATTGGTTTGAGATATTTGGAGTTCCCACCACCAAATAAACAAGGTCGCCTAATAGCTACCCAATCTCCCACCTTAACAACCGTTCTTTTCACAGATTTTTTGCATCAAAATTCCGTTTCCTTTGCTGACCCTTATGTTCCTCTCTATCATTCAAATCTTGATCATCCACACTTTCAACTCTTCCTTTAATTCTACAATAATCATTAACCCAAAACGGTTCCAAACAAGTATTTGCAAACCTTCCCCGAAAAAGAAAGAAAGGAGATTTTCCCGTTGTAGAATGAGGGGTTAATCTATACTCTTGAATTTTTTACGTACTTCACACTTCCAGTCTGAATGCATACATTTTGCAAGAGTAATAGTTTCCTTTAACACTCTGTTATACCTCTCAATCATTCCATTACCCTCAGGATGATATAACGAACAAGTTTTATGCACAATATTATTTTTTATCAGAAAATCCTCCATTTCTTTGGATATCAGCTGCACGCCATTGTCTGACAGAATAGATCTTGGATTAACCTCTCTCGAAAATAATTCTCTCAAACACCTTATCACACTTTGTGTCTCCACACTGCAAAAAAAGAAAACCTCAGGCCACCTAGAAAACATGTCCATGATGACCAAAAGAAAGGTTTGGGAACCACCACTATGAATGGGTCCTAAAATGTCCAATGCAATGTCTTCCCACGGACGCGTAGGATGTCTTCTTACTACCATGGGTTGAGTTCTAGGAAGTTTGAATTTATCACATAATCCGCAAGGAACACATTCCCGAATCTCTCTCTCTGTGAACTTGTCCATACCGGGCCACCAATACGTGCTCCGTAACCTCTCTTTAGTTTTAGTAATACCGGAATGTAAAATATGAGCTATGTCCAGCAACTCCTTTCTAAGACTGGCCTGGGGAACTAATCTCGTGCCTCAAAACAGTATACCTCTATTGACCGATAATTCATGCCTCATGTACCAAAACGGACTTGTAGACAAAGTCCCTGCCTTAGCACTGACCCAGTTACCACTTAATAAAGACAAAACTTCACTCAACGTTTCATCTGAACCAACTTCATTAACCCATCTCTCTTCAGTTATACTTGCCAAATCCATAGCACAAAACCATTCCTCTTCAAACTCATTGTCAATACACTCAAAGTCTTCATCTACGTCTGAATCTTCAACACCGACCTCAGGACCAAGGCGAGAAAGAACATCCGCTATTTTATTCTTCACACCAGGAATATATCTAATGCGAAAAGAATATTCTTGCAGCCCCATTATCCATTTGGTAATTCGGCCAGAAATCAAATCCAGGCCCTTTTTCTCAAAGATTTCCACCAAGGGTTTGTGGCCAGTCCTAACCTCAAATTCTGTTCCCCGTATAAACTTTTTCAACTTCCTCATAGCCCAAAAAACTGCTAAAGCCTCTCTTTCTACAACTGAATATCTAGTCTCAGGATCCCTGAGACTTCGAGACAAAAACATTATGGTTTTAGTACCAGATGGACCGCATTGCTGTAATACAGCACCTAAACCCCTCTCACTAGCATCCGTCGTGAGAATAGCTTTGAGAGAGGTATCAAAACTTTGTAAGGATGGAGCATGTTTTAAACATTTCTTGACACCAGCAAATTCTGCATTACATTCAGGAGACCAACAATAATTGACACCTTTTCTTAATAAACATCTCATATTGACAGTCACCTCAGTAAAGTTTTTTACAAACTTAGCATAGTATTCCACCATGCCTAAGAACTTCATAAGTTCTTCCTTATTCTTGGGAGGACTCATTTTATAAATAACGTCAACCATGACTTCTTTTGGTCTAACCCCGTTTGCATCTATCCTATGACCCAAATAATTTATGGAGTCCGCACGAAATTTACACTTTTCCTTTTCCACCGTGAGATTACATTCATTCAGATTGCGTAACACTGCCCTTAATCTACTATCATGCTCGACCATATTGTTGGCAAATACCAAAATGTCATCCTGATAAACACACACACCAAGTAAACCCTTCAACACTCTCTCCATTACTCTCTGAAATACTGATGAGGCCGAGACTAGACCAAATGGCATTCTTTTAAATCTAAAAGTGCCAAAAGGCGTAATGAAGGCTGTTAAGTCTCTGCTGTTTTGCTCCAACTCTATCTGTGATACGCAGATGTTAAATCAATGGTGCTAAATACTTTAGCACCACCCAATAACACTAACAGTTCATTAATATTAGGTAAAGGATATTTATCGATCACCACATTTTTGTTTAGTTGGCGCAAATCGATGCCTAGACGAAGATCGCCACTGGGTTTTCTTGCGGCCACCACCGGAGCCAACCATTTCATTCCCTCAACCTCCTCAATAATTCCACCATCCATCAATTTCTTTAATTCTTTTTGCATATCATCTTTTACAGATAAAGGAACATTCCTCACTTTGCAACTTACGGGAATTGATCCATTCTTTAGCTTGATTTTATGTTGATACCCTTTAAAGCATCCCAACTCATGTTTGAATACATCAGGAACGTTTTCAATGAGGGATAACACAAATTCATTTTCCTTACCCTTGATACAGACAGGTGTGGAAGTATGTTCATGCTTCAAATCTAGATCCTTCCTGCTATCACTTTCAAGTGTTGAACTAGAACTAGAACTAGATTTCTGAATTACCGAAACATTTTCTCTGATTTGTATAGGAGGATCCGCATTGGGATCCAGAAACACACCTAGATCTCCTTGATGTAACCAACTTATTAAACTATCTCCTTTCTTAGATATATAACTCGTTCCTGCAATCATTCTGTCCTTGTACTCAATCACACCCATGAAGTATCCATGAAGCTTAATTGGTTCACCTCCAAAAGCTAATAGAATAATATCAGGTTTTACAAGTTTGATTTTATTCTTAAGCTTTAAGTTATAGAATTCATTAGAAACTTTAGTTATTTTTGCCCCAGAGTCAAAAAGGACTCGTTGATTCACCTTCAAAGAGTATGTCGTCAAAAGGACAATTTCTCTTCTTGGACATATCTTGAATCTGGACAAATATCTGCCCACACTCAAAGTCGTCCTGAGAAGACTCTGAGTTACTTTCGTACACCTCTGCTTTCTTCACCCTGGGAGATATTTTCGTCCTACATGTTTTAGAGAAGTGACCTTTTTTCTTGCATTTGGAGCATATATGATTTAGCGCAGGACATCTGCTATCATTAGCTAAATGCCCTACCATATCGCATCTAAAAAATTTCAATGTGGTGAACTTCTCCTTATTTTTAAATCTTTCATTTTTAACCTCTCTATTAGTTTTATCTTCCACAACTGGATTAGATTTTAGAAATGTACTTTTAACTGAATGAACCTTTTCCTCTTTTACATCACCATTCTTGAAGACATCAACACACTTCAACGAGTGTTCTATTCTCTTCGCAACTCCAAGAACCTCCTCTAGAGTTGGCTCCTCTCGAAGTGACAACTCCTCTCTCACCTTTTCCATGTTGAAGCCTAGCATAAATTGATCACGTATGTGATCATCAGTTAGATTGTCATATTTACAGGATGAAGCTAACTTTCTTAAGTCTGTTATGTATGTTTCAACAGTTTCCCCATCTTTTTGCGTGTGTTTCCCAAAATGATACCTTTCGAGTATCGTGCTTATCTTAGGCAAATAATGTTTATTCAATTTACAAATGCAAATTTCATATTCATTCAGCCCATTAGACTCAGAAGATGGTAATTCTGGTGAATGATCGAACACTTCCTGTCCTTCTGATCCCAAACAATGTAAAAGAAGTGAAGTCTTTCTTTCAGCACTTAATGATGTCCCACAAACTTTGGCATATCTCTCGAAAACATGCTTCCATTTCTTCCATCTAATTGGAGGATCACCCGGTGACTCCAAGAAGAAAGGTGCCACCGTTACATCCTGCATCGTTTAATGATATAGGCCACATTTCAATAAAGCTGAATGCTCAAGTAATGTAAGTGTGTGAATCGCTGATGAAAATGATGTGCTTTTCATAACATATGCAATTCACAGTCTATCAATAATAAGCGTGCAAATCGCTGTTGAGATGTTTTAGTAGAAAAATGATTTGCCACAGAGTGTACTTACTAAGAAACACCAAATCGCTATGACCACAAAATGTAATATTAGCCCCACAGTACCTTTAATTTCTGAAAAGCATGCAAATCACAGTCACCGTAGATGAAATAAATTATTGATGTGAGCGTGCAAATCGCTGTCAATATCTTTTTAAAAATTATTTGCCACAGAGTGTATCCTGCTGAAATCACAAAATAAATATTAGCACACTGTACCTTTATCTTGTGAAAAATATATTCGTGAAATGGTCCCTGATAAGTAGGTAGGAGTTTATCTTTAACTTTACCAGTGCCGAGTGAATACAAAGTCTTCAAATGTATAATTTTCCAACAAATCAGCAAATCTATGCATCCAGCAAATGGTATTTGATGCAAAGTTAAATGTTTTCCTTGAAAAGTTCGAGTCACAACACGTACAGTATTAAAGCTGAATCATGACAATAAAAGCCCACAGCAAGCCGCTTTTTGACTAAATAAAGGCATTCAGCAAATCACTTTCCAATGCTAAAACTCACAGCAAGTAGTTTTCCTTGAATTCTTCTTATTTCCACAAAAGTACTAAATCTCGAGCAACCATTCTGAGAAATTTGAATGGAAATTATAGCTCAGAGAATAAAGGAAAATCATGCAGCCACTGTTATCATTTAATCAAAGGATGATGAGTTCTAGGATGAGCCCACATCGATATGCTAAAAATCATACATCCCATATAAAGCAATATGTGGCAAAGCTCTAATCCCACTAGACTCAAGTAGCTTAATATCCTTCGAAAATAAGTAACCACAAAGTCAAATGAAAGGTGAACTTTAAAATTCTCACCTTAAATGCAAATATGAAATTGTAACAAAATCATATAGAAGACAGTTCCTGAGTTCAGATCCTTTGGTGAAGCTGCCGACTACGCCAGTGTAGAATTTCCATAAAAATGAGGAAACATTGTAGACTTCATCAGATGTTTATTCAGGTACAAAGGATCCCATCCAACAGCTGTCAGAGTAAGCTTCAACTGAGCAGCATCCTTTAAACCCCTAATGACATCACAACATTCCATACTATGCTAGGATGGAACTTAAGCACACATACAATTCTGATAATAGAGAATAGCAATAGGAATACCACAGTACTATTTCAATACTGTCAATTTGTAAATATTGTTAACCATGTACTCGTCAATTGTATAATTATGTTGTGTAAAAATATGTGTATATTAGTTCGTGCAATTTATATGTATGGCAATGTACAAAACTTGGACAATTTCTCAATGTTATAATTGTATGAAGTGAATTACCTTAAACATTGGTAAAAAATATATCAATACCAAAGAATTAAATTAAAAGGGTATACAATCTGCTTTGAATAAAGAGCAGCTTCAATTGAATCGTGACCGAGTCCCCGTGTCATTTATTTATGTCTTTGGCACAATCCATGAGATTTGGCTATCCCAGGGATTCCCTTACCCCTGACAAGCTATGCCTCAGTGATCCGAATACCATGCTTCCCCTGGTAAGGCTCCTTAACTGTTTGCTGCAGGAGGGTTTCGTTTTTCTGGCTTGGAAACATGCTATGGTTCTTCCCCTTTTGAAGAAATGTAACTCAGATCCTGCTAATTGATCTAATTATAGACCCATTTCTGTGTTCTCTTTTGTGTCTAAAATTCTAGAAAAGCATGTATGTGTTCAACTCTGCTTTCGTGGAGTCTCAAAATTTTCTATAGGACTCCCTATAAAGTTCATTACAGAGTCCACCCTCTTGGGAGTTACAGATCACCTCAGATGGCTCCTAGATGAGAGCGAGATGGCAGAGCTGAATCTTCTCGATCTTAAAGCTGCCTTCTATACTGTATCGTACCATTCAGGCAGTTTGCTCGCCAGGTGACAATAGGACCAAGGCAACTGTTTTGCCTTCACCTGTTGGCGTTGAACATCTCTTGGATGCTTTTAAGCCAGTGGACTTGCCTGACTCTTAAAATTCTTAAGAGTTTAAAATCTGGCTCACCCTCTGACCCTTCCCCTGCTAGATTGCTAGCAGCAGCAGTAGAGACGATTAACGTAGAGGTGAACAACATTATAAATCTGTCCCTCCAGGCAGCCAGTGTCCCAGTGGCCTGGAAGCAGGCCAAGATTCTGCCACTTTTAAAAAAGCTGTCACTAGACCATCTCAATCAAGGCAAATACCGGCCCATTTCCCTCTTACCTGACCTGGGCAAGGTGTGCGAGAAGGTTGTTGACAAACAACTCACCGCATTGTTGGGTGGCGCTTCTATATAACCAACTGATTGCCTCGATAGGTGTCAATGGTAGGTGCTCGGCACTCTTCCCCATTGAGAGGGGGACGCGTCAAGGCTGTCCCCTCTCACCTCTCCTTTTTGCTTTAACTCTGGAGTCTTTGGCCTGCGCCATCAGGATGCATCTCTGTATCCGAGGCTTTCGTGTCACACCCGCTGACACCAATGAGGAAAAAATTTCTCTATTTGCTGATGACATTTTGGTATTCATCACTAACCCCACTACGACTATACCAGCTCTGTTTGACACGATTACAGACTATGGACGACACTCTGGCTACAAAATTAACTGGTATAAATCTTCCCTCTATTGCCCGAATATTGCCCAACCAGATTGGCCCATGCCCAGAGAGTTGTGAGTAGCGCAAGCGGGATTCAAATACCTGGGAATTTTCGTGACTCCGCACCGAAGGTCTGTAGGAAGGAGAACATAGAATCAGTCCTATGTAAGTTTAAGGCAGATGTGGAGAGATGAAGAGGTCTCCCTCTTACCTGGCTCGGACGAGCAGCCATTTTTAAAATGATCACCCTGCCCCAACTGCTTTACGCCCTACAAAACACCTACCATCCCCTACCCAAGGACACTTTTACAGAAATAAATACTACACTTCGAACACTGTTGTGGCAGGGGGAACACCCCAGAATAGCGCTCCAGACACTGCAACGTAATCCCTACAATGGGGGATAGCGCTCCCCGATATAGAGGGGTACTACTAGGCATCCCACCTGATACCATAAATGAATGGGTACACCTAAAAGCAGAGACCACCCTACATACTGCCTTGAGCCGGAAGAAAGGCAACCACATACATACATACACTATCTGTATGGTGGGAAAGGGGGCTCCCGCCTGCTGTCTGCAACCCAAGTGACTTTGATGGCATGGGGGAGGGAGACTAAGGCTATTGGATGGACGGGTTGTGTTACGAAGACTACCCCGCTCTGGGAAGGGACCTGGTTTAAGGAGCTGCATAAGCTCACAGGATTTGGGACATGAGATCTCCTGGGAATCTCCACAAAAGGGGATATCATCGAAAAAGGGGAGCTAAAAACATGGGCGACAATTAAACGGGAATACGGCATGAACAACTCCCAATTTCTTAAAAACGTGCAACTACATCATGCATGGCAGAAAGAGAATATCTCCAGTGAGCACCTCCCGGAGTACGCACCCTTAGAAGGTTGTCTTCTGCAAAAGGAATTGATCAAAAAAGCGGTCTCCTTTACCTATAAAACAACCAATAGCAATGTCTCGGACCGACTGGTTGGGCTCCTGGCACGGTGGGAGGGGGAGGTGGGGTCCATGGCGAACATTGATTGGGCAGCGCCGTTGGTGCACCCCAGAGAGGTTGCCATAAAAGCAAGGCTTCGGCTCATTCAGTTCAAAAATATTACACCGTACTAATTACGACAGGGATAGGCTACATAAAATGGGGAGGGCAGATTCACCATGTTGCCTGTCTTGTACTACGGCACGTAGTAACATCTTTCACACTTTTTGGGGCCTGTCCCGAGCTTCAGGCATATTGGGCGCTGGTGGTCGAGCTGCTGGGTACGGTCCTGGGAGTAATGCTGCCGATGGAACCATGCTTTGTGCTATTAGGGATTCCACACGAGGTAGACGTCACTAGAACACAATTAATTTTTGCATCTCTGGGGCTGGTAGTCACCAAGAGAGATATTGCTAGACGGTGGGGGGTGGCTGATAAACCCACTATAAAGGACTGGACAAGAGGAATGGATATGTATATGACGGAGGAGCAAACCACATATCGTAGCAGGGGGTGCCCTAAGAAATTTCACAAGATATGGTACCCATGGAGAAGACAATTTGGGCTGGACATGGGAGGAGATACACAGCAGCCCACAACGCAAACAACACAGGAGACTTCCACACAGGGACCCAACAGAATTCTACCCTAGGAAGCGTCCCTGGTGCTCACCTATGGTTGTTCCCTGATTCCGATTGCATCCATACAAACACAATGAGTTGTCACGGTTGGAGAATACAAACTCGACTCAATCTAATGGGGGAGGAAGCGGTCCTGTTCATGGTGTCCACGTATTTCATGTATACGGGATTGTCCGCGGGCGAGGCTCACTGTAAGAACTGTATTGTGCTATTTGTTCAACTGGAAAATAAAAATACATTTATTTAAAAAAAATAGAATATCGATTTTTTCAGGTAAATAATATTGATAAGAACATCGTTGTTGTTAATATCGTTTTCAATACTATAGTAGTAAAAAATATTGATTTGTAATCATCTTAATGTGTTTTAATTCATATATTAATTGTATGTCTTATTAATGTTTATATAATTGTTATTAATATTTTTAAACAGTTGGTTATGTTGAGTGAGTTATAATTTTTTATTTAATTGTTATTAGCAATTTATATTGTTGTAGCAGACTACTAGGTTTGTAGGGGTATATGGTGGGATGTTAATTAAGTAATAATTAGCAATTAATTATTAATTTATTATTAATTATTCGAGTATTAAATATGTAAATTGTGTTATAAGTATCTTTTCTAGTCGTATTTTAGATGCGGGCTTCTAGGTTTGTAGGGGGTATAGGGTGGAGAATTAATAAAGTAATAATTAATTAGCAATTAGTAATTCATTTTACAAAATGTAATTGATTGTTATTTATGGAAAATGTGTAATAACTTTCAGTATTAGTTATATTTTAGATGTGAGCTCCCTGGTTTGTAAGGTTACAGGGTGGGAAGTTTGTTCAGTAATAATCAATTATCAATTATTTATTTATTATTAATTATTTAATTGATTATTCCTTATGTACTTTATGTAATATTGATTAAGTTTATGTATATTTTAGTTGCCTAGATGCCATACGTCTGCCTTTATGTGCCAATGCCAGCAATGGCGGCAGAAGCCACCCAATATCAAAGCAAATCCTGTCACAAATGGAAGGGAGGCGGCACACCAATTCTGTCCACATGTGTTTTATTCAAGCATAACAACGTGTTCCGGCCGAAGCTGCCTTTGTCAAGTTTGTATAACAAAGCCAACATAGCCAATAAATACGCATGACGTCACTACAGACATAGAAGAAATCTCTACATGAGCCTAGACTGATTTTAGTCGCTACAATTCCATTTTTTAAAATTCTTTACAATTATCATTCCAAATCATAATTCTCTTGTAAAAGATTATTACTTAAAATGAAACAATTTCTTGTGCAAATTTATCAGTCCGAACAGCAATAGATATAGAAAACAGACTCAGCGTATGATCCAAAACAATGTAATTTATATGTATATGTGAAGTTTAATATATTATTTCCTGGCTCGAGGGGTTGTCAAAACAATGTAAGCCATTAAATTGTCTCAAGTGCCAAAATATAAAAACAACGGATTACTATGATCGTATAACGGTATGACAATGTCACGTTTAGCAAATATTTCATATTTAATTAAATCTTTGACTGTCATTAAGCCATAATTAATACAGTGTAATTATAATTCGAGACAAATGACCCATTGGAAAAGCAAGATACTAATTCTTCATCTTGACATTCCAACCGTTTGTCTGATATTGGGCAAGTGCCCCATTCATGATTTAATTATATCGCCAGTGCTCACTTGATCTCTGATTTTAAACGCGCCCCAAAAGAAGAATTCATGTATATAACATGAAAAAATGAAAAACATTACTGTAAAAAACCTTGAAAAAAATTAGTGTAAGGAATACATGGGAATAGAAATATTTAAGAAACTAAATTCCTATGTGTGTTGCCAGTTCCTCCTCCCCATTCAAGCCAAATGGCATCCTAGTATGTAAATCAATTTTATAGTGTGATTCGAAGGATGTGTAACTGTTTTTCTCTATCACCTCCTCATATGTGTTTCATTATTCTGTCTAGTCCAAAATATTGAGCAATTTATTGTCACTGTTATGTGTGTTGTAAACATTTCTGGCTACAGGGTAATTGAAATCCAAATTCGGATTGCCCTTTGGTGTTTTAAGATACATTTCTTTAATTGTAGTTTAGTACTACCTACGTATCTGAGGTCACATGGACAGTCCAGAAGGTAAACCACAAATTCAGGGGTACAAATGATGAATTTACAAATCTGTCTCCCTTTGTCATTCTGTGTTTTAAAGCTTCTGCAACTATAGCTGTGTTTACATGCTTTGCATGAGTTGCACTTGTGAAAACCCTCCTTTACTTGCAACCAATTTGTAGGTGGGTCAGATGTTTGGAAACTCTAGACCAATTTGTCCTTGATGTATCTCGGTCTCCTACAAGTAACTGTGGGAGAATTACCTACACTGTTCCAAATCATGGGGTCAGCTCGTATGACACCCCAATGTTTTTTCATGATCGTTTTGAACTTATTGGATTTCACTTTGAACGTATTGATCATTCTAGGAACAGTTTCAGATTATTTGTCTGTTATATTCTCCCTATTTCTTAATAGAACCTTTTCTTGTTTTACATCCCATAGTTTATTGTTAGCTTGGAAGAGAATTTTATCTGAGTATCCTCTCTGTTTAAATATTTGTATCATGGTGTTCTGTTCTTTTTTTAAACCCTCGTCTGTGCTGCAATTTCTGCGAGCATGTAGCAATTCTCCATATGGACTGCTGTTAAGAAGAGAGGCAAGATGATTTCTTTGTGCATAAAGAAACTGGTTGCCAACTTATTGTTTTGAACAGTGATTCTAATATCTAGAAATTCACATGTTGTTTCAAGCTCAGATTTGAGTTGTTACATGATAAGGATTCAATACATTTTAAGGCTAGGTCTTTTCCGTGATCCCAAATGATAAAAAGGTCATCAATGTACCTTAACCATAGGGGCACATGTTCATTGTATTTCTCATTGATATCTATCCATACCACCTGTTCCTCCCACCGGCCTAAGAACAAGTTCGCTAGGCTGGGGGCGCAACAGGTACCCATGGCACTTCCTGACCTTTGTCAATATAAGGTTTTGTCAAATAGGAAAATATTCTCTTGTAAACAGTACAGCATTATTTGTTCAACCCTTTGTGTATGGTCAAACATATTGATTGGTTGCCTATGAAAGAAATACATACAAGCCTCAACTCCTTTCTTCTGATCAATGCATGTATGAAGAGAACAAACATCTAAAGATATCATCAGAAAGTTTTTCTCCCACTTGATGTCATGAATTCTTTTTAGAAAATCTGTACTGTCCTTACAATATGATCTCAAATCAGTTACATATGGTACCACAAAATGATCTACAAAAATTGATGTTTTCTCCAAAAAGCCCCCATTTGAGGAAGCAATCGGTCTCCCGGGTGGCTTGGCGGAATGTTTATGAATCTTTGGTAAAAGATATAAAGATGGCACTCGTGGGTTATTATTTCTTAAAAACTGATATTCATCATCGTCTATGAGACCTGACTTTCATCAACCATTCAACATAGCATGGTACGTGATTATTCAATTTTCATCTATTTCCCAGTTAATAATCTCATAACAACTCAAATCACTAAGTAGTCTGGTGGCTTTTGCTTTGTAATCATCAGTGTTCATTAAGACAATGTCCCCCCCCTTATCGGAGGTTTTATCACTATAGCTTAGTCTTGTAGAAGGTTGGTCAACGCATCTCTTTGACCCTTTGTTAGATTTTCCTTTAGTCAATAATCTTGATTATTTTGTAGCTTTATCAATTCACGAGTCATAACTTAGTGAAATGCCTCAATGTTGTCATGAGGAACATTGGGATTATATCTTGATTTCATTTTCAGGCCACTATTGCATGGTGAATCAGCTGGAAAGCCCAAAGTAAATCAGTGTAATACCCACATTATCATTTCTGATGGTATTATAATTGGTTTACAATTCATACATTTCTAAAATTGAGTGTATGTCTACCAGGGTGAAGCTTGTGGCAGCCTTGTTTTTTTTTTGTAGTATCATATTTTTGTATTTTATGTAATTTCATCAGTTTGAGCTTTCTTTTAAACAAGAACAAACCAATTTGAATGTCCACATAGGTCCAGTCAGTTGATGGACAGAAAAATAGCCCCAATTTCAATAATGTTTCCTCGTCAGATGTTATACTATGAGATGATAAATTGATGATAGATGTATCCATTTGATCACTGTCAGTTTTGCTTTTATGCCAATATTTATTCCCTCCTCCCTTTCTAGTTAATCTGTGTTTTTCTTTGCGCCCCTTCTTTTTCCCTTTCCTTGACCTCTTCTTTTTTCGTTTTCTTTCAAAGGTGTCTGGGTGTTTGTGGTTTATTCTTTCTGTTGTTTCAAGAGCTGAAATTCGTGTAGGAAATTCAAGGGGTGCAATCCTAAAGGTTGGAGTTTGCCTCTCTGTGTCTGAACTTAGATCTGAGCTGGAATTAGTGGAGACTGTATCCTGTTGTCTTTGTTGCTAGATAAATTGACGATTGTGTTGGGCCCAATCCCTACCCAGAGTTTTCTGCTTCTTTTTTGCATAATTTATTCAGCACTCTGAGCCTGGAATGATATTGATTTGATTCATAGTGGGTGCTCACTTGTGTCTGAACAAAGCTAAACCTCTCTGAATAGCTATAACGATAGCAAAACATGTGCCAGGGATTGCTTTTATTCATTCCATGTTGGCTTGGATGGCATTTTACCAATCCAAAGAAGTAATACTGTGCCTGAAGTGGTTAAAGGTTTTTGTCATTTTACAGCTCGGCATGGATGGCACTTTAAGCATAATCCTATGCTTAAAGACTTAGCTGCAGAATGGCAAAGATAATATCATTTTCTAGCTTGGTGTGGATGGCACTATGCTAATCCTATGCTTTAAAACATTGCTGGGGGTGTGGCCAATCACCAAGCGAGATTGCTGCTTGTTAAAGTGGCTCCTGCCATCCATCAGCTCATTCCCCAAAATTTACAACAATATCCATCTCCCGTGGTGAGGAGGCCTACTGTCTAAAGGCTGCTGGTCATGGAGATAATGAAATACTGCTTTTTTTGGCCCCAAGATGGGATTTTGCAGAGGACCGAGGTGAGGCCTGCGTGGCGAGGGGGAACCATGACCTTGCCTGCATGACCGGCGGTAGCCGTAATGACCAGAGAAGGGGCGCAACAGGAGATATGCGGCCCTCCAGTTTTGCCAGTGATGACCTGCCACTGCAGCATCTGGTGTTCTCTTGGATCAAATCTTGCAATGGTAGGGGGTGAACGCACCCCTGCAGGAAATGGCAATGCGGACGCGGAGGCTCACTGTCTTACTGGTGCCCACTTGGATTGCTGCCAGCAACTGGTACCAGCCAATCACGTTCTTGGTACAACTTGGAGATGGGCTGATTTGACCCCCTGCCGATGCCCCTCTCACAGCGACCTTTATGCCTACCTAAAGCACTGGAAACCTGTCCTCACTGTGTGAGGACCCAGTGGGCATAGCCTTCTGCTGCCTATGGTGAGATACCGCAAGAGGGGTACGGTGTTGCGATGCCTGGAGGCCCTCTGCAGTGGAACTTGAATGGCACTCAGAGACAGCTTCTGGACGGGGTCTGCATTCACCCGCATGGACACCACACAAGCCAGCGGACAAGATTGGACATGTGCACCCAATGTGCCTTGGGGTGGGGCCTTTGATTTGCCCCCACAGTTTAAACAGAGACATTGCGCTGCCACCATCTATCCTCATGGTTTTAGCCGCTTCCAGCCTCAGACTGCGGGCACTGTGAATCGCCTTGCATTGAAGTCTTGCACCAGGGCCGCCTTGCTTCCTAACAAGCCCTCTCCACACAGTCACACTACCGTATTAGCTGTTCCTGCAGTGTGGCCTCCCAAACTATGTGAAAGACCTGGTGGACAATAGTACTGATCATCTCCTCCCTCTTCACACTATTTTGAGGAGCGCAAACTCCTAGGGTGCCTTAAAGAAGGGTGAGATTTCAATGTGGTAGCGTTTTCCCAGGCACATCCTTGAAACTCATGCAGAAGATACTCAAGAGGATTGAGTGGGAAAAGCGGTAGGCTGTAGGGTGTTATTTTAATATTCCCTGGTAGGCGGCAGCGAATACTTCAGCGACGCCCCTACTGCTCCTGTTCTCCGCTGCTGGAAACCACATAACCAGACCCACCAAAAATGACCAGAGCTAGGCTTGCAGTACACACCAAGCCAGGCTTGACAAATATGTGCTGCCTAAAGACTCGTCTGCTATAGCTGGGACCCAGGGAGTGCAGAACGCTACAGACCAAGCATCCCCTGAAGATTAGCCACTCACACTGCACAACCTAATGGCAGTGATTCAGGGTAGTTGTTCCTCTCTAGAGGCCAGGATTGACTTGTTCTCAAGGAGGTTGAGCTAGTAAGAACATTGGTCCCCTGATGACAGAGGCGGAGGACTCCATTGCTACCATCAAGACAGACACTGTGGCCCAAAGATCAGGGTTATTGAGCTGCGTGCTACCACTAAGGCATTGGATGCTTGGAGAATTTCGAAGGTCGCTTGAGGCAAAACAATAATCGAGGTCCCCCAAGGATTGGAATAGCCCACTGTTGATCTCTTTGTAGAAGATCTCATACTTAAAATGCAGAAACCCTGTGGCCTCTCAAGCTACTTCCTGGTTGAGCATCCCCAGTGAGACCTGCACACCCAACTGAAACCAGGTGCACCACCTCATGTTATAATAGTCAGCATTTTCAATAAAGAGACCACAATGTCCTATCATAAAAGGCTCTCAGTGCCTCACCAATAATATTTTTAAATGCCACTGTTACCTTCTTTTCGGATTTAACACTTACTCAGATTCCTACAGCTGGACCACAGCTTTCTTGAAGTAAAAAGGACCTTGGGGGCGCACAAGATAAAATATTCCATAATTTTCACAGTGAAGTTGCAAGTGACGGCAGATGGCAAAGCCTCGTACTTTGTTACTCCTGATGATGCTTGGGACTAGCTGGACAGCTGGCAGACAGTTGGCGGAACTAAACCCTAATCTCAACCCAGGCAGCAGTGGTGGAAAAACAGCACATCAGAATGACACTGTGAATCCGATGACCAATAGTGGTGACGCAACTCCCCGCAAGGGCAGACATCTTGATTGGCAATGCTCCAAGACTCCTGTAGAGACAGCCTCAGGAGGGCCATGTGTTGTCAGCGGACTGACTATTTGTGCTAGTATTTATTATTTATTTATTTATTTGTGTTATAAAGCACAATATCACCTTGCAGGCATCCTGGCGCTGGTAACACTAGGGGGAGGAGGGGAGTGTCAGGTCGGGCTGGCCAACTGATTACTTGGGAAACAGGCAAGTTTTAACACTTTTCCTGAAAGGAAGAAGCTCCTTAATTTGCCTGATTTCACACGGGAGCGTGTTCCATAGTTTGGCAGCTGCCACTTCAAAGGATCTACCCCCTGACCTAATCTTTCTAAACCTTGGCACACTCACCAGTCTAGCCGATGAGGAGCTAAGCAGCCTAGTCGGGGTGTACCAACCAAATTTAGATTGCAATGGTAAGGGTCCTATCCCATGAAGAGCCTTAAAAACGAGACCGAGGGACTTAAATTGTAGGCATGGACATTTGACATGCATTGTCAGTTGTCCACTAATCTTGCACTTGATAGCTGTCAAGGTAGGCAGCAAGGGGTCTCCACACCAAGACAATAACTTTGGCCACAAATATCCTCTTTTACTTTGGCGGGTGATGGGGTGGACAAAGGGCCACTTGGCACCGGCTACAGCCGCCTACAGTTTGGAAAAAAGTTTGGGGCGACTAGTGCTCTCCAAAGATAGGGGTGGGCAGTTCAAAGTCTGTCATTCAGGGAGGCAGAGAGGGGGCTTTGGTTTGAGGTTTCAGTTGATTATTTTGTTATGATTCTCTTACGACAGTACTTTTGTAACACACTGTCACTGAAGCATAGTTCAATCACCCAGTGTGAACTCTCATCCTGACCTCTGATCCACCCCACTGCTGGGCAAGAAATCCGATACCCATATTCACAAACTTTTATGGCCACTACGATAGTTGCTCCAGCCATTAATTTACTCTCTTGGAACGTTAATGGACTAGGAGACAAAATTAAACGAGGAGAAGGGCTAAAATACATTAAGATACATTAGCTGAGGTAGTACTCCTCCAAGAAACACATCTCAAAGGAAATACACATCACACACTGGACCAGTGGAGATAGAAAATGGTGGCCCACGCGAGTTATACCACTAGTTCTAAAGGGCTGGGCATCCTGGTGCGCAAGACGCTGCTACTCATGATTCAGCACACTTGGCCTGATACATATGAGAGATATGTGGCAATCTCTGGAATGTGATAGGGCAAGTTGATTAATATGATTTCTGTCTATTTCACTCTGTGATTCCATGATACTGCATTCTCTGACCTGAGTGCACTCCTCCACCACCTGCCGGATGGTGTATGGCTGATGGATGGAGATTTTAACATGGTACTTTGTGATGAGAGTGATAGCTGGCTCCCAGGGAGACAGGGCACCCCCATTCCCAACCCCCCCTCCCTGCTCTCCCTATCGCCTGCTTGCTGATTTCCTGTCAGCTCTCGGCCTCCTGGGTACATGGCGCTCCCACAATCTAACACCACAACAATGCACATTTCACTACAGGGCACATGGCAGTCTTTCCTGCATTGACTATATCTTCACCCGGGCTCATAAACTCCCCCACTTCTGGGAGGTCTGCCACTTGTCATGGGGTATTACTTATTATTCCCCAATACGGATGGTTCTACTACTTCTAAAACCGAGGAATAGTACACAATCCCTTGCCATTCAAGATACCCCGTATCCGAGAATGCCTTTGTAAGGCCACGGAACACTACTTCACCGAAAATGAATTCTGTGTAGACTCTACATGGACCCTATGGGAGGCATACAAGGCAGTAATTAAGGGAGAGGGCATCTCAATTGTAGGACATAAAAAAGATAAAAGGGCTCTATTTGATACACTCGAGCAAGAGTTCTCTGAGCTGGAATCTAAGCTTACTGACCGAGAGCAAGCAGGTGTCCAACATACTTTAAGCCTAAAGAAAAAGGAATATAGAGACTCTTTCTTCAGATGCTGCCAATTCTAGTCATGGGATAACCCAATATCGCCTCTATGAGGTGGGAGACAGGATTGGGGAGCTCCTGGCTTGGCTTGACAAGCGAGAGGGAGCTGAGTGCTGGAAATACAAACTGGCAGCCGCGAGCAAGTGAGAGAGAGGCAGGGAGAGGCGGATGCTTTTGCCACTTACTGCACCCACCTATACTCCCCAGTTTCTACCGCTACAGCCTTTCACACTCTTTAGGGCACTCCTGGAACAGGAGCTCACTAATGACTAAACAGTGCGGTCAATCCATGACCTAAAGTCTGGCAAAGGGATAGGTCCCTAATGGCAGCCCATTTACCTTTACAAACTTGCAGCTTTTAAAATTCACTCCTACCTATCGCAAACATTCAAGGAAAGTCACAAGTTTGGATCCCTCCCCATGGATATGAGGTTGGCCAATATGGTGGGCTTGCATAAAGATGGTAAGCCACCTGAGGACTACTCCTCCTATAGGTCAATCCCGCTTTTGAATGTTGATGTTAAAATATTGCAAACAGAAGGAGATGATGGACGGAGCACGGAAACTTTTCAGACACTCACCCCCAGTCACGGATATGGGTTGAATCCATCATTGTTCTTGAGCTCACTTCGCCACCTCAGTTCAGACCCAGCTAGAGGCAAATCAGTCTTGACCCTGTGCCTCATGGGAACAGTCCAGCCTAAACTGCCAAGCCTGGTCTTCCCTCGACCGGAAACAAGCATCCTGGACCGGTTTTGGGGTAACCCCCTCATCAGATAGGCTAGCTTGAATCCAGGGGCAAAGTGAGCAAGGGACCCACGTCTGGGCATACCCTGCCAACTTAGGGCGAACAAAGCAATCAAAAGGAGATGATGGACGGAGCGCGGAAACTTTTCAGACACTCACCATCAGCCACAGGTCTGGGTTGAAGCCATCATCGTTCTTCAGCTCACTTCACCACCCCAGTTCAGACCCAGCTATATGCAAATCAGTCTTGACCATATGCCTCATGGGAACAGTCCAGCCTGAACTGCCAAGCCAGGTCTTCCCTGGACTGGAACCAAGTGTCCTTGGACGGGTGTTGGGGTAACACCCCTCATCAGCCAGGCTAGCTTGAATCCAGTGGCAAAGGGAGCAAGGGGCCCACGTCTGGGCATACCCTGCCAACCTAGGGCGAACAAAGCAAACACAGGGAGATGATGGACGGAGCACTGACATTTTAAATTAAAATATTGGCAAAGATGTTGGCCTCCCGACTGTTCCCTGATCACGAATCTCATAGATCTGGACCATTGCTGCGTTACTCCGGGCAGAACACCGCAACTTGCCGTCTTCACAGCATCTTGGGTCAAATCGAAGGGCTTCAGGAGAATGCACTTGTACTCTCTCTTGATTCTATTCTTGGCAACCCTTGTTGTTCCTAGAAGAAGTTCAGAGGTTTATTGCAGAAGGACTTGACATCATGGCTGTAATAGGACATGGCTCGAATTCCCTTTATATTCGTCTGCCTGACTAATTAGCAGAATGGAATTCAATGAAGACGCCCTGAAACCAAGTGATAACAGAAGACACAAGAGCTTATCTGAAAAGGGAAGCAGCAGGGGGACCCAGTCTAGTTTTCACAGCCAAATATCTCTGCGCAGCAGATGTAATCGTAAAACACACGGCTGGAGGAACGTCGAGCACATTAGCAGGAACTGCGTTCCAGTTCCCCGTATTCGAGCACTGCAAAAACTAAAGAAAATTACACGTCTGGCTCAAAGGTACTTTGTGCCAAGCAAAAACCTCCTCTGTATTTTCCAATACTGCTGTAAAACTCTCTTAGCGTGGACATGTAAATAAACGCCTGATGCTTACTGAACACCAGAGTTAGTAGCAAATCTGGGGTGCATTGGTAGGAAGAATATCTTTTCAAGAAAACCAAACGGAATTAAAAGATATTATGATAGCCGGACTCAAAACATTAGCAAAATGTCAGCTGCAGTGAAATAAAATACAGAGAGGGATTGCGTTATGTCTACAATGAATGTGCCACAAAGTAAGCTCCCCAAAAAGGGGTCATAAGCATTATATACATTCTACAATAAACACAATACAATAAAATATGTGATGGGTGAGGTGGTGGGATGATACACCAAACAGCCAATAGCATTTGGTGAGAGAACTCATCCTCTGGGGAATAGCGAAATCCCTCTCTAAGTTTATATTAAAGAATTGATAACAATAGGTGTGCATACAGCCGTGCTGTCAGCTAGACATAAAAAAGTGCACAAAAGTCCATTTTCACAAAGGGGGGCCTGTAGCAATGGGGAAGCAAGTGAGGAGTGAGAGAGCTTTGAGAGGGCTATCAACATGGACAGTGCAGGGGCAGAGGGTGACAAGGAGAAGGAGCAAACAGTGGAGAGAGAGAGGAGGAGAAAGTAAATTAACACATGCACTCCCATGGAGTGATAAAAGTAAAGAAAAACAAAAAGTTATCTTAATGTAAGCGGTGAAAGGTTACGGGAAACATCCTTTACAACGCAACTTTTACAACGCACTACCATTACGACGCAACTTTTACAACGCAAGTCATTACAACAAATTGCTCTGGAGGGCGCTCTAGGATAGGGAATAGTTTAATTACTATCCAGCACCTTCCCTACTATCCACGGGGACTGGAGTTGGAATAGTAAATTAAACTATTCACTATCCAGCGCCCCCCATTGCAAGTCGTTGTAACGACTTGCATTGTAAACGTTGCGTCGTAATGGCAGGCGTTGTAAAAGCATGCGTTGAAACGTCATACAATCAAGGTTACTATTCATCCAATTAAAAGGATGATAAAGAAGCTTTGCTCCACGGGTGGGATGAACACAAGAAGAGAACGGAAAGCCAGCTATTAAGAAGCAAGCAAATGAGACGGACAAGAAAGCCATCCAATGGTAAGCAATAGTCTGGCCGAAAGTCCATTGTAAGTTCTGGTAATGGTCCACAATAGCCGTTTTCGACAACAGGTATTTTCTAACTAGAAGCTGTCTGGAGATGAACCCCTAAATAGGTCGAGAGTTTGTACATTGGAGGACATGCTATTATGTTTTACTACAATGTGCTTTAGTTTATTCTCTTTTCATACTGCTTCAGGCGGTGGAAAACTCAGAACCATTTTAAAAGCCACTCAAGGCTACTAAGGGCGTGATTACGAGCCTGGCGGTCCATGGACCACCAGACTAAAGGGGACATGGCGGCCTCCCTACTGACCTATTACAATTAGGGCCAAGCATATTACAAGTTTCCTCTCCACCACGGTTTTCATGATGGTTCCTCCTCCATGAAAACTGTGGCGGAGGGAAAACAAAGGAGTCCCTCGTGCATCATACCAAGTGGATTCACACAGGAGGGGCACAAGATGCATTCCCCTGTATGCATGCATGGCATTTTCTGAGGCACCGCCATGGGAACGAAAAAAAAGCCCACCAGACACGAGAAACACTTGTAAATTGACAGGCAGCCCAACTATGGGTTGGGCTGTGCGACAGCGGGGCAGACCTGGAGCCTTACTGCCAGACTCATAATCAGGCCCTAAATGTGATACAATGCCAAAGCACTGTCAGATTGAGCGCTACATGTGTGCCATTTATCAGTAATGCACTGGGACATATTTGCCTTTTATGTGTGGCAAAGCATTCTTTGCTAAAGGCCTGCTGCATGTCCAGTAGCGGTTGGTTAACATTTGAAAGTGGTGAGCCGCAACAGTTTGCGGTGAGTGCCCGCTGGTGAGCAAACTGAGCTGCCACGACCGTCATAAGGAGGTTCGGAGGGTGACATTAAAAAAAAAGAGTAGGAAAATAGTGCATCTTCAAGCATATTTGAGAAAACAAGAAGGTTAATATTGCAATTGTGAAAGTGTCTTTTCAGACTCCCTAGCCTGCCAATAAATCTATTAGCACTGCCACAGATCAACTGTTCTTTCACACTCACAGGCCTGCCAGTAAGTCTACAGGCACTGCCTTAGCTCCACTGTCCTTGCACACTCCCAGGCCTGACAGTAAGTCTACAGACACTGCCTCAGCTCCACTATCCTTTCAGACTCCTAGGTCTGCCAGTACGTTTACCATCACTGCCCCAGCTCCATTGTCATTTCAGACTTCCAGGCCTGCCTAGAGGTCTACCGACACTCCACCAGCTCCACTGTCCTTTCAGACTCCCAAGCCTCCCAGTAAATCTACTGACACTTTCCAGCAGCGGCACACATCCAGTTGCACAAGAGAGTTAAGAAGCCAGAGACAGCATCAGCTTGGCCTCATCAGTAACCTTCAGGACGCCCACCGGCACCAAACACTAATCTTTCCCCAACTACAGACCTCAACTAGGCCAGAGCCTGTCGGATGGTTAACCACATTCTTCCACCCAGGAAAGCAAGCAGTATTTGTAATTCACAGAGATGGGCCATGCTGTGCTGTGTAGTTGCGGCCACATAGCTCATGGGTAGCTGGGCGGATGTGTGTGTGGGGGGAGGGACAGTGTGCGGTGTTAAAAAATAAAAAAATAAACACTTACCTTACCGCGCCGGGTCCCACTTCTCTGCTCCTGTCCTCCTTGTCAGACTCAAGGCACAGGAAGCACAGGCAGGCTTTCCTGACCAATCACAATGCTGCAATGCAGTGTTGTGATTGCTAAGCACCCAGGCTCCCTTGACTAAGCACAATGCTGCAGCACAGTGTTGTGATTGGTCTGAGCGTCCAGGTTTGACGCTCTGCCAGAACTGTGGCCTGGGCATGTTCTCCACGCAGGCTGTAATGCAGCCTGCATGGAGAACATGCAAAATGCGCATGACTGTTTTGGGCAGCATGAGAGGGCCTGCCAAACAGTCATGTGCAAACCATTCCTCCCCTGCCCTGCTCCGAAAGCAGAGCAGCCCCGCCCACCCACAAAGCAGCACGGAAATATAAAATGATAATAGCTCAAAGTTATTATCAATTTATGTTTCCTTCACTGTACATTGCGCGAAAGAAGTAGGGCAGTGCTCCACTGCCATAGCCGCCCCTGGTGCTGTGTCTTCAAAGGCCTTGGTAAGGGGGAGAGGGGTTACTGAATGAAGGTATGGACTATGAAAGCACGCCTTATAGAACAAGCATTTGCAATGCAATAGGTCTCGCAGTATTAAAGTTTGAGTTACTGGCATTGTAAATGACAATGCTTTGCATTAATTTTTTTTTTATTTGCAATTGGTATATAAACATTGTTTGTGAGTGGTTAGCTGTTGCTAACAGACACCCTCACAGACCTAGAGCACTGCACGGCTCATATAATCGAATATGCACTGATATCGGAACGCTGCAATGCTGATTGAATGCAAAGGGCCCAGGCCCATGCACACCTGATGTGCAGCCGAGGCAGAGCAGAGGGCCCCGCAGAAATTAATCAGTGATGCCACAGGCCATGGTGCCAAGTAACCCGAGAGCAAACAATGTGTCACATGAGTGGATGCCTGTCATCAGCTGTGGCCCAGCACCACACTGGCCCCCCCACCTGATAAGGCATACCTGGTGAATGTACATGGTTTCCTTTTTCAAGTCGACCTGCGTTTATTGTCAACGTGAATAATACACTTTTCAACTGAACCTTATTTTCTTTTAAGGCGTCAATGTGTTATCGGCTCCAGTAACTGTATTGGATACATTATAGTGACGTATATCAGATACTGGGCGGTTAAATACGTCGACTTCTGCAGGGCATGCGTACGGCTAAATGTACCTCTATGATTAAATATATGTATTGTCTTAATACTGTTAAATTAATTGGTGCAAATAAGGTTACGTGTGTAATGTAGTACTTTTAACTATTAGATCAATGTGGAACTAAAATAAAGGCCACAGATTACAATCTACAGTATTTCGGATTCAGCCAGTGACTCACAGACGTCAGGAAGTAGCTCAGGTGGTTCATGTCAACGCTCCCCCCCCCAGTTGTTACTGAGAGCCCACAGAATCGTGGAGGTACAGAGCCCCCTACACCCAGGCACACAGCGCTTTATGTCTGTCATAACCCGGCGCATCCCTTGTTTTGGAAGGCGAGATAGCTCCGCGGGTTTCTGCGCCTGCTGCAGCAGCCTGTCGCAGTTGTGAATCGCGGCCTCGGATGACTCTCTTTGAAGGACAGGTTGGCGGGCGTGACTGGGTTAAATATGATGTATCCAAAATGCTCATAAAATGCTGTGCCCCGGGGTATTTTTCTGGACAGTTTACAAAAGAACTGTGTCTGGAAACGTGCAGGAGAGAAGGACACAGTATCCTAGTAAATTGTGGAACTGGTGCTGGCATAGAGACATACCAGGAGGTAGGGAGGGGGTGGTGGCACTTGGCATTACAGCACCCCAGGCTTGCCCTGGCTTCCACCCCAGCCCCGCCGGCCTCTTGTTCCATACACACCAGTTGCTGCTCTCGGATTTCCCACGGGTTCAGGCCGCAGCCTCCTGCACCGGTCCATTCACCCTCAATAATCCGGGATTATCCCGACACAGACCCCGGGGCGGGGGTAGGGGCACCTCTCTGCACCTGCCAGTTAAACACTCACTGACACGAGCGGTGCACGTCCCCGAGGCCCTGTTTAATGCCCAGCAATGCTCCTCGCCCTGCCCCCTGCTTCAGCTGCCCCCTCCTTCCTCGCCCCTTTCCCTCCGGTCGAATAGTTTACTCTCGGTCCCTGGGTTTCTCCTGAAGCTACCTCCCTGACGCACCCCCTCTCTGCTGTGTCACTTGTGGGGTGTCCACTAAACTTTAGCATTCTCCGTATATTATTCTCGGCATACAGCGCGTGGGGTGGGACTTCCGTCTTCGGAAGACCGCTCACGCGCCCACGGAGTGCCTGAGAGCAGGGCTACCATGCTCGAGGGAGAGCCCCGCGGAGGCTGCAGAAGTCCAGAATGGTGGTAAGTGGGGCTTAGTTGTAGGGGGGAGGGGGTGCGCTTGTGTGTGTATGTGTGCAGTGGCGGTGGCAGAGGGAGGGCGGGGGTCTCTGTATGTGTTTGTGCGTGCGTGTGTGTGTGTCTCTGTGTGTGTGTGTCCGGCGGCGGGGGTCTCTGTATGTGTGTGTGCGTGTATGTGCGCTCGTTTGTGTGTCTCTGTGTGTGCGCATGCGTGCAGGGGGAGGTGTGGCTGTGTGTGTGTGTTGGAGCTTTCATGGAGACAGGAGATGGCCACAGCGTGCGCGTTCGCGTGTGCTCGGCCCGCTCCAATGGCCGATTTTGGGATGCGCGTAGCCAGCTCCTGTCTCCTGGAAAGCTGTGTCGCTGTCAAAAGGTCTCTGGCGAGACCGCGCTTTCATGCGGTTAATGCCACGAGACCTAAAGAAGTGGAAGGCAAAGATCGAATTTCAAAGCCCAAGTGCTTGCCTAGACAGTGGTAGGGGTGGAGAGCATGTACGGTCAGCAGCATCTGGTATGACGTAGAAAGAAGCTGCCTTCAAGGGGCTGCAGGTGGGCTCTGTCAACAAATTTGATTGAGTCCTTGTCAGCCCCGCTTTTACAGTTACACTAGTGTCAGACTAGGGCACAGGCACCAAATAGGTCCGGCACCATAAAGTTACCCTCATTAGCAATACAGAGAGCTAAAAATGTGACCCAGGTTTCCAAATCCGGACATTTTTGCAGCAGCTTAGACACAATGTGTAGGGGCGTGGCTTGACGCCAAAGAAAATGGCAGCTGGCTGATAGTGCTTCACATCAGAACCTGGGAGGTATCGCTTTCTCGGCTAGTGACAGCATCTCAGCACTGTCCTTCATCTAAGGGTTCTTTTCGTGAACTCTCTCTCCCTCTCAGTATTCCTTCTATTACCCATGGTAAGGACCGGATGCCGCACATTTATATCTGAAGTCGGCGGCACATCTCCGTGACTGCATTCACGGCTGCCATTTTATTTTCTCACAAATCTCCTCATGGTGCGGTCTCTATAAATGCTCGTAATTTACATCTTCCGTAGGGGGAAAAACATTGAAAAATATGCTCCTGGACTGTTTCTTGGCACTTGACTTTATGTCCCATAACTGTGGAAAGTGAGCCCATAATTCTATCGATGCCCAGGCTGCTGGCGCAAACCGCCTCTTAGTTCCCATGTTGAATAATTACCAAATAAAGAGACGGGCGCTGGAAGCAGGAATCAAGAACAGAGTTTTAATTCTCATGAGGAGAGCCAGTCATTTCGGACACGAAACACAGTGTCTTTCGGGAGGTGCTCTAACAAGTGAGCTGAGACTCTTGCTTTTATACCTTACAAAACATTTGATGGTACAATCAGGACAGTATGACGCAAAAGAAAGACATCCCTATAATCCTCGTGGTGATCCTACTCCACATACGTTCACAATGGGGACCCTTGACCTGCTGATAAGAGGGGAGGGCAATCACGCAGCTGAGTGTTTCGTAGGATGTGTACGCCTGATCATAGCCCAGGGGGTGGGGTGGCTAGGACCAATAGTGGATCCTTTGAAGAGGGGTGACTTCATACAATGAGGGCAGTAAATGGTATCTCCTGGCTTAGGTGATGGCCTCGGACATGTGTGGTCAGCCGGACTCGGGGGGGAAGGGGTCATCAAAGGAG
This sequence comes from Lissotriton vulgaris, assembly GCF_964263255.1. Classification (NCBI taxonomy): domain Eukaryota; kingdom Metazoa; phylum Chordata; class Amphibia; order Caudata; family Salamandridae; genus Lissotriton; species Lissotriton vulgaris. Next base: position 1,871,660,170 of record NC_141693.1, read on the forward strand.
TGGTATTCATGCCACGTAGACAATCGAGCGCGGAGGGAAGGCTTGTCAACAGAGGGGCATTCATGGAAGGGAAGGAGGTGCTGGTCAGGCGCGGCCGTGACTCTCAAGGACAGGGCCTTGCGGAGGAAGAGGGTTTATGACTTGCTCATGTGAGGAGAAGGAGGGGGCCAGGGTGCGCGCAGGGTCAGAGCCGCACAGAGGGAGAGAGAGAGAGATCCTATGACCTGTACATGAGAGAACAGGGGCAGTCAGATACAGCTGGGGGGCTATGTCAGCTGAGGCGAAGGATGCTTCTTCGAGAGGGAAATGGGGAATGCCTGGGTCAAGCAGGAGGGTTGCCTTTCACATCAGGATCGCGCAAAGGGAAAGGGTTTCATGGTCTATACATGAGAGAGGGGGTGCAAAATACGCGCAGGAGGGAAGCCGGGGATTCCAATGGGTAAAAAGGGCCATGGTGCCTAGAATGGCTGTACATATGCATAGGGGTACGGGCTCTTACTGGCAGGGTGATACAGTCAATAATTTACAGTATCCATGGTGCCCACAGGGAGAGGAGTGGGAGAAGAAGGGGAATGAATGCTGTCTATGTACATCAATTTTTTTTAACTTTCACAGTCGCCCCTTTTTACATAACAGTAGTCATTCTTGCAACTGACGGGTTTACAGGTCTGCAGGCATCGTTGATGAATTAGCATTTTGTTAATACTATCATGTGGCGTACAATCATAGACAGTTAAGGTGATGGGCAGAATGCAGTACATAGGGAATTACATTTTCGTTGTGTTCCTGACAATTAAACGCACTACATAGCATAAATCTTTCTGACTTAAAAAATGTGACCAATGAACAGTTTTGAGTTGAGAGCGGAATTCAGTTCAATACACAAGATCTCTTCGTCACAGTGTCTTTTTATCAGCGAGCCATCACTGGTAGGCTCTAATCCGGGTACTTTCGTTGGCGCTGTTGAGCACCGGCGGTGGAGCTATAGGTCCAGCTCGGTTCTATCCTTACGCGTTGCAGGGTGCGGTCAGTCCTCTGCTGTTAGACCACAGTCCTGTTCCCTAAACAATCCGTTTGGCGGCGCCTTATGCTCGGCACCTATAGTTCTGTGGCAACACCCTATTCCCATATGAATGCAGTTCTTTCCTTTGGCAAAAAAGTCACGTGGGAAAGAGGGTGAATGTAGTTCAAATAGTCGATAGGAGAGAGAGCGCGGAGTTGGGTCAGAGTTCCTGGGACACACGAAAGGGACCAAGGGAGCAAAGGATAACAAGCAGGCAGGCCCATCAATCGGGCCCAAAGAAGGCGGACGGAGACTCCAGGCACACGTGGGTTAGCAGTCGGAGGGCTTCAAGGCGGCCCGTCATTTTTCATTTTCCACGTTGAAATTGCGGTCTCGTCCCGTATCTTGTTGCTCTGCAGCTCCACCTCTGGTCGATGTCATACGTGTCCCAAGATCTGCAGTCAGGCTGTACGTCACATCTGACCCATCTCCTTCGGTGATCGTGAATCTTTGAATAGGTACAAGACAATGTTTTAGAGAAATGGCAGAAGAAGACATCTACGCATATGAATTCCTCCCTCAATTCTACGCATTTGAGAGTTTATGCTCATCGGTCACAGTCAGAGGTCTATTACCAGGCAGTGCATGTGTCAGCATTCCTACTTAGTTTATGGCAGGTTTATTCATCGTCCCATTTAGAATTCAAGTGAGGATGAAATGATATTTCCATCAACTGTGCATTACATCATATTCAACATTTGCGGAGCATTTCCCTTCAGGACTGGCTAACCTTTTCACACAGGGCGGGGGCGCTATCGTCGAGAGTTGGGCAAAACAAGGGTTTCTCGGGGGTCAACAGCTATTCATGGTCATCATGTTTATATCCGGGACAACAGCTGGGGGCTATCAAATGGGGAGGGTATACTTCGGGCGCTCGCGCTTGGGTGCGAAGGGGGTGGGGCAATCTGGGCATTGGGTGTCAATCTAGACGTTGGCGTTCATCTCTGAAGAACAGACATAAGGTGCCATTGACATACAGTTCCCCTATGAATAGCCAGATTTGGGGGACCTTAGCCGTCTTACCTGTCCTTTCCTTTTCAGCCAATTCAAGTTCATTTATTTTTGTAGAAAGGAGAGGTAGTAATATGGCAAGTTACAATCATTTTTATTTCGGTCAATTTCGCTGAACACCTCCGCGTTCAATAAGTATCAAATCAGACTGGTGCCGGTGAGGCACAATTTTACCAAAAAGAGGGAGAGAAAATAGGGAGACTCTCATAGAGAGTGAGAGTCGTCCGCAATCTAAACGAGCCATTCGGTACACGTATGACATGTAAAGAGAGAGAGAGATAGAGAGAGAGATAAGGGGGTGGAGAGAGAGAGAGAGAGATAAGGGGGTGGAGAGAGAGAGAGAGAGAGAGAGAGAGAGAGAGAGACGTGTACGAAAATAGGTCATTTAGTGCGCTCACAACACAGAACAGCAAAGGTCAGGTAACATGCAAATACAGACAGAGGGAAGACATAAATCCGTACATTACACACACAAACTCAGACAGGGAAGACAGCACATGCATTACACATATATAAGACATTCACGACAGGACAGGAAACAACAGATGGCCAACAAAATTCATATTATATCCTACGTATCTCTACTATCTTATTTATCTATGTGCTTAGCTCTTTCTACCCTTCCCTCCTTTTCCTTCTCGCCAGTTATGTCGGCCAGCGTTCCCAATTGTCAATACTTACACCTCAGTCGTTGGTCGGCCAGAAATTAGCCTGGGCGCGCTATTTACCCATGGTTGGATTTTAAACCATTTTTCAGTTCCTTCCTTTGGTGGGAAGTTCTCCGGGCTGAGGCAACGGCAGGTATTGATCGGGAGAACAGTCGGACAGCTTGGCTACATCTATAAGAGTGCGAAAAAAGGGGGCAGTGCATTTTGAACACCGGCAACATTTCTAACTTCCCAGACGGGTGGTGCCGTGATAACCCTTACCCGTACAAAAAATTTTTTTTTTCTTTCTTTGTCCTCTCCCTACCTAGTCAAAACGTCCAGTTATATTATTTTATGCGTCGTTTCTAATCAATTTTTCGTCATTCAGTACCTGTCCAGTTTCTATGTCAGTCCATCCTCTCAGTTGCTATGTTCTAAGGAGGAACAGTCATGTTTAAGTCTACGTCTTTTTAAAAAAACTTTTATTTGTCATAAGGACCATACTCATATTCCCTTCTTCCCCTTCTCATTGGCGGTTCGGTCATCATCCTTCCATACATCAGCCAAGGTTCCGACGTGACCTGCAGAAGGGAGGGGAAAGAAGGGGTGGGGGGGGGGCAATATTCAAACCTTATCAGCATGCAGTAATCCGGAAATGTTTTTACCTACCACATACTCGACCTATCTCCACGTAGTGCATTTCTCTACCATCACGGCGTTTAGGCCCAGAGGGACCAGAAATGTCAGACAGATAATCATTGACGATCTGCGTATCTACATGAGTTACTTGGTCGCAACCCCTTTTGATCGGGTACAAGGGTGGCGATCAGGTGGCATTTCTGTGGTGTCGTTTTAGGGCTTCTAAAGCACTTTTCCGGCTGCCTGTGACACATAGCGCGGCTGCTAAATATCGGGTCCTTTTTAACCTTTAACCTTCATCATACTTTCTCGTTGCTCACAGTAGTAATACGTTCAAAACTCATTAATGCAACCGCTACAACTATGCTTTCGTTTTCAAAATACTTTTAATAAAAAGTGTTGACGTATAAATACAGGCCTACAACCCAGTGGACTGGCCACGGAGCAGATTGGAACTGTACATAGGAAGAACAAAGCTGGTGGCAGTTCATTGCATAAAGTGCGGCAGTGCAACAAAATCGTATTAAACTCCCCTACAGAGAAAACATGATGCATGTCAGTAATTCATCTTTAATAAATTCATAAATTCATTATCCAATGTTCATTCATTACCTAAATTACACCAGTTCATTTTCCAACTCATAATCAGTACCCATCCTAAGTCAATTCGTTGTCCAAGCACATACTCAATATCCTTCATATCTACTTTCATTATCCAAAATGTCATATATATATATATCTCAGGGCAAAAAGCTCGCGTAATCAGGGTGCAACAAAGTTCATTAAAAACGTCTCATTTTGTGTCGGCGCCATTTTGGGTGGGGTCAGGCAAGTTCCAGCACAGTCAGAGTGTCTCTAGTCTCGCATGGTTGGCCCAGAACTTTCCGTTGGCAGTTCAAAAAGTCTTGTGCTATGTGGGTAACAGTCTAACAAATGGACCATAAGTCAAAAGAGTGGGAAGGGTGGCAACAATTTTCCTACCGGGTCATCCTGGTGTTCCTCCGGAACTGAACAAGCCTGTGCCGTGGCGGCATCTTAGCCATTTCCGATCCGAGGCTGGTGCCGGCAGGAGTAGCACCGATGTCGTGGTTCCCAGCGAAGGGGGCGGGGGCACCCATGCAGGGGGTCGGGGGCCCCCCGGCTCTTATAGAATCTTCAAGGTCGAGGAGAGGCGATATGGAGCGAGTGCCCGTCCTGGGCAGAAGACCGCTTTTTGATGTTGACCCTCTTTAAGCAAAGAGTGTTGGGGTGTCGCTGGAAGCCTCCACCTGGAGGGAGGTGGGGGAGGGTCGTTCGCGCCGCCTCCCCCTTCCAGCGACCCCGCGCCGTTCCTCGGCTCCGTCGCTTCGATATTGGCCGTGCCAGCCATTGAAGATGGGGGGGGTGGTCGGCGGCTGAGGCAAGACAGCCCCCCCCCCTCCCTTTTTGACATGTGGCGGGACTACCTCCAACTCTCCAGGGAGCTTGAAATGTGGCGGGACTACCTGTACCTATGCAGGCGATGGCATGCGGCGAATTTGGCATGTGGCGGGACTACTTGATTTGCCGCCGTTCTCGCCTTGGCTTCGGCCTTCGACGAAAGCCGGATCGGGTGAGAGAGAGGGGTGGTCGGTGGCCGAGGCAAGACAGCCCCCTCTCTCCCCGCGGCCTGCAGGGCGGCAGAAGAGAAAAGATGGAGAGGTCCTTGTCATCCTTTGGACCGCCTGCCCAACATCATCTCCTCCTGACCGTGGCCAGGCGAGTCCCTCGTGCCTCGAGGCCTCGCCTTCCGGATGGGCGTAACCGCGGACCTGTTGCACTTCGGGAGCTTCCGGAATGGGGGTAGGTACCTATTGAATTGTTTCTATTTCATGTGACCGTTATTTGGGCGGGGTGGCAATGAGGCAGACATGTTGGGAGCAGGAACAGGCAGTGAAGCCTAGCTACCTCGTGGCTATTTTTGCTGTCAAACCTTTTCGCCATTTTACATTTCTTATTACGAACTATTTCTAATGTTTCTTATTTTTGGTGAAGTCAAAAGCTCATCAGGGGGTTACTGACTTAGCCTGATTTGCTTTTATTTTTCTTTCTCTTCCTTAGCGTGTTTCGAGCTAAAGCTTTCTGTTAGTAGGGAACGGTGATCACTTCATATTTTTATGTGTCCTTTTCACTAGGGGGTACTTCTGGACGGACCAGGCGAGTTCCCTCCAATAAATGGTCCGGGGTGGAACGAGATTATCGATCAAAAGGGGAACATATATTCCTTCATTAGGGTATCATCCTGGACAGACCGAGCGATGTACTTCCACTTACTAGGGTAGCCTCCTGGACGGACCAGTCGGTCTATTTCTACTAAATGGCCCATGAGTAGAGAGCATATGTCCTCCATAAGGGTAGTCTCCTGGGCAGACCATGCGAGCTACCCCCCAATAACCAACCAGTGGGGAGTGGGTAGGACTGACGAATTCACAAAGGGGCATAACCTACCCTTTTCTACTTGCAAAGACTAGACAGAATATTTCTATTTCACGTTGTTTGCAAATAGAAAATACCTCAAACGAAACAATTCCTGGGACAACAATGTCCAGGCAACCAACCAATCAATGGGGAGAAAAACAGGCATGACGGATTACAACGGGGACAAATGTCTGCATTACCTGCCCTTCGCTATCCATAAAGGGAACAGAATATTCCTATTCGTCTCTGTTTGTGGACAGGGAAGATCTCAAAGAGCAACAATCGATTATTAATCGACTTCAAACAATTCAGTGGGGAGAAAAGTAGGCATGACGGATTACAACGGGGACAAAAGTCTGCATTACCTACCCTTTTCTATCTGCAAAGAGGGACGACGTTCCTATTCGCCGCTGTTTGCAAACAGAGAATGTCTCGTTCTCTAGAAGAGAACCAATATGTCAAGTAGCCCTCAAAGCTAAATGAACCAATACCAACCAATACAATATCAGTATACAAATACCGATTTCAATACAATCAATCAATCAATCAGGTGGATAGAACCACCCTACCAATCAGGCGTAAAAACACCCTACTTAATCTTACCCGGACCGGACCATACGGACAGTTCTTCGTCTTCCTCCTCCAGCGCCTGATTGTTCTCTTACTCCATGTAGCATTCCTGTGGGATTCCAGTCAGGACAATAGGTCGCTCAAGAGAGGTCCTTTTAGAATTGGTGAAGTTCTGTCGATCGGCAGCCGGGCTAGGGCCCTCTCAAGGCAGGTATACTCCGATCATTTTAGACGTTCACTTCTTCGTCTGGATCTCTCTTACCGAACCCTATGTCACTGATGGACCCCGCGTTGGGACGCCAATTGTGGAAAGTGAGCCCATAATTCTATCGATGCCCAGGCTGCTGGCGCAAACCGCCTCTTAGTTCCCATGTTGAATAATTACCAAATAAAGAGACGGGCGCTGGAAGCAGGAATCAAGAACAGAGTTTTAATTCTCATGAGGAGAGCCAGTCATTTCGGACACGAAACACAGTGTCTTTCGGGAGGTGCTCTAACAAGTGAGCTGAGACTCTTGCTTTTATACCTTACAAAACATTTGATGGTACAATCAGGACAGTATGACGCAAAAGAAAGACATCCCTATAATCCTCGTGGTGATCCTACTCCACATACGTTCACAATGGGGACCCTTGACCTGCTGATAAGAGGGGAGGGCAATCACGCAGCTGAGTGTTTCGTAGGATGTGTACGCCTGATCATAGCCCAGGGGGTGGGGTGGCTAGGACCAATAGTGGATCCTTTGAAGAGGGGTGACTTCATACAATGAGGGCAGTAAATGGTATCTCCTGGCTTAGGTGATGGCCTCGGACATGTGTGGTCAGCCGGACTCGGGGGGGAAGGGGTCATCAAAGGAGTGGTATTCATGCCACATAGACAATCGAGCGCGGAGGGAAGGCTTGTCAACAGAGGGGCATTCATGGAAGGGAAGGAGGTGCTGGTCAGGCGCGGCCGTGACTCTCAAGGACAGGGCCTTGCGGAGGAAGAGGGTTTATGACTTGCTCATGTGAGGAGAAGGAGGGGGCCAGGGTGCGCGCAGGGTCAGAGCCGCACAGAGGGAGAGAGAGAGAGAGATCCTATGACCTGTACATGAGAGAACAGGGGCAGTCAGATACAGCTGGGGGGCTATGTCAGCTGAGGCGAAGGATGCTTCTTCGAGAGAGAAATGGGGAATGCCTGGGTCAAGCAGGAGGGTTGCCTTTCACATCAGGATCGCGCAAAGGGAAAGGGTTTCATGGTCTATACATGAGAGAGGGGGTGCAAAATACGCGCAGGAGGGAAGCCGGGGATTCCAATGGGTAAAAAGGGCCATGGTGCCTAGAATGGCTGTACATATGCATAGGGGTACGGACTCTTACTGGCAGGGTGATACGGTCAATAATTTACAGTATCCATGGTGCCCACAGGGAGAGGAGTGGGAGAAGAAGGGGAATGAATGCTGTCTATGTACATCAATTTTTTTTAACTTTCACATAACAAATGCTCATTTCTTCTATTCTGGGTATATGACTGCTTGTTATCGATTGGAATAAATATTATTATCCTATTTTAATAACTTTTGAGTACATACATACTCATAAGATTTACCATAATTACAGCTGGAAAAACAATCTCAACTCTACTCTCTAGTTAAACCGTTTTGCGCAAATTTCTCTACGTTTTGTCTCCCAGACTGCGCTTTTATTCCTGTGTTTTTCATGTTCATGGAAAGCCCGTCTGGGCCCGTCCGGGCCCAGCCGGACCCAGGCCCAGTTACTCTGCCCATTTCTCTCAAGAAATGCCCTGCCTACCCCCGAGATAGGCTTCTGGCCCTAAATATACAAAAACATCCCTCCTGCAATTATACCCATATGGACGATAACCCATTTACCGGCTGCAGTCTCTGCAATCCCCCCGGCACAGACTCGGAACACGGTGGCCTTCAACTAGGTCTACTCAACTGCAGGTCGCTTGTTAAACACGCCCACGAGATAAACCACTTGATTTTAAATCACTCCCAACAACGGCCCTGACATTGTCAACGCACTCCCTCCGGGCTATCATATCTGCTCTCTGAATAGACCACGTGGTAGAGGAGACGGCCTAGCCATAATATTCAAGGATGCCTTCACCTGCAGAATTTCTGATGGCAACATCAAAGACTGCGAAAGCTGCCACTTTTCCATCCAAATCTCTCCAGTAACATCTTTGTCTGGACTGCTTGTATATCGCCCCCCCGGCCAACTCGCCGAATTCCCTAGCAAGCTCTTCGACCATATCACCCTCGAGTGTACGACCTCCTCTAAATATCTCTTACTAGGGGACCTCAATCTCCATTTTTTGGACCCAGTCAACACTCAGGCTGCCGAACTTTTACAAGACATCTCCTCCATTGGCCTCAGCTTAAAGAACCCACAGGCCACTCACGACAAAGGACAGTTACTTGACCCCATCTTCACAAATGTTCAAGATCTGAACACCCGCCCTCACCTCCCCCTCCCCTGGACCGACCATTTCCTGGTCCCCTTTGAATGGCACATCAACATTCCCCCACCCCAACCTCCCAAAATCAGAACCCTTATCAGACGTTGGCACAAACTGGCCCCAGATGAATGGGCAGCCAAACTTCGGGAAAATATCCTCCCCCCCCCTCTCAAGACACCATCACCGCTGATACTGAATTTAATACATGGGTCACCCAATCTCTGGATTGCATCCTTCCGAGATCCAGCACCCTTAAACGTACCAAGAGAGTCAACCCCTCCCCCTGGTACACCCCCGAATTAAATCTCTTACGGAAGGAATGCAAGAGAAATGAACGCACATGGAGGAAAGATAAGACGGCAGACAAGAAAGACATATTCCGTGCCTCCCTAAAATCTTACAAATGGGAACTCCACAAAACCAAGAGCGCATTCTATGAAGATAGAATTAAAAACTCCTCCTGCTCGGCCCATGAAACCTTTGCCATTCTTAAAGAACTCCTCCATGCTCTGGACCCCCCTGCGAAACCTCTGGATCCCAAAGCAGCGGAAAGTAAATGTATTAAACTAGCCACTTTCTTTGACGAGAAAATTCAAAAAATTCTCGCGTCCCTACCCCTCTTCGACGCCAGCCATATGGGCGGGGACCCTTCCATCTCTCCCCACTACCACACTGATGGCCCCTCTCCCATTCTCGACACCTTTGGCCCAGTATCCACGGAAGAGGTAGCCGCGACGCTGGCCACAATCAAAAGTGTCTCCCCTAGCGACCCTGCCCCGCTTCGCTTCCTGGAAAAAATGTCCAGCACCATTATCCCTCCTCTCACGTCCCTCATCAACACCTCCCTTTCTCAGGGAGTAGTCCCTCCAAGCTGGAAAGCGGCGGTGGTCAAAGGTCTTCTGAAGAAACCTTCACTGGACCCCCTGGACCTAGCCAACTATAGACCAATCTCCCTTCTCCCAGGAAACAGTAAAATCACGGAGAAGCTAGTGAATAAAAAACTATCACTATTCCTAGAGAGCAACAACTTACTCAGGAACTCCCAGACAGGTTTCCGCCCAGGCCAGGGCACCGACACCGCCCTCCTGGCGGCAGTGGAGAAGGCCAGAAGTATTCTGGACACAGGAGGATCAGTGGCAGTGATCCTCCTGGACCTCAGTGCGGCCTTCGACACTGTAAACCACCACACCTTAATCCAACGACTGGGAGACATTGGAGTAAGGGGCACGGCCTTGAAGTGGCTCACGTCTTTCCTAGATGGACGCTCCTTTCAAGTCTGGGAGAATGACAGCCAGTCCCCCGCAATCCCCCTCCGTTGCGGAGTACCGCAGGGCTCATCCCTTAGCCCTACGTTATTCAACGTTTACATGTCCCCACTGGAGAAATTGGTCAACACGTTCGGCGTTACTATCATCAATTACGCCGACGATACCCAGCTGGTGGTGACCCTCTCACACCCTCACCAAAATCCCTCTGACCTTCACAGCTGTCTCACCGAAATCCACAGCTGGATGAACACCTCAGCGCTGAAATTGAATGGGTCCAAGACCGAGATTCTACTGCTCGGACATAAAGGGCCCTCCTTGCCGCCTAACATCTAGCCCGACTGTCTAGGTGACCCCCCTGCACCCAAGGAGGAGGTTAAGAGCCTGGGCGTATGGCTCGAAAAGGATCTGAGCTTCAGAACTCAGGCCAAAAAGACGGCAGGAATATGCTTCGGACTCCTCAGGGCTTGCAGAAAGGTCTTCCCCCTGCTGCCTGCCACCTCCAGGAAACTATTGATCCAGGGCCTCATCTTGGCGAGGCTAGATTACAGCAATGCAATCTACCTGGGTGCTCCTGAAGCTACACTCACTACCCTGCAGAAAATCCAAAACGCCGCGGCCCGCCTGCTTACTCACACCCCAGCCAGATCTTCGGCAAAGCCAGCTCTGAAGCTTCTTCACTGGCTCCCAGTCAGAGAAAGGGTTGCTTTCAAAGCCCTCTGCCTGGCCCACAAAACTCTCCATAACAAAGGTCCACCCATCCTCAAGGAATTCATCACTCCCTACAAAGCGACTAGAGCCCTTCGATCAAGCGGAGAGAACCTCATCACTGTCCCCAGAGTTAAAAAAGCCCGGTCTGGAGGACGCCGCTTCTCGGTACACACGGCCAAACATTGGAACAGTCTCCCCCGGAGACTAGGAACTGAACCTAACCTCCTTCAGTTCAGAAAGGCACTGAAGACCCTTTTCTTCCCCTGACTCTCAGCCCCTTCCGTTGCTGACCCCTCCTGAATTCAGGTTCAAGCGCTGGGATGCTCAGGGGTTACTAGGCGCTCTACAAAAACCTTAACGAAATAAATAAATAAATAAGAACCAAGCCTGTTAAAGGTGCTGCTTCAGCTTCGGCATCTACTGTACGTCCTAAATCCACTGCACTGTCCACTTCAAATCCTTTTTCTGTTTTATGTCATGGAGAACTCGCAGCAGGTTGTATCGCCCTCTAATATGAATCTTCAACTATTACACCTACGTTTATTCCTACTCCTACTACTCATTCCTCTTTATCAAATGGGAAGTACAATTCTAAGCTAACGTCTTCTTCAGTGCTGTCATCCACTTGGCGAGTTAAAAAAGATCCTCCCTGCTCCACCACCAGCATCCCTGGAGTTACACATGGACAAGATATAGGCGAACAAGCCCTATATGGAAGAAACAAACATACCCTTACAAGGCTTGGAAGATAAATGGTCTATTTTCGATGGCAAAATCAATTTAATGGAGCATCAGGTAGAATGTTTACAATTTTCTTCTCAAAAGATTCACCCTATGAAAGCAGAAATCTCTCAACTTCAAAAACAAGTGGTAAACCTCGAAAATCACAGCTGACGCAACAATCTGCAAATGTATGGTTTAGCTGAAGGATTGGAAGGTTTTAATCCCATCTATTTCTTTCAAACCTTTCTTCTGCAGGTCCTTGAGATTCCTGAATCCCCGCATTTAAATATACAAAGAGCACACAGGCATGGTCACAATCCCCATCCTTCATCATCCCAACGCAAACCAAGAGGCGTGATACTGTACTTTCTAGATGACACTGATTTGCAGAAAGGTTAGGCAGTAAAATTCAAACGTGGCATATCATGGCAAGCTTTCCAGTTATTCTTCTCACAAGACTATGCAAAAGTCATGGCAGACAGATGGAAATGCTTCCTAGCCATGCGGCAGCATTGCGAGACTTGAATGCCATATTGGTTTAATCCATCCGTGCCTTTTTAAAGTAACTTATAAGAATAAAACAACTACTTTCAAAGACCCAGTTCTACTTCAATGATTCCTCTACAGTTGTAAAGAAGAATCCATGGAGTTTGCAAGATCCTCTTCTACTTGATAACAATTTTCTTTTATTATGTTAAATGCAATTTTATATTGTTCCCTGTGTCTTTTCATTGTCTATAATATGTCTTAAATAATTGTCTTTTTCCCCTTATATTTCTCCTTTTAAGGTGCTGTTTCTCTGTTTTTGCCTAGTGTTGTTTAGCTCGTCTGGAATATTTCCCACCTCGTGGTTTCTTCCGGAGTCTTTTGACTGGCCGTCCCGTCTTCTCTTTGTGGCCTCAACACCCTACATTCATGTTTGAGTCTTTGGTATGTTTCATTGTTCTTTTTAATTATTGTTTCTATTTCTTCTCTTCTTTTTTCTTATATCACTCTTTTTTCTACTTTTCCGTCTTTTCTCCCTTTTCTTTTTCACATCTTCTTTTATTTCTTATCGAGTCTTATTTCTACTTGAGCAATTTACTTTTTGTCATTCTATTTATTAAAAGTTTTGTAAGTACTTATGCTGTGATTTTATCTACTCTCTCTTTATCATCTGATAAATGATGTTGCAGGCTGTTTCCTGGAATATTAAATGTTTGGGTATTAAAAGACAAGCAGTTCTTACCCCACTTATCTAACCTTAAATCAGTTGTTGTATTGTTACAGGAACCTCATATAGTTTTCTCAGTAGTTTTAAAGCTTAAACGTCAATGGGTAGGAAATGTTATCCCCTCTCCAGGTACAGGCAAAAGAAATGGGGTATTAATCTTATGTCATAAAAAGCTCAAGGTTTCCCTTCTATCTCAGAATTCAGATGATGAGGGACATTGGTTGATGGTTCATCTTAAGGTTAACGATATACCTATTTCCTTATTAAATGTGCATGCTCCCATAAATTTGACTGTAGATTTTTGGCCACACATATCTACCTTATTAATGTCTATTTCTACATCATATGTTATTTTTGGTGGCGATTGTAACTTGGTTGTTGACCCTTACATTGATCGCACTTCCAAGGCACCTTTTTGTCCCTTTCCCTATGCATCAACACTTTGCCATATTAATTACTCATAGATCTCTTGTTGATTTGTGGAGAATATGTAACCCACAACTATGAGAATATACTTTTTTTCACCTCTCTCAAAGAAAATATAGATTATTTAGTGGTTTCCAAATTATTAACACAACACATATTACAGGCTGATATTGGTTCTATATTGATTTCTGACTATGCCCCAGTAATTTTAGACTTAGAGTTACTCCCTTTTACTACGACCAATAAAACGTGTTGTTTCAATACTTCTTTATTAATGACCAAACTGTTACCTCTTCTTTTGAAACTTTCATAACTGAATTCTTTAATTGCAACATATCCTCAGTTCTGTCTTTTCCTGTCATGTGGGATTCTTTTAAAGCTTCTGCCAGAGACTTTATCATATCCTATGTTGCTAAAAAGGAAAGATGTAACTCACATTAAGCACTTGATATCCTTACAAATACTAACTTATTATAATCACTCTATACTGCCACTAATTCTAAATCTGATCTTAACAAGACCTTATTGTAGAAAAATTTAAATACAATACATTATCTACAGAAAACGCTAACTCCTACCTTCTTAGAGGTAATGCTCTCTATTATGGGGCCACAATAAAGCAGGCAAACTCCTTGTTTCATATATTAAAATCAAAAAGGATTGCATAAATATTTGCTATATTTTGAATTCTGACTCATCCCCAATGGTTAAAAATGTTGATATTTTAGAGGAATTCAAGAAATATTATACTTCCCTTTATACTCCCGAAATAATTCCGAACTCTATTGACATACAAAATTACCTTGCTTCGTTACAAAAAGAATTTCGAGCTGATATTGATTTCTCATCATTGGAGGTGGATATCTCTGTAAAAGATATCTCTCATGCATAAAAGCTCCTCAAAACGAAAAAGGCACCTGGACCGGATGGTTTTCCTGTTGAATTTTACTCCCATTTTTCTAAATCTCTCCAACCACATCTTCAACCTCTATTTATGTATTTTATTTCATCTAAGGCTTCCAGTGGTATCTTTCAGGTGGCTCTTATTTGCTTGATCCCTAAAGAGGGCAAAGATCCCCATTTTTGTAAAAATTACAGACTGATCTCTTTAGTCAACTCCGATTATAAATTATTTGCCAAAATAATTGCACTTTGATTAGAACCTTTTTACCTTCCATTACTTTCAAAGAACAATCTGGCTTCATCAAGGGTAGGACTATTTCTGCTAATACTCGAATTTTCTTTAACATATTACATAAATATAACAGCTATTCCCAATCACTGAAGGCTAGAACTCTTGATGCAGAAAAAGCTTTTGACTGCATAGATTGGTCTTTTATTTTTCATACCCTTCCCTGGCTTGGCGTTGACCCTAAATGTATCTCTTTTATTTATTAATTATACACATCACCCAAAGATTACATTTTTGCTAATGGTTCTATTTCCAATTACCTCCCCTTACATAGAGGTGTTCGTCAGGGTTGTCCTCTATCTCCGCTTCTCTTCATCCTTGCAATGGAACCTTTTCTTGCAAAATCCTAATATTTTTGGTTTACAAAAATTAAATAAAATCCTAATATTTTTGGTTTTCAACATGGTAAAACTCATATTAAAATGGGGTTAATTCATCAATGATCAAATCATTGAATGTGTCAATGGTGTCTCTAGGTTTTACGGGGTTGAAGGTGGACTGAGGTTTGAATGGACTTTGGATGGTCGCAGATCCAGCGATACCTTCCTCACTCAGAATTTGTTGTGTGGAGAGAGATTGTGAAGAGGCGATCCCCAAGCAGGGATCCACCCACTAGATACCAGGGAGGGGGTAGTGGCCCCTTGGGCAAGGGCCTACACTCCCCCCAAAACAAATTGGCAAAATGTAGTCTTTCTGCCCCCCGGGGGGGGGGCAGAAAGCACACTAAATACCAGGGATTTATTTGTATAATTGTCTTTAGGGTGGGGGCTGCCCGAAATGGGCATTCCTATGCTCCCACCCCTGCCACAATAACAGCCTTTCTGCCTCCCCTGGGGGGGCAGATGGGGTAGCAGCCCCCAATCTGCCTCCCCAGGAGGCAGAAAGCCCACTAGACATCAGGCATTTTTTTTGCGCAATTGTTTTTAGGGTGGGGCTTGCCCTAAATGGGAATGTCAATGCCCCCACACCCACCACAATTACAGCCTTTCTGCCCCTCCTGGGGGAGAAGATGGGGGCAGTAGCCCCCAATCTGCCCCCCAAGGGCCAGAAAGCCCACTAGACGCCAGGGATTTGTTTGGGCAATTTAATTATGGTGGGGGCTGCCCAAAATGGGCATGTCAATGCCCTCATCCCCCACGCCACAATTGTAGCCTTTATGACTCCCCCAGGGGGCAAAAGGCCTATTAGATACCAGGGATTTATAACAGGCAATTTGAATTAGTGTGGGGGCTAACCAAAATGGGCATGCCAATGCCCCCACCCCCACAACAATTATAGTCTTTCTTCCCTCCACTGAGGAGTAGATGGGGCTGTAGCCCCCAATATGCCTGTCCGGGGGCTAAAGCCCACTAGACGACAGGGATTTTTTTTTGCAATTAGAATTAGAGTGGGGGTTGCCCAAAATGGGCGTGCCAATGCCCCTATCCCCCATAAAATGACAGTATTTTTTGCCCCACTGGGAGGCAGATGGAAGCTGTAGCCCCCAATCTGCCACCCCGGGGTGCAGGCAGCCCACTCAAAACCATGGACTATTTTGAGCAATTACAATTAGGGGTGGGGGCTGCCCAAAACGGGCATGCCAATGCCCCCACCCCCACAAAAATTACAAACTTTCTGTATCCCCTGGCGGGCAGATGGGGCAGTAGCCCCCAATCTGCCCCATCAGGGAGCAAAAAGCCCACTAAATTCCAGGGATTTTTTTGCAAATTTGAATCAGGGTTGGGGACTGCCCAAAACAGGCATGCCAATGCCCCAATCCCCAGCCGCAAACACTCCAGACTTTCTACCCCCTGAGGGGCATATTGTGTCTGTAGCCCCCAATATACCCCCTGGAGGGAGAAAGCCCACTAGAAACCAAGGATTTTGTTTTATTCATGTAGAGGTGGGGGCTTCTTAAAATGGGTATGACAATACCCCACCAAGAAAAAATCCAGTCTTCCTGCCCCCCTGGTGGGCGGATGGAAGCAACGGCCTCTGATCTGCAGAAAGCCCACTAGGCGACAGCAATTACGCTGGTTTTTTTATGCGTGGGGTGGGGGCTGCCCAGAATGGACATACCAATGTCCTCGCCTGCCACAAAAATTGCCACAGTCTTTCTGCCCCCCAGGATGGCAGAAAGCCCACTAGGCACAGAATTTTTTACCAATGTGCCTACCTCTAGATTTTGGCCCTTGCACACCTGCCACGTAGGGAAACCTAGCAAACCTGTATATTTTTGAAAACTAGACACTAAGGGTAACCCAGAATGTGTGACTTGTCTGGCTCCCACCAGGTTCTGTTACCCAGAATCCCTTGCAAACCTCAAACTTTGTCAAAAAAATATTTTCCTCACATTTATGTGGTAAAACGTTCTTGAATCTGCATGGATCCACAAAATTCCACTCACCACGCATTTCCCAAAGACTTACAAGAAAAATGGTCCCTCACTTGTGTGAGTAGGCCTATTGCCCGTGACAGGAAACTGCCCAAAACGCAACATGGACACACCACATTTTCACAGTGAAAACGGACCCTTTTTTGCAAAATGCCTAGCTGTAGATTTTGAACCCTAGCTCTGCCTGCACCTAGGGAAACCTAGCAAACCTATACATTTTTAAAAACTAGACACCCAGGGAAATCCAGGATGGGGTGACTTGTCCAGCTCTCACTAGGTTCTGTTACCCAGAATCCCTTGAAAACCTCAATTAAAAAAACAAACACATTTTCGACACATTTCTTTGGTGGGAAGTTCTGGAATCTGTGTGGATCCACACCATTCCACTCACTTCTGTGGGTTGGTCAAGTACCCGCGACAGGCAAGGGCCTAAAACTTATTGAGGTGACATCAAAATTACCTATCACAAATCAACTAGGTTTTGTAAGGGGTCCCATGAGTTTTTGGCCCCGGGGTCAGCAGCCATCTAGGGAAACCTACCAAACCCACACATTTATGAAAACTAATGAAATTAAATGGAAAAATGTAGTGTTCAGTTACTATAAACTTACAATGAAAACACCATTATGCAATTCTTCTTACATTTCAAACATTATTAAGACCTCATAATTAAAAGGAACTTTTACTCAATTTATAAAACCAAGGGCCCGATGTAGGTAATTCTAATTTACCACTTCTAAAATACCGAATCATACCGATTCAGTATTTAAGAAGTGGTAAATTAGAGGGGGGGAAATGTAGGTAATTCAGAATTGGTAAATACCGAATCGGTAAGATTCGGTATTTACCGATTCTGTAAATACCGAATCGGTATCTCCCATTGATTCCTATGGGCCTTGAAGCCCATAGAAATCAATGTGGAATCAATGTGGAATACCGAATCGGTATTTACCGATTCGGTAAATTCCGATTGTTGCAAGGGTGCAGGGGGTGTCACTTTGACACCCTCTAGCACCCCAATTCCGGACTTGTGTGCCATGTGGCACACAGACATGCCCTAAGGGCATGTCTGTGTGTCACATTGCACAGGTGTGCATGCACAGATGTGAATGCACACCTGTATTCGGTATTTTACCACCCAATAGGATTGGGAGGTAAAATACCGATTCTTAAAGCCCTGTGGCACTCTGACATGTGCCAGCTACATCTGCATTTACAGAATCGGTATTTTACTGAGTCTGTATTTACCGATTCGGGAAATTTACTGAATCGGTAAATACAGAATCGGTAAAATACTGATTCTGTAAATGCATACCCTACATCTGAAAACCGTAATACCGGTCGGAAACGGCCGAATTCGGACGTTTCCGACCGGTATTAGGGCACCTATATCAGGCCCCAAGTATATATAAAACCATCCTCATGGTCCACAGTTAAGCAGTCTCTTCTCCACTATTTCTATAAACTTCAAAAGTCTAAAAAAGCCCATGTTAATATGGCTGGCGGTGTCTATTAGACACCGCCACCAGGTTGGACCTTCTCCGCCCTGGTCCCAAGGCGCAAAAGCGGCGGAAGTTCTTTCCGTCCGCCGCGGTCCCCCCCGCCATCCTACTATGGCGGGGGGTCATTTAGGTGAGGATGGTGGGCGGATTGCCTGCCATCCTAATGGGCCCCTATGCATGCATTGTAATCTGGCAATCGGACTGACTGATTCTGATGAGACCACGGCGGTCTGACCGCCTCCAAAAGGACTGCGGAAGCCTGTCTGACCGGCATCGCAATGAACCCCTTAGACTGGAGTGGAAATAATGATTTTAACTAACGCTGGGGGGAGAAACAATAGAGATAATTCTGAACCTATTAATAACACTAAGCACGATGAATCCAGTTGCTTGGATCATCTTGACAGGGGATTTCAATATGAATTTCTTCCATTCGACGCCTAGAGATCAAATATTGGAGGTGATTGATCAAATCTGGCATATCTCAGCAACTGATGCAACTAAACAATGATCAGACAAAATTGGTAAAGAAACAATGAGAAACCTGGAACATCACGGCCTTCGAGTTTTGAATGGCCGAGTGGATCTGGACATCCCAGCTCAGGCGACCCATTTTACGGCACCATCCAAAGCTGTTATTGATTACACTTTAGTGTCTCTCCCATTATACCAATCAATAATAAGCTACAATCTGGGAAATCGACCGGAAAGTGATCACCATCCACAAATGATCAGCCTCAATCTTCATATTACCCGACACGAACAAAGAGCCCCTGAGTTGGGGGAACCTATTGGTCTGACCTATAGAAAGATAAACTGGACGGTAAATAATATACAAAAGATCAAACAGCAAGCAAGAGACCAGTGGGAGGAAGTGTTAAATAGAATAGATCAAAATCCATTGACCCTCTGGGAGCAGTTCATAACTAACCTAGTAGAGAAAAATGCTGTGCGTTCAAAAGGCATGGTAACAACGGCTACATCTTTTCCCCAAAAAATGACTATTCAACTTAAGATATCAGAAAGGTAATTGAAAAATGCGCTGAGGGTCCTAAGAAATCAACCATCCTCCAATGTCAGGAGTAAGATATTACCAAAACTGAGGTGAGTCTATAAAAAAGAAGTGTGGATACAAACAAAAACTGAGCTTGATCTGTTCTGGAGTAAAATCCATTATGCAGCAAAATGTGAAGATGCATGTGAATTTTGGAGACTGGTCAATTAATCCAATGGTGGGAAACAAAAATAACTGACTACAAATATATCGGAAGAAGTCTGGGAGCAGCATTTGGGATCAATGACAGGTTACACCAGAAATATAATAAATCCAACAGAAGTAAATTCAGTAGAAAATACAAGGGACAATGATAATGTAAGGCATCGCTGCCACGGAAAGGCATGCAGTCTTCACTTTGGAGGCCCCTTGTGGGCCCCCAGAGTGAAGGAGAGGTGGGGGGTGCACACAGGGGGTGCCTTTGGTACTCCCCTACATTTGCATAAACAAAGCGGCAGGCACTGCGCCGCTTTTTTATGCAAATGCTTACTTGCATTTTTAGCATTGTGGCAGGCGGTACTGAGAGCACCGCCCGCCAAAATGCTAAAAATGCAGGATGCGTCCACCACAGTGGGGGGCGCATCCTAATAACCCCCACGGGACCCCCACCCTTATGGCTGGTGGTCCCAATAACAGATAGGATGTCATCCTAATAACCCAATAGTGTTCTCCAACCAACTGCTGACAGAATGCCAACTCCGACAGCCTTCATACGACAGCCAAGATGTTGATCAGAGAAAAACAGCAGCCATAGGGCAATAAAGGGATCTCTGACCACCATCTGGATGATGATGAGATTTTCCGATGACTCGATCGCGGGGGTTCGACCGACTGCCTCGAGTTGTCGGAAACAGATGTTTTGGGGTGCATACTCACCCAATTCCACTACTCCCCAACAGTCTCCATCATGGATCCCTTTCTCCAGATCCCACCTACACTTGAGTAGCTGAACCCTGATGTCTACGACCCTGTGAAAGTGGGAATCCAGGTAAGTCCTCCTTAATCTGTATCCATATTGACTGGACCGTGCACATTCCGCCACACTCCAGCAATGGGGTAAATGCATCACAAAGCATATCCCCACATGTCATACATGTGTGTACAATTCACATGTTTTCTGTGATTTTGTATGGACTTGCAGCAACATATTCAGCAATATGTACACTGTTGTAGATGAGACCACTGCTGTAGCAGCAGTTGCATCACAATACGGAATGGGAACCTTACCCAGTCTTGACAGTCGGAATCAGATTGTGGCAGTCGGACGATCTGTCCGACCGGAATCGCAATTACCCCCTAAGCAACAGAAAGGAAAGCACTGGACTTCGGAGGGGTAAGATTTACTATTCCTTCTCCAGTCCATAGAGAAAGAGCTGGTCTTCAAAGTTGTTAAAAATTCGATTCCCACACCGTTTTGTGGTTTAGTAGGGAAAGCGCTGGACTTCAGAGGGGTAAGATTTACTCCTGCCATTCCAATCTAGGTCTGTAATTATGACCCAGGTCGGGTAGTTTTATGGGTTAACCCCGTTAAAACTGAACATTCCAATCTAAGCAACACTAGGTAAACTACTTCAGTTCAAATGCATTGCATATTTGCATAACCATATTCATTTAGAAAAATATAAAGCGCTTTATGTAAACATTATTACTTAATATAAAATATATATATTTCTAATAAAAAAGAATAGACAAATCACCAATTTGCAAAATTTATAAAAAATTTAATATTGTTTTTATTGTGTATCAATTATGTTTTCAGCTTTTTTTTAAACATATATATATATATATTATGTTATTCATATTTTGTTTATGAAGGGTTTAATATTTTTAGACAATCATGGGGTTACTCATATATGTAATGTGCTTAAAGCAGGGAATTTTCCCTACTCGTGCTTAGATTGTAGTAGGAATAGTAAAATTAACGTCTTTGCAGTTCAACACTTTCCCTACTGTTGCCCTGACTGGAGCGGGAAAAGTACATTTTACCCCTCGAAAGTCCAGTTGCCCTGACTGTGGGGGGGAATAGTACATTTCACCCATCGGAAATCCAATGTTTTCCCTACTGTTGCACAGGCTGGAGTAGAAATGGTGAATTGTACTGTTCCAAAGCACAACACTTTCCATACTATTGTGCTATTTGGAGTGGGATAGCAAATAAACCCCTCCGAAATCCAACGCTTTTCCTACTGTTGCATTAGTTGGAGTGGAAATACAAATTTATACAAAATTATAGCCACAAATTATATGATTTTAAGATGAATTAATATCCATGACATCGATTGGGACATTCGACCAATATTCGATAAATCAATTTATGATTTTATCTTGAAGGTGATTCAATATATAAGATGATAGTATAACAAATCGTATTTTTTGAAGATAGAGAGACATAGATAGATGAGTATCAATCAGATATGCTGTTTTAAGATCGTATACTTTGTGGTAATACTTTTGTCACCATATGCACTTTTTATAGGATAAAATAAATTAATTTGTTGGCTACCCATGACCCCATTAATTAGGAATATAATGAATGTTTTATATAGATGTTGAAAACAACATTCAATAGGTGTCTATTGTCGACCAAAGTGAAAGCTATTTTGCCAAACAATGCAAATTAATAAGAGCATGTTTCCTTGTCTGCAATTATTTTTCAACTGAGAATTAATCATGTTAAGAGAATTGTAGAGACTTTGAAATGGACCATCACGAGACATACAATGTTTTTTTTATGTCTATATTGTTGTGTATACTATGTCCATGATGATGTCAGAAGTATTTATTGGGTACGTCGGGTTCCATACTCTAACTTGACAAAGGTTGTTCGAGCCAAAACGCTCTGTTTTGCTCAAATAAACACATGTGTATGGACCAGCTTTTTTGTGTATATATACATATATGTATAAACACATATACATGTGTGTTGGTTGGTTTACATGAGTATATATTTATATATAGTATTAAATATTACCGGAATGTATTTCATTTATGATATGTTACATTTATATATTAAAATATTTAACATTTACCACTTCAAACTCTAGTTGTATTAAAAACAAATTGATATGTTGGTCTATTTTTTTATGACATTAGAATCAATAATATTTTTTTACTAATATTTTTGTACTTACCATTATTGTAAGTATCCTCTGCACAATATTATGGCAAACAATATTTTTCAAACAATATTTTTGTCAACGATATTCTTTATCACAATATTGGGTCAGTGATCCCCCAAAAAAAGGAGCCTTGTAAAATATAATATTTAACAAGGATCACACAATTTGGTCAAACGTGAAAGGCAGGATTGTACCAGGTTTTCTGTTTTCCCCCCCAACTACTGATTTGACAGTAAATAAAACAACTATACATTGAGCCCCTAGACTGGTCTCTGGAGCCACTGTGCCTGCTGCAGTCTAGATAAGAAATCTCTGTCTGGTGTTGCCTCCTCCACTTCTGGGCTCTTTTAATCTTAGGAAAAATGCTAAATTGTGGTCTTTCTGAGGGCTTTGATTCTCTATGATGTTATCTGGTTCCCGTGATAAACCCAGAGCCCTTTGAGATGGTCCCATATAAACAGACGGACTGTTACTGTGGCTTTGGAAAGAGCAGCATTAAAGCCACCTTAGAGCTGGTCTTGTAAGAAAGAGTTGGACATTGGTTTGGATAGAGGTTTCATTTTTCTAACACTATTGAAGAAACAATTGCACATTTGTATGAAAACAAGTGCATCCAGAAAAGACGAGTAAATGCCCTATTTTTCTGGTACATCCACAGTGGTAGGCAGGCTGGAATAGACTGACCTGGAGGACCAGGGCTGCATCGACAAGGGTGATACAGGAGGCAGCCAAGCCAGAGTAGAATGAATAGCCAGGAAATGGGCAGGCTGCAGAGTTCTGTGGGTAGAATTGAACATCTGTGTATCAGATGGAAACGAGCATCAGCACTTTGTAATGGCCTGACCATGTAAGTGGTCACACAAAGGCCACTGGAGTGCATTGCTAAGTGTGCCTGTGATGGAGGGAAGCATTGTGGGTTTATTTGTATTTAATGCTTGGCAGCATGGTGGGGTTGGGTGTCTCGGCTGCAGGGAAGCATGGTGGGTTAGTGTATCTAGGATTTAGGAAAGAAATGGTGGGTTAGCGTGTCTCAGTTGCTGGAAAGCATCATGGGTATTTGTGTCTCGGATGTAGGGCACCATGGCGGGGTTGTCTGTCTCGAATGCAGGAAAGTAGGGTGGGTTATTGTGTCTCAGCTGCTGGAAAACACAGTGGGTATATCTGTCTGGGGTGCAAGGAAGTAGGTTGGGTTAGTGTGTCCCTGATTGATGCTGGAAATCATAATGGGTTAGTGTGCCTTGAATGTAGGGCAGCATGGTGGGTTACTGTGTTTCAGATGCAGGAAAGTATGGTGGGGAAGTGTGTTCCAGATGTAGGGAAATTAGGTGGGTTAGTGTGTTTCAGAAGCTGGAAAGCATGGTTTTAGTGTGACTCAGCAGCAGGTATCGTTAGTGTGTCTATAATGTAGAGAAATGTGGTAGATGCAGTACGATTATTAGTGCCCCTACTAGAGAGTGCAGTGTGATGGGATAGTGTTCCTATGGAACATTTCACTATGGCCTTGTAAATGCAGTTATATGTTTAGACTGCTTCCTCTGCATTGTTCTTGTTTGTTTGAGGGAAAGGACAAATTACATTAGAGTTTTTCGCCTATTGATCCTTTTACCTCTTGTTTTTAACTCACACATCTTTTGATTTTTGCACTGCACTCGATCCCATCTTTATCATTTGTTCATGGGTACCTTAGAGATTGATGGTGCGACCCAATTGAGTAAGGGCGATGGATGGGTCTCATTGATCAAGAGACATACCACCCCATTTTTGGATGACCAAATGAGAACACTTGATCTACATACCTATTTGATGGGAATCCAACACATCTCTGTACGGGTCTTACCAACAATCTCAGTAGGTCCTTCGACAGGTTTGTCCTGGCACACATTCTGATATAGAGACTTATATAGCTCTATTAGCGCCTAACTCACTTATGTAGGAGTTCTTGAAGCTCCGTTATAGACACCCGGTTCTTTTGTTGTTAGGTGTATCTCTGGGGTCCGGAGAAGTGTGCTACATTAGCTTGGTGGTTTGTAAGTGTCCTTAAAATACAAGACAGTTTGGTGGGCTAATCAACCTCCAATGTAATGTGGTGGAGAAGTGTCGCTTGGATGCAATTCAGTGTAGTGGGTTAATATACCAAAAATGCAATTCAGTTTCGTGAGTAACTATACCTAGGATGTAATGCAATGTGGGGGAGGAGTGTCCCTAAGATGCAATGCAGTGTGACGGGTTACTATACCTAGAATGTAAAACAGTTTGGTGGGCTACTATACCTGCGATCCAGTGTAATGTGGTTGGGAAGTATCCCTAGGATGCAATACAGTGTGGCGGGGTACTATGCCTAGGATGTGACACAGCATGGTGGGTTACTATACATGGATCCATGTTAAAATATCAGTATAAAAAATATCAATGAAAAACATATCGATGTAAAAATATTGATAACAAAAATATCGCCTCCCTATATTTAAAAAGGTAAGTACAGTAATATTGACTCAAAAATATTGATGTAAAAAATATAGATATAAAAAATATCGACTTTAAAAAATAACATAACTTAAATTAAATTAATTAAATATTATAATACATTTTATTAACTATTATCTTTATTTAATTTATAAAAGTTATTAATTATATAAAAATAAAATAAAAACATATATAAATAATTTTAAAAAATTCTATATTCTATATTTAATTAACACATTAGACTATAAAAAGAAAAAATACATACATTTAATAACAAAATAAAAAATGTTACTAGTTAAAACATTAGATAGCGGGAGGGTAAAAATTACTATTACCACTCCAGTGAGTGAAACAGTAGGGAAAGCGCTGGATAGCGTAGGGGTAAAAATTACTATTCCCACTACAGTGAGTGCAACAGTAGGGAAAGTGTTGGATGGCGTAGAGGTAAAATTAACTATTCTCACTCCAAAGAGTGCAACAGTAGGGAAAGCGCTGGATAGCGTATGGGTAAAATTTACTATTCCTATTCCAGAGAGTGCAACAGTAGGGAAAGCGATTTATAGCGTAGGGGTTAAAATGACTATTCCCATTCCAGTGATCGCAACAGTTGGGAAAGTGCTGGATAGCGTATGGGTAAAAATTACTATTCCCACTCCAGTGAGTACAACAGTAGAGAAAGCTCTGGATAGTTTATTCTCACTCCGGAGAATGCAACAGTAGGGAAAGCGCTGGATAGCATAGGGGTAGAAATTACTATTCCCACTCCAGTGAGTGCATCAGTAGGGAAAGCGCTGGATAGCGTAGGGGTAAAAATTACTATTCCAACTCCAGTGAGTGCAACAGTAGGGAAAGCGCTGGATAGCGTAGGGGTAAAAATTACTATTCCAACTCCAGTGAGTGCAACAGTAGGGAAAGCGCTGGATAGCATTGGGGTAAAAATTACTATTCCCACTCCAATGAGTGCAACAGTGGGGAAGTGCAGGATAGCGGAGGGGTTCTAATTTCAACATAATTAATATATAAATATAAATATATTATTATTAACAATGATAACAAAAACATATTTAGCACTATAAAATCCACAACAAATACCTAAAATTAATTACACAATTACATTTAATATGTACTAATTAATTAATGAAAATAATGTTTTATTATTTATTAATTAAACAATTAATTACTTACCAGCTTTCACACCATTTACACATATAAACACCACAACTTACACCTAAAATTAATTACACAATTACATGTAATAATTATTAATTAATTATAAAATAAATTCAATTAATTACTAGTTAAACAATTAATTACTTACCAGCTTTTACACCTTTGAAACATATATACACCACAACACACACCTAAAATTAATTACACAATTACAATTAATAATTACTAATTATATGTTTAAAATTATTTTTTTATCATTTAATAATTAAACAATTAATTACTTACCAGCTTTCACACCATTTACACATATATACATCACAACACACACCTAAAATTAATTACACAATTACAATCAATAATTACTAAATAATTCGTAGAAATTAATTTTAAACTATTTAAATAATTAATCAATAAAAAATTAATTACTTTCCACCCTTCACACCATTTACATATATAAACACCACAACACACACCTAAAATAAATTAAACAATTAACATACTTAATTATTATTAACTAATTAAAATTAATTAACAACTAATTATTAAACTATACTTAATTATTAATTAACATATTAATTCATAAATTAATTTTACATAATTAAATTACTTCCCACCCTATTCCCCTATAAACCCACAACCCGCTACGGAACTACGCAAAATTAAACTTAAAATAAATTAATAAGTAAGAAAATTCTAAAACGTATACTAAAATAACAAACAATTCTTATTAAAAATACTAAAATACATAACATTATAAAAAAAATGATATTTTATTAAATTATATTTTTGTAAACGATATTTATTGCAACGATATTTTTGTAATCGATATTACTTACCTGTCAGTCGATATTCTTGTCATCTCTATTTTTGTAGTCGATATTTCTTCCAAACAATATTTCTGCTGCGATATATTTGTTCCACGATATTTCCCCGTCGATATTCCTGCTCTGCACCACTATGCATAGGATGTAATACAGCGTAGTGTGTTACTCTACCTAGGATGTAATGCAATATGGTGGAGGAGTTTCCCTAGGATGGAATGTGGTGTGGTGGGGTACTATACCTAGGATGCAATGCAACATTGTGAGGAAGTGGCTCTAAAATGTAATGCAGTGTGGTGGGTTACTGTACCTAGGATACAACACAGTGTGGTGAAGAAGTGTCCCTAGGATGCAATGCAGTTTGGTGGGTTAATATACCTAGGATACAACACAGTGTGGTGAAGAAGTGTCTCTAGGATGCAATGCAGTTTGGTAGGTTACTATACCTAGGACACAATGTAATGTGTGGAGAAGTGTGCCTAGGATGCAATGCAGTGTGGTGAGTTACTATACCTAGGAGGCAATGCAGTGTGATGGGTTACTATGTCTGGGATGCAATGCAATCTGGTGAGTTACTATACCTAGGATGCAATGTAGTGTGGTGGATAAGTGTTCCTAGGATTAAGTGCAGTGTGGTGGGTTATACATTGGATCCAACGCAATGTGTTGGGTTACTATACCTAGCATGCAATGCAGTGTGTTGGGTTACTACACTTAGGATGCAATGCAATGTGGTGGAGAAGTGCTCCTAGGATGCAACGCAGTGTAGTGGGTTACTATACTTAGGATGCAATGCAATGTGGTGGGTTACTATACTTAGGATGCAATGCAATGTGGCTAGGTACTATATTTAGGATGCAATGCAATGTGGTGGAGAAGTGCCCGTAGGATGCAATGCAGTGTGGTGGATTTATATACTTAGGGTGCAATGTTGTGGAGAAGTGTCCATCGGATGCAATGCAGTGTGGTGGATTACTATACTTAGGATGCAATGCAATGTGGTGGAGACGACCTCCTAGGATGCAATGCAGTTTGGTGGGTTACTATACCTAGGATACAACATAGTGTGGTAAATAAGTATCCCTAGGATGCATTTTCAGTATGGTACGTTACTATATCTTGGATACAATATAATGTGTGGAGAAGTGTGCCTGGGATGCAATGCAGTGTGGTGGGTTACTATACCTAGAATGCAATGCAGTGTGGTGGGTTACTATACCTAGGATGCAATGCAATGTGGTGAGTTACTCTACCTGGGATGCAATATAGTGTGGTGGATAAGTGTTCCTAGGATGCAATGCAGTGTGATGGGTTACTATACTTAGGGTGCAATGCAATGACGTGGAGAAGTGCTGCTAGGATGCAAAGCAGTGTGGTGGGTTACTATAATTAGTATGCATTGCAATGTGTTGGAGAAATGCTCCTAGGATGCAATGCAGTGTAGTAGGTTACTATACTTAGGATGCAATGCAATGTGGTGTGGAAGTACTCCTAGGATGCAATTCAGTGTGGTAGGTTACTATTAAGTATGGGCGAATTTTGCTAATTCGCGATTCGCAAATTTGCGTATTTACGAATTCGCAATCTGCAAAATTTGCGAACTTTCACGAATTTGCTGGGTTTTTTTGTATTCGCAAGGGTTTCTGCCAGTTCGCGAGCGTTTTTTACCAGTTCGCAAACGCGAACTTACTTGTCGGGTCGCAACGGTCGCGACCATGTTCTTTCTACGTCTGGTTCATCACAGCACCCTCTGTTCCACCACTGCCACCCTCTGGTTCACCCATGCCACCCTCTGGTACATCACTGCCACCCTCTGGTTCATCACTGTAGATTATGGGGGGAAAAGCACACCTGCCCTGCCTCAACTGACATGAATTAATTTGGGGCTGATTAATGTGCCACGTATTTTGAGCTGGCACCTGCTTCCTTAGCTGTAAGTGCTTCCTGATTAATGATGAACTTTTGCACCTGCTAAGTGCTTTCAGTTTTGAAAAATTTGTTAGCACACCTGCCCTGCCTCAACTGACATGAATGAATTAGGGGCTGATTAATGTGTCTCTGAATTTGAACTTCCAGTCTGGCACCTGCTTCCTTATCTGGAATTGCTTTCTGTTGCAGTGTAATTTTTTTTAACAGGACCTTTGTGGCATACTTGTAGCTATTCTCTGAGCCTGCTGTGAGGGTCAGAGCAGGGTCATAGAATAGTTGCAAGTAGGCAACTGAACTTTGGAGGGGGCCGTCAGGAAGCACTACAGGGAATGGCTACTAATGACAAGCTTATACTTTTGCACCTGCTGAGTGCTTTCAGTTTTGCAAAAATCGTTTTTCTGCAATTTTGTGGGATTCGCGGGGCACGAATTTGCGCTAGATCGAATGCGGAAGCAGCGAATTCGTGCCAATATGCGATTTGTTTATTTGTGGCGTGTTAGTTCATGTGGTTTTTTGCGTTTTCGCGAGCCGCTTGTAGCGCAACGACGCGAAGTTACACTAGCAGTCGTACATGGGCATGGCCATCTTGTTTGCGTGATGTATTTCTGTTTCCGGGTGCTATGTGTAATCTCGCAAAGTGTGCGGCTCGCTAGTACAAGTTCGCGTGTGATCGCGGGGGAAATCTCGCGCAAACTTACCCACGCGGTCATAAACGGGCGCGGCCATCTTGTTTTTCATTAATTGCTACGGTTCTGGGCATGCTTTCTGTATCCTCTCTCAATCTCTGCCATCCTTTGCTTGTTTGAACTTTTTTTAATCTATTTTACTTATTATCTATCCCTCTATTTTTCTAGCTCTATATTTTTGTGTTTTCTGCTACTTTTGGTTAATTTTAAACTACTTTTTTAAACTCTTTTTTTCCTTCTTCCCTATTCTATTTCTTATTTATTATTTACCTTCCTTTCTGCCCAGACCATGGTAAAGGGAGCCAGGAAGCAGCAGGGTTTGAGTGACGCATCATTGTCCTAAAAGTGACTGATTGAAATCTTGTAATTTCCCTCAGATACTTTTAGGATGCGTTCCTGCGCACGAACGCCCTCCCTTGCGCCGGAACGCCCCCTGATGGCGCAAGGCTTTACAACGTGATGCATCTCCCATATGCGTCACGTTGTTAATATAGGCCGCATCATGGCACCTCTTTAGTTCTGCCGCTGCGTCACAAAAGTCACGCAACAACGGAGCAAAAGAGCCGCAAGGGGCTTGTAAATCTGCCCCTACAGACTCAAGTCCAGTCCTTCCTTTGTACACCTGGCAATAAGAAGAAATAGTGGTGGTGGATTGATAGTTTGAGTATTTTAATGACTGGTTAATGTAGTAGGAAACATTTTAGTGTTGTCACTGATCTGCAATCACGATGGAGTTTGTCTGTCACTTTGCGTGCTGGTGACTGCTGCCTGCCAGTCCTAGGCAAACCTTTTTAGTAGTTTGTTTAGTGAGTTACATAACTTTCCAAGTCGACGTTCCGTAAATCAAGCAATACTAATGTATCGTAGTAGACCACATGAGATAGGTCAATATATCCCGTGGAATAGTTGTCTATTTGCTATTTCGCCAAAATATTTTGTTATTGTTCTTTTGAAATGTTTGATATGGTTGACAACAATCATTCATGTTTTCAGGTCTTTCTTTCTTTCATGTTGTACATCAGCTCCCCCCAGGGGCAAGAGGACAGAGGAGGAGGTGGTATCGGCTGCTGCTGCTGTAGAAGGCCAGGATCGGTCAGGCGAGGGCTCCTTTGCTGGCCCCGGTAAGTTTTCATTTTAATATAGAGTACCTATTTTTTCCTAGCATTCCTCATTTGATTTTTTTCTAAATCGTCTTTGATCTTCTTCTAGACTGTATCTAAATTCTAATCCTGCCTCTACTATGACTCCCTGTGGTATTTCTAGATTATTCTTATTAGTCTGTCTGTGTAGCTAACTAAGATTGCACATTTGGCAAAAGGTGTTAAACGAAACTCCTATTCTAGTCAGCAATAGCTCTATGCACTGAGTGCAGTCCTCTGGGATTGTCCAGAATGTCTTTTCAAGACTTTTCAAGTCTTCTAAATGTTTATGCTTTGACAATTCCTAACAATAAAATGTGAATGACTACCAAGAAAGAATAAGATACTACTTTACTTTTGGTTTGGATAGGAGGACAATCCATACTACTACTGTTGCAGGGATAAATCTGCACAAACAGAACTATGGACACTAAATAGTGCATTGTTTATCAATTATAATAGGCGCAGGTAAATTTTCCACATACCTCAGTGATAACAGACTTTGAAGATACCCCTATCTCCTTACTGACTAGATAGAGTGGCAGAGTCATTTAGCTCCCGAATTCATCGATGATTGATCCCCAATGATGATTATCCAACGCAGGACAAGAGTACGGAGTCCAGAAGTGTCAGAGGCAGGGACTCATGCTTGCAAATTGCAAAACCTTTTGCTCAGTCACTCTTGACCAAAAACCACAGAGCCTATTTAAGTTTTAATGCATTATTAAAAGTAAAAACATTTATTAAAATCAAGCTTGTCATAAAACATAAACGGTTGATTAAAAATGGAAAAGTGCTTAGTGATTTATTTCACACATTTATTGTGGGCGAGCCGAGCCCTCACCTGGTTTGAACTTTAATTTTTCTTTTTGGTGCTGAATCGTTTGTCACTCCGCCCTAGTGATGATCATCTGATCTTGCTCTTGTTCTTAGAAGTGAAGCTTCTGTCTGTTATGAGAAAAATGGTGTGTGTTAAAAAGCAAGCATTCATCAGTTGTGCCAAAAAATGCAGCAAGACAACACCCTTCCCTGGAAAAAGGGACATTTTTACTTTAGAGTAGACAGTCACAAATTATTAGATTGGTTTCTGTATTCATATTTCTTCATTCCTAGACAAAATACTAGTGAGTGGTGTATGTCTATGACATCTAACATTCCTTAATGTACTTTGTAGGTGGAACATCTGGTGCCGGGCACAGCGCGGAGGTGGAGGAGGACACTTCTGGGGAGGA
Source organism: Lissotriton vulgaris (assembly GCF_964263255.1). Lineage (NCBI taxonomy): Eukaryota > Metazoa > Chordata > Amphibia > Caudata > Salamandridae > Lissotriton > Lissotriton vulgaris. The sequence goes on from NC_141693.1 coordinate 1,871,692,018, forward strand.
GGCGGTGCAAGTGCTAGAGGAAACTGCTGTGAGGGTTGCCACGGCAGTGGCGGGCAGTGGTAAGCTCTTATATTCCTTACTTATTGAGTTTGCAGACTGCAGAGTGTGTTCTCTGGACGAGTGTAGTATATATGTTGTACAGTTAAGTTACTATACTGTTAAGAAGACTTTCAAATTTAGAACAAAGTTTTTATCAACCAGATAGTAGCCTCCACTAAATTAACTTCAACTCAGCGGTGATTTTTTTTTTCGAGAATCCAAATCAGATCTGAGATGAACCGGATGGATGGGATGAACGAAAAGCGAAAGAAGGGTGTAAGTAAGTGTGGAAGGACGAGCAAGTTAAAAGTAATGATGACTGACAAAGAAGAATGATACGTGTTTGATTGGTGCCCGAGGTGGCTGGGAAGGAATATGATGCATGGCTGGGTGAAGGATGAAGCAAGGATGGGTGGAAGGAGAACAGCCTGGGTGGGTGAAACAGAAACTGTATGTGTGCGCAATATATCCTTTGGTTGAAATTCAAATGCAAGTCAAGCACGGATGTATGGCTTGCGGTTTCCCAAATAAAATGAAAAGGTTGTTTTCCCGTGAGAAAACGTAAGGTTTGTCCAGATGAGAGACATGAAGAAGAATGATTGACATATAGTTTGAATGGAAGGATGCCTGGATCATGGTACTATCTGACTCTTATATAGCATATGTGTATCTAGAGAGAGTAGGTGGTCACTGGATGAACTAAGTGTTACTTTGAAGAGCATGTAACACCGCACCCGCACCTCCGTTCCAGTGTAGGAAAGGCAAGGAAAAGAAGTTTTAATTTTGTCCAAATACTACCATGAATAGTAGCAGTAGTTTGTATTGCAAGCACAGCATATATCCGGCTATTACGATGGCCATTCACTACCTCTGTTAATAAGTTTAGTAGAACTCGGTCATTCATGTGTGGATGTATCACTGTTCACTCAATAAAAAGCAAAGCACCTAAAGTCATCCCATATGTAAGCAAATACATACCATGTGCAGTGATAGATAATCAGATTATTTATCTTCTTCATTTTCCTTTTCTTGTATTCATTGGCACTGTAGGGTAAAAGTTAAATTAATTAAGCAGTAGCCCTTGTAACAGAGTATTCTCAGTGCCACCCGTAATAGAAAAGTAAGAGCATCACCACCTGCATTTACTGGACTGGTACAGTAACGCAAGTCTGTCTCACTCTTCATGGCGGGCGTCTGTTTTTCTCGGGTGCAAGTTGACTGCTCTGGCATTATGCCGGCTTGCAAAAGTTAACGTACCAATTTTGCTAAACAAGAGAGAAGAAGAAGAATAAGACTGGTGTACTGTCATAGTCGACTCTAATGGAGTGAGTCCATATAGTACTCGTAGAATTGATTCCTTAAACTCCCACTAATGTTAGAACAAGGATGAAGAAGTGGGAAGTTAGATAGATACTGGCCACAATAGTTATGTACTGCGCTTGCAAGTTGCTAGTTCTACTGTGACATAACTTTCTGCTGAATCATTTTGTGTTAATCTTAAAGAGCATTGGTTACAGACTATGGGCCTCATTAGGATCGCGGACGGACTTGCGTCCGTCCGCGACCCCAGAGGATGAGGGAACGTCCGCATGGGCTGCGGCGTTCCCTCATGTACGATTAGGATGTGACCGCCACCCTGGCGGTCACATCCTAGATATTTAACATTGCGGCGGGTGCTGCTTCAAGCAGAACCCGCCGCAATGTTAAAAGTGCATGTTTAACATTTACATGCACAAAGCGGCCGGCACCGCGCGGTGCCTGCCGCTTTGTGCCAGTAAATGCTGGGGGGTACCATAGCTACCCCCCATGTGCACCCCCCACCCGCCAACACCCTGGGGGCCCGCAACGGGCCTCCAAAATCAAAAGTACACATGCTTTTCCACGGCGGAAAAACCGCCATGGAAAAGCATGTTTACAAATGCTTCCTAATTTGGCTGGCGGTGTCTGATAGACACTGCCAGCCAAATGAGAGCTTTTCCGTCGCGGTTGTAATCTGACCGTGGCGGAAAAGCAGCGGACAGTAACCAAGACCCACCAACCCTTGAAATGCGGCGGTGGGTCTTTGGTGAGTCCGCAGAGGATTTTCCTCCATCATAATGAGGCCCTAAGTCTTTCTTTCTTCATATAGATGCTCCTTCCAAACCAACATGGAAGGAGCTGGCTAAAAGGGCCCGGCAACGGAGGCTAGAGGTGACTGTCGCCGAATATCGGTGGCTGGTGGCCCAGGAGGAGGGGGACACGCAGTCGACCACAACATCGACCAGGACAGCTGCATCCTCCTCCGCGCTCCCTGGGTCAGCGCAGCAGGTCTCCAGCGGTACGGAGCCGGGGTACCTCAGCCACCCGCCACCGCCGAGCAGCAAAAAAATCAGCTGCCCCCCACAGCAGTACCAAAAAAAGGTTGTACCGCCTTTCACTCAGGATGTCCTACCTCGAGGAGGAGCTGTTGAACACCAAAACCCTGCTCGAGACCCTCCGCATGGAGCATGCCGACCTGCCCCGAAAAGTGAACACCAGCCAGCAGTAGGAGGAGACTGTCCGTTGCCCCTTTTTTAAAGACTTCTGGGGTTGGGAATTGGGAGTTGGGTTTTTTGGACTTTTCACAGACATTTGTTGGGGTTAGGGAGTGGGGGTGGGTTGGGTCTTGCGGGAGATTATTTATGTTAGGGATATAAATATACTTTAAACTTTATCTTAGCATACGTGTTTTTTACTGCTTTTGAGGCTGGTGGGTGGGGGTTTAACAGTGAGTTTGTTTTCCTGAAACTTAAGTGGCATCTTGAAGTTGTGTAAGTAATTGCCCAAATGTTTTCAAAACTAAGTGCCTCTCACAGAGTAAGTGAATTCAATAGTCTTAGGACTTTACTAGTACTACTGTCAGTCTCTCGTCTCTCCTAATACTCCATTATACTACGTCCCCCCAAACGCTTATCTTACCTGTAATTTGTGTTTGGAAAGAGGGCTAGGCACAGGGCTGGCTGCACGGGAAATGGCGATTAAGGTTGGCAATCCTGGGCGGATGAAATGTCATCATTGCGGTGGTACTAGTGGTGTTACGCAGTGGCAGTTGCAGCATATGAAAAAAAAGAAAATTAAACCTTGTTTGTCCTTACCGTAGCATTAGAACGGTACGATAGAGAATATAGCAGGTGACAGTACACTAGAACAGTGCCACAATGTAGCCTAACAAATGGTAAAGTATTGAAAGTATAACTACTACTTGCGTTGAATTTCTTTGACATTGGCTACTACTATAAGAAATAGTACTGAAGGTGAAGGACACAGCAGCGTAATCATTTGCCACGTCTGGGAGGAGGATGTTCTTGATGATCAATCAAGTTGATAGCGCACATGAAAATCTGCTTTCATTTGCCAATAGTCATGGGTCTGTGTCAAGCTGAGTAAGAATATATCCTCGGATTCCTTCACCAGCCTGTTGCTATGACCTTATCCTCCCCAGCAAATGTGTGGAATTATTGCTGTCATTTAGTCACACATCAATCAAAACCACACAGCCTGGGGGAAGAGGGTTAGGGTTTGGAAAATGGATGGGAATGGTTTTTTTTGGGAAAGTTTTGTTGAGAGACGAGAAAAAAAGAACAGCATGGACAAACAATAATTGAAGATAAACAAATCTTTGGGTACAAAGCTATCCATAAATCTTTTAAGTGACATAAAGAAAGTGCATGCACTACTGCATGCATGGTTACTGAAAAGTAAGTAGTACTTTCGACAACCGTGAATGAAAGAATGCGATAGTACAGGGCTGCAGTAATAATTATGCGTTTTCACTTGCCTATCTCTGCACTCAGAGAAACACTTCGTACATTAAATTAGGTTTGAAAAATAGCAGAAGTAAAACCTATACAATGGCTGTAGGGATGAATTTAGAAGCAGAGATCAAAGAAATCCAGAGTCACACTCAAAGATGTTCACAGCAATAACATTACTTAAAAGATAATTAGAAAAGAACAGATATTGTATATGTATGTTGTTGTAGTTGTCCTGTTGAATTTGGGAAGTTGCATGCATCCAACCATTCCTCTTATTAGTGGGACTCCTCCATTCCATCTGACGCTCCGTCCATTAATGTTGGTGACCAGAAGACACCCTGTCCACTGCCTGCCTGGCGGATGCTGAATTGCGGCTCGCTAGTGTAAAGCCTGACTTCATCCTTTTTTTCCCATTGCACAGGCTGAAACCCGGCCTGTAATTATTGATGGACAAACAGGAAGTGATATTAGAACACCACTGACAAATAAGTAAAAGGTATGTACGCTGTGTAATGCAAAAAGTCACACTTTGAGTTTCCTAATAGACAGTACAATATTTTTGAAAGCGCGTATTCTGTCTGAGTCTCCTTTTGAAGGATAAATAAGTATGGGCAAATTAATTTAGTGGATCTTTCCCCTCAAGCTAGGTGTGCTGTAAACTGTGAGAACAAAATTAGACCTTCCCATTAGTGCTCCCAGACCCTTTCAAAACCCAGTCGCGAAAATGTAGAAGACCCCCAATCAGATCTCAAAAAACTAGGCCTAGTAGAAAATGGTGACAAAACGTACTTTGAAAGTAAAGTAGGCCCATCATGGATTGTATTCAAACCACTTGCAAGCAAGCAAAAGTATCCATACCCAGCATTGCTCCAAGACTCACAAACCCCCCCCACAAACACCAGGAACCCCCACAAATAGCCCCCCGAAAACGGTAGAGTGAGCGAAATCTCAGAAAATGCAAAAACTTTTTCCCCAGGGATTGTCTCCAAAACACTTTCTTTCGGGTATTACACCTTCCCAGCAATGGCATCAGAACTGTGAACCCGGGCGAAAACAAGTTTAACACCCCCAACAAGCCAAAAGGCAAAACCCGGGAAAAGCCACACTTAGAAAACTTTGGGCCAACCTGGAATTCAGTCCAAATGCACTCTGCAGCTAGGCCCCAACTCCCCTTTTCCACATGGATTTCATGTAAAACAAATGCAATCAACATTAGTATGTGCCAGCAGTGCTCCCAGACCCCAAAACCCACCCCCAACAACCTAAAAGCCCCCCAACAGCACCTCAAAGACAGGCAAGTGATCGATACCGCAAAAACTTTTTCTGCTCCGATTTTCTCCAAACCACTTTTAGCCAGTATTACACCTTCCAAGCAAGGCCCCCAGACCCGCGAACCCAGGCAAAAACAAGTTTCACCCCCCAGCCCCCCCCCAAAAAGCAAAACCGGGAAAAGCCACACTTAGGAAACTTTGGGCCTACCTGGAATGCAGTCCAATTGAGAACTGCAGCTAGGCCCTAACTCCCCTTTTCCACCATGGATTTCCTGAAAAACAAATAAATGCAATCAACATTAGACTGTGCCAGCAGTGCTCCCAGACCCCAAAACCCACCCACAAACACCTGGAAGCCCCCCAAACAGTACCCCAAAGACAGGCAAGTGAGCAAAAACGCAAAAACTTTTTCACCATGGTTTAGTCTAAAACACTTGATTCCAATATCAGACCTTCCGAGCTATGCCCCGGACCCCTGCAGATACCCGCAAAAAAGCAGAACACCCCCAAACAGGCAAAAAGCAAAAACTGACCTACCTTCAATTCTGTCCAAATGCGCTGTGCAGCTAGGCCCTAACTCCCCTTTTCCACCATGGATTTCCTGAAAAACAAAAGCAATCAACATTAGACTGTGCCAGCAATACTCCCAGACCCCAAAACCCACCCACAAAAACCTGGAAGCCCCCCAAACAGCACCCCAAAGACAGGCAAGTGAGCAAAAACGCAAAAACCTTTTCACCTCCGATTTGGTCCAAAACACTTGATTCCAATATTAGACCTTCCGAGCTATGCCCCCAGACCCCTGCAGCCACCCGCAAAAAAGCAGAACACCCCCAAACAGGCAAAAAGCAAAAATGGGCCTACCTTCAATTCTGTCCAAATGCGCTGTGCAGCTAGGCCCTAACTCCCCTTTTCCACCATGAATTTCCTGAAAAACAAATGCAATCAACATTAGACTGTGCCAGCAGTGCTCCCAGACCCCAAAACCCACCCACAAAAACCTGGAAACCCCCCAAACAGCACCCCAAAGACAGGCAAGTGAGCAAAAACGCACAAGCTTTTTCACCATGGATTTGGTGCAAAACACTTGATTCCGATATTAGACCTTCCGAGCTATGCCCCCAGACCCCTGCAGCCACCCGCAAAAAAGCAGAACACCCCCAAACAGGCAAAAAGCAAAAATGGGCCTACCTTCAATTCTGTCCAAATGCGCAGTGCAGCTAGGCCCTAACTCCCCCTTTCCACCATGGATTTCCTAAAAAACAAATGCAATCAACATTAGACTGTGGCAGTACTGCTCCCAGACCCCAAAACCCACCCACAAAAACCTGGAGGCCCCCCAAACAGCACCCCAAAGACAGGCAATTGAGCAACAACGCAAAAACTTTTTCACCATGGATTTGGTATAAAACAATTGATTCCGATATTAGACCTTTAGAGCTATGCCCCCAGACCCCTGCAGTCACCCGCAAAAATAGCAGAACACCCCCAAACAGGCAAAAAGCAAAAATGGGCCTACCTTCAATTCTGTCCAAATGCGCTGTGCAGCTAGGCCCTAACTCCCCTTTTCCACCATGGATTTCCTGAAAAACAAATGCAATCAACATTAGACTGTGCCAGTAGTGCTCCCAGACCCCAAAACCCACCCACAAAAACCTAAAAGCCCCCCAAACAGCACTCCAAAGACAGGCAAGTGAGCAAAAACGCAAACACTTTTTCACCTCTGATTTGGTCCAACACACTTGATTCCGATGTTAGACCTTCCGAGCTATGCCCCCAGACCCCTGCAGCCACTTGCAAAAAAGCAGAACACCCCCAAACAGGCAATAAGCAAAAATGGGCCTACCTTCAATTCTGTCCACATGCGCTGTGCAGCTAGGCCATAACTCCCCTTTTCCACCATGGATTTCCTGAAAAACAAATGCAATCAACATTAGACTGTGCCAGCAGTGCTCCCAGACCCCTAAACCCACCCACAAAAACCTGGAAGCCCCACAAACAGCACCCCAAAGACAGGCAGGTGAGCAAAAACACAAAAACCTTTTCACCTCCGATTTGGTCCAAAACACTTGATTCCGATATTAGACCTTCCGAGCTATGCCCCCAGACCCCTGCAGCCACCCGCAAAAAAAGCAGAACACCCCCAAACAGGCAAAAAGCAAAAATGGGCCTACCTTCAATTCTGTCCAAATGCACTGTGCAGCTAGGCCCTAACTCCCCTTTTCCACCATGGATTTCCTGAAAAACAAATGCTATCAACATTAGACTGTGCCAGCAGTGCTCCCAGGCCCCAAAACCCACCCATAAAAACCTGGAAGCCCCCCAAACAGCACCCCAAAGACAGGCAAGTGAGCAAAAGCGCGAAACCTTTTCACCATTGATTTGGTTCAAAGCACTTGATGCCGATATTAGACCTTCCGAGCTATGCCTCAGACCCCTGCAGCCACCCGCAAAAAAGCAGAACACCCACAAACAGGCAAAAAGCAAAAATGGGCCTACCTTCAATTCTGTCCAAATGCGCTGTGCAGCTAGGGCCTAACTCCCCTTTTACATCATGGATTTCCTGAAAAACAAATGCAATCAACATTAGACTGTGCCAGCAGTGCTCCCAGACCCAAAACCCCACCCACAAAAACCTGGAAACCCCCCAAACAGCAACCCAAAGACTGGCAAGTGAGCAAAAACGCAAAAACTTTTTCACCATGGATTTGGTGCAAAACACTTGATTCCGAGATTAGACCTTCCGAGCTATGCCCCCAGACCCCCGCAGCCACCCGCAAAAAAGCAAAACACCCCCAAAGAGGCAAAAAGGAAAACTGGGCCTACCTTCAATTCTGTCCAAATGCACTGTGCAGCTAGGCCCTAACTCCCCTTTTCCAGCATGGATTTCCTGAAAAACAAATGCAATCAACATTAGACTGTGCCAGCAGTGCTCCCAGACCCCAAACCCCACCCACAAAAACCTGGAAGCCCCCCAAACAGCACCACAAAGACAGGCAAGTGAGCAAAAACGCAAAAACTGTTTCACCATGGATTTGGTCCAAAACACTTTATTCCGAAATTAGACCTTCCGAGCTATGCCCCCAGACCCCTGCAGCCACCCGCAAAGAAGCAGAACACCCCCAAACAGACAAAAAGCAAAAATGGGCCTACCTTCAATTCTGTCCAAATGCGCTGTGCAGCTAGGCCCTAACGCCCCTTTTCCACCATGGATTTCCTGAAAAACAAATGTAATCAACATTAGACTGTGACAGCAGTGCTCCCAGACCCCAAACCCCACCCACAAAAACCTGGAAGCCCCCCAAACAGCACCCCAAAGACAGGCAAGTGAGCAAAAACTCAAACACGTTTTCACCTCCGATTTGGTCCAAAACTCTTGATTCCAATATTAGACCTTCCAAGCTATGCCCCCAGACCCCTGCAGCCACCAGCAAAAAAGCAGAACACCCCCAAACAGGAAAAAGCAAAAATGAGCCTACCTTCAATTCTTTCCAAATGCGCTGTGCAGCTAGGCCCTAACTCCCTTTTCCCACAATGGATTTCATGAAAAACAAATGCAATCAACATTAGACTGTGCCAGTAGTGCTCCCAGACCCCAAAACCCACCCACAAAAACCTGGAAGCCCCCCAAACAGCACCCCAAAGACAGGCAAGTGAGCAAAAACTCAAACACTTTTTCACCTCCGATTTGGTCCAAAACTCTTGATTCCGATATTAGACCTTCCAAGCTGTGCCCCCAGACCCCTGCAGCCACCCGCAAAAAAGCAGAACACCCTCAAACAGGCAAAAAGCAAAAATGGGCCTACCTCAATTCTGCCCAAATGCGCTGTGCAGCTGCCCTAACTCCCCTTTTCCACCATGGAGTTCCTGAAAAACAAATGCAATCAACATTAGACTGTGCCAGCAGTGCTCCCAGAACCCAAAACCCACCCACAAAAACCTGGAAACCCCCCAAACAGCACCCCAAAGACAGGCAAGTGAGCAAAAACTCAAATTCTTTTTCACCATGGATTTGGTGCAAAACACTTAATTCCGATATTAGACCTTCCGAGCTATGCCCCCAGACCCCTGCAGTCACCCGCAAAAAAGCAGAACACCCCCAAACAGGCAAAAAGCAAAAATGGGCCTACCTTCAATTCTGTCCAAATGCGCTGTGCAGCTAGGCCCTAACTCCCCTTTTCCACCATGGATTTCCTGAAAAACAAATGCAATCAACATTAGACTGTGCCAGTAGTGCTCCCAGACCCCAAAACCCACCCGCAAAAACCTGAAAGCCCCCCAAACAGCACCCCAAAGACAGGCAAGTGAGCAAAAACGCAAACACTTTTTCACCTCCGATTTGGTCCAACACACTTGATTCCGATGTTAGAGCTTCCGAGCTATGCCCCCAGACCCCTGCAGCCACCTGCAAAAAAGCAGAACACCCCCAAACAGGCAATAAGCAAAAATGGGCCTATCTTCAATTCTGTCCACATGCGCTGTGCAGCTAGGCCATAACTCCCCTTTTCCACCATGGATTTCCTGAAAAACAAATGCAATCAACATTAGACTGTGCCAGCAGTGCTCCCAGACACCTAAACCCACCCACAAAAACCTGGAAGCCCCACAAACAGCACCCCAAAGACAGGCAAGTGAGCAAAAGCGCGAAACCTTTTCACCATTGATTTTGTTCAAAGCACTTGATGCCGATATTAGACCTTCCGAGCTATGCCTCAGACCCCTGCAGCCACCCGCAAAAAAGCAGAACACCCCCAAACAGGCAAAAAGCAAAAATGGGCCTACCTTCAATTCTGTCCAAATGCGCTGTGCAGCTAGGGCCTAACTCCCCTTTTACATCATGGATTTCCTGAAAAACAAATGCAATCAACATTAGACTGTGCCAGCAGTGCTCCCAGACCCCAAACCCCACCCACAAAAACCTGGAAACCCCCCAAACAGCAACCCAAAGACTGGCAAGTGAGCAAAAACGCAAAATCTTTTTCACCATGGATTTGGTGCAAAACACTTGATTCCGAGATTAGACCTTCTGAGCTATGCCCCCAGACCCCCGCAGCCACCCGCAAAAAAGCAAAACACCCCCAAAGAGGCAAAAAGGAAAACTGGGCCTACCTTCAATTCTGTCCAAATGCACTGTGCAGCTAGGCCCTAACTCCCCTTTTCAAGCATGGATTTCCTGAAAAACAAATGCAATCAACATTAGACTGTGCCAGCAGTGCTCCCAGACCCCAAACCCCACCCACAAAAACCTGGAAGCCCCCCAAACAGCACCACAAAGACAGGCAAGTGAGCAAAAACGCAAAAACTGTTTCACCATGGATTTGGTCCAAAACACTTTATTCCGATATTAGACCTTCCGAGCTATGCCCCCAGACCCCTGCAGCCACCCGCAAAGAAGCAGAACACCCCCAAACAGACAAAAAGCAAAAATGGGCCTACCTTCAATTCTGTCCAAATGCGCTGTGCAGCTAGGCCCTAACTCCCCTTTTCCACCATGGATTTCCTGAAAAACAAATGTAATCAACATTAGACTGTGACAGCAGTGCTCCCAGACCCCAAACCCCACCCACAAAAACCTGGAAGCCCCCCAAACAGCACCCCAAAGACAGGCAAGTGAGCAAAAACTCAAACACGTTTTCACCTCCGATTTGGTCCAAAACTCTTGATTCCAATATTAGACCTTCCAAGCTATGCCCCCAGACCCCTGCAGCCACCAGCAAAAAAGCAGAACACCCCCAAACAGGAAAAAGCAAAAATTAGCCTACCTTCAATTCTTTCCAAATGCGCTGTGCAGCTAGGCCCTAACTCCCCTTTCCCACAATGGATTTCATGAAAAACAAATGCAATCAACATTAGACTGTGCCAGCAGTGCTCCCAGACCCCAAAACCCACCCACAAAAACCTGGAAGCCCCCCAAACAGCACCCCAAAGACAGGCAAGTGAGCAAAAACTCAAACACTTTTTCACCTCCGATTTGGTCCAAAACTCTTGATTCCGATATTAAACCTTCCAAGCTATGCCCCCAGACCCCTGCAGCCACCCGCAAAAAAGCAGAACACCCTCAAACAGGCAAAAAGCAAAAATGGGCCTACCTCAATTCTGCCCAAATGCGCTGTGCAGCCAGGCCCTAACTCCCCTTTTCCACCATGGAGTTCCTGAAAAACAAATGCAATCAACATTAGACTGTGCCAGCAGTGCTCCCAGAACCCAAAACCCACCCACAAAAACCTGGAAACCCCCCAAACAGCACCCCAAAGACAGGCAAGTGAGCAAAAACTCAAATTCTTTTTCACCATGGATTTGGTGCAAAACACTTAATTCCGATATTAGACCTTCCGAGCTATGCCCCCAGACCCCTGCAGCCACCCGCAAAAAAGCAGAACACCCCACAAACAGGCAAAAAACAAAAATGGGCCTACCTTCAATTCTGTCCAAATGCGCTGTGCAGCTAGGCCCTAACTCCCCTTTTCCACCATGGAGTTCCTGAAAAACAAATGCAATCAACCTTAGACTGTGCCAGCCGTGCTCCCAGACCCCAAAACCCACCCACAAACACCCGGAAGCCCCCCAAACAGCACCCCAAAGACAGGCAAGTGAGTAAAAATGCAAAAACTTTCATACCATGGATTTGGTCCAAAACACTTGATTTCAATTTTAAACCTTCCGAGCTATGCCCCCAGACCCTGCAGCCACCCGCAAAAAAGCAGAACACCCCCAAATAGGCAAAAAGCAAAAATGGGCCTACCTTCAATTCTGTCCAAATGTGCTGTGCGGCTAGGCACTAACTCCCCTTTTCCACCATGGATTTCCTGAAAAACAAATGCAATCAACATTAGACTGTGCCAGCAGTGCTCCCAGACGCCAAAACCCACCCACAAAAACCTGGAAGCCCCCCAAACAGCACCCCAAAGACAGGCAAGTGAGCAAAAACGCAAAAACTTTTCACCTACGATTTGGTCCGAAACACTTGATTCCGATATTAGACCTTCTGAGCTATGCCCCCAGACCACTGCAGCCACCCGCAACAAATCAGAACACCACCAAACAGGCAAAAAGCAAAAATGGGCCTACCTTCAATTCTGTCCAAATGCGCTGTGCAGCTAGGCCCTAACTCCCCTTTTCCACCATGGATTTCCAGAAAAACAAATGCAATCAACATTAGACTGTGCCAGCAGTGCTCCCAGACCCCAAAACCCACCCACAAAAACCTGGAAGCCCCCCAAACAGCACCCCAAAGACAGGCAAGTGAGCAAAAACGCAAACACTTTTTCACCTCCGATTTGGTCCAAAACACTTGATTCCGATATTAGACCTTCCGAGCTATGCCCCCAGACCCCTGCAGCCACTTGCAAAAAAGCAGAACACCCCCAAACAGGCAATAACCAAAAATGGGCCTACCTTCAATTCTGTCCACATGCGCTGTGCAGCTAGGCCATAACTCCCCTTTTCCACCATGGATTTCCTGAAAAACAAATGCAATCAACATTAGACTGTGCCAGCAGTGCTAAACCCTAAACCCACCCACAAAAACCTGGAAGCCCCACAAACAGCACCCCAAAGACAGGCAGGTGAGCAAAAACACAAAAACTTTTTCACCTCCGATTTGGTCCAAAACACTTGATTCCGATATTAGACCTTCCGAGCTATGCCCCCAGACCCCTGCAGCCACCCACAGAAAAGCAGAACACCCCCAAACAGGCAAAAAGCAAAAATGGGCCTACCTTCAATTCTGTCCAAATGCACTGTGCAGCTAGGCCCTAACTCCCCTTTTCCACCATGGATTTCCTGAAAAACAAACGCAATCAACATTAGACTGTGCCAGCAGTGCTCCCAGACCCCAAAACCCACCCATAAAAACCTGGAAGCCCCCCAAACAGCACCCCAAAGACAGGCAAGTGAGCAAAAACGCGAAACCTTTTCACCATTGATTTGGTTCAAAGCACTTGATTCCGATATTAGACCTTCCGAGCTATGCCTCAGACCCCTGCAGCCACCCGCAAAAAAGCAGAACACCCCCAAACAGGCAAAAAGCAAAAATGGGCCTACCTTCAATTCTGTCCAAATGCGCTGTGCACCTAGGCCCTAACTCCCCTTTTCCATCATGGATTTCCTGAAAAACAAATGCAATCAACATTAGACTGTGCCAGCAGTGCTCCCAGACCCCAAAACCCACCCATAAAAACCTGGAAGCCCCCCAAACAGCACCCCAAAGACAGGCAAGTGAGCAAAAGCGCGAAACCTTTTCACCATTGATTTGGTTCAAAGCACTTGATGCCGATATTAGACCTTCCGAGCTATGCCTCAGACCCCTGAAGCCACCCGCAAAAAAGCAGAACACCCCCAAACAGGCAAAAAGCAAAAATGGGCCTACCTTCAATTCTGTCCCAATGCGCTGTGCAGCTAGGGCCTAACTCCCCTTTTACATCATGGATTTCCTGAAAAACAAATGCAATCAACATTAGACTGTGCCAGCAGTGCTCCCAGACCCCAAACCCCACCCACAAAAACCTGGAAACCCCCCAAACAGCAACCCAAAGACTGGCAAGTGAGCAAAAACGCAAAAACTTTTTCACCATGGATTTGGTGCAAAACACTTGATTCCGAGATTAGACCTTCCGAGCTATGCCCCCAGACCCCCGCAGCCACCCGCAAAAAAGCAAAACACCCCCAAAGAGGCAAAAAGGAAAACTGGGCCTACCTTCAATTCTGTCCAAATGCACTGTGCAGCTAGGCCCTAACTCCCCTTTTCCAGCATGGATTTCCTGAAAAACAAATGCAATCAACATTAGACTGTGCCAGCAGTGCTCCCAGACCCCAAACCCCACCCACAAAAACCTGGAAGCCCCCCAAACAGCACCCCAAAGACAGGCAAGTGAGCAAAAACTCAAACACGTTTTCACCTCCGATTTGGTCCAAAACTCTTGATTCCAATATTAGACCTTCCAAGCTATGCCCCCAGACCCCTGCAGCCACCAGCAAAAAAGCAGAACACCCCCAAACAGGAAAAAGCAAAAATGAGCCTACTTTCAATTCTTTCCAAATGCGCTGTGCAGCTAGGCCCTAACTCCCCTTTCCCACAATGGATTTCATGAAAAACAAATGCAATCAACATTAGACTGTGCCAGCAGTGCTCCCAGACCCCAAAACCCACCCACAAAAACCTGGAAGCCCCCCAAACAGCACCCCAAAGACAGGCAAGTGAGCAAAAACTCAAACACTTTTTCACCTCCGATTTGGTCCAAAACTCTTGATTCCGATATTAGACCTTCCAAGCTATGCCCCCAGACCCCTGCAGCCACCCGCAAAAAAGCAGAACACCCTCAAACAGGCAAAAAGCAAAAATGGGCTTACCTCAATTCTGCCCAAATGCGCTGTGCAGCTAGGCCCTAACTCCCCTTTTCCACCATGGAGTTCCTGAAAAACAAATGCAATCAACATTAGACTGTGCCAGCAGTGCTCCCAGAACCCAAAACCCACCCACAAAAACCTGGAAACCCCCCAAACAGCACCCCAAAGACAGGTGAGTGAGCAAAAACTCAAATTCTTTTTCACCATGGATTTGGTGCAAAACACTTAATTCCGATATTAGACCTTCCGAGCTATGCCCCCAGACCCCTGCAGCCACCCGCAAAAAAGCAGAACACCCCACAAACAGGCAAAAAGCAAAAATGGGCCTACCTTCAATTCTGTCCAAATGCGCTGTGCAGCTAGGCCCTAACTCCCCTTTTCCACCATGGAGTTCCTGAAAAACAAATGCAATCAACCTTAGACTGTGCCAGCCGTGCTCCCAGACCCCAAAACCCACCCACAAACACCTGGAAGCCCCCCAAACAGCACCCCAAAGACAGGCAAGTGAGTAAAAATGCAAAAACTTTTATACCATGGATTTGGTCCAAAACACTTGATTCCAATTTTAAACCTTCGGAGCTATGCCCCCAGACCCTGCAGCCACCCGCAAAAAAGCAGAACACCCCCAAATAGGCAAAAAGCAAAAATGGGCCTACCTTCAATTCTCTCCAAATGCGCTGTGCGGCTAGGCACTAACTCCCCTTTTCCACCATGGATTTCCAGAAAAACAAATGCAATCAACATTAGACTGTGCCAGCAGTGCTCCCAGACCCCAAAACCCACCCACAAAAACCTGGAAGCCCCCCAAACAGCACCCCAAAGACAGGCAGGTGAGCAAAAACACAAAAACCTTTTCACCTCCGATTTGGTCCAAAACACTTGATTCCGATATTAGACCTTCCGAGCTATGCCCCCAGACCCCTGCAGCCACCCGCAAAAAAGCAGAACACCCCCAAACAGGCAAAAAGCAAAAATGGGCCTACCTTCAATTCTGTCCAAATGCACTGTGCAGCTAGGCCCTAACTCCCCTTTTCCACCATGGATTTCCTGAAAAACAAATGCTATCAACATTAGACTGTGCCAGCAGTGCTCCCAGACCCCAAAACACACCCATAAAAACCTGGAAGCCCCCCAAACAGCACCCCAAAGACAGGCAAGTGAGCAAAAGCGCGAAACCTTTTCACCATTGATTTGGTTCAAAGCACTTGATGCCGATATTAGACCTTCCGAGCTATGCCTCAGACCCCTGCAGCCACCCGCAAAAAAGCAGAACACCCCCAAACAGGCAAAAAGCAAAAATGGGCCTACCTTTAATTCTGTCCAAATGCGCTGTGCAGCTAGGGCCTAACTCCCCTTTTACATCATGGATTTCCTGAAAAACAAATGCAATCAACATTAGACTGTGCAAGCAGTGCTCCCAGACCCCAAACCCCACCCACAAAAACCTGGAAGGCCCCCAAACAGCACCACAAAGACAGGCAAGTGAGCAAAAACGCAAAAACTTTTTCACCATGGATTTGGTGCAAAACACTTGATTCCGAGATTAGACCTTCCGAGCTATGCCCCCAGACCCCTGCAGCCACCCGCAAAGAAGCAGAACACCCCCAAACAGGAAAAAGCAAAAATGAGCCTACCTTCAATTCTTTCCAAATGCGCTGTGCAGCTAGGCCCTAACTCCCCTTTCCCACAATGGATTTCATGAAAAACAAATGCAATCAACATTAGACTGTGCCAGCAGTGCTCCCAGACCCCAAAACCCACCCACAAAAACCTGGAAGCCCCCCAAACAGCACCCCAAAGACAGGCAAGTGAGCAAAAACTCAAACACTTTTTCACCTCCGATTTGGTCCAAAACTCTTGATTCCGATATTAGACCTTCCAAGCTATGCCCCCAGACCCCTGCAGCCACCCGCAAAAAAGCAGAACACCCTCAAACAGGCAAAAAGCAAAAATGGGCCTACCTCAATTCTGCCCAAATGCGCTGTGCAGCTAGGCCCTAACTCCCCTTTTCCACCATGGAGTTCCTGAAAAACAAATGCAATCAACATTAGACTGTGCCAGCAGTGCTCCCAGAACCCAAAACCCACCCACAAAAACCTGGAAACCCCCCAAACAGCACCCCAAAGACAGGCAAGTGAGCAAAAACTCAAATTCTTTTTCACCATGGATTTGGTGCAAAACACTTAATTCCGATATTAGACCTTCCGAGCTATGCCCCCAGACCCCTGCAGCCACCCACAAAAAAGCAGAACACCCCACAAACAGGCAAAAAGCAAAAATGGGCCTACCTTCAATTCTGTCCAAATGCGCTGTGCAGCTAGGCCCTAACTCCCCTTTTCCACCATGGAGTTCCTGAAAAACAAATGCAATCAACCTTAGACTGTGCCAGCCGTGCTCCCAGACCCCAAAACCCACCCACAAACACCTGGAAGCCCCCCAAACAGCACCCCAAAGACAGGCAAGTGAGTAAAAATGCAAAAACTTTTATACCATGGATTTGGTCCAAAACACTTGATTCCAATTTTAAACCTTCCGAGCTATGCCCCCAGACCCTGCAGCCACCCGCAAAAAAGCAGGACACCCCCGAATAGGCAAAAAGCAAAAATGGGCCTACCTTCAATTCTGTCCAAATGCGCTGTGCGGCTAGGCACTAACTCCCCTTTTCCACCATGGATTTCCTGAAAAACAAATGCAATCAACATTAGACTGTGCCAGCAGTGCTCCCAGACGCCAAAACCCACCCACAAAAACCTGGAAGCCCCCCAAACAGCACCCCAAAGACAGGCAAGTGAGCAAAAACGCAAAAACGTTTTCACCATGGATTTGGTGCAAAGCATTTGATTCCGATATTAGACCTTCCGAGCTGTGCTCCCAGAACCCTGCGGCCACCCGCAAAAAAAAAGAACACCCCCAAACAGGCAAAAAGCAAAAATGGGCCTACCTTTAATTCTGTCCAAATGCGCTGTGCAGCTCGGCCCTAACTCCCCTTTTCCACCATGGAGTTCCTGAAAAACAAATGCAATCAACATTATGTATGTATGTATGTATGTATGTATAGGCATTTATATAGCGCACTACTTACCCGTAGGGTCCCAAGGCGCTTCGACCGCTGCGAAACCCTTCCTGGCTTCCCTGAGAGATGGTCCCTTAATGGGTATCTCCAGGGTGAGACCAGGCATCCCCGGCGGTCTGGTGGGGCCGTTAGTGAAGATGAGGCAAGCTAATGCCCAGAGTTGCCGAGTGTGATCGCTGATCAGAGTGGGCACCGAGGCGAGAGAATTATCGAGTCCGCTGACCCTGGTCCAGAAACCTGCCGCGCCGGGAATCGAACCCTGGTCCCGGGCCGTCCTCTGCTCTCGGGTCTGCCGCCTCTAACCAGTGAGCCACACTACTTCACCTTAGACTGTGCCAGCAGTGCTCCCAGAACCCAAAACCCACCCACAAAAACCTGCAAACCCCCCAAACAGCACCCCAAAGACAGGCAAGTGAGCGAAAACTCAAATTCTTTTTCACCATGGATTTGGTGCAAAACACTTGATTCCGATATTAGACCTTCCGAGCTATGCCCCCAGAACCCTGCAGCCACCCGCAAAAAAGCAGAACACCCCACAAACAGGCAAAAAGCAAAAATGGGCCTACCTTCAATTCTGTCCAAATGCGCTGTGCAGCTAGGCCCTAACTCCCCTTTTCCACCATGGAGTTCCTGAAAAACAAATGCAATCAACCTTAGACTGTGCCAGCCGTACTCCCAGACCCCAAAACCCACCCACAGACACTGGAAGCCCCCCAAACAGCACCCCAAAGACAGGCAAGTGAGTAAAAATGCAAAAACTTTTATACCACAGATTTGGTCCAAAACACTTGATTCCAATTTTAAACCTTCCGAGCTATGCCCCCAGACCCCTGCAGCCACCCGCAAAAAAGCAGAACACCCCCAAATAGGCAAAAAGCAAAAATGGGCCTACCTTCAATTCTGTCCAAATGCACTGTGCAGCTAGGCTCTAACTCCCCTTTTCCAACATGGATGTCCTGATAAACAAATGTAATCAACATTAGACTGTGCCAGCAGTGCTCCCAGACCCCAAAACCCACCCACAAAAACCTGGAAGCCCCCCAAACAGCACCCCAAAGACAGGCAAGTGAGCAAAAACGCAAAAACGTTTTCACCATGGATTTGGTGCAAAGCATTTGATTCCGATATTAGACCTTCCGAGCTGTGCCCCCAGACCCCTGCGGCCACCCGCAAAAAAAAAGAATACCCCCAAACAGGCAAAAAGCAAAAATGGGCCTACCTTCAATTCTGTCCAAATGCACTGTGCAGCTAGGCTCTAACTCCCCTTTTCCAACATGGATGTCCTGATAAACAAATGTAATCAACATTAGACTGTGCCAGCAGTGCTCCCAGACCCCAAAACCCACCCACAAAAACCTGGAAGCCCCCCAAACAGCACCCCAAAGACAGGCAAGTGAGCAAAAACGCAAAAACTTTTTCACCTCCGATTTGGTCCAAAACGCTTGATTCCGATATTAGACCTTCTGAGCTATGCCCCCAGACCCCTGCAGCCACCCGCAACAAAGCAGAACACCACCAAACAGGCAAAAAGCAAAAATGGGCCTACCTTCAATTCTGTCCAAATGCGCTGTGCAGCTAGGCCCTAGCTCCCCTTTTCCACCATGGATTTCCAGAAAAACAAATGCAATCAACATTAGACTGTGCCAGCAGTGCTCCCAGACCCCAAAACCCACCCACAAAAGTCCTGGAAGCCCCCCAAACAGCACCCCAAAGACAGGCAAGTGAGCAAAAACGTAAAAACGTTTTCACTATGGACTTGGTGCAAAACACTTGATTCCGATATTACACCTTCCGAGCTATACCCCCAGACCCCTGCAGGCACCCGCAAAAAAAGCAGAACACCCCCAAACAGGCAAAAAGCAAAAATGGGCCTACCTTCAATTCTGTCCAAATGCGCTGTGCGGCTAGGCACTAACTCCTCTTTTCACCATGGATTTCCTGAAAAACAAATGCAATCAACATTAGACTGTGGCAGCAGTGCTCCCAGACCCCAAACCCCACCCACAAAAACCTGGAAGCCCCCCAAACAGCACCCCAAAGACAGGCAAGTGAGCAAAAACGCAAAAATGTTTTCACCATGGATTTGGTGCAAAGCATTTGATTCCGATATTAGACCTTCCGAGCTGTGCCCCCAGACCCCTGCGGCCACCCGCAAAAAAAAAGAATACCCCCAAACAGGCAAAAAGCAAAAATGGGCCTACCTTCAATTCTGTCCAAATGCACTGTGCAGCTAGGCACTAACTCCCCTTTTCCAACATGGATGTCCTGATAAACAAATGTAATCAACATTAGACTGTGCCAGCAGTGCTCCCAGACCCCAAAACCCACCCACAAAAACCTGGAAGCCCCCCAAACAGCACCCCAAAGACAGGCAAGTGAGCAAAAACGCAAAAACTTTTTCACCTCCGATTTGGTCCAAAACACTTGATTCCGATATTAGACCTTCTGAGCTATGCCCCCAGACCCCTGCAGCCACCCGCAACAAAGCAGAACACCACCAAACAGGCAAAAAGCAAAAATGGGCCTACCTTCAATTCTGTCCAAATGCGCTGTGCAGCTAGGCCCTAGCTCCCCTTTTCCACCATGGATTTCCAGAAAAACAAATGCAATCAACATTAGACTGTGCCAGCAGTGCTCCCAGACCCCAAAACCCACCCACAAAAGTCCTGGAAGCCCCCCAAACAGCACCCCAAAGACAGGCAAGTGAGCAAAAACGTAAAAACGTTTTCACTATGGACTTGGTGCAAAACACTTGATTCCGATATTACACCTTCCGAGCTATACCTCCAGACCCCTGCAGCGACCCGCAAAAAAAGCAGAACACCCCCAAACAGGCAAAAAGCAAAAATGGGCCTACCTTCAATTCTGTCCAAATGCGCTGTGCAGCTAGGCCCTAACTCCCCTTTTTCACCATGGATTTCCTGAAAAACAAATGCATTCAACATTAGACTGTGCCAGCAGTGCTCCAGACCCCAAAACCCCCCCTCAAAAAACTGGAAGCCCCCCAAACAGCACCCCAAACACAGGCAAGTGAGCAAAAACGCAAAAACTTTTTCACCATGGATTTTGTCCAAAACACTTGATTCCGATTTTAGACCTTCCAAGCTATGCCCCCAGACCCCTGCAGCCACCCGCAAAAAAGCAGAACACCCCCAAACAGGCAAAAAGCAAAAATGGGCCTACTTTCAATTCTGTCCAAATGCGCTGTGCGGCTAGGCCCTAACTCCCCTTTTCCACCATGGATTTCCTGAAAAACATATGCAATCAATAGTAGACTGTGCCAGCAGTGCTCCCAGACCCCAAAACCCACCCACAAAAACCTGGAAGCCCCCCAAACAGCACCCCAAAGACAGGCAAGTGAGCAAAAACGCAAAAACATTTTCTGCTCCGATTTTCTCTAAACCCCTTTTATCCGGTATTAGACCTTCATAGCAATGCCCCAGACCCGTCAACTCACCCGAAAAGAAGTAGAACACCCCCACAAGTGCAGAGTCTTTCTTCATTGGGCATAATCCAGCCATCTGCTTTGAGGAAAATAGGAGTCTGGAGGAGGAGGATAGAGGAGCATGTTCTTGTGATCTTGTGAACCTGAGGAATGCAGACTGCGGCACCTTCAAATCAATAAGCAAATAAGTGAAGACAGTTCTGCTGATGGGCTTGTTTTTGTGATGAGGTTATTAAAGTTTTTTATATAGATTTTGCAAAACAAAGAAAGACAGACACACAGGAATAAAAGTGAATAAGGACGAAAAAGAAAGCTAGTGATTCATTGACTCATTTTCAGGGTTCGGTGTCAGGGAAGAAGAGCTCGTCCTCAAACTCTGCGCATTCAGTCGGGAGTAGGTCAGTTAACAGAGAAGAACTTCCCTCGTCTTCTTCCTGCGTGCATTCTCGTATTTTGTAATCTGGTGGTATGAAGTGCTGATTCATCTTGATCATTGTTAACCTCTCCACATTTTTGGGCGAGAGGCGGGTCCTTTTGGAAGTTACAATGTCACCAGCAGCACTGAAAACACGTTCAGAAGACACGCTTGCGAGTGGGCAAGACAAGTAATTTATAGCCAGGTTGGTGATCTCTGGCCACACATCTCTTTTCCCATGCCAATACGCCAATGGGTCATGATGAACATAGACCTCTGTTGAGTCATTCAGATAGGCCTGCACCATCGATTCAAGGTTCTCCAGGGTTCCTCCACTTTGCTTACTTTTTTCTGGGACCTTTTGAGAAGCAAACCCAAGCTGAGTTAGCCAATCCTCTTCTTCACACAATATTACTGTTGTGTCTGGTGCAGATGATAAGGTTGCTGGTGTCGTTAACTGCTGAGAGGGAAAATCACTCACTTTTGCCACAGCCACAGATGCAGAAGTGGACTCCGGATGGCCTGCTGATGCTGATGTGCTGCCTTTTCCTTCAATTTCCTGCCGTTCTCTTTCAAACCGAGTGGCTGACACAGCTAGCCTACTTTGTAACATCTGCGTCATCAAAAGGAAAGAATACTCTGCCTGCCACTGCCTTTTTGTACCGTGGTTCCAGAATAGTAGCAGAAATGTAATGCTGTTCTGTGTGGATCTTTTCAAGACGTTCATCGCGAAGTAGGCGCTGTAATAACTTCTCCGCCAACTCAAATGCTTCTTGCTTTCCATCTTTTTGAAACATAGAAGCACCCCCTTCAGTTGGTGCTCTAGCATGCGCAACAATGGGATAGATTTTCCCAAATTACAGTCCTCCCTGCTGACTGCACGCGTGAAGACCTCAAAAG
Organism: Lissotriton vulgaris; assembly: GCF_964263255.1. Lineage (NCBI taxonomy): Eukaryota > Metazoa > Chordata > Amphibia > Caudata > Salamandridae > Lissotriton > Lissotriton vulgaris. The sequence goes on from NC_141693.1 coordinate 1,871,714,279, forward strand.
GACGAAGCATGTCTGTCAGGCTTTTAACTAGCTGACATTGCTCCACCTGTATCCTCAGGTCAATCATAGGTGTACCCAGTTCAAAGAAATACTGATCGACTACCGCATACTGCTCATACAGATGCTCAAGCATGTAGAAGGTTGAGTTCCAACGTGTTACCACCTCCTGGATGAGTGCTTTCACTGGCACTTTCGTTCATGTTGCAGGCACCTCAGCTGCTTCCAGGCCTTAAAAGAATGGTTGAAATGTGTGCACATTCTTCTGCAGGTGGTCAGTAACTGGTAGACTGGACTTTCTTCACTCTAGAATTTTTTAACAACCAGGTTTATACAGTGCGCCAAACATGGCACTCTGAAATAGTTACCCTTATTCAGGCCTTAACTACATTGGCACCATTATCCGTGGAAACAACCAATCATGCGTTTTCTTGGGGACAGCCATTGAAAGACCTTTGTGTTAAACTCATGCAAAATGTTTTCTCCTGTATGATTTTTCTCCATGGCAAACATGGCTAGTGTTGCATGTTTCCGAGCAGCTTTATAAACTTTGTCCGTGTCAACACCTGCGTTTAGCTTTGCTGTAACCCCTGAAAAAGAGACCCAGTGTGCAGTAATGCACATGTAATCAAGGGATTGGCAACTGGTCCACATGTCTGTTGTCAGATGAGATGTATAGTGTGAACAGCGCTCTTCTGCAAAGCTGCCCCAATCACCTCCAACACATCTTCATGTAGTGCTGAAACAGCAACTCTGGCAAAATAGAACCGGCTAGGAACCTTCCATTTAGGACAGAGTGTTGCCACCATTTCAAGAAAACCCACTCCTTCCACAAAAGAAAAAGGGAGAAGGTTCAGCGCTAGCATTTTAGCCAGCTTAGTGTTATACAGACGCGCCATTGGGTGGTTGCGTTCAAATGGCGCATCTGAAAACAACATGCCTCTAATGGTGGGCTGGACCGTTTTACGGGATGATGATGACTTCTTCGACCCAGTTACGCTCAGTGATGATGTACTTTTTTGCATTGGTGTCTCACTCTCTCCCACACTCTTAGTGTGGCTCATACATCTTGCAGGGGGTGTGCTGCTGACAGGGGTACTGGGTATAACTGAAGAAATGTTTGACGCTTCTTCCTCCTCGTCATTATCATATGAAACATCAACGGATACAATTTGTTGACTTGCAATTCAGGCTACCTTGATCTCCCTTAGGTGCGCATGCCATTTGACAGTGTGCTGTCTCTCAAGATGACCTCTCTGGCCTCCGGTACCATAGTTGGTACCAAGCTTACGATGACTGACTCGAACCTTACAAATGGCTATGTTTTCCCTTGTTGGGCTAACACTAAAGAAGTCCCAAACTGCGGACTTCAAATGTCTGTGGGGGCCGGAGAAGGCAATACTGGGAATGCTAATGCCAGATAAAGTGGGGGATGTGCGTTGCCGAAATTTACTACGTTGTGCACTTACAGCACCACTAATTGAGGAAATGGAGTTTGAGGTGGATGGAGGTCCCTTCTGGCGAGAAAATATGGAAGCTGTAGGTGGTGGTCTACTACTTAACTGCATTGGTGTTGGTCCCATTGACACGTCGTCAACATCACGCTCAGCAGCATTTTTGGATAGGGTAAAATGTCTGTTTGCTGCATGCCCGCTGAGGCTGGAGTGAAGTCTATGATGACTGCGTCGTCGTCGTGAGAGTCATCATCAGCAAGAGTATACGCCACTTCTTGTTCAGCGTCATCATCACACTCCATAACTATGAGACTTTTGGGGACCTTCCTTTTACGCTTAGCTACCTTTGTCAGATCATGGTGTGCCTCACTCTCAGACGGCACTGGTGGTTCCCAATTTTCATCCATATCATCAGAAGGAAGGGGGCGTGAAGAAGATGTAGACACCATCCTTGATCTTTGCCTTGCTGGGGATCTGAAAGACAATGAATCATCAGGAGGAGTGGCTTCCTCAAATGATACTTCGGCTTGAATGTCGATTTCCTGATGTGCTCCTACTTCGGAAGGAACAACTATTGAGGGCACTTGTGCCGCTCCATGCACCTCTGCTTGCGCCTCTCCTTGCGCCGCCTCTCCTTCCACATGTACTTGGGCTTGTACTAGCACATGTGGTTATTGTTGCGGCTGTGATTATTTAACACTCGTCAGATGAGTTACAACAACCTGTGTTGATTGAAGGATGCTGCTACTTTCTTGCGATGAGCCAACATCACTGGTCGATGGTGATTGAACAACTATACTGGCTGCCTCTGCAGCACTCAAGGGCTTGGACCTAAGTTGGCGTGGTGGTCGTGGCACTGAGCCCAATGGAGCGGAGGTGCTGCTCCCAGATTGGTCCCAAGCGGACCCCGCTGTTGCTGCAGGCGCACTTATTTTTCCCAAAAAAATGCGGCAGTCGGCGCACCAGTCTCCTTGGTAAGTGGCGCCACTTGCTTCTTCTGCTCCGTACTGGCAACTTTTTTGATAGAGGAGCTACGGGCAACTTTTTTTGGGGCCATCTTCTTCAGATGTCAGAACAGCAGGCCGCAGTTGCACAAGTTGCAGAGTTATCTGTGGCCAAACGTGACGTTGTGCTGCACACACCGCAGCAGGACTTGTTCCTGGCACTGATGAGGAACGATGAGGCTGATGATTCATCTTTCTGCACCTAAAAGCAAACGAAGCCAGAGGAACATCAGTTAAATAAATGTTGCATATGTATTGCTTCAATTAATAGTTTGCAAGTAAGCATTTTTATTATACCCACCCCCCAAAATGGAAAGACCAATAAAATGCACCACTGACAGAGTACCCCTGGGCATAATGGATGAAAGCATGGCAGACTGGGTGGAGGACTATGGCACAACAAAGCACACCGCCTGGCTTCAAAATGACCTCTAGGCCCCCACCCACATGGCTAGGTACTGCCTGGACCAGGTCTCAAAATGGCCCCCATCCACATGGACAGGCCCCAACAACAGCCAAAAAATCGAAAAACACACAAAAATCACCACAATCCAATGCCAGCCATGCCCTCCATGATGTTTACATTAAAGAGACCCCACAGAAAGACTCAGTCCATGCACCATTGAGTACCCCTTGGCAAAAGGCCCCAACAACAGCCAAAAAATTGAAAAACACACAAAAATCACCACAATCCAATGCCATCCATGCCCTCCATGATGTTTACATTAAAGAGACCCCACAGAAAGACTCAGTCCATGCACCACTGAGTACTCCTGGGCAAAAGGCCCCAACAACAGCCAAAACATCGAAAAACACACAAAAATCACCACAATCCAATGCCATCCATGCCCCTAATGATGTTTACATGCAAGAGACCCCACAGAAAGACGCAGTCCATGCACCACTGAGTACCCCTGGGCAAAATGCCCCAACAACAGCCAAAAAATCGAAAAACACACAAAAATCACCACAATCCAATGCCATCCATGCCCTCAATCATGTTGAAATGCAAGACACCCCACAGAAAGACTCTGTCCATGCACCACTGAGTACCCCTGGGCATAATGGATGAAAGCATGGCAGACTGGGTGCAGGCCTATGGCACAACAAAGCACACTGCCTGGCTTCAAAATGGCCGCTAGACCCCCACTCACATGGCCAGGCCCTGCCTGGACCAGGCCTCAAAATGGCCCCCACCCACATGGACAGGCCCCAACACCCCCCCAAATATCGAAAAAACCCATCAAAATCACCACAATCCAATGCCATCCATGCCCTCAATTATGTTTACATTCAAGACACCCCACAGAAAGACTAGGCCCATGCACCACTGAGTACCCCTGGGAATAATGGATGAAAGCATGGCAGACTGGGTGCAGGCCTATGACACAACAAAGCACACTGCCTGGCTTCAAAATGGCCCCTATACCCCCACCACATGGCCAGGCCCTGCCTGTACAAGTCCTCAAAAAGGCCCCCACCCACATGGCCTGCCCCATTAACACCCCAAAAAATCAAAAAAACACACAAAAATCACCACAATCCAATGCCATCCATGCCCTCCATGATGTTTACATTCAAGAGACCCCACAGAAAGACTCAGTCCATGCACCACTGAGTACCCCTGGGCAAAAGGCCCCAACAACAGCCAAAAAATCGAAAAACACACAAAAATCACCACAATCCAATGCCATCCATGCCCTCCATGATGTTTACATTCAAGAGACCCCACAGAAAGACTCAGTTCATGCACCACTGAGTACCCTTGGGCAAAACGCCCCAACTACAGCCAAAAAATCGAAAAACACACAAAAATCACCACAAACCAATGCCATCCATGCCCTCAATCATGTTTAAATTCAAGACACCCCACAGAAAGACTCGGTACATGCACCACTGAGTACCCCTGGGCATAATAGATGAACGCATGGCAGACTGGGTGCAGGCCTATGGCAAAACAAAGCACACTGCCTGGCTCCAAATGACCCCTAGACCCCCACCCACATGGCCAGGCCCTGCCTGGACCAGGCCTCAAAATGGCCCCCACCCACATGGACAAGCCCAACAACAGCCAAAAAATCGAAAAACACACAAACATCACCACAATCCAATGCCATCCATGCACTCCATGATGTTTACATTAAAGAGACCCCACAGAAAGACTCAGTCCATGCACCACTGAGTACCCCTGGGCAAAAGGCCCCAACAACAGCCAAAAAATTGAAAAACACACAAAAATCACCACAATCCAATGCCATCCATGCCCCTAATGATATTTACATGCAAGAGACCCCACAGAAAGACGCAGTCCATGCACCACTGAGTACCCCTGGGCAAAATGCCCCAACAACAGCCAAAAAATCGAAAAACACACAAAAATCACCACAATCCAATGCCATCCATGCCCTCAATCATGTTGAAATGCAAGACACCCCACAGAAAGACTCTGTCCATGCACCACTGAGTACCCCTGGGCATAATGGATGAAAGCATGGCAGACTGGGTGCAGGCCTATGGCACAACAAAGCACACTGCCTGGCTTCAAAATGGCCGCTAGACCCCCATTCACATGGCCAGGCCCTGCCTGGGCCAGGCCTCAAAATGGCCCCCACCCACATGGACAGGCCCCAACACCCCCCCAAATATCGAAAAAACCCATCAAAATCACCACAATCCAATGCCATCCATGCCCTCAATTATGTTTACATTCAAGACACCCCACAGAAAGACTAGGCCCATGCACCACTGAGTACCCCTGGGAATAATGGATGAAAGCATGGCAGACTGGGTGCAGGCCTATGACACAACAAAGCACACTGCCTGGCTTCAAAATGGCCCCTATACCCCCACCACATGGCCAGGCCCTGCCTGTACAAGTCCTCAAAAAGGCCCCCACCCACATGGCCTGCCCCATTAACACCCCAAAAAATCAAAAAACACCCAAAAATCACCACAATCCAATGCCATCCATGACCTCCATGCTGTTTACATTCAAGAGACCCCACAGAAAGACTCAGTCCATGCACCACTGAGTACCCCTGGGCAAAAGGCCCCAACAACAGCCAAAAAATCGAAAAACACACAAAAATCACCACAATCCAATGCCATCCATGCCCTCCATGATGTTTACATTCAAGAGACCCCACAGAAAGACTCAGTTCATGCACCACTGAGTACCCTTGGGCAAAACACCCCAACTACAGCCAAAAAATCGAAAAACACACAAAAATCACCACAATCCAATGCCATCCATGCCCTCAATCATGTTTAAATTCAAGACACCCCACAGAAAGACTTGGTACATGCACCACTGAGTACCCCTGGGCATAATAGATGAACGCATGGCAGACTGGGTGCAGGCCTATGGCACACCAAAGCACACTGCCTGGCTCCAAATGACCCCTAGACCCCCACCCACATGGCCAGGCCCTGCCTGGACCAGGCCTCAAAATGGCCCCCACCCACATGGACAAGCCCAACAACAGCCAAAAAATCGAAAAACACACAAACATCACCACAATCCAATGCCATCCATGCACTCCATGATGTTTACATTAAAGAGACCCCACAGAAAGACTCAGTCCATGCACCACTGAGTACCCCTGGGCAAAAGGCCCCAACAACAGCCAAAAAATTGAAAAACACACAAAAAAATCACTCCAATCCAATGCCATCCATGCCCTAAATGATGTTGAAATTCAACAAAACAGTTGTATCATGCACCCATAACTAACCCTGGTCCTACTGGATACTGTGGCTACCCACAATATATTTTATTTAACCCCTTGCGTGCGGGGCGTATTTTCCGCCTGTGCTGACTCCGCCTTGCGCGGGCGGAGTCATGACGGAACGGTTCCGTCATCAGCACAGCTCACCCGTAGCTGATGACGGAACCGTTCTGTCATCAGCACGCAAGGGGTTAATGTTCTGAAAAAGTTCCAAAATTGTAGTTGCAGCAACTGTAATGCCCCAAAAAAACAACATCAACTTACTTGTGAAATTTCTAATCCAAAGTGATCCAAAGAAAGTCAAAAAGGCCTTAAATCCAAATATCCAGCAGCATCCACAAAAAGTAATCCTTCCGGGTCAAGATCCAAATTAAAGTGACCAGGACATGAACAAAGCACTGGGAGGAGCCTGCTGGACAGGAACAGGAAGTTGGAGCATGTGGGGCGCTTCCTTCCTCCCACCCCCCCCCACCCCCAAAATGGACTCCTTGCAAAAAAAAGTGCAGGCAAATGTCAACCTGAGGAGTTATTCTGATAAAAATCATCATTTTCAGAAGGTTTATGCTGCCTGCTGGTGGATTTCTTGTGCAGAATTGCAAATTTTGCAATTTCGCGAATGCGAGATTGTTGCTGCCTGCCGCATCTACGTGTTCGCAATTGTTTACTCCCGCGATACATGATCACAAGCCTTTATTACGTACTCGCAATGACAAACTCTCGCTGTGCAAGGTGGCGTGCCGCGATGACGTAATCGCGGTCGACAAACTCCCGCGGGATCACGCAGCAAGATCCAAAATGGCGCAGCACACGCAAACATGGAGAAAAACAACTCTTCAAACGCTGAATGACGGTATTTGTCAAACGCGACCAAGCAAAAAAATCCGCTGCGCGCGAATTTGAAAATTGTCGGCAAATTCGCGAGAAATTCGCGGATTGCGAATTTGCCGAAAATCCGCAATTTCGACGAGCGGAACGGATTTTACGCTCATACTTAGTTACTATACTTAGGAGGCAATGCAATATGGTGGAGAAGTGCCCACCAAATGCAATGTTGTGTGGTGGGTCACTATACCTAGGATGCAATGCAATGTGGTGGAGAAGTGCCCCTAGGATGCAATGCAGTGTGGTAGGTTAGTATACTTAAGAGGTAATGCAATGTGGCGGAGAAGTGCCCATCGGATGCAATGCAGTGTGGTGGATTACTTTACTTAGGATGCAATGCAATGTGGTGGAGAAGTGCTCCTAGGATGCAATGCAGTGTGGTGGGTTCCTATGCCTAGGATGCAATGTAATGTATGGAGATGCGTGCTTAGGATGCAATGCAGCGTGTTGGGTTACTATACCTAGGGTGCACTGCAATGTGGTGAGTTACTATACCTAAAATGCAATGCAGTGTGGTGGGTTACTATACCTAGGATGCAATGCAATGTGGTGAGTTACTATACCTAGGATGCAATATAGTGTGGTGGATAAGTGCTCCTAGGATGCAGTGCAGTGTGGTAGGTTACTATACCTAAGATACAATGTAATGTGTGGAGATGGGTGCCTAGGATGCAATGCAGCGTGGTGGGTTACCAAACCTAGGATGCAATGTGTCAGTTTACTATACCTAGGGTGCAATGCAATGTGGTGAGTTACTATACCTAGGATGCAATGCAGTGTGGTGGGTTACTATACTTAGAATGTGGTGAGTTACTATACCTAGGATGCAATATTGTGTGGTGGATAAGTGTTCCTAGGATGCAGTGCAGTGTGGTGGGTCATACATTGCATCCAACGCAATGTGGTGGATTACTATACATAGCATGCAATGCAGTGTGGTGGGTTACTAGACTTAGGATGCAATGCAATGTGGTCGGTTACTATACTTAGGGTGCAATGCAATGTGGTGGAGAAGTGCTCCTAGGATGCATGGGCGTAAATTCCGTTTGCGGAATTTGCAGATTTTCTGCAATTTCGCGGTCTGCGAATCTCGCGAAATTGCACAAAAATCTGCGAAATCGCGAGCGGGACGGATTTTTAAAAACTGAAGTACATGAAGCACTTACAGGGTTACAGCAGGTGCCCAAGTTGAAGCTAATTTTATTTGTAACCATTTACAAAATGGTTACAAAGAAATTAACTTCAATTTGGGCACCTGCTGTAACCCTGTAAGTACTTCCTGAGCTGCGCCTCCAGAATTGTTGCCTACTTGCAACTATTCGCTGACCCTGCTCTCACCCTCGAAGCAGGGTCAGAGAATAGTTACAAGTATGGCACAGTGCTACAGGCTGTCACAAAAATTAAACCACAACAGGAAGCACTTACATATAAGGAAGCAGGTGCCGGACTTGAAGCTCAAATTCAGTAACACATTAACCAGCCCCAGGTTGAGGCTGGGCAGGTATGCTTTCTCCCCATAATCTACAGTAGTAAACTAGAGGGTGCTGTGATGAACCAGAAGGTGCAGTTGTGAACCAGAGTGTGCTATGATGAACCAGAGGGTGGCAGTGATGAACCAGAGGGTGACAGTGATGAACCAGAGGGTGAAAGTGGTGAACCAGAGGGTGACAGTGGTGAACCAGAGGGTGGCAGTGGTGAACCAGAGGGTGGTAGTGGTGAACCAGAGGGTGTCAGTGGTGAACCAGAGGGTGGGAGCGGTGAATGAGAGGGTGCTGTGATGAACCAGAGGGTGACAGTGATGAACCAGAGGGTTGCAGTGGTGAACCAGAGGGTGGCAGTGGTGAACCAGAGGGTGATAGTGATGAACCAGAGGGTGGCAGTGGTGAACCAGAGGGTGGCAGTGATGAACCCGAGGGTGGCAGTAGTGGTGAACCAGAGGGTGGCAGTGATGAACCAGAGGGTGGCAGTGATGAACCAGGTGGTGGCAGGGGTGAACCCGAGGGTGGCAGTGGTGAACCAGAGGGTGTTGTGATGAACCAGAGGGTGGCAGTGGTGAACCAGAGGGTGGCAGTGGTGAACCAGAGGGTGGCAGTGATGAACCAGAGGGTGGCAGGGGTGAACCAAAGAGTGGCAGTGGTGAACCAGAGGTTGGCAGCAGTGAACCAAAGGGTGGCAGTGATGAACCAGAGGATGGCAGTGATGAACCACAGGGTGACAGTGGTGAACCCAAGGGTGACAGTGGTGAACCAAAGGGTGCTGTGATGAACCAGATGGTGGGAGGGGTGATCCAGAGGGTGGCAGTGGTGAACCAGAGGTTGTCAGTGGTGAACCTGAGGGTGCTGTGATGAACCAGAGGGTGGCAGTGGTGAACCAGAGAGTGGCAGGGGTGAACCAGAGGGTGCTGTGATGAATGAACCAGAGGGAGGAAGTGATGAACCAGAGGGTGGCATTGGTGAACCAGAGGGTGGCAGTGATGAACCAGAGGGTGACAGTGATGATCCAGAGGGTGGCCGTGGTGAACCAGAGGGTGCTGTAATGAACCAGAGGGTGGCAGTGATGAACCAGAGGGGGACAGTGATGATCCAGAGGGTGGCAGTGGCGAACCAGAGGGTGGCAGTGATGAACCAGAGGGTGGCAGTGATGATCCAGAGGGTGGCAGTGGCGAGCCAGAGGGTGGCAGTGATGAACCAGAGGGTGGCAGTGATGAACCAGAGGGTGGCAGTGATGAATCAGAGGGTGGCAGTGGTGAACCAGAGGGTGGCAGAGGAGAACCAGAGGGTTCTGTGATGAACCAGAGGGTGGCAATGATGAACCAGGGGGTGACAGTGATGAACCCGAGGGTGGCCGTGGTGAACCAGAGGGTGGCAGTGATGAACCAAAGGGTGACAGTGATGAACCAGAGGGTGGCAGTGGTGAACCAGAGGGTGGCAGTGGTGAACCAGAGGGTGACAGTGGTGAACCAGAGGGAGCAGTGATGAACCAGAGGGTGACAGTGATGAACCAGAGGGTGACAGTGATGAACCAGAGGGTGGCAGTGATGAACCAGAGGGTGGCAGTGGTGAACCAGAGGGTGCTATGATGAACCAGAGGGAGGCAGTGATGAACCAGTGGGTGGCAGTGGTGAACCAGAGGGTGCTGTGATGAACCAGAGGTTGGCAGTGGTGAACCAGAGGGTGGCAGTGATGAACCAGAGGGTGGCAGTGGTTAACCAGAGGGTGGCAGTGATGAACCAGAGGGTGGCAGGGATGAACCAGAGGGTGGCGCTGCTAAACTGCCTGGGAGGCCTGTGGGTGTGAGCCCCCGCGCTGCTGAACTCCCCCGGGGCCCAGTGGGTGTGAGCCCCCGTGCTGCTGAACTGCCCCGGAGCCCTCTCAGTGTGAAAATCATTTGTGCTCAATTGCCTGGGAGCCCTCTGGGTATGAGCGCACTTTGTGCTAAGTGCCTCCCTACCCCCAGTACATATATAACCGTACCACACAGCACCAATATGCTCTTGCACCATGAAGTCTGGTGCCTGGATGCTCCTGATCCGTGCAGGTGGTACCACCGTCTGGTGCAGTCAAAATGTAAAGTCATAACTTGCTACACAGCACCAATAAACACGTGTCCCCCGTGGCACCTGTATGCGCATGTACCAGGCGTGGAGCACCCGTATGCCACTGCACCCTACTGCCCAGCGCCAGCATATGCCTGTACGGGACAGTTTAGTATGAGATGGGACATTGTCCAGCAGCAGCAGCTGCATGCGCCTGAACCCACTGAGCAGGATCCGAATGGCTTTGTACCAACACCCGCAGCAGAGCTATCTTGGACATCTGAAGGATTCTGGGGTCCTGTGCCAAACGTATTTTTGCATCCATGAGTTTCCCGAGCGCCATCCCCGTGTAGCTCCTGTGACGAGGAGGCTGCTTTTTCCTCATCTGCTGCTCTGCTCGGTCTCTGACCCTTTATAAACAAGATGCTTGTGAACTTGCATAGAAGCCCCATCCACCACACACTAGCGGTATGAAACGTCTTTCCGCCCATCCCCACTATAATGACCAGCTCACTCAAGGGACTCGGCGCTTTTTGACGCGCTGGCAAAGTTACAGGCACACGTCGTCACATATTTGTGCAAATGGCACAAAAATCTGCGAGTTTGCTGGAAAATTAGCGAACTCGCAGATTTTTTTTGCCATTTCGCATGAATTCGCAGACCGCGAATTTGCAAATTTCGCCCATACTTACAATTCAGTGTGGTAGGTTACTATACTTAGGATGCAATGCAATGTGGTGGAGAAGTGGTCCTAGGATGCAATGCAGTGTGGTAGGTTACTATACTTAGAAGGCAATGCAATGTTTTGGATAAGTGCCCATCGGATGCAATGCAGAGTGGTGGATTACTATACTTAGGATGCCATGCAATGTGGTGGAGAAGTGCTCCTAGGATGCAATGCTGTGTGGTGGATTACTATACTTAGGAGGCAATGCAATGTGGTGGAGAAGTGCTCATAGTTCCAATTATTCCCCAGCTCTAGAATTACCCCAACCCCAGTACCTGTAAATTCAGGATGAGGAAATAGCCAGGAAGGTTAAACACCACTGGTAATGGAAATTTTACTAAGTGATTGGATAAATCTTACAGCGGATTACAACCTCTCACAGGCAGTAAAGACAAAAACATCTGGGACATTTAAATTGTATTGACATTGAAACGTCTTTTGAAGGTCATGTTGCGACGCTCATGAGGGAGCATTCACTTTTAAATATGGAACATTTTAATATGGTTGTATTAATTGTATGCATTGCAATGGTTTTAAGTAACTATGCAAATAAAGTTTTACCTGTTACCTGTTACCTGTTACTGGTAATGGGGGTGCTTGCATTACATTTCTAAACATAAGAAATGTTCTCTCGGGATAAATAGATAAATGGAGTGTCCTCTCTGTCCTGGGCCCCATCACTGTAAACATTCTTTCTCTGCAGAGGTTTTCTAAAATGGAGGAGAAGGAAGGAGCATTGGACTGTGCCAAATGCCAGATCTCTATTTCCTGTGTGAGGAAAAAGTGATCAGCCCTACACTATGGACCCCAACATTATATTTCCCCAACATTCCATTTTCTAGAAGTGGACCAAAATATAACTTTGTCCGACAAAATCCCACTCAAAGTATGCTTGAATTAATCCCAGCAGCTGATGATCACTCGGGGTGCATTATCACCCACTGTGCCAGACAGAGACCCGTTTTATGGAAATTAGATTTTATCCTTCTCCAGTAGGAGCCATTTAGCCCAAACTGCCAGGCTAGGTCCTAGCCAGATGGGACCAAATGCAAGTGGGTGTCCCAGAACTCATCCCAAACAGAAGTCCACTCAAAGACTTTTTGCCTAGAAGGAACACAGCACTAAGGCAACTTCAACCATCATTAGAGTCAGACTTTGAAAAATCTCTGAATGCTAAGAGAATCACAACATTTGCACAAATGACATTGCTGCGACCCGTGGTGGGTACCTGTTAGTTTCGGATGGGGGTTTTGAATGGGCCCAAGAAAAATCCAAGCAGCCATATTTCTATAAACGCAAGCTCTGTGTCACCTGCACACCTCACAGGATGTGTGCTGGCACAGCTGTAATCTGCCTTGGGTTACAGACAGCGATCGACCTGAAGTGCTAATCTGCTGGATGGGCTGAGCCCCCACCTGAAGCATTCTCCCTTGGTGGACCATGCCGAGTGCACATCATCGGAGCAGTGTGGCTTCCGCTGACAGTGATGTACACAGGACGCATCTAGCCTCCTGTACTCTCGTTTTCATTATGTCTCATCCAAAACTATGTACAGTTGACCACCCATACACCGCTGCTACCTCACCTTGCTTTACATTTGCTCAACTTGTTAGCTCAACTTGGCATGATATATTTGTTTAACTTTTATTCTTTTATTTGTGTACAGTTGACCACCTATACACCGCTGCTACCTCACCTTGTTTACATTTGTTCAATCTGTTTTGTTCCTCTTTGCATTAAATTTTGTTTAACTCTTTATCTGTTTTATGCCATCTGCGTGTAAAGCGCTCTGATATCAGCAAAGATCTTGTTCGGGCTCTATAAAACGTTCAAATAAATAAATAAAATTGGGGTAGGTCGAGGAAAGGGAGGTAAGGGTGATTTTAGGGTGTATACGGTAGTGGATGTAAAGAGATGGTGATTTTAGGGTATAGGTGTTGGTAGAAGTAAAGAAAGCTTAAGGAGATTTTTAGTTTTGGGGATGGGTAGTGATATGAGTGATTTTCGACTTTAGGGATGAGAAGGGTTAAAGGGAGTTAAGGGTAAATTTCAGGATTAGATATTGGTAGAAGTAAAAGGTAAGGGTGATTTTAGGGATTAGGGCTTGGTAGAGGTGTAGTGATGTAAGAGTGAAACATAAACCATTTTAAAACACTGCATGTTGTGGTGGGTAGAGTTAAAGGGAGGTAAGGGTGATTTTAGTGTTAGTGGTGGGTAGAGGTAAAGGGAGGTAAGTATGATTTTAGAGTTCAGGAATGTGTAGAGGTAAATTAAGGTATGGGTGATTTTATTGTTTTACGGTGGTTTGAGGTAAAGGGAGGAAAGTGTGACTTTAGGGTTTGGGGTGGGCTGAGATAAAGTGAGATAAAGATGATTTTAGGATAATGGGGTGAGTAGAGAAAAAGCGAGGTAAGAGTGATTTTAGGGTTTAGGGATAGGTAGAGATAAAGGGAGGTATGGATGATTTTGGGGTTCAGGGCAGGATAGAGGTTAAAGAGAAGTTGGGGCAGTTCAAGGGTTCGTAGGTGGGTGGGAGAAAGGGAGGCAAGGGTGATTTTTGGGTTCAGGGGTGGGTAAAGGTAAAGGGAGGTAAGGATGACTAGGGTTTTGAAGTTGGTTAGAGGTAAAGGACGGTATGGGTGCTTTAGGATTTAGGGGGTTTTAGAGGTAAAGGGAGGTAAAGCTAAATTTAGGTATAGAGGTGGGTAGAGGCAAAGGGACGGAAATGTGAATTTAGGAATCATGTGTGGGGGTAGAGGTAAAGGGACGTAAGAGTGATTTTAGGATTTGTTGTGGGTAGAAGTAAAAAAAGGTAAGGGTGATTTTAGTGTTAAGAGGTCGGTAGACGTAAAGGGTGGTAAGAGTGGTTTTAGGGTCTGAGGACGGTAAAGGTAAAAGCAGGCAAATGACTATAGGGTTCAGGGATGGGTAGAGGTTATGGCTCTCAAGTACAAAGATTCCATTTAAGGAATCATAAATTGCGACAAATAACTGGGCCCGGGCTGAAATATAATTCCGCTTCCGAGATTCAGGTAACTCCTCGCTACGTATGTAACACAAAGTTCCTGTCAAATTCTGCCATCCAGCGCGTGGCAGAATTATACTCTCTTTGGTGCATACAATGGTCTGTAAACGAGCACGAACGAGATTTGATGCCTGCTAGCGCGATGTATGGTCGTCATGGAGACGTACAGCGTAATTTTGTGACAACAGCAACTGTGAGCCGCTACCTCTCGAGTAGAGATTCTTCTCGAAAACCAGGTAAATCAACTCGAAAATACATTTTAAGTTGATATTCTACCCTAACGGATGGTTCTGGTTATTTTTAGTGTGAAAATAAAAAATGTTTTCAACAGGGAAGAAGTACCCTAGAGACTCCAACTCCCTGCCTTCCATAGGCATACATGATCTTTCATTTTGTGAGGATTATTCCCTTTTTCCCTACATCACTCTACCTGCCACAGACTCTTAGATGCACATAAAGCAAACAATTACATCTGTTTGTTGTTTTCCTGATTGAAATATTATGCTGTGATGTGTATTGGAAAGGATACATTATTGTTGGTAATTATTTGGAATAACCTCACTAAATTACATTGTCTGTACTATGAACAATTCAAACAAACAATTCGGACGGAAACACCGTCTGCTGCTTTTCCGCCCCGGTCGCATAGCGACCGGGGCGGAAAGGGGTTTATATGGTGGCGGTGTCTGAGAGCACCGCCCAACACAATGTTAAAAATGCAGGATGCGCCCGCCACTGTGGCGGGTGCATCCTAATACCCCCCACGGGACCCCCGCCCTTAGGGCGGGCGGTCCCGTTATCCGATAGGATGGCGGGCGGACAAAGTCCATCCGCCATCCTAATGGCCCCCTTAGTGTGCTGGTTGCATCGCCCACCCGGCAGCAGCTGGGAGTAGCACTCTCCCATCAACATGGTACCACCCTAACATAAGCCCAAGTCTATGTCTCTCAGAGAGGCAGTTAATGCAATCATGGCAATGAGTAGTGAATCTGAATTGGTGTTGTCTCAGCGGCAACTAGTGTCAAATTGTCGCAGGAAACTGAGCAAACTGAACAAATAAGAGCCACAGCCATAAATAGTTCTTCCTGAAGTAGGAGCAGAACAGGTGGTTGGGGGTCCTGCTGAGCAAGATATACCTCTTCTTGTACCACTGGCTTCCCGATCTACAGCAATAAAAAGAAAGAGTACTCCACCATCTTCCACAAGCCCCCCTTCTGACAAACTGTACATGGAGTGGACCCTGACAGAGTCGGGGACCTGCCATAAGAGACAAGGGAAAAGAAAGTCTTACAATTATGGAAAGGGTCAGCGATGAGGATGCTCCAGGACAAGGGTACTCACAAACTTTCTCTCAGGGGCCAAATTTAGAGTGTGGTTTGTGGCTGAGGGCCGCACCGGTGGGGGCGGGGTCATTGGGGGCGGGGTCAGTGGGGGCGGGGCTAGAGGGGGACAAAAATCACTGACGTTTCAAAAGATTACTAGACAATCCTGTATTTCCATAGCATATACAATGGTCAGGCCTGTAGAGAGGGGGTGGGCGAGGGGAGGTGCCAGGTTTCAGGTGGGGGTTACTAGAGTGGGGGAGAAAGAGAGATGATACCCCAGCCCTAATGGTCAATGAGTTCTGCTTTTCGAATCTCCACTCTGGTCTATTTTATAGCACACAGTTGCTCTTTACAGTACCTGTATTTCTAGAGCATGTCATCAGGTAATCCACGTACAGAAAAAAAGGATAGGACTGGAACCAACAGAACCAAGGTTCATGAGATGTTTCACTCTTGATTCCTTCGACTGGTCTGGCTGCATTTTCAATCACTTATCTGTTCAGGCCTGGGAGGGGGGGATCTCTCGATCCCAATGACCATCCTTTCACCTCACTAAAGACAGGTCAACATCATTAGTGTTAATTGCAACCTTTATGGGAACGCTCTTTATAGACCCAGGGCATTTGGGCAAAAAGTAAGAATTAATCTTGCACCGGCACGAGCCTGTCCCTCCGTAGCATTGGTAGTATTGTACTGTAATTATATATATATATATATATATATATATATATATATATATATATATATATATATATATATATATATATATATATATATATATATATACACACAGCACTTCATACCCCTAACGGGGCACTGAAGTGCACTGTGGATGGTGTATATATCTCTGTATTGGCCTTGCTTAGTCTGTAGGATTGTAGTGAGGCCCTTGGAGAATGTGTTCCGATATGTGTGGTTTAACCAGACCTTTGATCTTGTTATGTTATTATATGTCAATGAGATTTGATGTGAAAGGTAGCAAATATAAGGCATTTATAGGTGTGATTGAGAGGGCGAGGATGTATGCTTTGACCTATATGGGGAGTTGTTTGTGATTGGCTGTTCATAGTGTGTCACATCACTCTTATAGCAGCACTTGTGCATTAAGTGGAGCAAAGGAGAGCGAGAGATAGTTTTTTAAATTTTTTTTAGGGAGTTTTATATAGCCCAAACTTGACCCGAAGGTATCAGAGCACTTTACACGAACACCAGTTGCCTCACAGAGGGACACATTTATTTTGTTAGGCACGGGAGATTAAGTAATTTGCCCAGAATCACAATATGTTGAGCTTCTCAGCCGAGACTCGAACCTGGTTGCTTAGCCTGGAGGTCGACAGCTCTAGCCCTTAAGCCACATCAACTTGTTTGTATATCAAACAATGCACAACTTAATCAGTTCTAGACACTCATGTAATAACTTTTTAACAAAGCCCCCTATCCAGATAAGTGTTTGCATGGGTGGCAAGGTCTCAGTCTGACTAACAGAAATGTAAAACATTTAAAGCGCATGGAAGGGGTGATACCGGACTGGAAACAGAAAGCTGGTCTGCAACATATTTTAATATTGCCTCCTGTGTGCCATACATGTTAGTTAGTTAGTTAAATATCTTTATTCGGCAAATTTGATCACCATAAAAGAATACATATACATAATACATTTCCAATTCTCCAGTTAAAACTATAAAATGATACACATAAAAGGGAAGAACTGCACCACAGTCACTGGTTTACTACAGGTTGGCATATATTATTTAATGACCAATACTT
Organism: Lissotriton vulgaris; assembly: GCF_964263255.1. NCBI lineage: Eukaryota > Metazoa > Chordata > Amphibia > Caudata > Salamandridae > Lissotriton > Lissotriton vulgaris. The sequence goes on from NC_141693.1 coordinate 1,871,731,723, forward strand.
CGTGATTGTCAAGTGCAGTACAAAAATTATATAAATTGCAGGCCCCAAGGGGGGAGAAAGGAAGGAAGGAGGGGTAGTGCTCAAGGAGGGTGTAGAAGGGTAATGACACAGTATAAAGAGGTAACAATACAAATTGACGACGATAATCAAAAATGATCAAAATACAAAAAGTCCCAATTCAGGACGACAAACTATGGAACACATGTAATAGTTACAATTCAACGGTCACATCTAATTATTAGAGCATTAAGGGGTGTGCCGGAAAGACAAAATAAAGAGAACAGTCGACGTTTCGATCCCTATCTATAGGCCAATTGGAGTCCTTTCACGGGGTCTTCATCAGGACGTCATACAAGGGGAAGAAAGGTGGGGCCATTCAGACTGCGTGCAGGTGAGGCGCCCATGCGTCCGGTCCCGCGAGTCCACACGTCCGGTCTCCCAAGTCCACGCGTCCGGGCGTCCTGCGCCTCTTCTGATTGTGTCTACGCACATGGGCAAACTGATATTGGAGTAAGAAACACCATGCGTGATGAAAAAGATAAATACACTTACAGTTGACCCAGCCGGGTACACTGTAGTGGTGTAGTTGCGCAGTCGCGAAAGCTCTAAGTAATGTTTTAAGTCGAGTGAAGGCTGGATAATTCACAAGGGCAGTCAGGGCGGTACCCGATAATACAGGTCTGCTCCTGTCTATACTTATTCCTTGTTTACGTGTCACGGTTAACTACCAAGTTTAGCAGTAAAACGCCTCGTGGTTGCACAATGGCCACACCAGAGCGGGACGATACCCTACAACCTAAAGCACAGGCGCTTGTTCGTTCTTCCTGGATAGGGAGAACGAACAAGCGCCTGTGCTTTAGGTAAACATTACTTAGAGCTTTCGCGACTGCGCAACTACACCACTACAGTGTACCCGGCTGGGTCAACTGTAAGTGTATTTATCTTTTTCATCACGCATGGTGGTTTCTTACTCCAATATCAGTTTGCCCATGTGCGTAGACACAATCAGAAGAGGCGCAGGACGCCTGGACGCGTGGACTTGGGAGACCGGACGTGTGGACTCGCGGGACCGGACGCATGGGCGCCTCACCTGCACGCAGTCTGAATGGCCCCACCTTTCTTCCCCTTGTATGACGTCCTGATGAAGACCCTGCCAATTGGCCTATAGATAGGGGTCAAAACGTCGACTGTTCTCTTTATTTTGTCTTTCCGGCACACCCCTTAATGCTCTAATAATTAGATGTGACCGTTGAATTGTAACTATTACATGTGTTCCATAGTTTGTCGTCCTGAATTGGGACTTTTTGTATTTTGATCATTTTTGATTATCGTCGTCAATTTGTATTGTTACCTCTTTATACTGTGTCATTACCCTTCTACACCTCCTTGAGCACTACCCCTCCTTCCTTCCTTTCTCCCCCCTTGGGGCCTGCAATTTATATGATTTTTGTACTGCACTTGACAATTACGAAGTATTGGTCATTAAATAATATATGCCAATCTGATAATTGCCTTAATTTTTTGCTTTATTGATTTTTGAATAATTTCAGTGTATGTAACACACAATACACAATTCCTTCCTACGGGGACCCCCTTTTATATGTATCACATAGCGCCCAGGTCCCCGTGACTGCATGGGTTCAACCCCCCTCTTTGTAACGACTGGTTTACTACAAGCGGTTACAAGCATCAGACCGTTGGTACCCTAGAATGCAATTTCAGTAAACGGGAGCACGTCACCCACGCACTGCCCAAAAATTTTGCCACCCCACATATTATGATGGAGGATGAAGAGTCAGTAGAAAGTACACGTAGTGCCTGGCTATGACACCTCAACCCCAGCTCCCTACATACAGGTTTCAGTCAGATTTTCCGGGCCACTTTGTAAGCGGGGCAGGCAAAGAATAGGTGGGCCACAGTCTCCTTTGGTGCTGCGCAGCCAGGGCACGAACGCAAGGGGGCACCAGAGTTGGACCACCTCGCCGTGAAGTCATACACCGGGAGCGTCCCATATCTCAGTTTTAGATATAGCGCTCTATCTAGAGGTTTAGTTATCAGATCGAGGAAGGGTTCCAGTTTTTTCACCCATTTAATTAGCAAAAATTGATCCGTGAGTGAGCCCCCATCCATACCACTCAGTGCTTCACTCTGTACCCAGTCCCAGTATAGCTTTTTGATCACTTTCTTGGGTGGCGGCGTTTGGGACTCTCAAGCATCCCTTAGTCCTAATTTAAGAACCAGGTCTCTCACATTATTCAGCCATCCTATTTTTTTTCCAGTGTCCAACAGAAGAAGATCATCCAACCCTTCAGCGTATTTTGCAAGCTCCTCAGTTCTTCTTAAACGGGTCCAGAAGAGCAATGGGCGTAGCCTCACCAAATCTTTTAGGGCTCTTCTGCCCAGATCTAGTCTCAAGGGAATCAATGGGGTGGAAGCGGGAAGAGCCACCACCTTCCTCAGAAAGTTGTTCTCCGCTGTGGAGAGATCTGAAACATTTTCGAACCCCCATAGTTCGGAGCCATATAATGCCGTCGGAAGAATCTGACCCTCATAAATCGCCATGGCCGGTGAGACGGGTTTACTACTTGACTCGCGGAGCTCCCTCAGGGTCACCCCAGATACTCTTTGGTGGCTGAGTAACATTTTGGCCAGGTGGTCCTTCCAGGTCATTCGACTATTTATCCGGACACCAAGATAGTCAAATGAATCAACCAACTCCAAGGGAGCCCCATTAAGCAAGAAGCTATTTTTAAATCTTTTGGAGGGGGAGAGTGCCATCAGTTTAGTTTTTGAGGTGTTGATGGTTAAACCTCTGTTGGTACAAAAGGAACTAAACCGGTTCAAGAGTTTTTGCAGACCCACTGGGGATTTGGAGATCAATAAGGTGTCGTCGGCGAAGAGTAAAGTGGGGATTCTTTCCCCCGCCAGGGATGGGGCATCCGACTCTTCCCCTTTCAGGTGGTCCACCACTCCATTCACGAATAGGGAGAAAAGGGTCGGAGCCATGACACAGCCCTGGCGTACTCCTCACCTCACAGGGACTGTTAGACCTGGCACCTTGGCGTGAGTCTCCCTTCCACTTTTTGCTGATGTGCCTCCGATGTTTTGCTGGTTTTCCGATACTCAGGGCACTGCGCCACGGCTGACCCGTGCCGCAGTGCAAGTGCTCCCTACTGTAAATTGTACATGCGATTGGTATCCATGATTGGTTCATTGGATTTACTGTCAGTCCCTAGTAAAGTGCACTAGAGAGTGCCGGGGCTTGTAGATGCTAATACTGCTGGTGGGCCTGCAGCGCTGGTTGCGCCACCCACCGAAGCAGCCGTAAAGATGTGTCTGGGAACTGCGACCGCAGAACCCGCGTGCGTCTCGTACTGTCACGCTAGCTGGGCAAGTGCACCCCCTTGCCAGCCCTGAACCTTCCCTTGACTACATATTAGTCACCCCTCTGGTAGGCCTGCGGGCAGGGTGCGTTGTAGGTGTAAGGTAGGACAAGCCCTGATGTGTGTGGCATGTCCTAGTAGTGACTTACAACCAAAACCGTATTTCACTATTGAAGGCTACCTGCTCCATTAGGCCAGACTGAGCTGCTGGAATTATTACACCCTATAATCCCAGCAGGCTCAAGGAGCATAGTAGCGCGTTGTGTTTAGTATGCCTGAACTCAGGATGATAAAATATTTCTTTTAGTAAAGTTTATTTTAGTATCCTGGGTTTGCAAATGCTACTTTTAGAAAGTTAGCCTTTGCTTGCCTAACCATTTCAGCCCGCCTCTGCTGGTATGTGTATCTGACTGTCTGGGACGTGTGAGTGACAGGGCTGGGAGGATGACAGGTGGTGAATGCGCAGATTACACCTTAGTGAGAGGTAGGAGTGGCTCTTGACTCTGGATCTTGCTGTGCTCTGCCACCACAATGCTGGCTCCACCCTCCTGGGGAGCGTCGGATGACTCAGCCGACACCTGGCCCAGGAAGGGCGAAGCCCCATCAACAAGGTACTCTGGCTGCCCCTGTCCGCACAATGCTGGCTCCACCTCCTGTGGGGCGTCTGATGCGCCTGCCCCTCACACTGAAAGCAGAAGCCGGAGTACACCCGCCAGGGTACTCAAGGACTGAGAGTGGCTATGCAAAGGCCCCCCTGGCCTGCGAGAACAAAAGAAATGCCATATAAAAGAAGGAGCCCTGCTCCTTGGAAATTAGATCCTGTTTGGGCTACAGAAGGAACTCTGCCCGACGAGAAGGACCGTGAGAGACAAGGAAGGGTGCTGACTCTTGCCTGTGTCTGGTGCCTTGCTGCCGAAGGAGAGGAAAAAGGAAAGACTACGAAAAGACTTTTGCTTTACAAAACGTTGTGCCGAACTCTGCTAAAAGATCTCCAAGGGCTTGAAACTGAACTTGCCCCCTGACCAGCGCCCCAGGACCAGTGGGCGCTACACCCTGAAGAAAGCAACTGCGTGTGCTGCTCCTCGTGGCAGTACCGACGGAGGAATCTCCTCCAAGGCAACGACATCCACCTGACCACCGTGACCGGGGCCCAGAGCAACAGCGAAAGCAAAGTGAGGACCAGCCGCCGCTGGCCCGAACACCGTGACCGCAACTGCACCGGGAGCCCGAGAGCAAAGCGAAGGAGGACCCGTCCGGTCCGAGCTCTCGAGTTGACTGCGCAACGAGCAGCCAATCCACTTGCAAAGACGGACAGTCGCCCTGTGAGAGTCCCCTAGGTCGGTACCTTGCCCGACAGCCAGCTGTGAGCGCACAGCTGCACCGGCACTTGGCTGGGTACGTCATGCACTTGAGGACCGTACTGCCACTTGCCGCCACCACGCAACCGCCGCCTCCAGGGTCAGAGCGGACGACGAGGAAAGGACCCTGCCGCCACAGAACACCGCTGCCCCGGATGACCCGTGAACTGCTCGGCTGAGAGCCGCAACGAACAGCGACCCCGGGAAGGCAACGCGACGTGGGACAGATCCCCTGGGAGCCGCCTGCTCCACAAGAACTGTGTTGAACTGGGCAGAAGGCCCTAAAGAACTCTTATTGCTAGAACGATCTGTGGCAACTTGAACTAAGTAACTTGGAACCGCTATTTGAAAGTCTGATAACTGTATTCATAAGCCTGCTTGAAGTCTATATAAAGATATATATTTTTACAGAATACAGTCTGGTCTCATTGTGTGGTGGGTTGGTTGTGACGGTGTACTATTGCAAGTGTTTAACCCTATGTGCCCCAAAGATTAGCCTACGACTGCTTAAGCCACACTACCTAGAGGGTAAGCAGAGGTTGTCTGGAAGGTAACCCTCAGCCCTGACGAGGAAGAGAGAGTCCCTGCTTGTCGCTAGTGTTGCACTGCGCCAACTAGAGCCTCCCCCTTCCTACAGGGACCCTATCTGTTAACTGTCCCTGGGATCCCCATCTGACCCTCGCATAGTTCCCCTCGTGGACTTTTACGATTAGACTCAGAAGTCTACTAGGGAATCCCATCTCTCCTAGGATCTCCCATAATTTAGCCCGGGGGACCAGGTCAAAAGCCGTCTTGAGATCTATGAAGGCCATGTATAAACTGCCTTTCTTGATGGTAACTGCCTTCCAATAGATAACAAAAAAGCGAAAGACCTGGTCCATCGTGCCTACTTTTCTTCTGAAGCCCGCTTGGAGGTGGGATAGAATACTGGTCTCCTCCATCCAATCGCCTACTCTAGAGATGATGGCCCTGCCGACCACTTTCTGAATTATATCTATCAAGCTGATAGGTCTGTAGTTCGCAGGATCATCTCTTGCCCCCTTCTTAAACACTGTTACCACCTCTGCCCCTTTCCAAGAATCTGGCACCTGGTGTCCCCTAGTAATCAAGTTCATAATTGTGGCGATTAAATTGGCCCAAGCCAGCGGCTCCGCAATCAACAGGTCCCCAGGGATCCCATCCGGACCGGCCGCCTTCTTGGGGGTTAGATGTCTAATCGCCGTCACTACTTCAGTGGTCGTAAATGGGAGGTCATCCACCCCTGAGGTATCCCCAGAACCAAAACTAGCTGCCCCGGGGCTGTTTGACTCATCATTACCTCCATATAGGGTTGAAAAGTGATTAAACCATTGCTGACTGGTTATGTGAGCTGCTAATGGTTGCGAATTCCCCTGCCTGGCTCTGTTGATCAGATCCCAAAAAAGGTTCGAGTTCCTTCTACTCACAGCATTGGATAGCTCTTGCCAATGCTGTTCCTCCCACTCACGTTTAGCCAGCGCTAGTGCTTTTAGGTAATCCTTCCTGGCCGCTCTAACCAGCAAAGGATCCCTAGAAAGCAGGGCTTTTGTCAGATTTTTCCTTTTGCCCTTACACAGATCTGTGTACCAAGGTTTGTTTGAAGTAGGAGGTGTAATAGTTTTCCTGTGACTTTTCCCTTTCAAGGTAAAAAATTGACTAACGTGTTCTATTGTAGCTTTATAAGCTGAGTCAAGGGAAGAGTGCGGAAACATACTAATCTGAATTTCACAGTCCCAGGCCTCCAGATCAGAGTACAGGCCCTCTAACAGGGATTTAATGGACCCTAAGTCATCCTCCTTCAGGTTAGCCTTGTCCCATTTCAATCTGCGGTTGTTATTGTATGGGGTGATCTCTTTGGATGTCTTTATGGGGGCAATCACCCTCCTATCTTTAAAGAGGCCCCAATTAAACTTACAACACAGGGAATTATGGTCGCTATCCTGACTGGGAAGCACCTCCATGTCAATAAGGTCTGCCCATAAACTAACATCCATTAGGATGTAGTCAATTCGGGACGGCCCAGTAAGTCTATTGAAGGTCAGTGCACCTGCCCGGTCGGATATGGTCCTGCCGTTGAGGGCTCTTAACTTATGGTCCCTAGTTAGTGCATTGATTTGGATTGCCCTAGCTGTCCATTTTCTAATAGGGGGCAGGGATAGGGTTGGAATAGACCATTTTGAATCTTCGTCTTCAATACTCAGGGGGTCATCTCCGAAGAGGGGTTCAAACGTACAGTTGAAATCAACCCCCACGATGATTTTGGCTGATGAAGGGCAGTTAGCTAAGGCAGAATCCAGAGCTGTTAAAATTGAAGAGACGGAGTCCCCAGGTGTCCCTCTGGCATAAACGTTAAATAGATCAAGCCTACTTCCCTCTGCGTTTCCTCTAGAAGAGAGGTGGAGTATATCACTACACTCCAAATTGTGGCGTGTGACCTCCCAGTCTAGATCTATTTTAATCCAGACCATGAGGCCTCCCGCCGGTCTACCCTTCCCTTTACTTACTGCAGGCAAAAAGTAGGTGGTATACCCCGATTTATTTAGGGGTACTAGGCTCCAGGTTTCCTGAAACAGGCAAACATCGAACTTCTCGATGAATGTGTGCCATTCTGGTATATCTAACTTCCTTTTTAACCCCGCAACGTTCCAAGATAGGAGGTTTATTACCCGCCGTCCCTTGGGCACTTTGATGTGTCCCCCCTTATTCACACCCTCATTATCCACCTTGGTCATGCAGCTACCCCCTTCCTGACCAAGGGTATAGGGTTTGCAGGACAGCTAGCCTTGCTGGCCATAGACCCGGCTATCGTGGAAGCCTCAGTAATGTTGTTAGTAATGGCAATTTGAGCTAAAGGTGGACTGACTTGCCCTGCGTCTATACAGCCACGGGGTCGTGGGCCCTCCTCCCCAGGGGGGTCACATGTCTCCCCCCTGGGCACTGAACTTCAATCGCAATCTTCCAGCCCAGAGAGCTGCGAGAACCGATTGTAAGTGTCCAAGGGGGTAAAGGGTCTTAGATGTTCCATCCTGGTGACGTGGTTCATCGTGTGTCTATAGGGCACCGTGGACCAGGCAGAGTGCTGGTCAGCCACCGAGGCAAAGTGTTGCCCATACTGGGGATAATTGTTGTTATAAGGCAAGGTAGGGGGTGGCCTATAGGGTTGGAACTTATTTGGATATTTAGGAGGAATAGCCTCTGACCTGGGATAGAAATGCGTTAGGGCCCGAGGGATGATGCGAGTTTCCCTGTTTCCAGGTGGCCAATTTAAGATATACTCTACTGCCCGGGGATCTCTAAAGTTAACCACCTCTAGGTCCCCCTCTATATCTTTAGTTCTGCTCCCCAGCCAGTTAATCCGTCTGACATGCACTATATCCCCATCTATATTGGGTGCTATCGGCCTATATGTCCTCAACCAATGAATGATTTTATTTTTGAGATCAGCGTATTCCTCCTTTTTATTTTCTGATAACGGGGGGACCCCAGTCAAGACCACCACAAAGGGCACTGCTTCTGGGGGAATCTCCACTTGTGGCAACTTTTTCTGTGGGACTCTAGTATATCTACCTTCCCTTTGGTCGTTCTGGTTATTACTTATCGGGGCCTTTGAGACTGGTTTTTTGGGGTCACCACCCGTTTCTATTGCTGGTGTGATTAACTATTTAGGAGGCGGAGGATTTTGGGAGGGAAGGTCGACCCTACCCTGGGGCTGAGTATTGTGTTTGGCCGGCTGAGACGGGGCAGTTGGGATATTTGGAACAGTGGTAGTAGGGGGCCTGGCCAGAGATGTGGGATGCGCCACCCCGCTCCCCTGGGCTTTGGTCAGAGTAACCATGCTATTTATAGCAGTCTCCAGTATGGTCAGTCTAATTTCAACCTTTTTAATAGACTCATTAATAGGTAAAAGGAGAGATCTCAGCAAAAACTCCAAGTTCCCTATTAATGTGGGGGGAGGTGGAATAACTGGTGCTGTAACCCCAGCATTGCTGTCAGAAACCACGGCCTGTGCAGCTGCTTCAGATGAACTATTTACCAATGGTGGTACTACTGCTGGATGAAGATCCGGCCCCTCTGCTAGGGTAGTCTCAATTGGACTGAGGGTTTTTGGCCCTTTACCAAAGTCAGTATGCGGGATTTTAGCTTTACCTAGTGCCACCCTTAGTTTCCTCCTTTTTTTACTAGGTGGTGGGCTGTGGATCTGGGCAGCAACTAAATGCTTAGGTTTCTGTTTCCTAGGCTTGGTTGTGACAGTAATGCGACCGGGGCTAGGGGTAGGGGAAACAGTTATAATGTTATCCGAGGGCAAACAAGGTGTGGACACAAAATCACGAAACAAAAGGGGAACACCTTCTTGACTAACATTATCCCCACTCAAGTCTAGTGATCCTCCCTCCTGGGTCACAACAAGAAGGGTACTGTCAATGAGGGGTCTATGTTTCATGCTCTCAACCGAGCGGCGACGCTCAGCCCTGCGCTCAGCTCAGATAGAGTCCTTATCACCCTCACTCTGAATCTTGGGAAAATAATTATCCAGTGACCCATTGCGTAATCTTCCTTTTTTCCCAGGGGTTTCCTTTTCTGTCGACATATCCAACGTGTGACAGGGCACGGGCCACTATACTACAGATGTTAAGGGATAGGCCCAGCCCAGCCTACTCTGGCCTATGAGGGCCTCAGAGGGCCCGCCTTTTGCCCGGGCTTCGCCCCGAGCTACGTCCCGCACGCGTCCCGCTGCGCGAGACGGGTAGGCTGTTTATATCCTCCTAACGGGAGGGGCGGGCCCGCTGCGGGAAGAGGCTTCAGGTGTTGGAAGTGCTTCGCAGTCCCGCAGCGGTGTGGGCGGAGGGCGGGTCCTGGTCCAGACGGTGGCAGCTCAGGGCCAAGAGCCGCGTCCCAAGGAAAACAAACAAAGTCACGGCGCCTCCTCGTCAGAAGCAGAGGCAGGAGAGGCAACCCTCAGCACAGGTCAGCCCACGTTTCCAATGAGTAGCACCCGCACAGCGGGTGCTGCAAAAGTTTATGCTGGAGCACCGGGCGGGGGGCGGGGCCGCTGCGGGAAGAGGCTTCAGGTGTTGGAAGTGCCTCGCAGTCCCGCAGCGGTGTGGGCGGAGGGCGGGTCCTGGTCCAGACGGTGGCAGCTCGGGGCCAAGAGCCGCGTCCCAAGGAAAACAAACAAAGTCACGGCGCCTCCTCGTCAGAAGCAGAGGCAGGAGAGGCAACCCTCAGCACAGGTCAGCCCACGTTTCCAGTGAGTAGCACCCGCGCAGCGGGTGCTGCAAAAGTTTATGCTGGAGCACCGGGCGGGGGGCGGGGCCGCTGCGGGAAGAGGCTTCAGGTGTTGGAAGTGCCTCGCAGTCCCGCAGCGGTGTGGGCGGAGGGCGGGTCCTGGTCCAGACGGTGGCAGCTCGGGGCCAAGAGCCGCGTCCCAAGGAAAACAAACAAAGTCACGGCGCCTCCTCGTCAGAAGCAGAGGCAGGAGAGGCAACCCTCAGCACAGGTCAGCCCACGTTTCCAATGAGTAGCACCCGCGCAGCGGGTGCTGCGAAAGTTTATGCTGGAGCACCGGGCGGGGGGCGGGGCCGCTGCGGGAAGAGGCTTCAGGTGTTGGAAGTGCCTCGCAGTCCCGCAGCGGTGTGGGCGGAGGGCGGGTCCTGGTCCAGACGGTGGCAGCTTGGGGCCAAGAGCCGCGTCCCAAGGAAAACAAACAAAGTCACGGCGCCTCCTCGTCAGAAGCAGAGGCAGGAGAGGCAACCCTCAGCACAGGTCAGCCCACGTTTCCAATATGTTGAGCTTCTCAGCCGAGACTCGAACCTGGTTGCTTAGCCTGGAGGTCGACAGCTCTAGCCCTTAAGCCACATCAACTTGTTTGTATATCAAACAATGCACAACTTAATCAGTTCTAGACACTCATGTAATAACTTTTTAACAAAGCCCCCTATCCAGATAAGTGTTTGCATGGGTGGCAAGGTCTCAGTCTACCTAACAGAAATGTAAAACATTTAAAGCGCATGGAAGGGGTGATACCGGACTGGAAACAGAAAGCTGGTCTGCAACATATTTTAATATTGCCTCCTGTGTGCCATACATGTGCTATCTCCTGCCGTGGCCGGGTGCAACTCTCCCTAACAGCAGTGGTGACAGCCTGTGTGTTACGGTAATGAATGTCCGTCGAAAGCTGCACACACGTCCCCCGAGGTCTTTGCTATCTGTTGCATTTCTTCCTTTCTCGCCAGGCACGCTGCTAATACACATTACGCCCGGATCACCATTAGAAGTTAACATCCATTGCTGGAGGAGTTGAATGAGTTTTCAAAGTCGGGCCCAATGTTATTAACTGCGCCACTGCCTCATGGACGTGAAGGGTTCGGTTGACAGTTTGAGATCTGTGCGCAGCTTTTCGGCTTCACCACGGACACAGGAAGCTTCTTCACAGGTCATTTAAAAGTCAGCTGTAAAAGCGCTAGTTACAGCTGATTTTTAAAGAGCCTGTGCTTCGTGTCAGGTGCCGGGTGTGACGTCCCAGAGGCTCAGGCCAATCAGAGGAAGCATAAACAGAGAAGATGGTCGCAGGAGCAAACGCTGTGAATACGTATTCACAACGTATGCGCCTGCGGCCATCTTCTCTGTTTAAACTTTACATGACGGACTGGTATGGCAGCAAGGTCCGCGGGCCGCCAATTAAGGCCTGGCGGGCCGCCATCGTCCTGGGGGCCGTACTATGAGTACCCCTGCTCCAGGATGATCCAGTGATTGTCAGTATGCAAGCCAGATGAGAGGACACAATAATGCATGTCTCAGCATTGAAGAAACTATTAAGGGCGTTCAGCAGCATTGGAAATCCCATATAGCTACAAACATCTTGTAAGACTTTAACAGCAAGGTATTTGAATGGCTGCAAACCAGAGGTCACAGAATCAGATTTGTTGCCACGGACAATGGCAGTAATATGGTCAAGCAGATAGCAGATGATGGCTATTTCAGGGTCCTATCTTTGGCCCATTGAATCAACCTGATTGTGCAGGACTTGCTCAAAAAAGAAGAATTAGCAATATATTGACCCCCTCTAAAATAATCTTCACTCATTTCAGTCATTCTTTTAAAGACTAGAAGCAGTTGAGAATCATTTAGTGTACTAATAGAGTATGAGGTAAAGCCCTCAGACAGGAGGTGCCAACACGTTAGAACCCAACCTATTACATGTTGCAACGTCTGTTCGAGCTGTACAGACCGATCACTGACTATTTCCTTGAAAGAGGAGAGGATACAACTGGGAAAAGTATGACCATGGTGGTGGACAAATGGAGCCTAGTCAATTGCCTGACAGAGATGCTTCTTCCTTTTGAGGTTTTCATACAGGAAGTCAGCAATGAGGACAATACAGTGAGACAAACTATCCAGTTGTTGCATCGGCTATGGGAACAGTTGAAAATGGCGTCGCAAAGGTTCGTCGGTGTGCACGAAGAAACAAGTGAATTGATTGAGAGATTAATCCTTCGCTTGGCTGGTAATTCAAAGCTGTAAAAATAGATTGTGTCCGCCAAGGAGTACATCTGCACCCACAATACTTGATCCATGGTACAAAATAATACCGACCCATTTCATTCCTTTTCCAGAATACAAGGCATCAATTGTTTTTTTTTAAACTCTTTTTATTAACTTAGTTCAAAAGACAATACAATTCAAGAAACACTTATGCATGTACATCATTAACATGAGCCATCGCATTGCTGTCTCTTAGGAGAGGTATGAAGTTCTCTGCATCTCGGTTAACCAAAGAGGACCTGAATCTGCACACCCTCTGCCCTCTGGACCAGGGTGTAAGAGTAAATGGGAGCCCCAACTTAGTTTTCCTGTTAGTTGAAGTCACTTCATCTGTTCGGCACCCTCCATCGACATTCTCTATTCATGCCAGGGTGCCTATATCTTCTCCCACTTCTTGACACATCCCCCTACTTTTGTATACTGTCTCCTTGGCTCGCTGACACCAGTCTAGGGGGCATTTAACCAACAAAGTGGCGAAGAGAGGTGTTACCAAGGATATGGTGCAGCCTAGCGTTTCCCCCTGCAATGGCGAAAAGTTTTACAACTTAACGCCAGCGCAGGCAGGGAAAGTTTGTTTATGTACAGGAAGGTGTTCCTTCCAGCACATAAACAAAGCTTAAATGCCATTTTGTAACTTACATGTGTGCTGCTTCTTGCAGCACACATGAAAGTTACAAATTGGCATTTTTAAAAAGAGGTTTGTTTATGTACAGGAAGGGACACCTTCCTGTACATAAACAAACCTTGGCATTTTGCTTTTTCCATGTGTGCTGCACAAGGCAGCACACATGGGAAAGGCAAAAACGAGGAGAAATGAAGCATTTCTCCTCGTTTCCCCACCAACAGGTCTTTCCTGTTCTTAAATTCGGCGCTGCCACCTGTTATCGCCTCTCTTGATAATAGGTGGCAGCGTTGAAGTGAATGGGTGTTGCTGTGAAACGCCCACCGCAACACCAACTGCACGCCCCCTTTCACGATGAGTTTATCGTGAAAGGGGCCCTATTACTAAGGCAGCATTAAGTCAATTAACGTGGCTTTAAGCCACGTTAATTGACTTAACGCTGCCTTGATAATAGGGCGATGCAAATATCGCTGCATTATCATCAGAAAAGTGCTGATGACACGGTGATAAGGGGCTTGATAATATGCCCCTAGGTCTTTTTCCCATTCCTTCACAGTTGGTGGTTGGTGAGCCCCCATCTCCGTGCAGTGTTTCTCTTTGTGATCCCTGCCGCAATGGCTAACCAGAGACTGACATATCTGGGACTGCCTGTTTCACCCTTAATCATCAGAAGGAGCCATTTAGCGTCCATTAAAACCTCCACTCCTGGCACCTTGTACATTACAATCGTGACCCTGTGCGGGAACGGGGTGACCTCTAGACACTCCCATATAATGTGGAAGAAGGAACCCTCCCACTTGCACCCCCTAAGTGCTGTTTGCGCCCTATCCCATTTTTGTATAAGTGTGCATGGATAGTAGGAGCAATGGAGTATCTTGAGCTGAACTAGTCTAAATCTTATACGGATTCCAATTTCTCTGGGGCTCTGCAATGCCTCAAGCCATTCTTCATATTCAATATTCCCTAGGTCATCGACCCATGCAATTCTTATGGTTGCCAAGGGATCTGGTATATAATTTATTAGTTAGTGGTATACCGTGGAGGTCGCTCTCTCTGGGATTGGATCAATTAACAATCTGTCTTCTAAAGGGGAATGATCAGGGATGGGTGTGCCCCGCTGGATGTGTCGCTGCGGGGCATGTGTCAGCCTCAACTAATGATACATTTGTGTTGGAAGGCATGAATTTTTGAGCAAGCAAGAGACCAGGAAGAAGAATGGCTATAAGTTAGAGTCCTGGGCAGAAGTTCTGGTGTGAAACCTTCAATCTCCAGACAGGACAGATGTGTTGCCTCACAACAGCCAACAACAATACCAGCATTAGAAGAATCGGACCCAACTTCTGCAATTGATTGGTTTCAAGTGCCAGGGTATGAGTCAAGTGCAGAGGCAAAGGCAAAGAATGTTCAGCAAGTGGCAACACTAATGACCATTCAGAGGATGGTCCAAGACTATCTGGATAACCCAAAATAGGTCTATGTGAATCAAAATGCATTGGTCTATTAGTATGGGAAGATGCTCCACCGGTTCTGCGAAGGAGGCACAACAGGTCCCACGCTGGTGCTGGCCAGAAATCCTGGCCACCCCTTGCCACTTCAATAACCTTGGAGCAAAAGCAAGCCTAAAAAGCGTGATCTTGAGAAGGGAATCCCCCCTCTCACAGTTATATACACTTTAGGGGGTGTAGACACATAGACTACACTACACAACCCCTATTTTAACCCACACATATTTTACTGTCCTGATGAAAGCCAGATTAGTAATAAGGCACTGGCTGAAACATGTTGACACTCTTAGGACGTAGGAGGTCGTAACCCGCCTCTAACGTCCCACAGCCTTATTTTTAACCGCTGACGGAGGCCCTTTTAATAAAGTATCCTCACCCCAGGGACCATCCGCCAAGCCGTTTTAACCTCACATACCTAAACACCTTTCACCGCACACACAGTGACATACCTGCTCCGCTGTAATCAGGCGTCGAAGCACAACCGGGACACGCTAGGTGTCACTGGGTGGGCCCGATGATGAAGCATGCCACCAACTAGGTTGGTGGGTGAGGGCTTTCTAAAGACACCCAACAGGTGCCACCACTAATTGGCAAAACAATACTGAGTCGCTATGACAATAACAATATTAATGTCATACTAACCCCATCTCTAGCTAGTCTCTTTTTGATTTACTGATATAAAAAAACGGGGATCTGGACTAGCTTTCTGGTCCTCTCTCTCCCTCTTGATTCTCGCACTCGCGCAAGATGCTCCAATGGCCAGAGCTTAGCAGGCTGACACTAAATTATCTGGCTTGTCCGTTAACCTGTGTGTTTGCTGAGTATGTGCTCGGTGCAGCTGACACAGTTGTCACAGTTATAAGGACCAGACTCTCAACTCAAAACATGAAGAGTTTGATCATGATTAAAATGAACCAACACTTCATGCCACACAATTACACTGTTCCTGAAGCACCACAAGAAGAGGAGGAGGGTGATTGGTCAGAGTCAAGTGTGTTAGCTGACCAACTTCCTGGTCATTCCCCTGAGTTTGAGGATGTACTCTACTTCCCTGACTGAGTAAGCCACCATAGAACTTTCAGATTTTCATTGAACTGCTTTGCAGAAACAAATCTTCAAAAAAAGGATATAGCTAGAAGATTATATATTTTATGCCTGACGTATGCAGGCCCAATATTTATTCAAATGTATGGTGAGACTGGAGTTGGACCACTGTGCAGTGAAAAAGTCTCTACATTCCCTTAAAGTACATGATGACAATACCTGACTCTGTCCCATGCCTAGCCTTCTGTTTTTCCATTCCCTAGCATGGCTGACCGAGTAAAGACCCTTCATTTACAAGACTACTATTGTGTTGCTTCCATGGGAACAGATTAGATACAAAATGGCTATTGTACTTGGATTGGAATAGTTAACTTTTGCACCAACGAGTGATATATATTGAGTAAGTGTAAATGATGATGATTCATGTTGTCAGACAGTGAGGGTGTTCAATTAATTTGTAAGCTTGGTTATAATGATTTGCAATGTAAGTGCTTATGTGTGATTTTGCCTAAAGGTGATTGGCCCTTTCACACTTATCTAAACATACTTGCATGGTCCACTCCTTGTTGTGCATTTTTGGGGGTTTTCAGAGACCGCACAAGTCTGTTTAGTTAACAAATACAAATCTACACAAAACGCTGAATTAATTTTGCTATGCTTGTTCATCAATATCAGTGCACTAAAGGTCTATCTCTCTCAATATCATTTGGGTCGGAATTCGGACTGATTCATTAATTGGAGTCAGAGTCAGGACTCAGTGCAGGACTACCTCAACAGCCAGAAGAAGGAGGTTGTCTATTTCAAATGGAAACCAACATGATGATGATTCTAAGAGGCCTACTCAGCCCTGTAGACTGGAGAGAGGTGTGTTGATTTGGAAAATGTTGAGTCGCTAGTATGCTGGCTTAGATGTTAAACTGCTCTATCATGTGGTGGTGGTTGGGGGAGGGTTATAAGTAGAGGCAGACATGTGGATGTCAGTCACATCATCACATGATGGATGCACACAGCTAAATGCTATGACAGTTGTGAGATTGATCAGCCAGGAACATGCAGGTACTTCTCTAGGATTGGTTGTAAAATCGCTTCCAGTTATTCACATATGAGTCTTCATGAATGATTGCAGTAGCCTATGCTCTTGCTCTGCTTCTTTGTCCACTCCTCTTGAAGCTTAACTTCTGCCTTGGCTTCTCCTTGACTCTGCAAGACTGTTACTGTTTTATAATCCACAGGCCTTCTTTTCTTCTACACAAAAGACAAAAGCTCCATAATACTCCTGCTTAGTGTTTATCTTACTGGACCAGTTCAGCCAGGCACCCAAGACTGACATCTCAAGTAGAATGGAGACGCACTGCCCAATTTGGCATTAATATAGAGTATAATTTTTCTTTTATCAATCATAATGTTTAGAACTGTGTGGGTGACAGAACAGTTAAATATATAATAACTTTGGTCTCTGGGGCTGAAGGGCTGCTTGCAATGCATTTAATTGAACTATTGCCTTCATTGCCTTGTACAACAGATTTTATGATGTGCTGTTCATTGACCTGTTGAATATTGCTGTTGGGTAGCATTTGTCTTTGTCACACTTTTCCCCCACTCCCCGTTCCCATCCATTCAGTGAAACCCCTAACCGTCTTCCAGAGGCTGTATGTTTTATTGTCTTGTGACTTAATTTCACCATAAATGGATGACATACTTGGTGGGGCGGGTGTGATTAAAAGGACTTTGGGATCTTCTTACCTGAGCAAGAGCACATGTCAGTCCCACTTACCCACCCACACATAAAAGGGATAGATACATCATTCATCGTTCATCAACATCATCATTCAGGTCTAGTGGTGTTTAAATGCTCAACCTTCTCCTGAGTCCACTCCTGACTCGCGGATTTTGTAAGTTTAGTTTTACTTGTTTAAATCACTTAAATGCTAGTTCCCTATTGCTCACCAGTTTTTGTAATATCAGATATTTGTTCGGATAATCCTTTGCATAATCCTATAGGTGAAATTCACATAGGTGAGAATGGGACCTCTCTTGTGATGTCTTACCTTTTGGTGGGCTAGCCCGCTATTACTACCACCATCATAAAAAAGGAACCTTGGGAAATCCTGCAATAAGGTTTTGAAAGATTGAGAGAGGTAGCAGCCATCGATTCATCTATTCAGGCAAGACAACTAAGAAGTGAAGTGAACTAGTTTAGTTAGCAACTTCTCCTGAAGAAGATTAAGATGTTATATGTTTGTTGTAGGCAATAGGTATAGGCATATACACGCCTATTGGCCAAAATAGTTACAGAGGGCAGTAGCACAAGCATATAACTAACTTGCATACACTTTGATAAGTGTCTGGGTGCTTCAAAAGTTAACTTCATCAAGCAATGAAACAGACATGAATATAGTTTGTTACAACAGGTGTGTTTACCACGCATGCGATTACAACGCGGCCGTTACAATGACTGCGTTGTTACATTGCAGTACCATTAAAAGGCAAGTTGTTACAACAAGGGGGGTGCTGGACTTAGGAATAATATAATTTACTATGCCAACCCCAGTGTGTGCAACAGTAGGGAAAGTTTTGGAATTAACCCTGGGCGTTCACTGAGTTGCACTACGTGAAGTTACGCATAGTGCAAAAAAAACTCTGTCAAAGGAGTACAGTAGAAAAATGCCATTCACAGTGATTGCACAGTAACAGATGATTGTCCACACTGCTCAATCATTGTGAACAGCACCATGCACAGCGCAAGCTTACCTTTTCTGCCGCTCAAGTAGATTTCTACTTGAGCTGCAGATTTCTCAACGCGAACGGGCAGTTTCTCAACACGAGCGGTCACGAGCATACGCGACCACTCTCAATGAGAAACCTGACCCCCGCGTTGAGAAATCTTGCTTGTAGGTTTATTTTTCAAGTTCGTGCTCGCGAACTTGATGTTGGCAATCGGGAACGAGGAAAAATCTCGCCAGGAGATGGATTTTCCTTGTTCGCGCTCCCCAACTTGATGTTGGTGAACCCAAGTGAGGAGAAAAAAACAGCTTCGCTGTGCGAAGCAGAGTTTTTCGGAACTCTGCGATCTCCGCGTCACTCGGAGTGCAGGGAAACTCCAAAAACTCCGCGAGCGGAGCGGAGTTCTCCGCCCATGGTTAGTTGGAATAGAAATTATACTATTCCTTAGTTTAACCCCTTCGATGCTGGTGACGGAACCATTCCGTCATCAGTCACGGTTGGGCTGTGCTTATGACGGAATGGTTCCGTCACAACCACACCCATTTTTATAGGGGCCCAGAACAGGGGGAAAATATCTCTAGCAGCGATGAGGTTAAAGCGCACACTAGAGCAAGTTGTTGTAACTGATGCAGCGCTCCTCAGGAAATATTTTCTAAAACCATATCACTTTTCCCTGAAGTATATTTTCTAACATATTCTCAATCAGTGGGCCCATAACACTGTCAATCATTCAATATCTACTTACACACTACTTCAAGGATCAGTGAAATTCAGAGAAGAGCGGCTGTATCATTTTTTTTTTTTTTTTTTAAATATATTTTTATTGCAGGAATCAGTAAATCAGTACAGTAACGACCAGCATGGTATCATAAGCAATAGTAACAGAATAAAGCCCTCTGGCCCCCCTCCATAAAGTCTGTACACAGCCAACCAGCCCACAACCCTGGGGTCGGGCGGCGAATTGCAATGGGGGTCAGTAGGATGCTGGAGCTGGTCCGGATAATGCACTGTCCGTCATCTGCTTTTCCAAACAAGCCTAAAACCCCCAAAATAAACACCCTCCCCATAAATGTCTACTAACTAAGAGAAACACCCCCCCCCCCACCCTCAGCGCCGGGGAGCTATCAACATAGGATCTGCTATCGGACCCACGGGGAAGGCAATAGGACTGTCAGTATTAACGTTCACCGGGACTCGGGGTGAGTCGCTTCTTCACTTTCAGAGTCGCTAGGGGCACTATAATCCCTGAGGGCCTGCACCAACATTTCCCACTCCAACGCGGCCTCCTGCGCCTTCTCATTACCCTGCCTCCAAGCCAGTTGATATCTCAGTGCGCTCTCTCCCGCCGCCCACTTCAAAAGCTCACTGTGCCATCTGCTGCCCGCCGGACCAGCTCGTGCCTTCCAGTTCCTAGTCACCTCTCGTTTAGCAAGGAGGAGCCCCAGGTCGATAAACTTACTAGAAATTTTATTCCTGGGGGTATGGGGAAACCAGTGTAGGAGCCCCACCGCCGCATCCAATGATAAGAGTCTCCCTGTCACCTCCTCCAGGGTCGTCGCTACCTCCTGCCAGTAGGATGTCAGTCCTGGACAGGCCCATAACATGTGTAGGAGGTCCGCCTCCTGAGCCGGGCATCTAGGGCATTCCGCCGAGGCCGTGGCAAAATAACGCCTGACTTTCACCGGGGTCAGGTACGCTCTATGGAGAACATAATAGTGGACCAGTTGGAAACGGGCATTGCGTGTGCCCTTCCAGGCCCGTCTCACCAACTGGGACCAGGTCATTTCCGGGATCTCCCTACCAATGTCCTCCTCCCAGCGGGTCCTCAAAGTGGTGAGAGGAGCCAATCCCTCGGTAATCAACCTGCCGTATAGGCAAGTGACCGCCTTCACCGTGCCCGCCGACATCATTACGTACTGGCACACCTGAGATAAGTGGGGTTCCTCCTGCCCGTTCTTCCAGTGTGCCTGGATCGCTCGTACAATGGCCGAGTGCAGCAGAAAGTCACCTCGGGAGATCCCGAAGCGGTCAATGAGATCCTGGAAGGACAAGAGCGCGCCGTCCTCGTACAGATCACCAACGAGCTGTAAACCGGAATCCTCCCAGGCCGCCAAACGTGACCAATCCCCTCCGTGGGGGAGGGCCGTCAGCATCCCCAACGGTATTTCAGGCGCATATGGTGTTCTCAGTTGGCCTCGGGCGTGGGCCCGATTCCAACACAGGCGGACAGTCCGCTCCTCCATCGACAAGTCCCTCAGGACTAAACGTTGTCGCAGCGCTATAAAGGAGAGAACATGCCTGGCCATACCTGTCCCTCTTCCGTCTTCCGGGCCCCGGAATTCCCTGGCGATCTCCTGGGTGAAGGTCTGGAGCTGTGCCGCCAGATAATACTTTTCGAAGTCCGGCACAGCGAGCCCCCCCTCGTCTTTCGGCCTCATCAAGGTATTGAGGGTCACCCGCCGCCGGCCCGTTCCCCAGAGGAATCCGACCACCATAGAGCGTAATCGACGGAACGTGGCCGGTGGGACCCAGATCGGCAAAGTCCGGAAGTAATATAATAACCGGGGAAGCGCCACCATTTTGAGCAGGGCGATACGTCCCGCCACTGAGAGCGGCAGCGTGGCCCAAAAGTCCATGCAACCTCGGAGTGCTCGAATGCAGCGGGCAACGTTTCCATCTAGGAGGTCGGGTTGTTCGTGGTAAACGAATACCCCAAGGTACTTAAAGCAGTCGGGCTCCCATCTAATCTCTCAACTCAGCGCAGGGGCGGGGGTACCCCTGCGTACCGGAAAAAGACAGGTCTTAGACCAGTTCACTCGGAGGCCCGAGACCTCTCCGAACTCCGTGAGCGCTAATTCCGCTCCCCGTAGAGCGTCGACCGGGTCCTCTAGGAAGAGCAACAGGTCGTCCGCATAAAGCGAGACATAATGCGGGCCCGCAGACGTCCATAAGCCCGTATAGTGGGCTCCCGAGCGAAGGTGCAGCGCCAGTGGCTCCACCGCCAGCGCAAAAAGAAGCGGGGACAAGGAGCACCCTTGCCGCGTGCCTCGTTCCACCGGATACCGCGATGAAATCAATGGGCCCGCTCGGACCCTGGCCGAAGCAGAAGCATAAAGAACCGTGGTCCATCGGACAAATCCCTCCCCTAGGCCGAATCTCCGTAACACCGTGCAGAGGTAGTCCCACTCTAGGCTATCAAAAGCCTTCTCCAGGTCCACCGATAAGACTACCGGGGACGGGGCATCCACAAATGGTTCCCCTAGCAAACGGAACAACCTACGAATATTCATAGTCGTGTTCCGCCGTGGGATGAAACCAGCCTGGTCCTCATGCACCAGAGAACTCATGTGTCCCAGCAGCCTCGTGGCCAAGATGCTGCTCAGTATTTTGTAGTCCACCGTCAACATCGATAGGGGACGGTAGGACCCCGGGTCGGATGAGTCTCGGCCCGGCTTGAGGAGAGGAACCACCAGCGCCTCACACATCGAGCTCGGGAGTCGCCCCAGCCTCTTCGCCTCCCTGTAGACCACCAGTAATCGAGGGGCTAGTAGGTCAGCGTAAGCTGCATAAAACTCCACTGGTAGGCCATCTAGGCCCGGGGTCTTGTTTCTCGCCATCCGTTTAATGGCCCCGCGGATCTCCCCTAATTCAATGTCGGAACCCAGAGTTTTCGCCACTTCCTGCTCCACCGTGCGGAGCTCCAGTGGGCGAAGGTAATTATTAAGCCGGTCTGGGTCACGTGCGGAGCGACTGCGGTATAAACATTCATAATAATGCCGGAAGCAACTAAGAATCTCCGGTTGGGTGCATACCTCGGTTCCGTCTGCCCCACGCATATTTGTCGTCGTTTGGGACTGGCGCGTAGGGTTGGCCAACCACGCCAACAACGCACTCGCCCTGTCCCCCTCCGCGATAGACCGGACCGTATAGGCCTTATAATCAAAACAGCGGAGCCGTTCGACCTCCACTGCCACCTTCTCCCTCGCCTCTGCCGTTTGTGCTTGCAATTCCGGGTGTCCGGGGCGTCGAATCTCAAACTCGCGGAGTTCCCGGTCCGCTGTGTCTAGATCAGCCAGGATGACGCGCCTCATGCCCACCTTCTTGGAGATACAGTAGCCCCTCACCACTACATTAAAAGCGTCCCATTCTAACGCCCTAGTACTCGCGGAGCCGCCGTTGGACGCAAAATAATCCGATATTCTCTCCCCCAAGTCCGCCTTGAAGACACTGTCCTCGAGGATCTCGGGTCGCAATTTCCAGGTGGGCACCGCCGGCGTCCCCGGAAACCAGCGAAGGTCCAGTAGGAGGGGGTTATGGTCCGAGATGGTCCTCGATAAGTACTCCGATCGGACCGCTGCCGAAACCAGTTCGGGCGATCCAAGAAATCCATCTAGTCTGACATGCAACTCATGGAGGCTCGAGAAATATGAATAATCCCTAGTTGCGGGGTGATGCGCCCTCCAAATGTCCGCCAAACCCCAGCGGGTCTGCCAATCCTGACGACCCTTAGCCGTGCGACGGACCGGGGAATCGGGAAGCGGGGGATGCGAGCGGTCTATGTCCACATCCACTACGGAGTTAAAGTCTCCCCCCAGCAGGAGGGGCCCGGCGAAAAAGTGGGCCAACGAGCCCGATAACCTGGAAAGGAAGGCAGTCTGGTCCACATTAGGAGCGTATACACAGCAAACGTTCAGGTCCCTCCCCCCTAGAGTGCCCGAGATGGCCACGAAACGCCCCTCTGGGTCCAATACTGTCCTCGTGACTTGGAAGGGGACCCCTGCCCTGATCCATATTAGCGCCCCCCTGGCATAAGCAGAGTACGACGTGGAAAAGACCTGCCCCCGCCACCTACGCTGAAGCGCCGCCCCTTCCGCCTTGTTCAGATGAGTTTCCTGTAGCAGCGCCATTTGCACTCCCCTACGCACTAAATAAGCGTGGACCTTGTGGCGCCTGGACATAGTGTGAAGCCCCCTTACGTTCCAAGTAACACATTTCAAGTTAGCAACATCAGCCATTGTCCCAGATTGTTCTTGCACAGTCCCCCCATCCGGGTCCCCTCAAAGAAAAGACATCAATCCTCCCAGCGCTGATGGCGGCCATTTTCCCCAACCCAAACCAAACAACCCAAAATCCAACCAAACTCCCCCCCACCCACCCCAGAACAGGACCCAAACTGCACCATCTAGATCCCATCCAAACCTCGTCCTCCATCAACCCCAGAACCCCCTCTAATCCTACGGTCGCCACCGTAGGAAGGCCTTATGGGCCAGGTGCGGGCTGGGCGGAGGCAGTGGGCCCTCGTCGCCCAGGCCACCAGGACTATAACAAGCCCCAAACAGTGCCAATACCTCCCGGGGCAAAAACAGAGGCCCCCCAACCCTCTCCCCCTCATTGTCATCAGTAAGGAACGGCAACCGCCTCCCCCCTGCCGGGCCCCCACCCAAAACAAAGCAGTATACCCCGTTACCCTTGTCCATCCAAAAGGTCCTCCACCGATTTCGGTGTGATCACCGGTGTATTGGCACTATCTGCTACTGAACCCTCCGAGTCTGATGGTGCTCCCTCTTCACCCGGGTTTTCTTCCTCCTCGATGACTTCCTCCCTTGCTCCCGACAACTCCGACAATACTTCCAGCACTCCCCTCCGTTCCGATGATGTCTCCGCAGTCGAGGGCCCTCCCGTGCGGCCGCGGCGATTTCTGACCCTCTTGGATCGCCGCCTTTGTTCCGGCTCATCTGCTTGTTGGGACGAGGAGCCAAAGCCATCTTTCCCTGTCCTGTATAGGTCGAGCCAGACACAGACATCCTCCGGGGTGTCGAAGAACTGGGTTTTGTCATCGACAATGATGCGGAGCCTCGCAGGATATAGGAGTGAATATTGAATGCCCTCGCTCCTGAGCTCGCGCTTAACCGCCAGGAAGGAGAACCGCTTGCGCTGCGTCTCGTAGGTGTAATCTGGGAAAATGTTCACCTGACTGTTCGCTACTTTGAGCGGGCCATTGTGCCTGGCGGCATTGAGGATTAAGTCCCTGTCTCGGAAATGCAGCAACCGCGCCACCACCGGCCTCGGGGTGCGTCCCTGCTGTAGGGGCCGTGCTGGGACTCTGTGGGCCCGTTCCAGAGTATAGAAGGAGGACAGTCCCTCCGGGACCACCGTGTCTCGGAGCCAGGTCTCCAAGTATTGCACCATGTCGCCATCTTCGATCTTCTCCGGCAGGCCCACCACTCGGATGTTGTTCCTCCTGTTGCGGCCTTCCGCATCCTCCGCCCTCCGTTCCAGGGTCTCAATTCGGGATAGGGCGTCCTTCATCGTCGCAGCCAAGGTTCGCTGCGCCGGCTCCAAGGTTCTCACCGTGCCCTCCACCTCCTTGACCCGGTCTGAAAGTTTGCCATGGTCCGCCCTGAGGAGGCCCAGGCTCGTCGCCACCTGAGCAATGTCCTGTTGGAGGGCTGATCTCGTAGTCTCTATCGCCTCCAGGACACGGTCGAACTGTTGCTGCATCGGCGTGCCACCAGAACTTTTTGGGTCCCCATGCTCCTCTTTGTCCTGGGCTTCAGAGTCCGAGGCGGTCTGGGTGGATCCCTTGGCTCCTCTGGGTTTCCCCATGCCTCCAGGGGCACTCCGTGAGGGTCCCGTAGTAGGCGTCTCCGTGTGCGGGTGTCGACCACGACCTTCCCGGGTGCTTGTCCTCAATTCGGGTCCGGGCGACCTCCTTCTCCAGAGCCTGTGGAGACTCCGCCGCTTCGGCTCACGCCACTGCCACGGCGTCCGAGGGCACCGATGAGGGGGCGGAGACAGCCGTCGTCGAGTCGGGCAGACCCGTTCACCCACTATAACCCCGGGGTGAGGGCCACCTACTCCCTCGGGTGACCTGTGGCGCCAGAGTGTCGCGCCTCCCATGTAGGTGGACTGGCCAGGAAGACGTAGCTAGTCGCGGAGTCGCGAGGCGGGCCACCGCTTGGATCACAGGGCGTTCGCTCCCGGTGCCCTCCACTGCGTGGGCACCCGCCCGGCCGTCCAACCGAGTGCAAATCCGTTGTAATATGTCCAATCCATTAATGTCCAATGTCCAGAACAGCCGGGGATGGCGAAGCAGGGTGCCAGTCGCCTCCCGCGGCACCTCTTCAACTCAGTAGTTCCGAATAGGGGGACAAAGGGGTCCGGGCGCCATGTTGGGTCGCACTCCGCAACTCCGCAGACTTCGGTTTTACTCCGGAACAACCCTCGTCCGAGCTTCACCAGGGGCCCCGGCAGGTTTCCGTCGGCACGCTCAGCAGAATGCGGGGTCTAGGGTGCCCCGCAGCCTCCGATTTTCAGGATAATTCCAGGCTTAGTCCCGGAGCCGAGCTCTCAGGCGACCATCGCCATCGGCGCCCAAGCCACGCCCCCGAAGAGCGGCTGTATCATAGTAGAGTATCTAAAACTAATTTTCATATTTTATACTATTTACACCTGTAGTTTAGATGCATTTACCATGGTTTTCATAAATAAAACATTTATTTTGACACACCACCATTGAAGTCAATGGAACTGCTAGTAAAATATTAGGCGTAGGAAAACTCAAGACCAGCTTGATTCTCTATTTATCTAATTTTTATTGATGGCAACTCCAGCATGTCTAAGATTTATTCATCTCAATTATATTTATTTATTTCAGATAAATCGACATTTAAACATAAGGATTTAAATACAGGACAAACTGACATCAGTTATTAAAAAACTCCATGATAGATATTTCATTCTTTTATATATCTAGTATTAGCAAAAGACAGATAGTTCCCGAACTAATCAACTATTTCCCTAACATCCCTAACTAGACTCTCAGATAAAGTGCAATTCCCTGTAAAAAGAAAACAGAGTTAGGCAAGTTCTTACATATCAGGAAAAATCAGCATTCCGGCAGCATCTCCAGAGGAAATCGAAGAGAAGTTTTTTCTTCAGTAAAATCAGCACTTTTTATACCTTTTTCACTAGCTCTATCTATCTAAAAATGTAACTCTTAACCTAAATACGAGTTCTGATTGGACAATTTTGGGGTGGATGAACATCATTTCGTCATCTCATTATTACTTTTTCTTCTATCAGCTAGATTTTAAATGGGTCTTTGTTTTGGGCCATGTCCGGCCTAGTCCTGTTCTCAACTAGCAACTTCATGAGATCTTCTCACATTCAGAACTATTGTGCTCATCCTTTTTGGCAGCCATCTATACTTCAGGCCAGTCCGTCCTTGAACTGTAATCACTCCAGGCACAAGCAGCTTGCATTCAGACTCGGGCTTTGTTTACACATGTGCACTTCTTTTGTCACCACAATAATCGAGTGACTCTATTTTCTTTTAGGCCTCACGAGTCAAAATGGGAACTATCACAGAAACAAATACAAATGAATGTTAATTTAAATCATTTAGCCCTTCTGTTTACCTCCCCTCTTTCTAAGGTTTTCTTTGTCAATGGTTACCTAGCAAGTAGCTACATTTAAACGCGATATACTTTAACCTCGTGTTTTGTCACAAAAACACATAAACAAAAGCACATTTATGCTGCATTCTATTATCTTAAAGCTGCTCATTAGTTTTAAACATGACAAAATCACATAATTAGTTGATTATAGTTGCAACATAAGCAAGATTAATTTCCCGCGTGTATACGTGTAGGTGCATCTCTTATTCTATGTTGGTTAGTCATGCATGGCATTCCATTAGTACTAGTTACCGTTATTGAAGTATGACTTCACAAGGGGTATGCAAAATTTTGCTTTTCCAACTCGCTCCATCATAACCACTTGCGTTGTAATTGTACTGTGATGTAACAAAGGGGTCATTGCAACAACCGCATTGTCATCGCATGCATTGTAACGCACGCAATGTGATGGCTGTTTCCTGACAGACCTAGTCTGTGTTGCTCCCACTCTGGAGCGGAGTACTGTTTGCTTATAATTAAAGTAAGTAACCTAGCAAATAAATATATGGCAAGGGACTTCAGAATCAGATATGGAAAGTCCATTCGGAAATATCGATGTACAGGATGTAACTGTTTAGAGGGCAACTTTGTGCAAAAAAATAAAAAGGTTATGCTTAAACAGTGCAAAGACAAAAGAAGGATTGTGAGTGATATGTAGCAAACTACCCACTTATTTTTTTCCAAAGAAAATCCAACCCTCTCCACCCACAACAGTCCCATCACTCTCCCCAAACAAATAAATCACCCCCTATGCCCATAGCCTCAATGCCCAAAAGTAAGTCCAAAGTCTTTTCCCCAACTCCCCTTATTCCCAACCCCCAAACCACAACAAAAGTCACTCCCACTAAACAAAGTATATTAAAAGAAGGACTTAAGAGACCCTATAGGCAGGCATGAAGGAATGCCACCTCCAGAGCTAGGTTCTGCTGGCTAACACGAATCAGAACAAGCTCACACAGAACACAGTGGAGGAGGTGATCTTGTATTGATGAAGCGGTGGTAGCAGTAGTGGTAGATCCCGGCTGCTGGTAGTGCTGCCAATTGTGTGGCTGGGATGGACTCGGGGTCAGCTGGCCGGAGGAAATGAAGACACCTACTTTCTCCTAAGCCATCAGCTGGTGCTATTCTGCCAGGATAGCCCCTATCCTGTGGTGACACAGCCAGGCTGCTATCTCTTGATGGGATGGTAGAGCACCAGCAGCAGGAGTAGCTTTATCAAGAAAGAAAGAAAAAGTAGAAACACAAATTGTAATGCTCAGTGCAAACACTTGTTTATAGAGGCTTAGTAGCAGAACATTGCTGGTCCCTGAGGGCCATTGGAATTTTTTATATGATTAGTCAAAGGGTCAAGTTTCCCCACACAAGCATCACATTGCATAGCAATAGCACTGACTTCAAGGAATTAAGCCAGAATATCACCAAAATAATAGGATTTCATATTAAAACTAAACAGGCACTTTGTGTATAAAAATGACCTCCCATTAATTAGTAAGGCATATATGTAGCACTATTAATAGTAGTATTCTTGATGTACAACATTAATTGAGGCATGCTAGTACCGGGCCTGCTACTCTCTACATTCTGCAGCATGGATATTTTTGGGCTGGAATGGATAAAGTATTAACTGACTTTAATTCCAAATGCTCTGCTGTTCTCTGACTGCCTTTTCAATTCTACCCTGACACCGAGGGAGTCCAAACTTAGAAGATGCAGATTAATAATATTAACAATACTATGTCAAACACATCATGTATATCGGATATCCTGTCTGCTGTAAGTAGACAGTGGAAAAAATAATATACAGCAGTACAGGGAAGGGAAGGGGATATATTTTATTTGGCACATTTACATCCTTGCTTCATCCTCCACCAGAAATCATTTTCAACAAATACCTTCACTTGGCAGTAGGGAACATTATTCTACTGCAAGGTCAGTCAGAGGGATTTAAGCAAAGTTGAGGGTTAGCTATAGAATAGTGGGGTGTCACTGGTCATTATGTGCTATGCTTTTGCTTAGTCAGTCACAGTGGTTGACAAATGATGAAAGGGAAAAATTTGAACAGGCATAAATCTGTCATGGAAGCCATAAAATATAAACCACTTGAGCAGATAAATGTGGCACAAGCCAAGAATGTAGTTTTCTATTTTTTGGTAGGCTGGAACAGAAAAAAGTATGATGGAGTGAAGTTCCAGTAGGATATCATGGGGCACTGGGAAACACACCTTGTTTCCGGGTTGTAACGCATTGGAAACTCTGTAATGTCATATTAGCTGAAGCAGACACACATTGCACAGCCAACACTGCAGTGCCGATGTGAACCATTATGCAGTTAGGTCCCGGGGGACAAAATACCATGAGTAGGGAGGTGATGATGCTGGGTGTGATATCTGCTACACTTAATGAAAACAGTATGTTTAATTTGTCAATAAGTAAGCAATGTAACTTACCAATTATCCCTGCCACTACTGGGACACCCCCCCCTCCAACCACCTAGGCCTCCCCTGTCTGCCTGCCTCGTGGCTGGCACTGGCTCTGGCGGTCTGTCAGGCTAGAATTTTTTTTACCTATTTTAGATACCAGATGTGCCACTTGAGTAATTATTATTTTGAATAAAGTATAACAGTAATGCCTTGCTATAGTTTGGTTAGCAGCACTGCAGTATCTTCTATCAAAACTATCAATTTGAGAGTTTTGTTGGTTGAACATGTTAGAAAAGTCAGGTAGTCAAGTCAGCCAAATTTTGTTTTCCTAATGGAGGGGCAGAGCTCTGATGGGAGTAAAGCTCAATCGGGGCTGGGTTTAGGGCAGAGTGACCAATGTGGCCGCACTGGCTGCTGGCCTGTGGAGGGGGTGCTAACTTTAGGGGAGGGCGCTGTGTTTAGCAATAACATGATTGTAGAGATAAGGGGCACGTTTACCTGGTGCTAGTGAGGGAATCAGAAGGATCAATCATGGGTTGTGGGGGCATCAAAAATGATTTGGTGGGCCGCTACCAGTGCTAATGCCGGCTTTGAGCGCAATAAATATAAAATGCTACAAAGTTCTCACCAACCCATAATCATATTGTCTTGCAGGAAGCAAAAAATGTATCCTAAACAATCCCAGCACAAGCTGCACTGAAATATGCTAATGAAGAAATCAATGTGCACTTGATCCATGCTCCTGAGAAGAGATAAACACAAGAAGACAAACTGAAGTCAAAATGTGCTAACTTGTGCTCACCAAGGAGAAGGAAGAAAATAAGAGAGACAAATAAGGCAAACAGTGGTAAATAATGAGTGGGCACAAATCCCTGTTTTTCCATTTTTTAAAGTAACAAAAAGATCTTTCCACACAACAGTGCATGTGCTGTCTTAGGTGAGACCTAAAAAATGGTACACAGTCAAAATATCGACTACAAAATATCGAATGGACATAATATCGAGTACAAAATATAGGCTGGACAGAATATCGAATGGACAGAATATAGACATCAAAAATATCATTTTGAAGGTAAGTAATGTAATATCGAATTTTAAAATATAGATAGTCAAAATATCGAAGTACATAATATAAGTTAATTAAAATATCGAAAATTTAATAATATCGATTTTTTTTTTTTTCAAAACCATTTTTATTAGAGGGTCAAGCAAGTGCAGGCACAGCCCTCCACAATCAGGAGGAGACTGTCAACAGCAAGTATGAAAAGGCACATTTATGGCATAGCATCGAACCCCCTTATACAGCAATTTTCAAGATATTCGGAACACACAGCCACCCACCAACCCCCAAAACTCCCCCCATTCCCCAACTACAGCCCACCCCTTATCCCACCCTAACCCCGTGCACGTGACCATTAAGCAACCAGAATAGGAGAGGGATATATGCGGGGCCGGTCAGCGGCCTAAGGTGCTGGGTCCATACCTCCAGGCAATGCATCGTCCATGTCCATAGGGGGGTCGAGGGGGAGGCCCCTATAGTCCGCCCATCGCTTCCATATTTTAAAATGTTTGTGGGGGCACCCCCGAGCCTCGAAAACAGGCTGCTCCAGGCCCATGATGAAGTCCAGGCCTGCCCTCCATGCACTAAGGGGAGGGGCTCGTTCGCTTTTCCAGGCCTGCGCCAGGTCTCTCTTTGCCACCACCAGTCCCAACAGCAGTAGATGGCGCTTGTATACGTTGCCCCCAATGTTCTCCAACACATGCAAAAGGCCCAACCGGGGCGTACGGGGCAACTCCCATCCTAACACCTCAGACAGGCAACCCCAAACCCCCGCCCAAAACCGAGTCAACCGCTCACAAGACCATACAGTATGAAAGAGGGTGCCCCTCTCCGAACCACACCTCAGACACTCCGGGTTGGCAATCAGCCCCGCCCGCCACAGCCGCTCCCTCGTAAAATAAGCTCGGTGCAGATATTTAAATTGTATGAAGCGGAGGCGGACTGCAATGGCCGTCCCCCGGGGGGATTCCAGGGCTTCGCGCCAGTCGTCTTCGTCCAAGGGACCAACATCGGCTTCCCATAGGGCCTTCAGTGTCAGGAGCGAGGGGGAGCAGTGCGTGACCAGGGATCGGTAGATCTGGGAGACTTTTTTGTCGCCCAAGTCACCCATAAACAGCTTTGCCTCTATGGGACTGAAGTCCGGGAGTTGCTCCAGCCCTACCAGGCTAGGAGTAAGGGCGTGGCGGAGCT